>NC_057817.1:45860000-47110000 GCF_910594005.1 Cervus elaphus | reverse complement strand
TGTGTCTGTTAATCCCAATTTCATAATTTATCCCTCCCCTACCCACCTTTTCCCTTTTGGTAACCTGAAGTTTGTTTTCTATGTCTGTGGGTCTATTTCTGTTTTGTAAATAAGTTCATATGTATAGTTTTTTTTAGATTCCACATATAAACAATATCTATGATTTTTTTTTCTTTTTCTGGCTTCACTTAGTATGATAATCTCTATGTTCATCTATTTTGCTGTTTTTTTTTTTAAAGTTAAAAAAAATAAACATGGGGGTTTTATTTGAACATGGGTCTAGAGTGACAAAGTGACCAGTTAAGCTTTCTTTTGCAGTTCTACATATCTTTAAATTCTGGACAAAGGTTGCATTTTGTCTTGAATTATGCTGAAACATCTTCAGTTTCCATTCAGATACTTGTGTTCTGTTGGGAGAGCCTCAATGAGTCAGGTTGGAGCAAGAAGATACTCATTCAACATTGTGCCTTTATTCCATAAGACACTCAGGGATCACATTTCAGGAGATAAAGAAGTTATCCGGTTAACATTGGCACTTAGCTCAAAGGCACAAAGGCTCATGGGTGAAATGTTTTTGCCTAAATAAGAGCACCATTCTTATTTTACATTTAGGTAAAGAAGACAGCCGTTAATGGTCCTTCTGATAAATTTATTGCAGGTCATTCCTGACCTGTCCCACAGAGACACTTCAAGTCATTGATATATATTTTATATCTTTGGAATTGACATCTGTATAGCAAATCTAACAAAAAGTAACAGGTGCTAGTCCTGTCCGGTTGATTAATACAATGTCTGGCCCCAAATCCCATCTTATTATTAGAGTAGATATTACTTGTTTTCTGAAGGGAATCTACATAAGAAGCCAGGAACTGAGCATCTAAAAAGTTCCTTTTCTATATTTGAACAATTAGAGAAATGTAATGAGCATGTTGGAAAAAGAGGATTGCTCTTCAGTGTCTGTTGAAAATTAGCTGTCTTTGTACTGTATACAAGTACAATCTGTAAAATATCACATTCCTCAAAGGTGAATTAATGAAATTCTGAAACCGTCTAAATATGATACACCTCTTGGGTAATCTGACATGTATTAAAATTATTAGAGACATTTCTGTATCACTATACATTTCTGTATGACCATTTGTGTGTGTGTGTATGGAAAAAAAAGGGAAAGAATTCATAAAAGTAACATTAAGTCCTCAGTATGTGGTAAGTCCATCAGCTACATGATAAATCTTTTTCAGTGCTATACTCTGTAGGGTGAGAATGCCTCTTCTCCTCTTCTGCTACCTGGCTTTCAAAAACCCAGTACTTCAACGTAAAATTGAGCTTTGCAGCAAAGCAAATTTCCAAAGGCCCCCAGTGAGCAGTTTGTTCCTTGCTGAGTACACTTTAAGGTTGTATTTTGATTTGTTTGCCTTTCCTGCCCTCGAATGCCATGAAACAGTTTACTAGAGCAGAATTGCTTTTATGTGTTCTTTCTCTTTCATGTCCCTTGCTGGCTGGCTCTTCAATAGTGTGGCCGTTGGCATGAGCCATAATGCTCGGGTAACTGGGCAAGCGTTTAGTCGAGTCAGACAGATCTTCCTTTTTTTAGCCAGGCTCTCCTGGCTTCTCCAAACACAGCCAGAGAAACAAAGACCCTGGGAAGCAACCAAACAGTAAGTCACTTGTTTCTTTAAGAGAAACAAACTCAAAACATCATTCATTGTTGCCATTTTGTAGTTGAGGACAAGATGCGTTGAGGACGAGCTGCTTCAGCAACCAATGCCATGAGGGTAATGTTGGAGGGGATGGCTGGATGCCATCCTAGCCCAGACTTTCCTATGCTGACTCCTTGGTGCCACCCTGCCTCCACTGTAGCACATCGGCTTGGGAAAAACATTCAAGATTTCACATCAACCTATGGCTAGTGGGAGAAGCTTCTGGAAATCTCCACAGACAAACGAGAAGCCAGCCTGAAAGGGAAAAACTGTGTGAGACACCTCTTCACACATTTTAGAAACAAATGCCAGATGAGGGCTGGAGCTGTTCTGAGAGCCTGAGGTTTATTCCATCCTGGAAACAAAACCAACTAGAGGAAAGGGGAAAAAAATCCAGATGTAATTTGTAGACACAAAAGGAACAATTGAATTAGGAAGAGTAGGCAAGAGCTCAAAGGTAAATCGGAGCATGCATTCTGTAGGCACAGGATCAGATGAAATGTATTTTTTTCCAAAGCTTTCCAAACCTCTGTTGCTTTTGAAACACAGTTGACAAAATGGAAAAAGCATAGCTAGAAGCTCAGTTGAAGCCAGGAGAGTAGAAATTCTTGGATCTAGCAGGCTGAGCTCATTTCAGGGATGGGGAGTGAAGAGCAAAAGGAACTGTGTTCCCACATCGTCCCTGTGGAGTACACAAGAGCTGGAGCCTCACCCGTCCTTTGTAGACACCATGTGGGATCAGTCTTGGTGATGATGATAAGTCCTTGGTGACTGATATTTCCCTTTAAGATCATTCAGATTTGACACGAGACTGGGGTAGAATGGAAGGGCAGAGAAGAGGAGGGAGAGAAAGGGATCACTGGGGATGAAAGAGGGTAATGAATTTCAAACACACCGCGGAAGGACAAAAGATTGGACTCCCCAGAAAAGTTTCAACACTTCCAAGAAAAGTAAGTTAGGGAAACCTCATGAAATGTGCTGCCCATAATTTAAGGTAGTAAACGAATGGGTTCTTTTGTACTGTGCTTTCTGAAAGCTGGAATGATTCTGGTGGATACTTTCGCAAATAATGCTGTAATTCTTTCTTTCTCAACTTGCTGGTGCTTGCCACCAAGCAGCACGCCTAGGACGAAGCTGCTTTGTATATTTTTCCAGTTTACGAGAGCACTCATGAAGGGAAGAGCACTAGGTTAGGAGACAGCAGATCTGGGTTTCTGCCGTGACTTGTGCGACCTTAGGCTAGTCAGGTAGCATCTCTGAACCTGCTTTCTAATCTGTAAAATGAAGGCTTTGTGTTGGATGACCTTTCAGCACCCTCTAAGTTCCTTATGCCCTCAGATGTAACATTCTATGGCTTTATTTTATACCTTAGTCATCCCTCTGGCAGTTTCCTCAAAATTCTCTTGAAAAGGAAAATTTTGTATAAAGTATTTCTCATATAGTGATGGCATCACCACTCAATGGACATGAGTTTGAGCAAACTCCAAGATATAATAAAGGACAGGGCAGCCGGGAGTGCTGCAGTCCATGGGTCACGAAGAGTCAGACATAACGACTGAACAACGAATAACAAATATAGTGAAAGAGTTCAGAACACACCACCTCCAAATATGCTGATCTTGCATATTGGCTATTTTGAGTTAATGGCATTTGAAAAACATCTGATGGAAGAAAGGCATTCTGACCTTCCTTTTCCTTCCTGAAAAAAGGAGATAAAACTTGCACATGAAAGATGTCCTCCATATACCAGGAGGAAAGAAACATTTTTGTCACCAGGGATGGAGAGAAATTTGTTCAAACAAACCCTGCTAATGTCATCCTTAACCTCCTAGTCACTTCTCCACAATTAACTATTTAGTCCAAGCCCCTTTGCCTTGTCATATTTTCATGATATACTCCAATTTAACTGTCCAACTTAACATATAAGCTTTCGGCTTTGGCTGTTTCTTTGGATCTTCATTTCTCTTGTGAGGGCTCCAATGTACAAGTTTAAAAAAATGCAACTTGTGTGCTTTTCCTCTATTAATCTTTTGTAATTCTAATTATTTAATTAGACCCAACTGGAGACCCAAAGAGGGCAGAGGGGAAATTTTTCTTTCCCTTCAATGGGCAGTGTATGTCTCTAGTTTTTATTGGCTAAAGACATGTGACATACATTGCCATCCATAGGCATGTGGTTCTCTTCCATGTCTTTCTTCTGGGGGCCAGCCTTCCTTCCTTTCTGTTAGCAATTGCAAATGATGAGGTCCAAGTAGAACCCTTTAAAATAATATAGAGTGAAAGGAAGGAAAGGAAGAGAAATGTGAAAAGGAAAGTCTGGTTAAGATGAGAGGAAAAGGAGGAGGATACGAGGGAGGGTTTGGTGAGGGAAGGAGCTCCCACCCTGCCCTAAGGAATGGATGTGGTCCCTGGGGACCCCTCAGGATGAGAGGATCTCCACAGTGCTGAGTCCAGCAGCTCTCCAATGGGTCAAAATTTCTACAAAGAACTAGAGATGCTTTAACTAGTCTTGTTGTTGTTCAGTCACTAAGTCATGTCTGACTCTTGGCAACCCCATAGACTACAGCAGGCCAGACTTCCCTGTCCTTCACTATCTCCCAGAATTTGTTCAAACTCACGTCCATTAAGAGAAGATACCATCCAACCATCTCATCCTCTGTCATCCCCTTCTCCTCCTGCCCTCAATCCTTCCCAACATCAGGGACTTTTTCAATGAGTTGGCTCTTTGGGGGGCTCCTAAGTTTCATGCAAGCCCCCGAATTACCATTGGACCCATGGATAAAGCTCGCTCTGCCTCTCCATTCATTTTCCCAACCCAAACAACTCACACACTCAGGGTTGCCACTAGACCTTTGTATGAGATGGACACAGTATCCCGCCATGACCTGGGCTGACCACAGGGGCCAGGTTGGAACTCAGCTGGGGCCCCCTGTTGGCAGCTGTGTTCACCAGCCCTGCTCAAGCTCTTCCATATGGGAATTCTTGTCCAGGTGCATGGGAGGCAAAGCTCAAATCGCCACCCACTAATCAGCAACTCATAGTGCTTCAGAGAATTAGAATCTGGTAAGGTGCAGGCAGTATAATGTCAGTGTTATTCCCCTGGAGGAGAAGCTCTGTTTGGAAAAACCAGTACTTAGTTTTCCTCTCTTAAATCTCCTTCGAAAGTGAGCTTCCTTCTGTAAAACTTGGCTTTGTTAAAGGTCAGGAGAGTGGTTAACCTTGGCTGGGGGCCAGGGAAGGCGTGGCCATGATTGGAAAGAGCAGTGAAGCTCCTGAGTGCTGGTAATGTTCTCTTTCTTGATTTGGGTTCTGGTTACACACATGTGTTTGGTTCAGTACAACCATGATTCATGTGCTTTCATGTGTATATGTTAAGTTTAATTTACAAGGTTTTCTTTAAGAAGTGCCCAAGTTGCACTCTTTTTGAGGCAAGGGACCATGATGCCATTCACACTGTATCCCCTATTTAAGCACAATGTCTGGCTCATAATAAATACTTAAATAAGTACTTTTTCAATGAAACCAAAAGGAGAGAATGTCTTTCCTCTGGTATCCCAGCAGCAACCATTTGCCATCCTTCGAAGCATTGGCTTCTGACCCAGAGAACTGCTACATCCATACAGTTTATAGAAGTCAGAGGGTGACAATCTCATAGCACTACTTTGATAAGGAAACTCAATAGACAGGTGCCTGGCCTTTTTGTGTTCTAAGTTCTCTTAAGCAGGATGGATGGATTTTAAGGATGGATTTTCAAGCCTGGAGAAACCATGCTGATAATATATGTCAGTCTTTCAGGACAAGGGCTCCATGGTGGAGAAAAAACCAGACTTCAAGTATGAAGACCCAGCTGTTCTTGGAAAAGCCAAGAGAACTGCCCTGGCAAGTTCTGTGTTACCCACAGTGGGTAGAGCAGCCAGACACCTAATATTTCCAGGTCAGCCTTGCTGTTTGGTATTACGTTGTCACCATGGGACACATTTGTCCTGGCGCACACACACACAGTTACTTAGAATCTCATTGGAACAACCACAAACTTACAGAAAAGTTGAAACTATTATATGAAAACATTAAAAAATGAAAATAAACCAAACATCTATCAAAAGGCTAATAAATAAGTAAATGGTGGCATATTCATCCAATGAAGAACTACTTAGGAATAAAAAAGGAAGGAGATAAGAGGAGTGAATCCCAAAAGGATCATGCCAACGGAAAGAAGTCAGACCCCTAAAAGTACATGTTGTGTGTTTTCATTTAGATAAGAATTCTAGAAAAGACAAATCTGCATGATGAGGCAAGCGGAACAGTGGTTGCCTTGGGCTAAAGGTGGGATTAGGGATCAAAGGGGATGGGCACAAGGACCTTTCTATGACGAACAGGATGTTTCCTATCTTGATTGTCATGGTGATGCTATAGGTGTATATATTTGTCAGAAGTTCTTGATATATATCTTAAATTGGTATGTTTTATTGTATGTAACTTTTAACTTAACAAAATTTTTAAAAATTGCAAAAAGAAAAAGAAAGTTGAAACTATGGTATAAAAGCATTTTTTTCTGAACTATCTGAGAATAAGATGTGGATCGGATGCTCCTCATCCTTGAATACTTTAGTGGGTATAGCATGCAAACAAGGGCATTTTCCTATCTAGCCACAGTACTACTATTAGATTGGTATTAGGTCAGGGTATTAGCAAATACATCCTTGCCACCTAAACTGTAGCCTCCACTATAGTTTCACCAGCCGTCTCCATAATGCCCTTTATTGTGTGAGAAAAGATCCAATTCAGAACCATGCATTGCATTTAGTTATTATACCTCTTTGGTTTCCTTCATTTAGCTGCAGTTCTTCAGTCTTACCTTGACTCTCTTGACCTTCACACCTTAAAAGAAACAGGCCAGTGATTTAGTAAACTGTCCGTCTATTTTGGTATCTCTGCTATTTTCTCATCATTAGATTTGGGTTACCATTTTGGGCAGTGAAATTGCAGAAGAGAGGCTGTGTTCCTCTCATTGCAGCAGATCAGAGGCACAAAGACTTGAATTTGTCCCATGATCGCTAATATTCACTTTGATCACTGGATTAGGGTGCTGTGTGCCTGGTTTCTCCACCATATGGTTGCTTATAAGTATTTTGGGGGGAGATAATTTGAGACTGCGTGAAACTACTCCATTGAAACTATCCCATTCATCATCAAACTTTCAATTTGTTCATTTATGAATTACGTCTGTGTGGACTCATCCCTTCTGTCCTCTTTACTTAGTGGGCATTGCTATCATTGTTCCTTTAAAAGCTTTAATTTTGAGGTCCCTCAATTTGATCAGTGGGCCTCCAAGCTGACTTCGGTGTCCGTTTGACATGTGTTCATCATTCTTTGAGTACTTTTGTATTTTGGTGTAACTTTCATTTCTTCTAGGCACATCTTGTGTTTCCCCTGCTCCAGTGGGGAATATGCCTTTTCTCCCAGGAACAAGAACAACACACACACACACACACACACACACACACACACACACACACACACACACACACATCTTTATTTCTATGACTTTGTGCTAGTGCTAAGTTGCTTTAGTCATGTCCAACTCTTTGCCACCCTATGGACTGTAGCCTGCCAGGCTCTTCTCTCCATGGGGTTTTCCAGGCAAGGATACTGGAATGGGTTGCTATTCCCTCCTCCAGGGGATATTCCTGACCCAGGGATCGAACCCGTGTCTCTTGCGTCTCCTACATTGGCAAGCAGGTTCTTTACCACTAGCGCCACCTGGGAAGGCCCTTCTATGACTTTGTCTTTGGAAAACTACAAGTTCACATCTGTCAACTAAGAAATATATTCAAAACCTAAAAGTTGAGAGTTTTGTTTTATTCGGCAGGAACTTTTAGGACTTCAACCCCAGGAGGCAGCATCTCAAGTCTCCCTGAGAGAACTGGTCTGAAGAGGTGGGGCAGGGAGGGGGAAGCTAGGATATAAAGGAGTTTTGCAACAAAGGGCACATTAGTCTGAACTAAATAAAACCAGATATCTCAAGTTAAGGAACTGAGTGCTTTTCTATGTGTGGGAAGATGCAAGAGTCTGGGCTCACTGAAATCATTCCTTTGATATTCCCTCAGCTTTCTGGGGCCAGTATCTGGTGTTTTCACATCCTGAGTTTCCTCAGGGCTCACCTTAGGGTGTGGCTGCAGTCTGATGGCTGCTGGATGGCACAAATTCTTTGTTTTCTTCCTGCATTCCCTCAGGGCTTATGAGCTCACCATCTCACCTTTGGTGGTGGCTGCAGTCGCAGATGGCTGTGACATCCTTTGTTGACTGACAAGGCAGGAAATATTCCATGCATCATGTTCATGCCCCTAATTCTAGCCCAACACCAACATCACACGGTTCATATCTGTAGTTTCCCTCTCCAACAGTCAGAGACTTGACTCATGAGCTTTAACATATTTGCTTATTTGATCTATCTTCTTGAAGATAACTGATCTCCCTTCCATTCCATCTCCTCCTCTATAGGGGACCCCTCCAAACCCTCACACCCTGCCAGGAACCCCACATCCTTTGCTGGGTCACCTCTCCATCTGGCCCTTCCTCACCCTTCTTGGGCTCTGACATCTACACTAAACCACCTCACATGGGATGCCCTCCTGTGCTACTCCATCTCTGGCTACCTCTGCTGCCCCCCATTTTACATTCTGTGCTGGACTGACCTGCATGTGGGGACCCTCCTTACCCCATCTGAGCGATGACGCCCTGACGTAGCTGCATCATCCACATATGGCGCAGTCTCATCCCACCTGGACCCTGACCTCTGCTCTGGGCTCTGCAGCTCCCATCTCTCTCCCACTGCCAGTGTGGAAGTGAGGCGGGAGACAGGCGGGCCCCCAGGGTAAAGCAATTGGAGATTCATTCTCCATTGACCAAAACTCCAAGACAAGAATAGCAGGGCAATTAAGAGAGGAGGCTGGGCCCTGCCGGGACTACATATTTCTTTTCTCAGAGTCAGGAGACCACCCGACCACACATGCACAGAAAAGGCTCCCTGGAGACCAAAGAGGAGCCATGTCAAGAGATGTTCTACCCAGATGCCTTTTTGGTTGGATCCATCTTGGCTATGAGAGGCTTGGACACACATGGGAGGATCCAGAGATATACCAAACATGGGCTGTGAACCAGACAAATCAAAATCATTGGCCAAAGGAAATCCGGAAGAAATGCCCCATAAAAGTAATTCAAACTGCCACGAGGGCGTGACTCAGTAACTCAGGGACTCTCCGTCTGAGTCCGCTTGTGTGTTTGTCCACACATACTGTGCTCTTTTTCCTCCTAATAAATACTTTGCTTGCTTCACTACTTTCCATTTTTGTGGAAATTATTTTCTGCAAAGTTGAAGGGCCAGGGCCCTTGTCACTGACCATTGGTCCAGTGGCTAGGATTTGGTGCTTTCACCACCGCAACCCAGACCCAGTCTCTGGCTGGGAACCCAAGCCCCACTCCAAGCCATTGCAGCTGAGATAACTTGAGATCAGAAGCCTGCCTCGGTCTGCCCCACTTAATGGCTTTAGGATCGAATTCTTCAGGAAAGGAAGGAAACAGAAATGAAGGGGAAGGGGAATTGGGGAGAAGGAGAGCTTTCTCCTAAATTTTGCCGCGCCCCCCCCACAAAAATTTTAAAATGTGTTCAGCATAATTGTTTTAACAGCATATTATGTTCTATTTAGATACTGAAGGAGGAAACAGAACAGGCTCCCTCTAGAAAGCAGGACTCCGTCTCGGGCCGGACTGTGGACTCTGAGCTCTATGCCCAGTATCTATGGAAACGACATACCAACTGGAAATCCGGGCCCCCTGGATGGAAGAGCCCCAGGGCTCATACCTAGACTCTCCTGTTGCCTAAAAGAATACCCTAATTATCGTGTAACTGAATAGAATCATAAATTCTATTATGCTTATTGGGGTATGACCACAGGCCTATTGATAATTGTCTACTGTTAACCACCTAGGCTTAAGGCATATGAATCACAGGTTAACTTTGATTGTATCTTTCTTTTCCTTTGTTCAGACTAGTTTCAGAGAATTTGGGGCGGTGGGTTTGAGCATGTACACAGGGTATGTAAGGTTTTCACAAAAACTGGTCGGAGTCCTTGGCTAAGAGGAGACTCTGCCTGGGGCCCGCCGGTATAATAAACTGCACTCCACTATCTGCATTGTCCTTCTGAGTGAGTGTGTTTCCCGGAACACGTGGCTACAACAATACTTCACTCATATATTTTGACTTATAACTGAGAAAGAGGTATCTTTTCAGACTAGTAAGGAGAACTGCCTGATTCTTTTTATCATACTTTTCAGAAAAGTGTTTACCATGTAAGTCTTACTATGATTTCAAATAATCCTGATCAATCCATCCAGGCGGAGAAAGATTGAAGAAGTGAGTAACAATTTCAGTAAGAGCAGAGGAAGATGTTGCTTTTAATGTGTGGCTGTTAATCAACAGTCTCCAGAACCCAGCTGGCCATCCTTCCTTCTCCCAGAGATATCCTGGTCACACCACAGAGTCTGTAGGCATTGTCTGGGTAGGAAGCGGGTGGGGTGAGAATGGGGTGGGGTTCTGTTCCCCTGTACCCAGGGATCGGCCTCGGGGGCATTCCAGTGGCACTGCCTTCCCACGCACCTTACTTTTCCCTGCTTCTCGATCTTGTTCTATCTCAGAAAAACCCTTCCCACCTGAAGGCACTCCCAGGAGTTTGGAGCCAGCTTTTGGGTCTTTTTTCCCATTTGAGATGCTTAATTTGGAGTCCTAAGAAAAAATATCAGTAGCAATGCCATTATCAACATTTCTTCCAGAGATCTTTTATGCCAAAGTTCTCCTGGAGACTTGTGCTAGTAAGCCAGAGGATCACACTGTCTTCTCTAACTCTCCCTGTTGTTGTTTAGTTGATAAGTTGTGTCTGACCCTTTTGTGACCTCAGGGACTATAGCCTGCCAGGCTCCTCTGTCCATGGGATTTCCCAGGCAAGAGTACTGGAGTGGGTTGCCATGTCCTTCTCCAGGGGATCTTCCCCTTGATCAGGAAAGGGTCAAACCCATGTCTCCTGCTTGGCAGGCTGATTACCACTGAGCCATCTGGGACGGCTGTAACCCTCCCTATGTTTGTAATAATCAGTAATATCAGTACTGGTTTTAAAAGATGCAGAAATGATGTAGTAAGAAATCTCACAATGAATAATAGCTTCATGGAAATAATACCTGCATGGAAAAAATGCAGGTAGAATGATCAGTAGTGACCTTGTTAATGCTTATTAGTTCCTTTTCCTTTAAGCCTACACGTAACTAAAAATTGAATTCCTAACCATTTTTTTTTTTTTGGACTTATAGCCATTGCTATGCATCATCTCTCCCCTGAATAAGGTTACATTGGGTCCATCACCCTAAACTTGTTATAAGAGCTTACCTAATTATAGTCAATTAGTCATACAATTGTTTATTTAATGGCTACGTTTTCTACTAGACTTTAGCCTTCTTGAGGGCATGAATTTTATTAGGCTTATTTACCACTTACAATCCCAGTGCTTAGCATAGCACTTTGCCCATAGAACTTGGAAAAAAAATACTTGTTGAATGAACAAGTTATGTTTTCTGAGCTATGATATTGTTGCAGGAACCAGTACTCAAGAGACCAAGCACCACACTCAGAGAGTTGGAGGACTCAGGTTTACTACGCCGGCGGGCCCAGAGGAGTTACCATTCCAAGCTCTGAGCCCCGAACAAAGGGATTACAGAGTTTTTATAGACAGGTTATAGTGGGCAACACTAGCTGTTAATAGGCTGGTTTACACTAAGGGGTTTCACGTGCACGGGAATAGCAATCAAGATGGAGGGGGGATGCCTGACCTTTACACTGACAGGCATGATTAAGCACGTTTGCAGGGGCCGGGTGATTGCAAAGAGCAGGACAAGGGTGAGTGAGTTAAACTCCAGTTCCTAGTATTGCAAGTCCCCACTTTCTGAGACTACGTGACCTACATGATCTAGACTTTGCAAGGGGCAAGCTGAGTTACAGAGGCAGAAGGAGGTTATGTAAAATTTTAACTTTTCCTCTTCAATATTACTGACTTCACATTATTTAATCCGAACAACACCCAATTTTATAGATTGGTAGACAGGCTCTGAGAAATTAAGGAACTTATGCAAGTATGTGTAGATTTTAAAGAGTTGACTCTGAATTCAAACCCACTTAGAAAAAGGATAACTTGTAGTAGTTAAGAGCATGGGTTCTGTAGCCACTGCCTGTATTCAGGAACTTTACAGGCTGTTATGAGGACTGGATAAACTAATGAAGGCAAAGCATGTAGAAGAGAGCTTGGCACAGAATCAACAGTCAGGAAACATTAGAGATTAATATTATTTTGCTTCTTACCCTGTGTCTTTTCTGTTCTAACATGTTGCCTCCTCTCCTTAGTGAAGAGACTAGCCCATGGGCTAAACCTCCTCTCCCTTATTATCTAAAAGACTAATCAAAATTAATGTAAATTAATATACCATTTATGGACAATAATCGAGAAATAATCAAAGTCTAGAGTCTAAGCTAGAAGATGGAGGGAGCCTGGGTCCCTGAGTCACTGTGTGGAGGAAAATTGCCATCCAAGAGGTGGGTACCCACCACAAATTAACTTATACAGGTCTCTAAATTTGTCGGTTTACTTGTTACAGCAACTAGTAATACCCTGATTAATACATCTTTTTTGTACAAACAATGGGGTGGGTAAACTCAACAATAGTTGCTTTGCAAAATTTATTATTTCTATCTTTGTTTCTCTCTTCCATTCATTCTCTTTGTCTTTATCTTTGTCTCAGTTACTTTCCTGTGGAAATCTCACCTGAGCATTATTTAGATTTTGGAGGAAGTGGAGAAAGTAAACAAGAAGTCCTATATAAATTTTCACATCCAAACAAACCCTATATTGGAGTATTGGGACTTGCATAGATTTTGTTCCAGTTATTAATTTTTTACTATTATTCCGTTAGGATGAAAATTCTGCTGTGAGGAAGGTGGTGGTTAGGGAAGGATTTGAAATTCCTGGATCTCCATTGATAATATGATCATAAAAACTCACCTCTAAGCTCCATAGGCAGAGAATTGCCTATGTATTCCAAAGAGGGAATTTCATATAAAAGCTTGTTGCTTTCTGTTTCAATTAACCCCACCTATAAGAATCCTGGCTGTTTGGGAAAAAAAGATTATGAGATGATCCCACTTGTAGACTAACAACTCAGATAAAAACCATTGGAGTCTCAGGCTTAGTACCACAAGTGAACTACAAGAGTTTCATACTTAGCCTGAATTATATTTATAACCAGAGGAAGAAGCTGCTTTCATAAAAACAAAACAACGGCAGTAACAATAAACCCAGAAGTATCAGGCTTATTTTTGGAATGTCTTATGTTAGACACTGAAAATCATCCTATTGCCTTCTCGTCCATCTGTCTAACTTGTTTAGGAATTAACTCGATTGATGGACACACTTCCTGACATTCACCATAGAAATTACAAGGAATACCATGTGGTTATGGTAGGTTTTTTAAATATATATTTTTATTATGATTATAAAACTAATACATTATTATTATTTAAAAAATCCGTAAATAGCCCCAAAATGCAACAAATACTATAAAAACATCTGTAACTTCACCACTTACTTAAAACCCTTTTGTATTTGATATCTCCCTGTGGTTTTCAATTTTTTTTTCAAAATCTGTTTCTCTATTATACATCTATCATCTAGATACCTACCTATCCAAAATTGGAGTCACAACTTACATATAATTTTTAACCATATTTTCTCATTTAATATGCACGAGAAGAATTTTTCCATGTCCCTGAATGGTTGTGTAATGTTTCATTATATATATATTTGTTCTCCAAATATTTTCTGAGCTCCTACTCTGAACAAGCAAAGATCTGCTGTAATTTATTTAGTCATTTCTCTGTTGTTTGAACATTGTTCAAACTTTTAAAAACATAAGTCAAATCATATCTGTCTGCTCCAAATATGGTTCCCCATTTTGCTAAGAGTAAAAACTTATGTTTTGAGTTCCCTGGTGGTCTAGTGGTTAGGATTTAATGCTTTCACTGCCACGGCCAAGGTTCAATCCCTAGTCTGACAACTGAGATCCTACAAGCTGTGTGACATGGCCAAAGCTTAAAAAAAAGCCAACATTTCTTAGAAAGCTTACATCCTTATGATGGTCTTTGAGGCCCTTCACCATTGCCCCCAGTCCTTACCTCTCTGGCTTCTACCCCTCTCATTGCCCAGCCAGACCAAACGCACTGGACTCCCTGCTCTCTTTCTAATTGCCAGACAGGCTGTGCTCCTGGGCCTTTGCACTAGCTGTTCTCTCTGCCTGGAATGCCCAAGGCCCCACTACCCAGATTTCTCACCTCCTTAGAATTTTTGCTCAGGCATTCTCAGGAAGCAAACTGTTCCTTTTTGTCTTGCCTCTAGCCACTCCTGATCACTCTTGCTCTCTTTTGTCTTTTTTATTTTTCTTCAGTATCTATTATTTTCTCACAAAGGATTATACTTTATTTATTCAGTTTACCATTTATTGTCTTATCCTCCCACAGTAATGTAAACTCTATGAGGGTAGAGTATTTGTCAGTTTTGTTCACCAATACACTGCAGGTGCTCCAAAGACTGCTTCGCAAATAGTTAGTTGCTCAATAAATGTTTGTTGCATGAATGTATAAATGTTTTTGCATTTTTAGCTACTTGTGAACAATGCTATATAGGGTCTAAATCTTTAACTGAATCTCTTGTGATTCTGAGATTTCATGGGGTTACTGAGTCGAACAAATTTTACGGCTTTATGATATATATCATTGAATAGCTTTTTAGAAACGCTCTGATTTATGTTTTTAGCAGCATAATTTCATCTCATCACATTAATACATGCAAAAGTTAACCTTTGTTAACCTGAATGCTGAAGAATACTACTCATTTTAAAATTTTACATTAAAAACTTTCACAGCTATCTGACTACTAGTAAATTTGAAGATTTAAAATTTAGCTTATTAGTTATTGATCACCTGATCACATTCCTTATTGATGGCTTGTAGCAAATATTAAGATTTATTTTCATTTTTGTTAGGTATAATATGTGCACACCAAGCAAATATATTTAGGGAAAAAAATACTCTTAAACCCACCACCCAGTTTAAGAAGTAGGACATCATCAATTCTTTTGAAATCCCCGTGAGTGTCTCCCAGTCCCATTTCTCAACATCTTTACAGAGAAACATTGCTTTTTTTATGTGTCCCAAATGGTATATTGTTTAGTTTTGACTATTTTGAAGATGGAGTCATACTGCACTTCAACATTGTGTTTCTAAAATGTTTGATTTCTACAACTGCAATTCATTTACTTTTACTGCTTTATCCTATTCTCTTATGTATATATACCACCATTTATTAATCCAGTGTCTTATCAATGGGAAGTAGGGTTGTTTCTAACTCTTTGGTATGATAAATGACACTGCTGTAAACATTCTGTTTATGATTTCTGAGCCATTATATGCAAACTCTCTGTGGGTATATACTTAGGAGACGAATTTCTGGGTCATCGAGGATGTGGAGGTTCAACTTTTCAAGATAATGTGAAACTTTTCCAGTTTGGTTGTATTAATTTACGTTTCTAATAGCAGTAGAGGGCTTCCCAGGGTGCTCAGTGGTAAAGAATCCGCCTGCCAATGCAGGAGACACAGATTCGATCCCTGGGTCAGAAAGATCCCCTGGAGTAGGAATCGGCAGCCCACTCCAGTATTTTTGCCTGGAGAATCCCATGGACAGGGGAGCCTGGCGGGCCACAGTCTGTGGGGTCACACAGAGGCGGACAGGGCTGAGCGACTGTGCTTGCAGCACTAGCAGTGATGGGCTTCTTCGTTGCGTCA
Organism: Cervus elaphus; assembly: GCF_910594005.1. NCBI lineage: Eukaryota > Metazoa > Chordata > Mammalia > Artiodactyla > Cervidae > Cervus > Cervus elaphus. The sequence continues at coordinate 47,094,367 of NC_057817.1, read as the reverse complement.
CAATTTTTCTAACGCTTGGGACTGAACTGGAGTGGCTGAAACATGGTATCTCATTTTGGTTTAAACCTGCATTAACTTTTCAGATGATTATTGGCTATTTACCTTTCTTCTTTTTATTTAAAGAGTGATGGTCACGGTTGGATGGCATCACCGACTGAATGGACATGAGTTTGGGTAAACTCTGGGAGTTGGTGATGGACAGGGAGGCCTGGCGCGGTGCAGTCCACGGGGTCGCAAAGAGTCGGACACGACTGAGCGACTGAACAGCAACAACAATATATTCAGTTCAGTTCAGTTCAGTCGCTCAGTCGTGTCCGACTCTTTGCGACCCCATGGACTGCAGCACGCCAGGCCTCCCTGTCCATCACCAACTCCCAGAGTTTACCCAAACTTAAGTCCATTCAGAAGGTGATGCCTTCCAACCATCTCATCCTCTGTCGTCCCCTTCTCCTCCTGCCTTCAATATATTACAGACCTGTATTTCTTCCAAATGATGACAAACTGTATTTCTTCACATCTTTATAACATGTGACTTGAGACCCAAGGCTAACGTGTAATCTTGTTAGACAGTGGGTAATTTGACAGTGCATAGCTAATTTCTAAAGTTGATCCTAGGTCTTTCAGAGATTAAAAAAAAATCACTAATAATTGTATGAAAAAAAAATTTCTAGAGTTAATCTCCAGAGCCATTTTCTTGTTATGTTAGCAGAAAGGAAAAGGTCAATGGCATTTTTGTCACTATATCTAGAATGACTTAAGAAATCACTTACACATCAGAGTACTGGCTGGAGCAAGGTACAGCCCTCTCTCAGAGGGATTGTCTCCTGAAGGAACCTATTTTTTTAATGAATATTTTTTTCTGTTGGATATCTAAAGGGGAGTTGGCTGATGGTTATACAGGTCTGGAATTTTAGAAAAAGGGAATGTCATTATTGTTTCTTTTAAATGAATCAATCTAATGAGCATCTATTTTTAGTCTGCTTTATAAAAGACCCTAAGACCTGAGATGTTTGAGAAAAAAGAGAATATTACTCCTATTTCCACTCTGTTTCCTTTTAAGTTAGAAGATTTCAAACTCTCAAAAATAGGATTCATTCACTTTTATTTATTGCAAACAAATTTTTTGTCATTGATGTGTACCTCTGATGTGTAATCATTAAGCCAAGGTTAGGTTAGGTGGCCTGGTTGGTCCCTAAATACATAGAAAGTCATCATTTTAAGAAATGTTTTCAATAATACTATGTCAGAGTTAAACAACCAGCCCAGAGCTTTCTGTCCATCTTCTTGTGAGAAAACCCATAGGAAATAACGTGGAATTGACCCAAGGGGACATGGGAAAGTATTATCATTGAGCTATGGAAGGCTTGGGCTAGACTACTGCAAGCTAAACAGGTCTTGACCCCCAGAACCCCTCTACCTGATGGAGAAGGCTCCAGCTGGCCTGACGGAGAGCTATATATTGTGGAAGTGGAGATGGGTGACTTGCTTTGCTGACACTCACCTTTGGGCCAAGCTAAGCTCAGTAAGTCCACTGGGCCACAAGACTCCTGGTCTCCAGGCAAATGGCCAAGGGTGGATATGCAGGAGATCAAGAAAGGAGCAGAGGAAAGAATGACCCCATGGACCATGGGGCCAAATCTGAACCTGACCTTTCCCATTGCACCTCTGGGTGGGTCTTCCCTTCGGCTGTCTGCCAACCCAGATTACACACACAGCATTGACACACACATATTCCACACTCATATTCTTTTCAATCTTTACATCACTCACTTTACCTTTAGCATATGTCGCCTTGTGCTATATTCACTTCAAAAGATAATTTCATTGAAGTGTAATTTGCATACCATGAAAGTTACCCATCTTAACTGTATAATTCAATGATTTGGGGGGGGGGGGGGTAAGTTTACTGGATTTTGCAACCATCACCAAAATCCAGTTTTTCAGTAGTTCTGTTACCTCAATAAGATCCTTCATGTCCACTGGCAGTCAATCCTTGTTTCTCACCCTCCAGGCCCAGAATCAACTAGTAATATGCCTTCTTATAGATTTACATTTTCTGGACACTTCATTTGAATGGAATCATGCAAAGTGTGATCTTTTGTGTTTGACTTCTTTTCAGTGAGCATGACGTTCTTCCATGTTGTAGCATGTATCAGTTTTTCAGCCCTTTTTATTGCTGAGCGACTGGTGTTCGTTGTGTTCAATCACTTGCCAGTTGATGGACATTTGGGCCGCTTCCATTGGGGGCTGTTAGGAATAAGGCTGCTGTGAACAGTCATGTGTAAGTCTTTGTATAAGCACAGTTTCCGTTTCCCTTGGGTATATACGTAAGCGTGGAGTTGCTACATGATATGATGTCTGTGTCTAACTTTTTAAGAAACTGCCAACCTGTTTTCACATCAGCCGCACCATTTTACGTTCCCTGTGATTGACTTCTTATGAGCTCTGTTTCCATTTTTAGGCTGTAGTTTCTTGGGGACAGCACTTCCTGCCTGTAGCTCTGGGCAACCATAATTCTCAGCATAGAGTAGTCTGTGGTCCTTAATGATGATCACTGTAGTGGGTTGAATGGTGGGTCCAAAGATATATTCACATTGTGATTCTTGGAATCTATGAATATTATGTTATATTGTTACAGGAAGGGGGATCGCTTCCAGGACCTGAGAGTGGGCTTTTGTCTAAAACTTGGAAATGAATTGTCCAAGGAGACACATGTGTAGACAAAGCAAGAGGTTTTATTGGGAAGGGGCGCCCAGGTGGAGAACTGCAGAGGAAGGGAACCCAGGAGGACTGCTCTGCTGCGTGGCGACATGGACAGGCTACAGTCCATGGGGTCGCAAAGGGTCAAGCATGACTGAGTGACTAACACTTTCACATATAAAGAACGATAAAGGCTGAAATTAAAATTTTTTCTTTATTAGTCTGGAAAAGCCCTATTACTAACCTCGGATCCTGTCTTGTTCTCAGGAATGATTAATTGCTGTTAGAAGAGACCCATATTTAAGGGCATGAGCACCCAAGAACAGCAGGGATTTAGAAGCAAAGTGAAGGGAATGTGAGCTGCTCCACATCTTTATTAGAGTGCTTGATGCATTCAGAGCACTTTGGGCTTGAGAGCTAACTCTTAGGAATAAAGGAAGGGCCCAGAGAGGGGCATAAGTAGGGCAACATCTAGCTTAAAATGTGCCATATTGGAGGTCTTGGGGAAGAATGACTACCTAGAGAGTGACAGAGCTGGAGCTTTTTGTTCCCAGTCTATTAATCTTTAGATAGACTTTTGTTCTCTGTCCACCCCCTCCACCTCTGATTTAAAGTTGACTAATTTTTAAGAAGCAGTGTGGCGATTAAAAATTGATGAATCACTGTAAACAAAGTAGCAAGGCAACTGACTTAGAGACATGTGCTTTAGCTAGGTAATTCACACGGGCTTCCTGAATGTTGGGTGTTACTTAAATACCTAGAAAATTAACTCACGATAGGGATCCATTTATCCTTCTGTTGATAAAACTAGTTCTGTGAACTACAAACTTAAATCTAAAGTTTAAAAGTACTTATAGTAATGGAAGTGTTTTTTAATAATCCTTTAAATGAGTAAAGCCAGAATGTTCAATTCATTCTGGAATACATAGTGGGAAAATAAGCAAATTACCTAAAACCAACTGATTTACAATTTAAATTGCAAGTTCTTTGTGTTGTGAGCTTAAAATTTCAGTTTTCCTTGGATTACCTTCAGACAGATAGAATAACATTAAAAATTCTGAAGGAAAAAAGGGTGTGGTAAAGAACCCCCCTCCGGAGACTTCAATCTGTTCTAGGGTTTTGCTCCCCTAAGTGTGCTGTGTGGAATTTTATTCCTGGGAAATGCTTTAGAGCAGAAAGATCTCTGAATAAATAAGTTTGGGGACTGCGACAGATTAGTCCCCTCTTGAAGGTATACAAGGCTCATTAGTACAATCTCTGAGCGGTGCTATCATAAAGACAACTCCCTAATTTTCTGTAACTCTCCATCTCTTGGGCTTCCCAGGTGGAGCCAGTGGTAAGAAAAAAAAAACCAGCTGCCAATGCAGGAGATGCAGGAGACGCGGGTTTGATCCCTGGGTCAGGAAGATCCCCTGTGTATGAAATGACAACCGACTCCAGTATTTTTTTCTGGAAAATTCCATGGACAGAGGAGCCTGGCAGGCTACAGTCCCTGGGGTCACAAAGAGTCAGAAACAACTGAGAGTGTGTGTGCGCATGTGTACACACACACACACACACACACACACACACTCCATCTCTTAGACTTATTTGACCCCAGAATCCTGTTTTCATGTAACTCTTATTAACATCTTGAGCAATCAGTGTTCTCCAGGACACAACTTTGGAATCCCCACCACTAGGATGATTATTATTGTTTCTGAGTTATTTTATGATCTTCAGCAACCCCCAGCCTCAGTTTCTCCTTTGAACTAATAACCCCCTCACAGACATGCCGGGAACCAAAAGCTCCACAGAAAGGTGCCCTAAAAACTTTGGCATGCGGTTTCTGTGCTGGACTAAGTTCACTTACCGCAAAGCCACCCTGTTAGTTCTCCTGTTACCCCATTCTGCCAGGACTCCCAGTAATGCCCCTCTGTGGAATGTCCATCTCGAGTTGGCACCCACATAAAAAGCATGGACACACAGCAAAGCCAGGAAGGCTACAACTTGCTTAAATTTCAACCTGATGGTCCATTTCAAAGGTCGTCCTTTTTTCTTCTAAAGGCGCAACCGCGGCAGTCATTTCCTTTTGAGCATTTTTAGCCACTTACATCGAGACGAGTTGTCATGGAATAACCTGTGTTCACATCCTCCTTTCAAGGGCGGCTTAAATGTGGAGCCAGGATGGCTGTAGCCTTAAGGCTCACCTCGGCTGGTTACTCTGAAGCTGCTTTCTCAGTCTGGTTTTGGTTTAGAAACGAGGTAGTACGTAATCCAAATAAACAAGCCAGGGCAGAAGATCCAAATGGCTGAAAAGCAAAACAGCTTTAAAACTCCACTTGGATCCTTGGGGTTCAGTGCTTGTGACCCAAGCCAAGGATTCATTATTCACCAAGGTGCCCCAGGGACCAGGCACCCACGGTTGCTTTGCTTCCACAGGGCCAGTGTTTGTTACTTCCCAAAGTGTGTTATATTTCAGGTTTAAATGCAAACTCTGAGTAAATATCTTTACAAAGTAAGAAAAAGATCACAGATTTGCTTTTTAGTTTTGGGGTGTTCCCTCGGAGTGAGGAAAGACTAATGTGGACTTTGAGGACATTTGTCTTTGGAGTTTCCGGAGAGTGTCATACGGCTTTGCATTGACTCAAGCTTCCATGGGTGGAGATGAACTTAATTTTTATCGCAAGGCTTAAGATCTCAACTCCAGCCAGGTTTCTGCCTTCCTGTCTCCTAATAAAGAACACCAGTTAGAAGTTAGAAAACCCCAAGATTATCTTTTTGGTTAAAATGGATTATTCACAGAATTCTGAAATTCAGCTTTTCCTTGTGAGCTGTAAACTTAAAGCTATAAATTCCTTCTCAAGCAGCAACTGAGGAACTTGACTGGATTGAAGCATAAAGCAATAAGTATTTATCCCTTAATCTGTCCTCTACTTTCCTTCCTGTTTTTGTGTGTGTGATATTAATACAAGAGAAATTTAGTAAATGGTCACTGACTTTGGTTTGATAGCTACCAAGTCGTCCATTCTCAAGGCTCGGGTTCTCGAGTCGGGAGAAGGAAAGACGAAGGAAGAGCTCATTTGGTCAGTGTCTAATGAGAGGTGATGCTCTACGTTTTACTGAAACCGCCTTGTCCATGGACCAGCGGCCTCGCTCCAGGTCAGGGCCGGCCTCCTGGGTGTGTGAATTGTGCGATTGCCTGAGGACCCACACAGAGAAGGGTCCCAGGCTCCGTTCAGTGCCTCGTCACCATCTTCATAGTGCTAACACTTTTTTTGAACAAGGGGCCCCACATTTTCACTTTGCTCTTAGCACCTCAAATTTCATAGCTGGTCCTTCCCCTGGATTATGGTTCATTAAGGCTCTCTGCTGTTCTCTGCTCTTTTCTCTCCCTTCCCCTGCCACCATGACCCCAGTGAACAGAAAGTGTAGGTGTTAGTTGCTCAATCATTTGCAACCCCATGGACTGTAGCCTGCCAGATTCCTCTGTCCACGGGATTCTCCAGGCAAGAATACTGCAGTCGCTTGCTGCCATTCCCTTCTCCAGAGACCTTCCTGACCCAGGATTGAACACTGGGTCTCTCACATTGCATGCAGATTCTTTACTGACTGAACTGTCAGGGAAGCAGTCCATGACCCCAGATTCAGCCTCAAGACCATGCTCAAGGCAGGACTGTCCAGTGTCATGTCCATTGAAGCAGGAAGCTGAGTATTCACCCTGCGGTGAATCAACTTTCAATGATCCTCCTGTGGATTTTACAGATTATTTGTCATTTCAGGGTAGCTCTTCTTGGTTTGGATTTTTGATACATGCCAGATAATTTCAATAGTCATTCAAGCCAAACACCATTAGGAAGAGAAATGTGTTACCAAGGAACAATCCTGTAATGCTAATGCTTAGTAAAGAATATTTTCCATTTGTAATTTTGATATTCTTAAGATAAACCAGTAAACAGGTGCTAAGTCAATTTACATTTTAAGTTTACATTAGAATTTTTAAAAATCTTGCTGAATACCCCAATACTTTATGATGTCATTTCCTGTATATGGTTTCTATTTTTTTTATCTTGAGCCATATGGAGGACATTTATTCAATATGCTTATTAAACTTTTATATTTGTACCACTTGCATAAACTGTCTAAAATTATGATGATGAAACTCCTGTCTTTGGATAGTCATTTGTTTTCCTTTCTTTTCTTTTTCATTGCCTCAGGAAATTCTTCTGAAACGGCCGTGTTTCTCATTTACCCAATTTAAAAATTGCTCACCTGGCGATAGCCCTTTCCTCCTTACTACTTTGGTAGAAAAGTTTTCATTAAACTGTACTTTGTTGTGATGATTTGTCCCTTCTTGAAGAATATGGAAAGAAACAATCCTATCTATTGTTACTCTGTCGATATGACTGAGAGCGTTGTGTATTACATCACATTCTGATCTCTTAGGAGAACCTGCAGGAGACATTGCTCTCTGCTCTCAGTTGGAGCTGGTATAAATGCAGGCCCACCTAGGGCTATGCGAGCATGTCGGTCTCAGACTGTGTCATTAGGCACACTGGACATGCAATGAGAGAAAAAAACCTAGTTCATACGTGTCTTATTTTACATTCCACATATAAGTGACTTCATACGATACTTGTATCCTCTTTCTAAATTACTTCACTTAATATGATAATCTCTAGTTGCATACATGTTGCTGCAAATGGCACAATTCCATTCTTTTTTTATGGCAGAGTAGTATTTCATCAAATATAGGAACCACATATCTACAAACATAAACAAACTCACAGACCTAGGGCACACACTTGTGGTTGCTGGGGGTTGGGGGCGGGCGGAGGGGAGGGGGAGGGAGAGGGGTGGTCTGGGAGCTTGGGGTTGTTGCTCAGTCGCTCAGTCATGTCCGACTCTTTGTGACCCCATGGACTGTAGCCCACCAGGTTCCTCTGTCCATGAGGATTCTCCAGGCAAGAGTACTGGGGTGGGTTGCCTTGCCCCCAAGAGGGATCTTCCCAACCCAGGGATGGAACCCAGGTCTCCCTCATTGCAGGCAGATTCTTTACCATCTGAGCCACCAGGGAAGCCCTTGGGGTTGGTAGTTGCAAGCTATTACATTGAGAATGGATAAACAACGAGGCCCTAATGTATAGCACAGGGAACTATATTGAATATCCTGTGATAAATGGAAAAGAATCTGTAAAAAGAATGTATTGCTATATGTTTTTAACTGAGTCACTTTGCTGTTATAGCAGATTGGCAACACCATTGTAAATCAACTCTACTTCAAAATAGAAAAAAATCTGATAGAACTTTTTAGGAGGAGTACTGTATATGGTCAGAGGAGATACTTTGTGAAGCCACTTGCAGAGGTGTTAAGAATTTCAAGGGGTGTGATCAAGTAACAGTATGCTCAATAAACTCCCCTCTGAGTAGCAAAACTGGACTTAACTAGAGAGCTTTTGTCTGCTGGGTGGGGCACAGAATTCAACAGTCAGAGACAAATTGCCTGGGATATTGGATGAGAAGCTGAACGCTGTCAGCAACCCTTATTTAAAGACCTGTCATACATGCAGCTCCTCTGTAATGTAAATAAATGTGGAAATTTTAAAGACTATCAACTTGAAGGTGTGCCAAAAAGGAGCTTTCCCACACACCTACACATCTTGATCTAGTGCTAATGTGAATTCCTTACATAGTTTAACTTCCCCTGAGCAACTAGTTCATTTTTGTGTTTATGATCTCTGGGCCTCATTACCAATAATGGTTTCTTCTTTGAGGTGCTGGAGCATAGCTTAGAGCCATGTATATGGTCCACTTCTCTCAAGTGTGAAAAGTCCCTGTATACCTCTGTCCTAAGCTCATCCCTGGGTCCATTTTATTGTCTAACTTTTTTATTTCCTCTTGCCTCACTTCTCCTAATTATTTTATCTTACCAAATGGTGTACATCTTCTCAGACTGCCTTCATTCAGTCCTACTTCAGCTTTTAAATTATTATTTGTGTGCTTGCTAAGACACTTCAGTTGGGTCCAATTCTTTGAGAACCCTATGATCCGTAGCCTGCTGGGCTCCTTTGTCCGTGGGATTCTCCAGGCAAAACTACTGGAGTGGGTTGCTGTGCCCTCCTCCAGCGGATCTTCCCAACCCAGGGATTGAACCCATATCTGAGGTCTCCTGCATTGGCAGGCAGGTTCTTTACCCCTTCCTCCTCCTCCTTCATTGTCTTCCTCCTCCTCCTCCTCCTCCTCCTCCTCTTCTGTGGTAACATCATAAGAGTAACAACAAAAGAGCTGACCTCCACTGTTGTGATTCTACATAAACTGACAGTGACCAAAGGGAATATAATTCAGATGAAAATTCATAATGCATATGGTGGAGGGCAAAAAGGCAGAATGGCTCAATCAATTTGCCCAATAGTAAAGGCCACATTGTTATATAAATAAACATACGTAGGTAGGCAGCAAAGTATGTTAACTGTATGTAGAATCTAAAAGCACAATAAAACGCAAGTTAGTCATACTGCCCCTCACCAAGTAAAGCTAATATGTATATTGTTATTAAAAGTAATTCAATATATAATGAGTATCCTTCATTTATAATATGACTACTAGTCAATGAATTTTTGGGCCTAACCTCCTAGCTGTATTTCCAAATGCCTTAGCAAACAACTCCACCAAAATGTCCTAAAGGCACATTAAACTTAACGTCTTCGAAACCAAACTCAGCATCTCTGGAAAGGCACATCCCTGCTCACTCTTGTTCCTCCTTACTCATTAGCATCCCTGTCCAGGTTCCTTTCTTTTCTTCACCCTTACATCCCATCAGTCATCTAGTCCCCTGTTTAGATTTGATGTTTCTTTTGAGTCTAGGCTCTCCTCTCTGATGCTAAAGCCATTTCAGATCCTACTATCTCTTCCCTTTACCTGAAGTCTCCTATGGGGGCATGTGTGTACTCCAGGTGTATGTAAAGTTACCTTTAAGGGTAAGTGAAGGAAATAATATGTTAGAGATGCTACATATATTTTTACCTCTTCCTTTTTTAAAATTTATTTTTATTGAAATATGTTTGACTGCGTGTGTGCTAGTCACTCAGTTGTATCTGACTCTGTGACCCCATGGACTGTAGCCCACCAGGCTCCTCTGTCCATGGGATTCTCCAGGCAAGAATACTGGAGTGGGTTGAATGCCCTTCTCCAGGGGAATCTTCCTGACCCAGGGATCGAACCCGGGTCTCCTGCATTAGCAGGCAGATTCTTTACCATCTGAGCCGCTGGAGAAACTCAGCTGCTGGGGAAGTACAGTGACTCTGGTGTTGTGTTAATCACTGCTCTATTACAAGGTGATTCAGTTCTTCACACACATACATACATTCTTTTTAAAAATATTCTTTCCCATTATGGTTTATCACAGGCTATTGAATATAGTTTCCTGTGCTACACAATAGGACCTTGTTGTTTTTTCATTCTGTGTATAAAAGCTTACATCTGCTAATCCTGATCTCCCACTCCATCTCTCCTCCAACTCCCTTTTCCCTGGAAACCACAAGTTTGTTCTCTGTGTCCGTGAGTCTGTTTCTGTTTCATAGTTAGGTTTGTACCGTGTTTAGTTACTCAGTTGTGTCTGACTCTTTGCGACCCCATGGACTGTATGTAGCCTCTGACTCTTTGTGAACCCATGGACTTAGCCCTCCAGGCTCCTCTGTCCATGGGGATTCTCCAGGCATGAATACTGGAGTGGGTTGCCATGCCCTCCTCCCGGCGATCTTCCCAACCCAGGGACCAAATCCAGGTCTCCTTCTTTGCAGGCAGGTTCTTTACCGTCTGAGCCACCGTAGTTAGGTTTATTTGTGTCATATTTTAGATTCCACATATAAGTGATATCATATGGTATTTGTCTTTCTCTTTCTGACCTACTTCCTTTAGTATGATAGTCTCTGGTTTCATCCATCTTGCTGTAAATGGCATCATTTTGTTCTTTTTTATGGCTGAATAGTATCCCACTGTATATATGTATGTATGTATGTACCATATCTTCTTTATCTATTCATCTGTTGATGGACATTTAGGTTTTTTCCATGTCTTGGCTATTGTGAATAGTACTGCTATGAACATAAAATATATTTCTGACCAAAACAAATGATCCTTTCATATGTTAGACTCTGGGAGAGAAAAGTAAAAGTGCTTCAGAACAAGTTTTAAATATTTAATTCTTCTAAGAGCTATTTCTCCCAAGGTTTTAAAGTTGTCAAATAGAGTTCTTCTGTTTGCTTAAAAAACAACACCTTCTTAAGCAATAGATTTCTCTTGAAGGGTGTATGAATCTTTTTGAATTATAGTTTTTTCCAGATATATGCCCAGGAATGGGATTTCTGGATCATATGGAAATTCTAATTTCAGTTTTCTGAGAAACTTCCATACTGTTTTTCATAGTGGCTGCACCAGCTTACATTTCCACCAACAATGTTGGGTTTACCTCTTCCTTTTAACATTTCTGGCTTTTATAATGTACATAGTGGTACAGTAATACATGTAAATAAATAACAGTCATATATAGGACTATGAGGGGCTTCCCAGATGGCACTAGTGGTAAAGAACCCCCTGCCAATGCAGGAGACTTAAGAGACGTGGGTTTGGAGGAGAGCATGGCAACCCACTGCAGTATTCTTGCCTGGAGAATTCCATGAACAGAAGAGCCTGGTGGGCTATGGTTCATAGGGTCGCAAAGAGTTGGATACATATGAAGCGACTTAGAACGCACGCACACATAAGACTATGAACTCAAAAATTTCTGCTGGAGTGTGCAGTCAAAATGGTTTGGAGATGACTCACCTAGACTATTGCAGTTTGTCACCATGCCTTCAGTCCAGCTTCCTTACAATTCTATTCTTCATTATGAGTTAACACAAATAAAGTGTTCAGAATAAACTAAGCACTATATGTGTCAGCTATTATTATTATCCTATTCCCAAAATTAACTTTCTGCTACCTCTCAGATCCTCATAATCATGCATCTGGACATTTATTTAGAAGTCTTTAATAAGTAAGCCAGTTCTCATATTAGGATTTCCTGGCTTCTGGTCTGCTTTGCCAAGTCTATGTGAGCACAGGCTGACACTCTGGGCTCTGGCTAGTTAGAGGAGAAAGACTGCTGTGGTCAACCACCTCAGCAAGATGTGATCACTCTGCTTCCAGCCTGTTCCTTGATCTCCTCCTCTGACACATGTCACTTCCCTATATCACACAACTGATTATGTCATTGTCCAGTGTAAAAAAGCTTGTGAACTTTAGACTATCTATAAAATATGGTCTACATTCCATTGGGAGAATGAGGCGAATAATTGGTTGAGAAGTTGCTACCTAGGATTTATAGAGTTTTGTGTTCTGCTCTATTTGCTGAGAAAAGGAAGAAGAGCACAGTATTAAGGCTTCAGAGGCAAGTGGCATGAACTCAAGCCCATCCCTATTATGCGTGGTCTTGGGTAAATCTCTTCCTGTCTCCATGACTTGGTTTTCCTCTATGCAAAATTGCATGATGATACCTGCCTTATAGGATTCTAAGATAACACATTTCATATTCTTGGGAACCAATAGGTTCTTAATAAATGGTAGCACTTTAAAAAAAAGTTGAAGTATGGTTGAATTACAATTTATGGTAGTTTCTGATATATAGCAAAATGATTCAGTTTATATATATATATATATATATATATATATATATATGTTCTTTTTCAGACTATTTTTGAGTATGGTTTATTACAGGATATTGAATTTAGTTCCCTGTGTCATATAGTAGGGCCATTGTTTATCTGTTTAATGTATGGTAGTGTGTATCTGCTAACCTCAAACTCCGAATTTATCACTCCTCCACCCCCTTTCCCCTTTGGCAAACAGATTTGTTTGTTATGTCTGTGAGTCTGTTTCTGTTTTGTAAATAAGTTCATTTGTATCGTACTTTAGATCCCACGTGAGTGATAGAACATGGTATTTGTCTTCTCTGACTTCATATAGTGTGATCCTCTCTAGGTCCATCCATGTTGCTGCAAATGGCAGTTTCATTCTTTGATGCATGAGTAATATTCCATTGCATACCACATGTTCATTGTTTAAATTAATTTTATATTGGAGCATAGTTGATTAATAATGTTGTACTGGTTTCAGGTGTACCCCTCAAGTGATTCAGTTATACATATACATGTATCTATTCTTTTTCAAGTTGTTTTCCCATTTAGGTTATCACAAACTATTGAGCAGTGTTCCTGTGCTATACGGTAGGTCCTTGTGGGTTACTTTTTAAAATTAACTTTCATGGGGGTACAGTTGATTTTCAACGTTGTGCCAGTTTCCACTGCGCCGCAAAGCAACCCAGCGACACACAGACATCCACTTTTTTCCCAGTTCTTTTCCCAGATAGATCATTACAGAGTACTGAGTCAACTTCCCTGTTCTGTACAGTAGGTTTCTATTAGTTATCTGTCTTATATATAATAGTGTGTATATGTCGATCCCAATCTCCCAGTTTATCCTTCCCCATATTTTCCCCTTTGTTACCATAAGTTAATTTTCTATATCTGTGACTATATTTCTATTTTGTAAATAAGTTCATTTGTACCATTTTTTTTAGGTTCTCCATATACGAAATACCATTGTTTATCTTTGTCTGATTTACTTCACTCAGTATAATGATCTCTCAGTCTATCCATGTAGCTGCAAATAGCATTACCTCATTCTTTTTGTGGCTGAGTAATATTCCACTGTATATCCTACATCTTCTTTCTCCTTTCATCTGTTGATGGACATTTAGGTTGGTTCCATGCCTTAGGTATTATAAATAGTGCTGCTGTGAATGTTAAAATGCATTTATCTTATTGAATTATAGTTTTCTCCAGATATGTGCCCAGCAGTGGGATTGCTGGATCATATGGTAACTCCATTTTTAGTTTTTTAAAGAATCTCCATACGGTTTTCCATAGTAGCTGCATCAATTTACATTCCCAGTTGGTAACACTTTCATTTGTAATATTTCCCCACCATGAGAAAGTCTTCACTAACGGGATATTTAGCATATTCTAGTTAGAGAAGATTTCTTGAAAGAAATGACAGCAAGCTGGGAGCTGACATAAATAGGAGTGTTGCAGGCTCTGACGACAGAGTATATATAGGGTGGCATGGCTGAAGCAGAGAGAGAACTGGGAGGGCAAGATGAGGCTGGAGAGCTAGTCCAGAGTCAGGGAAAGGATATCTTCTCTTTTTCATGATATTGCAAAGTTTTCTATTCAACTGCAACCAACTTTATTTCCATAAACTAGCACACGCAAAGATCACTCCATACCACGCTCAGAAAACTAAAGCAGCATCTTTATTTTATACATACAAACAGTATAAAATGTTTACGTAAGAGCTGTGTTTTGTTTACAATATATTATATTGCTTCAAGCCAATGCCAAAAGTTCATACATATATTCCCTATTTTGTTGTGTTTACAATATATTATATCATTAAATGTCACTACCATAGTGTTATTTCTTTCTCTTTCTTTTTTAATACTGAATTCTCTGGAATCATGATAAGGTCAAAATGTATTGTGAGTTTAAGGGGAATTTTTAAAATGTGACAAATGTCTAAATATATAACAAAATAAGTTGAAATGCGAAAACTTCAGCACTTTCAACTGCTTCATCCAAACCCTTGTGATTTATGCATTTTTGTTCCAGTTATCTTCTCTAATGTTGCCCAGCCCCTCAATACCGTGAATACATTGTACTTTTGGAAATTATCTGCCAAGTACACATTGAAAAGACAAAAATTTAACCTGAACAACTGACATAACATAAAGTTGGTCCCAAAGCACCGAAACAAGAAAATCTATACCATCATGCTACAGATGTACTTAGAAAACTTAAAAGGAAGAGTAAATATCAGCTCAGTGATTTATAATGAAGCTAATAAAATTCAGGCCAGTATTCTTAACTGTAATAAACATTATTTGAACATTCAACACATGAAAGGTTAACAAAGGCTATGAACTTGGTGTAACTTAAAATGTTTCAGATGTCGGAGTTCACCAGATGTAATTGGATTCAGGTGGGTCCTGCCGCTCCTCGGCCTTTTTAACTGAAGGCGTGTGCTGCCTGAGCCGGGCGCCTGCTGGCCTCAGGGCATGCAGGAGGCTGGCTCCATACCCTGCAAAATTATTCACAGCTTAAAAGAAAAGAAACTACAAAAACACGCTCTTCAGATTCATTATTCACCATTCAAATAAAATCCATTTTCTCTTTCCAACCCAGAGTGAAAGACCACAGCGACCACAAAAAGCTACCTGAATGATGAGATGTTACAGGTTCAAGATCTCTTTTAAAAGAAATTCATTTTACTAACTCCATCAAATCTGGCTTCCATTGAATCTCTGATTCACTATATATTTTGGTCATGCCACGCTTGAAGCAAACTTGGGATGAATGTTATTGAATGAAAGGATTCTCCATCCAAGGGCTAGTAAGGATTGAGCACTGAGGTCCCATTGCAGAGAATGTTGTCATTGATCCTTTCGTTGCCTTGCAAAACCAACCTCCATTATTATTGATCTGCTTCAATAATAACAACCCCTATTCTTCATACAGATCACATGATTAGGCATTGCTATTGCATTTATCCAGAATAGGAATTTTACAAAAATCAAGGACTTCCCATAAGTCAGACAGAGAAGGAGAATTATTGTATGACATCCCTCATATGTGGAATCTAAAAAGAAATGATACAAACAAATTTACTTACAAAAAAGAAAGAGACTCAGACTAGAGAATGAACTTAGGGTTGTAGGGGGTGAAGGAGAAGGATGGGTAGAAGGGATGGCTAGGGAGTTTGGGATGAACATGTGCACACTGCTATATTTGAAATGGACAACCAACAAGGACTGCATAACAAGGGCTCTCAGTGTTATATGGCAGCCTAGATGGAAGGTGAGTTTGGGGGAGAATGGCTACATTTACATGTGTAGCAGAGTCCCTTCGCTATTCACCTGAAACTATTACAACATTATTAACTGGCTATACCCCAATACAAAATAAAAAATTTTTTAAATGAATCAATCTAAAAGAATTTAGGAAAAGAGAAGTGTTAAAAAAAAAAAAAAAGTACTTCCAGTACACAGATTGGAGAAGGGTTAGGATTTGAACGGACTCCTTCTCAGTGGGCATTTGTGAGCTTTGGTCAAGATGGGTGTCTACTGATAGCATTTCCAGTTCATCGTAAGAGGAGTGTAACACAATTATACAATGTCAGTTGTGAGTTACACAACTCAAGGCTTCTTTTCTTATTACTTATGAACTTCTGAAGATGCCTGGATCACTGACTCACTTCTGCTGATTTCCTAAAACTGATCTAAGACAGCAGTTAAAAATCTGCCTCCATCTTCCTGTGCCTTAGAGTCAAGTTTGGCATTTCATTTGTTCCCTGTGGTTTTTAAATGCAAGAATGCCATTAAGTCACTGCTGAGAACAGAATACTTTGTTCTTGAATGCTTTTCTTTGAATTGTCAGTATGTAGGCTAGTAGCTCAAGGACCCGCCAAGACAATGAGCCAACAATCCCTACCCCGCTGCTCACCCTGCCACCCATGAAGCAGAGCCCAAGCCAGGAAGTCTGTCTCCAGTATTCTCCCTCCCAACTAGGATGTCTGGGTGCCTGGGACCTCCCAATGTGTCGCCCCACTGGGAATCTGTTCTTAGCAGAACTGTGCCTCACAGCTTCCTTGTCATCTCCTTTTAAGCAAAATTAACCTCATTCTTTCAGCCTGATTCTCTCAGCCACTGTACAAAATGGCTGGGGGGCCTCTTCTGTAAAACATGCTTGCATTTTAATCAAGTACCGAGGCATCTTCTTGACATGCATGCCTGAATCTGAAGGCGGCCGAGATGACAAAAGCTTTCAGCAGCCAAGTCTACAAGTGAGCGTGCTCCTGGGGCTGGCAGACCTGTCAGAACTGCTCATCTAAACTGCATGCATGAGGGCCTCTCACTTGCCTTCTTGGAATGGTTAATTTTCTATAGGTCATTTACCTGAAGGAAGGTCCCTTTCGCCCCATATGGTACCATTCCATCATTCCCACCTGGGTAAAGGAGCCATTTTCCAGAGGAACTCCACTTGTTAAGCTATGTCCACCTGAAGCCAATTCAATCTACCATCCAGTGAAGCAACAGTGAAAAAAAAAGACTCAAATCAATGGCTCAGTGTAGCCTAGGCCAGACACCAATATACTTTAAGACAAACAAACATATAAAGCTACACATAACTGGTTTTATACATATCAGAATAGTACAATGTGAGTTATAAAATATGTACAAAAAGAATTAGAGATTGAGATATATAACTATACATAAAAAATTCCTACCTAAATGTAATAAAAGAACATAAAATATTTTTTAAAATGTCTTCAAACTAATATTTTTCCCTCAGCACCCCAGATGATCATTCCACACTCACTGGGCTATATGCATCACCCTTTGGAGACCACTGATTTAGAAAAAACACCTGATATGAAAGTGATCTGTTCACTTTGTGTGCACTATTTTGGAAACAATTTGATAGGCACAATCTGGACTTCTATTAATCAAGGGAGCTGCGTGACTGAATGAAGCCTTCCTTTGCCCACAGAAAGTAGCCAGTGGATCCATCCTCAGGAGACAGAGTTCAAGCTGCAGGATGAACCTGCAGAGATGCATTATTTATTTCCTCCACTTGCTGATCGACTGCCCCTCCGTCTTGAATCTGGGCCCCACCAGGCAGGGTCTTTTCTGTCTGTTCACTGGTAAGTTTCCAGTGCCTGGATCCATGCTTAGCACAGAGACGATATCAATCAAAACAGAATGATTGAATTTAGCAACTTTAACTTTCATTTTGTGTATAAAACAGACCAGTGGTTTATTATCCTATAGCTAGTCCATGTTGGGTGGTCAGTAAATGTGGAAGAAATACAACTCCACGTTAACATCTCTCCTGTACTTCACAGACCTTTTCTCTCCCTCGAAAGAACCCATTTAAAGCATCCCACAACCAACACAGCGTAAAGATTTTACACAGCAAAACTAATGCTCCTTGATCAATCCTGAATGATGAAATGAGAACCGTGTAGCTACTGATCTACATGTGATTTAGAAATCTTACTCCTTTCTATCAAAGTTAGCATATCATATTACCAAACCAACCTGTAGTATTAATTTAACCTGGAAAATATCTGTGATGATGTTTTACAGATGTAGTGGTATCTTACAGTGATGCTTTCTTTCCTCTACAGGCGAAAGCTAGAGCGTTCTGGTGGTGGGGGGTCCCACTGGAGAGAACAGGAAGAGGAGGAGAAGCTGGCTTTATGCAGCGGAAAGCAGGGCTGAGTTATGGCTTGTCTGTCCTGGCCCTTGGAGCCAGGAAATAGACGTGCAAGGGTCTGGCTCCCCAGACAGTTCACACTCACTTTTATTGCAGTACCTCCCATGCCAGCCCTCCTGACACTGGCATTTGTTGGGTTCATGGCAGGTTCCGCGTGTACCACAGCCAGGCTTGCAGACAGCTAGAGTCAAAGGAGATAAAGAGAATGTTTCCTGAGCTGTCACCGGTTAACAGAATTACGCAGCCGACTTTCCTGCAGTTCTTTCCAATGTGTTAGTTTTGGCTTCATCCCTTCATGTGTTTTTCTAAGTCAATCTCCAGCTAGAAGTCAGTTTTGGACTCTCTTGAGTCAGTCCTGAAAGTGCTCTAGACTTGATGTTTCTCATCGACAAAAGACACTCAGGAGGACATTGAAACTGCTAGGCAATGGAAGTTTATCTTCCTTAAGAAAATTCCTAATAGCTAAAAAGTTTGGTGGTGTGTGCAAATGTGTCTAAGTTTTTTTTTTTTTTTTTTTTTTAACATGCATGGATTTCATGTCTTTGGTCTACCTCAAGAAACATAAATGTCACTGAAGAAAGGTTAATTGTGATGCCTCAGCAACATGCAGTAGGTACAGAAGTTAGGAAGTAAGGAAGAGATCCCTGCTAGTTTAACTGTCCCATAACACAGGTCAGCTGTGTGTACAGGGTACTTACGCTTTGAACAGAGGTCTCCTTGGTAGCCTTTGGAGCACTTGCATTTGTTTTTACCAATGCATTTACCTCCATTTCGACAGGGCTGTGGGCATTTGCCTGAAATAGAAGAATGCAAATAAGCAAGGAACTCTGTTCTCCTTTCAGAGGCAATTACGTTTTTTCAAAGGAATTGCAAGGCTTTGAGAGGATCAATGCTTTTAAGTGGCAGTTATTTCCACTTATTTCAGATCAACCCTGGCTTTGTTACTGTTTGAGCTTCGTTTTGGGGACAAATAGGCTCATATTTTTACTTATGATTTTGCATATGAATCTTCCACAATGAATATTGTTCAAATGCTGTATTTACATCACTTTTTTGACAAACAATGTTTTAACTGATTCATAAAAACTTGTAATTTAAGATATATTAAAAGTGAAGATATGGATGGCCCCCTAAGTGATCTTTCCTCTGAGTTCTGATTTTTGTATGTCACTATTTCTGAAAGCAGACCTATACCTGGACATGATGACTTCTGCCTTAGCCTAGGATTCTCCAGAAATAGGACCTGCCTGCAGAGTTTATCTGGGGAAGTGATCCTTGGAATGAGGAATAGGGGGCAGGAAGAGTAAACAGCAGAAGAGAAAAAGCCAACACAAAAGTATGTCTGTAGGTTGTTCATCACTAAGGCAACTGGGCTCTATTCTGCAGCATCTTTCTGAGGAGTGAGGTAGATGGACTGCTCCTTCAAGTTGCCTGAAAGAAGGGAGAGGGGAGCGTTTATTCATCCGCACCTGTGTCCACTGACCGAAGGTCACCCCATGGAATAACTTTCTTGAATTTCTAGTCTGTGACTACAGATTATATACGTATTATCTGTATACATGTGTAGTTGCTCAGTCATGTCTGACTGTCAAGAGTCTTCTCCAACACCACAGTTCATCAATTCTTTGGCGCTCAGCTTTCTTTATGGTCCAATTCTCACATTCATACACGACCACTGGAAAACTATAGCTCTGACTATACAGACCTTTGTCTGCAAAGTAATGTCTCTGCTTTTTAATATGCTCTCTAGGTTTGTCATGGCTTTTCTTCCAAGGAGCAAGCGCCTTTTAATTTCATGTCTGCGGTGACCATCTGCAGTGATTTTGGAGCCCAAGAAAATAAAATCTCTCACTATTTCCATTGTTTCCCCATCTATTTGCCATGAAGTGATGGGACTGGATGCCATGATCTTCATTTTTTGAATGCTGAGTTTTAAAAGCCAACTTTTTCACTCTCCCCTTTCACTTTCATCAAGAGGCTCTTTAGTTCCTCTTCACTTTCTGCCATAAGGATGGTGTCATCTGCACATCTGAGGTTATTCATATTTCTCTCCACAATCCTGATTCCAGCTTGTGCTTCATCCAGCCCCGTATTTTGCATGATGTACTCTGCATATAAGTTAAATAAGCATGGTGACAATATACAGCCTTGACATACTCCTTTCCCAATTTGGAACCAGTCTGTTGTTCCATGTCCAGTTCTAACTGTTGTTTCTTGACCTACATATAGGTTTCTCAGGAGGCAGGTAAAGTGTTCTGGTATTCCCATCTCTTTAAGAATTTTCCACAGTTTGTTGAGTTTTATATATATATATATATTTATATCCAGTACTCAGGAGTCTCTGGTGGGAAGCAACAGACGTGTGGCTCAGCTCAGGTGCAATCAGCCTATGTTTGTACAGAATAGGTCATAGCAGTGATGGAGGGAAAGGCTGGCTGAGAAGGACATGAGGTGGGGCACACAAAGTCCTTGATTCCACACCTGGGCATTCTTCTGGAATGTCTCAGATCCTAATGATACTTCATGCTTTTATCTCTGTGCCAGATGAGGAGTGCTGATATTTTCACAGATCTCTGCATCCCAGGATTTTAGAACTGGATGTAGATATAAAAGTCATATTTTTCTTCTTTCTTACTTCTGAAGCCATTTATTCTCCATTTGCAATCGAGAATTTGCCATCCTAAGGCTGAAGTTTTTTCCGGGTAAGCATTATGCTTGACAGACATGAAGTGAATCCCATATGAAAGTCATTTTGCTAAAAACACTTTCTTTTATTTATCCAAAATGACTTTCCTCACATGTAAATAAACCAACATGTACTCACTGTGGAGATTAGAGAGACAATTGAGATGTTAGTGTCTCTCAGAAAATTGAAATGCCATTAGAGCTATAGGCTTTTCTGACACAGAGATGTTTCCCAGAAAGGTATTAAAACAACCTTAATACTTGAATGCCACCTTTCTATCAACCGTTAAAATCCAAAAGAACACTTTTTGCTAGGTTTGGACACAAAGAATAGCATTTACTCTGTGGTCAAGATCCAACTTCAATTTAAGGAAAGGAATATCTGCCTCTGAATTTCCATTTGTATCAAAGGACCATCTGATCCCATCATATGCTCAAAATTGGATTGTATCACAGTACTCTGCAATGCACTGGGGTTTTTCAACTAAGCAAGATGTGGGACAATAATCATATGGCAGAAAAGATAGAGGATGTATTGTGAACTACTTGGGGGGCCCAAGGTTCCCCATATTCTATGAGATGTGAACTTAGTATCCAGAGAGAATGGAGAGAATGGCTGATAGAATCTTTCCATTGCCTCCAAGGATGTTTTTGTTCCCTTGGCAAGAGGTGAGTGAGGACCCTGAGACTCACTGCAGCCAGCAAGGAAGACATTCTCTCCTGGTTATCACAGAACAGAAATCTCTTTGCAGGTGACTGTTAGAAGGCCATTCCTATTTCAAGCCTCATGGAGCCAAAATATCATGAAGGGATGACTGTTTTAAAGTTCAGAATTCTATAAATATCTTTAGTATAGACTTCCTTTTCCTAAAACTATATTGCAAACCAATTCTTATCATTGGACAGTGGAAACCTGAGTCAACGTGAGAGATCACACATTTTTACCCAAAGGAGACTAAGCACTGCCTGAAGACAAATAGATTTGACTAATTCTAAACAGTTCGAATTTTACCTATAACCAGTGAGGACAGTGAGATAAGGTATTGACAAAATAAAGATATTAAACTTCCTCCACCCATCAGATTGTGAAGTAAATTTGTGACTATCCTTCACATAGAAAAAAGATTAAAGTGGTTTACCATAAGTGCCAACAACCACCATCTCTGGGTCTTAGAATTTTACAAGTGATTTTTAACTGTTTTATCCAATATTCTAATTTTTTATGGCAAGCACTTTATATAGATTACCTTTACAATAATAAAACCCATTAAGGTATTAAAAAACCCACTTATAGTACAGTATAAATAATTTGGTTTTTTAAACTGAAGGTTTGTTAAGGAATCTTATAATGTTTATGAACCTTAAAGAATAAGAAAAACATATGTACATATATCCAGATACTTCTGATCATAGTCTTATTCGTTAACCTGCAAGTATATCTCACAATCAAGTCAGAATGAAGTTTGAGAAGCCATCAACTTTAATAGAGACCAGGAGAAATGATAATAGCGTCAGAATACATATTTTATTTAAA
The DNA here is from genome assembly GCF_910594005.1 of Cervus elaphus. NCBI lineage: Eukaryota > Metazoa > Chordata > Mammalia > Artiodactyla > Cervidae > Cervus > Cervus elaphus. Next base: position 47,072,098 of record NC_057817.1, on the reverse strand, counting down.
AAAGACAATAACAAATATTGGTAAGGATATGGAGAAATTGGAACCCTTGTACATTGCTGGTGGGAATGTAAAATGGTACAGCCACTTTGGAAAATAGTTTGGCAGTTCCTCAAAAAATTAAAGAGTTAACATATGGTCTAGCAATTCCACTCCTAGGTACACTCAGGAGAACTGAAAACATGTTCACACAAAAACTCGTACACAAGTATTCATAGCAGCACTACTATTTGTAGTAGCCCTGAAGTGGGAACAGCCCAGGTGCCCATCAGCTGATGGATGGGTAAACAAAATGTAGTTGGTATATCCACACAATGGAATATTATTTAGCAAGTAAAAGGAAGTAATGATATATGTAACAATAGAGGTGAGCCTTGAAAATATGCTAAGTGAAAGAAGTCAGACATAAAAGGTCATATATTGTATAATTCTGTTTATATGAAATATCTAACACAGGCAAATCTAAAAAGACACAAAGTACATTAGTGGATTCCAGGGGTTTGGGGTGAGGACCATGAGGAGTGACTGCTGATGGGAATAGGGTTTCTTTGGGGGATGGGAACATGTTCTAGAAGTAGATGCTGCCAACTTTGTGAATATAATCAATATCAATTGTATGCTTTAAAACAGTGAGTTTTACATATGTGAATTATATCTCAAGTTAAAAATAAGATATATAATTCAACTTTTTGTCTCTATTACACTATAGGCACTTTTCAGTACAAGGCCCATTTTAATTTTTCCTGGCAATATGGTTCTGGTGATAGAAAAAAAAATTTCCTAAAAGGATCTGAGTATAACTTGTGATGGCAATAATCAAGAGCTTTCAAAGGCCCACATTTTTGGTGCAATTAGGGGAAAAAAAAAGAATAGAAAACATTATCTCTGCCAATGGAAAGGTCATAAACCTAAGGGCATGAAAGAGCATATGTCCATGAAGAGAAAGGAACCCATGAACAAAGATTCATAAACATGAACCAATTAAGTATGAGAAGTCTGAGTGTAAGTGTGTGGAGAAAATTGAGGGGAGTTAGTTCAGAGATATCTTTATCAGGGCAGGGTAATTAATAAGAACAGAAACCACATCCTGACAATTAATTACATGTTCTATGAAAACTTCAGAAGTATTTCATTTGAACTCTATAAAAAAAAAAATCGTCATTTCAGCTATTACTCATTAAAGTGAAAAAATCCCCACAAACAAATTAGAGGTTGAAAGTTAAAACAATAAGTCAGTATTATTTAATTCTGAACCCAGTACAACTTCAGAAACTATGGCTAGAGCAAACACAGTGGTGTTTTACGGATATAATACAGCTGGAGGTGAAAATGCCATATTCCAGAACTTCCAGAAAAGTAGGGACATGCTCACTCACATCCCTTTTGTTTCTTTCTGAGCCAGGCTTTGGTGTTCTCTGTTTTCTGGGTCACAGAGCAACCTAGCGTGAGGTTGGCTCATTTCTGAGTTGAGCAGAGAGCTTCAGTGACGGGAAGGTAACAGGGCCAGGGCAAAGAGTTTGGTATCCTGATTCCCAAAACAATGATTATCCACCACATTCCACCCTTAAATTTGTTTTTTTGTTTTTTTTTTTGTATCACAGCATGACAAGCATCTAGAGAAGGCATAATGTGCATTGATTTTATCAATTAACTGTTTTTTGTTTTACCATAAACAAACACTTAAGAGACACTTCCTCAATCTGGATACAGAGCATTTTAGGCACACCATAAAGTTCTCTTGTGCCCCAATCACTATTCTGGTTTCTATGATCATCTATTACTTTTGCCTGTTCTTGAACTTCATGAAAATGGAATCATGCAGCATGCATTGTCGTGTGTCTAACTTAGCATAACATCTGTGCGATTCATTCATGCTGTTGTGTGTGCTATTAGATGTTTTTGGTTTTTATTGCTCTTTGCCTTACTTCCCTCCTTTTTCTTGAGTCTATCCTTTTCTCTGAGATGGATTACTAGGCTCTGTCTGGTTGGGAAATGTGGCGGTGAGTGCCAGAGTGGGGGAAAGAAAAACTCTCTATGTCTGCAGGTAAGTGAACAAATTCCAGCTGTCCTAAAGCTCTGGTCTACATTTCTAGTCTGAAACTATGGACTCTCCACAAGAAACAGTGCAACCTGGAGAACAGCGCAAAACCAGACATAACCGAGTCAGGGTGTTTAATAAGTCAATTGAGCTGATCTATGTCCCTCCTCTATCCCACTGTTAGCCAACATGGATGGTGGCTGAACCTAGTAAAAAGAAACCACTGGCCCCCTGAGCTGATCTATGTCCCTCCTCTACCCCACCATCAGCCAACATGGATGGTGGCTGAATCTAGAAAAAGAAACCACTGGCCTCCTGAGCTGATCTATGTCCCTCCTCTACCTCACTGTCAGCCAACATGGATGGCGACTGAATCTAGGAAAAAGAAACCACTGGCCTCCTGAGCTGATCTATGTCCCTCCTCTACCCCACCGTCAGCCAACATGGATGGTGGCTGAATCTAGGAAAAAGAAACCACTGGCCTGAGACCTCAGACAAGCTATTCATTGTTTCAGGACTTCAGATTCCTCATCAATAAAATGAAGGGGTTAGATGGTGCTTCTAATGTTCCCCACCCCAAACAAAGACATTGCAGGTCAGTACTCACTTATTTCACACTGTTCTCCCTCTAGTCCTGGAGGGCAAATACACTTTCCAGGGTAGAAACAGGTCCCTCCATTAAAGCAGGTGGCTGAGCAATTTGCTGTTAGAATGAATAACAGGGTATTGCATTAGATAGTCACTTAAATCTAACAACAACATTTCATCAAGGCTAAGTGATACTTCTTAGGCATCTGCTACTTGCCCATTTACTTATTTAATAAAATAAGCCATATTACCCAGACAGCAGTGGTAATCAACTGCTTGACCATTTGCAGATTCAGGCAACATAACAGGATACCACACACGTGACACCAGACCCACCTCTAGGGGTTTGCCTCTAGGCTCTGTCTGGTTGGGAAATGGCAACAGTGGGTAAAAACAAATATCTTTTTAATTTTATTGTAAATATCTATGCTCTTAAAAGGAGAAGAATGATATAAACCCAAGAAAATACTTAAGATGAATGAGGAGTAAAAGGAGAAAACCTTCTTTGGAACAGATAAAAGGGAGAGAAGTCATAAATATTAGGATTGGACAAAGGAGAAAGCAACTTTTTTCCTGGTTAGGAAGAACAGAGATGCATCTTCTATAACAGAAATTTTTGAAAAAAATAAGTTTTTACGACGTTTGCAAGAAAGAGTAATTGTATTTCAGGAAAGGGCAGCCTATTCCCCTTTATGAGATCCCGTAGGCAGGGAAGCGGCAGCAGCATGAGCTTGGGGGATGAAGAAAGTGGGTATGTGGTTGTGGGAGTCCAATAAACTAGATTTTCCAGGTGATAATCATACTGCTGGTAATTCATCCTAAACCCTCCTTATTAGAGTCAGCTTCTGGAGTTTCACTGCTCACTGGCACCTAAAATAGAGGCGGGACAGAAATGAGAACGGGGGAGAGCAAGTATCTAAAAATAGACAAGTTGGCTCATTCTATAAAGGAGATGAAAATAAGAACTCAGCTATTCCAGTTTTACGGCCTATTTGTTCTTGGCCTATATAAAACAGGCCAAAATTGGCTGTAGGTGAATGAAAGCTGGAATAAGCATCCAGGAAGAAAATCAGAAAGGATTTCCAAAAGTTCTAAGTGTGTGCTTTCTTTGTGGAAATGAAATCCAACTAAAATATTCTATGAATATCATGCTTCCTAAATGATAAAGCTTTTGTTAAAAATCGTAAGCATCTCCTAGCTTAAGGCCATGCTGTACTTGCCTTGGCAAAATCAAGCTTCCTGTCATAGAGGGTAACAACAGCACTGGAGGACAGAATTTAGGATTTAGGAGAATCAGATTTTTGAGCTTCCTCTTTGTTACTTGCTGTTAATATTGTTGAAAGTGAAGTGTTGCTCAGTCCTGTCTAACTTCCGCATAGGCTGTAGCTCACCAGCCTCCTCTGTCACGGAATTCTCCAGGCAAGAATACTGGAGTGGGTAGCCATTCCCACCCTTCTCCAGGGTATCTTCCCCACCCAGGGATTGAACCCAGGTCTCCTCATTGCAGGCAACTACCATCTGAGCCACTGAAGCTAATATTAGGGCTGGACCTTTTTTTTTTAAATGGAATGTTTCACGAACTTGCCTGTCATCCTTACACAGGGGCCGTGCTAATCTTCTCTGTACTGTTCCAGTTTTATCATGTGTATTGCCAAAGTGAGCATAGGACAGTTGTCTTTGTGAGCATGTCCTATCTACCCACTTGTCCCTGTTTCTCCTGGGGACAATAGGAGATGAGAAAACATCAGGATCTGTGTCCACTTGGCCGGATCTCCCTGGGCACTATCCCTACTAACATGTAGAATGCAGTGACCCTAGGAGTTTAATTAAAAGTTACAGAATGTGACAAACATCACAAATGTGTCAAAGCTGATTGTTGAATCTGGCCACACCCTTCATATTTGCATAATACTGGAGTTTCTCTCTGTTGTGCGATGATTCTGGACTAAGAAAATGAGCCAGAGACACCAAAAGACTTTCACTGGGGCTGAAGGTGTGCTGGGCCAGTGTTTAACCACTCAACTGTTAACAGTTACAACAGATGGCCCAAGAGCCAATGAAAGTTAATCTTTAGTGTTTCTTTGAATATGTAGTGCTAAGGTCTAGTTCCATGCCAGTAATTAAACCATTTTTCAGAAGCTCTATACTCCCTCCTGGATAATATAAATGCATCTTTTGGTTGAGATAATAAGAAAACATTATTTCTTTTAATGTTCCCAGATCTCCAGTGAGACCAAGTGGAATTTCAAAAGACTTTCCAAAAGAATAAGAAAAAGTTACTGGAGTCTAACAAGTAGGAAAACCTTTCATCTGAAAGGTAAAATATTACAAATGTAAAAGGAACTGGAATACACAGAGATATTTTCCTTCATAGGACCATGCAGTGTGGAGACACCCTGGCATAAGAAAGACATTACTGTTGACAGTCAGTCTATGCACACTACACCAATAATAAGCCTCACAAATGGTCTTTTAAAATCTGATAGTACCTTCGTTCTTCATCCAAATTTCTGAAGGATTGGCTCTATTGCCTAATAAATTTGAGATAATATGAATTTAATTCTGCTTCTAGAATTAAATTCTGCTCAATTCTGAAGGGCTGAATGCTAAATTTAGACAAATGAAAAGAAGCTGCGCAATAAAGAATTTTAGTCACTGGCTATTATTATCAGTGCCATTAGTGATTAATCTTTATGAATATAAAATTTTTAAATTGTTTTCATTCCAATGCTATAGTTTTCAAAGACCACCTACAAATAAAAGGTAGAGATGTGAACATGTGCTCTCAGTTAGCTTAGAGATGGGGGCCCAGGGGTCATGGCTTAATTTCCGTTTACAGTTAGGAAAAGCATGGCCCACAGAGATTGGTTTCTCTACTCAGAGTCACTTGTAGAGGAGCCAGGTTCTGAAACAGGTAGCCTGAGTTACAACATGGTACAGTGGAGGGTGTGAATTTGGGTCAAGCTACTCAAGGTCTATAAACTTTATTTTGCTTATCTGGGACTATGATGAATAATTATTTACACATCTCAAAAAGATTGTTAGAATTAAAGTCAGGTAATTGTATGGAGGTACTTTGCATATCACAAAATAACAGACAACCATAAATGATTATTCTGACTCATGCTAAGGGCTCTTTCCTTTAGCTTTTCTTTCATTTTAAAAAAGTTGCTCATTTCCATCTTAATTGGTGCTATCTGTATTATCACTAAAGAGACACTTCTCAAAAATTAAGCACACCATTTTATTTTGGCCAATCCAATATTTATTTTAGAAAATAGTGCCCTACTCATGCGATTGGCTTTTCTGGTGACTCAGTGCTAAAGAACCCGGCTGCCAACACAGGAGATGTGAGTCAGTCCCTGGGTCGGGAAGATCCCCTGGAGGAGGAAATGGCAACCCACTCCAATATTCTTGCCTGGAGAATCTCATGGACAGAGGAGTCTGGTGGGCTACAGTCCATGGGGTTGCAAAAGAGTCGGACACAAGTTAGCAACTAAACAATAACAACAACTGACACAATTAGCATTTTTGACAAAAGGATAATTTCATTAAATACACATACTTTAAGGATGTTAATTTTTTTCCATCATACACTTTAAGGATGTTAATTTTTTTTCCATAAAAGACGTGAACCAGGCAAAGTAGATAGGTGTCTTGCAAGAGTATGAATCACACTATTCTACTCTAGAGCCATGTTTGAATCTACTTTCTGAGAGTAATATCTGGCTATGCTGCTACTTCATAGGAAGGAGGGACCCAAGCTCTCAGGGATGTGATCTGTGAGCAAAGAATTAAATGGGTGATCAGTGAACTTCTAGGTCACGCAATTTGGAAAAGATTGTTTTATTTCAGTCTTTGAAGCTCACCCATAAAACTGATTTGGGACATACAAAAACAGCAATGGGCCAAGAGTAGCTAACTGTTCATGAAACGTCACGCTCCCCTTGCCTAAAGGGAGACAGCTGTCCAACCAGGAATGACATTTCTCCTGCTTGCATCCAGGTAGGTCATCAGGCTAATTCCTATCCAGGGAATGTGGTTGAAAGTTTTGTGCATCACTTTTGGGCTTTTTTTTTTTTTTTAAGCAGTGCCTATTCCAATCTTTTTCTGTTTATTGGCTGGAACCAGAGCACTCCAAAGCTCTCAGCAGGATCATAGATGGAAGGTGCCTGGGCCCCCTAGTCATTGTATGGAGAACTGCCCTGCCCACTGATCAGGTTCCTGCACTGGAGCGTTCTGTGAGTGAATGGAAACCTGTACTGTGTTAAGCTACACTAAAATTTATGGTTAATGTTAAAGAAACCAGCAAAGTGATACACCCTATTTATAAAGCTGTTATGAAGGGTATTGATATAATAAATATACTTCTTTTAATTAAAACATATATATTACCATATGTAAAACAGATAGCTAGTGGGAAGTTCTTGTATAACATAGGGAGCTCAAACAAGTGCTCTATGATGACCTAGAGTGGTGGGAAGGAGGTTCAGGGGGAGGGGACAAATGTGTCCTTATGGCTGATTTACCTGGTTGTACGGCAGAAACCAACACAACATTATAAAGCAATTATCCTCCAGTTAAAAAAAAAAGTGAAAAGAACCTTGTTCTTAAGAAGTTACCTTTATCACAATTGACTCCATAGAATCCAGGAGGACAGAGGCAGAAACCGGGAGTAACACAGAGCCCGCCGTTCATGCATCGTGGTGCGCAAAGGACTAAATGGAGAGAGAATTCTAATTAAGGCCAAAAGGGTTTCACAAACAGGACCACTTTGGAAATGTCAATAATATGATAATATAACAGGTCTACATTTTTGAGCTTTGGGGTTGACTCTAAAGTGGTTGCTCTGTAAAGACAGGAGTTTGCTATATTAAAATTATTTTTGTGCAGTAAATAAGGTTATTTTTTAAACCAATTTCATAGAAGAGAATTTTGGAATTGTTCCATTTGAATGGCTGATTAAAATTTGCCCAGAATCATTTTTTTTAAGTAAGATGTGGTCTTCTTTTTCTGCCTTATTTCCTCAATCTTTCAATTTCAAAATCAGTCCAGATGGAGATCAGAACAAGATGGCGGAATAGAAGGACCTTGAGCTCACCTCCTCTCATGAGAACACCAAAATCATAACTGCTAAACAATCACTGATGAAAAAAAAAACACTGGAACCTACCAAAAAAGATATTCTACATTCAAAGATATAAAGAAAGAACCACAACAAGAGAGTAGGAGGGGACACCCTCTACACAATCAAATCCCATATCCGCTGGGTGGGTGACCTGCAGACTGAGAAGATTGCAGAAGTTCTCCCACAGGAGTGAGAGTTCTGAGTCCCACGTCAGGCTCCCCAGGCTGGGGGTCTGGCATTGCGTGCAGGACTTGAGTGCAGGAGCTCTGCTGGACTGCGGGAAGCAGAGACTCCACTCTTGGAGGGCATACCAAGGTCTTGTGTTACCAAGACCCAGGGCAAAAGCAGTGACTTTATAGGAGCCTGGGCTAGACCTACCTAGTCTTGGAGGGTCTCCAGGAGAGGTGGGGGGAAGCTGTGGCTCACTCTGGGGACAAGGACGCTGGTCAGAAGATTCAGGGAATTTTCACTGGCATGAGCTCTCTTGGAAGCCAGGCCAACATTTTGGCACCAAGACCTGAACCCACCCAGCAGTCTATAGGCTCCATTGCTTGTACACCTCAGGCCAAACAATAAACAGGGTAGGAACACAGCCTGCTCATCAGCAGACAGGCTACTTAAAGACTTTGTGAGCCCACAATCACCTCTTCTTGTTCAGTTGCTAAGTCATGTCTGACTTAGCGACTCTTTGCGACTCCATGGACTGCAGCACAGCAGGCTTCCCTGTCCTTCACGATTGTTTAAACTCATGTCCACATGTCAATGATGCCATCCAACCATCTCATCCTCTGTTGCCCCCTTCTCCTCTTGCCCTCAATCTTTCCCAGCATCAACCACCACTAGAGACACCCCTTGACATGGCCCTCCCCACCAGAGGGCCAAAACCCGGCTTCACTCACAAGGCCCCTCTCCACAGAAAGCCTACACAAGCCTCTAGACCAGCCTCACCCATTGAGAGGCAGATACCAGATGCAGGAAAATCACAACCCCTCAGTCTGAGGACCTAGCCCACCCACAACAGGCCAGACCCTACCCTGGGACCAACTGGGCCCCAGACCTGCAACTAGCAGGCCAACACCAGCTTTGGGACACCATGGAAACAATCCCACTTACCATCACATCAAAAAGAATAAAATACCTAAGAAGAAACCTATCTGAGAAGACAAAAGATCTATACTCAAAAAAACTGTAAGACACTGATAAAAAAAAAATTGAAGACAATACAATCAGATGGAAAGATATACCATCTTCTCAGATTGGAAGAAACAATATTGTTAAAATGACCATACTACCCAAGGCAGTCTACAAATTCACTGTAATCCCTATCAAATTACAAGTGGCATTTTTCATAGAACTAGGACAAAAATTTTTAAATTTGTATGGAAACACAAAAGACCCCTGGAACAGCCAAAGTAATCTTGAGAAAGAAAAACAAAGCTGGAGGAATCAGACTCCCTGACTTCAGATTATACTACAAGGCTACAATCATCAAAATAGTATGGCACTTGCATAAAACCAGGCACAGAGATCAATGGAACATGATAGAAAGTCCAGAAATAAACCTATGCACACCTATGGTCAATTCATCTGTGACAAAGGAGGCAAGTCCATGCAATGAAGAGAAGATGATCTCTTCAATAAGTGGTGCTGAGAAACATGGACAGCTCCGTGTAGAAGATGAAATTAGAACATTGTCTAACACCATACACACACACAAACATAAAAACCAAAATGGATTAAAGACCTAAAGATGAGACCAGACACGATAATACTCTTAAAGGAAAACATAGGCAGAACACTCTTTGACATTTGCAGCAATATCTTTTGGGATTCATCCCCTAGAGTAATGGAAATAAAAACAAAACCAAATATGACCTAATTAAACTTAAAAGCTTCTGTATAGTAAAGGTAACCATAACAAAATGAGAAGACAAGCTGCACAAAGGCAGAAAATATTTGCAAATGATGTCACCACCAAGGGATTAATTTTTGAAGTGTACAAACAGCTCATACCAGTTCAATATCAAAAGAACAAACAACCTAATCAAAAAATGGGCAGAAGTTCTAAATAGACATTTTTCCAAAGAAGAGATAGAGGACTACCAGGCACATGAAAAGATGCTCAATATCACTAATTATTAGAGAAATGCAAATCAAAGCTACAATGAGATATCACCTCACACTGATCAAACTGGCCATCATCAAAAATTCTACAAATAATAAATGTTGGAGAGGGTGTGGGGAAAGAAGAACCCTCCTACGCTATTGGTGGGAATGTAAATTGGTGCAGTCACTATGGAGAACAGTATGGAGGTTCCCAAAAAACTGAAAATAGAATTACCATATGATCCTGCAATCCCACTCCTAGGCATATATCCAGAGAAAACCAGAATTTGAAAATATACATGCACCCCAGTGTTCATTGCAGCACTATATATAATAGCCAAGACATGGAAGTAACTTAAATGTACATTGACAGATGAATGGATAAAGACATGGTATACATACACACACAGTGGAATAATACTCAGGCATAAATGAATAAAATAATGCCATTTGCAGCAAAATGGGTGGACTTAGAGATTATCATCCTAAGTGAAGTAAGGAAGGGAAAGACAAATATCATATGGCATGGCTTATCATGTGGAATCTAAAAACATGATACAAATGAACTTATATGCAAAGAAGAAACAGACCTATAGACATAGAGAGCAAACTTACGGTTACCAAAGGGGAAAGGAGGCCCAGAGAGGGATAAATTTGGAGTTTGGAATTTATATATTTATACCACTATATATAGAACAGATAATCAACAAGGACCTAGTGTAGCTTAGGAAACTATACTCAGTATTTTGTAATAGCACATAAGGGAAAAGAACCTGAAAAAATAGATACATATGTATGAATAACGGAATCATCTTGCTGTATACTTGAAGCTAACAACATTGTAAATCAAATACTTCAATCCAAAAAATAAAGAAAAAAATCAATGCAAACAAGAAAAATTCTTATTTTTTTGAAGATGAAAAATACTTTGCTTATTCTTGTTAAATAAGCTCAGTATATGTGAGCTTGTGGTTTATATACCTTTGTGGTTGAGAGTTGGACACAACTGAAAGACTAAATATGCATCCAGTCATGTGATTAATAAACATTTTCATGTTCATCTCTTTTTTTCGTATAACTTTCTTAGTAGTGATTTCACTGGAACAGATATATTTACTACACAAATGATCTTCATCCTCCCTTTTTTGCCTAGAGCACCTTCATAACTCAGGTGTAGACTTAACTGTGATTCAAGCTACTTTTAATTGGAGTAGATACTTTCAAATTGGTCACAATACTCTTTTAAAAACCCATTTTAGTGGAGGGAGAAAAACTCAAAACTTCTGTAAGATTATGCCAAAGCAGAGTGTATATAATAGTGAACCCGGGTGGGGGGCGTGGAGGAGAGTAAAAGTGGCCACAGAGAATGAAGACCTTGTGCCAGCTTTCTGCGCCTGCCACCACATATTGATTTAACAGAAAACCACTCCTAGGAGAAACACTTTCCAATAGCTTTCCTGTGGCTTTTTAAGACTGCAAGAATCCATATAATGTGACCAGAAAGATAATTTCAGGGGATGGGCTAAAAATACATGCGGGGCTCCCGTGTGACACCCATCTCACTAAGGAGCAAGCCAGGGGAGCCGGCTGTCCGTGTCTTTACCTTTCTCACAGTGAGGGCCGTAGAATCCATCGGGACATTCGCAGACCCGCCTTTCATTACAAAAGCCTCCATTTCGGCATCCTCCTGGGCACTCAGCTTCACCAAAGAGAAACAAGCTTTATATAGCCACTTTTCAAAACATATGGAGTGAATTACGGGGAGCATGAAGAGGTGAGCGGTCACATTTTCCCCAGCACACCGACTGTAATTTATTGAATACCAATATTTCCACTTCATTCTCTCTACATCACTTGTACTTTCTTAAGTTTTCAGGAAAGTAAGACGTTGCTTCTCTCAATCCTACTTTTGACAGTAAGGGGCTCATGGAAGAAGGCAAAGCAAGCTTTATGTTCTTCCTTCATCTCACCTATCAATTTACTGCACTGAACCTTCAATTCACACTGAGACAGAATGATGGATATTGCCCTCTGTATTCATTTTCAGAGGGGGTAATGACCTCTTGGTACATCTCTAGGGCACTGAAAGCCTCCAGAGCTAAAATTCTGTGCTGGAAGAGCTTATATCAGAACAGGGAAGGGGACAGGCCTTCCTTTCCCTGGTTCCCCGGGCTGTGGTGGGAGGTGACTTTGCCTGGCAGAGATCACTGGTGAGATGGCAGTGACCTCTTTTCCATGAAAGTCAGAAGGATCAAGCGTTTGGCAGTGGGTATGGGCAGTGGTAGTTGCTGGTGATGACTGGTGACCTTGCTATGAGGTTGAGGACTCCCAAAGACTATGCTGGAAGAGGGAGATAAAGAGGTGAAGGACAGAGCATTTTGAAGGGTACTGGCATCCCTAAAATTGTGAGTGGGGTCAAAGTAGAGCAAGTCTATCTTAGTACTATTCCTGGACCCTGCACTTAGCAGTCCCCCTTCCCACTGGTGTGGTTATAATTATACAAAATAATTAGCTAGCTAGCTACAATTTTTGGTCCAAATCACACCTGGAAGTTTTATGTCTTCTCTCGAGTCACCGTCACTGATTACCTTGTTGACATGTTTTAAAGAAGATGGCATTCTGAGGTGTCTGCAGGATGGTGTTGCCTTCAGAATTCATGACAATCACATTCACTTCAAATGCTGCCACTCCATCTTGTTTGCCGAGACATGGGAAACCAACTTGAACAACTAAAGAAAAAGGAAGTATGGAGAAACAGCTTATCTAGTTGATTCCATTCAGACACCTCAGTAAGAGAGCAAAGAACAAAACAAAAATGTTTCCATTCCGTTATTTGACATTCTTGTTTCTCCACTAAAGTAAGGGCTATATTTTGACTATCTGGGCATTCACCCTAGAACATGTACATTGTGCTGGGTAGAGAAAGAATTAATGATCCTCATTAATTTGTCCCCTACTAATATAAAACTGAGGATAATCTGTTCATAGTCTGAACTTGTACCATCTTGAAAAAAAGATCGTAAAATTTTCTCTGAAAAGTAAAGGTGCAAATAGGTAGCTTAGATTAATTAGTTAATTAATTAGGAAAAGAAACTTTGTGAGCATCTTTACCAGCCTCCATTTAATTCAAAAAGAGCTAAAAATCACATTCCAGAAGCCATTAAATAAAGCTCTATAAGCTGGTTTACTTTTACTCTCTATGGTTGAAAGTGACAAAGTATCTCATTTGGAAATATACTACAACTCAGACTAGACCCTAGTCATTGGACCGAGTTAATGAAGTTAGTATTTCCTCAGGCTATTGGTCAATATTAAGAAGTGTTCACATCTTAGGGATTTAGAAGAGAGTTTGCTGTGGTGAAATAATCTCACAATAGACGTATATCTAATGGTTTAGGTTCCTGAATAGGAGCTACTTCTTTTCAGTGAGATGGATGATCACTTGGGGATCTGGGTGTGACTCTGCAGAGAGTGGGAACTAATGCTGGTGTACAAGGGGGTGAGGGGGCCACCAACTGTGAAGTACCCACAAGTCATTAGGCAGAAACTGGCTCAAGCCATTGGCTGAGAGGCTGACTATATAACATTTCTGAAATCCACAGGATTACCATCACATATCCACTGGGGAAAACTGATCTAGCTGATCCACTAGATTCCAGTTCTTCCTTATGAATAGGAGAAATATTACTAAGGGGCATACATATGAAATTCTGCTTCATTTTGTTTCTGTATGGCAGGTTATGGTTATTGCCAAGCTTGGGAAAATCATACCACACCAAGAAAAATTCTTTCCCTTAAGAGTTTTTATAAACCTCTCCCTAGGTTTATAAGAAGAAATGAGCTAGAAACTGATCTTCTGTCTTCCATAAGGCACTGCACACCAGCTGGTCATAAAATCTTCTTAACATGCTTGGCAACTGAAAACCTACTCTCAAGGCTTTGGCATTGTCAGTGTTCATTACTGTGCCCTTCTCCAAATAACATGAATTTCTTTCCTGAATCTTGAGATCTGACCATTGCAAATAATCAATTAAATGGTGGGGGGGTGGGGGACAGTTTAACAGAACTATAAAGAGAGGAAAAACCAAAATTGTTTCTGAAGTTCCAAAGTAAAAATGTCCCCATGGAAAACCTTGGTTAAATGAAATCTTATATATGAAAATGTAAGTTTACAAAACACTAAAATCCATTGTAGGGATTTCCATTTCAAAAGAAGGTGAAGGAGCTGACAGGTAATTTCTTTCAATTGTTAACTCTACAATGCATTTTCACTTTGTTCAGATATAAAGTGTTTTTCTCATGACTCTTGGACAGATGGGTAGGCCAGTAATTGTCTGGAACATGGAAGAACCTAAAAGACAGAACTTTCAGAATCTGCTTTACCACACTGTTCAGATTTATCTTTTTCTTGGACCTTACTGACCTCTACTTTGTAGCCCACCTAATTCTCTTCAAGGCACTTCAGAGTTTTTTTAGCTTTCAAAATCTTCGGATGGAAGAGAAGATCCTTGTATGCAAACTCATCTTCATTTCTGTTTATCAGCATTGTTAAGTTGCAAAACATATCTTAGATATCAAATATCAGAACATGTCTTATATATGTATGGGAAATTCACTTAAGAATAATTACTAGTTTGTCCATATTTCCAGATGTGCTAAAAGCAAACCATTTACAAATCTAAGTTATGACTACATGTCCATGTGCTCAAGTCATCAGGGGGTCTTCTAGACAATCTGGAACATTCTCATGTAAATGTGTGATTAGTCAACATAGCCTCTAAGTTCAACGTAGGTACCAAGATGCACAGAGTTCCCTGGCCCTAAACAATATGAGTGAGTGTCAGTCACTTAGTTGTATCTAACTCTTTGCCATCCCATGGACTATAGCCCACCAGGCACCTCTGTCCATGGAATTCTCCAGGCAAAAATACTGGAGTGGGTAGCCATTCTCTTCTGCAGGGGACCTTCCTGACCCAGGGATAGAACCCCAGTCTCCTGCATTGCAGGCAGATTCCTTACCGTCTGAGCCACAAATAGTCCCACCTAAACAACATGGCTCTGAGCAATCCCACAGAAGGAAAATGAGGATGTAAAGTCCAACAGAAAGAAAACATGCCATAAGTAACTTCTTTAGAGTTTTCAAGATGAATTTTTCCCTTTAAATGGATAAATACAAATTTGAGTCAAAATACAAGCAGTTTTCAGGTAGCACTAGTGGTAAAGAATCTGCCTGCCAATGCAGAAGAAGCAAGAGACTCAGGTTCCATCCCTGGGTCAGGAAGATCCCCTGGAGTAGGAAACGGCAGAGCTGGACATAACTGAGCTCACACAAAGGGTTCATCCATTCAGTAAACACTTCCTGATGTTACCATGTGACACCGTTCTAAGCAGGGGGGTGCTTTAGCAAACAAGATTAAAAACCCCAGGCTTTTGTGGCACTGACGTCTCAATGATTTATTTTGGAGATATTTTGCGACAGTTCAATATTTTAATCATTCAAAACATCTAGAAAAATAAAGCAAACATTGACACATGTTTAAAGCTACAGACCAGTTAGAATTCAAAGTAGCTTAATGTTTGAGTCTGCAACTATTGGAGTCTTTGGGTCTCAATTTTTATAACCTAAGTTCAATTTGCCTATATTGTAACTTCACAACAGATGCATAAATGTCTTAGGAGCATATTGTCTAATGCTTAAAACAGGATCAGGTGGAGAATTGCACTTGCTGTGATCCATTGATTTGGATGGATCACATGGTCTAGTTAAACTTCTCAGGCCTCAGTCTCCTCCTTTTGCCATAAGATCAATAATAATACTACTAATGTAGTTAAAAAAAATTTTTTTTTTTTTGGCGTGGAAAGACCTGTCATTGGAAAGGTTAAAACTGCAATGTTACTGTTCACCATCAAACATGTCTTTCATTTTAAAAAGTTATTAAAAAAACACACATATAGCATAGTTCTGCAAAATTAAGCCAAATGCAAACAGAGGAAAATAAAGTCTTTTATCTTTTTGAATAGGAAAACTTGAGGCAATCTTGGCAGAAAACTAAAGATGTGACATCTTCATCTTCTGAGTAAATAAATAGAAAAGAATTTTTTTTACCAATCTAAGATTATACTCAATGAACATTAATATAACAGGAAGTATTTTCTATCTTCATCATGTAAAGGTATAATAAACTCTAGGTTTAAAATTGTGCTTATTTTACTTATATATTGTAGTTTCAACCTGACAAATTCAACTTCCAGTGAAAGATGAACAGATGAAAAATCCTCTCACCCTAGGTAAAAATATTTTCCTACGTATATTCACCTCTTTTGATATAGGAGGCATGTAAACATAACTGTTATGTTAACCTCAGTACAGAATGATTTGAAAGGAACTAGGAAATAAAGTTCAGAAGTTAGGAGGGACATAGTTTATGAGTTTCAATAAATTCACTTTTAAAGTAAAAGTAGAAATTAATGAAAGTTGTATAAATTGCACTAATTACACTTGCCCACTTTTCAGCTTTGAAATGTGAAATAGAAATTTTATTCCTTTTCTGCAAATTCTACTTGTCCTGTTTTCTGTTTATAAATTTTATCTGTAAGACCGTTCAGGTAATATGAATTATAATTGAACACCTTTTTAAACATATTTCAAAGAATTTTGCTTAGAAAAACAAAACCTGACTTTAGTTAGCCTCATTTTCAGTGACGTGTATATAACCTGTGCTCAACTCAAAATAGATTCTTTCAGTTCCCAAACATGTGGTGCATGTCCGCAGTGCCTGACTCTGCACACCCCTTCTGCTGCCTGGAATGTTCTTTCTCTTTTCTGTCCAGAGTTCTCCCACTCACCTCTCAAGACCCAAATTAAACAGCACTCGTTCTCTGTAGGTTTCCCTAACACCCCCCAATGGCATCATTTCACATATACCTCTGTATACAGTTGCATTATAATCTAATGAGATGATTATGATTCTGCATCCTTTGCTAGGCTTCCCAGACAGCTCAGTAGTAAAGAATCCACCCGCCAATGCAGGAGACGCAGGTTTGATCCCTGGATCAGGAAGATCCCCTGGAGAAGGAAATGGCAACCCACTCCAGAATTCTTGCCTGGGAAATCCCATGGACAGAGAAGCCTGGTGGGCTACAGTCCATGGGGTCACAAAAGAGTCAGACACGACTGAGCCACTAAACAACAGCAAACAACAAATCTTTTGCTAAGAATGTGATTCTCAAAGGGAAGGACCCTATGGTATGTGTTTCTATAACCTCAGCACCTACTACATTGTCACAAACTAGGCACCAACAGTAACAAAGATATACCTTATGGGAGACACATCCATATGCCTTTATACACACAGACACACACTTGCACATATACATGTGCACACCTGCACAGAAAGAGACAGAAATACCCCTTAGGCAGTGGGAGACAGAGTAAAATATGAACAGTGTGCACTCAGAAAAAACACATGCATAAAGAAAAAGACCTCAAAGGGGCAAACAAGCACAGGCTCTCTATTTCCAAGGAATAACAGAAACGTGAAAGTCACCATGGGCTTTTGCAGCAATAAGCCTATGAGCAGAGAGCCACTTTTACCTAAAGCTAGAGGCAAATGAGGCCAGATGTTGTGAATTCCATGCCATCGAGGTTGTATGATCGAGACCAGGGTAAATTACAGCAACTCAGAAAAGCTCAAGTAGATTGAACATAACTCACATGGCATTCGAGGACACTCTGATGTGCCACCAACTGCACATAAACTAACTCTTCTATAGACGTAAACAAGAAACTCATCCTGATTAAACGCTCTTCTACACTGAGACCGGCGGTGCTCACACAATCTCAGCCTTGGTCATGCAAGCCACTGCCTCCCAACAAAGGAAGAAATGAGAAAGGCAGGCTAGGCCAGAGTTCATCCTCAATATCACATGATTATATGCTGCTCCATGAATATAAGGCATTCAACACAAGTAGTCATCCATGCTCCACGCTGTGCTGACAACCATTCATTCTCCCCGCAATACTTACTGAGCATCTACTCTGGGCCTCACTTTCTGCTCAGAACGGGGGTCACCGAGAAGAAGATGGTCCGCCCAGCATGAACACCTATTTGACAATTCCTACGCATTGGATTTCTGATGGTCTTGGTTGAGAAGCATTCCTGCTGCCTTGGTTTCATGGGATGACAGAGACAGTGTGTTCCAACAGGCCAAGCCTTGGCTTGATGGAAAATGTTTTTTGTTATCCAACTCAGGCATTTTACTGAACCACCCTGCGGTTTGTATTTCCTGTTTTTATTCCCTTCTGACGCCAGAAGCCAGGCACTTCCTAACTGTTAAAGATCAAGAGTTTTCTATTTCATGCAATGCTTAGGCACATAGGAGTCTGTAGGATAAAAGAACACCTTAGCAGCTTGAGGATATTAAATAGGCCAGCGGAGTAACAAATGCTACCTGGATGCTTAGGAGCAAGACACACTGATTTGATTACTTTTTAATAATTCAAGTTACCCTCATGGCTCAGGCTGGGGGTACTGAGCTTAATGAGGCAATGAATAACTGCCCTGCAATGGACCAAAATTCCCATAAACTTCATGCACCTGCGTTTCTGCAAACAAACCCTACATCTGCTTCCAAAAGCCTATGTGGTAGGAGAGGAGGTTATCTGTGTAAAGTGCATGTGTGTGCGTATGCACACACATGCATGAATCACCTCATCCCAGAAGGTTTGTTCTTTTTAGTCTTACCTTGTTTAATGCATCATCCACTTTCCCCTCGACATTTGATTTATAAAGGTTCTAAATTATTAGTAAATGATGTTTTCTCTAAATGTAACCAATTGAAATATATTGTATATTCAAAACCTTACAGTTTCAACATCCCAAGAAGTAGATTTTCAGTAAGCTTTTTTTCCCCCACCAGACACAAAAAATTAATAAAGCTGGGAAGATTTTGGAGACAAGCATTAGATTAGAAACCCAAAGATACAAGATTAATTTTAAGTTGAACAGGTGTCACTGTGCAATTAATTTAATTAATGCATTTTCAAAGGGTTAAATGAGTTTGCAGTTTTTTAATAACAGGAAACGATGAAAGAGAAATTCAAAAATATAAAATGAAAATTGAGAGACACGTTGTATACTTCTTATTCCTGACCACTTCTTAAAAGAGCAAAAAATATCAAGAAAAATTTTATAGAAAATTATCTTTGACCAAAAAGGAACATCAATTGACAAGGCACAAGACTGAGTAATGTCCTATTCTAAGAATTTGGTGGTCATATTCTAAGAACTTTCTTCTCTCCATGATGCAGCAGTATGCAATAGTACAAGCACGATCATCTGAGCAGAATTGCAGTGTCCCTGTATTTGGAAATGGATATGACATCCTTGGGGCTATAAACCTCAGTTAAGTGTATCTCCGGAACCCAAGGCCTTTTCCTTCATGGGAGCTTCCATCTCGATCAGAAGCAAATCCTCTGAGAGGGCTGTGAGTCATAGCAGCGGCATTGGGATGACCCACGAGAAACTCAGATTCACTCTTCCTGTCTATATCACATGGGCACCTAAGCCAGAAGATTAGAAAAACTCTGTGCTTATTTAGTCCCCAACTCTTAGAGTGCTGGGATGTGTCAATACAGATACATCTGGAAGTAGTAGATAATCACAACCTGAAAACGGACTCTGTAAGGGTGCCTGATTTCCTGTTTCATCAATTTAAATGAGCTCTGTAGGGAGGAAACCATAGGCAAAATGAAAGGGCAACCTATGGACTAGGAGACAATATTCACAAATGATGTGACTGACAAGGGGCTAATCTCCAAAATATGCAAACGGTTTATACAGCTCAATATCAAAAAAACGAACCACCCAATCAGAAAATGGGCAGAAGATCCAAACAGATATTTCTCCAAAGAAGAGATGCAGACAGCCAACAGGCACATGAAAAGATGCTCAGTATCACTAATTATTAGAGAAACTCAAATCAAAACTAAAATGACATACCACCTCACATTGGTCAGAATGGCCATCATTAAAAAGGCTACAAATAATGAACGCTGTCCATCACAAATGAAAGATAGTTTTGACCACACAGGATTTTAAACCCTCCTCAAAAAAAATAAAACGTAAATGATAAGTTGAAAAAAACTACAATCAACAAATACTTTACAGTGAGCTTTGCAAATTAATGAAAAGAACCACAAAAAATGAGTAAAACACACAGACATTTTACATTGTCTAACAGATACAAGAAAATAGACTCCTACCTCCATAGGCATTTAAAAAATCAAATCAAAAGAACATTGAGAAACCACTTTTCACTTTTTAAGCCAGCTAAACAGCTAACATGATTAATAACCCATGTTGATGAGACTGCAATAAGGCTCTCTGCCACACTGCTAGCCAAGGTACCAATGGGTGCAGCCTTTGCAGAAAGCAATTTGGGATTTTGGCAATTTGTTCTAAGAGCCTTTAAAAAAGTTCAAGTTCATATCTTTTGACACAATAATTTTACCTCTGAGAAACTATTTTAACAAAATAATGAGATGAACTTTAAGATTCTGCTACACCCATTAATCCAACAAGTGTTTTCTGAATGCCCATTCTGTGCAGGCCCTTGTATTGACAGTCGTGATGTATTGTCCATCTATTACTTTAAAAAAGGATGGTTACTGTGATGTTTTTAGTATACAAAACCTAAAAACAATCTAAGTAACATACAATAAGGAAACATAAATTATGGCATATTCATAAAATAGAATATTATAAGGGCATTAAGAACAACTTTTGGAAAAATCTGCAATGACATGGGAAAATGCTTATGTTAAAATATTAAAAGCCAGAAAAACATTATGTAAAAACAATATATAGTATTACTACAATTATGTAAGAAAAATAGACTCAAGGCAGAAGGAAATATTGCAACATGTTAACATAAGAGATCTCTGTATTTTTCTAAAAGTCATAAAACCTGGGCTCCAGTTTCAGCTCCACCACTCACTACTAATATATGACTTTGGGAAAGTCAGTTAAACCTCACAAGCCTAGATTTTCTAATTTGTAAAATGGAGATGTAATTCAAGCCTTGACTCTCTCCCAGAACGTGAATTAGATAATGCATGAATTGGTGCTTTGTAAGCTGAAAAGTTCTAAATACCTAACTGCATACTGTACTTTCTAACCAGAGAAGGATGATTAGATCTGAAAGACTGAACCCTTTTCTACCACTTTGCATGTCTCTTCTCTACTTCAAATTCCTATTAAATACAATGTTCATTTAGGGGAAGTTTTTCTTGATTTATCCCATTCCCTCTCAATCACTTAGTTTGTATCTTTGCCACATTTAAATGCATTACATTAATTAGCACTTGTTGCCAAGTATATTTCATATGGTGACTTTCTTTTTTTAATCTGGAATCATTTATGAACTGAATTTTTAGGAAATTCTAAAACTTCCATTTCTTCACGCCTATCCTAATCTTTTGTCCAAAGGAAATTGGGACGTAACAACTGATTTGCCCTAAAATCAACAGCTCTCTTCAAGAAAACATCCTGTAATCTCTCTGATGGATGACATCTGGATCTAAAATAGTATTCCCACCACTATTATATTTTAAGCATAAACCTTTCTCTGAGGCAAAGACCACCCACCTGACGCCTTGTGAGGCACTGTTCCCAGAAGAGGGACATTGACGGTTGGGTCTGCCATGATGCCTTTATCCAAGGAGCGCAAGGACAGGAATTCATAGAAGTATTCTGCCTACAACAAAAGGCGTTGACAATCAGCACCATGGAAACCACAGAGAGTGGGAAGGCACTTCTCAATTCATCATCCCTCTGATGGAATACTGACATTTTTCACCATAGGAATTCTGGAACACACGACACCTAAAATATTGTGTAGGCATAACTCTCTCTTCTGGGTTTTAGAACTCTAGAATTAAGACTGCTTGGAGAGAAGTGATTCTTTCAAAACATTAATAACACATATCCAAGATATTTACAAGGTAGTCTTTTAGCTTAAAAGGATTGAGAAAAATGCTCTGAAGGAAATAGGTGATGTCAAAACAATCTTCAACCAGCCCTTATAAAATCCATCTGTTTCTTGGGTCATTCTTTAATTCTTTTCAAATGTGAAGTGAGGTTTTTTTTTTATCAGAATTTGGAAAGACATAATAAATAAGTGATAGTGAAAGCAGAAACCTACGTGCAAAAGAAGATATCAAAGTCCAAAATTTAATGATCTTGGTGTTAACATTTATTTTTCAGTATCATTCCCTTTGGAAGGTTTATATAACATCTCAATTTAATTATGGAGAGAAAAGTCTAAAAATGTAAAAACCACCTCTGCAATATGACAATGAGCCATAAAACTTTACATTGTAAACATTTTTCACTTTCCCACTGAGTCTAGTTGAGAAGATGATGCTTGTTACTTGAATGGCCACGAACTACTGAAAGTAGTAATGTATAATCTCACTGTAGAGCTTCGATGCTTAACTGATTCTCATCTGGGTTATTAAAAGGACTTGTAATGGAAACAATATGCTCTTGCTTAGGAATAAATAACAATCAATAAATCATACAGATACCAAAATGAGAGTTAGGCAGACTAAGTGGTTCTGTAGTTATCTGCAGAGATATCCAGAATTTGGATCGGTTAATTAAGCTGATTACATAAACATGGGCTAGGAAGAGGTTTAAAAAAATACAGCCTTTCTTACATGTGTATAAAAAATTTACATGCATTATGAAATTTATTTTCCAACATGGAAGATATGAGAGATACATGGTAGACACTGGCACAACTTTCTGCTGTAAGTCACAATATCAATGAATTACACATTAAGAACTTCATGAGTAAGATAATGTAAAAGGTTAACCTTAGAAGGTAATCTGTAGGGATACTGTCTACACCTGTATCAAGTTGAAAAGCACTTCACGGTTTTACCAGGTCAAAAGGAGCACCTTCATTAACCAAAATTCCACTGCAACTGTTTCTTTGACTTGTGTCAGTGGTTCCATAAGACCACTGTGAAGGGGTTCCCTGGGTGGGTAAAAATGTTGTGTGAATTAATTTTACTAAATTCATTCATTAGGAGGGCCTTGAGGATAAAGGGTCATCAAAGAGTTAATTCCTACCCTGTTTAAGGGAAGGCAGAAAATTGCAAGAAGTCTGATGAAGGGAGTATCATCAGGAAAGGTCATTCAATTGAATGAATTCCTTTGAAACCAAGAACATTAATT
This sequence comes from Cervus elaphus, assembly GCF_910594005.1. Lineage (NCBI taxonomy): Eukaryota > Metazoa > Chordata > Mammalia > Artiodactyla > Cervidae > Cervus > Cervus elaphus. Next base: position 47,048,997 of record NC_057817.1, on the reverse strand, counting down.
ATGTCCCTTCAAGAAAATCAATGATTATTAAAAATGGGCTTCTTCTTAGATGGCATTTCGTGAATTCAAGTGTTTTAAATGACTTCTACCAGCTGTGCTTCCCTCTACACTTAACTAGATAATATCTATCATTTCACATTTTGTTCTAAAACATATCTGGGTTGGCATTATAAAGGATTTGATGCTGTATGCCTTTATAATTAATAACTTTTGGTTATTTATATTACCAAGTACAGTAATAATAACTAGCAACAGTAAAACAACAATCACTCATGAACTGCATACCACAAGCCAAGACTTACTCAAAATATTTGTATTTGTAGTACATTTAACATTGGAAAAGGGCTGGGTGAACAGAGTGCAAATATGTTGAAAATAAAACAATCCAGTTTTATTGAAAATAAAACAGTTTGAAGCTATATTGCTTCAAATACTACATGTTATCATCTGCTGCTCTGTAATTATACCTTTGAGCTTTATCACATTATATATTAAATCTATGTTTATGTGGATGATATGTTTTAAAATTGCATTTATAAAAACAAATATAATTTCAGCAAGTTTTAAAAGTGATTTTTTGGTTTAATAAGAAGAAGGATGAAAGATAAGAGATGAAGATTAAAACAATGGCTGCATAGGATTGATGGTAACTGATTTTTGCCTTTTCTCTCTCTCCCAAATTTTCTACATGTGGTTCCACGCCTTTCATAGTGAAATAAATACACTTATTTAACAACAGACATAAATCATATACCCTGCTTTCAGTTCTGTGTGGCTGATGATAATCACCGGCTCTGCTTGTATAAATCTCTGATCATAGACGAAATATTCTTCTTAGGTTTTTATTTAGCATGGCTGCGCTCAGGTAATAGTGTATTCAAATCTCTTGTTCTTCTTCCTGAAAGTGTGCTTCAAGAAAACAACACTCAATATTTAAGCAGCTTCTAAATGTCTCTTTCAGAAGCTTTTGATGATGTTCACCCAACGTGGGACAGAAAGAATTTCACCCAGTCCAAAAACGTAACTTCACAGAACCTTTGGGTCTCCTGTTATTATCGTTTCATAACAAACACACACGACCTTTGCCAGTTCCTTTTAATGGTTTTTAAATTATCATTTGGCATGCTTCAAGTCTTAGTCATGGCATGTGGGGTCTTCGTTGCATCTTGCAGGATCTTTCCTTGTGGCGTGCGGTCTCTCTTGTGACGGGCAGGCTCAGTAGTTGCAGCACGTGGGATCTAGAACACACAGGCTCCGTGGTTGTGGCACACAGGCTTAGTTGCCCTGTGGTATGTGGGATTTTAGTTCCCTGACCAGGGATTGAACCCGAGCCCCCTGCGTTACAAGGCAGACTGTAAACCACTGGGCCATCAGGAAAGTCCCTCCTGTTGTTGCTTTTCAGTGTGATCACGTAAGGTGGGCTGGGAAGCATAAATGTGCTATATTCAGTCCCAGCGAGTTTATAATTAGCGTTGGCATGACCTCACTGCAGGATGTAGCTGGGTTTAATAGACTCATCTGGCCAACCAATACTCTGATCTAATCAATCACAAATTTCACAGTAGGGTGACCCTTTGATTTCTTTGAGAATCAGTAAACATCATGGCTTTTCTGCTGCAATTCTAAGACTGTATCACAAAGCAGGAACTGGTCAAAACAGTTTCTTCTTTGGATTTTATCAGCAAAAGACAGTTGCCAGAGAAAACCATTTTTATTTGTTTGGCTTTCTTTTTAGAGATATTGATGCTCTAATCTCTAAAATAAACAATTTTCTTCATACATGGTATATTTGTTTTTAAAAGAAGTTTGTTTATGTCCACTGCCTTCTTAAAAACTCTAAGTTGAAAATCACTTAGAAATTGACCAATTCTTTGTCTGATAGTGGAACAGACTTCTTTCAAAGTTTCACTGTCATTATAAAGCAATCTACCCAAACCACCAATACCATATAAAGGTTTTTACAAATAAATTATCATCACCATGAGGTCGAGATGAAATATATTCCTCATTTAAATTAAGAGCTTAAATACTTCCCTCAAAGTCATAGAAAATGGTTGATGAAATAAGTGATAGATTTATTAATGTTGTAACTCCTAGATAGGACATTCTGCTTTTACTTTATTTATAATAAAATAAATATTCTTAGTCCCAAACTCTCTCCTGGAAAAACTTATCTGGGGGCAAATAAAACCTAAATTCTATGCCAAAGGGAACAGAGAGCTAGCTTTAAAGTTTGGGAACAAGTCTCACAAATTTCAGATTTATTACTAAGATAAAAGGAGCCCAGAGGACGAACTGTAATAGGGAGGGGGCATGCTGGAGAGCATAAAACCTCTATTAGGAAAAAGTACATTTTGTTATACTAAGTGACACTAGTGGAAACTCAGGTAGAAGTAACTAGGGTGCTTATTTGGGAAACACATGAAAAGACTGCCTTGTACTCAAACAAAGAATGGATCTATTCAGAAGAATAATTCACTTCTAAATTAAGTTGCTGAGAAATCTTGCTGGCCTGGTTTGCCACGCAGTAAATTTTCTTTTCATAGAGAAGTATAAAAGACACCCAAATATTATCAAGAAAGGAGTGCTGGAGCCCATTTAACTTGCTTCCAAGCAACTTGGCTAAATATTCAAGTTGTTCCTTCCAGAAGAGATGAAGACATCATTTAAGCAACAAATGGGACAACTCAGAAGGCCTTCACTCTGGCACTCTTTTTTGGGTAGACATAGGGAAAGGAAGCAGAGAACTGCATTAACCATTGGAGGGAATGGAGAGAATCCAGTATTTCTTTTTCACCTTTGAAGTTCTGAGTTTATGGTGTACACTTAATCTAATAAGCACAATAATTGCAGGAACCTCTGAGTTAAGAATCAAAGGTTCTTCCTAAAACCATGGCTCTCAAACCCCTTTCAACTTCACGTATTATGATGTTGGCTTAAGCATTCATGGGAAAACACTAAAATAGTAAAGGCATCATATCTGTCCCCCCTAAAGTTTCAAGTAATTAAAAAATACAGAATATAGTGCTGTGAAGTTTGAAATTTTACAAATAATTTTTGCTAAGTGTTTACTGTACTCCAGTCACCGCTCATCTAATTCTCACAACAACCTACTACTATTATGGCATACAAGTATGTTCCGATGAGGCCCTGAGCGTGAGAATTACTAAAGGAATATAAAATAGCTCCTATACAGTATGTGAAAGGCAAGAAGAAACCTACTAAAATAAGAAAGGAAAATAGTTCAATGTTGAAGTTCCAAACAAAACGAATAAGCATGCCTGATGTTTAAAATAATCTGACGCCTGAATGTCTAGACCCCAAATTGCCGGATCCCACATTCTTCCTCAGCATTCTTCTTGTCACCTCTCTGCAAAATTTCATCCTTCAAATTCGCAACTTGTTATCCTTGGATTCCGTGACAGTCTGCTGATTCTTCTCCGACATCTTGCTCTTCCTGCATTTCCTTATTAAGGCTCCTATCAGCTCACAATCTCAGAAAAACCACTAGGACCAAGCCTCAGCTCTTCAGTCTTTATAGTCTGTCGTAAAACTCCTGAACTTTCACAGACTGAACTTTTTCCCCTGAGCAACGAGATGCTCGGTGTGAATAGTTCACACCACGTCATGGCTCTGCTTCTGCACACAGGGCCTCATTCATCACCCTCCCCAAACAGCTTCCCCACCTGATTTATTGGTTTCTGTTGACAGTATTATCATTTTTTCATGACAAAGGTACTGAACTTCAGAGTTGTCATTTCTTGCCTCTCCCGATAGCCAGACACCAAAATCTTATCCTTTGTCTCTCCATAATATCTTCTGAGTCTGTCTCTTCCATTCCCGTTGCTTCCATCTTAACTCAGACTTTATTTTCTCAAGGTGACATTATTGTAAAATTTCTGAAATATCCTTCCTCCCTGCCTCTTTAATGCCATAATATAAGCTAATATATCTAACTGAAACATCACTTTTTTTAACATCACTTTTTTACTGAAGTATAATTTACAATATTGTGTTGTTTTCAGGTGTACCATATAGTGATTCAGTATTTTTGCAGATTATATTCCATAACAGGCTATTACAAGATAGTGGGTATAATTATCAGTGCTATCCAGTATATCTTTGTTGCTCATCTATTTTATATATAGTAATTTATATTTCTTAATCCTATACTCCTAATTTTTTCTTGGGGATGGTCTTGATCCCTGTCTCCTGTACAATGTCATGAACCTCCGTCCATGGTTCATCAGGCACTCTGTCTATCAGATCTAGTCCCTTAAATCTATTTCTCACTTCCACTGTATAATCATAAGGGATTTGATTTCAGTCATACCTGGATGGTCTAGTGGTTTTCCCCACTTTCTTCAATTTAAGTCTGAATTTGGCAATAAGGAATTCATGATCTGACTATACCAAGGCCTTTGACTGTGTGGATCACAATAAACTGTGGAAAATTCTGAAAGAGATGGGAATACCAGACCACCTGACCTGCCTCTTGAGAAATCTGTATGCAGATCAGGAAGCAACAGTTAGCACTGGACACGGAACAACAGACTGGTTCCAAATAGGAAAAGGAGTACATCAGGGCTGTATATTGTCACCCTGCTTATTTAACTTACATGCAGAGTACATCATGAGAAACGCTGGACTGGAGGAAGCACAAGCTGGAATCAAGATTGCCGAGAGAAATATCAATAACCTCAGATATGCAGATGACACCACCCATATGGCAGAAAGTGAAGAAGAACTAAAGAGCCTCTTGATGAAAGTGAAAGAGGAGAGTGAAAAAGTTGGCTTAAAGCTCAACATTCAGAAAACCAAGATCTTGGCATCCGGTCCCATCACTTCATGGCAAATAGATGGGGAAACAGTGGAAAGAGTGGCTGACTTTATTTTGGGGGGCTCCAAAATCACTGCAGATGGTGATTGCGGCCATGAAATTAAAAGACACTTTCTCCTTGGAAGGAAAGTTATGACCAACCTAGACAGCATATTAAAAAGCAGAGACATTACTTTCCCAACAAAGGTCCGTCTAGTCAAGGCTATGGTTTTTCCAGTAGTCATGTATGGATGTGAGAGTTGGACTATAAAGAAAGCTGAGTGCTGAAGAATTGATGCTTTTGAACTGTGGTGTTGGAGAAGACTCTTGAGAGTCCCTTGGACTGCAAGGAGATCCAACCAGTCCATCCTAAAGGAAATCAGTCCTGGGTGTTAATTGGAAGGACTGATGCTGAAGCTGCAACTCCAATATTTTGGCCACCTGATGTGAAGAACTGACTCATTTGAAAAGACCCTGATGTTGGGAAAGATTGAAGGCAGGATGAGAAAGGGACGAGAGAGGATTATATGGTTGGATGGCATCACCAACTTAGTGGACATGAGTTTGAGTAAACTCAGGGAGTTGGTGATGGACAGGGAGGCCCGGCGTGTTGTGGTTCATGGGGTCGCAGGGAGTTGGACATGACTGAGCAACTGAACTGAACTGAACTGATACTCCTAATTTGCCTTTCCCTAATTTCCTCTGCCTTTTAGTAATCACAAGTTTGTTTTCTCTATCTGTGAGTCTGTTTCAGTTTTGGATATAAATTTTCCCTGATGGCTTAGACAGTAAGGAATCTGCCTACAATGCAGGAAACCCGAGTTTGATCCCTGGGTTGGGAAGATCCTCTGGAGAAGGGAATGGCAACCCACTCCAGTATTCTTGCCTGGAGAATTCCATGGACAGAGGAGTCTTGAGGGCTACAGTCCATGGGGTCACAAAGAGTTAGATATGACTGAGTGACTAACAACACTTACTTGTATTATTTTTTCAGATTCTAGATATAAGTGGTATCATACAGCATTTTTCTTTTCTTCTCACTTCACTAAACATAATAGTCTCTAGATCCATCCATGTTGCTGCAGATGGCAGTATTTCTTTCTTTTTTATGGTAGAGTAATATTCCATTGTGTTAGTTGCTCAGTAGTGTCTGACTCTTTGTGACCCCCATGAACTGTAGCCTGCCAGGCTCCTCTGTTTATGGAATTCTCCAGGCAAGAATACTGAAGTGGGTTAGCCATTCCCTTCTTCAGGGGATCTTCTCAACCCAGGGATCAAACCTGGGTCTCCTGCATTGCAGGCAAATTCTTTACCATCTGAGCCACCAAGGAAGCCCTGGATTTAGAAAAGGCAGAGGAACCAGAGATCAAGTTGCCAATATCTGTTGGATCTTAGAAAAAGCAAGGGAATTCCAGAAAAACATCTACTTCTGCTTCATTGACTACACTAAAGCCTTTGACTGTGTGGATCACAACAAACTGTGGAATATTCTTTAAGAGATGGGAATACCAGACCACCTTACCTGTATCCTGTGAAACCTGTATCCAAGTCAAGAAGCAACAGTTAGAACTGGACATGGAACAGTGGACTGGTTCAAAATTGGGAAAGGAGTACATCAAGGCTGTATAGTGTCATCCTGCTTATTTAACTTCTATGCAGAGCACATCATGTGAAATGCCGGGCTGGATGAGTCACAAGTTAGCATCAAAATTGCCAGAAGAAATATCAACAACCTCAGATATGCAGATGATACCACTCTAATGGCAGAAGTGAAGAGGAACTAAAGAGCCTCTTGTTGAAGGTCAAAGAGGAAAGTGAAAACCTGGCTTAAAACTCAGCATTCAAAAAACGAAGATTATGGAATCTGGTCCCATACTTCATGGTAAATAGATGGCGAAAAATGGAAACAGTGACAGACTTTATTTTCTTGGGCTCCAAAATCACTGCGGACGGAGACTGCAGCCAGGAAATTAAAAGATGCTTCCTCCTTGGAAGAAAAGCTATGACAAACCTAGACAGTATATTAAAAAGCAGAGACATCATTTCGCCAACAACGGTCTGTATAGTCAAAGCTACAGTTTTACCAGTAGTCTTATACAGATGTAAGGGTTGGACCATAAGGAAGGCTGAGCACTAAAGAAGTGATGCTTTCAAACCATGGTGCTGGAGAAGACTCTTGAGAGTCCCCTGGACTGCAAGGAGATCAAACCAGACAATCCTAAAGGAAATCAGTCCTGAACATTCATTGGAAGGACTGATGCTAAAGCTAAAGTTCCAGTACTTTGGCCTCCTTATGAGAAAAGCAGATTCACTGGAAAGGACCTTGATGCTGGGAAAGATTGAGGGCGGGAGGAGAAGGGGGTGACAGAGGGCGAGATGGTGGGATGGCATCACCGAGTCAACGGACATGCTGCTGCTGCTGCTGCTAAGTCGCTTCAGTCGTGTCCAACCCTGTGCGACCCCATAGATGGCAGCCCACCAGGCTCCCCCGTCCCCGGGAATCTCCAGGCAAGAACAGTGGAGTGGGTTGCCATTTCCTTCTCCAGTGCATGAGAGTGAAAAGTGAAAGTGAGGTCGCTCAGTTGTGTCCGACCTTTCGCGAACCCATGGACTGTAGCATATCAGGCTCCTCCGTCCATGGGATTTTCCAGGCAAGAGGACTGGGGTGGGGTGCCATTTTCTTCTCCAGTCAATGGACATGAGTTTGAGCAAACGCCGGGAAACAGTGAAGGACAGGGAGACCTGCCGTGCTGCAGTCCATGGGGCCACAAAGAGTCGGACATGGCCGAGCAACTGGGCAACAAGAGTGTGCTGTTGTACGATGTACCACACCTTTATTCACGCCTCTGTTGGACATCGAGGTTGCTTCTATGTCCTGCCTATTGTAAACAGTGCCGCTATGAACGTAGGGGTGCGTGTATCTTTTTGACTTAGTATCACTTTGTCACATCACCATTCCCCTATTTCTCCTTATCTCCAGGATAAGGCCTTTAGCCTGTTTGAATGCTCTCCACAATTTGGCTCCATATTTCTCTTATTTCTTAATATTCTGCAACAGGGACATGCTGCTGGAGCTCAACTGGCCTGCTTTGAACATACCAGAGCCTGCCTGTATTCCAGTGTTTTCACTTCCACTGACCCGTGTGTGTGTGTATGTGTGTGCTAAGTTGCTTCAGCCATGTCTGACTCTTTGCGAGTCAGACTGTAGCCCACCAGGCTCTTCTGACTGTAGGATGTCCCCAGCAAGAATACTGGGGTGGGTTGCCCTGCTCTTCTCCAGAGGATCTTCCTGACCCAGGGATCAAACCTGCGTCTCCTGCAGCTCTTGCATTGCAGGCGGATTCTTTACTGCTGAGCCACTGGGAAGCCCATTCTGACCTGTGATAGGACTTAAACCAATCTGGCCCTTAAACATGTATCACCATGTATTATTAAGAAACTTTTCACATGGGTATATCATGTATTCTCACATACATCTTGGATTCTTTGTGTTAAGAATGGGATTATATTTTTTTTCCAGCACTCTACTGGAGATTCATTCAGCCTTGTACACAACACAAGGGATTGAATAAACATTTGCTGAATGAATGAATGACCTACCAGGAAGCATTCAGATGTGTAAGCCAGGGCATCCAGAACACTCTGTTGTGGTGAAGTGGCATTAGCCTCTGATTCTACTGACAGGCAGCAGCTTCTCTGCTTTGGCAATTGGTAAATTACTTTTACGGGTTGAAAGAGTCTCTCTTATTTTGCTGTCTGGCCAGTCACCCCAGCATACATAGAGAATAGAGAAGGTTTTGGAAGAAAAGATCAAACAAACATTGACATTTGATATCCAGCCAATCCGGGCATAGTTTGTAACTGTTTCATGCTTGTTTAGGGACAAAACCTTGGCAATCAGGCTCCTAGAAAGAATATAAGCAAATAATGTAAACAAGGTCCAGTTCTAAAACACAACTTTGCCCAGTGCTTTTCTGGTTTATATTTTCCACTTGCGTCTCTCCTATAAGTGACATATGTATAATTATAAAGACAAGTAATTTGTATAATTTTAAAAGTTAATTAAATTTGTGAAAGGCACTCAGTTGTGTCCGACTCTTTGCGACCCCATGGACTATACAGGTCATGGAATTCTCCAGGCCAGAATCCTGGAGTGGGTAGCCTATCCCTTGGCCAGCGCATCTTCCTCACCCAGGAATTGAACCAGGGTCTCCTGCATTGCAGGTGGATTCTTTAACAACTGGGCTACCAAATTTGTAAAGTTGTATAAATTTACATAAACTTTGTGTTCTGTAAATTACAATATGCAATTGCAATGTCACTAAAATATCAACAATGACTTTTTTCCTGTTTTCTTTTGAAACTGGCCCTAAGAGGAATTTGCTTCAAAAACAAAAAGAAAAAGCACCTTCTCATGCAGGGTAGTTATTTCATCATGTCGCTGACTTGGATTAAATTGACACTGAGATTAACAAGGCTTAAAGAGAGAATTTCAATCTGCCTAGTTTTTCTATTCTAGTAATCATTTTTTACACACCCTAGACTAGACCACAGTCAGTGGACCGGTTGAGGGAGTGAAGTTATTGGAATATAATGGTAATACTAAAACTTAAAGTCCAAGTAAACACACCCAGGACCACAAGAGTTTTGTAAACTAAAACTGGCAGGAGATCACACGGTTTGGCTTCACATGAATCTGAAATATCTAAGACATTTTCCATTTTTTCCTCCTAGGGTTTGGAACTATCCTTGCTCATGCAAACCAAAAACAGACCTGGCTATCCAACAAATCCCTGGCTAGTCACTCTCTTTTAAGAGTCCTAAAGATAGGAAAGCAATGCAATAGAGACTTAAATTGCTATTTAGGATTGTTTATTTTTTTATTATTTTTTGTGGGAGCGTTAACAAGGAAGTAGAAAAGCAAAGCATTAGACAATGAAAAAGGTTTTCTTAAGTGCTTTTGAAGACTGAAAAAATGGATATCAGTGTAAAGACCATGTCCGGCTTCCCTGGTGGCTCAGTCAGTAGAAAGAATATGCCTGCAATGCAGGAGACCTGGGTTCAATCCCTGGGTCAGAATATTCCCTGGAGAAGAAAATGGCAATGCACTCCAGTATCCTTGCCTGGGAAATCCCACGGACAGAGGAGCCTCCTAGGCTATGGTCCATGGGGTTGCAAGAGTCGGACACAACTTAGTGATTAACTACCACTACTATCACCATAAAGACTGTGTAGGCGCTAAACAAAATCCCGTTCAGCACACATTCATCAGACTCCCAAAATTTTCCTTGGAAAGAGCAATGGAGGTGAAGTAAGAAATAGATGGGTCCCCAGACTGAACAGCTGGTCTTTGTCAAGTAGAATAAAATTGAAGATTTGTTCTCATTCAGACACTCGAAGGACAAAGCTAATGGCAGAAAGCTGAGCTCTGCTAAAGAGATAAGATGACCTCTCCTGAGGTCAAGGAAAGCTTCCCTGTCTAGCACATGTGCAGGAAGGCTCCTTGGGGGTTAAAAAAGGAGGGGTCACCACCCCATAATAAGTGTGGACATACTCCAACAGGCCTCTGCAGTGGGACCCATCTTAGCAAAAGGTTGCACGCCTTTTGTGTATTGGGCAGGGTCTATGAATCAGTCAGGTGTGAGAAAAAAAATAATTGGCCAGAAGTAAACAAAGGCCCAGAAGTACTATCCTATATAAGTGATTTAAATCACTTCTTTACCGTGCCCCTTCTTAGAGAGGAGGCCCATATTCTTTCTCTCTGGGTGTGTCTCTCTGCCTAGCTTCTGACTTAGCTGTGCTTCTTCTTCAGGATGCCCACACTCCTCTCTGGGTGTGTATTTCTGCCTTGCTTGTGTCTTAAACAAACTGCTTCTGTGCTCTCACATGTTACGCTGTCTCTGAGGACAAACTTTGGGCCTGTTTTTGCAGTTTTTGCCTCTATGAAACATTCTGGCTTTCAAAGGAGGTAAGAGCCAGGGAAACTTTGCCTCTAGCCCCTGGTGGTCTAGCAGCTAGGATTCCTGGTTTTTATCTCGGTTACCCAGTTCAACTCCTGGGCAGGGAACTAAGATCCCACTTTAGGACTGTTCACTGCTGTCTTTCTGAGATCACAGGCAGCAGTGGGGCCCCTGACCTTGAGGCTTCTGGGACAAGTACCTCCTTCTTAGAATAATCTTGCCCTGATTCAAACATTTGCAAAGTTATGGGTCACTGCCAAGCTAAAAATTGGGCCCTAGGAAGGAGGACTGTTTTGGGCAATATTGAGTGGGGTGAGGTAAGGGATTGAGGAAAGAAAACACCATTCCAAGAGGTGCAGATGGCACTTTGGAGGCTTGGGACAGTCTGTAACTATGGGGGGAAACAGTGTGGAGGAACTCAGGAGCACAGCCACAATTTCTCCCAAGTACTAAGAAAAGTTATTGGAGACCATGGAAGGGCTAATAAAGCAGTCTGAATGCAGGTGTCCTAGAGGAGATGGGAGAAGGAGGGTTCAGTTCTAACAAAGAAAAAGGAATACTTTTTCTATTTTTTCCTTCACATCTCAGGATTTATATTTCAGTATATTTTTCTTAAAGCTTTAGAAGCGTCATTGGGTATTCATGCCTTGGATAGGGTGGAGGGAGAATGTACTAAGAGTTATTTCTTCAATAATTATTTAAACTGAGCAATCACCCTTTTATCTCATTTATTCTTCATCAGCATCTCATCTCCTTGTTCTCTCCTTCACACAATTCACATGATAGTGGATTTCAGCACATCACATTTTGGGGGGACATAATGACACTTACAAAATGTACCAATAAATTTGGGTAGTACATATACATGGCAAAGTTAATATTGCATTTCTTTCAGACTTCTTTATAATATACAGTTATCTTTAGAGGTATACATATTTAATTTTATTGATAAAAAGTGCTAAAATTTTTAATGGGGTTAGAAATATTGGAGATATTTTCAATGATGGCTTGTACCATATTTAATTTTAGGTTGTATTTTTCTTAGTCTCAGCTTCAGGTAATTTTCTTCAATTATTTCATATATTTTTCTTGAATCCACACGGACAGTATTAACTTCTTTGATAAAAATCATAAAAACCAAAAAAAAAAAAATCATAAAAACCAGACATTCCCCCTTAACTTTATGTTTTAAAAAATGATACATTAAACTACCTTGGTAATGGCTGTGAGATATGCCTTAATTTCACTTCTTTGTTCATATAATTTCAATTTCATATACTAGAATACTATGTGATAAGATATCCTCCAATGTTTCCTACCTAAGAGTCAAACAGAAAAAAAAAAAATCTGTAATCTCATAACTAGATTTTCAGAGGCCAAAATTTAAAGAACTAGTCGAGTAATCAGTTCAGTTCAGTTTAGTCACTCAGTCGTGTCTGACTTTTTGTGACCCCATGGACTGCAGCATGCCAGGCCACCCTGTCCATCACCAAATCCCGGAGCTTGCTCAAACTCATGTCCTTCAAGTTGGTGATGCCATCCAACCGTCTTATCCTCTGTCATGCCCTTCTTCTCCTGCCTTCAATCTTTCCCAGTATCAGGGTCTTTTCCAATGAGTTAGTTCTTCACATCAGGTGACCAAAGTATTGGAGTTTCAGTTTCAGCATCAATCCTTCCAATGAATATTCAGGACTGATTGCCTTTAGGATGGACTGGTTGGATCTCCTTGCAGTCCAAGGGACTCTCAAGAGTCTTCTCCAACACCACACTTCAGAAGCATCAATTCTTCCACACTCAGCTTTCTTTGTAGTCCAACTTTCATCTATACATGACTACTGGAAAAACCATAGCTTTGACTAGACAGATCTTTGTTGGCAAAGTAATGTCTCTGCTTTTTAATATGCTGTCTAGGCTGGTCATAACTTTTCTTCCAAGGAGAAAGCGTCTTTTAATTTCATGGCTGCAATCACCATCTCCAGTGATTTTGGAGCCCAAGAAAATAAAGTTTGTCACTGTTTCCATTGTTTCCCCATCTATTTGCCATGAAATGATGGGACCAGATGCCATGATCTTAGTTTTCTCAATGTTGAGTTTTAAGCCAACTTTCTCACTCTCCTCTTTCACTTTCATCAAGAGGTTCTTTAGTTCTTCACTTTCTGCCATAAGGGTGGTGTCATCTGGGTATCTGAGGTTATTGATATTTCTCCTGGCAATCTTGATTCCAGCTTGTGCTTCATCCAGCCCAGCATTTCTCATGATGTACTCTGCATATAAGTTAAATAAGCAGGGTGACAATATACAGCCTTGACGGAATCCTTTGTCAATTTGGAACCAGTCTGTTGTTCCGTGTCCAGTTCTAACCGTGGCTTCTTGACCTGCATACAGGTTTCTCAAGAGGCAGGTCAGGTGGTCTGGTATTCCCATCTCATTCAGAATATTCCACAGTTTGTTGTGATCCACACAGTCAAAGGCTTTGGCATAGTCAATAAAGCAAAAGTAGATGTTTTTCTGGAACTCTCTTGCTTTTTCGATGATCCAATGGATGTTGGCAATTTGATCTTTGGTTCCTCTGCCTTTTCTAAATCCAGCTTGAACATCTGGAAGTTCACAGTTCACGTACTGTTGAAGCCTGGCTTGGAGATTTTTGAGCATAACTTTGCTAGCGTGTGAGATGAGAGCAATTGTGTGATAGTTTGAACATTTTTTGGCATTGCCTTTCTTTGGGATTGAAATGAAAACTGACCTTTTCCAGTCCTGTGGCCACTGCTGAGTTTTCCAAATTTGCTGACATATTGAGTGCAGCACTTTCACAGCATCATCTTTTAGGATTTGAAATAGCTCAACTAGAATTCCATCACCCCCTCTAGCTTTGTTCATAGTGATGCTTCCTAAGGCCCACTTGACTTCACATTCCAGTATGTCTGACTCTAGGTGAGTGATCACACTATCATAGTCATCTGTGTCATTAAGATCTTTTTTGTATAGTTCTTTTGTGTATTGTTGCCACCTCTTAATATCTTCTGCTTCTATTAGGTCCATACTGTTTCTGTCCCTTACTGTGCCCATCTTTGTATGAAATGTTCCCTTGGTATCTCTAATTTTCTTGAAGAGATCTCTAGCCTTCCCCATTCTTTTGTTTTCCTCCATTTATTTGCATTGTTCACTTAAGAAAACTTTCTTATCTCTCTTTGCCATTCTTTGGAACTCTGCATTCAGATGGGTATATCTTTCCTTTTCGCCTTTGCCTTTTGCTTCTCTTCTTTTCTCAGCTATTTGTAAGGCCTCCTCAATCATTTTGCCTTTTTGCATTTCTTTTTCTTGGGGATGGTCTTGATCACTGCCTCCTGTACAATGTCATGAACCTCCATCCATAGTTCTTCAGGCACTCTGTCTATCAGATCTAACCCCTTGAATCTGTTTGTCACTTCCACTGTATAATCGTAAGGGATTTGATTTAGGTCATACTTGAATGGTCAGTGGTTTTCCCTACTTTCTTCAGTTTAAGTTTGAATTTGGCAATACAGAGTTCATGATCTGAGCCACATGATCTGAGTCAGCTCCCAGTCTTATTTTTGCTGAAAGATAAGACAATGAAAGATGAACTTCCCAGGTCGGTAGGTGCCAAATATGCTACTGGAGAAGAGTGGAGAAATAATGCCAGAAAGAATGAAGAGATGGAGCCAAAGCAAAAACAACACCCAGTTGTGGATGTGACTGGTGATGGAAGTAAAACCTGATGCTGTAAAGAACAATATTGCATAGGAACCTGGAATGTTAGGTCCGTGAATCAAGATAAACTAGAAGTGACCAAACAGGAGATGGCAAGAGTGAACATAGACATTTTAGGAATTGGTGAACTAAAATGGACTGGAATGGGTGAATTTAACTCAGATGACCATTATATCTACCGCTGTGGGCAAGAATCCCTTAGAAGAAATGGAGTAGCTTTCAAGACAGTCCAAAATGCAGTCCTTGGATACACTCTCAAAAATGACAGAATGGTCTCTGTTCATCTCCAAGGCAAACCATTCAACGTCACAGTAATCCAAGTCTATGCCCTGACCAGTAATGCTGAAGACGCTGAAGTTGAACTGTTCTATGAAGACCTACAAGACCTTCTAGGACTAACACCCCCAAAAGATGTCCTTTTCATTATGGGGACTGGAATGCAAAAGTAGGAAGTCAAGAAATACCTGGAGTAACAGGCAAGTTTGACCTTGGAGTACAAAATGAAGCAGGGCAAAGGCTAACAGAGTTTTGCCAAGACAGTTCACTGGTCATAGCAAACTCCCTCTCCCAACAACACAAGAGAAGACTCTACACATGGACATCACCAGATGGTCAATACCAGAATCAGATTGATTATATTCTTTGCAGCCAAAGATGGAGAAGCTCTATACAGTCGAGTAAGAGTCACCGCTATAAATGTTCTTTATACTTCAGGAAAAACCATTGCCTATAACATGTAACACAATTAGCCTTTTTAATTTTTTAGGCTCCTCTGGATATTTGCTATTTTAAATTGTTACTTATACATACACCAATCATCCCTCTTCAAGAAACAGAACCAAAGGAATTTCCTGGAGAATACTGGTGCTGAAAATCCATAGTCTGAGGACTGGCTAAATCTATGTGGCCAACTCCAGTAGTCTCCAAGGACCCCTGAGCAATTCTTTTAAATGTCTCTTCTCCTACACACAACAATTCCATAGACTCCTTGAAGTCCTCTGCCCATTCCTAATGTCTTCACTCAACTGATGACAATCTCTTATCCACAACACTGTTAGACAGGAATACTGTCCACTTTCCTCCATCCATCTACAAACAGGCACATCCACTTTCCATCTTGCTTCCTTCCCACATCCTCTGAGTCTGGCAGCATCAATAATGTCATCTTCTCTCATTTATATTAATGTAATGAAAAGGTTAAAAACCCAACCCTGTCTCTACCAGGCTATCTTTCTTCCTTCCTGTCATTATGATGCTGCCAGAGGAGGCTTGGTTTTCTTGCCCATCAGTTTTCTGCTCACTACAGTATGGCTTTTGCCCTCATTACTCATAGCATGCTTTCCTAAAAGGTCACTGATGACTTCCAAGTTGTTAAATCCATTGAGAGCTGGACCTTGCTCCTTGGAAGAAAAGCTATGACAAACCTAGGCAGCATATTAAAAAGCAGAGACATCACTTTGCTGATAAAGGTCTGTATAGTCAGAGCTATAGTTTTTCTAGTAGTCATGTAAAGATGTGAGAGTTGGACCATAAAGAAGGCCGAGCACTGAAGAATCAACACTTTTGAACTGTGGTCCTGAGAAGACTCTTGACAGGCCCTTGAATAGCAAAGAGATCCAACCAGTCAAACCTAAAGGAAATCAACCCTGAATATTCACTGGAAGGACTGATGCTGAAGCTTCAATGCTTTGGCTACTTGATGTGAAGAGCCGACTTATTAGAAAAGAAACTGATGCTGGGAAAGACTGAGCGGAGAAGGGGATGATGGAGGATAACATGGTTGGATGGCATCCAAATCAATGATATAAGTTTGAGCAAACTCTGGGAGATAGTGAACAATGGGGAAGCCTGGCATGCTGCAGTCTATGGAGTCACAGAGAATCCGACAAGAATTAGTGACTGAACAAACAAAAATATTCTCTTAAATGTTTTTTATTACAATCAATTTCTCTTTCTATCTTTTTTTTTTTTTTTTGGACCTATACATTGCAACAATTTCTCTTCTCTCTCTCCTTCTCTGATGTCTTTCTCTTTTTATGTCTTCTCTGATGTCTTTCTCTTTTACGTGCTTCTCTTATAACTGCACCTTACAAAGAGTTCAGATATGGGCCCAGACACCATTAGACAATCCATAGCTTTTGTGTTTCCATAAATATGACTGTTTCTCTGGGGAGAGTAGACTCTTGCTTTTATCACATTCTTAAAGGAGTCCCTGACTCAAAAAAAGGGTTAAGAAGCACTGCCTTCAAGGTTAATGTTTCCAGGATACAACTTCTGGGCTCCTCTTCCTGCTTTTGCTTTCTTCTTGGGGTATCTTATCTGTTTCTCTGTCTTCAACTTACACCTATGTTTCCGTGATCTCCAAATTTTTATCTCCAGTTTTACCCTTCTTCTGAGTTCTAGATTCATATCAACAACTATCTACAAGACAGCTCCCCTTGGACTTAGCATGTTTGAACCAAACTCATTATCTTCCCAATGAACCTCTTCACTTTTATTTCTTAAGATAGCAAGCAGTCCATAACCGATTGTCCAACCTATAAATATGTTAGTCTTTATAAACTATTCTTTCACCAATCACCTCCACAAATCCTCATTGATTTTTTCAGATCTATCCCTTTCTTTTCCTTTCCACTGTTACTACCAAAATTCAGACACTTCTCACCCATGCGGCTTTAACTGTCCCTGACCTATCTCTCTATTAATTAATGACTCCCAGATTTATCCCCTCCAATCCACATTATCATCCAATTTTTCCTCTTTCATGCCAGCTGGACCACATCACTGTTCCCACTTAAAACTCTTAATGATTTCTGATCACAAGGAGGAGTTCAGCTACAGCTTTCCATCAGGCTCTGCCCACAACCTCATCTGTCATGTCTTCCCTCACAAGGCTTTGATCCAGTAACAGCAAGTGTTGAGTCCATTAAGCTGCACGCTTTCACACAAACACTGCTCCCTTCTCTATGTTTGAAATGTTTACCACCTGCCCTTGTAGACATGATTGAGTGACTGAGCATGCACATTTTTGTCTACCAGGCAAACTTTGACTCAACCTTCCAGACTCAGGTAAAACGTCACCTCTTTAGTCAAACTTCTCCATTCCAGATGAATCTTTCCTGTACTTTCCCTTATCTTTACTATTGTATGTATACTAACAATCCATTTACTTGTCTTCCCACTCTCCTCTGTGGAGAGAACTTTGTCTATTGCCTATTTTTATTTGAATCCCCAGTGACTAATATTAGGTTGGCCGAAGAGTTCATTTGGAGTTTTACAGAACATCTTACAGAAAAACCCAAATGAACCTTTTGGCCAACCCAATATATATGTTTGTGGCTCAAAAACTATTCTTATTTGAATCTCCAGTGACTAATATATTTTTGTGGCTCAAAAGCTTCAGGTCCAATTAGTTATATCCTTAAAAAAGAAAATAGGTAAATCATGTCTTACCATGTCTAGTCCAAGTCATGAAATTTCTGATTTTAAAGGAAACAGAAGCCCCAGTATACTTGTGAAGCTTTCATTGAGAGAGGTAGACTGGAATTCCAACCACAACTTAGCAGGAAATGGGTGACAGTGAGGCCACACACAAGGAAACTCTGCTGGTCCTGAGCCTGCTCTCCATGGAGATAGCTAGCAGTTCAGATAATAGCATCCAGAGGCGGGCGTGAACCGGGGCTACAGTCAGACCAACTTGGCTTGAATCCTCATCCCACTGCTTACCAGCTGGCCTGGGGCAAAGTCTTAGCCTCTTATCCTTTCAACCCATGTTCCTGAGTGTGCCAGGCACTGGGCATTGTGTATGCCTACAGTGCCGAGGGTAAGTCAGAACAAAACCAGTATTTGTCCTTTTGGAGTTTGCAGGCTAGAAGGGAGTTGATCACATAATTAAGACTGTGATAAAGTACTTCAGAGGAGAAGTGTGTAGTGCTTTGAGAATATGTAATTTGACTTTGCTGGGCTTTCCAGGTGGGACTAGTGGTAAAGAAGCCATGGCAACCCACTCTAGTATTCTTGCCTGGAGAATCGCACGGAAGAAGAGCCTGGCAGGCTACAGCCCGGGGGGTCTCACAGAGAGGGACACAACTGAAGACGGCACGGACACACGGCGGGTCAAGACAGGCTTGCCTGACTTCTGCTGCGTGAGGGGAAGTTACACAGGTGAGAGAGGGAACGGAAAGGTCAGGTGAGGAAGCTCTGACAGAACTTTGGCAAGCATGAGGAACTGGAGGGAGGCCAGCCCCCACTTCACAGCACTGTTGCAAGGATTAAAATAAATAACATGTGTAAAGTAGGCAGCCAATGCTGCCACATAGTAAGCATTCAACCAATATTAGGATCTATGCAAGTCCCTTATGGATGGGGTGTGGCAGCAAAAGTTTCCAGACAGTGGGAGAACCCACAGGTAGAAAGAAGCAGTCTGGAGGTTTCTGGACGTTTGGGGCTGGAGGAATGAAATCAAACCATCCTGAAGGACATCAGCCATGAGCTTTGGTGACAGAAGAGTTCAAAAGGGAAGCAGTAGCTGAGAAAATAGTCTAAAAAACTTTTCCTTTTTCTGCTTATTGCAGACATGTATTTATAGTCCATGTTATCATACATGGCAAAATTGCAATTACCTTATTTCTTTAGCTTAAAAACAAGTTAGAAATGCCTTATCAAAGTATTAATGTAGAGATGGTTAAAATAGGATGTTTTATATTTTATGTGATGTTTACCACAATAAAAATTTTTTAAACTTTTTTCCTACAAATTATACTGTATCTGTAAAATGGAATATTATGTAGCTATACACTGAGGTATAGCTACAAAAAATATTAATTTAGAAGACAGAAGAGCAAGTGAAACTACACCACAAAGATGTAATCTACAAAATCTAGGTTATGGGAACCTCTATAGGCCAAAAACCTAGTCTCCTCAACAAAGATTTGAAGCAATTTAAATAAAGAGAGCAACGAAGGGCAAACACAGATTACAAGAGACCTAAGACTTAGTCCAACTCTCACATCCATACATGACCACTGGAAAAACCATAGCCTTGACTAGACAGACCTTTGTTGACAAAGTAATGTCTCTGTTTTTTTAATATGCTGTTAGAGTTGGACTATAAAGAAAGCTGAGCACTGAAGAATTGATGCTTTTGAACTGTGGTGTTGGAGAAGACTCCTGAGAGTCCCTTGAACAGCAAGGAGATCCAACCAGTCCATCCTAAAGGAGATCAGTCCTGGGTGTTCATTGGAAGGACTGATGTTGAAGCTGAAACTCCAATACTTTGGCCACCTGATGTGAAGAGCTGAATCATTTGAAAAGACCCTGATGCTGGGAAAGATTGATGGCAGGAGGAGAAGGGGACGACAGAGGATGAGTTGGATGGCATCACCAACTCAATGGACATGAGTTTGGGTAGACTCCAGGAGTTGGTGATGGAGAGGGAAGCCTGGCGTGCTGCAGTTCATGGGGTCACAAAGAGTCAGACAACGACTGAGCAACTGAACTGAACTTAAAAGACTTAACCAGTCACAATATGTGGACCTTATTCTGGATCCTTATTCAAATAAACAAATCTTTAAAAATGTATGATGTTTCTGAGAGATAGTAGGAAATGTAAACACTAACCAGATGTTTGTCTATATTAGAGAATTATTTTTACTAGTTTTGTAGGGGAGTTGTAGTTATCTTTATAGCTACATACTAAAATATTTGTGGATGAAATGATATACCACCTGAAATTGTTTCAAAATACTATGGGGAGAGGAAGTAGGTACAGAGTATAGATAAAATAAGACCAGCCAAAGTTAATAATTCTTGTATTTGGATGATGGATACATAGGTGTTCATTTTACTATTCTGTCTATATTTGTATATGTTTAAAATTTTCCATGATAAAAAGCTTTTTAAAAAAGAAAACAACATCTCATATTGACATCTGTGTGGAATGAGTAAGCTTCAATTCACAGAGAATAACACATCCCAAGTGATACAGAAGAGTTTCCCTGGCAGTCCAGTGCTTCCAATACAGGGGGCACAGGTTCGATCCCTGGTTGGGGAAATAAGATCCCACACATGGCGTGGCAAAACACACATACACACATACACACAAAAAAGGAAACTTCATTCCCAAGTGCTACCGCAGTGCTAACCCTCTGGCTAGATGTTCATAACCAAGGCTCCCCACCCACTCTCGTCCAGACACACCAGCTTCCTTGTTATTGCCTTAACATGCCAGGTACCTTCCCGCCTGGGGAGCTTGGCACTAACTATTCCTTCTGCTAGGGTGCTCGCCCCCCAGATATGCACACAGTTACACCCTGAATTTTATTCTGGTTTCAAGTAAAATGCCATCTCATCCAAGCAACCTTGCTCATACCTTCTCTCTGAAATAACAACTCCCACCATGCATATCCTTATTTTCTGCTTTAATTTCCCACGTAACACTTATCATTACTTGACCTATGTCCACTTAAACTTTTTATAATGATATGTCCTATTCACCACATGGACAGTCAGCCCCACGAGGGCCAGTACTTTACCTGTCTTCTCTGCTGCATCCCTACCACCTCGAGCAGTGCCTGCCGCATTGCAAGTGAGAGATGGAATGAATAAAGATCAGCTACATACAATGACCTATTCTTCTGTTTATGTTTCAATTTGGAAAAGATTTTGTTTTTAATTAATCAGAACTAATTTACTTTAAAACCTTTGCCATCATCAGAGCTGTTGGATGAAATGGAGCCATAAGATAAAAGGCAAGATCTAGGAAAATCAAACATGCTTTTGGAAATATACACACAGTATAAGTTAATCACAGTATCATTTTTACCTATTGTGTGACTTCTTTCTGTTCAAATTGAAATATAGGAAATTGGACATATGGGAAAAACATTACATTTAGTTTAAGCAGAAGCGAGACAATCGACCCTCTGCATCCATTGGTTTTGCATCCATGGATTCAACCAACCACTGATGGAAAATGGATAAAGCTGCAGATACAGAAGGTCAACTGTGTTCATTGCACTGTGCCATCATATATACTAAGGGGTAGAACATCATCAGATTTGGGTGTTCATGGGGGCTCCTGGATACTCCCCAGGTGGCGCTAGTGGTAAAGAACCCACCTTCCAATGCAGGAGACACAAGAGACGTGGGTTCAATCCCTGGGTCGGGAAGATCCCCTGGAGAAGGGCATGGCAACCCACTCTAGTATTCTTGCCTGGAAAATCCCATGGACAGAGGAGCCTTGTGGGTAGTAGTCCATGGGGTCACAAAGAGTCAGACATGACCGAAGTGACTTCGCACATGTAACCAACACCCTGTGGATACTTATACCTCTTAGGTAAATTCAGTCAAGTAGTAGTTTCTTGAAGACAGAGGCAAAGACGACTTCCGTCATCCTTACCTTGTCTAACACTGTACTATATAGACAATATAGGCAATAAATACTACTGACTTAAACCAGTACTTTATATATATATATATACACGTTGTTGTTTTTGTCAGAAAAGTGTCTGTATCTATATAAGCAGGTGACTATGAGGATGAGAAATCTTGTAAATAATTGAACAAGTATCTGAAGAAGAGCACGCCAGCACAAGGAATGGTTATTGCCAAGTCCCTCAGGCGGGATGGGACACGGGACAGTCAGGAAACAGCGTGGAAGACGATGTGGCAAGACCAGAGCAGGCTGGGCGCTGTGATTATGAGCGCCCAGGGGGGAGGGAGGGCATTGCCCTGGCAGGCGAAGGTGCCAGATTCTCCCAGTGGAGGGTCTCGGGAAGGCTGCCCTTAATAACAAGGTCAGCTCTGACCGTCCTCTGGGGGTTAATCGTGTTTGACTGTGGGTGATCCCAACACCCTGCCTCGCATCTCGTCTCGCTCTTTTGTGGCCCTCCACCTGCACGCTGGTCATCCAGCCCCGGGGGAGGTCTAGTGAGAACAGTCAGCCATGGTGCCTTTCAGGTCCCAGTGAAGGGCGGGGAGGAGTTTCAACTATGAGTACATTTTTACTACTACACAGAAATGGATATTTTGATTACTGAAAGGAGAACAGTTTTAGCACTAATCAGAAGACATTTTATTATTTCTGGCTGACGAGCGAAATTCCAGGATCTGCCTGAGGATTTGTCCAAAGGTCTAGCAGAAAGAAGCCCACATAGTAGATTTAGAGATGCTATTGTGAAAAAGACTGCTCTATGGTGTTTTGCTTATTTGCTGTAATAGTTGTAAGTCCTTAGATCCTTACAGGAGGATTTTTAAGAGCCAAAGACAGGGCAGCACCTTTTCCATTTGAGTGTAAGCCAACCTCACAGCCTCTCATTTTGCCCACTTAAAACATGTCAGAAGATTAGCACCATTCTGAACCCTCCTTTATTACTATCTAATTGTTATGTTATACAGTTGCTTTTTCATTTCTGAAAGTTATTTCCTGTAGATTATTTAGTAATCTACAGTATAATAAAATGTCCTCTGATTAGTGCTAAAACTGTTCTCATTTCAGTAATCAAAATACCCACTTCTATGTAGTAGTAAACATGTATTCATAGTTAAGACTCCTCCCCGCCGTTAGCTGGAACTTGAAAGGCACCACGGCTGACTGCAGCTCCTCTCCTTAGAGGTAAACCTAGTTAAGGATAGCACTGTCTTCCCAAGCACAGTGAATGACTGTGCTTTACAGGTAAAATAAACAGTTATGAGGCAGATGCAAGCAGACACCACAGTTAGTCAAGCTGATTCATTAAAAAAAAAAAAAAAAGCACATTAAAGCTGAATCAACTGTCATCTTTCCATGATGACTGCTGATCTGATGTGATGAGAGAAAGTTCACACACGTGGATGAGTCCATCAGGCTCCCCGATGGTCTGGGACATCGTTAACTCGTACAGACTGATTCTGGCCCTGGTTCAAACTTCTAAGCCTTTGTTCTTGGGGCTCAGAGGATGGCTTTGAAGTCCAGGATAAAGCTCTTCTAACACACCATTACCAAAGAATAACCTTTTGATTATGATCTCATGAAAGTCTAATCAATAACTTACATAAGTTAAAACCATGGCAAACAGTGACGATCCTGTAATTGGACCTTTATGAATTCCATATGTTACAATCTCGGCATTAGCTAGCAGTCTTGCATAATACATGTATCTCTTCCCCGAACATAGCTGCTGAACTTTTTTAAAAGGCTATGAAACTTTTCACAGCTACCGAAAAGAGTTCAGCCTTGAACTCTCTGGGCCCTTAAACTAGGGTGTGGGTACCTAACGGGTAGGAATTTGGGGAAAGCTTAAAAGGCTACTTCCTCCAAATCCAACAGACACTCATTTGTGTAAAGCAATTAAATCAAAGCCAGTAACTTTTTACTTAATTGCATGGCTTGTGTGCTTTGAAAAAATATTATCAGGGGAATAAAAGACTTCAACAAATCACTGTTAAAACATAAATGGAAACTATATTCATTCAGCAAAAGGCATGCTCTCATGTGAAATTCTCAGATGACCTGGACCTGGCAAGGAAGCCATTATGTCATTATCTATAGCATCTAAGATTTATATTTACTTCTAGCTTTCTCTCTCATTACGCTAAATTACATTATTACTAAATTTTAAAATGTGGATGTTTAGTGTGGATTCACTAGCTTCACTTTGGGCAGAAGGGCAGTAGCAAATGAGAGAAGATATGGAAAGCAAAGTACCTAATCCAGAGCCATGGGAGTTAAATACAAACAAAACAAAACAAATCCAGGGTTTTCTGATCTGTGTAAGGGGACAAAGAAGAAGTCTAAATTGAAGGAACAGTTAATGACAGAATTAAAAATATCCAAAGATCAGTCCTACCTTTTTGGACTAAACATCGGATCTTTAAAGAGAAATGAGAATATAAAGTCAAAAACAATAGTAAAGACAGGACATGTCAAAGGAGTAACTTTTGCACGTTGGCCCCGCCCTCAAAACTATTACTACCCCCGCCCAGGGTCACCGATTCAGTTTCCTTACCTGTAACCACGATTTTTTTCCTTTTGGAATATATTTTAAAGCTGCCAAATCTATTTCTTAGCAAATGTATATATGCCTTTAGATGCTTTAGTTCAAAACAGCACTGTTAAATGTTTGTAACTCTACTGCTATTGTATAGAATGTCTCCACTTGCAAATATGTTACTAGCTTTCAAATTAAAATTTGAATTACTAACTCACAATGCATTCACTGTACCCATCTACAAAGAAATATGATATCTGGCTTCATATCTCCTCTGTTTGATTATAATTCCTAAAGGCTGAGACCATAATTTTTAGCAATCTCTTTAAAATGGTTTAATGTCATTTTATAAAAGTAAATTCAAATATCTTGTGCATGCACGCACGCACACACACACACACACACACACACACACACACACAAAGGGATGATCAAAGAAGACCATAACATCAAATGGAAGAAGGATCAGGCTTTTAACGTCTTCAGTTTGATTTTTTTTTTTTTTTAAGAAAATATCAGTGAGCTGATTTTGGTCCAGGTTCAATTCCTGGGCAGGGAATTAAGATCTCGCCCCACGCCCCCTCTCATTGCTGCCTTGCTGAGATCAGTCCCCAGTTGTGACAGAGGATAACAGGTTACATAAAGAGGAAAAGAAACAGACCAATGGGAAAACTGTATGTATGCAAATCAGCAGAGCTTATACGATCTCAATCATGATTTGTGTGAATGTGTGGAAATTCAAAAATACTGAAAAAATGGGTCTCCTATATTCAGGAGGGGCTCGATTAGCTTCAAAAATGTCCTTGGTTCTGGGCTGCACTTCTGTGGCATTGGGACAAGGCCTCTCACCTGTTGCCTGGGGGCAGGACTCAACATTCTGGGACTGCCCTGGTGGTCCAGTGGCTAAGACTCCACGCTCCCAAGGCAGCGGGCTTGGGTTTGAGCCCTGGTCAGGGAGCTAGAGCCCCACGTGCCACAACTAACAGTTTTCACCCCACAACTAAAAGATCCCACGTGCTGTAGCTAAGACTCTTTCAGGAGGGGAAAAAAAGGATGGCTCTGGAAATCACAAACACATCAGTACCAATATCTCTCTTTTAATAGCTAAAGGGAGAACCTAGACCTCAACATAGAGTCACAAGACACAAACAGTGCCTGACCTAACTGATGGTTTTCCTTGAGAGAGAGAATAGGAAACAGTGGAGAGAGTCTACCCGTATTTCAAAGTCACTATGGATTCCTTCCCACAACTGAGACATCTAGCCTTTCTACCATGCTATGGAATGGTGACACAATCAAACCAAGAGGTATGCCCAAAGCATAAACCCATAGAAGGCTGGTCTGCACACTGGTGTTTCATTCAGACTGATCTTGGAAAGCCAACCACTTAGATATCTTACTAGTGGCTTTCAGAAACAAAATGTGAAGTTGCTCACAACGGCTGTAGACTTTCTTAAATCAAGTAGATTTTAATACACAGCAGGACAGAAGTGTCCACATCTTAACCTATTTTATTGGTTAAATTAAACATTGTTAAAACTAGAATAAAATATGCCAACCACTAAAGCATAATGGGGCAACTGAAACTAGGCAAATCAATCTAGAAAATCATAGCTTATCACAACCTGAATTTGAGTAAGCAATTTCGTGCTATGCAAAAAGTCAGCTTGATTCTGAAACCTATTGTGTGCAAAAATGCTTTCGTGCCATGCATTAAATATAATACTACTATTTATTTAAATGATATGAATCCAAAATTTCAAAGAAACATACAAAAAGCTTATTAAAGCTATTTAAAATGGCTTATGAAAGCTGCTTTTGAAAATTAAGTATTACTTTTCTAATTTTGTTTTTTGTCTTTAATTCTTAGTGGGCTTTCTTTCTTTCTCTTTTTTTTTTAACATATCAGTATGGGAAACTAGTCTCTGATGTCAGTGACTTTTTGCTAAATGACTGTTCTCAAGTCCTTCAGGGTACAACAAAAAGACGTGAGATTTCATTGTAGCAAGTGAAATTCTGGATGGATAGGTAGTGTGGGCCATCAACATGACGAAAGTCTGGATAGCCAAAATGATGGGGGAGTTCTTACAGAACTCACTTGAAGATCCACCCTGCAATGCTTCCTGTGAGAGGCTGAGCTCCCTTCCAGCTCTGCTCACCTATGGTTGACCTTGAAAGTGTCTTGTTCACAAGCAGCCTCTCTGTCAACATTTCCTCCCCACTCCTGTCTGGACTGGTGCACTGGCTCCTTCTTGTTTCAACTTTTTTCCACTCCCAAACTTTGTCATTTGTTCATGCTACTCTTTCTGAGCCCCCCAAACTGCTTTATTCTGAAGAAAAAAAAAATCCTTCCATACATTTATTTTTAAGTTATCTCTCTCCCACAGAACTCTTTCCATCAGCTTTTTTTTAGAGTCATTTTGGCATTATCCCTTATATTTCTGTCTTGAGTGTTTTCCCTCAATTTGCTTTGGTTGTGCCATATCACTTTTCATACTATTAGAGGAAATGAAAGTAACAGAAGTTCTAGTGCCATGGGGGAAAATCATGTTTATTAAATGGAAGAAGGAAGGAAAGGAAGAGAGGCTGTAATTCTAAGATTGGTGGGTTCTAGGGGAAAGAATTTAGCCCCAAGGAAAGCCAACATTCTAAAGTGAAATGAGAGAAGGACAACAGAACATAAAGGTCACTACACGTTGTGCTGACATAATGACTTTCTTCCTTCTTAGGCAGTGGACAAAAGACAAAGCCAATCTATGAACCCAGGTCAGCTTTTCAAAGGCAAGTAAAAACAGTGCTATGTCTAAAGATATATATTATCTGACTATTAAAAACTTTTCAGCTCTCATTGAAAAATCTATATCTATGGTTTCTTTTGATGTTGTTGGAATCTCCACAATTCAGGATCTCAGAGAGCTCTGTAAACAGGTCAGTCTTCACAAAGCCCCTCTAAGGTAAAATGGTAAAACATGGTAGCTTTGAGCTGGAAGAATTCTAGGAGATCATGTGGGGAAATTGAAGGTCATAGAGGTTAGGTTATATTTCCAAGGTCAGCACTGGCAGAACTGGATAAGCATGTTTTCCATGATATCACACTGCCTCCCTAACAACCATTTCCATGATGCTAACATTAAATGAAAGGGGGAAAACCCACACTGACACTCGCCTGGGATTTGGGGGACTGCTATCGTTAAATATCCACCGTGTCCTAGGCACTGTGCTGGGTAAAACATACCATGGCCAGAGCTGAGCAGCGTCTGTAAGGATTCCATCCAACTGCTGCCCCCAAATTGAACTTTAAAGTGCGTGTGGGTATGTGTGTGTGTTTATTGGACTGGATAATACAAGAACAGGTCAACAGACTTCCTTAACTCCATCCTGGAAGAAAAATTGTAGGCAATTCTTTCCTTCCACATTTTATGGGGCCACTGAACTGTGATGTGGTGATGCTACACCTTTTCACAGCTTGAAGATTCAGACCAAAGCAAAGTGGAAAGCTCTGCTCTGGCTGTCAGCAGATGTGTGCTCTTTGGCCAGCTCTGTGGCTAGCTTTCTCTGTGATCCTCAGAAAATCAGTCCTCATCTCTGGTCTTGAATTTTCTCACAGAAAAATAAGGTGTCTGAGGGATCTTTAAGATTCCTTTTCCTTTAAGAGTTTGTCATTCTAGGTGGAGGCAGCCCTTGACAAATCCTTCCAAGGTTTAACCTAGAGTCTGAACACTTGGGAAGAATGTAGCTCATCCTGCATAGATGACTAGATGGAGAACTGGGCTCAGTGAAGAGTTAGCTCTTGAACTTACAGTTACCAGAGGAAGGATGGCAGGGGGAAGGGATAGTTATGGAAATTGTGATGAACATGTACACACTGCTGTGTTTAAAATATAAACCAACAAGGTCCTACTGTGTAGCACAGGGAATGTTGCTCAGTGTTATAGGCAGCCTGGATGGGAGGGGAGTTTGGGGGAGAGTGGATACACGTTTATGTATGGCTGATTCCCTTTGCTATTCACCTGAAACTCCCACAACACTGTTAATTGGCTGTGCTCCAATATATAATAGAAAGTTTAAAAATATGATATATATATTTTTTTAAAAAATAGTTAGTTCTCAATGTTAAACCATGGCATATTAGCTCTGTGCTCTTAGTGATTGGAGACTCATGATTGATTAGAGTCATTCTTGCAGACCATATGGAAACATGGATATTTGACACACAGACATCCTTGTTTGCACATTTTTGTCTTTATCAATGTCTGAGTTCTTCAAAGTGCAGAGATACATTTTGATAAGCAAGCAAATAGATGACTTAGAGCGAGGGAGCCAATGGGACAATGCTTACGCTCCCTTAGACCTGCCCATTTCTCTTCAGTTCATCATGAGTTCACACAGGAGATCTCAGAGGAACATGGGAAGGGCTCCTGCCTTCGAAGTGGCTGCAGAAGATGCTCACAGCAGAGAGGCCAGCAGTTTATAAACAATCGTTTGAATCTACCTACCAGATTTTAGTTCCCCCCTGAACACTGTATTCCACAGACAGCACATTCAGCAGAAGTTAACAGACGCTTCAAACGCTAACATGCAGAGTATTTACTCAGATATCAAGACTGCTGAGTCAAGTGAAACCAGTTCTTTAGCTGCCTGAGCATTTTCTCTTAAATACTCCCCCTTCCACTCTCCCCTTCTACCCACTTGGATGTTCAGCTCTTATTAGCAAATTAATTTGTCTTCTCTGTTACCAAACACCCATAGTGAAGTGAAGTGAAAATCGCTCAGTTGTGTCCAACTCTTTGCGACCCCATGGATATAGTCCATGGAATTCTCCAGACCAGAATAATGGAGTGGATAGCCTTTCCCTTTTCCAGGGGATCTTCCCAACCCAGGGGTCGAACCCAGGTCTCCCACATTGCAGGTGGATTCTTTACCAGCTGAGCCACAAGGGAAGCCCAAGAATACTGGAGTGGGTAACCTATCCCTTCTCCAGTGGATATTCCCAACCCAGGAATCAAACCGGGGTTCCCTTATTTTGATAAATGTAGCAAACTATGACATTCTTCCTCTTAGAAAGTGCTATCTTCTAGCCACTGATGACAGTAACTCTCTAAGCTTTGAAGTTGATCTATTTGCTAATTCTTCTCTGCCTTGTCCCAATCAAAAGTGACAAAACTTTACTGCAGAGTGTTGGGAGAAAAAATTACTTAATATCTTTTTAGGAAAAAATTTAATGAGTATACATGCAAAAATAAATGTTTCAATCACTATTTAAAAATATTTTTGGATAAATATGTCTAAATATGTATATGAAACAGGCAGAGAAACTCATAAATATTTATTCATAGTCACTGGAAATTCGTGGGAAATGTGTTTTGTTGCTATGTTAAAGGAATTACCTAGTTTATTCTTTAGAAATTACCTACTAGCTTTGTATTTTTAGATTAGAAGTATAATTTTAATTACTATCTATCTGAAGAGTTATTTCCACAGTCAATAGCAGTGTTTACCTTGGAGGGCTTCACATCCCTGTGTGGAAAGGAAAGTTGCTTACTACTGTCCCACTGCCCCCTATAGCAGGAAATTCCCACTGAGGAGAACTGGTTAGAACTTAGCAAAATACAGGCTAAAATCAACCTCCATCAGTACCATTTAGAAAACTTCATTTGGAGGTTTCGAAATAAGCCACCAAAGGATACTGAAAAGGACACCCCTGCCTGATTGTGTTTGACATGTGTAGCTATGACAAGCTCTGTCTTCCGTCCACAGCCACAGTGTATGTGCCAAGAGCCTGTCCAAGGATATCCCAGGTGCTTTGACACAGAATTCCACTTGTGGAACTCAGTCCTAAGGGACAATTTTATTCATACTATTAATCCTAATATGGAAAAACTTTCATACATCAAGATGCCCTTCACAGAGTAATTTTTGTAGTGAAAAACTGTCTAGAGACATAATCAAAATAGGAGAATATTTAAATAAACCAGAGAATAAACGTAATAACATGCGACACTGCTCCCCCTTATCCATAAGCAGACAACAAACAAGTGAAAGTCGCTCACTCCTGCCTGACTCTTTGCGAGCCCATGGACTCTACAGTCCGTGGAATTCTCCAGACCAGAACACTGGAGTGGGTAGCCTTTCCCTTCTCCAGGGGATCCTCCCAACCCAGGGATCGAACCCAGGTCTCCCACACTGTGGGTGGATTCTTTACCAGCTGAGCCACTAGGGAAGCCCAACAACAAACAAAAAAGGACATAAATTGTTACCTCAGTGAAAACAACTAGATGAAAAAAAGCAAAATGTTTTTATTTGTTTTTATAGGCGTATAGTTGCTTTACGATGGTGTGTTAGTTTCTGTTGTACAGCAACGTGAATCAGCTGTACGTGAACATATATTCCCTCTTTTCTGGATTTCCTTCCCATTTAGCTCAGCAGAGAGCAGAGCAGAGTTCCCTGAGCGGTGGAGCAGGTTCTCATTAGCTACTGATTTTATACACAGCAGTGTATATACATCACTCCCAATCTCCCTATTCATCCCACTCCTTCGCCACTTAGTATCCACAACTTTGTTCTATAAAAAACACCAA
This sequence comes from Cervus elaphus, assembly GCF_910594005.1. NCBI lineage: Eukaryota > Metazoa > Chordata > Mammalia > Artiodactyla > Cervidae > Cervus > Cervus elaphus. The sequence goes on along the minus strand of NC_057817.1, from coordinate 47,017,943 downwards.
CATATTCACATTTCTTAACACAAGTTAACCATACATGACTTCCCTAGTCTTCTTTCTCTTTTCCTATTTTTTCCAAAAAAATTTAGAGTGTACTAGTTTATGACGGAAAAAAGTAACGAAGTTAAAATAAAACTATAAGCATTCGTAAAAGAAATAGTTACACCTGGGAAATAAAGTACTACAAACTCTAATGAAGTCTAGTTTATGTTCCTGAGTATTGGGTTTTGCAAGTTATAATTATTATAAAGACAGTTTGCAATTAAAAAAAAAAATCTCAATTTGTAACAGTGAGACAAGATCTGAGTTGATTCTCTATTCTTTGTAAAGAGCCAAGCCAGGAATAAATGTTATGATTTGGAGAAGCTCTTAAAGGATAATCAATAGTAATACTATAGCTGCCCTGTCTTACCTGCCTCTGAGTTTAGCTCTCAAAGTCAGTTTATTAGTCAAACTGAATGGACTAAAACCAAGCTAATAAGAAAACCAGAGAAAAGTTGTCTAAAATAGATTTTAGGAGATTTGATCTGCATTCTGAAGGCAAATAGGATTTTGAAAAGTTAATGCTGCTCAAAATTTATTTTTTTGTTGTTGTTGTTACAATTAACTGAACAGTCCAAACTCTTTTTTCTTCCTATGATTTGAATTCAGACATAAAGCTAAGAACAATGAGGAAATGGTAATGATGAATAATAAATCACAGACATTTTAGAACTGAAAGGAACTCTTATTTTACAGATGAGAAAGAAAATGAAATACTTGTCTGAGGAACCAGATAAATGGTGTGGGGGCCAGGCAGGAAGCCAGGTCTCCGGAGGCCGGCTCAGTGTGACTCTGAGTTCAGAGAGTGAGCTGCCATGGCTTGGAGTGGGATCTGGGCACCCCGCCAGCACGCTCCCTGCCCGGGATCTGGCCAACTACCTTCCTTTGGCTTCGTGGCTCCCATTTAGCACTAAGAGCTCGTTAACACAAAGGGAAGAAAAGGCCTTATTTTTTCAGTGTCCACTATGTGTCAAGTACTTTGTACACATTATGCAACTGCATTTTGCTGCCACGGTACAAAGTAAATTAATTCTTTTCTTTTAGCACTTGAAGAAACCAAGGCCCCAAGAGTTTAAGTCAATCAGGATTTGGCCGAGGTTGTCATTTGTCTCTTTTTGATGGTAACTTCTCCCACTGTTAGGCAGCTGACATGGAAACCCAGATGTGTTAAGAGTTCTCCAGAGAAAAGAAACCAAGAGGATAAATAGATTGACTTGCTATAAGGAGTTGGTTCATATAATCATGGAGGCTGACAGTTAGCAAGCTGGAGACGGAGGAGAGATAGTGGTGTTATTCTAATCAGAATCCAAAGGCCTGAGAATGAGGAGCATCAGTGGTCTACATTCCAGTCTGAAAGAAGGCAGGCTCAAGACCCAAGAAGAGCCATTCCTTCTGTATGAAGGCAGCAGGTAGGAGGAGTTCTCCCCTCTCACTCCTAAGAGGGTCAACCTTTTGGTTCTATTCAGATCTTCAACTGATTGGATGAGGCCCACCCGCATTAGTCCTTAGTCTACCAATTCAAATGTCAATCTCATCCAAAACGACTTCACAGATAAAGCAAGAATAAAGTTTGATCAACTGTCTGGGTACCCTGTGACCTGGTCAAGCTGACACATAAAATTAACCAGTATACATCGTATTCTTCGGTATGTTGAGGACCTGGACTAGGGAGAGGTAAGCAAGGCACCCAGATCACAGATTTACAGAGGAGCTCACTCCCAGGTTCAACAAGCACCCTGGAAGCCTTGCCTGTCCCACCCTAGCCCTGGCTCTATGCTCCACTCAAAAGGGCAGATTCAGTTACCTTTCTTAAACTGAAGTGTTTTATATTATGAAACAACTTTCCGGAATCATGTAAACACCATCTTAGAAAAGTCTTGGGTAGGCAGAATTTCTTAAGGAATTGAAAGCAAAAAATATCTGGGATACCAAAAGAAAACAGATCTGGGGGAATTCCCTGGTTGTCCAGTGGTTGAGACTCCATATTCCCAATGCAGGAGGCCCAGGTTTGATTCTTGGTGACGAAACCAGATCCCACATCTGCCACTAAAGTTCCTGCATGCCACAACTAAGGCCCAGCACAGCCAAATAAATTAATATCTTAAAAAGGAAAACAGATGAAAGGTAATTATTTCTATGCTTACTATGGAATGGAATGATAACCCACTTATATTTTCCATGGAAAATATTTCCTTATAATTTAAACAGTATTCTGCTGCACAGATCCTAAAGCCCTCCTATAAAATCACAAACACACAAATCTGTGCATTATAGAAAAGTGCATAGCTATTCAAGATTATGCTTGAATTATTTTACTTTTGGCTAAGGCCACTCCCTGTAAATTGTCGTTATCTCTCATATTTAGTTATCTGCAATTACATTAATGCATGATTTTTTTCACAGTTATTGGAAGGACTGAATGAACCTAATGAGATCATATAAATGAAAATGTGTTTTAAACTATTAAGTGCAATAAAGAAAGGCATCACTGCTATTAATGGGATGATAGAACAATCTCTTACCTCAATTTAGGAGCATGTGTGTGCTAAGTCGCTTCGGTTGTGTCCGACTTTTTGTGACCCTACAGTCTGTAGCCTACCATGGGATTTTCCAGGCAAGAATACTGGAGTGGGTTGCCATTTCCTTCTCCAGGGGATCTTCCTGACCCAGGGACTGAACCCACATCTCTTATGTCTCCTGCACTGGCAGGCAGATTCTTTATCACTAGCGCGTGAGCTGTACTAATTTATACACTCTCCTTCCGTTAACAAGCAAATGTCCTCGAACTCTAGACACCATAGGACATGCAATGATAATTCTCTAAACTCAAGTCTGTGGGTATCCAAGAAATCAGATTAATTTAATAATCAAACTTGGGGACCCAAAGACAGTCAGTCAGTCTGGAGTCAAGTTCTATTTGGCATTTGAAATAGGTCTTGACTTAGACGATTTGTTATTTGCCTTGTAAAGTAAGACTTTAAATGACATGGGTTGCAGAAACTCAATATTGATGTCTTCAGTTGGGGTCAGGGTCTTAAGCTGTGCTGCATTAGGTATCAAGTGACAGAGTTCAGTGCTAAACTTTGGACAGGGGCAGACTTATTTTTGCACAGAACACCAAGCTGCTTTGAGGCTGTAAAGCTTGTGAAGAATATAGCCCAACTTGGCCTCTTGAGTTTGTATAGCTTAGGAAGCAAGGAGAGGCTGAACCTGGCCCTGAGGAGGCGGCTTCTCTCGGCGCCTCACTGCAGCAGCAGAGGTCAAGACAGTTCCCTCCAGGACGGTGTGGGTACGGCCTTTCTAAGAACTCACAGAAATAGTTGGTCTTTGCTAGAGAAGTAGGAGGAAATGAAACAGAGGCCCTACATCAGCAATGGAGGGGACAAGTCAGTAAATTTAAGGGTACAAATGCAAAGTAGGACTCACCAAATGTGAGTGACAGACTGATGGCGTCTTGGAATATTAAAGTTACAACAGGAAGACACATTTGGGACCATTAAGAAGAGCAACTGTCTATGATTAACACGATCAAGATCACTAAATAAAATCTGCCATAATAAGTTCACTGCCATGAGCATGTTCAGCTAGAGGTTGTGTGACCATGATCATGGATGCTTCAAAGAAAGATTGGGATTCATGGGGTAGATGAGCTCTGAGATCTCTTTCAACTCTGCTAGTCTGTGACCTTTAAATAGAAACCAAAGGAAAAAAAAACTGGATGAACATGGAGAGATAACTCAAAGCTTGACGCCTGTCTGAAACTGAGCAGTTGTTTAAAAGGAAGAAACGGGTAATCAGTGTATTATGAAATCATTCACATTTTTAGTTATTCAGGATGAGTTCTCAAACATCTGATGAGTTTTAATGTTTACAGGGACACTGAATTTGGGAAAGCTGTTTTCCAACTTGCTGAATATATGAATGGTCTAATGAAATGAGTGACATAAAGATCACAGTACCCACAAACAGGTCTCTGTGAGATAGAGAGCACCCCTACAGCCTTTAAAAATGCTGGGGTGGAAAACTCCACAAAGAAGTAACCTTTACATTGCCATCTGCTGGCTATTGCTCTAAGTGCAATATAATACAATCTTAAATATCCTAATCAGATCCAACTGGAAATAAGAATACTGATTGAACTTACAAATGATAGGAATGGCTTCACTAAGTACTCAAATGCCAAATAAATACTAGAATACTTTTATAAGTCTGTTGGAGACCCACCTGGTTATTGCCTTAATTAGATGTCCTATTTGACTTGTGAATTCTCCCAGTGCTACATCCATGACCGGTACTGAAACAGCCCTTGGAAACAAGGCATCCTGACAAGTCCTACACTGGCAGTTTATTCAGGCCAGTCTTCAGCTCCCAAAGATAGTTTCCTTTGGGAGAGCTGACTTACTCTATCCCCTAGTAGTATAGTGACATTTGTTATATTCATTAAAAATATATATATATATATATTATATATATATTTATATACATACATAATATATGGCAAGTATATAAATATGTATATACATACATATATAAATATATATGTATTTATATACACACATAATATATGGCAAGTGGAAGGCAGAATACATTAGGGCAAATTATCTCAGGTACATAAAAGTCATGAAGTCAAGCAGAGAAGCTGTTCCAAATGCACATATCTTAGTCTCACAGATCATAGGCTAGGCCTTGAAGAACACAGGGCCCCTATGCTGATAATTCACTCCTCTCCCAACAGACGTAATGCGCCCTCTTCAGTACTTTCATAGCATCTTGTTCATTCTGCATTTAAAACACGGTTGTTACTGTATTATTGTTATTTTGGTTCATATCTGCTCCTGTACTAAATTGTAGTCTCCTTGAAGGCGAGCATCATATACAATTTACATTTTATTTTTTTTAGCATTCAACACATGCTTTGTCATTAGATAGTCCCTCAATAAATATTGATTGAGTTGAGGTCAAAAGGAGGAAGAAAGAGAAGAAGACAAGAAGGATCCAAAGTGTTCAAAATCAGTATTTCTATTCTATACCTCATGCTTAGCTCTAGATTCTAGTTTTCAAATGCATACCAGACTTTGCCATCTGAGATGTTTAGCAGAAATTTCATCTTCAGCAATTTTGAAATGAACCCGACTGTCATTGTGCCTCAAACTGTTCCGTAATTAGTTTACCAGTTAAGACCTAGCTATCTTCCCAACCATGTAAGTCACCCTCTATCCCCCCATCTCCAGAATACCCACATTCAATAAGTTCTGCCAATTACACTGAAAGAGACCTATCAGTGGTATCTTCCTACTTCCTCCCTCTTTCTCCCAATTACCTGCCTTGGTTCACATCCTTGCCACCTCTTGTGGCATCTTAAATAATTTCCTAATTTGCTCCTGTCCTCAGCCAGCTACCTCATCTACCTTTCATCTGCCACCAAGTTACCCTCCATACAGATACATCATCATCTACTTTTAAACTCAATGGCTTGCCACTTTTTATAAGACAAGCCAACAGTGGCATTCAGTAGTCATCATAATCCTCTCAAACTTACTTTTTGAGATATTCTGTTCCATAAACCCTAACAATTCTGAACAAACTGTCTTTCTCCAGCCGCTCCGATGATTCTCAATCCTGCGTGCCTTCCCACAGGTCATTCAATAGACCTAGAATGCCCATCCTAACCCCACCTGCCTTGGTCACTGTCTGCCTACTGAACAGTTGGTGACCCAGTTTAGATGTTACCTCCACTGTGCTGTTTACTCCAGAAGATAAGCAACTGCAAATTTACCTGATCAACGGCAAGATCCTCTGATTTTATATCCCCCGAGCACTTTCCTTAGTGCATTTGATGGGGGCAACAGCTAGCCCATAGGAAGGCTCTGTGCAAATTAGGGAGAAGTGTCCCCTCTGGGCGGAGGCAACTCTGTGTCAGGCTGTAAGACTTGACAAGTGAAACATGGGCTGGATTTCAGCTTAGTCAGGTTGAACTTGCCGCTTTGGTCAGATTCCCTCAAGCAGTGAAAGACCCTGTCCAACTGAACGTGGTAGCCCAAAAACTTACCACAACGATTACGATTGCCTTTTCGTTTTGGGTTTGTTTGTTTGTTTTTTTTTTAATATTTATTTATTTGGCTGCACCAGGTCTTAGCTACAGCATGTGGGATCTTTTAGTTGTGGGATGAAAACTGTTAGTTGCAGCACATGGGGATCTAGTTCCCTGACCAGGGCTCAAACTCAAGCCCCCTTCCTTGGGAGTGTGGAGTCTTAGCCACTGGACCCCAGGACAGTCCCAGAATGTTGAGTCCTGCCCCCAGGCAGCAGGTGAGAGGTCTTATACCAATGCCACAGAAGTGCAGCCCAGAACCAAAGACATTTTTGAATCTAATTGAGCCCCTTTGTAACCATGGCCAAAAGCCCCTCATCATCACTAATAAGCTTCCCAACTCCAAATTAGGCAAAGATGCCCACTCCAGCAAACACCTTATAGCACTCTAACCAATCACCTAACACTAACCTTTCAGCAGGAATTTTCTTTGTCTTGAGGCTATAAAAATTGGTTATTAATCCATGAAAACTGTTGACTCTCCCTAGCCTGTGAGGGGGTCACCCACTGTGCTCATAATACCCCTTTATCTCTGCTTTTTGTCCTTAATAAACTCACTTTCTTCTAAAATGCTCTATGTGTGGAAATTCTTTAGCACCCAGCACTTGGATTACCCCAATACATAATGGCCTTTCTGATGCCAGTCTTGACCACCAGCTGATGAATTCCTAGAAGGCAGGTAGATCAATCAAAATTTGTATTCTCAGAACCTAGGCCATGTAAACATTGATAAGTATTGTTTGAATTGCTATTTTTTGGCATGAGGAGATATTCCAAAAATTATCAAAGCTGTCGTAAGTATATAAATGTGTACATAAGTGTTCTTAGTTGTGCAGTCTTGGGCAAGGAATTTGACTTTCTTATGCCCTGGTTTCCTCATCTACGTGGTGGAGATAAAAATAGTACCTACCCTAGGACTGTTGTGAGGATCTGATGAGACAATATCTGTAAAGTGCTCAGAAAAGCACCCAGTCCAGAGTATGATTTATTAAGTATTGACTGTTACTTAATAATAATATACTATATGTAACATAGGATAAAAAAGAAAAGATTCTGAGATGAACCTTTTTAACATTGACAATGAGACAATTCTGGAGGAAGAATTTCTCTGCTTTGATTGAAAAAATACAGAGACATTGCAGTTTATATAAAGACATTACCATTAATATTAAATGATTAATGATATTTTAATATTAAAGTATAGAATACTAATAGTTCAGAATTTGGAAGGAGTTTGGAGGTAATCCAAACAGCTTTTGTTATAGATATAAGAACTGGTCAAGTGACCTTTCTATGGGTTCTAGTGTTTCACCATCTGACCCTTACCAAGTGTCCAGCATCATTTCTTCATCTCCCCTCTTCCAGAATGCCCAGTATTTTCCCTTCCACTCATCTAGCCTCAGTCTCAGGTACCATTAGCCTTGCCCAGAATGCATTTCCACAACTTTTTTTGCCTCTGCCTGTGATACCTCCCTTCCTGTGCCTTGCTCCCATCTCAGAGGATCTAACCCCTCATGCACATTCTTCAAGTCCCACTTTGATAGTTAGATCTTCTCTAGGGAAGCCTTCGCCTACTTCCTCAGCCAAAGCTAGCTGCTTCCTCCTCTGTGTTCCTAGAGCTCGCTGTGTGTTCATACACCTATTTAGCACGAATCAGAGTAAGGCCAGGACTTCCCAGGTGACTCAGGGGTAAAGGACTCATCTGCCAATGCAGTAGATGGAAGACACTGGTTTGATCCCTGGGTCGGGAAGACCCCTGGAGAAGGAAATGGCAACCCACTCCAGTATTCTTGCGAGGAGAATCCCACGGACAGAGAGGAGCCTGGTGGGCTACAGTCCATGGGATTGAAGAGAGTCAGACACGACTGAACAGCTACACACTGGAGTGCAAGGACTCTGGGTCCCACCTGTCTAGGTTTAAATCCCAGCCCTGTCACTCTTCTCAGTTGTTTTATCTCCCAAATGGGAACCATAATGTATCCATTCCTTCAACAGTTCGTTATTGATTGCCTGTTGTATGTCAGGAGCTGTTCCAGGACCTAGAATTGTAATGCAAATAGGTCAAAGTCCTTGCCGTCACGAACATTTATGGGGAGAGTCAAATAATTAAAAATGAACAGTGGTTTGACCAAAAAGTTTGTTTGGGTTTTCCATAACACTATATAGAAAAACCCAGCTCAGAGGCATCCCCCATTCTGCTGACAGGATGATCTAAACTCTAACTCTGCCTCTGTCATACTCTGGTGGGTTAGTCGCTAAGTCGTAGCTGACTCTTGCGACCCCACGGACTGTAGCCCGCCAGGCTCCTCTGTACATGGGATTCTCCAGGCAAGAATACAGGAGTGTCTTGTCATTTCCTTCTCCAGGGGATCTTCCCCACCCAGGAATCGAACCAGTGTCTCCTGCACTGCAGGCAGATTCTATTGTACTCTTTCATACTTTTTTATAGACTGACTCAACATTACCTATAAAGTAAGTTTCAGGTGCCTTGACATGAAGGATGAAGTCATGGAGACCTAGCCCCTGCCTTCCTCTCCACTGCCTGCCTGCCACATACACTCCAGCCACACCAAAGTGCTAGTTCCCCAGATAATGCATGTCTGGTCTCTATGCCTTGCTTTATGTTGTCTCCCTTCCCTGAAAATCATCCCCGCGTCCACATTTGTGCTTGTCCAGTTTAGACTCAGGGCCAGAGTTCTTTCTCCTATGTGATCTCATTCTAAACTGGGAATGCTTCAGTACTTCTACAACACCACTCACCAGGAATTCTTAAAATGATCTGTTTCTAGATAGCTGCCTCTCCAGTTGGGTTTAATTTTCTCAAGGGCGGGGACTGGGTTCTTTTGTCTTTTTGTCTTTGTTGTTTCGTTCTGGTTGTTTGTTTTTTTTTTTTTTTTTGGTTTTCTATTTTTAAAAACATTTATTTTTAATTGAAGGATTACTGCTTTACAATATTGTGTTGGTTTCTGCAATACATCAACATGAACTGGCCTTATGGGACTGGGTTCTTAATTACATTTTGTACCCACGGCATGATCTGAGTTATGGCCAAGAACAGCTAAGCAGGGACTGGGTTCATGTCCTTCATCCCACTGTCCTCTAAGAATTTACTCCCTAAATGTGTCTCTTTGTCCCTGGCCCACAACACACTGCTGCCTGGGAGGTCTGTTCAGGTGAATAGGTTTCAAAAATGCCTGATATTTTCCAAGTGTCTTTCATCAGATTCATCCATAAAATCTAAAAAGAAGATAAAATATCTCTCTCAGAGGCAGAGACATTTGTTCCTTGATCCTAGAGTTTTAACTCATAGGGTTTTGAAAGAAAATTGAATACTTGAAGAAGCAGGCATAGTTTGCATTCATCCATTTACAGTGTTCAACTTCTCATTATTTCAACTACAAGATCACCTGCCAAGTATAATTTCTATTATCTTTATCATACTTTTTCTTGATACTTGGAAAGTTTTTCTTGATAATTAGAAATGTAGTATGGGAGTTGAGAATGCTAAGTCAATTCCTCTTTGAACATTATTTTCTTTACTCAAGCATCCTTTACAGTAAGTTCAAAGTTCTAGATTCCATTAGAAAATTGTTTTCCTATGCACTTACATAAAGTGATTTTTTAAAATAAAGTGATTTTCTTTAATAGTTCTATGCTCTAATCACCTAAAAAAATTTAACCTGGAGCTGCGACTAATCATCACAAACTTTCAAAAGTTTAGTAAGAAAAACAAGAGCTAAATTATAGTTGTAGAAAAGCCACTGTCATGTCATCTAAAATATGACACAAATGAATTTGTCTATGAAACATGCAGACACAGAGAACAGGCTTGTGGTTGCCAAGGGGGAGAGGGTTTGGGGAAGGGATGTTTTAGGAGTTTGGGATTAGCAAATGCAAACTATTACATATAGAATCGATAAACAAAAAGGTCCTACTATATAGCACAGGGAACTATATTTCAATATCCTGTGATAAACCATAATGGAAAAGAAAATGAAAATCAATGTGTGTGTATCTGTGTATTTGTATATCTGAGTCACTTTGCTGTACAGTAGAAATTAACACAACGCTGTAAATCAACTATACTCAAATTTTAAAAAACGAAAGCCACTGTCTACTTAACAGAGAAACCAGATTTACTTAATACGTCCCTGGGACAAAGCTGCAACATGTTGAGTCCATTCTCTTCATGGCAGAAAAGAAAGAAACCTCCTTAAACTGTTTCTACCTTCTTCTCCCCCAAAACCCTTGTCCATTGTTTGACCTTGCCATCCCCTTGACCGAATTTCCATGACCTCTCAGATGAGATACAAGGTCAACCATGATCACCTAGAAGATGCCTTCCCCTTTAAGACCTCCATGCCCTTGAACAGCCTGAACTCTTCACTTGAAAAGCACTTGCCTGTCTTGCAGGTCTGATGAAAGCTTACTTATCCTGCAGGAATTAATTTGGAAGTCACCTGCTCAGCTCTTGGCTCCCTTCCTCCTCCAGACAGGGAAAGGGGTGGCCTTCTTTGCGCTCTAAGCCAGTCCTGAACTTTCTAACCTCATCTGCCTGGGTGTGATGGATATTTGTTTCCTAGACTATGAGCTCCCTGAGGACAGGGACGTGTTTACTCCTCTTCATGTGCTCTAGTGACTGACCGAGTGTCTGTATCTGTTGACTGAGTACCAGAGGCAGAGGGAAGCACTACATGGGAGAACAACTCCTCATCCACGAAGTGTTCGGGGGAATGTGACCAAGTTCATCCCAGGCTGGCAAATGGAGAAAGCTGGCTAAAAAAACTGCAGCAAAAGAAGCCCTGATCTGATAATACCTCTTCCAAAGATCTGGCTGAAGGATGAAGGGGAAACACTAACTGAAACTGTATTCCACCCTGACTTGGCACCGTAGTAATTATCTGCGTGAATCATCTTACAACAGGACGTCCTGGTAAGGAACATGGAACTAACAAGCCACCACCAACCGGAAGAATTTGGGAAAGGTCAAAAGGAGATGCCACATGTCCTACCAACCTCCCAGAACCCTCCTTGCTGGAATCCCTCCTGGCTGAGCAATGCATGTGCCACGAGAAAGAACCCTCAGTCAGAATGACTGGCTAGAGACAACCCAGAAACTAATCCCATCACCATAAAACCCAAGACAGCAGGCCACGTGGCAGAGCAGTCCTCCTGGGTTCCCTATCCTACTGCTCTCCACCCGGGTGCCCCTTCCCAGTAGCTGTGGCTTTGACAGCACGTGTCTCCTTGGACAGTTCATTTCAGAGTGTTAGAGGAAAGTCCACTCTCGGGCTATGGAAGGTGTCCCCCTTCCTGAAACACTCTCAATCCCCAATTCTTTCAACACTCATCCTACTCATCAGGGACATTTAAGTTAAATGAGTTTAATCCAAAACAAAATGCTTTATCGAACATCATTCCTTTCCACCCAACCACAGAGATTTAAAAGATTTCTATTGGTGCAAACATTCAAAAGTCAGGAATAAACATGGAGGATAACAGCAAAGGGTTTGTTTATGTGCCTTGACACCATCATGTGAGGAAGACACAACAGGGTTTACCTTTATGCCCTGTAAATTGCTCTAGAACCAGATGAGGCTTACAAGGTACCTTGCAACTCATCTCCTCTAAGCTATAAAGTCTTTTTTTTTTTTTCCTGGCAAAAGTTTGAGAAACTTACTGCTGTTTTCTATCAGCGGATACAACAGATGGCTGGCACATGCCTGCTTGCTAAATGAGATGGGCCCTCTGCAGAATTACTCTTTGATCCCTGGTGGCATGTCCACAACAATGCAAAATACCACAGTGTAGCAGAATCTAAACACTAAAGGTTTAAAGTTGTGCTTTTGATATGAGTATCTTCTTTTTAAAAAAAAAAAAATCATGCCCACAATATGTAAATATTTCCACATTCTCACTTGGAAACCATGGAACAGGGGTCAAAAAACAAGGCATTTCCTTCATTTGGTGACATAAAACCACTGCAAAGGTATGGCAGCAAACTCCAAGAGCGCAAAGGGATGCAACCACTTGGGTTGTAACTACCAACACAATCATAACTCCATCAGGCAAAAAATGTGGATGGTACACATTAAGGGGTTTAACTAATAACAATAAGTACTACCATAACTTCAGAGTTGGGAGGAGGTGTTTAAGGGCATTTGGCAGTTGCTTTGAAGAGGGAGAGGAAGTATTTGAATGAAAATTCACTCTCTATTGTTTTTCTTTGATTTTTGTCAAGGGGAGAAAGGAAGGAAAATACCGTTTTAATACAGGTCTTCTTAACTCAACCAGTCCAAGGGGAAATTTGAGACTTGGAATTGCAGCCAATTTAAGGGGCCCAGTGTTACATCATATCAACCACCACATTGCAAAACAAGTTCTCTAGGGGATGATCCAATCGATCTTATAGATACCTGTCAGTAGAGTGATCCTATTAAGAAAAAAAAAAAAACAACCTAGCAAAAATGTGAGTCAGTTGTCAGGAAAATGGTCTGTTTCCGACTTTTTCTTCCCCTCAATGGTACTTTCTTCATTTTAAAGCTGAATTTGGATATAAATACACATATGCAGGCTTTCCAGGTGGCACAGTGGTAAAGAATCTGCTTGCCAACAAAGGAGACACAGATTTGATCCCTGGGTCAGGAAGATCTCCTGGAGAAGGAAATGGCAACCCACTCCAGAATTCTCGCCTGGAAAATCCCATGGACAGAGGAGCCTGGCGGGCTACAGTCCATGGGGTCACAAAGACACACATTATGCATGCACGCACATCACGTTACACACTATTATATATAAAATAAAAAACAAGGACCTACTGTGTAGCACAGGGAACTATATTCAATATTTTGTAATCTATAATAGAAAAGAATCTGCAAAATATATATATACATGTATAACTGAACCATCTGAAAAATAATATATATATACGTATAACTGAACCACCTTGCTGTCCATATAAAATAGCACAACATTCTATAATAAAACAACAACGCTTCACTTGAAAACAACCCAAAAAGGCTAAATTTGGGTGCTAACTGGAATCATTTACAGAGACACAACAATTTAGGCAAAGTTCTCAGGCTTTCCTTATATTTGGCTTTGTATTATTGTTATTACTTCTGGCAGTTTTCATAATTCAAGAAGTTTTTTTAATTGTAGAGAGCTAGTAAAAGTTATGAATACATTTATATATTTAACCTTACATTTTGGAAGATATTTCACTTTATACACTATATCTTCAGCATATCTAATATTTTCTATTTTCAGTGATCACACATTGAACAAAGAAGCATGTTCCTGCAGTTTAATCCAATAAAGTAAATTTTCCACACCATACACATGTCCACCCACTTCCCCAGGGCAGCAGGTAAAATGTTCTTCCTTTCCTGTACCCACAGCAATATTCTAAACTTCTATTTTTAAACATCCTAAAACTGAGAAAAACGAATATTTATATATGTATATATTAGTGACTTCTAGAGGTTGCAAGAATCATGCCCTCTATTCATGACTACTATACAGGGCTTCCCTGGTGACTCAGTAGTAAAGAGCCTGCTTGCAATGTAGTAGATGCGGCAGGAGCCTCGGGTTCAGTTCCTGGATTGGGAAGATCCCCTGGAGAAGGAAATGGCAACCAACTCCTGTGTTCTTGCCTGGGAAATCCCATGGATAGCCCATGGGGTTTTAAGAGTCGGACACGACTCAGCAACTAACCAACAACAATACATGACAAAAAGCTTACTCTAAGATCTGGACCTGTTGGTACAGATCAGCAGAACTTGCTTCATAATCCAGGTGGTGGATTTAAAGTTAATATTGGCCCATTGTCTTCATCCAGGTGATTTCTCTTCCATAGATACCAATTTCATTCTAACCCTTGCCAAACATCATGAAGTACAGGCATTCGATTGTGAGAAGATAGGAAAACTAGTATAGATGGCTCAGCATAAATTTATCACCACTGCTAAAAGAAGCCAACAGAAAAAGGGATGCCCTATTAACTAGGGACCAGAGTCATAGTACCTTAGCATCTTTATGCAGGTGATAGAATATAGTAAAGTGATTAAGATCAAGTCTATATAATCTTTATAAACAAAGATTTATATGATTTCTAGAAATAAAATATTTTGCCTAACACCAAATTTCTTCATGTGGAAATCAACAGTGGTGTCTCAGCATTAGAATTCAGATTTGTCTAACAAAACTTCTCATTAAAGTTTTATTTGAAAGCCTTTAGGTTTAGAAAGGTTTAGAAATGTTTAATTAGTGTGTAGTGTAGAAAACCAAAGTAGTTGCTCTTGGCCTCTACTTGACTCAAATTTAGGGAAAAATTAGAATAAAGAATGCCTCATTGAAAAATATCAACTATTAAAAGTTATATACAATAATAAAGACTATTTTCCCTTTAATTACCCCAAATCTTTTAAGCTTAAGCCTCTTTAGTAGAAATTCTCTCATCTAAAAGCCTTGAGAGGGTGCATGTCAGAAAATGAATGAATATTTTAGATGGGCAATCAAGTAGAGACAGGATTTTTCATGGATAATATGAATTTAAGAGAGAGGAAGAGGTCAAGGAATCTGATTTCAGGCAGGAAAGTTTAGCAAAGCAGACTTTTGAAGATTTCACAAAAAACTAGTCGGTGAGGATCAGATACACATAAGCAAATTCTTTGGGCTCCATAGGTTAAGATCAGCCATGGAAACAAACTCTTTCACCATTTTGTTGAGGGATCTGCAGTGCAAAAATGAAACTGGATAAAAATATAAGTAAATTATTTGTAATACAGAACATTATCCAGTTTTAGATTGTGAAGTATAACTTTTTACACATATTTAATGTAAAACAATTTTTAAAATTACAAATCAACACACATTCACTGTGGAAAAACCAAAACATAATAAAGGTAGATATCACTAATGTTAACACCTTGGAGGATTAGACATTTATCAGACATGTTTTTCTACAACTGTCTACATATTTTGTAATAAAACTAAACAGAATATACTATTATAGGTTATTGCATAATATGTCATGAACATCTTTCCATGGCATTGAGTAGATGTCTAGATATTCTTATTAATGCTTCCTGCCATTATCACAGACTTCTAGGTTCTGCCCATTTTTTTTTCTTTTATTAATAGCATGACCATGAATAGGCTGGCACCAAAAACTTTTATTCATAGCCATGATTATTTTCTTAGGATGAATCTCCGGGAGTAAAATATCCTAGTCAAATGATCTATGTCAATTCTTTTGCCATCAGAGTCAAATCGCCCTGCAGAAAGGCTAACATGCATCAGAAACAAATCAGTATGGATAATTCTCCACAAACTAAAAATACTTTTAAAAACTTGACCAATGTAGTATGAGGAAATGAATCTCACTGTAATTTTTATTTGCATTTGTTTGGAGTCGAACATGAAAGTAATTTTAGATGGCCCCAAGAATATCTTGGGTTAGTGAACAAATACTTTACTGGAAGTAGATAACATCTACTGAATTTTCAGTCCTAAAATTCTTAATTTTCCATGGGTTATCAAAACATTTAATATTTAATTTTTAAATTTTCATTAATCAGTTATGTGTCTTGCTTGTGCTGAAATCCCTAGAGGTTTGCTATTTTGAATGAAATAACTAGATAATGGAAGGAACTCTTTATTTTTCCATGTAGAGGTTTTGATGTGGTTTGGATTTAGCCAAAGTTGCCTTTCAAAAATCTTAAAGTATTTTTTTTGGTATTGAAGTCATATTTTTTCCATATTCAAAATTTCCATGCATTTCAAATATTATGGTGCTGGAATCACAGAACTTTATTGGCATTAGTCACATCTAAATAATATTTTAAAACATCTTGCTGTTTGGCATCATGTAGATCTTTTCCCCTTTCTCAGTATCCCCAACTCCCCCAAGAGAGCAACATAACAGATTTTACACAGTTACATATGGTAACTATCTGAAGCAAACTGAACTGAGGTGCTAACATCGGCCAGCATAATCCACAAGAGTAATCAACACCTAAACCAGAGAGAAAAAGACTCTGGAAGCTTCATCTACATACCAGTTCCACCACTCCCTCTAATCCTCTATAAAAAATATTCCTCAGATTGTTTGATATGCAATCCATTTTGTACTCAACAATATGCCAATGTTTGCAAAGGGGAGAAAGCATGGAATTTAAGCCTTTGCTTCAAGTTCCATTCTTCAGAAGACAAACTAATAGGAAAAATAAATAGGCTGATAAACCAATCAAATCAATTAACCAGAGCTATTAACATTTTCTACTTTGCCTGAAGTTACTGAACACTTTCAGCTAGGGAAGGGTGCAAGTCAAAGTAACTAATGGTTCTTTGTTGTTGTTTGGTCACTAAGTTGTGTTCGACTCTTTTTTTGACCCCCATAGACTGTAGCCTGCCAGGCTCCTCTGTTCATGGGCTTTCCTAGGCAAGAATACTTGAATGGGTTACCATTTTCTCCTCCAGGGGATCCCCAGCCCAGGGATCAAACCCTTGTACCCCACGTTGACAGGTAGGTTTCTTATCACTGAGACATCAGGGAAGTCCCTAATGGTTCTTACAAATCTATAGAAGTAAAGAAAATGTTCTTTTTAAAAATCACAGAATCAATACTGATCCCAGCTGACAAGTGATCAAACACAATAGATTCAGGTGAAAAATAAAAGGTGACAATTAAAGGCCATTCACTGATTTATTACTGGGTTTCACAATAATTCAAGATTAGCTGTCCATAAAGTATCTATGAAGAGGAAACTGTAGGGGGGGGAGGAAAGGAATACCCTCCCCAGAGGGCAGTAGGAGCCTCAGTGAGCTTATCTGCAAAATGGGGGTATTAGAATAGATGACCCTCCTGTTAGGAACTCTGGTGGACCCAAAACCTCTATTCCTTTATGACAGTGGAAGTGTTGAAGGATCTAGAGTTGAAAGGAAAAATGGGAGAACAGACCTGTGGAAAAGGCAGCTTAAATAATCATGCCTATACCACAGCAGGGAATTAGAGAGAACCGAAGTGGTGTCTCAATTCAAAGTAACTACTTTTTAATAAAGCGTTTTCTGGATCACATTCTTTATGAAAATAGCCATTTAAGCAGCTTTAGAATAAAAAGACCTAAAATGTGATTTTAATTACAATGATTTTCATAAGTAGACACATTTTACCCACTAACAAGCAGAAGAATTTATTAACTTACCATTTGTCCTCTAGAGTAAATTCTCCAACTGAAGAAAAGAAACTAAGCTTACATTTTATCCTCCCTTTCTTTTCCAAATTACAGGTCATTTATGTAATACTGAAACATAAAAAAAGATGCTAATATGCTAAGAAATAAAAGAACTGCTTCTTCATAAAAATACGGTGTAGTTTTCTTTTTCCATGTGAAGGTATTTAAAAACCAAGAGCTTCCAATATTTTACAAACATTCTTTTATGACACTTTGAGTCTGTGAACTTGTACCAGAAAAATATAGTGTTATCATTAGTGAATAACACTCAATATGCCATTTTTTCAAAGGCACAATGTCAAAAGTACTTATAGACTTTAAAAATTGTTTTAAAGTATAAACAATGTCACAGGTGGTTGCTATATATCAATACTATGGGGAAAAGAGTCTTTTGAGTATTATGTTAAATTTTACTGTCAATGAGCACAGAAAAAAGTAATGCTGCTATTTGAGGTCATTATATTTCCAGCAGTCTGAAGACACTGAGACTTATTAAAATAATGATCTGAGGCACTTTGCCTAGCTTTTTCTTTTGGGAATCTTCAATTTATGTGACATACTTAAATAAATGGGAGTTAACTCTTTATTTGCTTTGGAGATCAGATGAGAAATCACTCTGGAAAATTGTAAAAAAGAAAAATGTAGCCGACTACACACGATATGGCCTTATTTCTACCTGCCATCAGGTGCTGGAAATATTAAAGGGTGGTTTTCTCCAGCCCTTCTCGTTAACGGGACTCACCTGCCCTGCAGCTTGCCAGGTGAAATTCATGGACTGGATATTGACAGGAATAGCTGGCATCCTCTGCTGTGCTCTTCTGAAATCATGTGTAAAGGGGGCCATTTTCCCCTCTGAAACAATCAAGATATCTTCTTCCAGTCCTGGTTTAAAACACACACACACACAAAATAAAGCTATCAAACTAGCTGAACTGAGAAGAATCCAAATCAGAACTTGCGTGCCAAAAGAACACCGAAGAATTAGTAATGGGTCGTTTCTTTTCACAAAGCACCTGCCCTCAAGTACCAATTAATATTCCTGGGGATGATAAGAATGATAGCAAAGACGTGTGCTCTCAGTGAAACGGAGTGAACTGTGGAGTAAACCGATGCTAACAAATGCTCGGTCCACTGAAAAACGCTGGATTGTAGAAACCAACAACAGCATGATCAGAACATTAGAACAGCTGAAATTTATGGAGAGAAGAGTTTAAACTCTTAGATGGAAAAGCGATAGTCCATAGAATCGCAAAGAGTCCAACACGACCGAAGAGACTTAGCAAGCACGCAGCTAACTAAAAAGGGGACAATCCTCCTTGGAAATTAAGTTTTAAAAACATTCTAAATGGATGTATCTCCCCTTTAAGAGAAGAGCTAGAGGGAGTGAAGACCCAGGCATCTGGGAACAAGCAGAAGCTCCCGCGAAACCATACCTATGAGCACTCTCGCCTGGTGAGCGTCGATCCACAGGTACAGGCTCTCCGGCTGCTGCCCGACCTCCGCTCGCAGCACCAGCAGGCACGGGAGGATGCTCCAGAGCCAGAGCGCGCCGGCAGGGAAGGCGCTTTTCCGGGCCATGCTACTCCGGACCTCCGGGATCGTGGTTCTCGCAGCTGAAACTCCTCCCGTACCTACCCAACCTGCCGCCCTTAAGTTGTCTCCCAGCCCGGGCAGTTCCCCGCGTAGCCGGCTGGGCGTGTAGCCTCTTGGCTCTGGGACGCGTGAGCCTGGGTGAGCCGGCGGAGGAGTAGGAGGAGGGAGAAGAACTGGCGAGAGCCGGACAAGGGAAGGGGGCGTAGGTGCGAGAGGAGGGAGAGGAGGCGCAAGACTGGCAAAGCAGGAGAAGCCAGCCCGCCGAAGGAGACACAACGGTCAGAGGGTTAAATATAGCGGGAGTTAGAGCGGGAAGGGCAGGCGCAAGTGAGGTGCGAGCTATGCGTGACGGTGCCCAGTCGCCGCCACTGGGCGGCGCGGGGTGGGGGGGCGGCACGCAGCCCCGGAGGTCGAGTCCACCCGCCGTGCGCCGCGTGGGAGCAGACGCGGAAAAGGGCGCTCCAAGGGACCCCAGGGACGTCACTTGCCTCCGCCTCTGGCCAGACGAGGCATGAACGGAGGGAAATGCGGTGAGCTGACTTATTCCGGCTTGACTGAACCCAGATGATGCTGATGTTAAGTTCCATTGGTACCCCGGTGTTAAATAAAGGCTCAGATTCCTCCTTTTCCCACTGTCCCACTTCTCCCACATTCCTCCACTGTCATTCTTCACATCTGCAAACACTTGGCGCATGCCCATCCATTTAAAACCCGAGAGGCCAACTGTCTAGAGGCACCCTGGTTGCTGGCGCTGGGGCTGGCCGGGGCATGGGGCTTTCACTCCTCGCGGGTCTGACACCGCGGGGAATGCTTCTTACAGCTGTGGAGGCTCTTCTGCCTGCTCACCGGCAGCACCCTGAGCTCTGACCTGCTGGGGTCGGGCTTTCAAAAGTCATGACCATCTTCACAGTTGGGGGTATATCGAGAAATTTGGAGGCGCGCCGCGCTGGTACTGAAATCGCAGGCGCTTTAGAGCAAGCCAAGGCTCTGGCCTTGCATAGAGGAAGAGTAGTTGGCTGGCAAGGGGCTCTGGCCAGCCGCACCCATTAAACCCCAGGAGAGATTTGATTTGCCCCCTGCCAAATCCCTTGGATGTGATGAAAACGGAAGCAAAAGGGGGTTTCTTGTTTTAACTTAGATTTCAGACTCAGAAAAAGGTTGTTTACTTCTGTTTTTTTGGCATCCAAATGCTGCGACCGAAGTCCCAAGGATTGAGCCTGTGGGGTTTGGCGTGTTGTTCAACTCAATCCCTTGTGGGGAGGGCTCAATGGTAAAGAATCCGCCTGTCAATGCAGGAGAGGCAAGACAGGTGGGTTCCATTCCTGGGTCAGGAAGATCCTCTGGAGAAGGAAATGGCAACCCACTCCAGTATTCTTGCCTGGGAAATCCCATGGACAGAGGAGCCTGGCGGTCAACAGTCCAGGGGGTCACAAAGAGTTGGACATTACTGAGCACACACGTACAATGTGGGAGAGCAAACCTGAAGTGGAACAGGTGCATGCATTAAGTATTGGGTCATGAGTTCCTAAAGAATATGCATTTCTAATTATGAAATATTTTCAGTTGTACAACTGTTGATCTTCGAAAAGAACAAGTGTTTTGCTGAAAGTTTTACTTTGATTTTAGGTTTGAAGGATTTGTTAACAAAAGAAACCACTGGTCACACACAATAAACAATTTCAATATTTAATCGAGGACTGACTTCATTTCAATTATACAGTCATTAAAAGAAAAGACAAAGGTCCTTCTAGTCAAAGCTATGGTTTTTCCAGCAGTCATGTATGGATGTGAGAGCTGGACCATAAAGAAAGCTGAGCACCGAAGAATTGATGCTTTTGAACTGTGGTGTTGGAGAAGACTCTTGAGAGTCCCTTGGACTGCAAGGAGATCAAACTAGTCAACCCAAAAGGAAATCAGTCCTGAATACTCACTGAAAGGACTGATGCTGAAGTTGAAACTCCAATACTTCGGCCACTTGATGCAAAGAACTGACTCTTTGGAAAAGACCCTGATGCTGGGAAAAATTGAAGGCAGGAGAAGGGGAGGACAGAGGATGAGATGGTTGGATGGCATCACCGACTCAATGGACATGAGTTTGAGCAAGCTCTAGGAGTTGGTGATGGACAGGGAAGCCTGGCGTGCTGCCGTCCATAGGGTAGCAAAGATTTGGACATGGCTGAGCAACTGAACTGAAAAGAAAATAAACAATAAAGAAAAGTAAAAGCACACACATCACCAAATTGTGCCAACCAACATCCAGGCTTGAACAGCCCTAGGAAGTCCCTCATTGATAGCAATCTGGAGTCCCATTTGGGAAAAGGTCCTGGGCAATGCACCCACCCCATGGGTGAGACTTCAAATTACAGTTTCCAGGGCTCCCATTTATAATCCTGGGCTACAAACACATCATCAATTTGCACACAAAAGTGCAGCCCTGGTTCTTTTTTAAACTTCTACAGTGCTGTTTGTTTTATCTTGTGAGTCATAGGATTTTGTTAGATCTGGGGTTGGGATGTGGGGATGCTGGCCAGACCCTCAGGAGCTCAAGAATTCCAGCCCACCTCCTTTTTTTATCTGTAGTGCCGCCTGACCTGTGTTTGCAGGCAGGCACGGAATCCAGGCAGTGGCCAGGCCAGTCAGAAGCAGGTCAGAACCTGCTCTCCTTCTTCTGAAGCCAGAACAAGACCTCCTCCATTTTAATTTCCCTAACAACAAGAAATCTCCAATGGATTTGAACTTCTTAATTGTAAAAGTACTTTAGGAGCTTACTTAATTCTCACAACACTTTTAAATAGGTAGGTGCTATTATTATTCCCACGTTACTGATGGAGAAACAAGGCTCAAAAAGGTCCAGTAAGTTAGCTGACTGTGGTTACCCAGTGGTAACTATGGTTACTTACCTGGTCAGTGGCAGAGTCAGGGTTCAAATCCCAGTCACTCTGATTTCAAAGCCTATTCTCTTAACCACTATACCTCACACTGACAAGTAAATCAGTGTGATTTACTTGTAAATGATTAAGTAAATGATTAAGTCTATGATTAAGTCTGTTTGCAACCAAATCTTCACAGCCATTCTACCTTTACAATAAAATTCACGTCTATTCAAAGATTTCACTATTTTTTATTTCAGTGAATATTCATTTATGTAATGCAGTCATATACATTTAGCAATATTTAAAGCACTTTAGCATTGTAATGCCAATTTTTAATTGTGCCCCAGTCAAAGATAATAATTTCACAACACAGTGGACATTCTCTTTACTCCAGAAAGGTGCAGGTTTAGTTGAAAATATTTTTTTCCCTCAATAGTGGTCTAACCCCTACAGCTCTTGATGTAAGGACGCCCTCTACAGGCTGTTCTAATCAAATAGTAATTGAGAAATATCCTTCATAAAATTTACTTTTTGGTAGAGAAAAAGAGGCACTAAATTCCCTCCTACCTCAACTTCTTCTGAGGGAGGTTCTTCTGCAACAGTTGAATCTGGTACTGGTGATACTGGTAATATATCGAGCTGTAAGGAATTTTTTTCTCTGTTTACTTCTCCCCAGCAATTGACACTTAGAGAAATTACATTTTATGACAGAGAAAAGTGTTATTTAAAGATATTGGATTTGCTTTCGTTTGGTTTTTGAAGGGAAGGAAGGAACAGATGTTATATGCCAGTCAGCTATTTTCAAGAGTAAGAGGGTGTATTTTTGGGGAAGAAGGTCCATCTAAGACTGAATCAGGCTGGACTCTTCTCATGTTAAAGAGCACAGAGGCTTTTTCACTCAGAAAAAAAGTCATATTTTAAGATTTCTCTGCTCAAATAAAAATGTAATGTAACAATAGTTACTGGCACAGGATAAAATTCTGGAAATGATGTGCTAGGACGTATTACAAGTCAACTTCATTTAGTTTGAAAACTCTACCATTTATTTTCCAGTCCATTATCCTTGCTTTCCTTGTGTAACTCACTCTCATCAATTGCATTTGTGGGGAGCTTCATATATTTGTTCACTCATTTACGCATTTGACATATATTTATTAACATCTATTTTGTGTAAGAAACTATCCTAGAAGCAACAGGAAAGACAAAGGCAATAAAAAATATCATGAAACTACATACTCTTATGTAGTAAACACAATCCCAAGCCTAAAAGACCATTGGGGCTATTAAAACGAGTAAGATAAGGATCCAGTAACCATAATTCAAGGCAGAATATAGTGATTATTGATGAGATAGGATCGGAAATTCAAAGGAGAAATCTCATACCTGGGATTCTGAAAGATTTTTGGTTCATTCATTCAGAAAAAACTGTGTGTCTGACGTATGCACTGTACAGGTACAGAGGATAGAAAGGCAAGTTAAAAGAGCCCCGGCTTTTGATCTCAGTCTAACGGGGAGGTTGTTAATGAACAATAGGGAGGAATGAGCACTGTGATGGGTTTGTGCACAGGGTAGTCTGGGACTTCAATAAAGGTTCCCTAATGCAGACTGGAACAACAGACTGGTTCCAAATAGGAAAAGGAGTACGTCAAGGCTGTATATCGTCACCCTGCTTATTTAACTTACATGCAGAGTACATCATGAGAAACGAAGCACAAGCTGGAATCAAGATTGCCGGGAGAAATGTCAATAACCTCAGATATGCAGATGACACCACCCTTATGGCAGAAAGTGAAGAGGAACTAAAAATCCTTTTGATGAAAGTGAAAGAGGAGAGTGAAAAAGTTGGCTTAAAGCTCAACATTCAGAAAACTAAGATCATGGCATCTGGTCCCATCACCTCATGGGAAACATATGGGGAGACAGTGGAAAGAGTGGCTGACTTTATTTTTTTGGGCTCCAAAATCACTGCAGATGGTGACTGCAGCCATGAAATTAAAAGATGCTTACTCCTTGGAAGGAAAGTTATGACCAACCTAGACAGCATATTTAAAAGCAGAGACATTACTTTGCCAACAGAGGTCCGTCTGGTCAAGGCTATGGTTTCTCCAGTGGTCATGTATGGATGTGAGAGTTGGACTGTGAAGAAAGCTGAGTGCCGAAAAATTGATGCTTTTGAACTGTAGTGTTGGAGAAGACTCTTGAGAGTCCCTTGGACTTCAAGGAGATCCAACCAGTCCATCCTGAAGGAGATAAGTCCTGGTTGTTCATCGGAAGGATTGATGCTGAAGCTGAAACTCCAATACTTTGGCCACCTCATGCGAAGAGTTGACTCGTTGGAAAAGACCCTGATGCTGGGAGGGATTGGGGGCAGGAGGAGAAGGAGATAACAGAGGGTGAGATGGCTGGATGGCATCACTGACTCGATGGGCATGAGTTTGAGTAAACTCCCGGAGTTTGTGATGGACAGGGAGGCCTGGCGTGCTGCGATTTATGGGGTCGCAAAGAGTCGGACACGACTGAGCGACTGAACTGAATGCAGACTGGGATGATGTCCAGCAGTAGCAAGAACCAAGAGATGAGAGAAAGAATGGTATGATCCAGGCCCTGCAGGTACTGATCTGCGGTGTGATGAGCCTGGAGTTGGGGAGAGAGGGATAGATGAAGCCAAAAGGGTAAATAGGAGTTGCTTATGGAAACTGTGCTGAGAAGAAGTCTCAATAATTTATGGAGACACATTGTCCTCAAGGGTTTCCCCGACGGCTCAGCAGTAAAGAATCTCCACGCCAATGCAGGAGACTTAGAGACACCGATTTGATCCCTTTGTCGGGAAGATCCCCTGGAGGAGGGCATGGCAGCCCACTTAAGTATTCTTCCCTGGGAATCCCACGGACAGAGGGGCATGGTGGGCTACAGTCCCAATGGGGTCACAAAGAGTCGGACACGACTCTTCTGCTGGCCACTCTGCCTCCTGGTCTCAGCCAGAGCTATTTTGGTGACCACAGGGATGAGGACTGAGAATAGGGCGTGTCAGCTGCACTGTGAGCTGCGTTTGGAGAATGGGGAGCAGGCGCCTCTGCAGCGCACTGGTGTGGAAAGGGAGCCACAAGAGTCTAAGTGAAGAGAGCAAGTTGCCAAAGCATTATTCTTAAAAAATGTTTATTGACATAGAGCTGGTTTACAATGGTATGTTAGTTTCAGGTGTAGAGCAAAGTGAATCAGCTGGACATACATATACAGCCACTGTTTTTTAGATTCTTTTCCCACACAGGCCATTATAAAGCATTGAGTTCTTTGTGCTATTCAGTAGGTCTTTATCAGTTATCTGTTTTATATATGGTAGTGTGTATATCGGAGAAGGCAATGGCACCCCACTCCAGTACTCTTGCCTGGAAAATCCCATGGACGGAGGAGCCTGGTAGGCTGAGGTCCATGGGGTCGTGAAGAGTCGGACACGACTGAGCGACTTCACTTTCACTTTTCCTTTCATGCATTGGAGAAGGAAATGGCAACCCACTCCAGTGTTCTTGCCTGGAGAATTCCAAGGACGGGGGAGCCTGATGGGCTGCTGTCTATGGGGTCGCACAGAGTTGGACACGACTGAAGTGACTTAGCAGCAGCAGCAGGGTGTATATGCCAATCCCAGCCTCTTTAAATTAACATCATGCTCTAACCAGCTAGCTAACCGGCCATGACTGTTCACACCCTTTTTTTAGATTTCACATATGATAGCATATGATATTTCTCCTGGTCTTACTTCACTCGATATGGCAATCTCGAAGTCCATCCATGTTGCACCAAGCATTATTTTAATGCAGTCCTGTTTTAAAAACCAAACACGGTACCTATCTATCAAGTTAATGTGCATATAAAATCAAACATAGAAAATATCTAAAAGATTACATACCAAAATATTTCCAGGGGTTACCTATGAGGAGTGAGACTTGGACTAGGGAATAATTTTCACTTTATGCATATTTTCTGATTTTTTACAAAATGGGCAGATGCTCTTGTAATTAAAAAGCAATTTTAAAGAAGAAAGGTTGTTTCTCTCCTGCTTCAGTCAGTTTCTCTCGAAATAGGCAGCTGTCACCACCCTGGGCCAGCACCTCTTACGACACTGCTTGCATACTTGATCACTTCAGAGCTGTGCATCACAAACAGGACAGCTCATCACAGAAGCAGAGCACAGCTTGAGGGCTCCTCACCGCCGCATGTAACACGCTCGCTCTTCTTCCCTCCCATGATGGCACGCAAGCAACCTAGCATATCTTGTCTTCCACGAACCATACCCATTATTTTCTCTTCATCCATGCTGTCTCATCCCTATGACATTGAACACTGCTTTTTTTTTTACTTTTTAAAAATGTTTTAGTTGGTGGGAAATTGCTTCACAATGTTCTGTTGGTTTCTGCCATACAACAAAGCGAATCAGTCATAATTACATATATATATCCACACACACATATATATATCCACACACACACATACATATCTACACACACACATATATATCTACACACACACATATATCCATACACACACATATATCTACACACACACACACACACATATCCACACACACACATATATCCACACACACACATATATATCCACACACACACATATATCCACACACACACATATATCCACACACACACATATATATCCACACACACACATATATCCACACACACATATATATCCACACACACACACATATATCCACACACACACACATATATCCACACACACACATATATCCACACACACACACATATATCCACACACACACATGTATATATCACACACACACACACACACATATCCACACACACACACACACACATATCCACACACACATATATATCCACACACACATATATATCCACACACACATATATATATCCATGCACACATACACACACACACATATATCCACACACACACATATATATCCACACACACACATATATCCACACACACACACACATATATCCACACACACACGTATATATCACACACACACATATATCCACACACACACACACATATATCCACACACACATATATATCCACACACACATATATATCCACACACACATATATATATCCATGCACACATACACACACACACACATATATCCACACACACACATATATATCCACACACACACACACATATCCACACACACACACATATATCCACACACACACACACATATATCCACACACACATATATATATCCATGCACACATACACACACATATATATCCACACACACATATATCCACACACACACACATATATATCCACACACACACATATATCCACACACACACACATATCCACACACACACATACACACACACACACACACACACACATATCCACACACACATATATATCCACACACACATATACATACACACACACACAGACATATCCACACACACACACATATATCCACACACACATATATATATCCACACACATATATATATCCACATACACATATATATCCACACACACATATATACACACGCACACATATATATCCACACGCACACATATATATCCACACACACATATATATCCACACATATATATATCCATACACACACACACATATTCACACACACACAGACATATCCACACACACACATATATATACACACACACATATATATATACACACACACATATATATCCACACACACACACACACATATATATATATATATACCCATCCACACACACACACACACACATCCACACACACACATATATATCCACACATATATATATCCATACACATACACACACACACACATATATATCCACACACATATATATCCATACACATACACACACACACACATATCCACACACACACATATATATCCACACACATATATATCCATACACATACACACACACACATATATATCCACACATATATATATCCATACACACACACACACACACACATATTCACACACACACAGACATATCCACACACACACATATATATATCCACACACACATATATATCCACACACACATATATATCCACATACACATATATATCCACACATATATATATATATCCATACACATACACACACACATATATATCCACACATATATATATCCATACACATACACATACACACACATATATATCCACACACATATATATCCATACACATACACACACACACACATATATATCCACACACATATATATCCACACACATATATATCCATACACATATATATCCATACACATACACACACACACACATATATCCACACACATATATATCCATACACATATATATCCATACACATACACACACACACACACATATATATCCATATACATACACACACACACACACACATATATATCCACACATATATATATCCATACACATACACACACACACACATATCCACACACACACATATATATCCACACACATATATATCCATACACATACACACACACACATATATCCACACATATATATATACACACACACACACACACATATCCACATACACACATATATATCCACACATATATATATCCATACACATACACACACATATATATCCACACACATATATATCCATACACATACACACACACACACATATCCACACACACACACATATATCCATACACACACACACACTTATGTCCCCACACACACACACACACGTACGCACGCACCCTCCCCCTCCGGGGCCTCCCTCCCCTCCCCGCGTCCCCGCCCAGGTCGCAGCGGAGCACCAGGCGGGGCTCCCTGTGTTACCCAGCAGCCCCCGCTAGCCCCCTGTGTGACAAGCGACAGTGTATCTACTTCGATGCTACTTTCTCAGTTCGTCCCACCCTTACCTTTCCCACTGTGTTCACAAGTCTGTTCTCTACCAGGTTCATCAGTACCATTTTTCTAGATTCTATATATAGAAAAATGGTACTAACAGTGCTATTTTTTATGATAGAGAATAAAAGGAAAACAATTGCATCATCCAGTAGTAGAGAAATTGGAAAACAAATTTGAGTAAGATGAGTTAGTGAGATGAATTATTACTGAACTGTTAAAAAGTTCTGACCTGTGAATTCAACCATGAAATTACCATCAGTCAAGATAATATCCATTAACCATCACTCCCAGAAGTTGAACAAATCATATACGCTTTAAATACGTGCAGTTTATTATATGGCAACTGCATTAAATTAAATAAGTTTAAACATTTTTAAGAAATAAAAAATATTGACGTTTCATCAGGACACAAACACTAATCATAAAAGAAAAAAATTGGTAAATTGGGTGATATTAAAGTTAAGAAGTATTTTTTAAACAAAGGGTAGCATTGGGAGTGAAAAGACAAGCTATAAAGTGAGAGAAGGTACTTGGGCATACATGACTCTTATCCAGAATATGTAAACAAGTTCTATAAATTAGTAAGAAAAAGGTCAAACAATCCAGTAGAAAAATGGTCAGAAGGCTTGAATAAGCACTTCACAAAAGGGCATACCTAAACGGCCAATTAACACAAGAGAAACTGCTGAACTTCATCAGCAATCACAGAATTAAAACTACAGTGAAACCAATTCATGTCATCAGAATGGTTAAAATGAAAAAAAAAAAAAAAAAGACTACGTGAAGCTGGTGAAGAAGTGAAACATATTGCTGGTGAAAGTATAAATTAGTACAATCATTTTGGAAAACTGTTTGGAAATACTAGTAAGGCTCAGTGATTGCACTTCTATGGAGAAGCCCAACAGAAAAAAACTGCACCTATTCATCCAAAGACATGCACTATTCTGGGCTTCCCTGGTGGCCCAGTGGTTAAGACTCTGAGCTTCCAATACAGGGGGCATGGCTTCCATCCCTGATCAAGCTCCTACATGCCACAAGGTGTGGTATGGCCAAATAAACAAATAAATAATAATAGTAAAAAAAGACATGCTCTATTTATCTTGGTCCCCAAGTGAAAACTCAAATATCAACAGTGGAATGAATTAATAAGCTATTTTGTTGGTACAATGGACCACTTACACAGCAATGAGAATATGCAAACTAAGATCATGGCATCTGGTCCCATCACTTCATGGCAAATAGATGGGTAAAAAATGGAAACCGTGACCGATTTTATTTTCTTGGGTTCACTGCAGACTGTCTGCAGTCATGAAATTAAGACACTTGCTCCTTGGGAAAAAAGCTATGACAAACCTAGACAGCGTATAAAAAGCAGAGACATTACTTTGTTGATAAAGGTCCATATAGTCAAAGCT
Source organism: Cervus elaphus (assembly GCF_910594005.1). Classification (NCBI taxonomy): domain Eukaryota; kingdom Metazoa; phylum Chordata; class Mammalia; order Artiodactyla; family Cervidae; genus Cervus; species Cervus elaphus. The sequence goes on along the minus strand of NC_057817.1, from coordinate 46,987,801 downwards.
ATGGTTTTTCCAGTAATCGTGTATGGATATGAGAGTTCATGTACAGATGTGAGATGTGATGTACATCTCACATGTACATCATATGCGATGTGGACCATAAGGAAGGCTGAGCGCCGAAGAATTCATGCTTTCAAACTGTGGTGTTGGAGAAGACTCTTGAGAGTCCCTTGGTCTGCAAGAAGATCAAACCAATCAATCCTAAAGGATTTCAGTCCTGAATTCATTGGAAGGACTGATGATAAAGCCGAAGCTCCAATCCCTTGACCATCTGATGCGAAGAACCAACTCGTAGGAAAAGGGCTGATGCTGGGAAAGATTGAAGGCAGGAGAAGGAGACGACAGAGAATGAGATGGTTGGATGGCATCACTGATTCAATGGACATGAGTTTGAGCCAACTCCAGGAGATAGTGAATGACAGGGAAGCCTGGCGTGCTGCAGTCCTTGGGGTCGCAAAGAGTTGGACATGACTGAGCAACTGAACAACAATTACATGCAACACAGATGACTCCTGCAGACCTCAGGTTGAGCTAAATAAGCCCAAAGGGTACATACTGCATGGTTCCATTTACTAAAAATCTCAAAATAGGAAACAGTATCCATGATATTAGAAGTCAAAACAGTGAAGGGATTAACTTCGGAAGGGGGTATTGATTGGAAGTGGCTATAAACGGTGCTTCAGAGTGTTGCTAATGTTTTGTTTCTTGATCTGGATGTTAGCTACGTGGGAACGTTTATTTTGTAAAAATTTGTTAAACTGAATCCTTAAGATTTGTGCACTTTTCTATGTGTATATTTCAATAAAACATTTACTAAAAATTATCATATAAAAACAAAAGTATAAAATATCTGGTAGAATACATACATGGGTGCTAAGTCCCTTCAGTCATGTCTGATTCTTTGTGACTGTAACCCATGCACTGTAACCCACCAGGCTCCTCTGTCCATGGAATTTTCCAGGCAAGAATACCGGAGTGGCTTGCCATTCCCTTCTCCAGGGTATATTCCAGTTTAACGGGTACAAAGTTTCAGTCTGGGATGATGAAAAGTTCTGGAGGTGGATAGAGGTAGTAATTGCTCATAATGTGAATATGGTAGCTCAGTTGGTAAAGAATCCACCTACAATGCAGGAGACCCCGGTTCAATTCCTGGGTCAGGAAGATCCCCTGGACAAGGGATAGGCTACCCACTCCAGTATTCTTGGGCTTCCCTGGTGGCTCAGCTGGTAAAGAATCTGCCTGCAGCGCAGGAGACCTGGGTTCAATCCCTGGGTTGGGAAGATCCTCTGGTGAAGGCACCAGCTACCCACTTCAGTATTCTGGCTTGGAGAATTCCATGGACAGTCCATGGAGTCACAAAGAGTCAGACACGACTAAGCAACTTTTACTTTCAATGTGAATATATTTAATGTAATCTTAAAATGTTGATAGTAGCTCTCTCAAGTTTTTAATTTCTCCACTTATGTTTCCTTTCTTCTTTTTGCTTGTTTTAATTTTATTTGCTTACTGTTATGTTCTAACATTTCTATAACAAAAAAAGTTACTTAAATATTGCAAATTATTGCTGAAACAGTAGCTATGGATTCTTGAGAAAGAAATGGAGGACACTGTCACATTAGTCACTTCTATGTATGAAGCATTTGTTTTACTAATTTACTCCTCACAAAAGTTCTGTCAGGGAGTCACTATGGATGTTTATAGAAGAGGCTCAATGAGGTTAGGTAACTTGCATACGGTCAAGCAGTAAAAACTCCACAGAGCCAAACAACCTCAGGAAAGTTTAATTCCCAAGTCTGTGTTCATGTCACATAGAGCTCATGACTATGGCCTTTTAAATTATTAAAGAATCAGGTCCCAGTGAAAATCCTAATTGAAACTCCACCCAGTCTGTAAAGACATATCCTGTATGAGAAATCGGGACAGGAAGGAAGGCGCTGAGGTATGAAGTCGGAGCTGGGAGTTGAGTTTGAGATGGACAGAGAGGTCGGACCGATCCAGGAATGTAATTTTCTCAGGTAAGAGACAGAAGAGCTGAAAAGGATGACAGAACACAAATACGTTGTTTCAACAATAACTATATAGTTCATGTGAAAGCACTTCGTAATCTGCAAAGCCCCACTCATAGCTAGTATTTTATGAGTTCCAGCAGCAGTGGCCTGAATAACTAAGATGCATGCCTGCCCTCACCTGTACGTCTGAGGCAGTTCTCAGGACAGAGGAGTGGGAGGATTTTCTTGTGATCACTGATCTCTGAAGTCTCCAGAGCACTATGAACCTTCCTCCCTTGATTCTTCTTTCCAGTTTATTTGCTAATCTTATTAAATTCTAATCTCATCTGAAAGTCATCACAGACACAGGTATCCTAGAACACAGACTCCTGAAGCAACAGAAAATTCCACGGGTAACAAATACTATATGAAGGAGCTCTTTTCAAAATAAGCCTCAAAAAAAAAAAAAGAAAAGAAAAGAAAAAGCAACAGGGCAGTTTTGACACAGAACTTTGATGAATTCATTTGGCCTGGAGCAGGAGACACACCACTTTCACTCATCCTCTTGAGACGGTTGTTTTGGCACCACTAAGAATGGTACAATTACCACCACAAGATAATCCTCACTCCTTCCTTCCTGGAGTCTTTCTGTTTAGTAAGGTTGGGGGATGGCAAAGAACTGACAGGTTGGGTGAAGACATCTAGTTTGCACACCACTTGGGAAAAGAAAATCTTGTGTCCGAGAGTTTGTAAACATTCTAGAAAAAATATAGATGAGCATTTAGCAATCTTTCTAAACTAACACTCCAAAGATATGCATGGATATATATCACATATATGTATGAAAGATACATATATAAGATATACATATGTATCTTTACCTATATAGATACATATATATACATACAACCATATCTATATCTACATCTCAGGGATATAAGAAATAATATTAAAAGGTAAATGATATCCTGAGGGAAATGCTGGTTAAAATCCTTCAGTTCAGTTCAGTCACTCACTCATATCCGACTCTTTGCGACCCCATAGACTGTAGCACGCCAGGCTTCCCTGTCCAGCACCAACTCCTGGAGTTTGCTCAAACTCATGTCCATTGAGTTGGTGATGCCATCCAACCGTCTTATCCTCTGTCATCCCCTTCTCCTGCCTTCAATCTTTCCCAGCATCAGGGTCTTTTCCAATGAGTCAGTTCTTTGCATCAGGTGACCAAAGTATTGGAGTTTCAGCTTCAACATCAGTCCTTCAATGAACACCCAGGACTTATCTCCTTTAGGATGGACTGGTTGGATCTCCTTGTAGTCCAAGGGACTCTCAAGAGTCTTCTCCAACACCACAGTTCAAAAGTGTCAATTTTTGGCACTCAGCTTTCTTTATAGTCCAACTCTTATATACATAAATCCTTAAAAAAGACAATTCTTGCCAAAATTTTTAAAAAGAGATAACTTTCCAATAGAAAAATACCAAATATGGGCAAAACTCCAGAGAACTGACATACACATACAAATAAATTAAAAACTATGGCCATTTAAAGACATGGAGTCAACCGAAATATTCACACACAATGGAATATTACTCAGCCATAAAAAGAATGAAATAATGCTATTTGCAACATGAATAGACCTAGAGATTGTCATACTAAGTGAAGTAAGTAAGACAGAGAAAGACAAATATCATATGATATCACTTCTATATAGACTCTAAAATATGACACAAATGAACTTATCTACAAAACAGAAACAGACTCACAGACAGAGAACAGTCTTATGGTTGCCATGGGGGAGGGGATGGATTGGGAATTTGGGATTTGCTGATGCAAATTATTATATATAGAATGGATAAACAACGAGGTCCCAGTGTATAGCACAGGGAACTATATTCAACATGCTGTGATAATCCACAATGGAAAAGAATATGAAAAAGAATATATACATGTGTAACGAATCACTTTGTTGTACAGCAGAAATTAACACAACATTGTAAGTCAACTAAACGTCAATAACATTTTTTTTTAAACTATAGTAGTTTAGCATTTTAAGATATCCAACTTTGCTGGTAATTGCAGAAATGCAAATAAAAACAATGAGATATTCCCTTTAACCTTTCATTAGAGGAAAGATGAAAATGATTGAAAGCATTCTCTGTTGTGAGGGTTAGGAATTGGTGCAGTCTTTCCAGAGAGTTATATGGTATCTCATATTAACGTTTATATACTTATTTAAACTTTTAATTTTGTATTTGAGTATGATTGGGGGCAGGAGGAGAAGGGGACAACAGAGGATGAGATGGCTGGATGGCATCGCCGACTCGATGGACATGAGTTTGAGTAAGCTCTGGGAGTTGGTGATGGGCAGGGAGGCCTGGCGTGCTGTGGTTCATGGGGTTGCAAAGAGTCGGACACGACTGAGCAACTGAACTGAACTGATGGCCAGTTAACAATGTTGTGATAGTTTCACATGAATAGCAAAGGGACTCAGCCATACACATGCATGGATCCATTCTCCCTCAAACTCCCTACCATCCAGGCTGTCACATAACATTGAGCAGAGTTCTCTGTGCTATACCGTAAGTTCTTGTTGGTTATCCATTTAAAATACAGCAGTGTGTACATGTCCATCCCAAGCTCCCTAACTACCCCCTCCCCCATTCTCTCCCACCCTACCCTGGCAGCCATAAGTTTGTTCTCTAAGTCAGCGACTCTGTTTCTCTTTTGCAGATAAGTTCATTTGTATCATGTCTTTTTAGATTTAATATATGTCTTTCTAGATTCCACATATAATGATCACATCAACTTTTTTTCTTTACTTTTTAATTTTTATTTTTTTAACACCAAAGACATTTTGTACTAGGGTATAGCCAAAAAACCCGTGGCTGATTCATGTCAGTGTATGGCAAAAATTGTGATGACAAAATTGTAATTAGCCTCCAGCTAAAAAAACAATGTGATGGTTTCAGGTGAACAGTGAAGGGACAGCCATATATCCATGTATCCATTCTCCCCCATGTATCCATCCCCCCCCCAGTATCCATTCCCCCCCATGTATCCATTCTCCCCCAAACCCCCGTCCCATCCAGGCTCCATGTGCTATACAATGGGTTTTTGTTGGTTACCCAATTTAAACATAGCAGAGTGTATATGTCCCTCCCAAACTCAACTATCCCTTCCCCACCATTCTTCCCCTGCCCCGACAACCGTAAGTTTGTTTTCCAAGTCTGTGAGTCCGTTCTGTTTTGTAAATAAGTTCCTTTGTAATGTCTTTTTAGATTTCACATATGTCTTTTTAGACTCTGCATGTGATGATCACATTAATGTTTTAGATGGGCGTATTCTTTTAACAAAAATTTTTACTTCTGAGAATTGATGAAATAATTAGATATGAATGAGACATACATGAACAAGAATGTTCTTGACCAGCTTTACTGTATTAAAGGACTAGAAGCAATTTTCATCAAAACTGAACAAATGACCACACAGTAGAATCCTTTGGTGCAAGTTAAAATGGGGTCTGGGATTTCACTGAAGGTCCAGTGGTTAAGGCTCCATGCTTTCACTGCATGGGTTCCATCCCTGGTAGGAGAACAAAGATCTGCATGCCGTGGGTGGTGTGGCCAAAAAAAGGGGGTCTAATGGAATTTGTTGACATAAAAAGAAGTACTCATTATTTTAAATGAAAAAAAGCATGGGTGATCATGGTATTCTCAACAGTATAATTACAGAATGGCTTAAAATATGTCTATGCATGTTAACATATTTGTGTATATCTGGACACTACTTATGTTAACAGTGATTAAATGATTACTTTATCACAGATTTTCACTTTCTTCTTTATCTTGTTTAGTTTTATTATCTAAGGCTTTTACAATAAAGGTGTATTAAGAAGAAAAAGCAGTAAAACTATTTCACTGGTTTGAAAAATATTTAATGGGTTTTTTTGCCCCAAGCAAAGAGACTGATTCAAAATGTCATGTGCCTCTGCAAATGATGACTATTTGAGAGTCTGCAATAGCATCATTTGAGGTTAGCTATCAACAAGCTTGATTAAAATCAGGTTTTACAAGACTGTTCTCATTTATGCAAGAACACCAAGGGACTGAATGCTGTCTGGAGCCTTGTTTACAATATATTTATAGTCCCACAAAATTTCACCTTCTCTTTGGGCTTTTAGTATTACTTGGGAAGCAATGTGGAGTAATGAAAAAAATACAGATTGTGGAAACAGGACAGAGTCCTCCCTTCCCTACACCCCATCAACTGAATATTTGAGGATGCTTTGTTTGATTAGCTACTTCAACTCAGATTTAGTTTAAGGAATGTTTCTGGCTTTAAAGTGTCTGAAATATAATAGGTATTTTGTAAGCATCTGTAAAATATACATGGAAAGATTTAATGCAATATTTGGATCCAAATGGCTCTCTCCTGTAAATTACTAGCTTCTTCCAAGTTACTACAGAAGGTCTGCAAAACCTTACTCTCAACAGAGGTTATTTTAATGGCATAAATGTCTTGAATATTTATCACTAATGTATATGAAGCTATATAACTTGGGCCCCAAGAAGAAACTTTGCTCTGCCCTTTGGTTATTGCAATAAAACCTTTACCATTAATAGACAATGGGGATGTAGGTCTAGCTTCAGAATCTGCAAGAATTTAGCAGCATCAACTAGTATCTCAGAAAACATCATGACTCTAAAAACTCTTCTCACCTATGAAAAAACTCTCTTCATAATTAAAAAACATTTACCAAGGCTTTTATAAAATATATTGTGGAAGTTGCCTTATTGATAACCATAATAAGGGTTGAATTCTCTCTTGCATTCATCCCTGAGAATACTCAAGTCTCTTGAGGCATTTTTCTCTGGATCATTTGAACATGATACCTTTTCTTTCCATTCATGGAAATAATCACAAGCAACAGTGCCAGTTTATGTGACTGGCTTCATTTATGTAACATCCTAAGGCAAAAAAAAAAAAAAAAAATAGGGTTTCCCAGGTGGCTCAGTGGTAAAGAATTTGCCTGCCAAGCAGGAGACATGGGTTTGATCCCTGGGTCAGGAAGACCCCCCTGGAGAAGGGAATGGCAACCCACTTCAGTATTTTTGCCTGGGAAAATCCCACGGACAGAGGAGCCTGGTGGGTTACAGTCCATGGAGTCACAAAATAATAGGACATGACTTAGTGACTAAATAACAACAACTAAGGCAAAACAGATTTTTGCATGTAGTAACCTTAAAAAATATGCACTTGTGAAGTTTTGAAAGGACACATTCAAAATTTTCAAGGGAGATTAGCTAATTGTGAAAGTAAGACCTATTGAGGAAAAAATACTTTGGCAGAGTTAGGTACAAAATAGGAAATTGATTTTGTCACTTTCAAGTTGATCAGGTCTTCAGAGACTGTTTAAAGCTAAACAAAAACTCAAAACAGAACTGGGATAAACCAAAATGATAACCTGTTAATCTCTAACATGGGGAATCTATTTTTGGAGACTAGAATCTAAAAGTCAGCACTCCAGGACTTCCCTTTCCTAGTATGAAGGTGTCTGCAGAATTCACTTGGCAATCAGAAGATCTGTGAACGGTGATCTCCACTAGAGTCTTGGCTAGCATGAGTTACTTCATCTTGGCCATCGAGTCTCCACTGCCATCCACCGGGAGGCATTTTAGAAAGGCCTTGTGGGGATGCTTTTGGTTGTTACAACAGTTGGAGGGCACTTCGGGCTCTTAAAGGGTGTGAGCAGGGATAGCAGATGTCCTGCTATGCAAAGACAGGACCACACATGAACTGTCCCAGAGTCGACCTATCTTTTGATGACTGCATTGGAGATTCATATAGATGAAAACCTCTTCATAATCATCTGAACCTAGAAACCTAGCTCCATTCTACATATAAACATACAGTTGTTAATATATACTGAATTTCCAGAAGTGCAACTACTGGCAGTAGTGAGATTCTGTGAAAAGTAAGACTGTGTTTGGTTTTGTTTGGATCTTTACCAAGAATTATTCACCTTTTGGAAAAATCACATCACACCTCTGCTTTTTTCATTTTCCTATACTTTTATATATAATACCTTCTTACCTTCGTATTTCCCTTAAAACCAAACTTTTCATTAAAGTAGATGCAAACATCCATTTGGATTTTATTTAAGGATCATAATGGGGGAATAACAAAATATCTAAAGCATTGGATTGGCAAAAGTTCACTGGGTTTTTCCATAAGATGTTACAGAAAAACCTGAATGAACATTTTGGCCAACCCAATAAAAAAGCAACTTTGGGTTAGTCTATCGAGGCTATATGTGATGTAATTCCATTTATGTGACATTCTAGAAAATCAGGAATACATCAACGGTTGCCAGAGGCTAGGGGTTCCCAGAAAGGTTTAATTACAACCGGGCATCAAGAGGGAATTTCTTGGGGACAATGTTAACTGTTTTGAATCTTGACTGTGGTAGGGATTACTGTATGACTGCATGCATTTGTTAAAACTCAGACATGTACACCAAAAAAGGTTGAATTTTACTGTATGTGAATTTTTAAATGTTTAAAAACTGGGGGGGAGAAAACCACAAACAAAACAAAGAATATAAACAACCAAAATGGTCGTGTTGGGCCTTAGTGTTGAGAACCACTGAACTGAGCCATAGACACCCTGATGCTATTTATGTTTCCACAGTTCACATCTCTAGTGACTAAACTACTCATTCTCCTCAGTCTTCTGTATAGTGTCAGATATGTGGAGAGATATATACTCCTCTTTATAGGATTCATGACAGTGAATGAACTACATCTCAATCAAAGCTGGCAAGTTATTGGCAGTTAGGATTAAAATCTAGCCACTTAATTCTAGTGATAATTTACTACATCACACGGCCTCACTAGTTTTGTGCTCCAGTGGAAGAATTCTGTGAATTCTTCAGCTTTTCCACTCACTGCTATGTTACAACTCTAAAGTAAAATAAAATAAATCACCAGGACTCACATTACACAACCGCATGAGTTTACTAAGAAAGCAAAAAAAAAAAAAAATCTTTTTTTGCTAGAAGAAAAGTGTACTATAATATTACTTCTACAAGAGAAAATACAAGTCTCTTGTATTTTTATAAGGTGTTTACAATTAGTCAATGTTTGGATTGGGGTGTTAAAGACCTTTTGCCATTTACAGTATTTATTCTTCAGCCTTCTGAAACTGCTTTGGGAAATTTTAAGATGTAGAAATGTCTAGTTCATTTATTGTAGGTGATTAAAACAGTTAAGGAAGGAACATTGATAAATGCCTTAATTTGGATAATATTCAAATAATAGATGTCAAAATGATGAATTACTAGCTTTTTACATTTTCTTATCTAATTCATTAATTGGTACCTGTGCTAAGAATTTGTAATTGATATTCAGTATGTTGGCTTTCTAAAAGAAGAATCAAATAAATGTCACTTTATTAAATTTGCTTACAATAATTGACACTGGAATTGAGTGTGAAATCAAACGATTTAAAAATTGAAAAAACCAAACTGTACTTTATTGACTGTAAGTTGAACCATGGATTTGAAGGCAAGATGAAGGCTCCAATGCTGATACCGTACATTCTATTATAGTATCTATTATAGTGGCGCATCATCAACCTTCAGGTGGCACTCCTATTTTACTCACAACTGTAGTTGTGATTGTCCCATTCACCATCAATTGAAAATTGGAGGGGTGGGAGTGGAGATGGAGGTATAGATGAAACACGATTGGCCGTGAGTAGATGATTATTGGAACTGAAACTTCCTCTGCTGCTATGATGAAGTTACTGGTGCTAGACTTGTCCTATTGCAAACAATGAGAAAAGTAGACAAAATATAAGAAGCAACTGTTTTAAGACATTGAATGATAGGAATTGTTAAGTTTGTAAACCCTAAAAGAAAGCCCAAGATTGCTCTGGATATTCTTCTGAAGGCACTTTCCTGACTATGGAGTAGAGAGAGGGAATTCAAGCAGAGCAAGTTAGTCTCTGGGGAGACAGAGCTGGGGACACCAAGGCAGATGGAATCTGTGAAGCAAAGAACTTAGAAGAGAGACTGTGGGGTTGGGAAGAAGCTCAATAAGTCTTTGCAGAAGTTCCCTTACTGAGCTGAAAATCCATAGGGAGGAAGTTCACAAGGCTGGGTAAGGATCTACTCAGAAGCAATAACCTTAAAAGTTCCTGGAGCTGATGCAGAGCAGGGAGATATTTGAGTTCCAATCAACCAAACTGTAGAGACTTCACTGAATGGCTAAAGCACTTGGTGGAGACCCCAGAAGGATAATCCTTTAACGGCAGGGTTAAACTAGCTCTAGAATATACATCACTCAGATCCACTCTAATGGCTTCCCTTGTGGCTCAGCTGGTAAAGAATCTGCCTGCAATGTGGGAAACTTGGGTATGATCCCTGGGTTGGGAAGATCCCATGGAGAAGGGAAAGGCTACCCACTGCAGTATTCTGGCCTGGAGAATTGCATGGACTGTATAGTCCATGGGGTCACAAAGAGTTGGACACGACTGAGCAACTTTCACTTTCACTTTCCACTCTAATGAAGCTTAACAACAAGATTCAAATGGATCAAACTAATCTGCAAGTTAACTCTCTTCAAAAACAAGACTCAACCCTTTAAAAAAAAATTTTTTTTTTAAATCCGGACATTTAAAACCTGAAATTCATAATGTCCAGCATCCAATAAAAAAATTACTAGATGTGTGAAGAAGCAGGAAAAGGTAATACATAAACTAGAAGACAAATGAATCAATAGGAAAAGAGTAAGAAATGATAGACATGATGAAATTCACAGATAACTACTTTTAAGCACCTACTTTAAGCATGCTCTATGGTTTAAAGGAAAACATAAATATAATGAGGTAAGAGATGGCAGCTATAAAAAGGATACAACTGGAACTAATACACTGAAAAGTGCAATATCTAAAATTAAAAAAATTCAGTGAATAGGCTTCAAATAAGATTAGACATTATAGTAGTTTTCTATAAACGTGAAATAGCACCAGAAACTTTCTAAACCGAAACACAAAGAAGGAAAAAGACTGCAACAAAACACAGCCTCAATGTCTGTAGAGCAACACGAGGCGGGCGCACACGCGCGTGGCTGAGCGCGGGCACGTGCGTGTGGCTGAGCGCGGGCGCACGTGCGTGTGGCTGGGAGCGGGCGCACGTGCGTGTGACTGGGAGCGGGCGCACGTGCGTGTGACTGGGAGCGGGCGCACGTGCGTGTGACTGGGAGCGGGCGCACGTGCATGTGATTGAGAGCGGGCACACATGCGTGTAATTGAGAGCAGGCGCACATGCATGTAATTGAAAGCAGGCGTACATATATGTAATTGAAGTTTCAGAAAGACACAGGGAAAGGAGGAAGAAAAAAGTATTTAAAAAAAGAATGTCTAAAATATTTCCAAATTAAATGAAAACTGTAAATGAGCAGATTCAAGAAGCTCAACAAATCCCAAGCAAGATGAACAGAGAAAACTACATTAAAGCTCATCTTAACCAAACTGCTGATATCAAGTGATAAAGAGAAGAAACTTTAAAGCAGGCAGAGAGTAAAAGACACATTACTTATAGAGGGATAAGCTTAAGCCTTCTTAGAAACAATTCAAGCTAGAAGAAAATGGATTTTACAGTGCTGAAAACAACACCAACCTAGAATGCTATATTCATTGGAAATGTTCTTTAATAAATTAAAATGAAACAAAAACTTTTTAAACAATAGTTGAGAATACTTGTCATCAAAAATCTGATACAAAAAACACAAAGGAAGATTATATAAGATGGAAATCAGAAAAGCTAAATATGAGGATAAATACAAAATAATCTTTTCTCCTTTAAAAATTTCCTTTAAAGCAACTGACTCTTTGAAGCAAAAACTGTAATAAAGTGTTGCGAAGTTTATAATATATAAAAGTAAGACATATGACAGCAATAGCACAAAGAATGAGAGGGAAGAAACTGAAGTATGGTCTTATTACTTTCTTTAGTATACGTGGACAGGTACAGTATTATTTGAAGGTAGACTGCATAGTTATAGATGAATGTTGTACATCCTAGGAAAAACAGTAAAAAAAAAAAAACAAAGAGGCACAGTTAATAAAATAATAGTGGAGATAGAATACTAAAAATAATCTAAAAGAGGGGGGAAATGAAAACAGAATAGATATAATAAGCAGAAAACAAATAGCAAAATGGTAGACTTAAACTATCTAACGGGCTTTCCCAGGCGGTGCAGTGATAAGAAAAGAATCCACCTGTCAATGCAGGGGACACGAGAGATGGGGTTTCGAGTCCGGCTTTGGGAAGATGCCTTGGAATAGGAAATGCCAAACTTGCTGGAAAATTCCATGGACAAAGGGGCCTGGCAGGCTATAGTTCATGGGGGTGCAGAGTCATACACAACTGGGCAACTGAATACAGCACAAAGCTAACTATATCTTTAATCACATTAACTATAAAAAGTCTAAATACCCATTTAAATAGCAGAGATTGTCAGACTGGATCTTAAGAAAGGAAGACTCAACAATGCTGCTTACAAAAAGAAAGTATTTTAAATATGAAAACTCAGGTAGGTTAAAAGTAAAAGGATAGAAAAAATGAAAAATGTGTATCAAGCAAACATTAGCCATAAGAAATAGAGGCATTATTAGCATCAGAGAAAACTGACTTCAAGACAAGGAATATAAGCAGAGATAACTGTTGAAGCTGGGTGATGGATATATGCCAGTTCATTATACTATTCTCTTTAGTTTTGAAAATGCTTGGCAGTTTTCATAACATAACATTAAAAATTGAAAGACGAGAAACATGTGTTAAAACAAAAAAAAATTTTTTTTCTGTGTAGACTGAATATACTATACTCATCCTTATTTCATTTACCCATTTTGAAACAAAAATAGCTTATGCTGTGGGTCTGCATTACCAGCCTTAGTACTATAGAAACCTACTTTTTCTTTTTTCTACTATAATCATTTTAAGAGAAAGTAAAGTAATACATATTCTGAAATCATACTTAGGAGCTTCCCTGGTGGTTCAGACTGCAAAGAGTCGGCCTGCAATGCAGGAGACCCAGGTTTGATCCCTGGGTCAGAAGATCCCCTGGAGAAGGAAACGGCAACCCACTCCAGTATTCTTGCCTGGAGAATCCCATGGATGGAGGAGCCTGGTGGGCTATAGTCCATGACTAAGTACACAAGCACACGAAGGAGTGTTAGAGAAGGTTAATAATTCCCTTGATGGATGTGGATATTAGGTTCTGGAAAGCTGTGGGTGGATTTCAGCTTTATAGAGTTCCCAGAGTTACTACATATTTGGAACACTGTATTGCAATTCACATTTTATAGCTACCTTTTTCAAACATTCCTGAACAGAAAAGAATGTTTTCCATTATTAACAGAATGTTTTTCTTTTCTCTTCTTTTTTTTGCAAAAAAGAGAAGCAATTTGAAAACTGCTAGATTGAAAATGGCATATAATTTACATGACAATAAACCATTTCACAGAGAATAGCCATACATGGCGTTTAGCCCAGTTTTAAAAGATTTTGTCATTTAACTTCCATCTTCTCCATTATTATTTACCATCCTTACTAGAGTTTCAAACAGTTTGTCACAGATAAGCATAATTTCCAATCTCAGACAAGATTTTGTAGATAAGCTGTGCTTCTCATATACAGAAGTCTATGCAATATTCTTCCCTAATTCACTAGGTAACATTCAATAAACTTCCAACAGAAACTGAAAGATAACGTTTAACAGAATTTTACCAAAATACACCTTAAACATGAAGCATTTTTTGTTATAATATTGATATCTTCTATTTTTATAACACCATATTTATATACAGGGCTTCCCTGGTGGCTCAGTCAGGAAAGAACCTGCCTGCAATCAAACCTGGGTTTGATCCCTGAGTAGGGAAGATTTCCTGGAGGAGGGAATTTCAACCCACTCCAGTATCCTTGCCTGGAGAATTCCGTGGACAGAGGGGCCTGGTGGGCTACAGTCCATGGGGTCACACAGAGTTAGACTTGACTGAGAATGCAGGCATGCACAGGTTTCAAGAAAGATTTAAAAAAAGAAAACTTTTAAAAAACCAAAAACCTTCTTATTTTGTATTAGGGTATAGCCCATTAACAATGTGATAGCTTCAGGTGAAGGGTGAAGGGAGTCAGCTATACATATACACGTTATCCATTCTCCCCTAAACTCCCCTTCCATCCAGGCTGTCACAGGACATTGAGTAGAGTTCCATGTGCTGTATGGTAGGTTCATTTTAAATATAGCAGTGTGTACATGTCCATCCCAGACTCCCAAACTATCCCTTCCCCTCATCCTTTCCCCAAACAGCCCTCACCCTGCCCCGCAACCATAAATTCATTCTCTAAATCTGTGAATCTCTTTCTGTTTTGTATGTAACTTCACTTGTAACACTTTAAGATTCCACATATAAGGGATTTATATGATATTTCTCCTTCTCTGTCTGACTTACTTCACTCAGTATGACACTCTCTAGATTCATCCATGTGACTGCAAGAGAGATTTCAAGTGGTTTAAAAGATACATTGAATATAACTGGATGGCATACATTTTCAAGACAGGGATTCTTAAAGTTTAAATCAGAACATATAATTCACTCTGCTGCTCCCTCCCCTCTCATGAAGAAGCTTTTCAGTTGCTTACATGGTTCACACTAGTGGTTCTCAATCCTGGCTGCATATTCGTGATCTCGAGTGGCCACGGATCGGAGCTTGGGTTCCCAGGCAGAGATGGAGGCCGGGTCATGGTGGTGAAAGCACCAGATCCTAGCCACTAGACCAGTGACAAGGGCCCTGGCCTTCAGCCTTGCAGAAAAGAATTTTCATAAAGACAGAAAGTAGAGAAGCAAGTATTTATTAAGAGGGAAAAAAAGTACAGTACATATGGATAGACACACAAGGGACTCAGGGGGAGGAAGAGTTACTGAGTCACGCCCCCGTAGCAGTTTGAATTACTTTTATGGGGCATTTCTTCTGGGTTTCTTTTGGCCAATCATGTTGATTTGCCTGGTTCACAGTCCATAGTTGGTGTATCTTGGGATCCTCCCATGTTTCTGCACACATCTCTCAGCCAAGACGGATTTTACCGAAAAGGTGTCTGGGTAGAGCATTCTTGACATAACTCCCCTGTGGCCTCCAAGGAGCCTTTTCTGTGAGTGTGTGGTCAATGAGGTCTCCTGACTCTGAGAAAAGAAATATGTGGTCTGGGCAGGGCCCAGCCTCCTCCCTTAATTGTCCTGCTATTCTTGTCTTGCAGTTTCAGTCAATAGGGAATGAATCTCCTCAATTGCTTTACCCTGTCAAGGGTTGAGATGGGGGGGCGGGGTGGGCATCTGCTTCCTACCTCATTAGAATCTCATGGGGCTCTTTGGAAACCTACCCATGCTAAGGTCCTAACCAAGCCCCAATACACCAGGACTGGCAGCATCAAGCTGGGGCTTTCGTGGTGATTCCAACGTGCAGCCAGTGTGTGGAACCTATGCCTGTCCCCCCCCCCCACACACTCTTTACCTCTCTGACTTCTACAACTCTTCCCTAGATCATTTCACTCTAGCCACACAGGCTCCTCACCAACTTTCTAGCCCATCCGTCACATTCCCTACTCAAGGCTTGGATATCTACTACTCTCTCCACCTGAAATGCTTTTCTCCCTGACAGGCTTGCTCCCTCACCTCCTTCAGGCCTTTGCTCAAACTCGTCTTTGCATTGAAGTTTCCTATCCCTCCTATTTAAAACCATATCCTCCTCTACCCTGCTCCAACATTTCCTGTCTCCCCTCCCTGCTTTATTTTGATCGGTAGTCTTTCTCGCCACCTGACATATCTTATGTACTTTTATACACTCTCTCATCTCTACACTCCCCAAAACTAAGTTCTGCGAGCTCTGTTCTGTTCACTACTATATCCCCAGGACCTGGGAGAATGCCTGGCACTTATTTAGCACTCTATGCATATTTGTTGAATCAATTAAGAGAGAGAGAGAAAATAAAAGGCCTCATATAGGACCCCAGGGCTTCCTAGGTGGCTCAGACGGTAATGCGGGAGACCTGGGTTTGACCCCTGGGTTGGGACGATCCCCTGGATGAGGGCATGGCAACCCACTCCAGTATTCTTGCCTGGAGAATCTGCATGGGCAGAGGAGCCTGGCGGGCTACAGTCCATGGGGCTGCAAAGAGTCAGACACGACCAATCCAGACAGCACAGCACACAGCACAGGAAGCCTAAGTGTGACCCACTGGGTTGGCCAAAAAGTCACGGAAATATCTGAACGTACTTTTCGGCCAACCCGGTATTTTACAGTTAACCATTACCATAACATTAGGAAAAAGATATCTGTAATTTTTTCCATGGCCTCCCTCCTTCTAAGGTCACCTTCCTGTAATATGGTACAGGAGAGATGCTTCTCTGGGCCACCATGTAGTTTTTACTCCTCCCTGCCACCTGAAACTTCAAATCTCTTGTCATTGTCACATGATGCTCTGAGCCCCACACAAATATCAGAAAAAGTGACTGTGGGGTAGACCTCACTGTCCATGCTGGTGTTTTTCAACCCATTGGACTGGTCTTTTCTTTACGGCCCAACCACTCACTCACATATAAGTACAGACAGGTGAGATTTTGGTGAAATCCTGGGAAAGGCGGGTTAAATCAAAGACATGCAAACACAGACTTAAATATCCCTTTTCCTTCAAGTTTTTTATTTGTTCACCTTATAGTTCCCACTGGCAAGCTTTCTCCCCAGGTTGCAGACTTGTCCTCTCACCCTTTTTTCTTCTCTTCCCTCCCACACATTCTCCCTCATCTCTCAGCTGTTTTTTTCTCCGCTAAGCACCATTTAGGTAAAATTCCCTCTTTCAGTATTTGCTCTGTGATCCCACTTGCACTGCCCACTTATTGTTAAGATATTTTCCTAAATGAAAACAGCTCTCCCCCACCTTGGAAAGAATTATGGTGAAGGCTGTAGAAATCATTTCTCTCAATAAAAAAAAAATGTATATACAATGAAGGGAAAGAGAGAGGTTAATGACTGTCCAAGGCAAAATCTCCAGTAATCGGATTCAAACCCAGGTCCTCTGTGATACCTTGTGTCTTACTGGGAAAATGATAAAAGAATCTTGTGTTAGGCAGAGATCAGTGTGACCACATCACAGAGAAAGACACTAGCTCATAGCAATAGTGCCTTGTTCATTCAGACGTGTTTATAAATGTGGGTCAAACCATTAGACTGGTCTTTTTATTACATTATAATAGCAGCTGTACTACTTTATGCTAAGAAACCATAAGTTTAGTTAATATAATTAATAGAACTGTATTAGTTAATATAGCTAATATATCTGTAGCATTTTATTTTGAGGAACTAAAAGTTTAGAGAGCTATATAATTATAGCCAACAATTAAATGGCATTTACCAGGTGTCAAGCACTCTTGTAAGCATTCTACATGTGTTAGTGTATTTAACTCATAATCTTGGTGAGGTCTCTAATAATGATGATGATGACCGCTCCCCCTTAACAGTCAAGGTCATTCAGCTAGTTAATGACAGTGACCGCTGGGATTTTAAACCAACTAGCCTGACTCCAGAGTGTTTGCGCTTAATCGCTCTGCAATATAAGGAAACCACCCGTCCTTTACATTCTGACTCCACCCAACACATTTGAGGACTGACTTATTGGCCAGGCTATTCTACGTGCTTTACATGTTATCTCATTTAATCCTTACAAAGTCCGGTAAGGTGGGTACTCTTATCCACATTTTACAAATGTGGAAACTAAGGCTCATAGTTAAATGATTCATATAAGATCATGGAGAAAATAAACGGTAGAGCCAAGATTTGATCCCATGTCTTATTTACTACACTGTATTCTCTTTTCAGAATGTATAGTACCTATATAA
Source organism: Cervus elaphus (assembly GCF_910594005.1). Taxonomy (NCBI): domain Eukaryota; kingdom Metazoa; phylum Chordata; class Mammalia; order Artiodactyla; family Cervidae; genus Cervus; species Cervus elaphus. Next base: position 46,969,864 of record NC_057817.1, on the reverse strand, counting down.
ATGAACATATACAAATACATACATACCACATGGAATCGAAGAGCTCAATGAGCTTAAGAAAAAAAGCAAACATATGACCTTCTGATTTCATTTCTGATTTTAAAAATATGATTGGAACCACATTTTCCCCTTGACCTTGAGGGCAAAGATGTCCTATTTTTGTTTATATCCCCAACACTAGGCACAGTGTTAAGTGGGTAAAAAAGGAAATGTTCGTTCCCATGAATAGTGATTTACTTCTTAAATCATGAATATTGGAATATGATGGACTCCTGTAAAAATGACTTTTTATGCTTTTAGTGTGATAGAAATTGGAAGTGACCATAAGTATAAGAGACAGTGCAATACTTGGCAGATATTTGGCTTCAGAAATAAATTTCACTTTAGATATTCAATATAGCTCATGGGTTTCAGCCAAATGGTAAGTCTGAAATAAAACCAGCTATGAATAAGTGGAATTTGGTGACTGAAACTGCTCTTTGGGTTATGGAGAAAATTGCCACAGTCAACAAGGTACTTTAATATTCTGTGGGTGATTTAAAACAGAAAGGGGATAATAAAACAGTTTTTGAACAAAAAGGTAATTTGAACCTGGTAAGCACACTTGAAAAATATTTTTTGAAGGAGAGTAAGGGCAGTGTACCTAGGTAGGTTTCTACACTGGACCATGCTGGGCAAGAGCTACTAAAAGAATGGGGTGGTGGGAACTGGGGTAGGCAGAAAAACGGCCCCCAAAGATTTCCTGTGTCCTAATCCCCAGGACCTGTGGATGTATTACCTTGTGTTGTTGTGTTAGTTGTTCAGTCATGTCTGACTCTTTGTGATCCCATAGACTATAGCTCACCAGGCTCCTCTGTTCATGGAACTCTCCAGTCAAGAATCCTGGAGTGAATTGCCATTCCTTTCGCCAGGGGATCTTCCCAACCCAGGGATCGAACCCAGGTCTCCTGAATTGCAAGAAGATTCTTTACCTTACATGGCAAAAAAAAATAAATTTCAGGTGTGATTAAGTTAAAGATCTTGAGGTGGTGAGATTATGGTGGATTATCCAGGTGGTCTCAATGTGATCAAAGGGTCCTTCTAAGGGAAAGCGGGAGGCGTGAGGCAGAGGAGATGGAACAACAGAAGCATGGATTGAGTGATGCGCTTTGAAGATGGAGAAGAGAACCACAGGCCAAGGAAGGCAGGTATCCTTTAGGAGCTCGAAGAGGCCAGAAAATTATTTTCCCTCTTGAACCACCAGACACAACACAGCCTTGCCTACACCTTCATTTCAACCCAGTAAGACCCATTTTGGATTTCTGACCCCCAGAACTATAAAATAATAGATTTGTATCATTTTTAAGCCACTAATTATGCAGCAATTTGTTACTGCAGTGATAAGAAACTGATAAAGAAGCCAACTTATCCATCATTATCGCAGTTCAAACAAATCATTTTTAAAGAGCTAATCAGGCAAAAAGAATACATCATAAAGAATAAGATTAATAAATTTGACTATGTAAAATTTCCATGTATCCAAAATAAGAGACTAATGACAAACTGAGAAAAATACCCAGAACAAATATGACAGAGAGAGAAGAAATCATCTTTGTATTGAAAAAAGAACTCTATCGAACTAGAAAATTTCCTAATGGAAAAGTGGGCAAAGAACATAACGAGATAATAACCAGGAAGAATGCAAATGGTAAAAAACATATTTTTTAAAAAATTATCTCATTTTTAAGGAGAAAATGCAAATTAAAACAAGACTAAGATACTATTTTTAATTTACAAAATCTGAACAGGGGACTTCTCTGGTCGTCCAGTGGTTAAGACTCCACAATTCCAATGCTAGAGGGCACAGACTGGATGCTGGTCCAGGAACTAAGATCCCACATGCCCCACGGCCAAAAAAAACCACAACTGGAACCCTTTCAAAAAATTCATGTTCAAAGTTAGCAAGAGTTCCACCAGACAGGCAGTCAAAACCAATGCTGGTAAAGGTGTTTATTTATGAGTACTTTACCAAAAAAAAAAAAAAAAATTGCTAGCATGTATTAAAAGGTCTGGGGCATCCCTGGTAACTCAGCAGTAAAGAATCCGCCTGCCAATTCAGGAGAAGCAGGTTCGAGCCCTGGGTCGGGAAGATCCCCTGGAGAAAGAAATGGCAACCCACTCCAGTATTTTTGCCTGGGAAATCCCACGAACAGAGGAGCCTTGAGGGCAACAGTCCATGTGGTCACAAAATTGTCAGGTACAACTTAGTGACTAAACAACACTAAAAGGTATAAAAATGTTTACATTTTTTCTCCAATGGTTCAGGTTTAGGGACTGGCTGGTTCTTCTCTTTCTGTTCCTCCATGTCACCACTCCACCGTTCGTGGTTCTACTACATGCTATCCTCGGAAAGATCCCTGGGCTCCCTTGCTCTCGAGCATCTAGTTGGGTCTAGCCAGTGAAGGAGAAGAGAGCAGAAAAGCGGAGGAAATCTGAGGACATTTACCTCCCATCACTCCATCCCTCCCCGCTGCCATGGCTTGTGAACAACTTTGTTCCTTAAGCCAGTGGTTCTCAAACTTCAGGGCATCAGAATCATTTGGAGGCCTTGTTTCCAAATTGGTAGAATGGGGAAGGGCCTGAGAATTTGCATTTCTGATAGATTTCCAGGTGTTGCTGATATTGCTGGTCTGGGGACCACACTCTGAGAAGTACAGATTTAAGGCCATGGTTTCCAGTGGGGCAGCTCTACTTGCTTGGTTGAGACTTTCTTTGTGAGCCAGTAACAACGTGGCCCTTCTCTCTCTTCGGCTAGGCATGGGAAGGGTGTGTTTGCCAGTTCCTGAGTGCTTCACCATTCCTTGTTGATTCCTTCAACCCTGCCCACACCTGTAGTAATCAGTCCTTTCATGTAATTCTCTTGAATTAAACATTTGGAATAGGTCATCGATTTCCTGCTAAAGCCCTGGCTGATGTAAGGATTTACCCTTGAGAAATAATCAAAGACAGACTTTTGAGCAAAAATGTTCTTTGCAGCATAATTTACAATAGCAGAAATATTAGAATTTATTTCTATATAGCCAACAATAGGGGAAAGGTGGAATACGAGGTAGTTATGAGCAGCTAGCTGTGTAACTGTATTGGCTAATGTAGGGAATGCTCACGATGCAACGTTTAAGTGAGAATAAGATATAAAACCATATTCAGTGAATGTCCACAATTTTTATAATCTTTTGTGGATGTGCTTATATAGGTTCAAATTGAAATGAAGTTGAAAAGAGAATAGTTCACTGAAGGAGGATTTGATTTACCAATATTATTTGTATTTTTCTGATTGAGCATTTTGAACCCAGAAGTAACTCCAATTAACATTTTCTTCCTTCATTTCCAGTTGGCTTCAGAATTAAAACCATACTTAATATTACATAAATATAAATATTTATATTATACTTAATCGATTTAAATTTTATGATATTTAATTAGTGAAATTAAAATGTGCTTAAATATAAAGGAATAGGAACCAATTCTTCATGTCACAACCTCTTTCTTTATTTTAAACACATGGGTTCAGACAAATTTAATCCACAAATTTTTACTGAGTACCTTCCCTCAAGGAAGTCACAGTCTTGTAAGGCACATAAAACACAAATAAGCAAAAATAAACAAATGGGACTTAACTTATAAGCTTTTTGTACAACTTTTATACCATAAACAAAATAAAAAAACAACCTACAGACAGAGAAAATGTTTGCAAATGATGCAACTCAGTTCAGTTCAGTAGCTCAGTCGTGTCCGACTCTTTGCGACCCCATGGACTACAGCATGTCAGGCCTCCCTGTCCATCACCAACTCCTAGAGTTCACTCAAACTCATGCCCATTGAGTCGGTAATGCTATCTGACATGCATCTGTCATGATGCAACTGACAAGGGTTTAATTTGCAAAATATACAAACAGTTCATAAAACTCCATAACAAAAAAACAAACAACCCGATCCAAAGATGGACGGAAGACCTAAATAGACATTTCTCCAAAGAAAACAAATAGATGGCCAACAGGCACATGAAAAGATATGTGCCTTTAATTCTCTAAATGCAAATCACAGCTACAATGAGTTACCACGTCACACCAATCAGAATGGCCGTCATCAAAAAGTCTACAAATGACGACGCTGGGAAGGGTGTGGAGGAAAAGGAACCTTCTTCACTGCTGGTGGAAATGTATATTGGTGTGGCCACTAGGGAAAACCGTGTGACGTTTCCTCAAAAAATTAAAACTAAAAAAAAAAAAAAAAAATTAAAACTAGAGTTGCCATATGATCCAACAATCCCATTCATGGGCATATCCAGACTATAATTGGAAAAGATGCATGCACCCCTATGTTCACAGTAGCATAATTCACAATAGCCAAGACATGGAAGCAACCTAAATGTCCATCAACAGATGAATGGATAAAGAAGATGTGGTATACATATACAATGAAATATTACTCACTCATAAAAAAGAATGAAACCGTGTCATTTGCAGCAACATGAATGAGCCTGTTGAGATTAGCATACTAAGTGAAGTATGTTCAAAAGAGAAAGACAAATGCCATATGATATCACTTACATGTGGAATCTAAAATACGACATGAATGAACACATCTATGAAACAGAAACAGATTCGGAGACATAGAGAACAGATTAGTAGTTGCCAGGGCTAGGGGAGGGAAGGGTTGGGAGTTTGAGATTAGCAGATACAAGCTATTATATCCAGAATGAATAAACAACAAAGTCTTACTCTATACCACAGGGAACTATATTCAGTATCCTGTGATAAACCATAGCAGGAAAGAATCTGAAAAAGAATTTACATATGTATAACTGAATCATTTTGCTGTACAGAAGAAATTAACAAGAGCATTGTAAATCAACTATACTTCAATAGTATTTTTTTAAAAGACACAAGATCAATGTGGAATAGTGGAAAAACCACAACTTGGGATTAAAACACCAGAGTTTGATTTTAGGTTTTGTCACAACCACAATCAAGCAGTCCATGAAATCTTTTGCAGAGTATGTAGTAGAACATAAATTATAAAGCTCAATTATGTAATCAGGGAATCAGGAAGAGCTTTTTCATCATTCTGAATGCTCTGTGGCATGCATAGCAAGTATGTATTTACTAAGCTGAAGTTAACATTAGTCTATCCTTTTAATTCTTCTCCGCTTCAGAACAGATGTACACGTTGTTCTCCCTGCACATGCATAATTACGAAAGTTTTGGCATATTAGTTATACTGAGAATGAAAATTCAAAACCAGAGTATAGTTAAAACAGAGGTGGCATTTTTCATAGATAGGAAAATGGGTACCTCATCCCTGATTCTTAACGAAGATATGTTTCCATGAAGAAAACTGGAAAGGCTGCTTAGGAATCAGGCTTATAGAAAAATAAGCAATTCAAATTTGTATGCGTCAGAGAAAAAAATTACTTTAAAAATTATACAACAGGAGGAAAGACAACCCAACAACGAACTGGTATCATCAAACTGTTAATGACTATGAGGTTCAAATTAAATATGAATGTAGGATAAACCTGCAACTCTGAATTAAAAAGAATATGAGCAACTAAGATGCAATGAGATTTTCAACTCTGCCCTTTCAGTTTTGATCACATCATTCTAATCATCTGCTTCTCTCACTCCTATTGAACCTCCTGGGCTTCCGAAGTGGTGCAGTGTAAAGAATCTGCCTGCCAATGCAGGAGGTACAAGAGATGTAGGTTCGATCCCTGGGTCAGAAGGATCCCCGGGAGAAGGAAATGGCAACCCATTCCAGTATTCCTGCCTGGAAAATTCCATGGACAAAGGAGCCTGGCGGGCTATAGTCCATGGGGTTACAAAGAGTCAGACACAACTGAGTAACTGCACATGCACACAAACCTATTTGTCCAAAAATAAATTCAAGTTTTACTTTTCCCTGCTCTTTCATAATATCTGCCGGCTGCAACTTCATTTATCTCCCAATCCAGTGCAACACTATGCCAGTGGAGTTCTTGTCTGATCACTAGACTGGACTCTTTCATCACTACATAAATTCATGCCATAGTCTGTTTGGCCAGACCTCAAGTTTAGGAATCCCTAATGTCTGTTTTCTTTGCTCAGACTCTGAAGCTGCCAAACCCAGCTGCAGAACCACAGTACTAATCTTACCTTCTGCCTAAAATTGTGAGAAAAGGCACAATGAAGAATCTCTCCCAAATTGCCTCCTAGTTAACCAGGAAAAAAACTTAAATGAGAAAACTTGTCTATGAACATATGGTAAAATAAAAGATATAGTCAGATTCTGTTAAGAAACAAAATAGTCCTGCCTATCTGTGAAGTAGGATTGAAATACGAAATAAGCTTGTTCTTGCTCAGTACTTGTTGCCACAGTGACCAGGACTCAGTAGCTAAAGGCACTGACTTTCCATTCACTCGGAGCTACCTACCCCATTTATTATCAGATAGGAAAGGCATAGAATGACTTTTAGGTATCCAAGAACACAGAAGTCATATTGTCTTTCCAAACAAATGCCCTAAAGGCTTGCTTCAGAATCCCAACATATTAATAAAAATTTAGATTCAAGAAAATAAAAGTGATGGCTAAAGGAAATAGGGTAATCAATAAGGTAAATTAAATATCTAGAGAGAAGTTGAATTTCTACAAATAGTGTATAAATTTGAAATAAAGTTAGTTACATGAAACAGGTGATTTATACTATTTAACATAATGATGTAATTTGTGACTACAATCTAAAATAATCCTCCCCCCTCCACACACACACACAAAGAGACCACAGGAGAGAAAGGAGAAGCTTCACCAAAGGAAACCAAAGCCCTGGGTTTTGCATCCTTCATAATGGGGAGTAAAGTTCTTATGCTGCTCTTGATTTTAATAATTAGATGGCAAAAGTCTAAGAATGGTTTAATTGAAACAGGATGCCTTCCTTCTTAATTATCTCAGACTATAAGAACAAACTAACAATCCATGTCTAAAAGGGGAAAGGGATTAAAACCTAGGAAGTGTATAATAAGACCTTTTGCTTTTTGTAACAATTAAGATGGTCATTTACCTCTTTTTCTGCCCAGATCCCCTGCATTTTTCTGAGAAAAGAACCCCATCCTCCAAACCCACTCTATCCATAGACTACAGATGGAGATAATATCATTTTACATGATCTTATATACCTGGTCTAATTATGTAGAAGTGAATATCTGACTTAAGCTAAATCAGTCCTAGAACCTCACCATCCCCATCCACTCACCACCCAGCCCTGAACATCAAACTCCTTTTCCAGGGTTTGTTCAGGAGTTGTGCAAAAGGGTTTTTTTTTTTTTTAACTTTGAGGATAAAGTTGGGAAGACAGGTGGAGAAGTATGTGTGGGCAGTATAGTAAGACAGGTAAAGAAGGAAAGCTAAGCAAGAGGATCTTGGAGCCTCAAGTCTCTGATTCAGAGCATCTCTAGCTGCACTCTTGCCCTTTCTGGTTACAGGAGCCAATGCATTTCCATTTTGCCTAAGTTAATTCAAGATGAATTTCTAAATCTTGAAACAAACATACATGTAAGATTTATGGTTATAAATGCAAATGAATTTAATTCTCTTAGTAAAAAGTCAAAGACTCAGATTCCAGTAGAAAATATATCCAGTTTTACGGCCCCCTCTACAGTTCCTGACATCTTGAAATCATCTGAGATTTCACTTCTGGAAAATTACATTTTTTACTTTGTGTATTAATAATGAATTAATTGTAATTAATCTGTGATAAAGTTCACAGATTCCTTTATTGTGATAAATGAACTAATGCATGAAAAGTGGTACTCGGCATACACTAATCATTCAACAGTATTTGCAGTGATGAAGAGGTTTTATCAACACTCCACACAGAGCCCCTTTCTCTCTGCACTCATCTCAGACACTAGCAAAGTAATGCTCAAAATTCTCCAAGCTAGGCTTCAACAGTACATGAACCAAGAACTTCCAGATGTTCAAGCTGGATTTCAAAAAGGCAGAGAAATCAAAGACCAAATTGCCAACATCTGTTAGATCATAGAAAAATCAAGAGAATTCCAGAAAAACATCTACTTCTGCTTTATTGACTATGCCAAAGCCTTTGGCTGTGTGGATCACAACAAACTGTGGAAAATTTTTAAAGAGATGGGAATACCAGACCAGCTTACCTGCCTCCTGAGAAACCTTTATGCAGGTCAAGAAGCAACAGTTAGAACTGGACATGGAACAACAGACTGGTTCTGGATTGGGAAAGGAGTACATCAAGGTTGTAAATTGTTAGTGTGCTTATTTAATTTCTATGCAGAGTACATTATGAGAAATGTCAGGCTGGATGAAGCACAAGCTGCAATCAAGATTGCCAGGAGAAATATCAATAACCTCAGATATGCAGATGATACCACCCTTATGGCAGAAAGCAAAGAGGAACTAAAGGGCCTCTTGATGAAAGTGAAAGAGGAGAGTGAAAAAGCTCGCTTAAAACTCAACATTCAAAAAATGAAGATCGTGGCATCTGGTCCCATCACTTCATAGCAAATAGATGGGGAAACAATGGCAACACTGGCAGATTTTATTTCTTGGGCTCCAAAATCACTGCAGATGGTGACTGCAGCCATAAAATTAAAAGATGCTTGCTCCTTGGAAGAAAAGTCATAGCCAACCTAGGCAGCATATTAAAAAGCAGAGACATTACTTTGCCAACAAAGGTCCATCTAGTCAAAGCTATAGTTTTTCCTGTGAGAGTTGAACCATAAAGCTGAGAGCCAAAGAACTGATGCTTTTGAACTGTGGTGTTGGAGAATACTCTTGAGAGTCCCTTGAACTGCAAGGAGATCAAACCTAACGGAATCTTAAAGGATTCAAAGGAGTCAATCCTAAAGGAATCGGTCCTGAATATTCATTGGAAGGACTGATGCAGAAGCTGAAGCGCCAATACTTTGTCCACCTGATGTGAAGAACCGATTCACTGGAAAAGACCCTGATGCTGGGAAAGACTGAAGGCAGGAGGAGAAGGGGACAACAGAGGATGAGATGGTTGGATGGTACCACCGACTCAACAGACATGAGTTTGAGCACTCCAGGAGCTGGTGATGGATAGGGAGACCTGGCGTGCTGCAGTCCATGGGGTCGCACAGAGTCGGACACAACTGAACTGACTGAACCGAATCCTCAGCTTTCACTGTCTCAACTACCCGAATGATTTCCAAACCCATGTCACCTACCTGGTCACCGCTCTTGGGCTCCCTTGTTTTATTTTCAATTTCTCATACAAATCATTACTTAAATATTCCACCAGAACCTCAAGCTCAACATATCCAAACTAAACTACCTCCTAATTTCCTAATTCCAGCTAATGGAACAAGCATTCTCCTCATTCCCTAATCTGGAAAGCTTTGCTGCTCCTCTTGCCCGAATCCTTCAGCGAGACAGCTGAGCCCAATGCCAAGGTCACGCAGCTTCCCAGTCCTTGTTAGTCTCTTCCTTGTCCTCCTTTAATTTCAATGCACTGCCAAGTCCTGCAAAAACTTTTTAAATGCCACTTGTGCTTACCTTTCTCTTTATGACTCCCTCCTTCCAAGGTATTACCTTTCACCTGAATTGGACTCCTAGTTTTCCTCCTAATTTTCCAGTTTGTTCTCTCTTCTGCTATCCTTATAGATCATCCTCCTCAAACGTTCCATTCATGCATTTCTTATGTGTTACCTAATAGGTTCCCTGGTAGCTCAGATGGTAAAGATCTGCCTACAGTGCAGGAGACCCAGGTTCGATCCCTGGGTTGGGAAGATCCCCTGGAGAAGGGAAGGGTAACCCACTCCAGTATTCTTGCCTGAAGAATCTGATGGATAGAGGAGCCTGGCAGGCTATAGTCCATGGGGTCGCAAAGAGTCAGACACAACTGAGCAGTTAGTACACACACCAGGTTCCGTGGTGCTTGCCAGGTGGCTCAGTGGTAAAGAATCCACCTATAATGCAGAAGACGCAGGTTTGATCCCTGGATCAGGAAGATCCTCTGGAAAAGGAAATGGCAACCCACTTCCGGATTCTTGCCTGGGAAATCCCATGGACAGAGAAGCCTGGCGGGCTACAGCCACGGGGTCACAAAGAGTCGGACACAACTTAGCGACTAAACAACAACAACAGGTTCTTTGCTTTGAACATAAGTCTAAACCCCTCAGCCCAACACGCCAGATTTTCTACTGACAGGAGTCTGACCTACATCACCAGCTGCCCCCTTTATGGACACTATGGCTCAGTCGACCTGGCACGCTGGTTCCTACCCGATAACCCAAGCATCTTCTGAACTCTCTGGTATTTATCCTTGATATTTCTTCTGCCTAGAAAGTATTCTTGAGTCATCTCTGCCTATCAAATCCTAGCTATCCTTCCAGGACTTTGTCAAATTATCATCCTTGTCAAAGAAGCCTTGATTTGTGCACCAGCTATAACTTCTTCTTTCTTTAAGCCACCATAGCATTCTGTATGTGAGTGATGAAAATACTTTTCTTCAAAGATTTTCAGAATTTGTTATCTTGATCTCTTACTGGATTTTAAGTGTTTAAGGCTTTCTGTCCCGCTTATCTTTTAATTTTATGAAGGCCCTTTTTAGTACAGCATATTTCACAGAGTTGGTATTCAATGAATATTTAATAAATTTAATAAAGATTGTATTCTTCAAGACAGAAAAAATTATTCTGAAAGCATGACCATTGTTTCTTGAGCAGACTATGTAAAACAAAGACTTGTTCAAATATAAAAGGCTATTTCCTATATGTAAATCTTTGCTTAGAGAATGAACTAGTTAAGTATGTCTTTGCACAACAAATGAGAAGGCACCCATCAATTTTTACGGTGGGAGACCTGAATGAAACATGTACTCTGCAAGAAAACCAGGCCACAGAAACACCTGTGAATAGAGGTCTTTCTGAATATTTGATGAAGTGCCAGAAGTTAACTCTTATACACAGTTTATTTAGAAACATTTGGCTCTCTGTGTTACTTTTGTTAATACGGAGATGATAACAGCTTTCACACACTATACGGCACAGCCTGAGTAGATGTAAGAAAATAATGGAATACAGGTCTAGGAATGCAGATTGCACCTCAATTCCGGAGGACCCTGAAGGCTAGTATTGAAATTTTATTTAGTGAGCAAATCGTGATATTTTTTTTGCTTGTTTTTTTCTTACTGTTTGTGCTTGATGTTATGGGCACTATCATAGACATGTGCTCCAGGAAAATTAACTGCAGAGCAGCAAGCAGGTTGGATTGGAAGGACAGCCTAGAGGTAAGGACCTAACTCATCTACTTAGAGTAGGAAAAGGTCAACTGGACTAAAATGGCATAAGTAATGGACAGGAGGGAAAGGATGCTAATGATGGAACTATTACAAAGGACTTACCAAGTGACCTGTAAACGATTATGATGGTCAGGGTAAGGAGAAACCAGAAATAGCTCTCAACGTTTTGACTCAGAAAGTGGAGACAGTACTATTTGGCGGGGGGGGGGGGTGCTGGGGTTGGAGGTAGAAAGAGAGAGAGAGGCCCTAGAGGAGCTGGAAATGTTATTTCCTTACTTCTCTGGTGGTTCAGATGGTAAAGAATCTTCCTGCAATGCAGGAGACCCAGGTTCGATCCCTGAGTCAGGAAAATCCCCGGGAGAAGGGAATGGCTACCCACTCCAGTATTCTTGCCTGGGAGAATCCCATGGACAGAGAAGCCCAGTGGCTACAGTCCATGCGGTCACAAAGAGTCAGACACGACTAAGTGGCTAACACTTCCTTCCTCTGAAAACAGGTTTTCCTCTTCCCTCTCCATCTTTTATATTGGTTAGTCTTCACTTGTTTGCCCTTTAAAAGTTAGCATTTCAGACAAGTCACTAATATCTGGGCCATGCAAGCCAGTTAGATATCTCTTTTTGAGTAGCAAATGGAATATAATTTTAAAGGATTTATCACTTGCAGTTTCAGGTTATCAGTGTGGGAAAATAGATTATGGTTTTGTGCTCCTGGGGCAGGAAGTATATAAACTGGGAATTAGATTTTCCATTTACAGGTATGTATATGGTTTGGATCTCTACAGTTTAAATCAATTTTATTGATATTTACATATCATAGAATACATTCATTTAAGTGTATTGTTAGGTATTAAGATTCATATTTAAATCTTTGAGTGGATGTGATTTCTTTTTTTATTGGGCAAATATCCAGGAGTGGAATTGCTAGATTACATGGTGAGTTTATGTTTGGCCTTATGAGAAACTGCCACATTGTTATCCAAAGTGGGTATGCCATTTTACATTCTCGCCAGCAGTGTGTGAAAGCATTGGTTGCTCCACATCCTTGTCAACACCGGTGTTATCACCTTTTGGAATTTTAGCCACTTTAGTAGGCGTGCTGTGGTATTTCACTGTGTTTTCATATGTTTTACTCAAATAACTAGTGATGTTGTACATACTGCCATGTGTTCATTGGCCACTTTATATCTTCTTTTGAGAAGTGTCTACTCAAATACTCTGCCCATGTTTAAATTGGGTTGCTTGTCTTCTTACTGAATTATAAGTATTTGAGATACATGTTCTTTATCAGATGTATGTATTGTGAATATCTTCTCCTAGTATGTGGTTTACCTTTTCATTTTATTAAATGCGGTCTTCAAAGAGCAGAATATTTTAGTTTTAATGACATTCAATTTACCATTTTTCTTAATGACCATAACATAGGAACTCTAGTTTAAGAAAATATAAGCCTTAGCATTAACTTGCTGCTGCTGCTAAGCCCCTTCAGTCGTGTCTGACTCTGGGCGACCCCATAGACGGGAGCCCACCGGGCTCCGCCGTCCCTGGGATTCTCCAGGCAAGAACACTGGAGTGGGATGCCATTTCCTTCTCCAATGCATGAAAGTGAAAACTGAAAGTGAAGTTGCTCAGTCGTGTCCAACTCTTAGAGACCCCATGGACTGCAGCCTACCAGGCTCCTCTGTCCATGGGATTTTCCAGGCAAGAGTACTGGAGTGGGGTGCCATTGCCTTCTCCAATTAACTTGCTACAAATTGCAAATTGTTATCAGTTTGCTTGCAAATTGCAGAATTAGGTTAGAATCTATAAATTGTACAAAAGTCCTTGAATGTGACTTCCATCTTTGTTTATATTATTAGCTATCATTTTGTGGGTGTATTGTACACCATTTCCTTCTCCAAGGGAATCTTCGCACCACAGGGATCCAACCTGGGTCTCCCTCACTGCAGACAGACTCTTTACCATCTGAGCCACCAGGGATCTGTACACAATAAGCAGTATAACAAATACTTCATTTATTTCATTTAATCATTACAAAAAGCCTGAGTGAAGAGGAAACTTATTTGAGTAATAAAGTAAGTAGAGGCTTAAATATTATCAGTGTCAGAACTAGAGTCTACCTGACTCCAAATCCCTTTGAATCTTAAATACTATGCAGTATTTTGTCTAGGAAATTTTTGTATATATAAAAGTCATGAAGATATTTTCCTATGTTTTCTTCTAGAAATACTATCCTTTTATGACAAAACCCACTGGGGGAAAAAAAAAAAATCTTGAAATACTATGCTTTTAGTTTTTATGCTTGTGATCCATTTAGGTTCATTTTTGTATACAGTGTGAGGAAAGACTGGAATTCATTTCCTCCTATGAACTGAAGTTGCTCCATCATCATTTTGAATAGAGTCACCTTTCCCCCACTGAATTACCTTGACACCTTTCTGGAGAATCAACTGACAGTTTGTGTGGGTCCATTTCTGGAACCACTGTTCTGTTCCATTGATTTGTATCTCCTATATGGATACCACACTGTATTGCTTACTGTAACTTTATATCTTTGTAATATTGTGATTTATAATAAGAAATACATAATTCTGGCACAGCACTCCTATAAGCCTTCAAATTACTTAAGTGTGGAGAGTGATAAAGGTGTCTTTTGTTATTTTGATGAGGTGATCTTTGGAATACTCCTAAATTACCTAAAAGTCAGGACTAGTCACCAGAGGAATCAATGAAGTGATTAATGGATTGAAACTTTCAGTCCACGTCAGGAGAAGGCAGAAGGACTGGAGGCTGAATCAGTCGTCAATGATTTAATCGATCGATGAAGCCTCCATAAAAACCCAAAGTACAGGGTTTGGGAGCTTCTGGGTTGGTGAACAGGGAGGTACTGGGGAACTGAGCACCTGGACAGTGCATGAAAGCTCCATGCTTTGCCCAATGCATCTCTTCCATCTGGCTGTTCTGAGTTATATCCTACTATAATAAACTGGCAATCTAGGAAGTTAAATATTTCTTTGGGGTCCATGAGCTGCTCTAGTAAATTAGTCAAACACAGGCAGGGGGTCCCAGAAACCTCTGAATTATAGCCAGTTGGCCAGAAGTATAGGTAACAACCTGGACTTGTGACTGGTGTCTGACAAGCCTAGACAGCGTCTTAAAAAGCAGAGACGTCACTTTGCTGAAAAAGGTCTGTACAGTCCGAGCTATGATGTTTCCAGTAGTCATGTACGGATGTGAGAGTTGGACCATAAAGAAGGTTGAGCACTGAAGAACTGATGCTTTCGAACTGTGGTGCTGGAGAAGACTCTTGAGAGTTCCTTGGATGCAAGGAGATCAAACCAGTCGATCCTAAAGGAAATCAACACTGAATATTCATTGGAAGGACTGATGTTGAAGCTGAAGCTCCAATACTTTGGCCACCTGACGCAAAGAGCCGACTCACTAGAAAAGATCATTTTAAAAAATGATCTACTTCTCTATCACAAATCCCTTTCTGCTTAAAATACTTCAGATGGCATCTGTTTCTAGCACTGTGATACACACAGTTAGGAGACATTCAACAAAGGTTTAAGCAACCAGATGTGAAAATAAACAGCCAGTTCAGGGACAGAAATTAAGTTCCTGAAAGAGACAGGTGTGCCAGACACAGTCTCCATCACAAGGAAACAACACGCTACCCTAGTTATCAGGCAATCGGAATCAACTTCAGGACAGCCTGTGTGTTCAGTTGGTAAACCTCTATCCTGCGGCTTTTGTGGCTCCTGCCATTCCCTATGCCTAGGAAGAAGTTTGATCCCAGTTTGCTGGGCAAGATGACACCTTATCTCAAGGTGAAGACATCTCAGTGATGACAATTAGAGAGATGCAGGGACAGGGCAATAAGCAGAGCAGTTGAAAGCTTAAGAGAATAATTTCAAGGTGAATAAAAGGCACAGCTACTTCATAAGGCATTTAGTGTGTGCGTGGTACTCATTACTCTCAAGATATGAAATAGATATATAGCTTTAAATGCATTTTTCCTCATATACCATTAAGAACTGTAAGTAGTCAAACATGTCATTGAGCCCATTTGTCAGCCAATTTAGAAATCTCCTCCATGTTACTGACTAATGATTATACAACCATTGCTTGAATAGAGTGGTAGTTCACTTTTTCACAAGCCTGGCTATTCCATTTTCCTAGCCATCAGAGCAATCAATGGAATTCTGTTTTTAAAGTGGAATACCACATCATTTTTCTGTAAGTTTTCTCTCTGAGGGCAAGCACATGGTCTCTTGCTACTTATCTCTATTTCAAAGTATCTCTAATAGCCATTTCCATGCACAGAAACCCTCAAGTTCCTTTTAGGAAACCATATCTCTTCCATGGTGTATGGTTTTCAGAAGAAAAAACCTGTCTGCTTGCCTCTCACTTTGGAAACAAAGGGCAAATCCTTCCTTTCCTCGCCCTCATAAAAGTAGTATGCGGATGCGTCCTAGGTTTGGTCAACTACATACTTTCTCTTCAGTTTTTTAATCTTAGAATGTGGAATGAATTTTAAAAAATAGACATCATTCAACACAGAAGAGAAGTAGTGAGCCAACTGCAGTTTGCAGTTATGAGACAGTGGCTGCATTTCAGCGTCTACATCAATTCGTGTTACCTTGGTTATTGTTCATTTCAGAATCGGGCTCTCTAATCTCAAGGCTAAGCGCTGCAAGAGCCTCTCGATGGTTTAATTATCTTTTAGTGTTTGTTTCTGTTGCTGATTCAAATCTCTAACCAAAACACTATATATGAATGAGTGGATACTTTTTTTTCCCCCTGAAGTGTGTAGTCTCTGCTTCACTTAGTTAGGCACAATTTGGTTGCAACAGATAGAACCCACTGTGGCTGACTCAAAAAAATTAGTTTTATTGAAAGAGCACAAAGAAACTTCAAGACACTAAGAGCATGAATTAGAATTGGGTCCAAGAGAATTGGAGCAGGGAAATGGGAAGTCAGGAACTGTGGTTATTCTTTGCATCTCTCAGGGGTCAAGTGTTTCCTTTCATATTTGTGTCTCTCTTGTGGCTTCACTGCTATTTTCTACACATATATTCTGGTGTCTATTCCTCCTAGGTTTCTGTTCAATCATCTCACATTGACTGCTCATGACCTTTTAGCTTAACCTACAATCAAGTGACTACAAATCTATGTCAGATTATCCAAGGAAAGAAAAATGTGCTCTCTGACCTGCCAGTAGATTGGCTGACTTTGAATTAGGTATTCATCCTGAGTCAAATTAGCTAGGGAAGAGGTGGGGCAGGTTAACTGTATATCCCTCTGCAGGCAGTGGATGTGGGAGGTCAAGGTAGAAGGGGCAGTTGGGAGTGAGTGGCAAACTGACTGATTGGTCCAGTGTGCGTCTGATGGCAAATGCTCCCCACGTGGTTAGACATGTTGGAAATTGCAGTCTGGGAACTGGAATTTGTCCTTTTTTAAGACTCACCCACGACTTCCTGTGTGTATGTGTGCATATGTATGTGTGTGTCTGCTCAGTCATGTCTGACTCTGCAAACCCCCTGGACTACCGCTTGCTAGGCTCCTCTGTTCATGGGAATTTCCAGGCAAGAATACTGCCGGGGACTGAACCCACAATTTCTGTGTCTCCTGCATTGGCAGGCAAACTCTTCACCGCTGAGCCACTAGGGAAGAAAGGCCACATTTCCCACTCACTAAGAATAACCTTTCTTACCAAGGACACCCGCTTGTTTGTAAGTAGTCATACTGACCAGTTGTTTGTTGCCCCCGAGAGGCTGACAGAGACCTACCCTGTTCTGCCTCATTCCCTGTCACATTCCAGGATGTCTATAGAACTCCTGCATTAGAATCGACTGGGAAGCTTGTTTTAAATGGAGATGGATTCTTGGGATTCACTCTAAACTACCAAATCAGCATTTCTGCAGGGGCGGGATTGGAAGGAGGTGGACATCTATCTGCATTTTAAACAAATTCTCTAGGTGATTTTCAAGTACATTAACATTTAAGAACCACGGGACAAAAATATAAATTACTTGAGGACAGGGTACAGTTAGTCTTATTCA
Organism: Cervus elaphus; assembly: GCF_910594005.1. Classification (NCBI taxonomy): domain Eukaryota; kingdom Metazoa; phylum Chordata; class Mammalia; order Artiodactyla; family Cervidae; genus Cervus; species Cervus elaphus. Next base: position 46,952,492 of record NC_057817.1, on the reverse strand, counting down.
GCATTAAACCCCTTATACATTGCCTGGCACATAGGAGACACATATAGAATCAATAAACTATCTCTTACATTAACAACGTAATTCTGATTATATAGAAACATGTATCAGTGATAAGGCTTAACTTAAAATTACTGGTTGAATCATAAACTTGATTATATTACAATACCAAATTATTTCTATCAATTACTAAGAATACTTGTAAGGTGTCAAACATCCACCAATTATTTAAAAAAAACAAACAAAACAACTCCTTGGAAACAAAAGTCCAGGATCAGATGGCTTTACTGGAGAATTCTACCAAATATACAAAGAAGAATTTATACCAAACCTTCTCAAATTCTTCCAAAAGATTGAAGAGGAGGGAATATTCCCAAAGTCATTTTATGAAGCCACCATGATCCTGATAACCGAAACTAGACAAAGACACTGTCAAAAAGAACACGACAGGCCAGTATCTTTGATGAATATAGATGCAAAAATTCTCAACAAAATATTAGTAACTGAACTCCAACAACACATAAAAATGATGATACATCAAGTAGAATTCATCCTAGCATCACAAGGATTGTTCAAGGTATATAAATCAATCAAGGGGATGCACCACCTCAACAAAAGACAAAAACCACATGATCATCTCAGTAGATGCAGAGAAAGCATTTGATAAAATTGAATATCCATTCATAATAATAAAATTTCTTCCCAAAGTAAGTACAGAGGGAACATATCTCAACATGATAAAAGCCATTTATGACAAATCCACAGCCAATATAATACTCAATGGTAAAAAGCTGAAAACTTTCCCATTAAACCTGGAACAAGACAAGAAGGCCCATGCTCACAGCTTCTACTCCTCATAGGATTGGAAACCCTAGCCACAGTAACCAAACAAGAAACAGAAATAAAAGGTATCCAAATTGAAAGGGAAGAGGTAAAATTGTCATTGTAAGCAGATGACCGTGATACTACCTATAGAACATCCTAAAGACTCCTTACAAAAACTATTTGCTGTATCCTACAGCAAGGTAGGATACAAGTTTAACTATATAGAAATTATTTGCATTTCTTTATATGACAATGAAATATCAGAAAGGGACAGTAAAAGAAAAACAATCCCTTTTATTTTTTAAAATTAAATTTTTTGGGGGTATAGGTAATTTACAGTGTTGTGTTAGTGTCTTCTGTAGAGCAAAGTGAAGCAGTCGTACACATATCTGCTCTTTTTTATATTCTGCTCCCACACAGGTCACTATGAGTACTGAGTAGAGCTCCCTGTGCTATATAGTAGGCTCTGATTAGTAACCTATTTTATATACAGCAGTGTGTATATGTCGATCCCAGTCTCCCAGTTTATCCCTCTCACGTCCCCTTTCCCCTTGGTAACCATAAACTTGTTTTCTACATCTGTGGCTTTATTTTTGTTTTGTAAATAGGTTCATTTATACACACACAAAAAATCCCTTTCAATGCATTTAAAAAAAAAACACAGGAAAAAACCTGGCCAAGGAAGGGAAAGGATTATATGCTGAGAACTATAAAACATTGATAAGGGAAACTTAAGATGATTTAAATGGATAGCTATCCCATGCACTTAGATTGGAAGAATATTGTTGAAATGACTATACTACCCAAAGTAGGTGATCTCTATCAAATTATCCATGACATTTTTCACAGAACTAGAACAAATAATCCTAATATTTATATAGAACTATACAAGACCCAGAATTGCCAAAGGAATCCCAAGGAAAAAGAACAAAACTGGAGGCATAACCCTCCCAGACTTCAGATACTACTACAAAGCTACAGCAGTCAAAATGGCATGGTATTGGCACAAAAATAGACATATGGATCAATGGCACAGAATAGAGAACCCCAAAATAAACCCACACACCTATAATCAATTAATCTTGGACAAAGGAGGCAAGAATATACAGCGGAAAAATGACAGTCTATTCAGCAATAGTGTTGGAAAAGTTGGATAACAGTAAATCAGTTGAAACACTCCCTCACACCATACACAAAAATAAACTCAAAATGGCTTAAAAATTTAAACATAAGAATGACACCAGAAAACTCTGAGGGAGAACATAGGCAAAATATTCTCTGACATAAAACTGTAGCAATGTTTTCTGAGGTCAGTTGCCCAAGGCAATAGAAATAAAAGCAAAAACAAATGAATGGGACCTAAACAAACTTACAAGCTTTTGCAAAGGAAACCATAAATAAACAAAAAGACAAGTTACAGACTGGAAACAAAATATTTGCAAATAATACAACTGATAAGGGGTTAATTTCCAAAATATAAAAACAGCTCATACACAGAAAAAACAAACAACCCAGGCAAAAAAATGTGCAGAAGACCTAAATAGATATTTCTCCAAAGAACACATACAGATGGCCAAAAGAGGATTAGCAGATACAAACTATTACAAAAGAAATAGATATGGTGTTAGAAAGTGTTCTAGTTTCATTCTTTTGCAAGTGGTTGACCAGTTTTCCCAGCACCACTTGTTAAAGAGGTTGTCTTTTTTCCATTGTATATCCTTGCCTCCTTTGTCAAAGATAAGGTGTCCATAGGTTCGTGGATTTATCTCTGGGCTTTCTATTCTGTTCCATTGGTCTATATTTCTGTCTTTGTGCCAGTACCACACTGTCTTGATGACTGTGGCTTTGTAGTAGAGTCTGAAGTCAGGCAGGTTGATTCCTCCAGTTCCATTCTTCTTTTTCAAGATTACTTTGGCTATTCGAGGTTTTTTGTATTTCCATACAAATTGTGAAATTCTTTGGTCTAGTTCTGTGAAAAATACCGTTGGTAGCTTGATAGGGATTGCATTGAATCTATAGATTGCTTTGGGTAGAATAGCCATTTTGACAATATTGATTCTTCCAATCCATGAACACGGTATGTTTCTCCATCTGTTTGTGTCCTCTTTGATTTCTTTCATCAGTGTTTTATAGTTTCAGTCCTAATGAGATGGATGAAACTGGAGCCCCTTATACAGAGTGAAGTAAGCCAGAAAGATAAAGAACATTACAGCATACTAACACATATATATGGAATTTAGAAAGATGGTAACGATAACCCTATATGCAAAACAGAAAAAGAGACACAGAAATACAGAACAGACTTTTGAACTCTGTGGGAGAAGGTGAGGGTGGGATGTTTCAAAAGAACAGCATGTATACTATCTATGGTGAAACAGATCACCAGCCCAGGTGGGATGCATGAGACAAGTGCTCCGGCCTGGTGCACTGGGAAGACCCAGAGGAATCGGGTGGAGAGGGAGATGGGAGGGGGGATCGGGATGGGGAATAAGTGTAAATCTATGGCTGATTCATATCAATGTATGACAAAACCCACTGAAATGTTGTGAAGCAATTAGCCTCCAACTAATAAAAAAATTAAAAAAAAAAAAAAGAAATAGATAAACAACAAGGTCCTACCATATACCACAAGGAGTATATATATAGTTAAACATAAAACAATCACTTTGCTTATACCAGAAACTAACACAACATTGTAAATCAACTACACTACAATTAAAAAAAAAAAATCAGTCAATTTTTATGATACTTTTACTAGAATCCTCCTTTGTTTTTATGTTAGACTAGCCTCCAGCTCACATTTCAATGCTTCTTCCTGGGGCATAGGTATGGTGTTCATGTCCTGTGAGTCCAATTTCAATTAATTTTACATCAGACCATTTCAAGGTAGAAATAATTGTCTATATTATCCTTGCTGTTCATTTTTCCATTAGTTACCTTTTTGGGGGTCACATTCTTTGAGACTTACGGGATATTAGTTCCCCAACCAGGGCCTGAACCTGGCCCAGGACAGTAACAGCACCAAGTCCTAACCATTGAACATCCAGGGAATTTTCTATTACTTGCTTCTTGTGTTTCATATTTGTTGAGTGCATAAAATGATTGTGGGATGAATGGGCATGTGGGGTGGTAATGGTCATGTAGATAACTTGCTAGCAGTAATCCCAAGTGACTCTTTGAGAAAGTGGTGGGTCATAGTCTTTCTTTGATCTCCTTTTATTTTTGTAAAAATGTATTGTTTTTACACTATTGCAGAACAAATATAACAGCAGTTTTATGCTTTGCAATTTATATTGCTAATGTCATGAACTTTTAGAAATTCTATAACATTTCTGACAGTTATGAGTGTTGTCTCCCTCTGTGACACTGTGTCAAAATGATATGACATTAGAGAGAGAGGGAGAGACACATTCCAGCTCAGCCCACCCCTCACTCACTTCCTCTCTTGCCACTGAAACGTCTGCCAATTGGCATGTTCCCTCCTCCTGTTCCCATTTCCCCTTCCAACACCAACCAAGGATCCTGGTGCTATCTTCTGGAGACAGAGGGGTTTAAGTTAAGTTTAACCTAAAAAAAAAACACTTCATGTATGTGAAATATATCTCCAATTCAAAACATACTCCAAATCCAATCACTTCTCTTTTCCTGCACTGCCACCATCCTGGTCCAAACAACATCAACTCTGGCCTGATTATTTCAATAACCTGATTTGCCTCCATGCCGCCACCCTGGCCCCACCCCCGACAGCCTACTCACAATAGAACTCCCAGAAATATGCCTCAAAAACACATGAGATACAGTCAGTCTTCCATCTAAGGTCAGTTCTGTGCTCTGTGATGACCGAGGGCAGCGGAATGGAAGGGCGGGAGGGAGGCTGAAGAGGAAGGGGATATATGGATACATAGAGCTGATTCACAAACTAACACAACACCACAAACCACTTATACTACAAGTTAAAAAAATCCTCCACATGGCTCCCCAAGTCGTGTAGAAACTGGCCAAAGTCTTGAAGTCACCTAAAAGGTCCTATCCTGACATAGAGTAGGTATTCAATAAGTTTTTGTTGAATGAATGAATACATTTAAGGAACCCTTAATTCTTACTTTCAGATTCATGCTCTAGTTCCTCAAAAGTTCCTCGATGGCTCAAATAGTTTCCAGGCTTTCATTCTGGTCATCCTCTCACACAAATTTTGGGTGTTTGGTGTCCTTTCTAAAATCTGGCACTGTGATTAATATGGTGATCCAATTTTAGTATAACCCACACAGCTTACTCCATACATCCTTTTATCACTGTCACGTAGGATTACAATAGCTTTTTTTGGCAGCCATGTCATAACATTGAATCGCATTCTGTTTTTAATGAACAAAAATTCCCATTTTTGTTCACCCAGAAATTGAAGTTAATTCAAATCTACTCATCTTTGCTTTTGTGGGTAGGTATTTTCAAACAATGTAACGACTGACCAAAAATTACTTCTTTCATAGAATTTGATTCTTTTTGTTCAAAGACATTTGCATCAATGCTTCTAATTGCTCAGTTTTGCTACTATGGCAACACTGTTAGTTGTTACTATTTTTTCAGCCATTACATTTTCCATCATCACCCTGTCCCCTTGTCTTCCAACTGGTATGCAACACAAAAGGGTTGTTTTTTCTTTTTTCTTTTTTGCTGAGATTATATTCCAAGATCATTTAAATGATTCTTCTGATATGATTAATTATAGTATAGAAAGAAAAAGTAAATAAATTCAGAAGACCTAGCTACTATCACATTTTCTAGCTTTGTGATCTTGGATAAGTAAATGAAACTCTATGCCTCAATTTCATCACCTATATAAAATGAGACTGATGATTACTTGCTTTTGCTATTCAATAGGGTAGTTCAGTGAGGTCATGGAAGTGCCAAAGCAGTACTGATATAAAACAAGAAAAATGGCCAAAGATCCTTAACCAGGTACAATAAGATAAGCTTCTTCTCTTATCCTGTTATTCCCCCCCACCCCCAACCCCTTAAAATACAGCTACATAGTACAGAGAGCTGGTCTGAAGTTAGGATGTCTGGGTTCTAACCTTTATTTTCTCACTAACTAGCTGAGGCACCTTTAAGCTTTATTTTCTTAACTTAAAAACAATAGGATTTGCCTACATACTTTCTCAGATCCCTCTCAGCTTTTAAATTTTTGAAAATCTGTCATGCTGGCCCACATTCAAGAATAACACAAATCTTATTTGCACATTTGTCTTCATTAAGGTCCATGTCTGGTGGCTTTTATAATGATTGAGATACTCTTGCTGCATTTCAAATAGGAGTAGAGGTACAGTGCCTGTAAGAGCTAAAGGCTTTTAAAAAGAGTTCTAAAACACCAAACTGAAACCAAAAAGTCCAGGTAAGTAATTAAAGAACCACTTGAGCTAAACTAGAAAGAATTTTCCAGTTACTGAAAGTGAGTTTTGTAGTTCAGACCCCACCTAAAACCCATGGGTACTACAGACTTTAATAACAATAATACATCTTATTTAAATAAAAACAGTTGATCTTTTATAGGAAGTTTAAATGATTCAGACATTAGCCATCAATTACTTCTTTCCTTTAGAAAAAATGCACCACTTGGACTTTTACACAAGAAAGTCAAAATGCTAAGAAGGGAACATTAATATGAACGAAGAAGAGAAAGATGACTTGGGACATTACCTCAGATTCTTTCATGAAGTTTATTTTTGTTAAAGATGCAATTAATCATTTTAAGTGAGTAAAGCAAAATTAATATTATATTATTCATAATCCCACTACTGTATGAAACTTTATAAACCCTTAATAGTTTTTAATTTACAGGCATATATTGAGTTCCTTAACTTCTGGGGAATAATCAACTTTAGGCCTTCATTGAAAGAGCCTATTATCCACAGGGAGAGTAGATGAGGAGAATCTTCAGAAATGTGGCTTAGCACCTTCCCAGACATCACTTTCTTAAGTTTTTCTCTATCTCACATACCACGAGCCTGCTTTGGTCTCCTCTATGTTGGTTTCATGTTATCTTCTCTTTCCCTAAATGTTGGAACACTTCAGGACTCAGTTCTCTTATCTTCTCTCTTTTCTTTGTAGTTATTTTCCATGGCTGTGAGTTCCATCCAAATGTTGCTGATACTTATATTTATAACTTTAGCCCAGACTCCTGTAATACATCTGCTTATTAGACTCTTCTATTTGGAAGTCTCAAACATACTCTGTTACAGAGGTTCATAACATTCTACAGGGGGCGGTGATCAAAAACATCCCGAAGAGAAATGCAAAAGGGCAAAATGGTTGTCTGAGGAGGCCTTACAAATAGCTGAGAAAAGAACAGAAGCTAAGGGCAAAAGGAAAAGGAAAGATATACCCATCTGAATGCAGAATTCCAAAGAATAGCAAGGAGAGATAAGAAAGCCTTCCTCAGTGATCAATGCAAACAGAGGAAAACAAAAAAATGGGAAAGATTAGAGATCTCTTCAAGAAAATTAGAGATACCAAGGGAATATTTCATGCAAAGATGGGCACAATAAAGGACAGAGATGGTATGGATTGAACAGAAGCAGAAGATATTAAGAAGAGGTGGCAAGAATATACAGAACAATGATATTAAAAAGATCTTAATGACCTGGATAATCACAATGGTGTAATCACTTACCTAGAGTCAGACATCCCAGAATGCGAAGTCAAGTGGGCCTTAGGAAGTATCTCTACGAACAAGGATAGCGGAGGCGGTAGAATTCTAGCCGATCTATTTCAAATCCTAAAAGATGATGCTGTGAAAGTGCTGCACTCAATATGTCAGCAAATCTGGAAAACTCAGCAGAGGCCACAGGGCTGGAAAAGGTCAGTTTTCACTCCAATCCCAAAGAAAGGCAATGCCAAAAAATGTTCAAACTACCACACAATTGCCCTCATCTCACACATAGCAAAGTAATACTCAAAATTCTCCAGGCTAGGCATCAACAGTACGTGAACTGAGAACTTCCAGACGTTCAAGATGGATTTAGAAAAGGCCATGGCAGAGGAACCAGAGATCAAGTTGCCAACATCCACTGGATCATAGAAAAAGCAGGGGAATTCCAGAAAAATATCTACTTATGTTTCATTGACTATGCTAAAGCCTTTGACTGTGTTGATCACAACAAATTGTGGGAAATTTTCTTAAAGAGATGGGAATACCAGACCACGTTACTTGACTCCTGAGAAATCTGTATGCAGGTCAAGAAGCCATGGTTAGAACTGGACACGGAACAACAGACTGGTTCCAAATTGACAAAGGATTCCGTCAAGGCTGTAAATTGTCACCCTGCTTATTTAACTTACATGCAGAGTACATCATGAGAAACGCCGGTCTAGATGAAGCATAAGCTGGAATCAAGATTGCCAGGAGAAATATCAATAACCTCAGATATGCAGAGGACACCATCCTTATGGCAGAAAGCAAAGAGGAACTAAAGAGCTTCTTGATGAAAGTGAAAGAGAAGAGTGAAAAAGCTGGCTTAAAACTCAACATTCAGAAAACTAAGATCATGGCATCCGTTCCCATCATTTCACGGGCAAGTAGACAGGAAAACAATGGAAACAATGACAGACTTTATTTTCTTGGGCTCCAAAATCACTGCAAATGGTGACTGCAGCCATGAAATTAAAAGACACTTGCTCCTTGGAAGAAAAGCTATGACAAACCTAGACAGCATATTAAAACGCAGAGACATTACTTTGCCAATAAAGGTCCATCTAGTCAAAGCTATGGTTTTTCCAGCAGTCATGTATGGATGTGAGAGTTGGACTATAAAGAAAGCTGAGCACCAAAGAACTGATGCTTTTGAACTGTGGTGCTGGAGAAGGCTCTTGAGAGTCCCTTGCACTGCAAGGAGATCAAACCACTCAATCCTAAAGGGAATCAATCCTGAAAATTCACTGGAAGGACTGATGTTGAAGCTGAAACTCCAATACTTTGGCTACCTGAAGGTAAGAACTGACGCACTGGAAAAGATCCTGATGCTGGGAAAGATTGAAAGCAGGAGGAGAAGGGGATGATAAGAGGATGAGATAGTTGGATGGCATCACTGATTCGATGGACATGAGTTTGAGCAAGCTCTGAGAGTTGGTAATGGACAGGGAATCCTGGTGTGTGGCAGTCCATTGGGTCAGAAAGAGTCGAACACGACAGAGCATCTGAACTGAACTGAAACATAACATATCCAAATGAATCTCTGGACTCTCCCCGAAACTTCTTATATCTCCAGGTAGCTACATCTCAGTAAATAGCAACTCCTTTCTTCTGGATACTCCATCCCCCAAACCTGGAGTCACTCTTGATTCCTTTCTCTCAGATCCAACATCCAACTTGTCAGTAAATCCTGCTTAGCTCTACCCTTAAAATATATTCAGAATCCAAATGCTTCTTACTTCCTCACACCACTGCTCTGTTCCAAACCATAATCTTTTTCACCTGAATTTTTGCTATAGGAACCCAACTTATCTCTTTTTCTTTCTCATTCCCCTCCTAAAATCTATTCTAAACACAACAGGTCTTAAATATAAATTAGATCATGTTGCTCCATTCCTCAAAACCTCCCGTCTGTTCACCAGCCTTTCTGTGAAAGCAGGATCCCACCTTGCATATTTCCACTCTGGTTTTTGCCCTTGCCACTCTCTTCAGATGCCTACACAAATGGCCCTTTATTGGAAAGGACTTTCTCACCACCCTCATGAGATAGCGTCACCCACCTATCACCTTTACTCCCTATCCCATTTACCTTGCTTTTTCTTCTTAGCACTGTTCAGTAACTAACACATTACATGTTATTTGTTAATGTACATCTTCTTGAGCTAAAATGTAAAGTCCATGATATTATTTTGTTCCTTGTAGTATCTCCATCCCCTTGAACAATATTTGGCCTAAAATAAGCACTCAATAAATATTTGTTGAACAAGTCTATGAACAAACCCTGCAGTCTTAACTAGAGATGACAAAATATTTACTTTTAGCACCTAAAACAGTAGGCATGGCATTCACTGAATTGATACAGTGAAAATGACTGAATTGGAGCTACATACCTCTAAACTACACAAATAAGGTATTGATCAAAAATATAAGTTGCAGAGAATATACAAGGGAAAAAAGACAGTCTCTTCAGCAAGAGATGATGGGGAAGTTGCACAGCCACATTTAAATCAATGAAGTTAGAACACATCCTCATACCATACACAAAAGTAAACTCAAAGTGGCTTAAAGGCTTTATAAGATATGACACCATAAAGCTCCTAGAAGAGATCATAGGCAAAGATTCTCTGACATAAAGTGTAGCAATATTTTCTTAGGTCAGTCTCCCAAGGCAATAGAAACAAAAGTAAAAATAAACAAATGTAACAAACCTTAGAAAAGAAACTATAAACAAATGAAAAGATACCTATGGGTCTGGGAGAAATTATCTGCAAATGATGCAACCAACAAGGGCTTAATTTCCAAAAGTATACAAATAGTTCATAAAACACAATAAAAACCCCAATCAAAAAATGAGCAAAAGACCTAAACAGACATTTCTCCAAAGAAGACACACATATGGCCAATAGGCACATGAAAAGACACTTAACTTTGTTAATTATTAGAGAAGTAATTCAAGAAATAATAATTCTCTAATAATTATTAGAGAAATGCAAATTAAAACAGCAATGAGGTAACACCTCACACCATCTCAAATAGCCATCATTAAAAAGTCTACAAATAGCAAATGCTGGAGAGAGTGTGGAGAAAAGGGAACCCTCGAACACTGTTGGTGGGAATATAAGTTGATGCAGCCACTATGGCAAACAGCATGGAGATGCCTCAAAAAACTGAAACTAGAGTTGGTATATGATCCTGCAATCCCACTCCTGGGCATATATATGGACAAAGCTATAATTTAAAAAGATGCATGCACCCCTATGTTCATAGCAGCATTGTTGACAATAGCTAAGACATGGAGGCAACCTAAATGTTCATGGACAGATGAATGGATAGAGAAGCTGTGGTACATGTATGGAATGGAATACTACTTAGCCACAAAAAAGAATGAAATAATGCCATTTGCAGCTGCATAGATGGACTTGGAAATTATCATACTAAGTGAAGTAAGTCAGAAAGAGAAAGACAAATACCAGATGATATCACTTATATGTGGAATTTAAAATATGACACAAATGAACCTATCTATGCAATAGAAACAGACTCACAGACATGGAGAAAGGACTTATGGTTGCCAAGGGGAAGGAGAGGTGGGGGAGGGATAGAAGGGAGTTTGGGGTTAGTAGATGCAACTTTTATATACAGAATGGATAAACAACAAGGTCTTACTGTATAGCACAGGGAACTATATTCAATACCCTGTGATAAATCATAGTGAAAAAGAATATATATAACTCAATCACTTCTCTGTACAGCAGAACTTAACATAACATTGTAAATCAACTTATACCTCAATAAAAATGTAAGTTCTGAAGAAAACATATTCTACGCATGCTTAAACATATTTTATAGACATTATGATCTATATATTATATATATTATATGTATATAGAGTAAGACAGAGACAGAGAAACAGAGAGAGGAAGAAGAAAGGGAAGATGCATGAGAATGCTAAATACCAAATTCAGACAACAAAATGGATATTTGAAGGAGGTAATATAGGCATAGATGTTCACAATATAATTCCTTTTGTATATGAAAACAAAAAAATTGGTTATGTATACTTTAATGAAAAATTCTTGGGAGGTTAAAGGAGTAAACTTTCCATCTTTACGGATAATACAATTAAATAAAATTCCCATTATGCAACACTGTTTTCCTTCAAAAACCTTCTTACTACCAGGCACGAGGTCTTTACCTTTTTAAAAAATTCTTTTTATTTTGGAGAATTTCAAACATGTAAAAAATGTAGAGAGATTAGTAAGTTAAACCCCCATGTACTAGGAGTTCTCCTTCTCTTCAAAATGGAGTAACAGAGATTAGATTTAGCCTCTGACCTGAAACAACTGAAACAGTTTCAAGACACTGTATATCAGGCAATGAAGGACAGTGATCACTGAGAAAGGAGGGAAGAATGAGGTGAGCCTGATGCCCCAACTTTATCTGGACAGAAGTTTCAAGCCTGACAGCAGAGAGGGGAACCCAGTGAACATCACTGTGGATCTGCTCTTCAGGGGCCAAATGCACAATGAAAGCGCACACACCATTCAGAAATGTTCCTCTTGTGTGGGTGGGCAGAAAAGTTCTTATTTAGAGGCAAGCAGAAGCCAGGAGCAAGTTTCTGTCATGAGTGATGGGAGACAAAGCTTTCCGTCCCATTGACAAAAATCAAAAGGGGTCTTCTCCCTCTGCTACCCACTCTGTCCAGGCTTAAGCTTCTGGGAAGAACGGATAAGAAATATCAAAGGATACATAACCAAAAGTTTTAAAGTATTATAAAATACAGACTTGATGATTTTCTGTGCCTGTCTCCTATCAAATTCTCATATCACAATCTATAAATATAACACAAAGTAACGATTTAATAGAAAAATTGGATAATCATAAACTGAACTATTCAGATCTCTTTACACCATTGTTTATATGATATGAGGCAGAAAACTTTGGTGTTAAGATGCCTTTTGCTGCTTAAGGAAACCAAATCTCTAGAGTAGCCTGGGTCACGAGCCTCTCTGTAGGTATATTTCTTAAACTTCATGCTGAATTTGTAGACTCACACTTCTCTCCTATTTCTAGCTAATTCTATAGGAGTCTTATCTCTAATGTATTTCTTCTTTGTGTGCCACCTCATAGTCTTTCTAATACTATTTTGTGACATGTGGTATCACTTAATAAACCAGGCCCTTGGAAGGATGGAAATTTCATTCAGACACAGATCCTTATCTCAAAGAACACAGAGGGGGAAATAAACCAAGTATATAAATAAGTCTAATGTAAATGCACAATAAGAAGTACTACATGAAAGTACTTTCAGAAAGTTTGGAACTTGTAAGAGATCTTAATGGTCAAGTATTCTTACTTCATTTTACAGATAAAGAAACTAAATGAAAAAAGGTTAAATGACTTCCTCTGTGACGTACCGTCTTCTCATGTGAGGCATTGTGGTGCACCAGAAAAGGCAGTGCACTTAGGGTGAGACAATCTAGGAATGATTCTGGATTTCAGCTAGTAAATTCTCATTAAGCACAAATGATCAAACTTTCTTGAGCCTTAGTTTTCGCATCCATAGAAACAGGATGATAATGCTTGCTTGTTAGGGTTGGCAAAAAGATCAAATGAGATCATGAAAAGGCTTTCTTGATTATGAGATAATATGAACATATAGAATATTACCACAATTAATTAACTGCAGAACTGGAATAGAACTCAAATCTCCTCACGTTGAGACCTGTGTCTATCGCGTATTAATGTGAAACACTCTTCATGACTCCTTGTATATGATTTAGCAATTCATCTTCTTGCACAGAGTAGATTATAATTATCAATCCCATGTATGTTGTTTACGTGAGGTGTATGAGCATTTATCACCTGTTTGAGTTATATACAGCAAATTAAAACAGATGCTCTTTCTATGAAACTTTCTTGGCTAATTCTCGCAATAACATAGGATAAGAATTTTATCTAACATTTCTCAATAACATGTTGTATTTTCAGCCTGTTTATTCTGGCTTCTTCCGTAGAAGAACTGTTAGTGTTGAATAAAAGTTGAGCAATTAAAAAGAAAAACATCAGGAACTCTGTAGGTCAAAGACATCCTTGAGGCACTTTAAGAGAAGTTAAGTGATAACATCATTATAATATTGTATTACTTCTTTGATCTGCTGAGAAGTTAAATGAAAAAATAAGCCTTTTTTATTTCTGAGTTTTCTTTCCAATTGTTGCAGGTAGCAATTAAACTAAGGAATAGGTTAACTGTAAAAGCGTTTGTCCTATTCCTCACCTCATTATAGACTCCTTTCTCTTTAGGATGGGTGAGAAAAATGGGAACTAAGTTTATTTTCACACATATTACTGTATGATTCAAGAAAAGTATTCAAGAGGTTGTGTGCTGTACTGGAAAGAACATGAAATCTGGATTCGGAGGCCATGGGTTTCATTTCTCTGCCTGGCTCTTTAGACTTGAGTCAAGAAACTTTTCTAATGTCAGTTTTCTTATTTATAAAAGATGAAGACTAATAGAACCTGCCCTTTGGATTGTCCAAGGAATTGTATGATACTCCCCCCAAAATTAAAAGACAGCTAAAAGGATGCACATCATCTTAGGAAGAGAAAATAAAATTAAAATCATTTTATCGCAACTTTACAGAAGAAAGAGCATAAGACTGTGTTACTGCCTTGATCACATGTTGCTGCTTTACTATATAAACCTTCCCTCCTCAGCAAGAAGTGGGGCACAGTTCTGGAAGCACTAGCCTACTGCGTTCTCCCCTTGCCTGCCAAAGTAATAAAGCCCCTTTTTCCGTCTCCATAAAAAATCATTTTAAAAATGAGGCACATGAATATAAAGTTAGAAAATTTAGATGGTATTAGCAATGCAATTGATTTACCAAAATACCCCATACAGCTCTAAACACTTGCTATGGTTGGGACATACATCTGAGTCTGAACTTCCTAGCTGTCATCTTAAAGAGGGAAACAATGGCCAGTCAGCAAACCAACAGGCTTCCCTGCTGGCTCGGTGATAAGTAATCTGCCTGCCAATTCAGGAGAAGTGAGTTTGATCCCTGGGTCAGGAAGATCCCCTGGAGAAGGAAATGGCAATCTAATCCAGTATTTTTGCCTGGGAAACCCCATTGACGGAGGAGCCTGGCAGGCTACAGTGCATGGAGTTGCAAAAGAGTCAGACATGACTCAGCGACTAAACAACAGCAACAACAGGAGACAAACAGTGTCCATACACAAGGGGAAAAACAAGTGAGTAGTTTTGCAATTCCTCATAAAGTGAAACACACAATTACCATATGAAATGAAATTCTTAGGCACATATCCAAAATAACTGAAAAGAGGTATTCAAACAGATACTTAATATTCATGGCAGCAGTAGTCACAATAACTAACAAGTAGAAACAACCAAAACTTCTATCAATGGATGAACAGATAAACCAAATGTGGTATATCCATACTAGGAAATACTATTCAGCCATAAAAAGAAATGAGGTGCTGGATACATGTGACATCTTGGTGAATCTCAAAATGCTAAATGAAGAGAGTCAGATGCAAAATGTCACATTATTGTATGAGTCCATTTATGTGACATATCCAGAGGAGTTAAATCCATAGAGACAGGAAGAAGATTAGGTTGCCGAGAGCTGAAGAGGGGAAGAAATAGGGAATGCCTGCATAATGGGTATGGGGTCTCCTTTGGGAGTGTTGAAAAATTTTTGGAACTAGTAGAGGTGATGGCTGCACAAGTTTGTAAACATATGAAATGCCACCAACTGTATACTTTTAAATGGTTAATTTTTTCTTCATTTTTTTCCCAATTATTTTTATTTAAACGGTTAATTTTATGTTACATGAATTTTACTTCAATAAAATAATAAATAAATAAAGCAAAGTCAGTCCAAAACGAAAACAAATGAGCTGTCTGGAAAATTGCAACTACTGATAATACTGAGGTCAGAAAGCACATTCTCTAAGGAAATAAACCCTTTGCAATATCACTGAACATAATGTGTCATTCTTCAGAAGGTCCTTCAATATAGGCTGATGTCATGATTATTAAAGGAAATACAGCAAAACGTATTTTACTGGGAACCAGGGGGAGTACAGTGTTAGTAATGTGGCTCAAGGTACACTGGTCTCTGACAAGCAGGCTTAAGGTATATTAAAACATATTAAACATACTAAAATATTAAAAATACATAGAGGAAGAGATAGATTATCTATTCTTCTGTAATACTTCGTAAATTTTCCTTTAGTCAAAATTTTGGAAGCTGTAGAGCAGGAGTGAGTTTGAGACCGAACTCCCTGTAGAGTATGTGGGTGCAATTTGCTAATTTAGAGCCTGTGCTAAGTTCGCCAACCTGGAAGTAGGAGTAAGAACCACTGGTAAATGAGGAGAATGTTCCAAGTGAGTAGCAACAGTGCTGAGTCAGCGAAAGTTCTCCTGAGAAACATTAGATCTGCTCAAACAAAGGGTAATTATAACCCCACAGTAGTTCCACGTAATAAATCATGCCCTCAGTATCTTGAAGGAGGAAAGGTTTCTAGTAGAGGCCATGGGACCATGTGTATAGAACTCTTTGTAAAGTATAAAGTTTATACCAATCATAGTTTTCATTCTTATGAATATCTGCTTATAATACCTAACAAATAAACAACATATTTGAACAGTATTTTCATATACAATATTCATTCATTATTCTTAACAAATACTTATTGAATATTATTTGTGTACCCAAGAAGGATAGACTATATTATCAATATTTTAGAAAAGAATTGAGGTTCTGAGAATCTGAGATTTCCTTAAGTCACATAACTTGGAGACTCCAGACTTTTGGTTTCTGGATCATTCCAAACTTTATGCCCCAAGGGCTGAAATGACTAAGGACTATGGTTGCCAAATTCCTTCATCTTCCTTAACCAGTAAATGTGATTATTTAACACCCTGGGCAAAGATTCACCATTTCTATTTCTGTCTGTGCAGTGGTTTGGATCAGTTCAGTTCAGTTCAGTCGCTCAGTCATGTCTGACTCTTTGCAACCCCATGGACTGCGGCATGCCAGGCCTCCCTGTCCATTGCCAACTCCTGGAGTTTACTCAAACTCATGTCCATTGAGTCAGTGATGCCATCCAACCATCTCATCCTCTGTCGTCCCCTTCTCCTCCTGCCTTCAATCTTTCCCAGCATCAGGGTCTTTTCAAATGAGTCAGTTCTTCGCATCAGGTGGCCAAAGTATTGGAGTTTCAGCTTCAGCAGCAGTCCTTCCAATGAATATTCAGGACTGATTTCCTTTAGGATGAACTGATTGGATCTCCTTGCAGTTCAAGGGACTCTCAAGAGTCTTCTCCGACACAACAGTTCAAAGGCATCAATTCTTCGGCACTCAGCTTGCTTTATAGTCCCACTCTTACATTCATGACTACTGGAAAAACCACATCTTTGACTAGACGGACCTTTATTGGCAAAGTAATGTCTCTGCTATTTAATATGCTGTCTAGGTTGGTCATAGCTTTTCTTCCAAGGAGTAAGTGTCTTTTAATTTCATGGCTGCAATCACCATCTGCAGTGATTTTGGAGCCCAAGAAAATAAAGTCTGTCACTGTTTCCACTGTTTTCCCATCTATTTGCCATGAAGTGATGGGACCAGATGCCATGATCTTAGTTTTCTGAATGTTCAGTTTTAAGCCAGCTTTTTCCACTCTCCTCCTTCACTTTCATCAAGAGGCTCTTTAGTTCTTCTTTGCTTTCTGTCATAAGTGTAGTATCATGTGCATATCTGAGGTTATTGACATTTCTCCCAGAAATCCTGATTGCAGCTTGTGCTGCATTCACCCCAGTGTTTCTCATGATGCACTCTGCATGTAAGTTAAATAAAAAGGCTGACAATACACAGCCTTGACGTACTCCTTTCCCAATTTGGAATTAGTCTGTTGTTCCATGTCCACTTCTAACCGTTGGTTCCTGACCTGCATACAGATTTCTCAAGAGGCAGGTCAGGTGGCCTGGTATTCCCATCTCTTGAAGAATTTTCCATAGTTTGTTGTGGTCCAAACAGTCAATGGCTTTGGCACAGTCAATAAAGCAGAATTAGATGTTTTTCTGGAACTCTCTTGCTTTTTCGATGATCCAATGGATGTTGGAAATTTGATCTCTGGTTCCTCTGCTTTTTCTAAATTCAGCTTGAACATCTGGAAGTTCATGGTTCATGTACTGTTGAAGCCTGGCTTAGAGAATTTTGAGCATTACTTTACTAGCGAGATGAGTGCAATTGTGCGGTAGTTTGAGCATTCTTTGGCATTGTCTTTCTTTGGGATTGGAATGAAAACAGATCTTTTCCTGTCCTGTGGCCACTGTTTTCCAAATTTGCTAGCATATTGAGTGCAGTATTTTCACAGCATCATCTTTTAGGATGTGAAATAGCTCAGCTGGAATTCCATCACCTCCACTAGCTTTGTTCATAGTGATGCTTCCTAAGGCCCACTTGGCTTGGCATTCCAGGATGTCTGCCTCTAGGTGAGTGGTGAGTGATCACACCATCATGATTACCTGGGTCATGAAGATCTTTTTTGATTAGTTCTTCTGTGTATTCTTGCCACCTCTTCTTAATATCTTCTGTTTCTGTTAGGTCCATATCATTTCTGTTCTTTACTGTGCCTATCTTTGCTTGAAATGTTCCCTTGGTACCTCTAATTTTCTTGAAGAGATCTCTAATCTTTCCCATTTTATTGTTTTTCTCTATTTGTTTGCATCGATCGCTGAGGAAGGCTTTCTTATTTCTCCTTGCTATTCCTTGGAACTCTGCGTTCAAATGGGTATATTTTTCCTTTTCTCCTTTGCCTTTTCATTCTCTTCTATTCAGAGTTATTTGTAAGACCTCCTCAGACAACCATTTTGCCTTTTGGCGTTTCTTTTCCTTGGGGATGGTCTTGATCCCTGCCTCCTGTACAATGTCATGAACTTCTGTCCATATTTCTTCAGGCACTCTATCAGATCTAATCCCTTGAAACTATGTGTCACTTCCACTGTATAATCATAAGGGATTTGAGTTAGGTCATACCTGAATGGTCTAGTGGTTTCCCCTACTTTCTTCAGTTTAAGTCTGAATTTGGCAATAAGGAGTTCATTATATGTGCCACAGTCAGCTCCCGGTCTTGTTTTGGCCAACTGTATAGAACTTCTCCATCTTTGGCTGCAAAGAATAGAATCAATCTGATTTCGATATTGACCATCTGGTGATGGTATTTTCTTTAATTGCTGTTACATGGAGTTCTCTCTCAGAATCCATGCTCACCAAATACACACACAATACTTGGCTGCACATCATTGGCTAACATGTGAGTGTACCGTGTGTTAGGTGTGGTGCTAAGAATTACGCAGACATATTTTCATTTAATCCTTAAAATAGCTTTCTGAGGAAGGTTTATCATCTCTCTTTTGGTAATATAGAAATTAAACTCAGAATGATTAAATACTTTGACCAAAGCCATAGGCAGAAATATATATAGTCTGACAATCCTTATAGGAGAATATTTAAAGATTCCTGAAAATCCAAGGCTGACTTCTGTGATTCCTACTTGAAGAGCCAGTAGGGTTTGGATCAAATGTTGAAAGTTCGTGACAGGACTGGGTCTATATCCAGTTTTGCTTAACTTCAGACTCACAGCTTAACCACTCTGCTATTCTGAGACACAGGTCTAGTATGTTTGTAATCATTTGATTCCCCACCCAGACAATTATGGTAATAAATTTTGGGTCATTATCATCAGAGTGGCCACACTTTTCTATGTCAAACCCTCTTTAAAGTACTTAACAGTCATAGAATTCAGGAACAGTCATAGAATCATTTATGGATTTTAAAGTCCTCTGATGAATGACTAGGAAGTGCCTGTCCACGTGAGAGTATTTTTGAGAAGATGGCAAAAGTAAAAAATTCAGATTACTGAGTATTATTCTGCTGTTGGATTCAGGATGTCGAAAAGCTAGTATTTATACTTTTGACTAACATATTTTCCTGTTCAGATGTGTATAATGTAATAGGGCAAAATAATTCATTTGACGAAGATTTCATGGTGTGTCAGATACTGTGGTAGATGCTGCCACATAGCTGCTAGGGTTTGAGTATTCAAGAAGTGTCAGTCTGCCTGGGTTAGAGGAAAAGGGAAATGTTCTTTGCCAAACAGGGCAAATCTCATCTCTCTGAGATTCATTTCCTATTCTGTAAATGAGGGTGTTGGATATCCAGGTCTTAACTGATTCCGTTTTTTGACTGTCTATGAAGGTTTCTTTAAATATTCGTCTCACGCTGTCTTAGCTTTGCGATGCATTAAATTAGTTTGACAAACGTTTACTGAATTTCTAGTGTCAGGCACTAACGGGGTGAAGCAGGGTTCCTCCGCTCATAAAGCCTATACAGTTCAAAGGCATAAGACAATAAATAGGAAGACAGGTGCATAAAAATAATCATTAATAATAAACAAATAACTATAGGTTGGAAAGGTTCCAAGAAGAAAATAAGATGGCACGTTTTTGTTTCTGCAGTCATATAATGTGATTGGCTCTTTCAATTCCCCAAATGACGACCTATCAAGGTTATCAGATTTTCTAAGGGGAAAAATGATGATACCTTACAACTAACTCGGGAATCAATAAGCATTACTCTTGAAGAAAATTGTATTGGGGCTGGTTTACTCTGTATATTTTCTTTGAAACATTAGAGGAGCGGCTTCTCAAAATGAGCCGCGAGAGAAACTCACCTTTTTTTTTTTTTTTTTTTTTTGGTGCGTTAAGAGGAAAGACAAAGTGAAAAGAGAGAACCAGGGCTCAGGGAAATTTGCCAATCACCTGGCCATCAAGATTTCTTTAAGTCTCTAGGCTCCCCTTTGGCAGCGGGAATCTGCATGAAAAGGAAACTAATGCCAAGAACTTCAAGTCAGATTTCCCTTCAGTTACTACTGCCCGGTGGCAGGAACCTGCAAAGAAGAGGTCAAGGTGAGGCTTGGCAAGAGGCAAATCCCGGGAAAGGCGCTGAGAAGGGCAGGGCGGAGAACAGACGGAGGAGACACCCCGACAGGAAAGCGCAGAAAAACTTTCGGCCGCTGAAGCGGCGCGCGGCTCAGGTGGCCCTTTCCCGCTCAGGTGAGCTCCTCCCGTGCCTCCCATTGGCCAAGGCGCCCGTGGCGCTGGGAGGGCGACGCAGCCCGGTCTAGTTCAGGGTCTAGGGCGGCGCGTCACTTCCGGTAGCGCGGAGCTTGTAAAACACCCTGGAGAGAAAATGGCGGCGGCAGCGGCTTCGGCGCCTCAGCAGCTCTCGGATGAGGAGCTTTTCTCTCAGCTCCGCCGTTACGGCCTATCTCCTGGCCCAGTGACGGAGAGCACCCGCCCGGTCTACCTCAAGAAGCTGAAGAAGCTTCGAGAGGAAGAGCAGCAGCAGCACCGGTCCGGGGGCCGCGGCACCAAGACGCGGAACAGTAATAACAATAACACGGCAGCCGCCACGGTCGCCGCCGCCGGACCAGCGGCGGCGGCCGTGGGGATGGGGGTCCGGCCGGTCTCCGGCGACCTCGCCTACTTACGGACTCCTGGGGGCCTGGGCCGGATTTCGGCTTCGGGTCCGGAGACCCCCTTGGGAGGGCCTGGGGGCGCCTCGGCCACCCCCACGGCTGGCAGCAAAGTACTGCTGGGCTTCAGCTCGGACGAGTCGGACGTGGAGGCCAGTCCCCGGGACCAGGCCGGCGGCGGCGGCGGCGGGAGGAAAGACCGGGCTCCGCTCCAGTATCGCGGGCTCAAACCGCCGTCGGCGCCCCTGGCCGCCAGCGAGGTGACTAACAGCAACTCGGCAGAGCGGAGGAAGCCCCACTCGTGGTGGGGGGCCAGGAGGCCGGCGGCCCCCGAGCTGCAGAGCCCGTCGGGGAGAGATGGGGCGGCGGACGACGAGGAGCAGGAGGGGGAAGACGGCGAGGACAGGGACCCGGAGGCCGAGGAGCCGCTGTGGTCCGGCCGGACCGTGAATGGCAGCCGGCTTCTGCCCTACAGCTGCCGGGAAAACTATTCGGACTCGGAGGAAGAGGAGGACGACGACGTGGCCCCCAGCAGACAGGTATTGAAGGACGACACCCTTTCTCGGCATCGGCCCAGGCGGGGCCACAGTAAGCCTCTCTCGCCCCTGCCTGCGAAATCGGCCGGCGGCCGGCTGGAGACCTCAGTTCAGGGAGGGGGAGGAATCGCGATGAATGACAGGGCGGCGGCCGCCGGGAGTCTAGACAGGAGCCGAAACCTCGAGGAGTCGGCGGCGGCGGCGGAGCAGGGAGGAGGGTGTGATCCGCTGGACTCCAGCCCCATTCCTAGATACCGCGGTAACGCTAAGAAACTAAGCCCTCTCCTGCCGCCGCCACTCGCGGACATGGACTCAACCCTGGATTCGTCCACAGGCTCCCTTCTTAAAACCAATAATCATATCGGCAGCGGGGCCTTCGGCGTGGACTCCCCCAGGATTTTTTCCAACAGCCTCCCTCCCAGCGCGGCGGTGGCCGCCTCGAGTTCACTCAGGATCAATCACTCCAATCATACAGGCTCCAATCATACCTACCTGAAGAACACATACAACAAACCGAAGCTTTCCGAACCCGAGGAGGAACTTCTCCAACAATTTAAACGGGAGGAGGTGTCCCCAACGGGGGGTTTCAGTGCCCACTATTTGTCCATGTTTCTCTTAACTGCTGCCTGCCTATTTTTCCTCATTTTGGGACTGACATACCTAGGCATGAGAGGGACGGGAGTATCCGAGGATGGAGGACTCGGCAGTAAGTATTCAACCCCGTGGTGGAGGCAACAAAGGGAATGCTGTTAGTGGCCGTCCCTAGCCGCACTGGGCATTTTACCCGAGGTGACTTCAGCCTGCAAGCACATGGTTTAATAGTGCAACACAACACATTGAGGGCATTTGTGTCATCTTTCTTTAAGAAAGAATATGGTTATCGTGATAAGAATGATAACCCCGTGGCTGGTTTTAAGATTTTTCTCTATGATGTATTGGGGAATTCAAAACATCATCTAAAAGAGCAAAATATTATAAGCAAGCCTGTTAGTAAAGAGCATTTAAAATGTGTGACTTAAATTTTCTTTTGGCCTTAAGTAGTAACCATATGTGGAGATGCCAGTCCAGCTACTTCAAATTTGAAGTTATTTTGATTGTTCAGGCATAGTAAAGGCAGTGGATTTTTTTGTTTTTTCAAATCGAGTTCTAAAAGGCAGTGTAAGATCTCTTGAAACTGTAGTTAAATATTTTGTAATATTTCAGTGTTATATTTTGTGGTATTAAGTATATGTGTAGATATATCTAATTTCTTTCAAGTGAATGAATGCAGAAAGTCAGAAGGCAAGCTTCTAAACTGATTGATTTCCCAACCCAGAGCAGCTCCACTTCCACCAGTGGAAAAAGTAGTGGAATGGCAGTGCAGGGGTTTGCAGTCACGTTGATTTGGATTGGTCTCCAGGCCCTGCCTTTTACTTTGCTGAATGGCTGTGGGCAGTCGCATTCACTCATTCATTAAGCCAGCATCATCTGTACTGAGCACTCTGGATACAGCAGTGGGAAGTCAAGGTGTCCCTGCCCTTCAACACAGGAAGAAGATGAATACTGATCACTTTATGTTCTGTGAAGGATATAAGGATGGTGTAATTGGTGTACTCTACTATAGACAGGGCTCTGCTCTATAGGGCTTCCCTCATAGCTCAGTTGGTAAATCATCTGCCTGCAATGCAGGAGACCTGGGTTTGATTCCTGGGTCAGGAAGATCCCCTGGAGAAGGAAATGGCAACCCATTCCAGTATTCTTGCCTGGAGAACCCGATGGACAGAGGAGCCTGACAGGCTACAGTCTAGGGGATCGGAAGAGTTGGACATAACTGAGTGACTACACCACCACCACCACCACTGTAGACATGGTAATGGTGGGAACTGTGTGAAATGAGACCTGAAGCAGGACAAGACGACAGCCTTGTATTAGACAGGAGAGCATTCTGGGCAGAGGTTACAAGAGGAGGAGGAAAGGCCTTGAACTGAGCAAGAGCCTTCCTGTAGTTACAGTACTTTGAGCAAGGGGGAGTGAACTAGAGTGAGCTTCCCTGACATAATCTGTAAAATGATGTTAATCTTGATTAGAATGATGCTTGGGAGGATTAAAAGAAAGTAAATTTAGTAAGATGTACTTTAAAGAAATTAGAGATATCTACACATATACTTAATACTACAAAATGTAACATTTATAACATTTAGAAAGATGTACTGCTGAATAGGTAAGTTCTCACTGTTAGGTCCCTCTCCCCTGTACCCCACCCCCTGAAACTTTCGACCCTTTTCACTCAACATGAATTCACTGTCATGGTTTGTATTTATAAAATTGACTTCCTAGTTCAAAATAATTAGTTTTATTTCGAAATAGTCAAAAGATGCAGTTAGCAGACTTAAAGAGTGGAGTGAAAATAGAGTAAGCCTTGGTTTGGATATAGCCAATTCTAAGATAGTCAAATAATAGATTATGATAGTCCTTAACTATAGAGGGATTAGAAGAGGACTGAAATCCAGCACTCACGTTATGGTGCCCTGGGAGCAAGACTGGTATATATATATATATTGTGTCCTACCCCAGATATTACAGAGCGAGACAAGAGATAAAGTCTCATATCTAGAAGTTACATTAGTAAAATTCACATAAATGACATTACCTGTGAGCAGTACCTATCTGCATGCTTGTTTCTCCAGTGGAACTGGTCTGTTCTGTGAACTGGCCCTTTTTTAAGAAGTAAAGGCTTTGCCAGTGTTATTGCTGAATCTGCCCAGCAAACTCAGAGAGGCAGATGGTGTCATCCTCACTTTATAGGTGAGGACAGTGAGACTCAAAGACGCTAAGAAATGTACCCACAGTTAAACAGCTAGTGAGTGATAAGACTAAGATTTGGTTTCAGATTTTTTTCCAACTATTAAGCCCATCCTACTTTTGGTATTATTTGTAGAGAGCTTTCTAAATTAGAGGATACTTTCATTAGAATTAAGAAAATAATTGAATACTTGGTAGGATTTCATACAGAATTACTGTATGAAAGGTGCACAATTCTGTACTAAGGTGACTTACACATCTTTCTTGTCACTGTTAAGATGAATGACTAATATTTTCTTAGGCATGAAAATTTTAAATGGACTAGAAAGGGATAGGATTGCTAGGGCTTAGGTAACCCTCAATCACTTTCACCAGTGTGGAAGGAAGGAAATTATAAAGTGGTTTGCGCTTTAATAAATGGTAAATGTAAGGTAGCCTGGGGGATGGAAAGAACAGTGGCTAAGAGAGAATCCAGGTCTTAGGACTTATCAAAATGACCTTAATCAAGTTAAGCTCTGAGCCTCGTTTTCTTACATATTAAATGGGAGAAACAATTTCTGCTGTCTGTCACAGTTGTGAGGATCAAATGACATAGTTTGTAAACAAATGTAAAGTGATATTCAAAAGTTTGGACTGCAGTTGTATTCCTGGTGAACTACAGTATATATGTGAGGAGAAATGGTTGTCATTTTTTTATATTTACTAGAGTATTTCTTGCCTATTCAGCATTTAATTTTTATTGAGTTCTGTTAAGTACATGTTGTAGATATTGATATAGAAATTTGAGTCAAAATGTGATGAATCCCTTAAATGTATTATATACTTGACCTGCTGTATATCCTGATAAAAAGAAGGTGCCTGTTAGTTCAGTTAGTGTGCACACCCAACGGTGAATAACTTCACTCCCTATATTTATGTATTCTGAATCCTCTGTCACAGTATAATGGTTAGTCACTGCTTAACTGTAGATTTCGTTGATCAACCAGTGTGCTTAAGGAAATCATTTACTTTGCGTAATAATTTTACCAGAAGATTGTAAGTTAAATGTGAGAGTAAGCTTTAGCAAGCTTTTATTAGTTATCTTTTAAATTAGGTATAACATATAGTAGATTAGCCCTTTATATAGTTTCTAATCATTTGATCTTTAAAAACTTCTTATCAGTACACTAGTTTTAGTAATTAAGTTACTATGAGTCTCTGCTTTCTCATCTGTAAAAATCGGGGGTTGCCTTAGGTAATGCCTATGTTCTTTCCAGCTCTAAGTTTTAAGATTCTGACTTTGAACTGCCTTACCAAAACAACTCAAGGATCAGCTTGAAGTCAACATTAGATCATGACAACACACTAAAAGAAAATAGAAAGGCAGAATAGATTAACTTTCTTAGGCTCATACAATCATTATTTAAAAGTTGTTTTTCAGTTACAAGAGACATGATTTTCGTAGAAAATTTGAACAGAGATCTATGAAGCAAAAAATGAATCAGTATTGTATGCCTCACCCCCTAGTCTCACACTCAACCCTGGCATAAGTTCAAATAATAAATTAGAACTTTCTTAATGCTTTGCATGTAAATATCAATATATGCATACATATATACATGAGTGTGTGCACACAGACATTTTCATTGAACAGTAGAGTGCCTGTTATGTGCCAAGCAACATTTTAAGCTGTAGGGATATGTGGAGAACGAGGCCGATGAAATCTCTCCTCTCATCGAGTTTACATTCGAGGGGTGTTGGGGAGATGGACACGTAAACAAATGAGTTTCTGTTAGTGATAGTTGCTCACATGAGAGTAATGATAGTAAGTTGAAGGCCAGAGAAGTGACATCATACTATACATATTCTTCAGCTTATTTTTTCACTTAATATTGTATCTTGGTTAACTTTCCGTATATTAAACGTAAGTACAAAGCCATAATTTAAAAATCTCACACTTCACTGGTCCCTTTCTAATCCTTTGCTGCTGCTTAGTCGCCAAGTTGTGTCCATCTCTTTTGCGACCCCATGAACTGTAGCCCGCTAGGCTTTTCTGTCCTTGGGATTTCTCAGGCAAGAAGACTGAATGGGTTGCCGTTTCCTTTTCCATCTAATCCTATAAAAATGCTAAAACCTCTGCCATCCTGAAAATGTTATTTAACTCTGTTCTCTAGCTGTTACTCCTTCTCAGCCAAGATCAATGTCTCTTTCCTCCCCTGCCATTCACTCAACCCCCATCTAGTTTAGCTTTTTTTTGCTTCACACCCTCTTCAGCATTTATTATTTGTAAACTTAAAAAAAAAATTATTTATGTATTTTTGACTGTGCTAGGTCTTTGCTGCTACGGCATCTTTTTCTGGTTGCAGCGATCAGGGGTTACTCATTGCAGTGGCTGCTCTTGTGGAACACTGGTTCTAGGGTGTATGGGCTTCAGTAGTTGCAGCGCACAGGCTCAGTAATTGCATCTCGTGGGCTTAATTGCTCTGTTTGTGGAATCCTCCCAGACCAGAGGAGGGGACCTGTGTCCCCTGTGTCCGCAGACTGATTCTCATTCTCTGTGCCACAGGAAGTGCTAGTTTGGCTTTCTTTACCGTCCATTACCTCTGCAACCTCACTGTTTGTCCTCAGTTACTTAGTTGTCAAATCCAAGAGGTTTAAAGTTCACCTTTTGATACATTCAATATATCAACAATTCACTTTTCATGAAACTCTCTCCTTCCCAAACTTCTGTATCACCACTCTTGCCTACTTTTCACTTATTTGTCTGCCTATAGTTTAAATATTGGTGGTCTTATTCATTTGCAGTTTCCCTAGCTAGTTTCTCCTAGTTAATACCTCCCAATTTTATATTTTTTTGCCTTAGATTTCTCTCTCCTGGGTTCTTGACTTAATCATTTATTAGACAGTTTCTTCTGGATGTACCGGAAGTAACACCACCGTCTGTCCTTGTCAGCTTTCGTTCTTTTTCTTTGTTTCTCCTGCTTTGTTCCCTGTTTTAGTTAGTGGCATTCCCATCCACCCGGAACTTAAGCTAGAAATCTTAAATTTGCCTCCATTCCTTCCTTTCCTCCATCTTCCTTCCAAACTCAAATCACAGTCTAACTTGTTACCAAATCCTGAAGTTCTACCTCCTACCTATCTTTTGAATCAGTCTGTTTCTCCTCATTCTCCACTGTCTTACCTGAACTGTTCTTGCACTTTCCTAACAGTTGTCTATGCTTCTGGACTGTAGCTTTTCCAGTCCATTTTTCAGTACCAGAGGATTATTTCTAAAAAAAAAAATAATAATATTTCATTCATGCTTAAAATTACTCAGTGGCTTCCCCTTACTTAGTAGATCAAATCTAAACTTGGCTAAACTGTTCATGTTCTGAGTATTCCTGCTTTTTCTTGCTTCATTTCCTAATAGTCCCTCATATCACACTTTGCTTTCTGGAAAACTGGAACTTTCTGGAACACTACTTTGGTGTTCACTGACTGTCATGAGGTTTTTGTGCCTTTGTGTATGTTATTCCCTTCTTTGAGAAGGTTGTTTCTTAGTAACTGCTCTTCATTCTTAAAAGTCTCACCTCTGCCTACTCTTGACTCTATCCTCTTTACCCTGGAGTTTGGCTCATCATTTGCTGCTCGAATAAGATCTTTCGCATTCTTCATATCATTTAGTTCAGCGTTTATAATTGTGTATGCCCACTGTGCCACATAGATTACATCTCCTTGAGGTAATGTTCCTACAGGAGGAATTGAGTATACTGGTAAAGAGTACAGGCTTTTCACTCAGTTCTGAGTTTGAATCCCTCCTGTCTTGCTTGACCACAGGGTCATGAGAGGACAGTAATACCACTGATGGGGATTAGAGATGCTGAAAAGGGATTTTGGGGGAGAAAGGTGGCATAGAGAAAATTAGTTTATTTGAAGCTTATTTTTTGAGTTATTTAAGTGGAAATAACCTATAGGCTATTGTAGTTACACAATTGGATTAAAGATGAGAGAGTGGTGCATAATGTGAAAGTAAAGTGCTGTTTACTAAGGGAAGAGATAACTTTTTAATATTTGTTTCTTTCTTTTTAATGTGGGTGTTTTCTTTTTCAAGACAAGATCAAGTGCTACAAAGGGTATTGTAGTTTTTTAAAATTTGTTTTTACTTTTTCAAGCAGTTTGACTAGCCAAAAGATCTAAAACTTAGTAATAAAATAGGTATAAAGAATTTTGAAAATTATTTGTTGCTCTCATTCTTGAAGAATGAAAGCTGAGTGAGCTTGAAGTTTTTAAAAGTTGACCACTTTGTAAGAAAAAAATTCTTAAACCTCCAGGAATATTCATGGGAAAACCAGGGGTTTATATACCTCAGTTTGATGATTTGAGAAATTAAAATCAACTATATAAAAATATATTTTATCTGAAAATTATCTCTAGCATAATTTAAAATAAAAATCATCAGAAAACTTGTAAATCCCCTGTGAATACATTCACGGAGTCTAGTTTGAAACACTGGCATAAATATTAGGGCGTAGATCATTAAAAAAGAAACCTGGGTTTGAATTTGGGTCTTTCTTCTTGTTAGCTTTTTTATTGAAGGCAAGTTGCTGAACCACTATAAACCTCAATTTTCTCACCTGTAAAATAGAGTTGTGAGAATTAAATGAAATAATGCATGTAAAGTACTTGGCTCAGTACATGACACATATAATAGTAATAATAGCAGCTAATCCTTATGTAGCACTTTGTGCCAGGCACTGAACCTAAACAGTTGTAATTGTTACATAATCTTTATGAGGCAGGTATTTATCCCATTTTGTAGATAGGGAAACTGAGACACAGAAGTTGCGTAATTTGCCTGCAGTCATGAGTGCAGAGGCAGTTTTTAGACTTAGATAGTGGCCCTTAACCTCTCTGCTAGGTTGCCTTTTAATGTGTGTAAGTACATAAAGGCTCTGTATGTGTCCTCTACTATTATTATTATCTAGACAGTTTTCAAAAATGTGGATAGGTGAAGCAACTTAATACATGAAATCCTAGAGTGCCAAGGGTAATCTGTGAATCAACTTCGTTAGGACAGGAAATTAAAAATTTTTACTCACTTGACATTTAGGAATGGTGTGGAACCATTTATCCTTATTTAGATTTTAGATTAATTAATTCACTGATGTATGAGGAGGGCAGTCTGCTGTAATGTAACACAAGTTACATAATATGTAAAGCCATAAGACATATGATACTATTTCTAATTCTTGAAAGATTGGCCTAGTCTCAAAAGTGGTGGGAAAGTGGTCCTCTGGTTTGTATTACCACTTTAAAACTTACGTTTTCCATTGTTCATTTTCAAGATGTAAAAATCTTTCAAGTATAATACATTTGTTCTCTCATTTTTGCACCTTTTAAAAGAGCTTTGTATGTATTTTCCTATGCTTATAATTTATTTCAATGGGAATGAAGCATTCTAAAATGTCTTGGATTTAAAAAAATTAGATATTTTCATTATTTCTCAGTAGAGTTATGAAGTCTTAAAATAACTTCTCCTTGCTGAGAAGTATTTTATTTAAATGAAAGGAACCTCAGACCAAACAGGTTATAACATCAGTGCAAAGAGATATTTATCTAGTTTATAAGAGTTTAAAACTGAAGTAATCTTTAAAATATATGGTAAGCGAGTAATAGTAGCTTCTTTATGAAAAGTGTATTACTAATGGTATATCTTTATTCTTATCCT
Source organism: Cervus elaphus (assembly GCF_910594005.1). Taxonomy (NCBI): domain Eukaryota; kingdom Metazoa; phylum Chordata; class Mammalia; order Artiodactyla; family Cervidae; genus Cervus; species Cervus elaphus. Next base: position 46,922,422 of record NC_057817.1, on the reverse strand, counting down.
GTATTAATTTAGTATACATGAAAAATTGCTACTATTTAATTTGGGAACCAAGCCCATACTAATTGTATAAATTATTATAACAGTTATTGTCTCATAGCTTTAGATTTTGACTTTTCATACTCAGAATTTATTTTTAACAGATTTTAAAGTGAACCAGTAGCAGTGTATTTGGATTTTGGTGTTTTAATAATGTAAGTTTTAACCTGAATCTCACAAGTGGTAGTTCAAAACAAAACTTGATCTAATTAATACTCTTCATTAACATCACTCTGAAAAATAATTTTTAAACAAGAATTGACCAAGAGGGAAGTGTTTAGGTTTTAGTTTTTATCAAACATTTTTATAGTTAGGTTTTACATGTTTTATCTTCTTTTGAAAATATATTTCTAAGGAATTACCTTTTTAAAAGGATTATAAAAATTTATACTAACAGGTAATAATATCTGAAAATAAAGTAACAAGTCTATCATATAGAAACCATCAGTATTACTTTTACAAGGTCTTAATTTTTTTTCTTTATTTCTAGAGGTATAGATTTTAAAGAGGCTTCCCAGGTGGCTCAGTGGTAAAGAATCACCCTGCCAATACAGGAGATGCAGCAGAGCAAGTTCCATCTCTGGGTTCAGATAGAGGAAATGGCATCTCATTCCAGTATTCTTGCCCGGAAAATCCCATGGACAGGAGCTGGTGGGCCACAGTCCATGCGGTCTCAAGGAGTTGGACGTGACTGACTGAGCACACTTGGAGTTTAAAGTTACGCCATTTGTTTTGTCTTGGTAGCAGAGTTACTGCTCTGTGTCCATAGTTTTTTGCTTATAATGTTTTTGCACAATGACTTATGCATTCATTTTTATAGCTGTATTGATATCAAACGGCAAGCTAATATTTATAAATAAGGCTTGGGTGAAAAACTCTCCAAGTTAGTGATAAGTGATGAAGAATGTACCAACAAAATTGCTCCCCTGTCCTGAATATACATGAATGGGGAAAATATCCTTTGGGAGCAGTGGGCATTTTAACACCTGGAACATCAATTTTATTTTGCCGTTTGAGACCTCTTTTACATGTGTATACGTACAAAAGGAATTTGCTAATTGTGGCTAATTCCTGAAAGCACTTTGTACTTACAAAGGAAACTTTTGCTCTGTAGGAATTCACTTAGGTATAATTTTTTAAATTTACATATAAAGAGAGTAATTGAAATTAATTGACAGATGGAAATCTTTAGACTATCTGTTTCTTCTAGTCCCTGGGGTGTGGCTTTGAACCTCGCTCAGCCTTAGTAATGACTTCCTAGATTAAGGATACCTATTGCTGCTAAGTCACTTCAGTCGTGTCCAATTCTGTGCGACCCCATCCCTGGGATTCTCCAGGCAAGAACACTGGAGTGGGTTGCCATTTCCTTCTCCAACGCATAAAAGTGAAAAGTGAAAGTGAAGTCGCTCACTCCTGTCTGACTCTTCGAGACCCCATGGACTGCAGCCTATCAGGCTCCTCTGTCCATGGGATTTTTCCAGGCAAGAGTACTGGAGTGGGGTTGCCATTGCCTTCTCCAAGGATACCTATTAAGGTATCACAAATGCTTGCTTTCTTGACTTAGTTCACTTGAAGAAACATTGTCCTAGTCATTCATCCATTTACTCACTCATAAATTATTTATTGGGCACCTACAGATGTGATTCTAGGAGATGAGTATATACTTTCTAGAACTATAGGAGTGATACATTTTCCCAACACACCACCTCCCTCCTCTCCCCTTGCAATCTCTTCTTTCTACTAAATTTATGTACTAGCTAGCCTTCAGAATTGAAATTTCCTTACTGTGCAGCATTGTTTCAGATTTGTATATTGTAACTTGGGAAAGATGACTTTAAAACATAGTTTCTGCAAATTTGAATACTCCCTATGATAAAGTTTACCACAAAAGAAATACTTTCATTTCTTACAGGATTTTAGAAGTAATAAAGTGTATGGCTGGTAATAAGTTGCTGAATAGCACAGGGAGCTAGGCCTGGTGCTCTGTGATGACCTGGAGGGGTAGGATGGGGGAGTGGGAGGGAGGATCAAGAAGGAGGGGATACATGTATAGTTTGTTTCCATATAATAAACTATACCTGTATAGTTTGTTTTTGCATAATAAATGTGGAAATATTATGTGGTGGAAACAAACATCATCATACAGTGATTATCCTCCAATTAAAAATTAAAATGTTAAAAGTAAAAAAGAGATAAGAATGAATTTATCCAAAATGAAAATGTTATCAACTTGAAACATTTATGATTGTGGTTCAAGATGTTCTAGAAGTATTCTTACAACAAAAGTCTTGTTTTGTTTTTTTTAAATGTCATCTTTAAATCTCCCTTCTTTTGGATTGTAAAGCCTTAAATGATAAAAGTATTTACTAAGAACTTTCTGTATTGGAGCAGTTTGTCTTAATTTACATGAAGGGAGCTATTAGCATTATCTCCATGGGGAAACTGAAATACAGAGGAAAATGGTTGGGTTTGCCTTGTGTTAAGATCCCACCACCACTAACTAAGTTTTCAGGCTAGCATTTGAACCCATGATCTGACTTAAGAGTCCACAATCTTAGCCACTGGGAAGCAGATTTTCTTAATGTACCTTTTCTCACCTAGTAACTTTATTGGGGCAGGTAAGTCACTTGTAACTGCTGGGCCTTGGTTTTTGCATCTGTCAAATGAGGGGATAGTAAAATCAACTTTACTTATAGCCATGACTCTGGTAGGGCACCGATGTGATGTTTATGGAAATGCTTTCTAGAAATTAGAAGTGATGTATAACTATGTTATTTTTACATTTATTTTTTTTAATTTTTAATTGGAAGGTTGTGTTGGTTTCCTCCATATAACAGCACGAGTCAGTCATAACTCTGTGTGTGTGTGTGTGTGTGTGTGTGTCTGTGTGTGTGTGTGAGAAGAGAAATTTTGAGCCCTCATCCCACCCCTCGAGATCGTCACAGAGCACCAGGCTGGGCTTCCTGTGTTACACAGCAGCTTCCCAGTAGCCGTCGATTTTACACACGGCAGTCTGTATGTCAACACTGCTTTCTTAATTTGTCCCATCCTCTCCTGTTATTTTTAATATCATAAGTTAGAATTTCCCAGCAATAGTAGTTTAGGCAGCCTGTGTTCAGCACTATGACATGTCCTATTATGATGTTAATAAGTAATAGAAGAGTTGGTTAATTTTATAGCTCCTATCGGAATTTTTTTAAGCTGTCTCTTAAACTGTCCGAGTAGATAAAAGGAGTCATCTTTCTATACTGCGTAAGTAGTGCCTTATCTCTAGGTGCTGAAAAAGAATTTTCTTATCTTTGTTGTGTTCGGTTGCCAAGTCATGTCCAACTCTTCGACTACGTGAACTACAGCACGCCAGACTTCCCTGTCCTTCACTGTCTCCCAAAGTTTGCTCAGACTCATGTCCATTGAGTTATTGATGCCATCCAACCATGTCATTCTGTCACCCTCTTCTCCTTTTGCCTTCAATCTTTCCAAATATCAGGGTCTTTTCCAATGAGTCCGCTCTTTGCATCAAGTGACCCAGAGTATTGGAGCTTTAGCATCAGTCTTTCCAGTGAATATTCGGGGTTGATTTCCTTTAGGATTGACTGGTTTGAACTCCTTGCTGTCCAAGGGACTCTTTTTTTTTTTCATTTATTTTTATTAGTTGAAGGCTAATTACTTTACAATTTTGTGGGTTTTGCCATACATTGACATGAATCAGCCATGGATTTACATGTGTTCCCCATCCCAATCTCCCCTCCCGCCTCCCCCAAGGGACTCTCTTGAGTCTTCTCCAATATCACAGTTCGAAAGCATCAACTCTCAAATCCATAAATGACTACTGGAAAAACCATAGCTTTGAATATATGTACTTTTTCAGCAAAATGATGTCTCTGCTTTTTAATATGCTGTCTAGGTTGGTCATAGCTTTTCTTCCAAGGAGCAAGCGTCTTTTGTGGCCTCAATCAACTGTCCGCCGTGATTTTGGAGCCCAAGAAAATAAAATCTGTCACTGTTTCCACTTTTCCCCATCTGTTTCCATGAAGTGATTGGACTGGGTGCCATGATCTTGTTTTTTGAATGTTGAGTTTTAAGCCAGCTTTTTCACTTTCCTCTTTCATCCTCATCAAAAGGCTCTTTAGTTCCTTTTTGCTTTCTGCCACCATCAGGGAAGCTCCTTCTTATCTTTACATTTATATTTTATAGGTTATGAAATACAGTTTGAAACTAGATTTTAGCCTCCTTGACCGTTAGAAGTTAGATTTGCTGATAGGAAAGATGCGATACATTGCTTTAATCCAAAATATAGTAGTGAATTTGAAACAGAAAAACGTCTCTTAGAAATATAGATGGGTCTTAGAGTAAGCTTCTGTTAACATTATCTGAAGAACAGACAGTACTTGCAGCTGGTAGAGAAGAATGGCTTGTCACATGCTGTTCTTCAGCTAGTTTGTAAGATAGGATACCGTGAGTACTGTTACTGCTAAAGTGGGAAGATGAGGTGTGCCCCTATGATTAGGCAGTAGATTGAACAGGGAGTAATCAAGAGATTGGGGGGTATAAAATAATAAAATGAATTTGATAAGCATTAATATCATGCTGATTTAATAAGGAATTTAAACTGCATTAGGATCTTTAGTCTCCTAGTTAGTTCATATGTAGAACATAATGAAATTTTCATCCCATTTTACATTTGACACTGTATCAGAGATATGGTTTTAGACCAGAACTGTCTCATAGAAACATAGTATAAGCCATATATGTAATCTTAGTTTTTCTGGTAGCAACATTAAGATGTAAGACAGGTTTACTTAATCTTGTAATGTAGAATATTATCATTTCAAAGTAATCAGTTTAAAAATTATTGAGATATTTTGCATTCTTTCTATATAAGAATATACGGTACTAATAGCCAATTTTATACTCACAGACTGTCTCAATTCAAACTAGCTAAATTTCAAGTGGTCAGTGGCACAAGTGGTTAGTGGCTGCTGTGTAGAATAGCACAGGTCTAGACCGCCCTGAGTTATGGAATCATATTGTTGGTTTAATAAAATCTAATAGCTGCTAATTTTTGAATCTTACGATATGTCTTGCATTGTGTTCTCTATAATATTTTCACTTAATCTTTATAATAACTTCATGATGTAGGTTTTGTTGTCTCATTTTGTAAATACAATGAGGTATAAGAGATATTAATTTAAAGTCTAAGGTCAAACAAGTAGGACAGCAGGGATTTAAAACCAAGTCTGACTCTAAAATCCTTGTCCATTTCACTGTATTGCACTGTTGTAAAGCATAGTCATTTACCTAAGGCAGGTTGGTGAGTGAGATTCAGTTCTTTTACTGCTCTGTCATTTTTTATTCACTGCAGTGACTTGATTTAATTAATCCTTATTTTAAAGTATAAATACAGAGCATTTTAGTTTAACCTAAGATGGAAGAGGTATCCCCTAAATTCTTCCTTATATTTCTTATGGGGAATATTCTTTATATTCTTTTCACCATTTCCTGTTGTAAACTGCTTTGTGTAGCTCTTCACACTAGACATGTAGGATGAAAGAATGACGTTTTGATTCTGGCACATGACTGTTTTGGAAGATAAGGAAAAAGTCAGCTACTGTTGAGAAAAATGAGAATAGAAATAACTAATAAAACTTTTGTTGTGGTAAAAAAAATTTATAGGTTTTAGTAGTTTACTTTGAGAAAAATTTCAGTCAGTCAGTTCAGTCGTTCAGTTGTGTCCAACTCTTTGGGACCCCGTGGACTGCAGCACATCAGGCTTCCCTGTCCATCAACAACTCCCGAAGCTTGTTCTTAGCTCATGTCCATCGAGTCAGTGGTGCCATCCAGCCATCTCATCATGTGTTTTCCCTTCTCCTGCTGCCTTCAGTCCTTCCCAGCATTCAGAGTCATTTCCAGTGAGTCAGTTTTTCTCATCAGACGGCCAAAGTATTGGGGTTTCAGCTTCAACATCAGTCCTTCCAATGAATATTCAGGACTGATTTCCTTTAGGATGGACTGCTTGGATCTCCTTGCAGTCCAAGGGACTCTCAAGAGTCTTCTCCAACACCACAGTTCAAAAGCACCAATTCTTCGGCACTCAGCTTTCTTTATGGTCCAACTCTCACATCCGTACATAACTACTGGAAAAACCGTAGCTTTGAGCAGATGGACCTTTATTGGCAAAGTAATATCTCCGCTTTTTAATATGCTGTCTTGGTTTTTCATAACTTTTCTTTCAAGGAGCAAGCGTCTTTTAATTTCATGACTGCAGTCACCATCTGCAGTGATTTGGGAGCCCAAGAAAATAAAGTTTGTCACTGTTTCCATTGTTTCCCCACCTGTTTGCCATGAAGTGATGGGACCAGATGCCATGATCTTAGTTTTTTGAATGTTGAGTTTTTAGCCAGCTTTTTTCACACTCTTCTTTCACTTTCATCAAGAGGCTCTTTAGTTCTTCTTTGCTTTCTGCCATAAGGGTGGTGTCATCTGCATATCTGAGGTTATTGATATTTCTCCCAGTAATGTTGATTGCAGCTTGTGCTTCATCCAGCCTGGCATTTCGCATGATGTACTCTGCATATAAGTTAAATAAGCAGGGTGACAGAATACAGCCTTGATGTACTCCTTTCCCAGTTTGGAACCAGTGTGTTGTTCCATATCTGGTTCTAACTGTTGCTTCTTGACCTTAAAACTAAACTGAGAAAGATTAGGGGTGGTCTTATTCATCACGCTCTTTGATCTGTAAAACATCTCAGTTCTTTTGCATGGTGTTATTTTATGGTGAATTTATACTTAACATTTAATGAATTTGAATACTTAATGTTTGCTCATAAAGACAAGCTGTTTGCTTCTAGAAGGAAAAATGGACAGTCTATGATTTTTGAATGGTTGTCTTCCATATCATGTGTAAAATAGTTGTTTAAACTTCAAACATGTCTAACTACATTGTTTTAAGTTCCCAGGCTAGCCCATAGAAAGTTATTTAAAACCACATCATTTTACAAAACTAATTCAAAAAGATACATACACTCCAGTGTTCATAGCAGCTTTATTTACAGTTGCCAAGATACGCAGCCTGAGTGTCCATGACAGATGAGTGGATAAAGATGTGTGTATACACAGACGCACACACACACAGTGGAATTCTACTCAGGCATAAAAAAAAGTAATGAAGTTTTGCCTCTTGCAACAGCATGAATGGACTTGGAGGGTATTATGCTAAGTGAAATAAGTCAGAGAAGGGCAATTCTATGATATCTCTTATATGTGGAATCTAAAAAAAAATACAACAAACTAGTGAAGATAAGAAAAAAGAAACAGACTCACAAATACAGTGAGCAAACTAATGGTTACCTCGGGAGAGGTAGGGAGAGGAAAGGGGAGAGGAGTGACAGAGAGGTAAGGGATTAAGAGGTACAAATTGTTATAAAATAAGCCACAGGGTCATATTGTACAGCACAGGGAACATAGCCAGTGCTTTATAATAGCTATAAATGGAGTGTAACCTTTAAAAATTGTGAATTACTATATTGTATACCTGTAACTTATATAGTATTGTACATCAACTATATAATATTGTACATAAAAAGTATATATCCTGTTATAGCATGGGTATTAGTTCAGTTCAGTCTCTCAGTCGTGTCTGACTCTTTGTGACCCTATGAACCACAGCACACCAGGCCTGCATATCCATGACCAACTGCCAGAGTCTACTGAAACCCATGTCCATTGAGTCGGTGATGCCATCCAACCATCCTATCCTCTGTTGTCCCCTTCTCCTGCCTTCAATCTTTCCCAGCATCAGGGTCTTTTCCAGTGAGTCAGCTCTTCGCATCAGGTGGCCAAAGTATTGGAGTTTCAGCTTCAACATCAGTCCTTCCAATGAACACTGAGGACTGATTTCCTTTAGGATGGACTGGTTGGATCTCCTTGCAGTCCAAGGGACTCACAAGAGTCTTCTCCAACACCACAGTTCAAAAGCATCAATTCTTCGGCACTCAGCTTTCTTTATAGTGCAACTCTCACATCCATACATGACCACTGGAAAAACCATAGCCTTGACTAGACGGACCTTTATTGGCAAAATAATGTCTCTGCTTTTTAATATGCTGTCTAGGTTGGTCATAACTTTCCTTCAGTATTGGTATAAGTTTTAGATCCTTAGAATATGGGCATGTTCCGTGGGGGTTGCATTAGGAGACAGCGAGTTTATTTTTGTTTTTTTGTGTTTTCTTTTCTGTCTCTTCATTCCTGTTCTTATGCTGGCCTAAGCTTCTTGCTATTCTGCTATGATCTTGGTTAAACATCTAAGTGCTCAGTACTTCACATTTTTCCTTTTTTTTTTTTTAAATTGAGATATAATTGACAGTGTATTAAAGGTATGCTATTAATACATAATGATTTGATGTATGTATGTTTTGTGAAGTGATAATCACTAAGTTTAGTTAACATCCATCACCATATATAGTTACAATTTTTTTCTTGTGATGAGAACTTTTAGGAGTGACTATCTTAGCTGCTTTCAGTATATAGTGTAATACTATCAGCTATAGTCACCACACTGTCCATGACATCCCCAGGACTTATAACTGGAAACTTGTACCTTTGGATCACCTTCACCCATTTCTCCCACCTCCCTACCCCCACCTCTGGCTGCCATGAGTCTGTTCAGTGTCTATAAGTTTTGTTTTGTTTTGTTTTAGATTCCACATACAAGTAAGATCATACAGAATTTGTCTTTGTTTGACTGATTTCATGTAGCATAATGTCCTGTAATAAATAGTAGGTCCACTTATTGGGTGCTAGGCAAGTATAAACATAAATGTTTACACTTAAGCATTTAAATCTTAAGCAGTTTGTTTACATATTTTGACAAATGAAGAATTTGTAATGGAAGACTAGGCTAATCACTTAGTCCAAGATTGCAGGTCAGAGAGAGGAGTTAAGGAGTTAGGTTGTTGGTTGAACTGTGGCAGTATGAATCGAAAGCTCACCCCCTAACTATTGTACTATATTGCATTTCTCTCACATTCCCTCTTTCCCTTTTAACATTGCAACTCTGATTTTCTGAGTTCAACTACTTTCACCTAAATGATAAGAGAAATTCATTTGAATGAATTCACAATATTATAGAATTCTGATAATAAAAATATGATTTTGATAAAATTTGATAATGTGATGATCTTTAGTGAGAACTGAGCCAGTATGGAATCAGAACTTAATCCTGTTCTCTGAATCATCCTTCCTTCTTATAAGTGTTGTAGCTGGGTTGCCTCCATTTTTCAGTTGGAAGTTAGGTCAGTAGTTCCCAACTTAATGGGCCGAGAACACGTGGGAACACCACCCGTTACAAGGTATTGTCTGATGACCTAATGGAGGATTTGCCTTCTCATATTGTGCTGTTATTTTTAACTATGTATCAGTACTACCATGATTAGAATATAAAAAATTACATATTCATGATAGAATTTTGTCATATTTTCTTAGTGTGTGAATACTAAAAATACTACCTTGGGGATCTGAACATCTTGATGTAAATGAAATCCTTTAACTTGTAAAGAAACATTGCTTAAAACATGCTATAAAGAAATTATATACACTGGTTATATTTTAGAATTTGTTTTCAAGGCAATCATAGTGAATAATGGGAAATCAGTTGTAATATTTAAATGAATGACTAGCTTGCCAACTTTCAACTGGTAAAATCCCTTTAATCTTCTCAGAGGTGATTCGGATTTAAATACAAGATCTTTATTAACCCAAATTCTCTCTCTGATCAGTGAAATTTTGGGCATTTAGTATAAAATTCAGGTGAGGAGGCTTTGGGCAGAAAGCCTTGCCTTGGGGGTCTTCTGTTTTGTCTCTTTCTAACTTAAGAGTTTCTGAGGACTCTGTCATTTCTTCCCAGTAGCTCCAGGGCAGAGACAAGTGAGGAGTGGAGTAGTGGTGTATTGTGTCATTTTGTAAACTGAGTGCCTTCTATTTTTTTTAATTTCACGCTAGGATTGGGAAAAAAATGAAAAAAGTAAGATTTATTAGTCTCTTTTCTCCCCACATTGCTAAGTATAGTCACAAACCATCCCATTTTATGTTAGTTTGCTAGATAAAGTCTCAAAGAGGGTGACTTGCCGAAGGTCCCAAGTCATAAATTTTGAAGCGCGTATTCCTTGCTCCAGAGATTTTTCTTTTTCATTTTACCTCACTGCCTTTCAGTGTGAAGAGTTTTTTTTCATTCATCTAAATGACATGATTTCAGAAGTAAGCATTACTTGAGGAAAATTTTATTTAAATTGTAAAAATGTAATTTGTAATTTTAGATTAACAAATTATTTTTGGCTGCACTGGATTGCTGTGTGTGGGTTTTCTCCAGTTGTGACAGGTGGGGCCTGGTCCTAATGGCGGCGCCCGGGCTTCTCACTGCAGCGCCTTCTCTTGCTGCAGAGCCCTGGCGCAGAGCACGCAGGCCTCAGGAGTCCGGCACACGGCTCAGCAGCTGGCGCCTCCCAGGCGCTGGAGCACAGGCTCAGCCGTCCTGGGGCCTGGGCTCGGTGCTCCTCGGCGTGTGGGACCCTCCCAGACCCGGGGTCAAACCCTCTGTCCCCCTGCACTGGCAGGTGACGCTCGCCCACGGCGCCACCAAAGAAGGCCTGTAATTTGCATTTAATAATTTTAATAGGTTGAAATTAATATATTAAAGTTATAAATTAATATTGTGTCACCCAAGAAGGAAAAAGAATAAAGATACCACTCAGTTAGTTTGAAAATATTTAGTGCCTTTATAAGAAAATTCTGTAATACTTGAGCTAGAAAATGAGAGAAATAGAATGATGTAGGGTCGTTGCCTAAATTTTATTGTGGGCAGAATATTAGTCCACATACATTTTAAAAGATAATGGTACAACCTTCTGTTGGGTTTGTTTCAGTCACTGCAGTCACTCGGTCGTGTCTGACTCATTGTGACTCCATGGACTGCAGCACACCAGGCTTCCCTGTCCATCACCAACTCCTGGAGCTTGCTCAAACTCATGTCCATCGAGTTGGTGATGCTATCCAACCATCTCATCCTCTGTCGTCCCCTTCTTCTGCTTTCAGTCTTTCCCAGCAGCAGGTTCTTTTCCAATGGGTCAGTTCTTCACTCCAGGTGGCCAAAGTATTGGAGCTTCAGCATCAGTCCTTCCAATGAATATTCAGTCAGGATTGATTTCTTTTATGATTGACTAGTTTAATCTTTACCCTTGCAGTCCAAGGGACTCTCAAGAGTCTTCTCCAACACCACAGTTCAAAAGCATCAATTCTTCAGCGCTCAGCTTTCTTTATGGTTCAGGTCTCATTATCCATTCATGACTACTGGAAAAACCATAGCTTTGACTAGATGGACCTTTGTTGGCAAAGTAATGTCTTTTTTGTGTGTGTGTGGGGAGGGGGTTGGTTTAGATTGCTTATTTAATTTTATTTATTTTAAGCAAATGCCTCCTTTCTTTAAAATTCTTTTTTGGTAATTTTGTAATGGATTTTGTAAATACATGGTGATATGGATTTTGATGTTTTAAAGCAAGATTAAAGCTTGTAGAGTATACATTTGTGGGGGTGAGAAACAGCTTAAAGTAGTAAATAAAAATTCTGGCCAGTCAGTTTGCTTACTAGAACAGACATAACATGAATGTGAATATATATATGTAATCTTGTGCTTTAATTTATAAGACTTTCTTCCTACCAGTTTATTACAGATTTGTTGCCATACTTTTTGGGGGACGGGGCCTATTTTTGTTAATAAATTTTGATTCTAAGGGAAGGAAGTTTCCACTGAATGAATAAAAGCAGATGAAAAAAGTCAACATTTTTGTCTTATACAATCACCTTAGAGTTTTAAAGTACTTTTAGAAGTCACTGGCTGCTTTGGAAAGTAGGATTTGGGAGAAGATGTTTTAGTTCGTCTCTCAAGAGTGTTAAACTGGAGGTTTACTCAGCATTTCTGGACTTTGACTGTAAAGACTTTAGGAATCAGTTCAGCTCAAGGAACTCTGGGTCTCTACTGCATGCAGTTATTTCACTTCTTAAAACAATCCTGAGAACCAGGTGGTGTTATCATTCCCTTTAGATTAGGAAACTGGGAACTGGGGCTTAGGGAGGTTAAGAAACTTGTCTAAAGTTAGTAAGTAGTAGAACCAAGATTTCAGTACAGAGAATTTGATTTCCGGCATTGGGATCTTTGTCCTTGTACAGTACTGTCTACCTGGATTTCATTCGAAATTATCTTCACCAGCTCCCCCTCCCCCAAAAGTTTTATATTCTACTAGACCAGGAGTTCTTAACCCCCTGTGGTCGCTGAACCTTAAAGAAGCCATCAGTGGACTCCAGGTAAACTCCTTGAAATTAGATGCAAATTTTGAATGTGTATTCATTTTTCTTGGGATAGGGTCCACAGATTTTGGCAATTTCTCAAGGGTCTCTGACCCTCCAAGGTAGTGAGAATCACTGCACTGTAAGCTGTTCTGAGGAAGGTACTATGAATTTTCATCTTTGTATTCCTTAGCATCTGGTTTTTTGATTGCTCAGAAATATTCGTTGAAGACAATTGAACGAATAAGAGATAGTATGTGGGGAAGTAAGCTTAGAATTGGTCATAATTTGGGAATTTTAAGATGCCTTGAAATGTTTACTAAATGAGTATGAGAGCATTAGTTTTATTTACTTGGTTCAGAAAACTGTTTTGTTACTGACAAGTTTGAATTTTCAACTCTAGTATATAGTAGCCCTATAAAGTTAGGTTTTTTGAAGTCAGAGCATAAATTAGCAGAATTTAAGTGTGTTCAGAAATGCCACTGATAAGTCCTCTAGATCTAGAGGCTGCTGTGTGGTTTCTCTAAAAGGCCAGTTTTGTTTGTGTTTTTTGTTGTTTTCATCTAGTGTAAGAATGAAGTGTTTTAGTACTTGGTGGAGCTCTAAGGTCCATAGTACATCTTTTTTTTTTTCATAGTACATCTTTAAACATTAAAATCATACTCAGTGCTTAAAGTATTCCTAGTCATGAGAGCCACATGGAAACTGAGAGCAGCTGAGGGAATGGCAGTGTCCTATCTCCCATCTCAGGCTTTGTCTAGAGCACATGTGTTTTGACTGTATCAGGGTAGATTGGTTGTTGGGAATTGCATGCTTTATTTTTTTTTCCTAAGTGGTTGTTCATGTTCACAAGTATTTATTCGTATTCTCTCTCTACTACAAGTAAAAGTTAAAAGTAGACATTAGGTGAAAATCTGATGAGTCCAGCATATGTTGTACTTTCTGTTCAAGCATGAGTTTTACTCTCAAGGTTTCATATATTTTTACCAACAAAAAAGTTTCTTCGACTATTTTACCATGTCAAAACTGCTTACATTTTATCGAATGTTTTTTCCTTTTTTTTTTTTTTTGACCTAGTGATGACATATTTAAATTCCTCTATTTGCCGAATGACTTCAATTTCATCTGCTTTCTTCCAGAGCTAAAAGACAAGATATAACGTTTGAGCACACTGCTCATACATTCGGTGTTGAGGGGTTTTGTTTTTTGGTTTTTTTTTCCTGTTAGCTCCAAGTTCAGTTTATATGTTAGTTTTGGTCATGCTTTAATCTCTATGCTTTGTCTTTGCACATAGTGCCCCTTTGCCTGGTCTCTGTTTAATGCGTGGAATAAGAACTGTTTTTTGTTTTTTTCAGTTTTGTTCACTTTTTCATTGCACTGCAGCTTTTCTTTCTCCAGCTTTCTTATTTGAATAATGTCTCCTTGCTGCTCAAAACTAACCATGCATTGTGACTGAGAATGTTACTAAGTAGAAGGAAAGTGTTAGTCGCTCAGTGTCCGACTCTTTGCAACACCATGGACTCCAGCAGGCTCCTCTGTCCATGGGGTTCTCCAGGCAGTAATACTGGAGTGGGTTGCCGTTTCCTTCTCCAGGGGATCTTCCCAACCCAGGGATCAAACCTGGGTCTCCTGCATTGCAGGCAGATTCTGTACCGAGTCACAAGGGAAACCCTAAGTAGAAGGAAAATCTCATGAATTTAATTGTATGGGAAGTGCATGTTGTTTTATTGCAGTGTGCTGAAGATGAGTTGTACAGTGTATCACAGATTCTGTTTGGATTTCTAAATTCTCTTTTAGCAATATTCTTTTAGAACAGTTTCTTTTGTATTCTTGGCAACATAAACCTTGAGGAAGTGTTACAACCAGTCTCTAGTGTATAACAGTTAATGTTTAAAATCTCTTAATACAGTGAGCTGTCACCATGTTTAATAAATTACAGTATTGTATTAACATAAATTCCTTTGGGTGCCAAGATATCTGTTGCACAGATGCTTGCTGTTATTTATAGGTTTGTTTCTAACCTTTGTAGGTTGACTTTTATTTTTCTGTTCATTTGTCACCATGCAGTAGCATAATTCTTTAACTGGCATATATGCAAAATAGTTTTCAAGAAGAGACTATGAAAGTACTGAAAAAGCAGATCACTCAAAACTTTTGAACCTTAAGCAGTATAGTAAGATAAAGTTCCATAATTTAAATAGATATATTGTCTTTATTTGCATGTTCTTCTATGGCCTTTCTTCCCAACATTGGGTGAACTACAGAAGTGTCTTTAGCTGACAAAACTAGATGGTGGCAGTAGCCTGATTGTTTCTCTTTGGTTTTGAACCTCTGAGACCAGGTGCTGGGGTGGGGAAAAATTCGTGTTTGTGTTTTATTTTAGAGTAAGCTGTTGGCATTTTCTGTAAGTCTGAGTCTTCTTTTGGATTAAACATTTTTTGAGTGGGAACTTCAATTTTATTTGCTAGTCAGGTTCAGTAATCAGTAACTCATATTCTTCTTTAAGTTATGGATACTCTATTAAAATATCAGAGTTAATTTTTAGAATGAATGTGTAATATTTTCATGTGCTAGTGATCTAATTTTCTAATTTGTAATTATTTTAGGTAAATGAAGCCAGTTTTGTAAAATCATTGGTAGCTGAACTACCTCCAGTTCAGGAGATTAAATTTATTAGAAAATAGTTTTGAATATTTGTAAACATTTACTTTTTGAAAGTTACTAGACACAAACTCCTACATTTTGCTACTTCCCTATTTCTCACACTATTTTAGTAAAATAGGATAAAATCTTATCTGTAAATGTAAATTACATGAATTTGTAAAAATAAGACTATAGTAGCCAGGTCTTTCTAAAACAAAACAAAAAAACTCTTACATTCCAGTAAGTCTTCTAGTTTTTTGCATAAGAGGAACTTTTCAGTTTTTAGTTTGTTAAGAATTTAACTTGGAAGGAAAAAAAAATTTTTTTTTTCTTGTACAATAAGCTGCAGCTATTATAATTGGGGTTTTAACCTAATGTATTTAGGAATTGAAGTGGTGTTTTACCAGTTCTCTGGTAGGATTTTAGCACCATTAATGAATGGGGCTTCCCTGGTGGCTCAGTGGTAAAGAATCTGCCTGCCAATGCAGAAGACGGGAGTTCGATCTTTCGGTCGGGAACATCTCCTGGAGAAGGAAATGCCTACCCACTCCAGTATTCTTGCCTAGAGAATCCCATGGACAGAGGAGCCTTGTGGGCTACAGTCCACAGGGTTTTGAAAGAGCTGAATATGACTTAGCAACTAAACAACAACCACCATTAACAAATACTTATTGTTTTGTTTTTTTATACTTTTCCTCCCCTCGTATTTTATTATGAAACATTTCAAACAGGAATTTGAAAGGTTGTGCTGTGAGCACTGTAGATTCTACGGTTTACATTTTCTTTATTTGCTTTACTATGTATCTTATTCATCATTCTTTCCATCCACTGTTGTTTTTAAAAAATATATCTAAGTAAATTGAAGATATTAGAATATTCCACCCTTACATACTTCATGAATGTTAGTAATTAAGAGTGGAGGTTCTTTTTCTTTTTAGATAAAATTTGCATGTAGTCAAATGCACAGATTTTTAATGTACCGTCAGATGAGTTTCAAGGAACACATCTAGCCGTGTAACGTAAACCCCTGCAGATTTAGAACGTTACCTTCACCTCTTCTTCCTCCTGCCGTCAATACACTGTCACTGTTCTGTTGTTTTCACCATAGATTTATTTTGTTTATTCTACAACTTCGTATAAGTGGGTTCATAGAATACTCTTTTGTGAGGCTTTTTCACTCAGCATGATCTTTTTGAGGTACATTAATGTTGCATTTTCTAGTAGTTCATTCCATTTTATAACTTTTGGTTTATTTTGAAACCTCAGGTGTACTTTACACAGAAATTATTTGTCCCTTCCTGAATCCTTAAAGTACTCTATACTAAATTCTAAGGTATTTGTTATATCACAGATACTCACTTATCTTCACTACTCCGTAAGCAACATGTTTTCAGAGCATGGCGTATAAAAGATGCCCCACTAATACTTGTTGAACGGTCTATAGTTAAAAGTCTTTCTTACCGCTTTTGTTACAGAGATCCCAAACTTGAGTTACAATTATAATGTAAAACTAGTGCTTGGATGACTGGAGAAGGAAATGGCCACCCACTCCATTTCTTGTCTGGAGAATCACATGGACAGAGGAGCCTGATGGGCTCCAGTCCATGGGGTCCCAAAGAGTCAAGAGACAACTGCGGGACTAACACTAGTGCTTGGATGAAGATTAAATAAAATTTTAATTATAGTCTGTTGTCAATTTTTTCCAAGGGAGTCTTCATTTTTATGGTGAGCAAATGTGAGACTTTCAAATACCATAATGATTTGTAGCATATAGGGGTGAAGAGTGGGAATCAGTCAAATAATAAGACTATTGCCAGTTTAATTATGACTTTGACCTTTTATTTCTCTGAATACATTATTTCAGTTTTCATTATATTCTTGGTACTTTGATAATCACATTTACAGCCCTTTTTATTTTATAGAGTCACCGTGTACATTTCTTATTCTTTAAGAAAACTTATTTGGAAGTAGCATAGGATCATTGCCTCTCAGAATAGGGCAAGTGAAAAGTTGGGAGTCTTATAAGATATGAAAAGTGGAGAAGCATCTGTGTTTTTGCCCTTCTCGTCTTTTTCACTGATTATCCCAATCTAGATCTGTACCTCTGTAAATCCAGATAGATAGGTAGGCTTAATGTGGAAAGGTTATTTATGAGTAGAACACAGTGGTACAAGAGTTTGCCTTAGGCAAATTTTATAGTAGGCAGTTCTTGTCCATAAAATTCTGCCTATTTTGATTGCAGATTTAATCTCAATATTCACAGCAACTTACTAGGTACATTTGAAATGAGCTGTTCCTGAGTTTTAAAATGACCATATATTTAATAGAGCCATGAAACAATAGGTGAGCTCGCAGAGAACAAATGGGCAACAGTGCTGTGTTGCAAAAGAATGTACGGCCTTGTTCACCATGTCCATTTTTAGATCAGTCTGGCTGGCAGTGAAATGCAGAAGTGCTTGCCACACAGGTGCAGTGTTCTGCAGCTGTTGGAAACATTTGCCCTCCCACCTACCCTGCACTCCCCAGCTCCCTCACTTCTTCACATATAATTATGCTCTGTTTAAACTATTAATGCCAGAAGATGGGATTTGAGAATTTGAATGTCTGTTTACAACTAGGTACAACTCGGAGAGATAATTGGTCATTTAAGCAGCTGAATTTAATTGTCTAGATGACTTGAAGTTTCCAAAAACTAACAACCTAGCCTTAAGGTCAGAGTTTTAGAATTACAAGGGACTGCCTTTACCTTTGAAAGAGCATGTCTGCAGAGTTACTGACCTCCAGACTGAACTTCTTGAGGACAGCGCTTATATTTATATTTTTAATCTGCTGCAACAAGCATAATGCTTGGCACCTAGTAGGTAGGCACTTGATATATGTTTGTGAGTATCTTAGATTAGCAGATGAAGCCAAAGTATTATTTAGATGTGATATGGTTCTAAGTCCGAAAACTATGATTTTTTTTTTTAAGCAGATGCCTCATGGTAAGTTTTATAGCAGCCTTGAGAACAAAGTGCTGCGGCAGCAGAGAGAAAGGGAATGGTCAGTGCTGCCCATGGTGGTCGTTGGATACTTTATGTTTTCATATATTGTGGAAAATCTTTTCCTAGACTACAGTTTAGAGAACTTGGTTTTGAAGAGTTTTTATCATCTTAAGAGACATCAGTGTATTTTCCCTAAAGCAGTGTCTTTTCCTCCTTATCCCCATTTTAGGCAATTTTCATGCATTACATAAGGAGATTAAAGTTTAATGATTCCAAATCTGAAAGTTCTAGAGAAGAATGTTTTCTGTAAACTGACTAGAACAAATATTTTCTTTTCTGTAGTTGCCTTTTCTTTTCTGAAAAGAAAGTAGGCTTTGGAGTCAGACTTAAGTTTGAATCCCAGCTCTTTAAACAGCATTTACCTGAAGGAAGCAATTTAACCTCCTCATGCATCAGTTTCTCTGTCCATAAAATAGGGGTAATACCTGCTGTAAAATAGTGGTATAAGGAGAAATAAGCTACTTCCTAAAAGTGTGGCACCAGTGTTCCTGGAACATATCAAGAATTTAAGAAATACTACTTCCTTTTCATTCAAAGGGGAATCTTGTGGAGGTGAGCAGGATTGTAGTGCTTCTCTGGCATCAGGGAAGCTGTTGGAGGAGGCGGCACTGTGCCTTTAGGCTGCTCTTCTTTCGCCATGTATTAGTACACAATATCTGCAAGGCAGGTAGAGATGTTGCAGTCTTGTCGTTGGTGGAAACAAAAAACTGATAGTTAAATTAAAAGATAGTAGGGATACTGAGAGTAAATACGTAGAGGTTCTGAGAAGAGGAAGCTCCTGATAAACTGCAGTTGTTGGGCATCCTTCGTGTCTGTAGGAAAGCTTCAAACTGGACCTTAAAGACAGAATGAAGGAGAACGGAAAACATTAAGAGGATCAGAAGGATAAAAAGTGCAGAGCCTCTTTGGCAGAAATTTTTTCCCACCTTTACTCAGGTATAATTGACATAGAACATCGTGTAAGTTTAAGGTGTGGAAGTGTCAATTTGGTAAATTTATGTATTGCAAAATTATTACCACCTTAGCATTAGCCACCACCTCCAACCTGTCACAGGTTCTTTTTTGTGGTGAGAACATTTAATATCTATTGCTCTTAGCAGCCTGCAAGTTTTTTACAGTATTGTTAGCTATAATCACTGTGCTGAACATTAAATACCCAGAATTTGCCAATCTTGCAACTATAACTTTACCCTTTGACCAGTATTTCCCCCATTACCCGCACTGCCCATCCCCTGGTAACTACCACTCTACTCTCTGTTTCTCTGAGTTTGGCTTTTTTTAGATTCCACAGATAAGTGATATCATACCGTATTTGTCTTTCTTCATCTGAATTATTTCACTTAGCACAATGCCCTTAAGGTCATCTATGTTATTGCAAATGGCAGGACTTCCTTCTTTCTCATGACAGAATAATACTCCATTTGTACATACGTACTGTGTCATCTTTATCCATTCACCCAATGACAGGTTGTTCCCATATCTTGGCTATTATCAATAATGCTGTGATGAATATAGGGGTGCAGATCTCTCTTTGAGATCATGTTTTCATTTCCCTTGGATGTATACCTCATAGTGAGATTTGCTGATCATATGGTAGTTCTGTTTTTAATTTTTTTGAGGAACTTCTATACTGTTTTCCATAGAGACTATACCAATTTACGTTCCCACCAACAGTGTATAAAGGTTCCCTTTTCTCCCCATTCTCACCAAATTTATCTCGTCTTTTTAAGGATAGCCATTTTAACAGGTATGAGGTGATATCTCACTGTGGTTTTGATTTCCAGTCCCCTAATGGTTAGTGATGTTGAGCACGTTTTCATATACCCCTTGGCCATTTGTATGTCTTTAGAAAAATGTCTGTTCAGTTCTTCCTGGCAGAATATTTTTATATGGCTGGTTATAGTAGTTTCAACTATTTAGAACAGAAAAATGGGGCTAACTGAAACTGTCTTTGCTGATGTAGAGGAAGCAGGAGGAAAGTATTCTGAGAGTGACCTGTCACTTATTATGTGTGTCTTTCTTTTAAAGCATAAGCCAGGTAGCATGCTTCCTATTCTCTGAGATTTCTTGCTCAGATTAATAGATAAAAAATCTTCAAAATCCTATATTACCTTACCTATTAATTCCCTTAGATAATCTTTGACTTCATTTCTTGCTATTTGCTCTCTCATCCGCACAGCTCTATTTCCAGGAGTAATATGACTGACATGCTACTGCTTCACAGCCTGCGGACTTGTTTCTGTTTGTAAACCTCTTCCTTCAGGTATCCATGTGGCTTGTTCCCTCAGCTCTCTCAGCTTTCTACTCCAGTGCAGTCTGAGGAAAGAGGAGAAAAGGGAGCTCTTGTACCCTGTTGGTGGGAATGTAAAAATTGGTACAGGCATTAGGGAAAACAGTATAGAAGTTCCCTCATATGTCAAATGCCATTCCTACGGTTTTATTTCCAAAGTGCTTAGAACCATTTCACATGTATTGTAAAAAGTGCATTTGCTCATTGTCTCTTCTAATCCTTCTAAAATATAAACTCCTTGAGGGCAGATACTTTTTTTTTTTTATTCACGGCCACACTTCCAGTGCCTAGCGCAAACTAGACAAGAAATACTTATTTATTAAATGAATAAACTTTTTCTTTCTTTCTGTGTTGTGAAAGAACTTTGGTCACCATAGACTTTTTTTTCCTTTAGTGCCATTGAATGACCAAAATGGGGCCTTCCTGAGGAAAGCATCAGTTCATTTGGTTAACGTTAAACATGTGCTTTGCAAATACAGGTGTGCCTCAGAGATACTGTGGGTTTGATTCCAGACTTACTGTAATAAAGTGAATATTGCAATAAGGGGAGTCACAGGAAATTTTTGTTTCCCAGTGCCTATAAGAGTTATGCTTACACTGTACTGTCTAAAAAATGTGTCTAAAAGCATTATGTCTAAAAACAAAAACCTAAGTAGACTTCATTTTTTTCCCTTTTTATCTGAGAATTCATAATGGTTGACAATTTGGTCTCACCCTAAGAGAATGGAAAAAGTTTACACTTGGTTAGAAAGGGTCAGTAAAACTAGTAACATTTTTGAAATTTATGTGAGAGAGAGAGGTTTAGAGAAGGGGAGTCAACAGTATGTCTTGTAAGTAAGTAGGGAAAGTATCACAAGATTTGAATTAGTTCCCTGAAGCAAAATGTGATGGGAAATCATTGAACAATTTTGGAGAGTCTAGTAGTATAATTAAAGACATGTTTTTAGGACTTTGATTTTTGCTAGGACAGTCAAAAGAAGAGAAATCAAAATTTTAAGGACATTTATAAAGAAAAGTTTGGTGTATTTGAAGTTTGAAATAATCTGAACAAGAAAAATGAAGGAAAAATGGCCACAACAGGAGAAAAAGCATTTGAGAAAAAGCAGTAATGGGACGCTGTTTGGGATGTAGGGAATATAGGAGGACAGTGTTTGAAATACCAACTTATTATTATCATAGTTTTAGGATAAGCGATAAGAGGGCTTCCCTAGTGGCTGAGTGGTAAAGAATCCACCTGACAATGCAGGTGATGCAGGTTCGATCCCTGGATCAGGAAGAGCCCCTAGAGAAGGAAATAGCAGCTCACTCCAGTATTCTTGCTTGGAAAACCCCATGGACAGAGGAGCTTGAAGGGCTTACAGTTTGTAGAGTCATAAAGAGTCGGACATGATTAAGTAAGTAAACAACAACAACAACAAAGCAATAACTATAATTTACTCTCAGTTTCCATCCTTAGAAAAGAGGCTAGAAAGTGAGGTGACAATTTTTTTTTTCCTGTAAATTGCTTTTAGAATATGGTTTTTTCTCTACAATGGCCTAATTAGCAGGGGAGGGAGGAATATTTTCACTAGGGATAACAGTATGTTTTTTATTCATCTATGATCATAGATGAATTACCTATAATCATAGGTAATGTGGGTGAGAGAAAAAGTACTGATGTAGTTTCAGAAATACTGAAATGATTTGGGGGGATAAAAGATGCATAGAAATGCTTTTGGTTTGTTAAAACTGATGTTTTTAGATGGAGTTTCCTTTCTAATCTTAACCTCAAGACTGTGTTTACTTTTGTTTGTTAATTTAGTAGGTCTGTCTGTTAACTTAGTATGTGACAGTTTTCACGGAAGTCAGGGAACATTTTGATTTTTTTTTAGCAGTAGGTGTGTATGTTGTTGACCTTTTAGGTATGTTATACACTCAGCTAGCTAAGTGCGTTAGATAAGAGGCCGAAACCTAGAAAGAAACAAATGGCAGAGCAGTGTTTTTCAACAGAATTATTGTTCTGCTCTTTGGCTTTCTCATTGTCATTCTATACATCTCCCTTCCCAGTTGCTCAGCCATACCCTTTTCCAGCTTTCTGCAAAATTTTAACACTTTGCTTCTATGTTAACACACAGCATTGAATAAAGAAGGGCAGATTTAGTCTAGACAGCTCAAATAGCACTTTTCAGGCACTAACTGTTCAATGCTATGCTTGACTCTGAGCATACAAACCTAAATACACATGATCCCTTGTTGTGAGAAAGTCATAGCAGAGCAACCTAGTGGGAGAACATCCACAATCTACAGTAATATTTTCATAGAGATACTTGAAGAGCTAGTTCCATTTAGTAATCTTGACAAAAACAAAAGCATAAACAGTCCAAAAGTGGTCCTCTCATGGCTTTTCTTCATAAACATTAAAACCTATATTTTAGAATTATTCTTATAGAGAGCAAATAAAATACTTGTTTTTTTAGAATCATTTGATCAATTTAAGTAGATTGACAAAGCATTTTTGGTAATATATTGAACTAAATATGGCTTTATTTTAAATTATTCAAATTTTACATTAATAAAAATTAGTGTATTAAAAAGGATCTTTTCAGTCCAAGCATGTTCTAATTCTTAACATTTTATTTAATCTTTAAGTTATATTCTCCTATTTCCTATTGAGTACTTTTGATCTTTTGTTTTTAAAAAATTTTTCTCTGCATGAAAACCCTATTGCTTTATAGAAAAATGTTGTCTGAAAATTCATTATCAAATCCTTTTAAGATGATACAGACTATGTTTTTCCCCTTTTTTTAATTGTATTTTTTTATTTAAACTGGTCTCACACATAAACTTTCTTAGAATCACGTAGTTCCTGGTTCCTATGGGACTTCCTGTTTTCTCAAATAAAAATAGAAAAGCACCTCAGAAAGGAAACCTGGTCAGTGTGAACGACTTTGTAGGCTCAGTTAGTCTTAGTTGTGTCCTGACTTACAGAGATCCAGGTATCTGAAATCTTTGAACATTTTTGCATATAATTTTAAAGTAGAGGGTAAGGAGGAGATTCTAAATAATAACTAGAAAAGTACTATATGATATTCAGCCATAAACTTGTTTGAATCTTGTGGGGAAGGATGGATGTAGGGAGGTTGGATGGAAAATGGTAAATCCTGTCTTTATAATATTTATTAGAAACAAGTTGTTTAATATTGAGACCTAATTCTTAGCTATTTTGATGTGTGTGTATGTTTCTTGACACTTTCCCAGATGTTAGCAAGGGCTAGGCAGGTTTGTCTTTTAATTACTGGAAGTAAGAATTATAAATAAATGACTCAGCTTTAAAGCATCTTGCATGTTTCCTCCAATAGTGACTGACTTTTATATTTTGAAGAGAAACCAGGTTAAGGAGCCAAAATGAAGGAAGCCATTAATAGCAGTGATCATAGGTGACACTGTATCGAGCATTTCATATGGTCTATCTCACTTACTCCCAACACCTGTATAGAGTGGGTGTCATCGCATCCTTCCCTTATAGAAGGGGAAACGACAGCCTAGAGTGGCCAAGTAGATAGTAGTACAAGGTCACTCTGCTAGCAAGCAATAGCGCTAGGACTGGAACCAAGTCTGAGACCAGAGCACCTGCTCTTAATTATTATAGAACAAACAACAAAATCATAGAATGGTAAATATAGTAAGTCTGAAAAATTAGTTCTCTAACCTTTGTTATCATGTTTGTTTATATTTTGTTTGCATGTTTACGTTCAGTTTTAGCAGATTACGTTTTAGCATTTCTGAGGGTTTGGTTAGGGGGATTCTTAAATGATACTAACAGTTCTCTCTTTTTCTTTCCTTGATAGTAAAAAACCCCTTTGATGAAACATTTGGAAACATACAAGTAAGTAAAAAATCTTAATACTGATACTTTATGTCATGTTTTTTTTTTTTTATGTCATGTCATGTTTTTTATGATAAAAGTATTAGGATGAATATCAACTGACAATAGGAATTTTAAAGGTTCTTTTATGCTGAGGCATTTTGTTATTTTTGAGTATTCCTTTTCTATAGTGTAATTAAATCTGACACAGATTTTCTCCAAAGAGCGGAACTATTTATCATTTTAAGATAAAAGCTAATCGCAAAGTAAAATGGCAGGGGCATGTCATCTGGGGATCTGGACTTAGCCTTTAAAGTGTGTGTGTGTTTTCTTCGTTGTTGGATACTCTAGCAGATTTTGCTCTTCTTTTATTCTCTTTGGATTTTTTGCTCATTGGCAGGCCTTTTCAACTGTCAGGAAGCAAAGGATTTAGAGTCTTATGCAACCTATTTATGATTCCTTTTCTTTTTAAAGGATTTATAATATTAATTTTAACCTAAGTGTTACGTGGAAATATTTTTCACTTGCGCATCATGAGTATAGGCAATACAAAGGTTGTGATATTTGAGTTTATATTATAATACACAATTAGTTGTTTTTTTTTTGTTGTTGTTTTATTATTATAGGAACTGACAGTAATATAGATAGACCTGTATGGAAAATATTGTTGTGCTAAAGGATATGTACTAATGTGAAGTCATATCCATAGACTGCAACTTTAGATTGTTAGTATTGATTATTTTCAGTAGCATTTTATTGTGACGATACTTATTTTTTTTTAAAGTTGACTTTTGATCAGTTATGATATTAAGATTAACACTGCTATGTTAGTTTAAATTTGCAGTATATACTCACTGAACATTGAAAATGCAAGACTATTTTCTTCTGTATAATTTTCTACTTGGAGGAACCTGAAGTTCCTAACCTCTGAATAATAGTAATAATTATAATGAAGATAATGGCTATTCACTTATATTAAGTGTTTATTCTGTGTGAGGCACTGTGCTAAGTGATTAAAATCCATTATTATCATTTAATTAAGAACTTGATACAAATACAGAAAATATCCTTGAGACAGTTGGCTGAGATAGAAGAGGGGAATATTTAAAGGTGACACTATATGAGAAAATTTGGTGGAGTCACCCTATAGTTTGACTTTTCCTCCTATGAATCAGAATGATTGATTCAGAGAATGAGATTTGCTTCAGAGAATGATTTATATGACCAAAAGAAAATCTGGAGCTTACCAAAATACACAATTAAAAGGTAGCTATTAATATTTCAAATTAAAAGTTATTTTTGCTAATGAAAGGTTACTTTTGAAAGCTTACTTTAAATATGGATTTGTTTGTAGATCTTTAACTTGTTTTCAGGTTGATCAGTAGACACACTTCAAGCCAAGAATTAGAAGAGAGTTTGAAAAGCAGACAGAATGGAAGAAGTTTATAATGAAACTATGACCCAATATAAGTTTCTCTAAGAAAGTAACTTTGGAATTTAATATACAGACCTTTCAGGTTTACCTCTAGTTTAGCATAATGGTGCTAAAGATGATTGAACCAAAGCTTTTCTACTCTTCAAAGCTGATTTGCTCCCATTAATAAAATATTCCATAAAAACTATTCAGATCATAATTTAGTTGATCATTTGGATGGCAATTGACACCTTTGTAGTAATATAGATGGTCATTTTGAATGAGTTGCCACTGGAAAAATAATTCTTGAAAAAATTATAGTCGAGATTTTGGGGTGTTTAAATTCTTTGTATGAGACTATAATAGCATATATGTTATCCAGTATGAGATTCAGTTACATATGATTACGTTTTGTTATTTTTTCTACTTATCTCAGTTCAGTTAAGTTCAGTCGCTCAGTTGTGTCTGACTCTTTGCGACCCCATGAATCGCAGCACTCCAGGCCTCCCTGTCCATCACCAACTCCCGGAGTCCACCCAAACCCATGTCCATTGAGCCGGTGATGCCATCCAACCATCTCATCCTCTTGTCGTCCCCTTCTCCTCCTGCCCTCAATCTTTCCCAGCATCACGGTCTTTTCCAATGAGTCAGCTCTTTGCATCAGGTGGCCAAAGTATTGGAGCTTCAGCTTCAACATCAGTCCTTCCAATGAACACTCAGGACTGATCTCCTTTAGGATGGACTGGTTGGATCTCCTTGCAGTCCAAGGGACTCTCAAGAGTCTCCTCCAACACCACAGTTCAAAAGCATCAATTCTTCGGCTCTCAGCTTTCTTATAGTCCTGCTTGTCTAGTCCAGTGTTAACAGATATGAATGGAAAGATGACGTTTATTCCCAGGCCTCTGATGTTCATTAAAGATATAATCACAGAGAACAGTGTCAAATTTTTGGATTTAGTTTTGATTTTGAAAGGGGTGTGGGAGTGGGCATGATCAAGACATGTAAAACAAAAAAATCAGTTTCTTTCCCAGATAAGAGAGGAGAGAGACTGAAAATTCTCAGCTATTTTAGTACCAAAGCTTAGTCAGATTTACCTTGGTTTTATATATCAAGTCTGTAATCAACACAATCAGTGGGACACCTCATCTTACTATATTGAACATATTTATTAAAAGTGATTTTGTGGTTTAATCTATCACAGATGCATAGCTTTCAGAATCCTGTGTTTCAGTCCCTGCAGTTACTTTTTGATGTCTGATTTTTAGTTTGGATTTTTAATCTTATTTGATAAGAACTGACTTGATTCAGAATCTAATTGAGATAGAGTTGACGGGGTGAAAAAGCAAACAGGAAAAGCAAATAGTTTGCTACTTGCTACTTGGAAAGCAAGTAGTTTGCTGAAGGATTGTCACTTATCTCTATCAACCGACTCACATAAAACCAGGGACTCTGCTAGTAGGATTGTGGCACCTCTGATGAATTTTCTTCTTCCTGTCACTCATTAAAGAGTCATGGACAAAAGTATGCCATGCATAGTGTGCAAACTTGTCTCTTCTGTCCTTGAACATACAGCGTGAAAATAAATGGATGTGATTGCATGTCACTGGGCATATGAACTTTACTTTCCTAGCTTTTTATATCCTGTATGAATTTGTTCCTGGTCACATTTATCCAATAATCCTGTTTTGTCAGAAACTTCAGGAGAAAGGAAATCATAAAGACATAACCCCTCATGAATCATGCATTTTTTCCAAATAGTTTGATAAGCTATTCTTACCCCCTCTTCTAACCTACCCTCCTCCATTGTTTATATCTGTCTCTGTTAATTGTGATTACTCTTAAACTGAGGTCTCATTGCTTTAACCTTCTTGAGAGGGTTCTTAGGTGTTGCAGGAGTCTCCACTCTGGTTTCCTTTCATATGGTCAGAATAATATTCCTGACACAAATTTCTGTTTTACTTTTCTTCTCCTAAATGTTCAGGATGAAGTCAAACTCTTTGTCTTGGTATCTAGGGCTCTCTAGCTATTGATTCCAAACTACTTTTTCGGGAGTTTGCTGAGTCAAAGTTGGCTACTGGTTATGTAAGAAATATAACCAAAGCATTTATGCTTTCAGGCCTATGCTGTGCCTTCTGCTTGGAATGCTGGTCAATTCTATTCTTTGTATGAAGCCCAGTTCAGATATTCCCTCTTCCATAAATGGATCTTCCCACCCCTCTGTCTTCTGTATTTACATTGTACTTTGTTTGCAACTATAATATAGCATTTAGTATGTTTTTTGCCCTTAAGAACAGGAATCATCTTGTTGGCGTGGATTTCTCTCTTTTCTGAGGACAGTTCTTAACGCCCAGTTGTTGTTTAGTCACTCAGTTGTGTCCAGCTCTTTGCGACCCCATAGACTGCAGCACGCCAGGCTTCCCTGTCCTTCACCATCTCCTGGAGCTTACTCAAACTCACGTCCTTTGAGTTGGCGATCCATCCAACCATCTCGTCCTCTTGTCTCCCTCTTCTCCTGCCGTCAATCTTTCCCAGCATCAGGGTCTTTTCCAGTGAGTCAGCTCTTCATGTTAGGTGGCCAAAGTATCGGAGATTCAGCTTCAGCATCAGTCCTTCCAGTGAATATTCAGGGTTGTAGATGCTCATTAAATTCTTGTTTCACATTAATGGTTCATAAATGTATGCACGGCCACTTTGGGAGCCTCAGAGTGGTTTGAGGGTTAATCAAAAATGTCAGGTTGGTTGACATTGTGTGGTTGTCAGGTTAAAACAAAACATGAAGAAAACAGTCAATATGCATACGCTTGCGTTGTATAGAGGGGAATCGGGAGCATTGCTTTGATGGTGGGGGGAGTTTGTTTTATAGGAGACCTTTTCTGGCACTAAGGTTAGTGCCAGTATCCCAATCATCCTCAAGAAAGTAGAATATTTAGATAGTTTAGATTCTTAGGTTAAGGTTTCTTTAAAATATGGTAGCCATTGGTTAAAAATGAATTTGTCTTTCATATTAAGTAGCTTCTATGATTTTTAAATTTATTTACTATTTTTCTTTTCAAACAAAGATTATTATTTGGTACATTTTCCCTTAGGATCAGATATTTTATAATGTTTTTCTTTTAAATTTAGGAAAGTGAGAAAAATCTTATGATGAACACTTTATACAAGCTTCATGATCGATTGGCACAGCTTGCAGGTAATTGTCTCAACATTCATAGTATGTAAAAATGTTTTGAAAATTAATTTGTATATGTAGCATGTGATAGCAATAGAAATGGTTTTTCCTAAGTTCAGTGTTGTTATGTTACATACATGTGGATATTTTCTCTTTAGAAGTTTTTACGCCCTGTAGGGAGTGAGTTTTCATTTGTATAGATATGTTTAATCAAGGCCTTTATCCTGCCTGACATATGTATATGATGAAATATAGATATATACTGTATTATATAAGTTATCACTTTTTTTATTGCACTGATAGTAACAGAATTCTGAAAGCTTGTATATCAATTGAATTGAGTAAGCAGCAAATTAAAATCATAGATCTAGTATAAAAGTACAGATTTTCTTTTGGTGGAGGTATAGGTGTCGTTTCTTTGGATAAAGTAAATAGATTACAGAATTTCTTTCTCCCGACACGTTGCGTTTTCCTCATATTCTGCTCTAAGTAAGTCTGAAAAT
Organism: Cervus elaphus; assembly: GCF_910594005.1. Lineage (NCBI taxonomy): Eukaryota > Metazoa > Chordata > Mammalia > Artiodactyla > Cervidae > Cervus > Cervus elaphus. Next base: position 46,893,146 of record NC_057817.1, on the reverse strand, counting down.
TCTCATAAGCAGCGTATCTGCAGTTAGAACAAGAGAAGTGAATTGGCATCAAGTTTAGCATCTGTAAGCTGTAGTAGCCACCTTGTTGTTTATTTTTCACAGAACTAGACCAAAGAATTTCACCTTGTTGTTTATTATCTTTTAAGTCGTTTCACTTACTTTACATGTAATCTGAAAGAAGAAACTTTGGATTCTCTTCCTATAAACAGTTACAAGGAAGGAAAAATGTAATTTTACAAACTTTTGTATGTAGTAAGTCCTTTTGTAGAAACCAGATCATTTGTAGGAGCCTAGTAGGTAAATGTGGAACTTCTCTGGTCCAGTAGAGGCATTTAGAATCTGGATAGTTTCCCATCCTCTCACCAAGGTTTTTTTTTGGGAGGAGGAAGTTAGTTCTTTAATTCTGGTCAGTGTTTTTGGCTAATAATTCTCTGTATATCATTAAAAGCATTTTTTTGCATTGACTGATGGACTGTTACATACATATGCTGCAAACTAATGACATTAATTTGGTAGCTGTAGCACCCAGAAATAGAGTATATAATCTACATGGAATTCCTGATATTGCTCCTATAATACAAGGTTCTACAGTTGTTTCTATAGCAGTTTTTTATGAAGTGTCTTAGATCAACATAATCTGGAGTGCTTTTAAAGATACAGATACCTTCCTGTAGAGCAGGGGTCTGCAAACTTTTTATCTGTGAAGGGGCCAGATAGTAAATTTTTGGGCTTTGTGGGCTAGACTGTCTCTGTCACAGCTACTCAGTTCTGCTGTTACAGCATGAAAGTAGCCATAGATAATACATAAATGAAGGAGTGTGGCTGAGTTCCAGTAACACTTCATGTATGAAAACTGGTGGTAGGCCACAGTTGGTCTTTGGGTTTGCCAGCCTCTGCTATAGATCTGTGGAATCGGAATCTCTGAGGATGGATTATAAAGTTTGAAGACTATTTTTGGTTCATCTAATAGGTATTCTCGTTTTGCAACTATGACCATTAAAATCTGGAACAAAATTTATAAAGTTGGAATATGGTTGCTTTTATGATAGAAAAATTTGCCAAAAATTTTACTTTAACTATTATACGTTAAAAAATTTTTTTTAAGTACTTGAAAGAAATAGTAGGAGAAATAAAATTGAAGTTCACTGTAAGGATAATTGATATCTTATAACCATAGAGAGCCTGGTGGGGTGAATAAAGCTTTGGATTCTCTTACAAATAGCTATGAGAAAAGGAAAGTGTAGTTTTCCAAACTTTTATATGTAGTACACCTGATTATAGCTAGAAACTTCTATCTAACTTCCCTGTTGATCTGTGTTATAATATTTTTTTAAATTTTGCACACGCCTTGTTAAAAGTCGGTTTAGTAATACTCCAAAATGGACATTTTAATTCAGATTTACTTGAGTCTTGAATTATTAGCTTTAGTAATAGATGTACAAGTTAGCACAATGAATTTTCCCCCTTGAAAAATACATGCATAGAGGGCTTTCTTTGCACCAAGACCTATGAGTAGGCGTCAGTGAGCACTACTTGGTTCTTACCCCTGGCTGACAATTTCATGTGAATATGAAAGGAAGGTGTGTTTCTATGTAGATTGAAATGCATATAACGTTTGTGGTTTATGTAAAAATACTTGTTTATATTGCCTATTGGAAGTTTTTTCTAGACAATTTAAGAGTGTTTATCTTCTTTACTTAACGATTATAATAATACAATCTGTAATTGTGTATTTTATAAAAACTTTTGATTAACTATATTTGTTTTCTTTTGTTTAACATAGTACTGATTCAAAATTAATATGCTAATCTTTTCAGGAGATCATGAATGTGGCAGTTCTAGTCAGAGAACACTTTCTGTTCAAGAGGCAGCTGCATATTTGAAAGTAAGCAGTGAAATTAGAATTTTAATAGCTCTATTCTTAAAGTTAATATAAATTATTATAATTTTTATTTACTGTATGATGCATTTGATTACTTTTACTGTTAAAACTTTGGGCCTGCTGTTTGGTGTAATGTGACCAGATAGAGAAAGCAGAATTACTCAACTGTTTTGTTTTAAAGCACTCTCTTATGAGAGAATACACAGTAGTTTGGAAAGGGTACAAACACCATTGGTGAGAAAGAAATTGAGGTAGGTAAGTAGTACATAAGAAAGCAAGTAAACATCTAACCATTGTCATTTATTTCAGTCCTTCTGCCCTGTAATAATTTCATTTCATGGTTCTAAGAGAACTTGCAGATGCATTTTTCTATATGACTGTGAATAATGTTTAGGAAATCTTAAATGAAAGGAAAGGTACTAGAAGATTAAGATGGAGAAGTATCACTCTGATTCCTAAAGAGGGGAGAGTGGAGTTTGAAGATCATACTAGGGAGCTCGATGTTAGTCCGGTTCCATAAAGATGTGAGTACTTGCAGATGGAAATACTAATCCCTAAAAGTTGGCATCCATTCATTGAGAACAAGTCATGTCATACAAACTTCGTTGTAATTGTGGTAAAAAACACATAATATGAAATCTACCGTAAAGTGCACGGTATTGTTCACTATGTATACATCATTGTGCAGCAGGCCTCTCAGACTTTCTCGGCTTGCATTACTGAATCTCTGTGCCCCTGCACAGCAACTCCCCTTCTCCTTCTCCCAGTCCCTAGCCACCACATCCCACTTTCTGATTCTGTGAGCTTGACTGTGGTAGATACCTCATATAAATGGAATCATGCAGTATTTGTCTTTCTGTAACTGGCTAATGTCGCTTAACACAGTGCCCTCAAGGTTCATTCATGGTGTAATAGATGGCAGGATTTCCTTTTTTTTTCTTTTAAGTTGAATAATATTCTACTGTATATACGCCACATTTTCGGTATCCATTGGTATGTTGGTGGGCATTTAGCTGTTTCTACTTCTTGACTATTGTGAATAATACCGCAGTGAACATAGGAGTGCAAATATCTCTTAGATCTTGTTTTCAGTTCTTTTGATAAATACCCAAAAGTGAGATTGCTGGAACATATAATAGTTCTATTTTTAATTTTTTTATTAACTTCCATACTGATTTTCTTAGTGGCTGCACCATTTTACATTCCCACCAACTGTTTACAATGTGCGTGCTCAGACACTCTGTCATGTCCGACTCTTTACAACCCCGTGGACTGTAGCCTGCCAGTCTCCTCTGTCCATGGGATTCTCTCGGCAAGAGTACTGGAGTGGGGTGCCGTGTCCTCCTCCAGGGGATCTTCCCGACCCAGGGACTGAACCTGCATCTCTTACATCTTCTGCACTGACAGGTGGATTCTTTGCCACTAGCGCCATCTGGGAAGCCCACAGTTGACAAGGATTCCCTTTTCTCCATATCCTTGAATACTTTTGTTTTCTTTTGGTTTTGGTTTGTTTTTTTAATAACGGCCATCCTAACAGGTGTAAAGTGATATCTCATAGTGGTTTTGATTTGCATTTGATCTGATGAGTGATATCAAGCATCTTTTCATATACCTGTTGAAGTTCCTTATTTATTTATGGATATTAACCCTTATCAGATGGTTTGTAAATGTTTTCTCCCATTCCACAAATTGCCTTTACACCCTGTTGATTATTTCCGTTGCTGGGCAGAAGCGTTTTAGTTTGATGTAGTCCCACTTGTCTCTCTTTGCTTTGGTTACCTGTGCTTTTGGTGTCATATCCAGAAAATCATTGCCAAATCATAATTTAAAAATCATTACTAAGACCAGTGTCATGAAGTATTTCCCTACATTTTCTTCTAAAAGTTTTATAGTTTCATGTCTTATGTTTAAGTCTTCAATCCATATTGAGTTGATTTTTGTGTAGTGTGTGATAAAGCTTCAGTTTCATTCATTTACATGTGGAAATCCAGTTTTCGCAGTACTGTTTTTTTAAAGAAACTATCTTTTTCCTATTGTGTGTTCTTGGCACACTTGTTGAAATCAGTTGGCCATCAATGTGAGTGTGTCTCTGTTTTATTCCATTGGTCTATATGTCTGTTTTGATGCCAGCACCATACTGTTTGATTACTGCAACTTTATGATGTGCTCTGAAATCAGAAATATGGGGCCTCCACTTTTGTTCTTCTTACTTAATATTATTTTGGCTATTTGGGATTCTTTGTAGGTCCATATAAATTATAGTATCTTTCTATTTCTGGAAAAAAAAGACAACTGCTACTGAGATTTTGATGGGAATTGCATTGAATCTGTAGATTGCTTTGGGTAGTTGGACATTTTAGCAATATTAAGTCTTCCAGTTCATGAAGCCAGGATGTCTTTTCATTTATTTGTGTCTTGAGATTTCTTGTAGCAGTGTTTTGTAGCTTTTAGTGTGTAAGTCTGTTACGTTCTAGATAATGTTTATTCCTAAGTATTTTATTCTTTTTGATGCTTTTTGTAGATGAGATTTTAAAATTTTTCTGGTTGTTCATTTTTATGTATAGAAATGCAACATCTTTTTGTATGGTTTTTTTTTTTTTTTTTTTTTGGTCCCACACCTTTGCTGAATTTACTAAAGTTCTAACTTTTTTTTTTTTTTTTTTGGTGGAGTCTGTAGGGTCTTCTATGTATACAATCATGTTATCTGCAAACAGATAAAATTTTACTTCTTCATTTCAAACTTGTATGCCATTTATTTTCTTTTCTCACCTAATTGCTCTACTGTATTGAATAGAAATGACAACAGTGGACATCTTTGCCTTATTCGTAGTCTCCAAGGAAAAACCTCAGTTTTTCATGATTAAAAATATATTAGAAAAAATGATAATAAAAATATATTAGTCATCAGCTTTTCATATATGGCCTTTATTGTTCTGAGGTAATTTGCTTCTCTTCCTGGTCTATCAGGTGTTTTTAATCATTTAAGGTGTTGAATTTTGTCAAATGCTCTTTCTGTATTTATTGAAATTATCACATGATTTTTCCTTCTGTTAATGTGATGTGTCACATTGATTGGCTTTTGTGTGTTTGACTGTCCTTTCATTCTTGGAATAAATCCCACTTTTGATCCTTTTAATATGCTATTTAATTCACTTTGCTAATATTTTGCTCAAGATTTATGTCTATATTCATCAGGGATATTGGTCTGTATTTCCTTTCTTGAAGCATCTTTGATGTCAGAGTAATGCTGGCCTCATAAAATGAGTGTGAAAGTGTTCCCTGTTAAGTTTTGTGGAGGACTTTGAGAAGGCTAAATGTTAGTTTTTTTTTTTTAAATATTTGGCAAAATTCTCCAGTGAAGCCATTGAATCCCAAATGTTGTTGGGAGGCTTTTGTTTACTGATTCACTCTCTGTACTAGTTATAGGTCCGTTCAGATTTTTTCTTCATTATTTAGTCTTGATAGGCTATATGTTTCTGGAATTTATCCATTTTTTCTCTGTTATCTAGTTTGTTGACAAATAATTGTCCATAGTAGTCTCTTAAAATCCTTTCTATTTCTCTGACATCAGTCTTAAAAATCTCTTTCACTTCTCTTTTTAAAAAATTAATTTGTTGTTTTTGGCTTTGCTGGTCTTCGTTGCTCTGCGTGCTTTTCTCTAGTTGCAGCGAGCAGGGCCTGCTCTCTAGTTTTGGTGTACATGGCTTCTCGTTGCAGAGTGGGCTTCAGTCGTTGGAGCACAAGGGCACAGTCGTTGTGCACTGGCTTAGCTGCTCTGCGGATATGGGATCTTCCTGGCTCAGAGATTGAACCCATCCGTGTCTCTTGCATTGGCAGATGAATTCTTTACTACTGAGCCAGCAGTAAGGCCCCTTCCTGTTTCATTTCTGATTTTGTTTGAGTCTTCTTTCTCTTTTTATTAACTAAGGGTTTGTTAATTTCGCTTATCTTTTAAAAAACCACATCTTTGTTTTGTTTTGTTTTTCCTTCTATTTTCTATTTTGTTTTTGCTCTAATTCCTATTGTTTCCTTCTGCTAACTTTGGGCTTAATTTATTCTTCTTCTAGTTCTCTGAGGTGTAGAGATGGGTTATTTGAGATCTTTCTTTTTTTAATGTAGGCATTTACCATTGTGAAATTCTCTGTTAGAACTGCTTTTGCTGTATCCCATAAGAAGTTATTGGGTTTCTTACATCTGAATGTCCATTTCTTTCCCCAGATTGGAAAGTTTTGGTTATTACTTCTTCAAATAAACTTTGTACTCCTTTCACACTTCTCCTTCTGGGACTTCTATAATGCGTGTATTGGTCCAATTGATGATGTTCCGTAAGTCCCTTAAGCTTTCTTCACTCTTCTTTCTCTTTTCTTCCTCTGACTGGATAATTTTAAATGACTTATCTTTTAGTTCCTTGATTCTTTGTTCTGATGGATTTAAGACTGCTGCTGAACCCATGCTGTGAATTTTTCAATTCAGTTATTGTATTCTTCAGCTCCAGAGTTCCTGTTGGTTCTTTTTAGTATTTTCTCTCTCTTGATATTCTCATTTTACTTATATGTTGTTTTCCTGAGCTCAGTGATGCCAGTTTACTATAAAATTTTTATTGGATAATTCATATACCTCAGTATCTTTAGGGTCAGTTTCTGGAGATTTATTTTGTTGTTTTAGTTGGGCTGTGTTTCCTCGTTTCTTTTTGTGTGCCTTGCTACTTTGTTTTGGGATATTCCATTTGAAAACCACATCTCCCAGTCTTTAAGAACTGCCTTCATGCAGGGGAAGACCTTTACCGGTGAGCTCAGATATGCTGGGTCTCCTCAAATCTTTATTGTGGGCTTGTGGGTGTATATTCCCAACTAGAGAGGTTTTGCAGGTTTCTTCTTTTTTTTAATAGTTCCACTATATATTACAATTATTTTTTCTAGTACATAAATTTTTAGTTGGAGTTTCAGTATCAAACTCTCAAAAGTTAATAATAGAATGAGTAGACAGAAAAGTAGAAGAGTATAGTAGATCTGGAAAGCACTACGAACCAATTCAACATAATTAAGATTTATACAATTTTCACACAACAGTGGGATACAAATTCTATTCAGGTTCCCATAGATTATAAATCAGGAGACACTGGAACATATCCAGAAATGTAAAACAAAGTACAAAATTTCATGGTCTGAAGGTATTGAAAAACAGGATCTGTTCTCTTATCACCATGGAATTATGTTAGAAATCTGTCAAAAGATATTTGAAAATAACCCACGTATTTTCAAGTGCAATGTGACATATACCAAGAGAAATCTTTGACTTAGCCATTGAAAGCCTCAATAAAGTTAGAAGACTGAAAAAGCGCAGAGGGCAATTGCAGAGAAGAGAGCATTTAAATGAGAAGTTAATATCACAATGAGAAATTAATACCAAAGATACTTTAAAAATCCCATGTATTTGGTAATGTCCACTTTTAAATGATGGATGTATCTAAGGAGCCATATCAAGAAAAGAGTTGTGTCCGACTCTTTGCGACCCCCATGGACTATAGCCCGCCAGGCTTCTCTGTTCATGGGATTCTCCAGGCAAGAATCCTGGAGTGGGTTGCCATTTCCTCCTCCAGGGGATCTTCCCAACCCAGGGATCAAACACAGGTCTCCTGCCTTGCAGACAGATTCTTTACCATCTGAGCCACAGGGAAGCCGCACATCAAGGAAAATTAGAAAATATGCATGACAGAATAAAAATGAAAAGAGATTTTATCAGAATTTGTTAAATGCAGCTGAAACTGCTCAGTGCAGCTAAAGACAATGTGGGATCTTGAATGAAGTATGAAAACAAATAATGGGCACTAATATAAGATTGTGTGAAATTTGAACAAAATCTGTACTTCAGTTAATAGTCAAAACGGACAAGAAAAATGTGCAGGTGTGTTTTTATAGGAGCCTGTAATCTCTTGCTCCCTCTGGTGTCTGTCTGGTGTACTGCGGGTCCTCTGGAGCAACAGCAAGCTGTCCATCTCCTTTTTATTTTCAGCAGCCTCCAGGCATATAGACCATGTCAGGTCTCGGTATTTTGAAACAGGTCATACAGAAACCAGTCCTTTGGGTAGCTCTGTGCGAAACTGAAACACTGGACACACGTTCCAGCTCTTTCCCTCCTCAGGGAGAAATGAGGAGTTGGGGTTTTCTAACACTTATTTTGCACTGAACTGCAGGCAGGGGCAGTGGCCAGTGTGTGCTAGTTCATTGCCTTTGTTCTTGGTGGTCCCCAACCTGGTGCCCTTTGACCTATTAGTGCTTAGATTCAAGCACGACAGAACCTTATCCCTCTGGTGGCCCCGCAAAAGTCTGAACATTTAGACAGATACTCCAGTCTTCTTTTTCCCTGCTTAAGGAGAAGCCAGGGGTTGGGAATTTTCTGCCAATCACATTATGCTGTGCCAGGGGCAGGGGCTCCAGTGAGTGAGTGTTACAAATCTTCTACTTTCATGCAGCTGGCTTTGTACTGTTTGGGATGCAAGAACCTCTTAACTGGTTTCTAGGTTTCTTATCATACAAAGGGAATTAATCTGTGTATTGTGGAATTTGTGTCTCTAGCAGGAAAGGAGGATCAGGGGCTTCCTATTCAGCTGTTTTGCTGATGTCACCCCTCTTTTTTGTTTTTAAATTTAGTACATTGTATAGTTCTAAAGCTTTCAGCAAAGTTTTGGTGGCAATCTCCCATAATATGCTTGTCAAAAAAGAGAAATATGGACTTAGTTTTTAACTTAATTCATAACTTACATGTAGATACGCAAAAGATGTTAAGACAGTATAACATGATGAGGAGTGGATGTTGACTCGAATTGTAGCACTGACAGGTAGAAGCTTTGCATCTCGGTAAAGTCCCCTTACTTCTCTGTACCTGTGTTTCAGTGTGAAAATGGGACCGTTGTCATTAATGACCATCAGAGTTGTTGGGAGGACTTAAGTGAAAGTATAAAGTACCTAGCTCAGTTCCTGATGGTTATGCTAACTTCCAATAAATTTTATTTCTTTTTTTGTGTGTTTCCTAACTAAACCAGTGTCATTCTGGAGAGAGTTTTCTCTAACATGCTGCAGATTTTGTCTGTCAACCTTATTCTCTCCTTCATTTTCAGTTGTGGCCTAGATGACAACATTAATGACAGGTAAACTTGTGGAGAGTGTAGTAGCTAATAGTTGGGATAGCTGAAGGATCAGGATCCAAAAAGGTCTAAATAAGAAGGGCTTATAATTATGAGGCTCTGTCTTAAAGAGTGGAAGAATTGCTAGATGAATTATGCAGGTGAAGGAAAAGATAGGATTGGATTGAGTAGGCTAAAGGGAACACAGAGTCAAATAGCCCAGGAAAAGGGCAGAACATATGGGAATCCAAAGCCAGCAAGTGAAAGTGTTTTTACTTTTAGCAGTAGGAAAAACTGATCCCAACCAATAAATCCCTCTTGGTTTCCCCCTTTTTCCCCCCAGTTAACTCTCTCTTGGCTTGGCTTGTGGCTTCCCTTGTGGCTCAGCTGGTAAAGAATCTGCCTGCAGTGCGGGAGACCTGGGTCCAATCCCTGGGTTGGAAAGATCCCCTGGAGAAGGGACAGGCTACCCACTCCAGTATTCTGGCCTGGAGAATTCCATGGACTGTATAGTCCATGGGGTCGCAAAGAGTCGGACATGGCTGAGCAACTTTCACTTCACTTGACTCTCTGAGAGTGGTAATGGCCCAGTTATCAGATGTGTGCTATCATCAGTCATAAATTCCTGGGATAGGATTAAGTTACTTTTCACAAGAACCCTGAGATTCTTTAAGTCTGCTGAATTGTGTTAGAAGGAAGGACTAAGTGGATGGGATAGGGCTTGGGAACAGGATAAGGCTTCATTGGTAGTCAAGCTGGAGCTGGAGGAGTCAGGGGTTGGTATGGAAAGGTGATTAACTGCATCTTTTTCCCCTTCCCAGCCATTTGACTGGATAAGGTAAAAAAGAAGGGACACAGAACCAGAGTTGGGACAAGTTGAAGTCTAAGCCAAGCAGCAGTAGGTACAAAAGATTAGTTCTATTAAAATCTGGCAGCAAAGAAGTTACTAGAAGCACCCCTTCATGAGTTGAGTAGGGAACTGTCTGTATTGAGTTTAGTTTTGTTTTTTATCATGATGATAGTGAATTCCAGTCTTAAAAGATCTTCATATCTTTTCTCTGTAACTGTTTTATGTTTCAGATTAGGTTTTCCTTTTTTAAAAAAGAAATTTAGTAGAACATATAATGTATATTTTTACAAAAGATTTTGGATTAATTTCTTAATTGGTTAAATGAAGTTATTTTATGTAGATAATATCCTTTTTGTTATACATTTTGGGGGGGTGTATTCTTTTTGGAGTTTCATTTTCAGGTTTTCAGTTGCTGTGAAATCTGATAAAACTTGTTATCATCAAAGATGCAGTTTGGACTGCTACTAAAAGAAAAACCTTAAACAGGAATTTTTCCAAAGAAATAAAGTTTGATGGTATAGATAAAAGCTTAGGTGCTGTTTTTAATAAGGCTTCTTTTTTTTTTTTTTTTTTCCAGATATAACATTACCCCATGCTTATGATTTAACTCATATAGAAAATTAAAGGAAAAGTGCATTTCAGATTCACCACCTAAAGTTAGCCACTCATTTTGGTCCATGTTTCTCTAGTCTTACATTTCCCCCCTGAAATTAGTATCAGTATAAATGTTATAAATACTGATATTTTTTTCCCTAAAGTTGTTAGCATTTTCCCATGTCATTGTTCAGGCTTTTAAAGACTGTTCCTTTTTATTACTGAATAATATTTCTTTACGTGTTTTTATTGTCCTGGGTTGTGGGATTTCAGTATTATGAAAGCATGCTAATTTTGCATTATAGTATTTGATTTTGTGATTATTTCCTTAGGAAATAGTCCTAGGAAGGAAATCACTTGCTCAAAGAACTTTTGTTAATACTTTTGAAATATATTGCCAGAGTACTTTCTAATTTGTAATGATAATTTTAGCACAATCTATTTTATTTTACCCAAGTTCTATCGTAAATATGGAAGAATCCCACTACAATTCTGGTATCAAACAATGACGGCCATATGTATATTATAGATTTTCTGCTTATGGAGAGAGAGCTATTGTACCTTTTATGTGCTCGTACCGTGGTTTCATCTGCAACACAATTAAGTTTTTGCATTCAGGAATAAATGAGCTAGAAAATGCGTAGAACTCCTATGCTGTAAGCTAATTTTTCCCCAGCATCTGGTGCATTTTAAGTAAATGTTTGATGGAGTAAAAGGAATGAATTGTTTAGTTGCTAACTCATCTCCAACTCTTTTGTGACCCTATGGATTGTAGCCCACCAGGATTCTCTGTCCATGGAATTTCCCAATCAAGAATGCTGGAGTGGGTTGTCATTTCCTTCCCCAGGGGATCTTCCCGACCCAGGGATTGAACCTAGGTCTCCTGCACTGGCAGGTAGATTCTTTACCACCAAGCCACCAGGGAATCCCAAAATGAGTGAATAAGTCTCAGTAAAAACTTTTTTCACTTTGAGTCTTTACATTCTGTTTTTTTTTATTATTATTATTTCTCTCACTTTCTCCTTCAAAGAAAATTTAAATAAGTGTGACAATTTAAATAACTTTAACATTTTTACTCCTACAGTGTTTTTGGGGGGCTTTTTATTCATCATTTTTGAGGTTGAAATCTAGTTTTGATTTGTGAAAAGTTAAGAGGTCCCTCTGGTGGAACATTTAGGAAATACGTGGCACTATATTTTCATGAAAAGACATAGATGCAAAGTTAAATAATAGGAGCTTTGTATGATAGCATAGCAATAGAATGATGAAATGAATGGTGGTTCATTTCCTAGGTCACTTTTAAGACCTGTTTAATTTTAAACACAATATGTTTTAAGACTTGTGAAGAATATAATAGGAAAGAAGATTGCAAATATGCCAAATTATGGGTTGAATAAATTTTTATGGGCTAACTTGGAATGTTAATCACTGTTAATAAGATTGTGTCTTTGTGGAAAAATAAGTATCCTAAAAAATGGAATGAATTAATACCTTTCATAATGGTTATAGTATTTCAAGTATAATTTGTCTTGGTACTTTCTGTATGCTACCTTTGATTTCACAGTGATGCAACAAGGTAGGTGGTTTCAGACTCACCTTTATAAAGAAAATAAAGCTCAGAGAGGTTTAATAACTAGGTCATCCAGCTAGTAAGTGATGGAACTGTGAATAGAATCAAAATATCTGCTCTTTTCACTATACTATTCTGCCTCTTAGATGGAAGAGCTGGGTTTATAACCCATGCGCTCTTATTGAGTGGTCAAGAGACTGACCCTGAATAGGGTTGAGAATCTGAAGAAGTGAACAAAGTATATGCATCTCCCTACATGACTTATATTCTCTTAATGTCCTCTTGTGGTTATACATACAGCAATTCAGTAGTGGAGTCATGATCTGATTCCAGGCCTCTTGTATTCTAAAGACCATATTCTTCCATTATTCCTGGAAGTAAAAGATCAACTTTCCACTGAAACATTAAGAACTAAATCATACTCACTATTAATTTCTGTGTGTCATGTTTTACCTAATTTAAAGGTAGCATCTAATGTGTATTGTTTAGCCGCCAAGTCATGTCTGACTCTTGAGACTCCATGGACTGTAGCCCAGTAGGCTCCTTTGTCCATGGTATTTTCCAGGCAAGAATACTGGAGTGGGTTGCCATTTCCTTCTCCAGGTTATCTTTCTGATGCAGAGATCGAACCTGTGGCTCCTGCTGCGTCTCCTTCATTGCAGGCAGATTCTTTACCACTGAGCCACCAGAATATTCACTAAAGCCACATAGCTATTTTTGTCATGCAAATTATCCATTTGTGAACTTTATCTGGTAGATTTTTAAGGTTGGCTTCACTTTTCCCTGCACCACTATCTTTTCCCTTCTGTTTGTTTTGCTGCTTTCTTTAATGAACTGAATCTTTTACGTGAAGCAGTATTATTTTTGTGCTTTGAAACTGTAATCCAAGTTCAAAGCATCTGATATGGGTTTTTAAATTACACATTTCGGCTAGTTATTTTGAAAACAAGGTAAATTTGTAATTGGGAATCAATTACAATGTATTAAAATAGATTTAATTTGTTAAAGATTTGGGAAAACTTCCTTGAAATTCAATTTAGAAAAATTTCTGTGATGCTGCCAGTGGTGTGTTAGCTGAACTGTTGCCTGTAAATAAATAGTAACAAGTAATTATGTTAATAATAGACCTACTTTAAACATTAAAAACTTGATTTCCTCCTGAATTTTGTCATCAGTTACTTGAAAATGGGTGTTTTATGATACAGGAATGCCTTACCTTGAGGATTGGCAAACTGCAGGTCATGAGCCTGGTTTTGTATGGCCTGCTGAGGTTTTACAACATTTTTAAAGGTTGCATTAAAAATATGTAAGTGACAGAGACCAGAAGTGTATATGTTACAAAGCTTAAAATATTTACTGTCTGCCCTTTGCCAAAAAAATTGGCTTACCCTTTGCATTACAGCTTTCCAAGTGGCTCCAAAAAGTGAATAAAACACTTCAAACTTAAAATCAGGTAGATGCTGTATGTGACAGTGTTAGCATGAACTGTTTTTAATTCGCATATGCCAGAAAAAAATTCAACTTTTACTTCTACAAAAATTCCATTTTATGATACTATAGAACTCCATGTACTGTGTCGAATATTTGTGGAAGTAATGGCTTATTTAAGAATTCAGACTGTTAAATCTTAAATGAAAGTTTTAAATATCATTTGTTTTTTAAAATGTATATTCATAAAGGAACATTCCATGGTTCTGTTGAATTCCAGGTAGTGGTTGGATATCCAGGGGTATTTACATAGGAAAGGAGAACAGAAAATGGAAAAATAACAACAGATACCTTTTCCTATCCTTCTACTGTTTTATAACTAGAAGTGTTAAGCTCTTCGTTCTTCTACATATTTAACTTATTAGAGTAGCTGTCCTTGCTAATTTGAACTGTTATGTTTGTTTTTAAGGATAATTAATGAGGGCACTCACGCTATTTATAATCTTTATCCTCCATTTTTATATTTAAATTACACAGCAAGTAGACTTAGAAATTCATATATTTTTGCATTACTTGAAATATGTTTATAGTCTAATTTTTCAAGTTCTGTATAATAATGAAAAAATGTCATAAAATACTGCATACTGCATGGAATAGGAACTGAAAAATGTGTATGTAAATACAAGTTAAATACAATGTATGTACTTCATTGATTTTTAAAATATCCACATCTTTCAAGGGTGGTATCTTGTTTGTGTCTTTGAAGGATACAGTCTTTGAAAGGAACTAAATGAGTACAAAATCCTTTTCAAAAACCAATATATTACAAACAGGAATTAACACAAGGTCTTCAGCTCTGTGTCAGTCAAGTTCAGTCAGTCAGTCGTGTCCGACTCTTTGTGACCCCATGGACTGCAGCCCGCCAGGCCTCCCTGTCCATCACCAACTCCTGGAGTTTACTCAAACTCATGTCCATTGAGTTGGTGATGGCATCCAACCATCTCATCCTCTGTCGTCGCCTACTCCTCCTGCCTTCAATCTTTCCCCGCATCAGAATCTTTTCAAATGAGTCGGTTCTTCGCATCATGTGGCCAAAGTATTGGAGTTTCAACGTCATTCCTTCCAAAGAATATTCAGGACTGATTTCCTTTAGGATGGACTGCCTGGATCTCCTTGCAGTCCAAGGGACTCTCAACAGTCTTCTCCAACACCACAATTCAAACGCATCAGTTCTTCTCACCTTTCTTTATAGTCCAACTCTCACATCCATACATAACTACTGGAAAAACCATAGCCTTGACTAGACGGACCTTTGTTGGCAAAGTAATGTCTCTGCTTTTTAATATGGTGTCTAGGTTGGTCATAACTTTTCTTCTAAGGAGCAAGCGTCTTTTAATTTCATGGCTGCAGTCACCATCTTCAATGATTTTGGAGCCCAAAAAAACAAAGTCTGTCATTGTTTCCATTGTTTCCCCATCTATTTACCATGAAGTGATGAGACCAGATACCATGATCTTAGTTTTCTGAATGTTGAGTTTTATGCTAACTTTTTCACTCTCCTCGTTCACTTTCGTCAAGTGGCTCTAGTTCTTCACTTTCTGCCGTAAGGGTGGTGTCATTTGCATATCTGAGGTTATTGATATTTCTCCTGGCAATCTTGATTCCAGCTTGTGCTTCATCCAGTCCAGCATTTCTTGTGATGTACTCTGCATATAAGTGACCATAAGCAGGGTGACAGAATACAGCCTTGACATACTCCTTTCCCGATTTGAAACCAATTTGTTGTTCCATGTCCAGTTCTAACTGTTGGTTCCTGACCTGCATACAGGTTTCTCAGGAGGCAGGCAGGTCAGGTGGTCTGGTGTTCCCATCTCTTGAAGAATGTTTCACAGTTTGTTGTGATCCACACAGTCAAAGGCTTTGGCATAGTCAATAAAGCAGAAGTAGATGTTTTTCTGGAACTCTCTTGCTTTTTCGATGATCCAGCGGATGTTGGCAATTTGATCTCTGGTTCCTCTGCCTTTTCTAAATCCAGCTTGAAGATCTGGAAGTTCACAGTTCACATACTGTTGAAGCCTGGCTTGGAGATTTTTGAGCATAACTTTGCTAGCATGTGAGATGAGTGCAATTGTGTGGTCGTTTAAGCATTCTTTGGCATTGCCTTTCTTTGGGATTCGAATGAAAACGGACCTTTTCCAGTCCTGTGGCCACTGCTGAGTTTTCCAGATTTGCTGGCATATTGAGCGCAGCACTTGCACAGCATCATCTTTTAGGATTTGAAATAGCTCAGCTGGAATTCCATCCCCTCCACTGGCTTTGTTCATAGGGATGCTTCCTGAGGCCCCCTTGACTTCGCACTCCAGGATGTCTGGCTGTAGGTGAGGGTCACGCCATCGTGGTTTTCTGGGCCGTGAAGGTCTTTTCTGTACAGCTCTTCTGTGTGTTCTTGCCACCTCTTAGTATCTGCTGCTTCTGTCAGGTCCCTACCATTCCTGTCCTTTATTGAGTCCGTCTTTGCATGAGATGTTCCCTTGGTGTCTCTAATTTCCTTGAAGAGTCTCTAGTCTTTCCCATATTAATATTGTTGTATGGAGTTTTCAAAATCTTGTATTGCTTGTGCTTTATCTAATCCTGATCGATGCAATATAATCAGGAATATGTTCTCTTGATGTTTCTTTATCAAAGCTTTAATCTTCTCTAATTTAGAGTAAGAGAATATGAGTTCTGTTTGATTTTTAGTTATATGCAAAGTGATTTCTTGTGTCTACTTACAATAATTAAAACAGTAATTATTGGGAGGGAGGTTCAAAAGGGAGGGGATATATGTATACCTGTGGCTGATTCATATCGAGGTTGACAGAAAACAACAAAATTCTGTAAAGCAATTATCCTTCAATAAAAATAATAAATTAAAACAAAAGCAGAAATTGCCTGAAATTATCTTGTATAATTGCATAACTTTTTGAAGCAATACTAAACAAAATTTACTTTTTTTTTATTTTCTAGTTCTTATTTATATGAGTATATATCTTTCATAGTTAAGAATAGTTGAATGTTGAATTTTAGTTTTTAAAGTATATAGCTATTTAGCTCTCATCATGATTATTTCTAATTTAATAATATCCAACAGAAGTGATCTCATATATAAATCATCTTTTAATAATTAAATGCTTAACATTGACTACAAATGTTTTTGTATTTATAAATAATGCTGAAATTATCACACTTAAAAAAAAAAATAGCCTACAGTTATCTTTAGCATCTGAAAATCCTGGCAGTAGTTACACATAAGTAATGATGCCTAGCAAGATTAGTTTTGCTTCATAAAATTCTTTATTATACTTTCAAATTTGATATATTAAAATAACATTAGAGAGTAAACTGATCAAATGAGAACATTGTAATTTCCAATGCTGTTGAAGAATCTGTTGTTAAAATGCAGTAGCTATTACATATAAACATTTTTAAAGAATTTTATAAAGTGACTTCTTGTTTCTACTTTTAGAAATTCATTTTTTTTACACTTCCAAAAGTATATAAAGACATACTTTTGAATAGAATACAAGTTCTATGAGCGTGGAGAATTTTGGCTTTTTGCTTAGAGCTACATTTTCTAGGTCCTAGAACCAATACCTGGCACATAGTGGGCCCTCAATAAATATTTTGAATGAAAGAATTTTTAAGAATGTTTATTACAGTATTACTTGTTATACTCAAATAATTGAAACCATTTCATATTCATTAGTGAAAGGGTGATGGTGTAAAATAACCACACAATAGAATACTATCATGCTGGAAAAAATTGGAGTTGTTCCATGAATACTTATACTGATATACATTGACAACACCAGTTCATTCTGTGAAAAAAGCAAGTAGAAAAAAAGTGTGTATAATACAACACCACTTTCGTTTTTAATATTTTGATTTAAAAAGTACATAATCCACTTATGCATAGCACGTCTTAACCTTTCTGGTTTCAGGATCCTCTTGTAGTCCTAAAATTACTGATGATCCTAAATCACATTTGTTTGTAGAATATATATGTATGTATTTATTTATTTAGATATATATTTGCCATATTAGAAATTAAAGCAACATTTTAAATTTTACTTATTCATTTAAAATAAGAATAATGAATTTATTACATGTAAGCATAAATAGTGTGTTTTATGAAAAATAGTATTTTCCAAAGTAAAAACATTTAGTGAGAAGTGGCATTGGTTTACATTTTTGCAAATCTCTTAAATGTCCAGCTTAATAAAAGACAACTGAATTCTCATATCTGCTTCAGCGTTCAATCCATTGTGATGCTGTTTTGGTTGAAGTACATCACAAAAATCTGGCCTCACACAGATAGGTAGTCAAAACAGGGAAAAGTATTTTAATTCTCAAGTCAGATACTCTTCTTAGATACAGCATCAAAACTCTACAAGTAATAGTTTCTTAAAGATTAGTGTAGTATAGAATTTAAAACCATGACAGTGAACTTTTCATACCCATACTTTTCATACTAAGGCCTTTTCATCTGTTTTGCAGTTAGAATGGATTTTCTACGTACGCAAGATTTTATAGCTTATGATTGGTCATTTGGAAAATATTGGGTCACTAGTTATTCGGATCTTCCAAATGTTGACACATTTTAATATGCCATACTCTAAAGTCACGTTTGTGAATATCACAGCACAGTCTCCTTTCAAAAGTTTTTAAGCACTGTGAAATTGTTAAGCCCGTAATGATGGATGCAAGTTATTTAAAATTCTGCTTTTCACTTCATTTGAAAGCTTTAATTTTATCGTGAATAACACAATCAGTTGTTTCTCTGAAACTGATGGGCGTACTTCATTCACTTGTTGAGAAAATGGCTGTGAAACCAAGTCTAAGTAATTTGTCATTTTGTTCATCTACAAATAGTGCTCCATTAAAAAGAAAAGGTGACTAATTCACTCTTACCACGACGATAACTTGAAAAGCAGTTTTTAAAAATTATCTAAATTTATTTTTTAAATAAATGAAAAAGCATGGCAAAATGTTAACAGTGGTTATCTTAGGGTGGTGGGGAAATGGTGACTTTTTTCTTTTATTTCTTTTCATTTTTCTGTATTGAATAATATATTTTTATTATATAGTTTAAAGTGTTATATAAGGTATGTTATTTATAGGACAGCTTACACATAAAATCAAGTGAATGTGAATTATTAAGGTTATTTTCTTTCTTTTTCTTATTAGGATTTAGGTCCTGAATATGAAGATATATTTAACATCTCATTACAGTGGATTTTTGAAAATGGAAAAGATGTTGGAATAAGGTAAAGAATTTGGTTTCTACTTTGTCTATTTTGTAGCCTAAGCAGTAGTTTTGGCTCTAAATGCTCCCTTAATTATTTTTGCATAGGTGTGTTGGTTATGGTCCTGAGGAGGAATTGACAGATATAGTTGATGTTCAGTTTTTACAGTCCACAAGACCACAGATGTCCTTCTGGTGTCGTTTCCGGCGTGCTTTTGTGACTGTCACGCACAGGCTGCTGTTGTTGTGCCTAGGTAAGTTGTGAGAATGAGGAAGATACATTGTAGTCCAGATGTTTGCCTCTGTGTTTCATCCAGTGCCAGGGTTGAGAATATGCTTCTGCAGCAGTTGTCATTGTAAATCACATCCAGAAGTCTTCTCTAAGACGTAGTAGTACTGAGGGTGTTTATAATGGCAGCTGGCTTCCCTGGTGGCTCTGATGGTATGGAATCCGCTTGCAGAGCAGGAGACCCAGGTTCGGTCCCTGGGTTGAAAAATCCCCTAGAAAAGGGAACGGCAACCCACTGCAGTATTCTTGCCTGGGAAATCCCATAGACAGAGGAACCTGCTGGCTACAATCCACTGGGTTGCAAGAAGTCGGACACAGCTGAAGGGACTGACACACACACAATGTCAGTATCAACCTAAGGGCTTAGGAAACAGTGCTGTGACAAGTGGGAATCAGACTTTGTCATGTGGATGTCACAGAAAAAGCAAATACAGTGCATAGATAGAAATCCACTTTAGGAAATAGAGCAGGAAGATATAAAAATTAGCTTATTTTTAAAATACTGGGTTAGAAATTAACTTTTTAAAAATTATTTTTAATTTTGAAAATACTATTTATCCAAATTAAAATTTTCATTCAGACCTCCTAATTTTATGTGACTATTAGAAATTTCTTCTCTTTTCTACCCAAGTCCTTTAAAAATAATTTAGTTTACTTAAATGTTTACAGTCTCATAAGACTCACTTTTCTAGTAGCTTAATGCTGCAAAGAAAAAGGTTTGTGAAGCATGTTACTTTGTATTAAAAAAAAAAAATGGAATTTAAATGTTCAGTTGTTGACCAAAAGAAGAAATGTTTTTTTCTGGAAAGATTAAATGATACACTGGGAAATGTTTAATATTGAATTTTTATACTTAATTTTATTACATAGCTAAATCAAACTACTGTCTTGAAGACTCATTCCACTGTCCCATTATGGCAGTTAAAATAATCACTGTAGAAACTGTCAAAATGGCTTTTTTCCCTCTACTTTGTTATACCAGATTTAACAACTGACAGTTGTTTCAGGTTGCAACAAATGTTACTGAATGCCACTGACCACAATTTTAAAACACAATATATGTAAATATTACAGGTGTAGTGATGGTTTGTGTCGTTCTGCGTTACATGAAATATCGCTGGACAAAAGAGGAAGAGGAAACACGGCAGATGTATGATATGGTGGTAAAGATTATAGGTACAGTATTGGTAAAAATCTAAAAATAAACTGTTTCTAGAATAGTCGTCATGTGATAAATTACATGGTGTCCAAGAGTTGCTTTCCTTATAAATTTGTTTCATTTACTTTCAGATGTTTTACGAAGTCATAATGAAGCTTGCCAGGAAAACAAAGATTTACAGCCTTACATGCCTATTCCCCATGTGCGAGATTCTTTAATACAACCTCATGACAGGTGTGTTCAAAGCATTTTGAGTTGAAGTAAATCAGAATGTTACCTTCTGTGGTCATGAAAATTGCATTGAGAGTTATGACCCTTCTCAACAATAGCTGTTTTACTATACAGGTGTCTTTTTGTACTTTTAAACTCTTTCTAAGCTTTCATCTGTTACTGGCCTGATTTCAAGTGGCGTAATAGACAACTGGGTTTCTAAGCATACTTTTCTTACTTCTTAAAAGTCTCTACCTTATCTCCTTCAATTATATCCTGATAAATAAACAGAGACAGGCAGTAGCCAGTGATGTTTTACTAATGTTGTAAAATACGTCATTTTGTTAACTTCGTTGTTAACGAAGCTTTTTAAATAAAAGAATTCAACAACTCCTTGAAAATAAACGATGGTGTCACATCCTAAAGCAGCGTTCTTACCCTGTGTAAGATGCGTAGCAATCCATCAGAATCATCAGTAGAGCTTCTGAGAGGGGAAATACCAACGCATTGTTCCATCTCTGGACATCCAGACGTGGTAAATCTGAGGGGCGTTTCAGGCACCTTAATCTTTTTGGAAAAACTGCATAAGCATTGATAAGAACAGTCCTAATTAAGAATAACAACAACAACAAAAAAAACAACAAAAAAATAAATAAAAAAAATAACAAAAAAAAAAGAATAACAACTACTACCTTCAGTTACTAATATTTGAAAAAGATGACAGACAAAGATGATAGTAAATTTGTCATTTTCCTTCAATTGATAGGAAGAAAATGAAGAAAGTCTGGGATAGAGCTGTTGACTTCCTTGCTGCTAATGAGTCTAGAGTTCGCACAGAAACACGAAGAATAGGTGGTGCAGACTTCCTAGTTTGGCGGTGGATCCAGCCTTCTGCCTCCTGTGACAAAATATTAGTAATTCCTTCTAAAGTGTGGCAAGGTCAAGGTATGTATGTTTAAACAGCAAGAAATAGAGACAATTTTTCAAATATGAAATTCTTATGTGTCTAAAATAGTACAACTGAAAGATATATGATGGCAAAGCTCCCTTCCAGCCCCATCCCGTAGAAGGAATCAGTGTTAGCTTCTTACTGTCCTCCCACTTTTCTGTGTGCTAATACAAATAACATGGTTTGTCTTCACACTGATACAGTACTAGATACATTACTTTGATTTTTCTCTCTTTCACTTACTAAAAACAACCTAGTATTAAAGATCTAACTGCATTCTTTTCCTCTGATATTTTTTGTACAGATAATTTATCATATATAATTTATATATATTTTTATTTATAGATACATATTTATATATGCACAAGTATATATTTATATATACACATTTATTTTATATTTAAAACATATGTAAGTGAAATCATAACTTTTTAACTTCTCTTTTTTTTCTATTTTTGCTTGCCTTTTTCATTAAGAGTCTTTCACCAATGAGATACTTGCATATCTCATGCCAAGTCACTTTTGTGGGTGTCTTCCCATATTTTTCTTAATGCTTGTATAGTTGCAAAAACAGATATAAGTTTATAGGAGGACTTGGTGTTTGGTTGCCTTATGTACCCAAACCTCTACAAGTAATAACTGTCACCGCATTTGAATTTTTTGTCTTAATGGTTAATTGCAAAAAGAAATCTCGTGGCTAGTTTAATTTGTATTTCAGAACTAGTAGTGAATTGAGTTTCTTTTAATCTTGTTGGATAAAAAGCATATTTATCAATTCTTGCTAAACGTAGACTATTTGGGAAAGGTAGGTTAATTGTTTTGAAATTGAAATAAAATCTAATCTCTCCCTTTTTTCTCTAATTGAGTTTCACTTTCAAAGACCTTGAATAATAGGTTCCATAATTGTGATGTAAAAATGAAGCTTTGTTGCCAAGATGACACTAAACCATTAACTATTTGCTTTAAAGGGTACATGCTGGGGAGTTCCCTGGTGGCCTAATGGTTAGCATTTCAGGCTTTCACTGCCATGGTCTAGGATCAGTCCCTGGTCGGTGAAGTGAGATATCCCACAACTGAGTGTTGTGGCTAAATAACAAAACGGTGCTTGTCTGCAGAGTTGGTGTAATAGTTAGAGTAGTCTTTTGAGTTCACTACCACTACAGGCTATTGTCATTTAATGGTACTTTCCCAAGTAACTGTTAAATAATCAACCTTACTGAATTTTTAGTTCAATTTCTAAATAGTACTTAAATATGAAATGGGTGATAATATTAGTATGTCTAAAGGTATTGTAAAGCACCAGTTAAAAATTAAACACTATCTGCTGGGAAGCACAAGAATTATTTATGCTTCTGACAGATGTCATGTTTGGAATAAATAGCATTCATTTGAAGGACCCAAAGGTAGCTCCTGAGGTTATTTGAAATGTATCATTCAGTAGCTACTGTATCTTTACATAGCCATGGGAGTTAGAGTTTAGTTAGAGAGATCAATCAGTTTGATCTTTTGGACTACTTTCTGACTAGAATTGGCCAGGGATAGTTTCTTCCAGGTCTTTTATTTTCTGGAGTCTTGGGTCTAGGCTAAAATAAGGTGATATGAATGTTTCTGTTTTCTCTGGTTGAACCCCTGCTAACCTAGGTCTTATTAGAATTTCAAGGAAGTCAGACTGTCTACAGCAAAGGTACTAGAGGTTCACAGACCTCCTTGATGTGAGATTTGGCAAAGATTTTTCATATCTAGTGACTATACCTCCATCCCATGTCAAACACTGTTCGAATATTCATACTGCAGATGTTTCTTATTACTGACACTTGTGAACTCTTTGATTGATACACTCTGGTTTTTGTCATGAGCTCATCCTTTCAGCCTTCCTGCTTCACGTATTTGGGAACTCCATAATCTCTGATTCTTCAGTGCTCATTCTGTCTCCAGTTATTTAGCCTTTCTCCTGTCTTCACTTCTTTTCCTGTCCATCCTCGTTTCCCTGGTCCATCTTTTCAGTCACTCTCTTGCTAGTACCCTTATGTCATCACTTGTCCTTAATCTTACCCTGGTAAATTCCAACCAAGGATGGAACTGTTTATCTCTGCTTGTCTGTATGCTAATGACTGAGCGTTAGCTCAACATTCAGAAAACTAAGATTATGGCATCTGGTCCCATCAATTCATGGGAAATAGATGGGGAAACAGTGGAAGCAGTGTCAGACTTTTATTTTTTTGGGCTCCAGAATCACTGCAGATGGTGACTGCAGCCATGAAATTAAAAGACGCTTACTCCTTGAAAGGAAAGTTATGACCAACCTAGACACCATATTAAAAAGCAGAGACATTACTTTGCCAACAAAGGTCCGTCTAGTTAAGGCTATGGTTTTTCCAGTAGTCATGTATGGATGTGAGAGTTGGACTATGAAGAAAGGTGAGTGCCGAAAAATTGATGCTTTTGAACTGTGGTGTTGGAGAAGACGCTTGAGAGTCCCTTGGACTGCAAGGAGAACCAACCAGTCCATCCTAAAGGAGATCAGTCCTGGGTGTTCATTGGAAGGACTGATGCTGAAGCTGAAACTCCAAGACTGTGGCCACCTGATGTGAAGAACTGACTCATTTGAAAAGACCCTAATGCTGGGAAAGATTGAGGGCAGGAGGAGAAGGGGACGACAGAGGATGAGATGGCTAGATGGCATCACCGACTTGATGGGCATGAGTTTGAGTAAACTCCGGGAGTTGGTGATGGACAGGGAGGCCTGGCGTACTGCAATTCATGGGGTCGCAAAGAGTCGGACACGACTGAGTGACTGAACTGAACTGAACTGAATGACTGAGCATAGCAAGGAGAGTTATAACCACTTAGCAGACTGGCAACTTTATAAATAATTAATTGCAATTAGGTTGTCAATACTACTTGCCTTTCTTGTTCTTACCATTTTTTGCTAGTCGCTTCAGTTTCCTATTCTACTCAAAAGCAGTTTTAGATCCCGTCCCCTCTTTTCAAACCTTTGCTCTTCTCCATCTTCTGATTCTCAGTTGATGACTCAAATAGAAGCAATTGGATTGTACCTGCCTCAAATTTCCACCACTAAATCCATAGAATTACCAGAATCTATTCTCATCCTGGTAGCTCAGATGGTAAAGAATCTGCAGTGTGGGAGACCTGGGTTTGATCCTTGGGTTGGGAAGATTCCCTGGAGAAGGAACTGGCAGCCCACTCCAGTATTCTTTCCTGGAGAATTCCATGGACAAAGGATCCTGGTAGGCTAGAGTCCATGGGGTTGCAAAGAGTCAGACATGACTGAGTGACTAACACACATACATGCTCATCCTCACCTCTTGTTGCAATCAAGGTGCTATCTCATTTAACAAGGACCCAGCCCTTCTCTTCAGAGGATCCCTCTGGATCTCGTTCCCTCTAGTCTTCTCAAGTATCTTCCCTTACTGTGTTTAAATTCCTGCCTCTCCAGGATCTTTTCATTAGCACTTAAACATACTGTAGTCTCGTCTTAAAAACACCTTGTTGCACTATACACTGTCCTGTAGCTGTCACGCTGTGTCTCTCCCTACATATAGCCAAATAGCGTTAAACAGTTTACTCACTGTCTTTACTTTTTCACCTCCCATTTATTCTTTAGCTGACTTCAATCTGTTATCCATCCTCATCGTTTCAAGGAAATCGCTGTCAGACTTCGATGTTGCTAATTTCAATGGACATTTTCCTTTTTTTTTTTTTTCCATTTATTTTTATTAGTTGGAGGCTAATTACTTTACAATATTGTAGTGGTTTTTGCCATACATTGACATGAATCAGCCATGGATTTATATGTGTTCCCTATCTTGATCCCCTCCTCCCACCTCCCTCCCATTATTTTACTTAGCAATATTCACAATTGAACCTGCCTTGGTACTTTCTTGTTTTGTGGTTACATCTTTCTTCTGATTTTCATCCTGTTTCTTACCATTTCTTAAATCTTCTTTTCCAGATTTTCCTGGACCTCTAAGTATTGAAGTTTTTCCAGGCCATCTTTTATCTTCTCCTGGTCTTCTCAAATAATCTTATGCTGCAACTTCATTTGCTATATATATGTTGATAACTTTCAATTTTATATCATGCACTAAGTCTTCTGTTCTGACTTTCAGATTTTTATACCCAGATGTATACTTGTCTTCTGTACTAAGAAGTGCCAGATTTTCAACACATGCATGAACATAATGTCATCTCTCTCCAAACTGACCTCTCCTCCAGTGTCCTGTTTAATTAATGATACCGTCCCGTCTTCAGTTGGTTCTGTCAAAAACCTGGGAGTCATCCTTAATCTCTCCCTTAGTCCCTACATGTGCAGTCATTAAACAAGTCATGTCAAATCTATTCCATAATGTCCTGATTCTGTCCACTTATTTCCATCTTCATCGTTGACTTGTCTTATCCACATACTATCATCTCCATCTTGGACAACATAATAACCTCTAACTAGTCTCCTTGCATTCATTTTTACATCCATCTATTTTCTACCTAACAGTCTATTTAAAAATTTTAAGAGATCCCATCTTACTATTCCTGTCCTTAAAACATTTGAGTGGATTCCCATTGCTGTTATTGTAATGTCCAGGCACTTTAATGTGGCTTACATAGTCCTCCATAATCCAGCGTCTTCTCCAGGTTTATCTTTCTGTTGTTCCATCTCTAGTCACAGTGGCTGTCTTTTAGTTATTTGAATATATCAAGTTCCTTCTTGCCTTGGGCTTCGTATAAGCTGTCATCTTTGCTTTAGGTGTCCTTTACACCTCTCTTTATTTTGCCTATGTTTGTTTATTCTTTAGGTTTCAGCATAAATTTTTTCTTTTTTACTTTTTTAATTGAAAGATAATTGCTTTACAGAGTTTTGTGGTTTTCTGTCATACATCAGCAAGTATCAACCATAGGTACACCCTCCTCAGTGATCTGATATTCACAGATGGGCTTAAGTACATTGACAGTTTTCTATACCCTTCTTTCTTAGAATTTGCCACAGTTATAATTTCTCTGGCAATACTGTTTTTCATCTGTCTCTTCAACTGTAAAGTGTGAGATCAGTAACTGTGTCTGTCTGATTCACCTTGATCCAGGGATCCAGCTCGTAGTAAAAACATGCAGTGAATATTTTTTGAATGAACTGAGTGACCTTTCAATTGAATACCTTTGAATAAAATGGAACAGTGGAAAATAGTAAAACTAATTTGTTTTTTATAGCATTTCATTTAGATAGAAGAAATTCACCACCAAATAGTTTGACGCCATGTCTGAAGATTCGAAATATGTTTGATCCAGTTATGTAAGTATTATGACAAAAGGTATATGCAATCTTTTTAATATTAGGCTGAAAAATACATGATAGTCTTATAATGCTGTGTCTATAATTGAAAAGTCTCTTTTACTTCTGAATCTTAACTACCAAAATGTTATGTTTTTCCCAATTCTTCTTTTTAAATTTGAAACAAAGTTTTCCCAAAAGACACAGGTGTATAATGATTTGAAAAACTTTCTTAAATCCTTGTATTTACTGTGAATCCCTATAGAAGACAGATGCTTGAATCAGACTAATGACAGATATGATAAACAACAGTATCGCTTATTAAATGTATGTCATGTTTGCCAGCACTCTTTGCCTCTGTAGG
The DNA here is from genome assembly GCF_910594005.1 of Cervus elaphus. NCBI lineage: Eukaryota > Metazoa > Chordata > Mammalia > Artiodactyla > Cervidae > Cervus > Cervus elaphus. The sequence continues at coordinate 46,866,163 of NC_057817.1, read as the reverse complement.
CAATATAAATAAAAATATCTGCTGTCTTAAAATTTCCAAACCCTTATTATAAAAAAAGTTTTCTACGAAAGATATACATACCCTCCTTTCTATAAGATTTGTCTACCTGTCATTGCAATATTTGAGGAACTTTTATGTCCATTTACCATTTGAGAAACTTTCTATATAATTACAGTGACACGTGCATTCCAGAAAATAGTATAGTCAACAGTTATTTCTTTAAAATCCATAATATTTTGCATATAAGCTGTAATAATCTTTAGAATTTGCTTCCTAGAGGTGACTGCTTATCTGTCCAACAATAGGACAAATCAAATTCTGTTTTTTAAAAAAAGCTGATAGTAGAAATTGTATTATGTATAAAATATGCATAATTCCCATCTGATAACTCATTTATTTCAAGAAATAGTTGATATGGTAAACTAAGCAACAGTGAAATTGTTAATGTGACAATGCGCTGTCAGCATACACACACACGCACACGCGCCCCCTTCATTTTGCAGAAGTAGAAACAATAGTGTGGTGATCCCTCTGTTGGGAGTCTTACCTCATACCTTAGAGATTAGGAAATCTATGCCAGTCCAGGATTTTATCACCTGAGATGGAAATTTATGATTTGAAGTCTAATGGCCTTTTCCTCTGCCCCACCATCTGTATCTCACAAGAAAGACAAATGTGTGCTACCATAGCAGAACCTCTTTCATAATAGTAAAGTGACTTATTTTTGCAAAATGTTTGTCCTGTATAAAGTTTCTAATATTTTGGGAAAAAACAGCTCAGAATATATTTACTAAGAATTTTCCTTAAGTTAGGAATTTGAAATTATCATTAAAAAATAATGCTTAACTTTTACAAGTTTACCACAACTCATTGAAGTGTTTATTAACACTTGTTTAGATAGAAATGACTGTACGTGCAAAGGATTTTAAACAGAAAACTGAAAACACATTTGTCTGCTATGGTAGGCCGATCCTTCAGTGCCTCAGCTTGTGCATTCTTACACTGGAAAGTGAGAACATAGCTGGGACTTCTGAATGCTAACATTTTAAAATCTACCTACTGCTAATAAAAAGCATTTATATACGTAGTTTTTTAAAAATATATGGTTTTTAAGCTGTCCTGATTCTAGTTAGGTATATGGTGATGCTAGTGGTAAAGAACCCACCTGCCAAGGCAGGAGACATAAGAGACGCAGGTTGAATCCCTGGGTCGGAAAGATCCCCTGGAGGAGGGCATGGCGACCCACTCCAGTATTCTTGCCTGGAGAATCCCATGGACAGAGGAGCCTGTCAGGCTACAGTCCATGGGGTTGCAGAGTCAGACACAACTGAAGCAACTTAGCATGTATTCATTGAAGAGACAAAAGACTTCTTTCTGAGTAGGAATATGGCTGTTGATTTTTGTTTTCATTAAATTTTTAGGGAAATAGGGGATCAGTGGCATTTGGCAATTCAAGAAGCAATTTTAGAAAAATGCAGTGATAATGATGGCATTGTTCACATTGCAGTAGACAAGAACTCTCGTGAGGTAAAGTAACTTTCACTATTAAATTCTACATTTTGAATTGTTGCTACTAAACTAAGACTATTTCTTTCTTCCTTTTTGTTTCCTTTTTAAAATATTACAGGGTTGTGTATATGTTAAATGTCTGTCTCCAGAATATGCTGGGAAAGCTTTTAAGGCATTGCATGGCTCTTGGTTTGATGGTAAGAAATTTGAATACTACAGACATTTTGAAAAGATAAATTATGGCTTACTGTTAAATTCTACCAGATTTTAAATTAAAGAATCTTAGGTTATCATTTGTAGAGTAATAATTTTAGATTATTTTATTTGTGTTCATTTATCTTTTACCACCGTTTGTTTTCTATTAATATTAAGCACATTCATACAGATCTAAAATATTATTTTTATCTTACAACAGGGAAATTGGTTACAGTAAAATATTTACGACTAGATAGATATCACCATCGCTTTCCCCAGGCTCTTACTTGCAACACTCCCTTGAAGCCATCAAATAAACATATGAACTCTATGTCTCATCTTCGTCTTCGGACTGGCCTAGCCAATTCTCAAGGAGGTTCCTGAAAAGACTTTCTTCCACTCCTAAGACTGTTCTTTACAGTAGGAAAATTCCTGTTTGGCTTCCTGTCTCCCTTTTTAATGCTTTTTGTATGTAATATTTTTATTGAATACAGCTCTATTTGAACGTTCCAGAAATCTTAAGGTTCCAAAGGGACTTAGCAGTGAGGCAGCAATGCTGAGTAGATAGAGTAATTGTTTTGTTCAGTTTTTGCAGTTCAGTTAAGCCAATGCACTTAAAAGTTTTGCATGAGGAACATTGACCTTATTAAGCATTTTCAGATGTGATGGTTATATTTTGCACCAAGAAGTGTTTGAATAACCACACAAAAGCATGGGGAAAAGGCTTCTTGTTTTTCCATAATTTCCTGTAAACTGATATTGTGAATTTTTGTATACAGTCACCTAAATAGTTCCTTACAGGCTAATGTGGTAAAACTGTTAATTTCCCAATTTAACCTTAGGTTTCTATTGCTTGTAAGAGATTCATTTGCTACAGCTGGAATATGGGAAAATCAACTAGGGTTTAGTGGTTACATAAAAGTGTAAGTGGATGTACATGTACTTAAACTGGCTTTTGTATATATGTATAAATGCTGGTGATGGCCAAAGTAGTCTGTTTTGTGAGGATGTCTGCATTAAAGCAGTAAAATAAGCTTCCTATTTTATTCATAATCTAATGTGTGTATATATATGTATGTGTATATATGTGTGTATGTATATATATATATGTGTGTATGTGTATATGTGTATATATACACACACATATATACATATGGCTGGACTATCATACAGATCAAACAGCCAAACACCTGGAAGTATTAGATACAAGTTTAAAATAACTTTTATAGGTTTTATATAAAAATGTCTTGAGTATGATTTTGTGTGAAAGTTCCAATATCAATTGTAATAGATTCAAATTTATGTGAGCAATAAAAAAGCAATTGGCAGATATTGGGAAAGTATTTTGTGAAAAGCTGTATTTATTATAAATACTAGGGCTATGACATAGTACCACTGGGATTAAGTCATTTTCCCAATCTATTTATAATTTAATGAAATGTTAGCTTCCCTGTTGTATGTCAAGTTTAAAGCAGGGCACATTGTCGCAGCAAAATGTGTATTTGAAAAATTCCGTTTGCAATTTTGGGTCATGAAAGTCCACAGTATATTAAAGAGTGATGGTCACTTTGTGCCTGGGTATTTACTTTGTTTCAGTAAAGTTACTTTATTATGGTTTATGATTTCAGATTAAAATAGTTTTGGAGCAAAGTTTACTTGTAATGTAGCAATTGGCTTTTTAAAAACAACCTGTTGGTATATCATTGTCAGTCCAAATGAATATGTGAAACAGCTGAAATTGTACCAATTTTGATTTTGTTTAAAGCTCAGTTTCCTTTTATTTAAAATTGTATATGTGTTAGGTTTGCCGCATGAACTTGCACAGTTAATGCACGTTTCCCAGTTAAGTAAACATGATGCACACTGCTCTGTAACAGAAAACCTTACTGTGCCTTACCTATGTGCTTTTGTGGGCACCATGTTTATGAAGAATAAAAAATGATTTGTTATCTGAAGAGAATAAATTTTAAATTCTCAGTTTATGTCTCAGATGCTAACGTGTGGAAATATAAATATATATATATAATATATAAAATAACCAATCTTTCTGTATTTTATGTGCATCACAGTGATTTATCTGAGCTTAGTGACCCCATCTTGTGACCTGTTACAAGAGTGAATGTAAAAAAATAGTTGTGGCATTTTAAGAGGTCGCCTTTTGATGCATACGCATCTTTTTCTTGCTTCTAAAACATATTCCATGTAAGCATTGTACACTTACTATTGTAATATATACTATTATGCAGCTTATTTTATCTGAAACTGTTAAGCCGACCAAGATCCCTCCCTGCAAGACAGATGGGAATGTGTATAATAACTAGATATTTGAGAAGTTCTGAAGTTTGATGTAATCTGTTACTTGTCCTGTTTAAAAAAAGGAAAAAAATTCTAATTAAAAATTTATTAGGTTTTTTTTTTAATGTGTCTTGGCTTTTAAAAAAAAACTTTTGAAGTGCTCTGTGTCTTTATTTTATTTTATTTTTTAACCAGTGAAAGTAGATCCCTTCATTTTTAATCTTTTTGGGTATTTGTAAATATACATATGCTATAAAAGTGGATGAAAATTAATTTTAACTTTCATCCATAAAGTTAATTTTCTTTATGAAAATGTCTTTGTTTAACTTTCAAGTGTTTGGCTCAAAGTGGGGCAAGAATATAGATCAGATAGCACTGCTTAGTTTAGCTAAACATTTTTTCATAGCAAGACTTGCTCAAAAAAGGAAGCCATTCTTTCACACATTCTGGCTCAAACGCCTTATCATAAATAAACAGTCTGTGGTCTTGCTACTTTGAGTAGCATTGGTTTAGATTTTTAGGTGGTTTAATCAAGTAAAAAGAAGACTTGACTTAGTTGGTAGAGTTTTATTGATTGCTAACAAATGTCAGGCACTATTACTTGTTAGGAGTGCAAAGATGAAAAAGACATGACACAGTCTTCAAGATGGTCATAATCCAGAGGAAGAACATAGACAGCTTACTTAAAAGGTAGTGTTGAAAATACAGTGAGAGCAGAAAGCAGAATAAATTCTGGGATTATAGAGAGGTACCTTATGCATCTTAGTAGATGGAGAAGATACCAGGACAGATGAAGTATTAATAACATTAGACAGTTTTGAATTAGTATAGATACAGTGATAAGTCTCTTTTCCCCTGAGCTCTCAGGGAAGTTTCTATTCTTGTGATGAGCTTATAAAAATTAATGTGTGGAACCTGAGTTACTACAAAATCCATTTTCATGCTCATTGGTCTGCAGATTCTTGAATATCCTGTGAATATTGAAGCCTCTTATTGAACTTTGTTATATTTTCTTTGTGTGCTATTCACTGTTTGGATGACAAGTTGTAATTTCCAAGTGAACAATGTCTTGAAGTATCATATGCCCAGAACATTTCCTTTAATTATATTGACCTTACAATTTTCATTCCTTGCTCCTGGTGACATTACATAGTACTATAGGTCACCTACGTGGCGGCTTCACCCTTTTTCCCTAGACTTATCAAGTCACTTCTTCAGATGACTCAACAAAGAATGCTAAATCAAGCAGAATTTTGGCAGCCACTCTTTTGGAAAGGATGTTCAAGAACAGGTATTTAATTGAAAATTAGAAACCATTAGTTGTGGTCTAAAGAAACTATCTATAATGCTCATTCTACTGGTCTAGTGAGCATGACTAGCTACTCCCTTTAAGTCTCACTGGAGAAACTATGACTAGGAATACATCCTGATGGTAGATTTCTATACCTAAGAAAGAATCTCTGCTTGGGGCAGCAGGATAGTCTCATTTTGTTGATTCTTAGACTTTAAAACCAGTAGAACCTGACTACTTTAGATTTACTGTTTCTCGCATGGGTGGACATTGGAGACCTGCACATGCTCCTTAAAGTTGGAAAGAAGGCCATCTAGGTATAGAAAGATCCATATAGTGAAAGCTATGGTTTTTCCAGTAGTCATGTATGGATGTGAGAGTTGGACCATAAAGAAGGCTGAGCACCAAAGAATTGATGCTTTTGAACTGTGCTGTTGGGAGAGACTCTTAAAAGTCCCTTGGTCTGCAAGAAGATCAAACCAGTCCATCCTAAAGGAAATCAGCCCTGAATATTCAACAACAATGCAGCAGCAGCAGCAGCTTTATTATACATCATTATACAACAGACAAATTCAAAATCTATTTGGCTCAGGAATTTTACTAAAAAGATAGCTGGCTCAGAGATAAGAAAGCAGCAACTGAAAGAGGCAAAAATTGTTCAATTTAAAATTATAGTTGATTTACGTCATTGTGTTTCAGGTGTACAGCAGAGTGATTCAGTTATACAAACCAGTCCATCCTAAAGGAAGTAATTCCTGAGTATTCAGTGGAAGGACTGATGCTGAAGCTGAAGCTCCCTGATGCAGAGAGTCACCTCATTGGAAAAGACCCTGATGCTGGGAAAGATCAAAGGCAGGAGGAGAAGGGGGCGACAGAGGATGAAATGGTTGGGTGGCAACACTGACTCAGTGGACATGAATTTGAGCAGACTCGGGGAGATGGTGAAGGACAGGGAAGCCTGGCGTGCTGCATTCCGTGTGGTCGCCGAGTCGGACACAGCTGAGCGACTGAACAAGGCATAGAGAACACATGAAAAAGACAGACTGAGCAGAAACAACCCAGTGGATGTATTAACTGCACAGTTTCTCACGGCTGAATCACTGAGTACAAGACAATATGTAGAGATGTGAAAGGTAGGTGCTGATCAGTTCATGGAACACGCAGGTTATTCTGAATTTGGATGAAGGTTGTGAAAGGGAGATCAGGTGAGGATTTGTTGGACTGGAAAATGGAGAAAGGATTTGAAAAATACCCAAGAGAGAAAATGGGAAGGGTTTAATTAATTGGTTATTGAGAGAGCAATTGATGTCCAATTTCCTAATATAGGAATTCTAATCCAATATTTGGAGAATAGGTGATAAGTGAGAAATTGGATGGGAAAGATGATTAATTGAATTTTTGGATATGTTGAGATTGGGATCCCTGTGGAATATCCAGGTGGATATCCCTAGTGGGTGATTAGATTTTCAATTCTGAGGTATTTTGAGAAAAATCTGAGCTGGAGATAGATACAGTTTGGGAGTTAAAACCACAGAGGTGAATTAGATGACCCAGAGAGAGAGAGTCCATATAAAGACAGAAATTTAGTTTAATCCTAATTCTGCCATATATAGCTATTTGGCCCTTCTGTGGCAATTTGGGTTGGGGTGAGATATTAAAATTCTGAAACAAAGTAAGAGGGTAGAATTTGAAAAGGTATTTGAATGGGGTGATGTTGAAAGAGAAATTTGGTATGACTTACATTTCTAGCTTAGGCAACTGGTTAGATGGTGTTGACATTCCCTAATTATGGATGGGGATGGGGGGAGGGGAGCCGGATGCTAGTCAGGATACTAGACAAGACTTCCCAGAATTGCAAGAGTTAAGCTAAATAGCCCTTCTGACTTTTCTTTTTCTAGTGTAGGACATTGTTGGAGGAAAGGTAATAGGGACAATCTATCACCCTTTTTTTGAGACTCTCTCCAAAAAACAGAACTGTTAACTTCCACAAGGTCCTAGCACTGTCTGTGATTGTCTAAGATTGATTGAAAATTTTCCTGATTGTAGAAAATGAGATGTTGACTATATCTGTAAACCTATGACTGTTGAAAGAAGGAATAAATACAAAAGTTGGTTTTTAAATAGGATTGTTTGTAAATGGTTTGCCACACACTCATGACCAGGATCTCGTTTGTTGCTATATATTATACCCTTATAAAGCCTTTGTAAGCTAGTCCAGTTTTATAGGCCTGGAAATCATTTTTTTCCCTTGGTTACTTTATTTCTCCTTAGATTTATTGAGTTAATTAAAAAATGTAACTTTAAAGTGCAGTTTTAGTTTAATAGTTCCAAGTGCTACAATACTTCCTGTTACTTAAAAAAAATTAATGTGGATATTTTGAGATTTCAGTAACTTCATTTACTACTGAGTAATAGCTAAAGCTCAAGTTGGCCTGTCCAGTGCTGTACAATACTTAATATAATGTCAGCCATGTATAATTTTAAAATTTCTGATGGCCACATTGTAGAAAGTAAAAAAACAGGTGAGATTACTCTTAATACATTTTATTTGACCATATATGTCCAGGATATTATGATCTCAATATGTAATAAAAGATTTTATTAATGATTTTTTACATGCTTTGACATCTAGAATATAGATGACGCTTACAGCTAGGGTGACCCTGTGTTGTATAACTTACAGTACTAAAACTTGTACAGATGGTCACCTTATTTATAGCTGATCTTTCAGATGCTACATTTTCACTGAAAATGTTTGATCTATATTTAGGTTTCATAAAATCTGCAGTTAGAAAAGTTTATTCACATACCCAGTTTCTTCCAAATAGACTTAAAAATGTTCCTGTAACTAAATCAGGTATCAGTTGTTAAATTCACATTAATCCAAATTAAAGACTTCAGTTCTCCAGTTGGCCCAGCCACGTTCTGAGTGCTGAGTAGCTACGTGTGGCCGGTGATGACCACGTTGCCAGTGCCAGTTTAGACAGCCTGTACGTTTCTAGCTAAACTGCGCTGCTTGCCCTTCCCCTTCACACTTAACTTTTGCTTGATTCTGACTTTACTGGCATTGTTGCTATTCTTTTTGCCTGAAACATGCTTCATTTCCGTCTTTTATATACCCAAATGTTGCTCCTCTTCCAGGAAGTGTTATTGATTGCCTTTGGGTTGGAACGAATTTCTATCCTGTGCATTCCTGAAGTATTTGGTTTCACTTGTCTTATGGTTTTGGCAGTTTCTGTGTTGTGTTCTAGTATTCATTAATCTGTTCTAGTTTGGCTTCTGTCTTTATTACCCCTCTGAAATCACTGTCTAGAGATCACCACAAACTTCCTTTTGCCAAATTCTAGAGTCATTTCTATGTCCTCACCTTCCTTGAACTCAGCACCATCTAACACAGCTGATCATTACCTCCCATTTTACTTAAAAATTTTTATTACGAAGTAATTCACACATACTAGAATATATATATGAAGGCTTCCCTGGTGGCTCAGACGGTAAAGAATCTGCTTTCCATGCAGGAGATGTGGGTTCGATTCCTGGGTTGGGAAGGTCCCCTGGAAAAGGAAATGGCTACCCACTCCAGCATTCTTGCCTGGGAAATCGTCATGGACAGAGGAGCCTGGCAGGCTACAGTCCATGGGGTCACAAAGAGTCGGACATGACCAAGCGACTTAACACTTTGACTTTCACTTAGGAAGTGTATATTTTACTTACATTTTGAAGTACAACATCATTTAAAAAATAGAACATTAACTTTGAAGTGCCTCAGTGTCTTTAATGCTTCTCTTTCGTTCTTGACTTCCCGATGACAGCTATCTGAATTTTGTATCAATAAATCTTTTATTTTTCATTATAATTTTACCACATGTTTGTGTGTCTCTATAAGTACAGTATTTCCTGCTTTTGGCTTTTCTGTGAATGGAATCAAATTATATGTATACTTTAGTGACTTTTTTTGCTCAGCTTTGTTTTTGAGATTCATCTGTATAGATGCATGTAGCTAAGACTCATCGTCATAGCTATATAATATTCTATTACGAAATGCATACTATGATTTATCCATTCACCTATGGACATTTAGATTATTTTTAGTTTTTTTATTATTATAAGCAAGGTAGTTATGAACATTTCTTCTTGGACATGTTTCCAGCTGCATGCATTCAAGTTTCCTAGGTCATTGAGACTCAAGAAATATGGTTCTTCAATTAGCAGTATAAACATTACCTGGGAATGTGTTAGTCCAAGCAGATTTGGGGCCCCACTCTAGACTTACTGAATCAGAAATTTTGAGTTGGGGCCTGGTTCTGTGTTTTAAGGGCTTCCCTTGTGGCTCAGCTGGTAAAGAATCTGCCTGCAATGAAGGAGACCTGGGTTTGATACCTGGGTTAGGAAAATCCCCTGGAGAAGGGAAAGGCCACCCACTTCAGTATTCTGGCCTGGAGAATTTGGGTCACAAAGAGTTGAACATGACTGAGTGAGTTTCACTCCCTCTGTTTTAATAAATCCTCCAGATGATGCTGGTGGCATACTCAAGTTTGAGAACCATTGACGTCAAGGTACCCTTTGTGAGATTAATTTGCACCTTCTGATTATGATTTTTGACTTCCATATTCTTTTTTAAATACTTTATAATACTTTTCCCCTCTTTTTTTCCGTGACACTTGAGTACTCCTGATGAGGAAATGATTTACAACTGATGAGGAAATGATTTACAACTAAGGGACTAGACTGAAAAATCACACAAGGAAAGCCTGTCAGGTGTATTCTACAGCAACGCGCTCAAGGCTCTGGCAAAGTCATAAACTGAAACAGTTTTCTTTGATGATAAAGTCAGCCTGCTCAAAGACAGTCTGTTCAGCCCAACCTTTTGCTAGCTGCCAACTAATAAGTTTATTAAAAAAACTGTATAAACAAGACTTACTGTTTCTAAACTCTCTGCAATTTGTTCCCTCCCTTTTCCCACCTCTTGCACATTTTTTTGCCTTTTTTGCTTTGATAAGTTTTTGATTGTCTACCTCATGTGACTAAATCTGCATACAAGTAACTAATTAAATATTTCTGAGTATCCTTTCACACACCACAATTCTGTTACTGTTTTTTTTCTCCTACTTAACTGGTTACTCTTTTTCAGTCTCCACTGCCAGCTCCATCCCCTTTACTCAGTCTTTTAATATTGCAGTGCCCTGGGCTAGAGTCTAAGCTCCTGCTATTCTCTATCTAGATATTTGCTCTAGATAGTCCTGTTTTATGGTTTAGTTGCTATATGTGTCCAACTCTTGCAACCCCATGGTCTGTAGCCTGCCAGGCTCCTCTGTCCATGGGATTCTCCAGGCAGGAATATTGGAGTGGGTTGCCATTTCCTTCTCCAAGATAGTCCTACCTGGGTCTAATAAATGATGCAAATTTTTATCTCCAGCCTTGACTCCTCCCCTAGGTCTAGACTTTTTTCAGCTCAATACTTGATATTTTCATTTGGATGACTAGAGGTTTTTCACCTTTTACATACCAAAACAAAATGCTGATTTCCATGCCTAACTGCCTCCAAACTTACTCTTCTAGTCTCTCCTTTCTCCATAAATTACATACATCTTAAACTCAAGACCTAGGAGTTATCATTTATTTCCTCTTTTTCCCTCAATTACCATATTCAATTAGTTAGTCCTTTCAGCTCTTCCATATCTGTCTAATCTCCAGTCTATCCATTCTCTGTCCATTTCTGTCTTGCCTGGATGGCTGTAAAAGCTTGCTAAGCTGGTTTCCTTGTTCCCTGCTCAGCGACAGTTAATGTGGCATGCAGGAATCAAAGTTGTCTTCAGAAACGTGTATCAGAACATGACATTCCCTAGAACAAAATCTTGCAATGATTCCCACTGCATTTCAAATAAAATCCATATATTTTATCATGGCCTTCAGGGCCCTCTATATACTGGACTATGCCCATCTCTTCAACTATTTCTCCTATCATGCCTCAACTTTCTCCACTCATTCTGGTTTCCTTTCTACTCCTCGGATACACAACTTACCTTCGGGCATTCATACTTGTTGTGTCTGGAATTCTGTTCCCCTGAGCCTAGATCTTTATGTTTGATGAAGTCCAGTTTACTATTTTGTTGTTGTTGTTGCTTGTGTTTTGCTGCCTAAGACTTTGTGTAACCCTAGATCATGATCATTTGTTTTCTTCTAAGAGTTTTATTATTTTTGCTGTCATGTTTAGGTCATTGATCCATTTTGAGCTACGTTTTATATACAATGAGAGGGTAGGGGTCCAGCTTTATTGTTACATATGTGAATATCTGTTTTGGATGTCCTGGCACCATTTGTTGAAAAGACTATTCTTTGCTCCTCTTGAATTATCTTGCCACTCTCGCTGAAAATTAGGTAACAGTAAAAGTGAGTGTTTAGAGCCCTGTAGTGCCAGGGAGGCACCAGCTGCCCCATGGGGAGGAGGCTGAGTCTGCAGTGTGAGGAAGTTCCCGGCCCCTCTGCGCCTGTTTCTAGCAGAGCCAGTGTGAGATGAAGAGACAATCCTTCCCAGCCACTGGGATAATCAAGAGTTTTGGCCGGACCTTCGAGCACACACCGAGATAGGAGCCAGATGAAAAGCACAGACTATGGTGCTGAAACGGATTAATAAGGAATTTAGTAATTTGGCCCGTGACCCTCTGCAGGTCCAGTTGGGGATGATATGTTTCTTAGGCAAGCCACAATTATGGGACCTAATGACAACCCATATCTAGATGGTGTATCCATTTTCCTTCAGACTGCCCCTTCAAAGCACCTAAGGTTGCATTTACAACAAGAATGTATCATCCAAATATTAACAGTAATGACAGCATTTGTCTTGATATTCTAAGATCACAGTGGTCTCCTGCTTTAACTATTTCTGAAGTTCTTTTATCCGTTTGTTCACTGCTATGTGATCCAAACCCAGATGACTCCCTAGTGCCAGAGATTGCATGGATCTATAAAACAGACGAGATAAGTACAACAGAATATCTCAGGAATGTACTCAGAGGTATGCTGTGTGATGCTACCTTAAAGTCAGACTAACCTGCATTATAACTGGAGTAAACTTTAAATTACTGTTCCTTTTTTGATTTTCTTATCTGGCTGCTCCCCTATCAGACCTCATCTTTTTTAATTTTATTTTTTATTTACCTCCCTCCATTCATTCACATGCTCATCTGAGAAGACTTAAGTTCTTCCAGCTTTGGACACTAACTGCTTTTAGAGACTGTAAAGTAGTTACAAGAGAAGAGTTGCCCAAGATGCAGAATTTTTTTAAAAATGGAGCATGTGTATTATGTGGCCAATGTCTTCACTCTAACTTGGTTATGAGACTAAAACCATTCCTGACTGCTCTTAAGTGCTGAAGAATCATCTGAGACGGAGGGAGATGGATGCTGAGATGTACATCAAAGGAAGCAGCATCCATTCTTGTTTGAGCCTTCCACTGTTAGAGATTTGAGGTTACATGATATACTTTCTGCTCATAACTGATGTGGCTAGAGAATTGGTATTGAATTTATAGTATCAGCAGAACAGAAAATGTGATGTATTTTATGCATGTTAATAAAGGAATGACCAGTTCTGGTTCTACAGAGAATGGAAATTGGAAGTCAAACACCCTTTGTATTCCAAAATAGGTTCTCAAAACATTTTGTAATTTTCATTTAAATTGTTAGGAGGCTTGGAGTTGCTAGTTAATCTATCTTCCAGTATACTGTTTAATATAGCAGAGAATAAATGATGCAAGTTGTCAATGGATGAGTGACCAACTAGCTCTGCTAGTAACTGATTTATTTTTCTTCAATAAAGTTGCATAAACCAATGAGTTAGCTGCCTGGATTAATCAGTATGGGAAACAACCTTTTGTAAGTGCAAAGCCATTTTTTGTATATACTTTTGGGATTTGCCTCATTGTTTGACGTCAAATGATGTAAAGTTCAAGACAGTGAATATTTTGCCATGTTCAGTTAAAAGTGTGCAGTCCGTTACAAGTTGATATATTGACTGACTTGATTTATACGGAATCAAGAAGCTATTGAGATTGTGTAGCTTTAGTATGCTGCACATGATCCTGGCAGCTGGGAGCTCATAGATGGACTTGGAACCCAGCAGTTTTGAAACATACATGTGGAGTTTAAGAAATTTATTTTCCAGGTGCAACCCCCATCTAACTAAATTTTTTCTTCACCTTGCACACTTGACAGCTGAAAAGATGATAACATGGAAGTGACAATGGGTCAAAATTTACAAAATAAAGTACTCTTTTGCTGTGGGAGTTGACATGAGGCTATGTTGAAGTGGCTACCTATGTGGGATATTGAGTTTTTTTAGTGGATTGAATATCCATTAAAATGGATTTGTTCAGCCATTTACATTAATGAGTATTTAAGTGCAACAGATACCACTTCAGGTGACTTAGTTCAGTTCATTTCAGTCACTCAGTCGTGTCCGACTCTTTCAACCCCGTGGACTACAGCACGACAGGCCTCCCTGTCTGTCACCAACTTCTGGAGTTTACTCAAACTCATGCCCATTGAGTCAGTGATGCCATCCAGCCATCTCATCCTCTGTCGTCCCCTTCTCCCACCTTCAGTCTTTACCAGCATCAGGGTCTTTTCCAATGTCAGTTCTTCACATCAGGTGGCCAAAGTATTGGAGTTTCAGCTTCAGCATCAGTCCTTCCAATGAATATTCAGGACTGATTTCCTTTAGGATGGACTGGTTGGATCTCCTTGCTGTCCAAGGGAATCTCAGGAGTCTTCTCCAACATCACAGTTCAAAAGCATCAATTCTTTGGCACTCAGCTTTCTTTATAGTCCAGCTCTCACATCCATACATGACTACTGGAAAAACCATAGCTTTGACTAGACAGACCTTTGTTCTCAAAGTAATGTCTACTTATTAACTTGCTGTCTAGGTTGGTCATAACTTTCCTTCCAAGGAGCAAACGTCTTTTAATTTCATGGCTGCAATCACCATCTGCAGTGATTTTGGAGCCCAAAAAAGTAAAGTCTGTCACTGTTTCCACTGTTTCCCCATCTATTTGCCATGAAGTGATGGGACCAATGCCAGGATCTTAGTTTTCTGAATGTGGAGTTTTAAGCCAACATTTTCACTCTCTTTCACTTTCATCAAGAGGCTCTTTAGTTCTTCGCTTTCTGCCATAAGTGTGGTGTCATCTGCATATCTGAGGTTATTGATATTTCTCCTGACAATCTTGATTCCAGCTTGTGCTTCATCCAGTTCAGCATTTTTCATGATGTACTCTGCATATAAGTTAAATAATCAGGGTGATGATATACAGCCTTGACGTACTCCTTTCCCTATTTGGAACCAGTCTGTTGTTCCATGTCCAGTTCTAACTGTTGCTTCTTGACCTGCATACAGATTTCTCAAGAGGCAGGTCAGGTGGTCTGGTAGTCCCATCTCTAAGAATTATCCACAGTTTAATTCAACAAGTAATGTATGGGACATGTGAGGAAAACTTTTCTAAAACAGATCAAAGAAAATAAATGGAGACAATCATCTTTCCTTGACTGAATATAGCAAATAGGCTCCCTAATTCTTCCTAAAGTAGTGAAGAAGTTTAATGCAATTCCAGTAAAGGTTTCCATAGATTTATTGGGTTGGTGCAAAAGTAATTGTGGCTTTGCATTGTTGAACTTTGCTGTTCAACAGTGCCATTTAAGAATGTATTGGGATACATTCTTAAATGTGGTTTGTTTTTTTTTTTTTTTGTATTTTCAAAATTGTAATTAGGTATTACCAAATAAAGTAATATACAACTCTTAATTTAGAGTGCAAAATAAAAGCACCTTGTTATTTACAAGGTGCAAAAACAAGAAAATACAACATAAACTTATCCACATTTTTAAATAGTTGTCTGTGTGATGATACATCATTTTATTGCACATTTCTTGCTTCATGTTTTTTTGCTAATGACTTAATGCTGTCTATTCTATATTTATTTTAGACTAGGGAAATGATATCTAAAAGCAAAAGACAAAAAGCAAATTTGAGTGATTTTCTTATTCGAGTTCAAAATGTGTTATAAAGCACCGGAGACAACTCACAACATAAACAATGCATTTGGCCCGGGAACTGCTAACGAACATACAATGCAGTGTGGTTCAAGTTTAGCAAAGGAGACAAGAGCTTTGAAGATGAGGAGTACAGTGGCTGGCCATCGGTGGTTGACAATACCAATTGAGAGAGAGAAGTTAACAAAGAACTCAACATCGACTATTCTATGATCATTCAGTACTTGATGCAAAGTGGAAAGGTGAAAAAGCTCAGTAAATGGGTGCTGTGTGAGCTGACCAAAAATTTTAAAAATTGTTGTTTTGAAGTGTTATCTACTCTTACTTTATGCAACAACAATGAACCATTTCTTGTTCAGATTGTGACATGCGACAGAAAGTGGATTTTATAACTATTGCCAAACCACTCAGTGATTGGACCAAGAAGCTCCAAAGCACTTCCCAAAGCCAAACTTGCACCATAAAAAGGTTATGGTCACTGTTTGGTGGTCTGCAGACTGTCTGATCCACTACAGCTTTCTGAATCCTGGAGAAACCATTACCTCTGAGAAGTATGCTCAGCAAATCAATGAGATACACCAAAACTGCAACACCTGCTGCCAGCATTGGTCAACAAAAAGGACCCAATTCTTCTCCACAACAGCACCCTACCACACATCACACAACCAGTGCTTCAAAAGTTGAACTAATTGGGCTACGAAGTTCTGTCTCATTCACCGTAGACCTGACCTCTCACCAACTACCATTTCTTTCATCTCAACAACTTTTTGGAGGGAAGATGCTTCCATAACCAGCTGCTGCTGCTGCTAAGTCGCATCAGTCATGTCCGACTCTGTGCGACCCCATAGACAGCAGCCCACCAGGCTCCACTATCCCTGGGATTCTCCAGGAAAGGACACTGGAATGGGTTGCCATTTCCTTCTCCAATGCATGAAAGTGAAAAGTGAAAGTGAAGTCGCTCAGTCATGTCCAACCCTTAGTGACCCCATGGACTGCAGCCTACCAGGCTCCTCCGTCCGTGGGATTTTCCAGGCAAGAGTACTGGAGTGGGGTGCCATTGCCTTCTCCATCCACAACCAGCAGGAGGCAGAAAATGCTTTCCAAGGGTTTGTTGAATCCCGAAGCACAGATTTTTATGCTACAGAAATAAACTTATTTCTCATTGGCAAAAATGTGTTGATTGTAATGCTTCCCATTTTGATTAATAAAGATGTGCTTGAGTGTAGTTATAATGATTTAAAATTCAAGGTCCAAAACCACAGTTACTTTACTAGTAAATTAATGTCTTGGGATTTTAAATTAATTTATAGAAAATCAGCTGAAAGGAATAACAAAGATATTAAATTATTGAATTAAAATATGATTAATAAGGAGAGATTGGCATCAGATGTTAAAATTAAATCTGTGTTAACATTGTTTAATTAGTCAGACAACTAATGCTTTGAAGCAGATACTTAATCAGTGCATAACTGATACCAGAAGGTCACTTAAATCTATTTAAGGGGGACCAAGTTTTCATAAGTAGTTTCACTAGAACTTTTAACTTGAAATTTTTTGCTAAGACTACAAAAAAACCTTACTTCCTTATAACATAGCTAACTTGTAAAATATTTTAACTCTTAGAAATGTTTTTTTTTACAAAATCATCTGATACATGGAATGATAATCTTCATTTCATCTTCAATGAATCATCTTACAAAACATCCCAGACTTCATCCATTTTTGTAAGAATGTCTCCTAGTCAAATCTTGTATCTTTGACCTTTTGTTCTTTTCAACTTTAATAGCTAGTTGGACTGATTGACACAGTCTATGGCTCTGCTCATGGCTTGAATAGTTTTCCATCATCTTTATCAATTTCATGAAATGCTACATATTTTATGAAACTTGCAAGTTCACTTCATAGTCAATTTTCATTGCACTTGCATTGTTTTTTGAATGACAATCTGTAGACAGTGGCAAACACAGACATTAACACAGGAGGTACTATGAAGCAGGGAAGAATGTTTGAGGAAGGGTTGTTTTCTCTTTTTTTTTGGCTACACTGCACGGCTTGTGGGACCTTATTTCCTCAACCAGGGATTGAAACTGTGCCCTCAGCGGTGTATACATGGAGTTCTAACCACTGGTTGCTGTTCAGTTGCCAAGTCATGTCTGACTCTTGTGACCCCATGGACTGTAGCCTGCCAGGTTCCTCTTTCCATCGGATTCTCCAGGCAAGAATACTGGAGTGGATTGCCATTTCCCCCTTCAAGGGATCTTTCCGACCCAGGGATCGAACCTGTGTCTCCTGCATTGGCAGGCGAATTCTTTACCACTGAGCCAGCTGGGAAGCCTCCCACCATGTTTTAATAACATGGAAAAATCAAAATCACTTTCCTTGGTTTTCCCCCAAGGCAGCTGAATATACTGAAAACACTATTTAGGGACTTCCCTGGGGGCACAGTGGGTAGGGATCTGCCTGCCAAGGCAGGGAACACAGGGTTTATCCCTGATCCAGGGGAATTCCACGTGCTGTGGAGCAACCATGTCTGTGGGCCACAACGACTGAGACCACATGCTGCAACCACTGAAGTTCATGCGCCCAGAGCCTGTGCCCTGAACCGCAAAAAGCCACCACAATGAGAAGCCTGTACACTGCAGCTAGAGAGAGTCTGTGAGCAGTGACAAAGACCCAGCACACCCAAAAATAAAAAATAAATAATTAAAAAAAATATTACTTGGTTATAAAACAGAACCTTACATATGAAGATAGGTGGAATCAATATTACCCTATGAAATTTAAATGTAGCAGTATGCTATTTTCATGATATTTAGAAAAAAATAAAGTTCAGTTGAACTTTAATATGGGTTTGAACTGCATGGGTCCACTTATGCTCAGATTTTTTTCAGTAGTGAAAACTACAGTACTACATGATTCGTGACAGGTTAAATTGACGGGTGCAGAACCACAGATACTGAGGAATCAGATATAGGTAGGGTTGATTGTAAGTTATACTTGTATTTTTGACTGCACAGAGGATCACCACCCAGAACCAGTGTTATTCACGGGTGAACTGTACATCATTAAGTATATTCTAATATTAGAGAAATTGGTAAGAAAATTACTATTTACCTGGAGTAATTTTTAAAGATATGCCTTAAAAAATTTAATATTCCACTCAACTAGTCCCTTGGACTGCAAAGAGATCCAACCAGTCTATCCTAAAGGAGATCAGTCCTGGGTGTTCATTGGAAGGACTGATGCTGAAGCTGAAACTCCAGTACTTTGGCCACCTCATGCGAAGAGTTGACTCATTGGAAAAGACCCTGATGCTGAGAGGGATTGGGGGCAGGAGGAGAAGGGGGCAACAGAGGATGAGATGGCTGGATGGCATCACCGACTCGATGGGCATGAGTTTGAGTGAACTCCGGGAGTTGGTGATGGACAGGGAGGCCTGGCGTGCTGCGATTCATGGGGTCGCAAAGAGTCGGACATGACTGAGCAACTGAACTAAACTGAACTGAGGAGCTAGAACCCAATTCAAAAATAACCAGTTTTCAAAGAAAAAAAACATTCACAGGGTTAAAACTATGGAAAGATTAATCACTGATGACTCACAAAGCAACTCAGAATCTTGAAGTGCCTCATTTCAAAACTTATTATAAATCAAAAATTGCAGTTATTTGAGTTCCCTGTAAAGGTCATGAATGCTGTGTTATTTATACGCATGTATTTTCCTGTAATCTTTTTCACCTCTTATGGGCATTATAGAAAATAAGAGTTTAAAACTTATCCTCTGCAGTTGGAAAGTAGACATGAAAATTACTCTGGTTACTTAAATCAGCAAGATCTGTGAAGACCTGTCTTAGCATCATTTGGGATGCTTGTTAGAAGTACAGATTTCTGAATCCCTCACCAGACCTGAATCACTGTATGTAGGAGAGCTCCCAGGATAGTAACAAGTAACAAGGTATTCTCATATCTAAGTTTGAGATCCATTGCCACATGACTTCTGGATCTGAGATATCAACCTTGAGAGCACAAAAATAATTCCTCCCATAAATGTTGATACAGGGAAAAAGTGACATTAAAATGGGTGTGCTACTTCCCACAGAGTATAAGAACAGGAAATAGTATGTTCTGCCATCAGAAGAAAGGAATTCTAGAGGCAAAGTTGGAAATAGTTAAGAGCTATTTCATTCTTGGTTATACTAATAACATCATTGCTTACATAATGTGTAGATTTTCCAATGTATTTTTCCTTATTGATGTTAAGTGACATGAAATTAGCTGAGCATCATTTGATGCCTTTGGAAAATGTTTTTGTTGTTCTCGTGTTTTGCTTTTACTTTAAACACTCAGATGTATCTTTAGGAGTTCTTTCCACTAAACATCTTGAGTTTTCAGAGCTATGGTTGTGATAAATGTTTTCATTAATGCTAGCCATTTTTACTTATAAGCCCAGTTATAATTGTTACCAGTGGAAACCGAATAAAATGGTTTTTATGGCACTTTCCTGGTGATCTGGTGGTTAAGAATATGCCTTGCAATGCAGGGAACACGGGTGCAATCTCTGATCAGGGAACTAAGATCCCACATGCCACAAAGCAACTCAGCCTACACGCCACAGCTACTGAGCCTGGCCTCCAGGGCGTCAAGGCTCAGCTAGACAGTCCCTGTGCCCACTGCAGTGAGAGACACTGCAAACGCAACAAAGATGAAGCAGCAATATATATACACACACACACATATAATGGTTTTTAGAAGGAACTAAAGTTCTTGATTTTTCTTTTTACACAACTGTGTAAAATTAAGTGGCTAATAGTTTTCATTTGGTCAATTTGTTTTTTGTGAGTTGAACACACATAATTCTTCCTTAATCATCTCCCAACTTCCCCTTCAAACCTTGCGTTTCCTCCCCCAGCCCCCCACTGCTGCTGTGCTGGGTTCAGCCATCTCCCACTCTGCAACCCTGTGGACCCACCAGAACCCTATGGACCCGCCAGGCTCCTCTGTCCATGGCAAGAATATATCCAGGCAAGAATACTGGATTGGGTTGCCATTTCCTACTCCAGGGGATTGTCCTGACCCAGGGGTCAAACCTACGTCTCCTGCATTGGCAGGCAGATTCTTTACCACTGAGCAACCTGGGAAGGCTGCTTTTTGTTTTTTCTATAGGAGTTGAATATACATGAATTCTTCCTTAACTGTCTCCAAGCTTCCCCTTCAAATCTCAAACCCCTCCTCCCAGGCCCAGGTTAAAAAGAATCAGTCAACAGCATTTACTGAGCATTCATCACACCATGGGGAATCACAAAAGAAGAATCTAGGCTCCTTTTCTAAGTTCTCTATCACTGATAAGAGTTCCATCAGTATCCAAGTCCTGCCTCTATTACCCCCAAATTTGCAAGACTCACTTTTGCTCAGGGGCCACCATGGACCAATCATGAGGTCTGGCCTTATTCTCCTCCATCTGTCTTCTCAAAAACGCTCTCCAGAGGTATGGGCTGTGGGCTTTTTGTGGTCTCCAGTTTCACAGGGGGCTGTTCTTGGGTGCTGTTGATCATCAGTTGTGAATCCTAGTGTGCCCCATATCTGCAAAAGTGTATTGAAACCAGACCTCTTTCTCCTTGCTATCATGACTTTTCAACCTCCACAGAGTGAGACACTAGGGCCTAGTAAAGATAATTTCAGGACAAAATTACAAAGCAGGAGAGAGAAGGGTTAAAGTTTGGAAGCTCCATTTTGAATTTTCACCTGCATTACCCAGGAGATAAAACCTTAAAGGTCTTAAGCTTTTAGATGGAGAAAGTCACCTTGAATGCTCCTGGTTTCGGGTTTGTAACACCACTTCAAATGGATTTCCTTCTTTGAATCTTTCAACTGTTCCTACTTTTCACTGAAAGGGACCCTGTTGTCTAAACCTTTTCCTTCCCATTCATACCACACACACTGTCCAATCAAGATAAACCAGGGGCTTGGGCTGCATAGGGAAGAACTCCCTGGTCCAGTCTCATGTGTACATGGGTGGGTGTGTGTGTGTGTGTGTGTGTGTGTGTGTGTGTGTGTGTGTGTGTGTGTGTGTGTGTGTGTGTGTGTGTGTGTGTGTGTGTGTGTGTGTGTGTAGGAAATGATGGATGGACTGTGGGTTCTCCAGTTCACGCTTCTTATTCAATCTCTCCAGGGTAATTGTAAGCCTGTGGCTTTTTTGCTAATTAACCCATACCTTAAACATACACACATGTGCACACACATTCACATAGATACGAAACTCATATATTGAGAATAGAATATAGCCACAATATTAGTAACTTTCCTGTCTGGAAAACAAATAGGTCTGTAATGAATGGTTTGATATATTTCTTGATCTCTTTAGGCTCTATAGAAGAACTGGAACTAGCTCTATATGACTTCATTTCATAGTGGTCACGTTGCCCACGTTTTTGTTGTTTCAGAATATGCCTCAGAAACATGCGGATGAGCGTAGCAATAAATTCACCAGTTTCTCTCTAGGATTGCCAGACGTAGCAAATAAAAATACAGGATGCCCAGTTAAACTGGAATTTCAGATAAACCATGAACAATGTTTTAGTGTAAGTATATGCCATGCGATATTTAGGATATACTAAACAATTATTTGGTGTTTATCTAGAATTCAAATTTATCTGGGCATCCTGTGTTTTTTACCTGGCAGTTCTTTTCTTATCATATCTCCTCGTTCATCTCTGGTCTCACAGCTACCGTCTTAGACCAGGGGCTCTCATTACCTCAAGCTTGGGTTTCTGCATCTGCCTGGGTTGCCTTCCCAACACTGCTCTCCTATACTGATCTATCCCATAGCCGGCTACACACTAAAGGTTTTTTAGATGCGACTTTCATTAGGTTTCTTTAAGAAATCACAATGGCTCCTCTTTCTTTCCAAAGTGATTTTCTAAAAAGAAATGATGCACATGAATTTATTTACAAAGTAGACTCACAGACTTAGAGAATGAACTTATGTTTGCCAGGGAGAAGGATGAGGAGAAGGGATAGTTAGGGAGTTTGGGATGGACTCGTATACACAGCCATATTTAAAATGGATAACCAACAAGGACCTACGGTATGGCACATGGAACTCTGCCCAGTATTATGTGGCGGCCTGGATGCAGGGGAGTTGGGGTTGGGGGAGAATGGGAACATGTATATGTATGGCTGAATCCCTTTGCTGAAACTATCACAACAATTGTTAATTGGCTAAACTCCAATAAAAAGTAAAAAGATTAAAAACAATAAAAACCTGATTTTCAGTCAGTGTACAATCAATTACATACCAAACTATGTGGGTTTGTAGGTATACGCATTTTCCTTAGAGGATCTTTTACTGTTTCAATTGGGATCTCAATGTGGTATCTTCAAGCTGTGTAAAGAACTGTGGCTCATACAAAGAAACAAAAGTAGATGAATTTAGAAAAATGCACCTCGCCTCAGTCATGACTTTTGCTTTAGACATCAGCATTTTGAAAGCTCCCTTATTAAATCATTCGACTTCCACCAGCATTTTGCAGAATAGGCAGAGCAGGGATTATTTCATTTTAAAGATAAAGTAACTAAATCCCAGATATGTGAATTGTAAAGTCATGCACAACTGTCATGGCATAGCCAGAGTTTGAAGGAAATCTGCCAACTGCAAGTTTGTTTCTCTTTCCCCTTTTATGATCACCAGCTTTAAAAATGGCTTCCCAGATGGTTCAATGGGTAAAGAATCTGCCTGCAATGCAGGAGACACAGGGTTCGAATCCCTGGGACAAGAAGATCCCCTGGAGGAGGAAAATGGCAACCCACTCCAGTATTCTTGGCTGAAAAAGCCCATGGATAAAGGACTCTGATGGGCTACAGTCCAAAGGGTCACAGAGTCTTACATGACTGAGCAAGTAAGTATAGTAGTACAGCTTTAAAAACTATAAAAAAATTTGTACAATATTTTAAACAACAGTTTTAAAGCCACTTTGTATATATTTGAGCCTCACAAAATTTCCTCTCCGTCTCTAAAGAGATGTTATTCCCCGAGCTGTGTGGTAGGCTTATCGTTTAGCTGTCCTTCACACGTCACAAAGATGGGGAGCTTGGCCATTTGGCCTATAGCGTTAACTTTTCAGTGTGGTCACAAGAGTATTTGTATTCCAGTGCTGCGATTCCTCAGAAATCTAGAGACTATTTTTTAGGGTAGGTTTCAGAGTCGATCTATAAGTCACAAAATAAAATCATTTTTAATATTTTATGTTTACTCACTTAAGCATAAAAAGGATATAACTTTATATGGTGATTCATCTATTTTGTTTCTAAGTTTTTGTCCTTTTCCACAAATAATATATTCTAAGCATATAAATTGAAGAAAGAGGAAAGAAAAAAGCTTCTGTTGCTTCCTAGGCCTCTTTACGGTATTGATTTTCCTGCTACCTCTTTAGCAGCCTCACTTTCTTTTTTCTTTTCTCTCTTTTGACCAGGAGTACAGCTTGCGGGATCATAGTTCCCTGACCAGGAATCAAACCCATGCCCCCCTAAATAGGGAGGTTGGAGTCTTAACCGCTGGACCTCCAGGGAAGTCCCAAGCCTCACCTTCTTAGTGGTTCTGCTGGCTTTAAAAAAAATCAATCTGGGACCTTCTCATGATCTCATGATTGTTCTCTATGCTACCTACAGCCCAGACATTCTCCTATAAATGCAATCTTCATATTTACTGCTCTAGATGAACATAGTCCTCTATGTCTAACAGCCATTTCCAACTTAACATGCCCAAAACCACCACCTCCTTCTAAGACCATAGTCTAGGAAATGGTAATTCCGCAATGCTCAGCCAAAAAAGGAAAAAAGTATAGAGGCATTCTCAACTTCTCTTTCTTTCACAATCTACTCTTGATTTGTCAGCAAATCTTGTGGCCCCCTCTGTCCAGATTTCTCCTCGACTAGGTCACTCTTCACCCCCCCCCACTGCTTCCTCCCTACTCCCAAATCACCATCACCTCTCGCCTGGATTATTATCAGGACCCTCCTAACTGCTCGCCTTTTCTGTCTCTGCGCTCCTTAACAGAACAGCCGAAGGATGTCAGATCATTTCAAAACTCAAAACCCTATAGTAGCTTCCCTTCTCACTCAGAATAAAAGCCAAAGTCCTTGCAAGGACTCTAAAGATCCTACATAGTTCCCTCTCAGGTCACGTTGTCTAACTTCCCCCCATGCCCCTTCGCAGCCTTTTCTCCTGGATGGTCTTCCTAGGAGGCAGGCCTGACCCTGCTGTGGGCATGGCCTCCTCACATGCCATTTCCCCTCTCCAGACTCCACACATACAGCTTCCTTTTTATTCTATGTCTTTAATGTTATGATGTCAACACTTTCAGCAACCTTTTCTGCCTTATTTCTCTTATTAGCAGTTTGTCACTAACATACTAAATATTTTACTGGTTTATCTTGTTTATGTCTATCCAGCATATAAAAAGCATTCAATAAATGTTTGTTGAATGAATGAATGCAAAGATGATTTTCCTGTGTTGAAGCTATTTTTTTTAAATGTATTATGTTTTTTGATGGCAATTCTAAAACTGGTTTTCACAAAACAGTTTGAGGAATTGTGTGTAGCCTTCTAATCTTATTGAGAAAGTTAAAAATATATTTGAAAACATAGTTACTATTAGTAACCTTGGGTATAAATATAAAATGTAAATTTGAAGAAAATATGTGTTGACAGGATTACTAAATCTGAACAGACTTCCTTAAGAGGTGATTATGGATACAAACATAGGACTCAGCTATGAAGAGAAACTATGAGTCATTTCAGAGGAAATCATATTAGATAAGGCTTAAAGGCAAAGAGTGGCTTTGTGGTAGTTGAAAGTTAGTGAGCAACTATAGAAGTTAATAACATTAGTACTACATTGATATTTATTAAGGGTTTACCATTTCCTAGCATGAGGCTAAGGGCTAAACATCATGAGTGGTAGGTATCTTTATTTTTCCATTACACAGAGAAAAAAGAATATCAAGGCTTAGAGTAATTAAGTAACTTACCCACTGTCCCAGAAGCTTTAATGGCAAAGGTAAAACTACTGCAGAAAACCCTGGAATGTAGCACCATTTTGGAGGGCAAAATACCATTTCCCAGGAAGCCCAACACAGCCAGGGGTTCCTCTGCCTTCGATTGGAGCCACTTTGGATGAACAACACGTCAAAGAGCTGGTTAGGGTAAGTTGTGTGGAAGACACCACACCTTTACACACTGGCCACACACACCACGGGGTGAGGTGCTTTGGATATCAGAAGCACTCAGGAACAGACCTAGGGAAAGCGCTGAAGCAAGTCTCCTGTCAGAATCTTCCTGTACCGACTAAAAAGTTTGTCCCTGTCTTCCGGCCCCCTTATTGTGTGTGTGTAGCTGCCTTTGCATATGCTGCTTTATGTGATACAATCTTGCCAAAAGCCAAGGAGCTTTGCTGGTCTAGAGAGGATTGCTTCATCCTCTACAATATTGAAAGTCTTGTTGTTAAATATTTATTACTTGTAGCATATCCACAGCCCAAGCTGGTAGAATCGGGCAGCACATTAATCACGGGAATGCATTCTTCAGATCGCTTCAGAATTAATCAGCGAAAGGGATGGCCTCAATGGGAACAACTTACAAATACAGGCAAACCATTTTACCAAGAGAAGGAAAATACCCACGTTAATTCAGCCTTCCGTCTTTCAGAGTTCTTGTCATTTTAGAGCCTTTGATGACTGGGGGCTGGGAGGGTGTCATGGAAGTGGGAATCCTTCCTCAGAATCTGAGAAAATGTTTGGTGTCACCCTTAGCCAGTCAGCGTTGACTCTGTGTCCTTCATGTTGCTGAGAAGAGTTCTCAACTCTTATCCCACTGCAACACCCGGAGGCACGGGGGCATACTTCCCTCAGTGTGAAACCGTGTTCTCAAGGGGTGAGGGTGACAACATTCTACTTTGCAAGATAAGAAAGCAGAATTTTGCGAGTTTGGGTTGAGTGAGGTTAGAAAAACTTTCTTCTGGAGAGTCTGTT
This sequence comes from Cervus elaphus, assembly GCF_910594005.1. Taxonomy (NCBI): domain Eukaryota; kingdom Metazoa; phylum Chordata; class Mammalia; order Artiodactyla; family Cervidae; genus Cervus; species Cervus elaphus. The sequence goes on along the minus strand of NC_057817.1, from coordinate 46,839,802 downwards.
ACACCCTCCTATGAAGTAATTTCCTTTACTTTCCAATTGATCGTTAGTGGTTTAGAACAACTGTTGCTGTTCACTTTAAGTTGTATCCGACTCTGCGACCCCACGGACTGCACCACACCAGGCTTCCCTGTCCATCACTGTCTTCTGGAGTTTGCTCAAATTCATGTCCATTGAGTCAGTGATGTCATCCAACCATCTCATCCTCTGTCGCCCCCTTCTCCTCCTGCCCTCAATCTTTCCCAGCATCAGGGTTTTTTCTAATGAGTCAACTCTTTCCATCAAGTGGCCGAAGTATTGGAGCTTCAGCTTCAGCATAAGTCCTTTCAATAAATATTCAGGCTTGATTTCCTTTAGGATGGACTGGTTTCATCTCCTTGCTGTCCGAGGGACTCTCATGAGTCTTCTCCAGCACCACAGTTTGAAAGCTTCAATTCTTCAGCATTCAGCCCTTCTTCATGGTCCAACTCTCACATCTGTACGTGACTACTGGAAAAACCATAGCTTTGACTATATGGATAATATACTTGATAAACATACTTGATAAATAACATACTTGATAAATGCTCATTGAATTGAAGTACTAACTTGGTTTCTCACCCTGCCTGGGACTTTTGAATAACATTAGGTGGAATGTGTCCATTTTCCTGTTTGCATCTAGTCAAGATGTTCTTTTGGGTATATGACGTGGGGGCTGTCTCAGAGCCTTGCATAATGGCTGAGGGAATTTCATTAAAGAGGTGAGAATGGTATGCCAGCTTGTAGCTTGAATGCCTGCCATGCTCACAGACTCCCTTTTCAAGAGGCTGCCCCAGACGCACCCCCCTGAAAAGGCAGCAACACAGTCTGCTTCTTTCTTCCTTTCTGCCATGTTGGGTCTCAGCTGTGGTGCTCGGGCTTTTCTCTAGTTAGGTCATGAGCCCACAGGCTTAGTTGCCCCACAGCATGTGGGATCTTAGTTCCCTGACCGAGGACTAAACCTGCATTCCCGGTATTGGAAGGTGGATTCTTAACCACTGGATCACCAGGGGAGTCGCCAGTCTCTTTCTTTAGTAGAGGTGACCATGCCATGTCCCCTGTGAGCCTTCTCTCTTAGCGACAGCTGAAGACGCAGGAGAGGACGCCTGGCTCAGAGGTACTCAGTGGCTTATGAGATAACCTCACACAAGAACTTTCCCCAAGAGGGACAGTCGTGATAGAATCAACCTCTGCCCTCCAGGGCATTTGACTGTGAGCTCTAGAGAACTGCCAGCTGGAAGAAGGCTTCCCTGGTGGCTCAGATGGCAAAGAATCTGCCGGCAACGTGGGAGACCTGGGTTCAGTCGCTGGGTTGGGAAGATCCCCTGGAGAAGGGAATGGCAACCCACTCCACTATTCTTGCCTGGAGAATGCCACGGACAGAGGAGGCTGGCCAACTACAGTCCATGGGGTGCTAAAGAGTTGGACACGACTGAGCAACTAACAGTGGGGGCAGGAGTAGAAGGATCTGTGATTGTGCAACTTGAATTTTGCTGTGTTCGGAAGACATTAACAAGGAGTTGGGGAGTGGCGAGATGGGCTGGCTCATGCAGACGAAGAGCTGGTTGAGCAGATCTCTTCTCAACTTTGACTCCAGAGACTCAGGTTGCTGGGAGTATTGACATCCACATAAATTGGCTTTTGTTACAATTCAGGTTTCCTTCCTCCAGATCTGGTTGTTAAATATTTACTAGCACACCACTGGATTGGGTGAGGCATCCCTATAATATATATATATAATAAACAGAGGAAGTAGTTACCTCCTCTGAGTGTTTTGTCTTAAAAGTGATGCCGAAAGCTCAGCTTCTCTGTACACAGTGTGGAATCAAATCTCGAAAACAGAGTTTGGGGAGAGGTTAGAAAAGAGTATCTAGAGTGCACAGCAGTAAAGAATCTGCCTGCGGTGTAGGAGACACGTGCAGGAGAGGCAGGTTTGATCCCTGGGTCGGGAAAATCTGGAGAAGCAAAGGGCAACCCACCCCAGTACTCTTGTCTGGAAAATCCAATGGACAGAGGAGCCTGGCGGGCTACAGTCCAGGGGGTCACAAAAGAGTCAGACACAACTGAGTGACTAAGCAAATAGATTTGCCAGGCGAAGGGGGACACAGCAGGCTCACGCCCTCAAATCAAGTGTCCCAATTTGTGGAAGGCTGTGGTAAGTTTTTATAGTAATTGTGCAAAGAGGGTGTGATCAGCTCATAGACATTCTTCTAATGGGTTGGTGGTGAGTTAAATATAGTCCGCATTGTTCAACCTTCAGGTCCAACTCGTCTGGGGTCTATATGCTTGTGGGCAGTATACCATTGTTAATCGTTATCTGCAAAACAGCTCAGAGCTATTGTTGTGTGCATTAACAGGGAGCCAGGACCTTGCCCCAAGGCTGCTCTGACAGTTTGTTTCTCCTGGGTCTCCTATCCTCTCCCTTCCCTTGTTAAAAACTTCTTGGATCTGCCCATTGGAACTCAGGGAAGGGCACAGAGGGCGAATGAGGGCTGTTTCCTATAATCAAAGAAACGCTGGACATAAAGGCCTTGTGCCCAGGAACCCTCCACAGGGCCCTGCACGTATCAAAAGCAAACATAGTTTAAGGTAATACATTAACATGATTGTCATTAAGATTATAATAACAGAGAAAATGTTGGGAAATATATGATTTAAACTACAAAACTCATAGGAATGTGGTCATAGGGTGGTAACTTTCCTGTTTCTGGTACCCATCAAAGGCACAGGCCCCCAGCCCCAGGCTCACAAAGGATGACCTGACAAGCCGGTTAAGTCTCTGGCCTTATTTCCACACGTTTTCTTTACCCCTGTTACTTGAGGTAACCTGAGTGCACACTAGTTACTTAAAACCACAAGAACTCAATGAATACAGTTTTTGAAACCCCATTTTCCCCCCCTAATGTAGAGAAAATGAGGCAGATCAGATGAGTAAAAAGAGCATATGTAGCCTTTGGAATGAGATTTGAATTCCAATACTACTTTATCCCTTCCTGATAGCATAATTTCCTTATCTATGCCTCTCCTTATCTGTAAATGGGGACAAAAAATAAAAAGTTCAAAGATATTTGGAAGATTTAAATAAAATGCTGTGTACAAAACAACTAGCACAGTGACCAGCACTTACTATGTACTCAGGAACTGCTGTTCTTTCCTTTCCTCGTCAACATATTTATTCAAGCTTTTAGAACAGATGCTAATATCGCTGTCAAGTCAGCAGTTGACAGGATTAATCAAGCCCCCACTTACAGTAACAGGCAGTGTTATACTGCATTCTTTGTAATTTTATGTAATTTTGCACTTAAGGTCAACTATTTTAAATATAGACAAAATTATTACAATCCTTTGAAACAAGGTTTTCTTTATACTTAGGGAGCTCCTGTACACCAGTCTACAAAATGTGCTCATTTTACTTTTGTTTTTAAACAGACATTTAAACTATGGGCAAAGAATTATACTACATGTTGTGGTGGGTGCGTGCTAAGTCACTTCAGTTGTATCTGACTTTGTGGCCCTATGGATTGTAGCCCACTGCCAGGCTCCTCTGCCCATGGGATTTTCCAGGTAAGAATACTGGAGTGGGTTGCTATTCCCTTCTCCAGGTGATATTCCTGATCCAGGGATCAAACCCATGTCTCTTGTGTCTCCTGCACTAACAGGCTGTGGGGGAAATAAGAAAAAGTGAATATGAAAAGAAAAGTGCTTATATAATACAAAATATATAAAAAAGAGGAAAGAGAGGGAAACGTAAAGAGTTTCCTGAATATTCCCTTTCATATACCCCACTTCTAGGTACTTAAATTGAATAATGCCATGTGTCCTTTAAATCCCTAATATACTGTTTAATAGTTTATTTACTGTTAGTTTACTTAGGTCATCTGACCTTCATCTCATTATCACTGCTAGTACATTAAGGGTGAAATCTGCCCATTTTCCAGGAATAATTCATGGGATGTGGTGTTTCTCAGTACCAGATGATTTAAGGGGAACCACTTGCCAATGGACTGGTTTTTGGCATACAGGGCCTTAATAATACGCCAGAACTGAATTTGTTTTGAAATAAAGTTTCTAATTTTCAAATATAGCATTTTCAAACAAATAGTGTGATGTACAAATTACTGTACTTTAGGTCATGTTAGAATAATCCACCCTCTAAATCTGTTTGGCTTTCACCCCTTAAGTATTTTGCATCAGTTAATCATTTCTGTAGCATATCACAATGGTTATAAATAATTACATAATCCTACATCTTCAGGGCCTGTCCCATTAGTCCCAGTAAAAAAAAAAAAAAAATGTAATTAGACATCATTATGTCCTCTTGAAAAGCTAAGGTCATTTGGCCTTGATTGCTGGCAGAGTTATCAGTGCCAAAGAAAAGTCAAGCCACAATTGGCTTAGGCCTGTGATTAAACATTGGGCTTGACACTTTTGGTCGGTCGTCAGAGGCAGTACCTTTTGAATAAATTTCAACACTACCCTTCAGATAAGTTGAAATAAATACAAAACTAGTGTAAAGGGGTTGAAGACCATATATGGTATTCAAATATAAGTTTGGGAAGAGCCCCTTTTTAACTCTTGCTAAGCGCGAGGCACACACACACCCATACACACACCCTGGTGTAAAGGTCTCACTCATCTGGAATGCAGAGGGCTGGTTTTATGAGTTAGATCAATAATGCCTGTTCGTTCTGGGTAGGATGGCTCACCTGAGTATGTGCATTACTGACAGTGCTGCTCTAGCCTCCCCCTCCCACACTCAAGAGAAGCACTTGCCAAATATTTTTATGCCCTTACTCCCAGAGCTCTCAATTGATCGGGGTGGGGGGGCGCGGGGAGGCATCGCAGGAGTCTCCTTAAACTCCTTAGACGTCTTCCCGCGGGTCCTTGGCTAGCTGTCGGGTCTCCTCGTGATGGTTCCTCTCTCTTCTAATTCAGGGGTCTTAGGCGGGACCCGTGGAGGGGGGATGCTCCGCTCTGCTCTTGGGCCCTAACACTGGAAAGGGATGCCTTCTGGCAGAGGGCACCTCTGGGTCGTGCTCGGCGGCCGGCGGCCTTGGGGTGGCAGCCTTGGAGGAGGAGGAGAGAAGGGAGGGAGTTGGCGGCTGCCGAGACCCGGGCAGCGGGCCCCGTCCGCGGCGGGCGAGCTCGGCGGTCCTCCCTCGCTCGTCTCCTTTGCTCATATTTGGACTCGGCTGCCCGTGCCCAGGAATTTCCCGTCATGCCTCCCGCCGCCCCGTCCGTCGCCCGGAGCCGGGGAGGAAGGGAGGGAGGCTCGGACAGCGGCGGCGGCGGCGGCTCCCTGGCACTTCCATGAGCCCGCGGCGGACCCTCCCGCGCCCCCTCTTGCTCTGCCTCTGCCTCAGCCTCTGCCTGGCCGCGGCCGCGGCCCGAGGAGCAGTGCAGTCCGGTGAGTTGGGGCTCGCCCCCCCACCCCTCGTCTGCCCTGTCGCCCGGACCCCGCCGAGTTGAGATGTGACCCCGACCTCCGCTCCCCTGCGAGCGCCGGCAGCGCCCCCTTCAGCCTCCTGCCGGGAGCCCCCCTCTCCTGAGCCCAGGAGGGGCGCGGGTGGTGAGAGGCGGATAGAAGGAGGTCAGGGCTGGCTTCGCCCCCGCCGACGGGAGGCGTCTGGCAGCGTAGCTGACACCTTATCCCGTCCCGGGAGCGAACCCGAGCCCGAGGGAGGCTCTGGACCGACGTGGGCCCCCGAGGGAGGGGCCTGGCAGGACGGCTGGGGAAGGATCGCCGCCTCGGGCTCGGGAGGGCGCGGGTCCGCGCCGGGGACCACCTCGGAGTCCCCTGCCCCGCGCGGAGGTGTGTGTGTGTGTGTGTGGCGGGGGGTACTCCTGCGCAGCAGCCGCTGAGATAACGGGCCCGGGCGCGTGGGAACGGCCAGCCAGGCCCGTGCCTCCCGCCGCGCGTCCGGGAGGGGCGCCGGGGAGCGGGGCGAGTAGGGGGACAGCGCCGGGAGCGGCGGGCGCGTGGCGACAAGGGGCGCGCCCAGAAGCGCACCGCCGCCCTCGCCGCGGGGTCAGGCTCCCGCGGGCCCGGCTGGTGTCTAATAGGCCAAAACCGAACAAAATCCCGGGTTTTCCAGGTACCAGTTTTGTTTTGTTTTTGAGCGGAAAAAAGGGCATCGGAGTCTAGTTTGTAAGTTTCACCCTGGGCTGTTTGCAACTATAAGATCGAAAGGTGCCATTCCTGCCTTATTTGGTTTAGGACTACGAGCTATCAAGCGAGGTAATTTTGTAGTCTTAACAGGACGATTTTTAAAGATAGCTTTCTCTAAATAATGTGGAATAAGATTATTATAAAAAGTAATTATTTGAAAGTACAAATGTAGAGTTTAAGGTAAATGTCAAATTGCAGGAACTTTTATATCTGTGATGAGTATATAGTCATCAAAACTTCTCGATGCCTAATGTTATCTGGAATGGAAGAACAGAAAATATAATTGCTCAGAGTTGAGACCTCTTCGGAAATTTTAGTTTGCTTTTGTTTTTGCCACCAATAAGCTAAACTGTCAAAATAAGATATGGCTAACAGCTAAGATTTAAAATTAGTTGAAAACTGACTCTACAAAGTATAGATTATATTCAACACCCTCTGGTCTATTGCTTCCTTTTTCCATTTGCAGTGGTGGTGGCAAAGTAGATTTTTAAGTTAGTTTTGCCTATAAAATAGTCTTAGGATTCATGTAATTTATAAAATGGATAGATTTTAAAAATATTTAGTATGTGCAGATTATTGATGTTAATTTAAATAATATCAACTTCATGTTTGCTTCTGATTAATATTGTTTTTAAAAAAAGACCTACTTTTTAATGAATCTGCACTTTAAAAGTAACTTTAATAGCACTTCTTGGGGGACACAACAGGTTCTATCTTCACATTTTATCAATGGTCTTCTAAAATATACTGTGCTGCAGATAAAGGGTAGATTGTACTGCCAGACAGTATATGTTGTTTTTTTTTCCCTCAGTAATGTGTTGACTTAATACTTGTGGTCAAGCAGCCTTTGAAGACTGAAATCCAGAGTACTATGGCCCCTTGCCAGCAATTTTGGAAATCAAGTTTATATTTGGACCATTTAAACATTTATTCTTTTAATTTTGGTCCCAGCTGACATATAAGTCTAATTTCTGGTGACTTTTATTAGGGCCCTATGTGAATGTCTGGATTTTTTTTAATATATATTAAAATAAGCAACTCTCTGCCATTTAGAGTTTTGTCACAGTGCCTAAACTGCCTGTCTGCCAAGATTGCAAATATACAACATCAGATAGGTTTTTGAATCAACACACAGTTTTTTGACTTTTAAAGGTGCTTGGTCTAATATTACCTTAACTGAAATGCTAACCCATTTGGTCAGAAACCGTTTTGCTAAACTTAAGTAATAAGAATATGCAAAAAAAAATCCCAACAGTAGTTTTCATAGATTTTTCTAATACAGTATTTCTTTTATAATTAAAAATAAATTTTCAACCATTAGAGAAACTTTAGGAAATAATCTTTTTTGGTTCTGTCACAATCTGGTCACAGTCCCTTTGATTTTCATCTCACCTGTATTACTGTAGTTAGGGATTTGTTTAATGAATTTGGTTTCAATGTTTAGCTTCCTTCTCTGTCAAATGATGAATTTGTACATAGTCTCTATGTCCCTTCCAACTCCAGGATCCTCCAGGATTGTTTTTGTTTATAGAAACCTGCAGAGCCACCCACTAGATTGGTCCAGGCTTCTGATTATCAACTCTAACTTGCTCTACATGTTTAACTGGTCTCCTTGTAGTCAAATCTGTTGGGTGTGGATCCAGCTTTGGGGAGACGGGATCTGTCTCAGGAAAATCTTGATACTTGCCCCATCACACAGACGTGTACACCCGAAAAGAGTGCCGTGATATTAACCTTCCATTACTTTCTTCCCCTTATCTAATAGTAGAAAGTGCTGGGTATGTCATAGGGTCAATAGTTCAAGCAGGACCTAAGATGTTTTGGTATTCAGTGTTGAAATTTGGGTCTGGGTCAGGGATCTCACTGGAGAGCACCCAGACCTCTTTGTATGGTTGGGAGAACTGTGGCTAGTCACTCAGGGCATTCCAGATGCAATGCCCTGTGCTCAGTTATGACCTTTTTCTCATGCTTCAGAGGAGACTGAATTGGATCTACTCATCTGGTTTGTTCAGAATTATATTGGCTTTGGGTATGAGAGTAATCACATAGCTCTTTACATTACCGGTTGTTACTCACAGATTTAGAGAACGAATTTACAGTTGCCGGGGGACAGATTGGGGGAAGGGACTAGTTAGGGAGTCCGGGATGGACATGTACACACTGCTTTATTTTAAATGGATAATCAACAAGGACCTACTGTGTAGCACAGGGAACTCTGCTGAATGTTATGTGGTAGCTTGGATGAGAGAGGAGCTTGGGGGAGAATGGATACATGTATATGTATGATTGAATCCCTTCACTGTTCAAACTGAAATGACCACAATACTGTTAATGGGCTATACCTCCATACAAGATAAAAAGTTTTAAAAAAATTTACCAGTTGTTTGCATCCCTGATTGCTATGCAGATACCTCAAGGCTTTACCTTGAAGATTCCTACATTTTCTCCTTCCTGGAGATGATGGATTTTCCTTTTAAAAATACTCAACAGAGTCCTGGATCCCTGTTCACATATTTGTCTCTATAATATACCAAAGTCATGGTTATGGCTTTTAAAGGAAATACAAATGAGAAGAAAGTATAGAAAAGGTAGCTCAGTAATAAATCAGCCAATTGACCTTATGACGGATTCTGGTTTTTGCCTCATTTAAGCTTCTGTTCCAAATAACAGCAATGAACTTGAACTAGTTTTAGGAACAAGAAAGACAGGAATGTGATGGGAGTCAAATGCACGCAGACCTTATTAGGGACTAGGAATAGAAAACCTGGAACTTCCTCTGTCTTTAGTTTTCGTCTTTCTTAGCTTCATTGATCTCTCTGTGCGAGATCTTTCCCCCGCTGTGCTCACAGTCATATGTGGGTGCTAACAGTTTCTGGATATGTAGGTGTCTCTCAGGGCCAAGCACAGGGAGACACTAAATCAATAAGCCCTAATTCCAAATTCCTGGAATAACTAGATAGACATAGTTTGGGTCACATGGTTGATCTAGATTTTCTCTACAGTCTCTTCTAATTGTAGACTTCTTTGTACTATGCAAACATTTACATGGTTTGACTTTGCATTTTTAAACTTTGTATTACAAGGTTACCAGTCCTTAAAATGTATGTATGATTTTTCCTTGATTGCGATGTGTATGTAGAAGAGTGTGTCACCTTCAGTGGGATCCCAAGATGTTAGAGCTTTTCATTCATACTACTGCAGGAATGCCGAAGAGCCAGCCTCTGGGAGTCAGCTGAGCGCGACACCACACTCAGGGATTATAACGCAGCTTAGGATCCAACAGAGTTGAGAAAATCCTGTTTAATAACAACTAATCCATCCTGCAGATAATCATCTGCCTGTTTTCAGGAATTCATTGAAGTAAAACCCTGAGCTCAAATAGCTCATACACTTTTAATTAATTAAAACTGTGTAAGTGATCATTAGAGACGTTCAAAATAGTAATAGTTTAGGGGCCCAGGGTTCATCAGTTGTTTTCCTATTTCTCACACTTGTAGCAATTTCCACCTCTACCTTTCCGTTAGACCGTTTCTGCTGCCTGGAATACCTTTTTCTCAAGATTTGTTGAAGTCCTTACAGCCTCTGTTGCATGGTATTTTATGAAGCTTTCTTAATCTCTTAGAATTTCTAATTTTTTTATGCTTCTAAGACATTTTGCACCTTGACTGGAGCACGATTTTACTACCTTGCATTATGAAGTCCATACGTATTAATCTTCTTCAGGGGATTGTAAGTTCTGTGAGACCAGTGAATCATTTTGAAGAACTCTAGACTGTTAGCATCCATTGTCCCACATGTAATGCTTCTAACGTTTCAAATGTTCTGAAACTTCTATGGCATCCTGCTTGTCACTACCTTTTTCTTTTGACATTGCAGCTCAATCATACTGCTCGTCTTTGTCAACGTTCCCATCTGTTTTCTAGGTTTTACAAGATTTTCCATGAATATGATAATTTTCTGTGTGAGAATCAGTTATTCAGAATGATGGGATGTTTTCCTATAAATTGAGATGGCATGGGGAAGGAGAATATAGCAAACTCATATGGAAGGAAATCAACTTTTGTTGAGTACCCAGTATTTCCCAGATCAGATTGACCAGGAGTAGGAAACAGCTGGAGCATATATGAGGGGGCACAGAGAGAAAATAAAGTGCAAAGATGGAAAGTTAGGTTTGGCCCAGAACATGGGAGGCTTTAATGCTAGTCTAGAAAATTTGGACTCAGTTAGTCGACTCTGAGGTTGAAGTTATTTTTGGTCCTGGAAATGTCATGATCAGAGTTGAATTATAGGATATATTATTATCTAATTATCCAGAGGATGAATTAAATTGGGAAGGAAACCGTTGGACTAATAAGGGAAAGTTACAAGAGTTTTTGTTAGAGAATGAAAACATAAGCCAGGAGTGGCAATAGGGTTGGAGAAGTGTTGCTGAAGTGAATTAGACAGAAAGAAACAGGTAATTGGACCTGGGGATAAACAGAGGGGAAAAGAGAGGGATGAATAAAAGGTGATGGTAAGATGTGAAGCCTGGGTGATTAAGAGAAGTGAACTTGGGGCAAGTTGGTAGGTGGGGGTAAAAAAATAAGTTGTGTTTTAGATCTATTGCATTTGAGGCGCTGGTGGACTACTCATGTGGAAGTGTGTGGTAGAATTAGAAATGTGAGACTGTAGCTTGAAGAGACTGGAACTGTAGATAAAACATGTGTGAGTAAGGAAGGTTAAAAATAAAGGGGGGGAGAAGCATTTGTTGACTGGAGTAAGAACAAGGGCACAGGAAAAGCATTGTAGAGAAGATACAGTTTGATCTGACTGAATATGCCTGATCAGCATATGGCATTCTGTTTAGGAGCGTTTCCTGTTTAGGGGACGTGACATCTTCTCCCTCCACAAATAGTGCCTGGGAAACATTGAGGAAAGGATACTGCAGCTAGGATGATGTTCTTAAACTGCAAAATTGTTGCTGCTACATCTTTGCTTAATTTCCTTCAGTGGCTTCTTATCTTTTTGTAAGCTAAGGAACTAACTCCTTAAAAGTCTTCATCATCACCAAGCCTTGTTCCTCTGGACTTTGGGCTTCTTCCAAGTTGTTCAGTTGGCCTTGAACACAGGTTCTGCTAAGTCTCCTCCCAGTTCCTCCCTTCACCTTCCCCAAGAATATGAAGCGGGTGTGATTCCCACCAGATGGAGGACTCTGGTTTGTTGTTGTTCTTTATGGGCAATTAGACAGTGATTTTTCATGTTTACTTATGGCTATGCTGGGTCTTCGTTGCTGTGCACGAGCTTTCCCTCGTTGCAGAGGGTGGGGGCTGCTCCTCGTTGCAGCGTGCAGGCTTCTCATTCTCTTACCGTGGACCGTGGGCTCTAGGATGTGTGGGCTTCAATAGTTGCTTCATTGGTTGTGGTACATGGACTTAGTTGCCCCGCAGCATATGGGATCTTCCCAGACCGTGGATCAAACCAGTGTCCCTTGCCTTGGCAAGGTGGTTTCTTAACCACTGGACCACCTTACGGGCATTTTTTATTGCCATGCTCAGGTTTTTATTTATACAATAATTATTGACAATTTCCTTGTTGTTGTTCAGTCACTAAATTGTGTCCGACTCTTTGCCACACCGTGAACCGCAGCGCGACAGGCTTCCCTGTCCTTCACTGTCTCCCTGAGTTTGCTTAAACTCTTGTCCAGTCAGTGTATGATGCCATCCAACCATCTCATCCTCTGTCACTCCTTTCTCCTCTTGCCCTCTATCATTCCCACCATCAGGGTCTTTTTCCAGTGAATCTGCTCTTCTTATCAGGTGGCATAAGTGTTGGAGCTTCAGCTTCAGCATCAGTCCTTCCAATGAATATTCAGGATTGATTTCCTTTAGGATTGACTAATTGGAGCTCCTTGTTCAAGGGACTCTCAAGAGTCTTCTCCAGCACCACAGTTCAAAAGCACCAGTTCTTCGGTGCTCAGCTTTCTTTATGGTCCAACTGTCACATCCGTACGTGACTACTGGAGAAACCATAGCTTTGACTACACAGACCTTTGTCAGCAAAGGGATGTCTCTGCTTTTCAATATGCTGTTTAGGTTTGTCATAGCTTTTCTTTCAAGGAACAAGCATCTTTTAATTTCGTGGCTGCAGTCACCATCCACAGTGATTTTGGAGCCCAAGAAAATGAAATCTGACACTGTTTCCACTTTTTCCCCATCTATTTGCCATGAAGTGATGGGACTGGATGCCATGACTTTTGTTTTTTGAATGTTGAGTTTTAAGCCAGCTTTTTCACTCTCCTCTTTCACTTTCATCAAGAGGCTCTTTAGTTCCTCTTCACTATCTGCCATTAAAGTGGTATCATCTGCATATCTGAGGTTGTTGATATTTCTGCTGGCAATCTTGATTCTAGCTTGTGAGTCATCCAGCCCAGCATTTCGAATGATGTACTCTGCATATACGTTAAATAAGCAGGGTGACAATATACAGCTTGGAGGTACTCTTTTCCCAATCTCTAGTAAAGTAATTTATAATAAGTCACATCCCTCCTGCTTTCTTACAGAATGCTTTGCTTCTCTTATCTCTTCGAATGTCACCTACAAGGTTCCTGAACACTTGAGTTGACCACTCTGGCCACTGTACCCTGACTCTGATGCTTGGCTGCGGGAGCCTGGAGCAGAGCTGTGACCTGGATTTGTGTAATCAGATTGCCTAGCTGTGTGCTGATTTGCAAACTGTGAGACAATTTCTTGATACTCGACTTCCTGGAGGAAAGTGGAGGGAATTTACTTCATTGAAGACACTGACGGTAGATAGGTTTGTAGAGTATGGAGCTGACGGCAGGGGAAATAGAAAAACAGTGCTGGTACAGGAAGTGTGTTCTCAAGGCCTGGTTCCTGACCAACTGTCTATCCCGGTTCTGTTTCTAAAAATAGTACATTGTTCATAATGCTTGTCTAAAGTGACATGTTTATGTCCAAGTATTAAGGGTAATTTCTAACTCATTTAAGAAATGCTAGCAGTGTGGTTTTAGTAGCTATTGACTGAGAAAATATATACTGACAAACAGCCACTGGAAAATTTTGCATATTTTAAAATATAGATGCATTATCATATGTTTGGAAAGTGCACATTGGTGGAAATTATGACTCACAAGTCTACGGACAACATGATTTCCTGCTTTGTGGATACTCTCAGGGAGGCTCTGGTCTCAACTTTCAGCAACTCATTGTCGTCTCACTTCAGAATGTGGGGGAGACTTCTGTTTGAAAATGTGAGCCATAGCTAAACTTTTTCAATGAAAGGAAAACTGCTTCTCACCATCTTCTTTCAACTGCAGTTGCCTGCTTTATGCTAGGCAATGAACCTTATGCTAAAGTCGGGCTATTAAATAGTCTCAGGGATTAATACATGAACACTTTTTAAAAATTAAATTTTCAGGTGTATGGCGTCATTTTTAGGGCTATGATCTGTTATTATAAAGATGAAAATTAGTAGATGGTTTGTATGAAGTACTTTTCTGCAATCTGTCATGGCCATGGCATGACTGTCTTCTATTACTATAAATTACACGGTGAAATTTTATAGTTTATTGGGTCAGTTATTTTATTTAAAGCAAAAATGAAAATCCAAACAAAACAAAATCAATCCTTCAGTTACATATGTTAAGGCAACTTTGAAAATAAACCCATGCTGCATGTTAGAGACCGTAACAAATATCAGGACAGCCCTTGTATAAAGCCAAGAACCCCGAATTGTCCATTATTATTTCGTTTCTCTTGCTTCTGTTGTGTTTGGTTGTCAGAGCATCTGAGCTTGTTTGGGTTGGGAGGGCTCTTTAGTGACTATTACAGGTAGGTATTTCTTTCATCTTAGATTAGTAGAGTGAAATAAGGAAAGGTGCACAGTACAAGAGAATCGATGTGGATGAGGGACCACACGTAAGGTCCTGGAGCTCTGGGCTCGCGGTACTGAGCGTCAAAGAGTGCATGCACTGTTGGCCCTGTTCCTGATTTCTTGGTGTGTGAATATGCCTTCTAGTCAGAAGGGGCTGGAAAGATGGGTTGAAGGCAGAGGGCGTTTACCTTTATGCAGGATCAGTTGAAAAATTGCAGACTCATTGACATATCTGCGTTCTTGCCTGTATGTTCATGTCCCAAGGGAGTCAGCAGTCACTGGATAGCAACTTGAAAGGCTGGGTTTCCTAGTCCTGTTCTTATCTAAGGCATTTTAGCTTCCTATGCCTCAGTTTTCATACCTGTAAAATGAATGAATTTTGGATGGATAATACCTGATGTTGCTTTTGCATTAAGATTCTGTAATCTATGACTTGTCTAAAAGTCTTCAAGTAGCTTTCATAATTTTTAACGGAAGTGACATGACTAATAAATTACACAAAATTATGTATTGTCTTTTTTTTTTTTTTTGTCTTGTTATATTTGGTTCAAGCTGTCTATTTTGTGGAACTAAATATAAAGGTTATTCTGAGACTAAGATCCTATTTGAACCTTGCAGTCTACTGTGCCCAGTAATTTGATCCAGAGCAATATTACACAACCCTTTTAAAGATTTAGTATTTATTTAGAGGATAGGTTACAATGTATTAGAAACATCATATTATTAATAACTGTCCCATCTAAAGTAATGGCATTAAGCATGAGAAATTACATTGGTTGTTCTAAATGTACAGCTAAGAATTGTTTGTTTAGGCCATATGCTGATTAGGCATATTCAGTCAGATCAAACTGTATCTTCTCTACGATGCTTTTCCTGTGCCCTTGTTCTTACTCCAGTCAACAAATGCTTCTTCCCCCCTTTATTTTTAACGTTCCTTACTCACACATGTTTTATCTACAGTTCCAGTCTCTTCAAGCTACAGTCTCACATTTCTAATTCTACCACACACTTCCACATGAATAGTCCACCAGTGCCTCAAATGCAATAGATCAACTTATTTTTTTACCCCCACCTACCAACCTGCCCCAAGTTCACTTCTCCTAATCACCCAGGCTTCACATCTTATCATCATCTTTTTTTCATCCCTCTCTTTTCCCCTCTGTTTATCCCCATGTCCAATTAATTGTTTTTTCTGTCTAATTCACTTCAGCAACACTTCTCCAATCCTATTTCACTGCTATTTGTAAGGCCTCCTCAGACAGCCAGTTTGCCTTTTTGCATTTCTTTTTCTTGGGGGTGGAGTCGATCACTGTCTCCTGCACAATGTCATGAACCTCCGACAATAGTTCTTCAGGCACTCTGTCAATCACATCTAATCCCTTGAATTTATTTTTCACTTCCATTGTATAATCATAAAGGATTTGATTTAGGTCATACCTGAATGGTCTAGAGGTTTTCCCTACTTCCTTCAATTTCAGTCTGAATTTGGCAATAAGGAGTTCATGATCTGAGCCATAGTCAGCTCCCGGTCTTGTTTCTGCTGACTGTATAGAGCTTCTCCATCTTTGGCTGCAAAGAATATAATCAATATGATTTTGATATTGACCATCTGGTGATGTCCATGTGTAGAGTCTTCTCTTGTGTTGTTGGAAGAGGGTGTTTGCTATGATCAGTGCGTTCTCTTTGCAAAACTCTGTTAAGCCTTTGCCCTGCTTCATTCTGTACTCCAAGGCCAAATTTGCCTGTTACTCCAGGTATTTTTTGACTTCCTACTTTTGCATTCCAGTCCCCTATAATGAAAAGGACATCTTTTTTTTTTAAGGGCAAAAGGGAGGGCCAGATGAGGAGTTTAGATACTGTTCTTTGTGATTGAAGCCATTAAAGGCTTTTGGGCAGGCAGTGACCATATCTAATATGTATTTTAAAGTGGTCATTCTGGCTGCTATGTGGAAAATGATTTGCAGGGACCAAGTGTGGAAGCAGGTAGACCATTAGGGCTAGTTCAGTGGTTCAGAGAGGAGTTGATAACGGTTTGGACCAGGGTGCTGGTGGCGGAAGTGATAGGTTGCTGATGGATCGGCTACAGGGTCTAAGAAAATGAAACATCCAAGCTATTCCATTGAAACTGCTTTGACTGAAGCCACTAATGGTGTCCATATCACTAAATCCAGTGGTCTCTCTATCTTCCTTCAGTGAATTTGATATACTTATCATTCATTCCTAGAAATGCTATGACAAACCTAGACAGCATATGAAAAAGCAGAGGCATTACTTTGCCAACAAAGGTCCGTCTAGTCAAAGCTTTGGTTTTTCTAGTAGTCAAATATGGATGTGAGAGTTGATTATAAAGAAAGCTGAGCACTGAAGAATTAAAGCTTTTGAACTGTGGTGTTGGAGAAGACTCTTGAGAGTTCTTTGGACTGAAAGGAGATCAAACTAGTCAAGCCTAAAGGAAATCAGTCCTGAATATTCATTGGAAGGACTGATGCTAAAGCTGAAGCTCCAGTACTTTGGCCATCTGATGCAAAGAGCTGACTCATTTGAAAAGACCCTGATGCTGGGAAAGGTTGAAGGCAGGAGGATAAGGGGACAAAAGAGGAAGAAATGGTTGTATGGCATCACTGTCTCAATGGACATGAGTTTGAGCAAGCTCTGGGAGATGGTGAAGGACAGGGAAGCCTGGTGTGCTGCCGTCCACGGGTTGCAAAGAGTCAGCCACAACTGAGCGACTGAACAGTACTCCTAGAAACAGTCTTTTCTTTTAGCTTCTAACACTGTTATTGTTAGATATATGATTTTGAAAAAAGTGAAAGTGTTAGTTGCTTAGTCATGTCTGACTCTTTGCGACCCCATAGACTGTAGCCCACCAAGCTCCTCTGTCCATGGAATTCTGTAGGCAAGAATACTGGTGTGGGTAGCCATTCCCTTCTCCAGGGGATCTTCCTGACCTAGGAATTGAACCCAGGCCTCCAGGCCTGCATTGCAGGCAGATTCTTTACTGTCTGAGCCACCAAGGAAGCCCATATGATCTTAGGCAAATTAATTAAATTATCTGTGCCTCAGTTTCTTCACTTGTAGATTGAGGATAGAAGTGTTCCTACCACATGGACTATTGAAATCATTAGATGAGATAGCATATATGAGTTACTTAGTGCAGAGTCTTCCACAGACTTAATTCACAGTAAATGTTAGCCAGCACCCTCATCACCATCCTAAACTCATCATCGCCACTGTCTTTCTGGAACAATACTCTCCTTGACCTCTGCCTTCTTTGGCCACTGCTCTTTCTTGGTCTTCTTAGCTAGTTCTTTCTCTTCCAGCTCACCTCTGAATGTTGAGGTTCCTCAGGGCTCTGACATTTTGTCTTCTCATTTTACACATTTTCTTAGGCAGTCTTATTTACTCCGTGGCTTCAGTTCCATCTGATAAGTCAGTTCCCCCTAAATTGACCCACAACCTAGCTCTGTATCTAAGCTGCTGTTGCTGCTGCTAAGTCACTTCAGTCGTGTCCGACTCTGTGCGACCCCATAGACGGCAGCTCACCAGGCTCCCCCATCCCTGGGATTCTCCAGGCAAGAACACTGGAGTGGGTTGCCATTTTCTTCTCCAATGCATGAAAGTGAAAAGTGAAAGTGAAGTCGCTCAGTCGTGTCCGACTCACAGCGACCCCATGGACCGCAGCCCACCAGGCTCCTCCGTCCATGGGATTGTCCAGGCAAGAGGACTGGAGTGGGGTGCCATCGCCTTCTCCGCTGTATCTAAGCTACAGTCCTGTATATCCACTTGCTTCTATCTCGTCTCCATTTGGTTGGTTGTATGTACCTATAATAGGCTTAAAGTTTATTATTTTTGCCCAAGGTTACGTCTCTTGCCTTGTCCGTTCCCTTTTAGTAGATGGTATTACCGTGTGCCCAGTTGCTTCAGCCAGAACTGGACTCTTTATTAAATTTATTTCTTGTCTCATACCCTATGTCAATGGTTTGCCTAGACTTCTACAATAGCTTCCCAATTAGTCTCACTACTTCTGACTGATGCCACTCCCAGCCATATCCCACCTCTTAGCTGCGGCAATCTCTTAAACGTGAAGATCTGATCATGTTACTCTCCCTCAGTTACTTCTCTTTCTTTCTAGGATGAAGTTCCAAATTGTTTTAACAGCTTCAGGGTTTCTTCTGCCTGCCTCATCAGCCTCATCGTCTTGTCCATCTGTTGCTCACTTACACCTTCTAGCCACACTGCTTTTCTTTCATACCCTTCAGTGGCCTGCACTCACTTTTACCTCAGGGTCCCTGCTCATCTTTTTCTTTGTCTGGTACACTTCTTCCCTCCTTCTTAATTTGGGCAACCCAGCCTTATCCTTTATTCTTAGTTTAAATATTACTCCCTGCCGGTTGGCTTTCTTATGCCTCTCAAGCTAGACTTCTTCCTTCTGTTATATAGGATCTTTATTCCCCTTTTGCCTCTCTGTGATCTTTATTGCACTTGCTAATAATATCTTTCTCACAAATAGGTAAGCTTCATGGTGGCAAGGACCATGGTCTCTCATTCCTCACTTTGTTCCCCGCATCTGTTTAAATAGAGTAACATGAATGCAGTGTGGGCTTGCCCAGTTTGGTAAGTGAGAGAGGCTTCTATCTGAGTTTGGTGTGTTTTTCATAAATCTTTCAAGGTGGTAAAAGGGAAGGAGACAAAAGTTTAGGTGTACAGCAGTTGAACTTTCAGACTCCAGGGACCTCAGCTAGCGAGTAAGGAAGCAGCATCAGAACCGGAGGTGGCCCTAGTGAAAAGTGTTGCCTTAGGGTTAGTTTTTTCCCTAGGGTTAAAGTGACATCAGAATTTTCAGGCAGTGCCCTGAATGTTTCTCAGGCTTCACTGTCTCCTTCAAAAGTCAGCCTTGGCAGTGCTTCCCAAATCCTTGGAATGCTGGGCTTGGGCATCGCCGCAGAGTGCCTGTGAGTGTGGCTTGCAGTGTCAGAAGTGCTTGCCGAGGTGACCTGTTGGGTTTAGACAGACCCTGTGCCGGATATCAAGCTCTTAATGCCTTCCACCTACCTGTTCTCTGGCCTTGGCTCCTCCTCCTTAGAATCCTG
Source organism: Cervus elaphus (assembly GCF_910594005.1). NCBI lineage: Eukaryota > Metazoa > Chordata > Mammalia > Artiodactyla > Cervidae > Cervus > Cervus elaphus. The sequence continues at coordinate 46,820,656 of NC_057817.1, read as the reverse complement.
GATTCTCCTTCACTAACTTGCAGGAACAGTGTTTGCACATAGATGAGTTAGGAGTTGGCCTTTTCTTTAAAACATCCTCTGTACTTTATCTTACACAAGTTTATCATGTTTTAGTTTCCAGGGCTGGTGTAGATTTTGCTCTGTTTTTATATTCTGCTTACCATTTCAGTGGGAGGTGGTTGGAAGCTGATTGAGGGAGAAGATGAGTGAGTTCTTTTTTAAAAGATATTTTTTATGTTGCCACCTTTGTGTGCATGTGGACTCACGTGTGCACAGGTATGTGTGCATGTGTGCAATCTCTCTTTTTTCTCTCTGCTTCTTTTCTCTTTTGATTGCATTATGCCATTTCTTTGTTTTGTAACTCTCTTTGAGAGTCATTTTTTAGCAGGTGCATTTACATCATTTATATTTTGTTATCATGGACGTATCTGATGACATTCCTTGTCTTACTGTTTCATACCTTTCTTATGATCTTTTCCCTTGATTTTCAGTATTTGGCATCTGGTTTCTGTGTTTTATTTGCTTTTATCTTTCACAAGGATTTGAAAGAGTGACATCATATTTTAGGTTCCACGACCTTGAACAAGTGCTTAAAAACATTATTGAACCTGAACTAATCTAATCATTAAATTAAAAAAAGTAAGATTCAGTAGCACTTGGCTCCTTTCTGCAGGAAGAATTTTGGAATCTTTTATTGTTTTCCTTCTCTGCTTTTGTTAACTAAAGTAGTACCTATAGATCTACACGATTGTTGCTATTATTTTTATATTATATGTTCACTTCAGGATTTTTATTTTAATCTTTTTCATTTAATTATATAATAACATCTACTGCCTTCAGTGATTATGACCATTTACCCCTTAGCTTATCATTCTTAAGGATATTTTGATTCATGTGCCATTTGGCTAGAGTCTATCCATGAGTTGATGTCTTTTTTTTCTTTTTTGGTAGGGAAAAATATATGCGTGCATGTTTCCTGAGCTCTCTTATTACCTGAGGGAAATACAGACTGTTGTATATTATGTGTTAACCTTCCCTTGCAAAATAACATTTAATTGAAACCAAAAAAAGCATAATTAGAAGGCTGGAACTTGCTTATAGAATAATCTGAATGTAATTAGTACTGCAATTATGGAACATAAAATATTGCTAGCATTCCCTATGGAAGAAGAACCTGGGAACAATGGAATTTACTGGCATTCAGATAACAAGTCAAAGGCTTTGGTGGTTCAGTGGTAGAATTCTCACCTCCCAGATGACAAATCAATATCAGTCACAAGGTTACTACCGGGAATTCAATACCGCTGATGTTGTAGATACTTTTCAGGGTCATGATGCAAAATTAGTTATAAGTCCTAGAATAGTTTTATCTCTGAGTAAGAATGGTGGTTTTAATTGAATTCCAGCAATATTTTATAACTGCTATTGATGTGTTCAAATTAGAGTTGACTAAAGCCTGGCGTCCTACAGTCCGTGGGGTCACAAAGAGTCAGACACAATTGAGCGACTGAACAATAATAAAGTTTACTTTGTCAAATTCCTGTTTTATTATTACATTTGCCTCATGCATGCATAAAGTTATATCACTCTATATAATCAACTGAAACAGTTGATTGCAAAACAAGGTTTTTCCTTTTGGTCAGAGATAATGATTTTTTGACAATCATTAAACTATAATTACTGAAGTAGAAAAATTAATCTTATCTAAGTTGCATATTAAACAATCACCTCACTCTTCCCCTGTCCAAAATTGAACTAATTAAACCCTCCAACACAGACACACAGACGCAGGCACACACATGAACACGGTCATCCTCACTCACACATGCACATATGCATACACGCACTCTCTCTCATGCTATATCTCTACATGGTATCTCAGACCTCTTCTTGCTTTTCCTTCTCAGTAAGGGAAGTAAAATTCACTGAGCAGTCTTCTAGTTATTTTTAAAAATATTATCTCACTTAATCCTTCTGAAATTTAGTGAAATAAGTGATATGATCTACATTACGCAGGTTAGGAATCAGACACAGGTAATTAATTTGCTCAAGATTTATCAGCTGGTTGAGAGATAGAGTCAGAAGTTAACTCGAGTATACTGCACTGCCTGGGTATAGAATAGGACTCTATCCTGGGGGAATTGGGACATTATGAACAGAGATGGGGGGATACAGAGGAAGTGACATTTGAGTTCAGTTCCGTGAAAATGTTTATTGAGTCTTTATTTTACAGAAGTGAATCCTGCTGACTACTCTCAAGGAATTTTTAAGTGAGGTATGTATATGTCTAAAATTCTAACTTGCAAATAATAGATATAATAATAGAGGTACCGAGGTTGGAAGTAGTAGAGGCAGAATTGATTCATTTTCTAATGGCATGACTGGGGAGAAAGGTGAGAGGAATAGCTGTGAAAAAATGTTTCCTAGGGCAGATGATGTCTAAACTGGCCTTGAAGGTTAAAAAGGAAGAGTTCATTCTTTATATGGTATGGAAAATATAAGTGATATGGTGAGGATGGAAAAGTGTGTAGGAAACATTAAATGGTTGACTATCATCAGAAGAGACTCTTCATTCATTCATTCAGTCAACAAATGCTTTTGGAGTGGCTTATTAAAGGTTAGACACTGGTGAGGACTAGAGATAAAGTAAAGGACAAAAGAGTTAATGGATTGTATAATGTCCAGTGAGTGTTGGGGTCTGAAGTTAAGATAGGAAGAGAAATGAATCTGATAGGTCTTGACTGCCAGAATAGGTTGGTTGTGTTTTCCTCATAGTTGTTGATGACTGTGGAAGCACATGAAGCAGAGTTCTGACGTGGTCAGAGTGAGTTTACATTATGCCTGCAGCAGAATGGAGGGTGGCTGTGACAAGGAGTCAGGGTAGAGGCAGGAAGACCATATTCTAGATGAGAGATGGAAAGAAAAGAATATATTTGAGCAATATCTTGGAAATAAGATTGGTGGCACTTGGTGTTGATTAAGTATAAAAAATTAAAGTAGAAAATGACTGAGGATGACTCTCAAGTTTGGGGTTTAGTGGTTGTATGGAATGGAAGTACTTTTTAACAGGATCAGGAATACAGAAAAAATAATAAATTGGTGAAGAAAGAAACAAATTGAGTTTTGGAGATGATAAATAGTTTGAGGTGCACATGAAATAACTAAATTCTTTTTAAAATATGATTTAATCATCTAAAATTAATGAAGAAAACAAACCATTGAGGACAAAGTAGAAACAACATAATGCAAGATATTTAGTATCTTTGTTTATGGTCTCATTTAGGGCTTCCACCTTTCTCCCAAGTTCAGCATAGTGTTAAAAGATAGTTGATAAAGGCCATTAAGATTTACCTTTCAGTGGAATAGGACTACATTTTCATAAAACTTGTCCTTTATCTGCTTTATCAGATACAAGGCACAAGGCATACTCTCATGAGAAAATTCTTACTTTCTGCAACAGAAAGTAAACTTAGAGGGGAGGGATGCTACAATTCTGATACAAGAGCAAACATTTGCAGTTTCCAGTGCTAAAACTTCCTATTCCAGGAATGGTGGCAAAGTTCTAATTTAAATATTTGAAGCATGATTTACAGATACATATTTTTAGGATTTATATTAAACTCATTAAAAATAGTCTTTTAGTGATAGATACAGATAACTGTATAGTCAAAGCTATAGTTTTTCAAGTAGCCATGTGAGAGTTGGACCATAAAGAAGGCTGATTGCTGAAGAATTGATGCTTTTGAACTGTGGTGTTGGAGAAGACTCTTGAGAGTCCCTTGGACTGCAAGGAGATCCAGCCAGCCCATCCTAAAGGAGATCAGTCCTGGTGTTCATTGGAAGGACTGATGTTGAAGCTGAAACTCCAATACTTTGGCCACCTGATGGGAAGAGTCGACTCATTGGAAAAGACACTGATGCTGGGAAGGATTGAAGGCAAAAGGAGAAGGGGATGACAGAGGATGAGCTGGTTAGATAGCATCACCAACTCAATGGACATGAATCTGAGCAAACTCTGGGAGATAGTGGAGCACAGAGGAGCCTGGTCTGCTGCAGTCCCTGACATCACAAAGAGTCGGACATGACAGCAGTAGATAATAACTGTAGTTTATAGTCATAAGGGTAAGGCAGGATTTGTTCAGCCTGTAATAGCAAGTTTTTCTTTAGATGAAATGGTGCACTGAGGCACTGCATCTTTTTTACATGCCTAAGTGTGTTTTATTTTTGTTTTTGCACATGGTTCTTGATGAGAGGGAATTTCAGGTGAAAAGCAACAGCCTCCAATTCTATCTCTTCTCATCTTTGCCTCACTTTTCTGAAGCAATGTTCTAAAATCATTCTTCTGTCAATCCCCTAGTTTTTGTCAGTACAGTTATAGCACTATTTCTTGATTCATCAATTTCAGATAATATACAGTTATGAAAAACAAGTATTTATCTGCTCTTTGTTCTCCCTTATGTCTACCGTTGTTTATTGTTTTGTTGATTTTTAATATTCCCTTATTGTTCACTTGGTGGTAGTGGTTTAGTCGCTAAGTCGTGTCTGACTCTTACGATCCCATGGACTGTAGTCCGCCAGGCTCCTCTGTCCGTGGAATTCTCCAGGCAAGAATACTGGGATGGGTTGCCATTTCCTTCTCCAGGGGAACTTCCCGACCCAGAAATAGAGCCCAGGTCGCCTGCACTGCAGGCAGATTCTTTACCACTGAGCTACAAGGGAAGCCTGTAGTTCACTTTTGTAACATTAAATAATATGTTTGCTCATCAACTTTTGATGTAGCCACATGACAACCTGTTGTGACAGAGAGATTCCAGGGAGAGTGACAGACACAAGTAGAAGTTTATCTTTCTCCCCAGAGACAGCCTAAGGTAGGTAGTAGCCCGAGGTTGAGTCGGTGAGTGGGCAGCTTTGCTTCATGGCCTGTTCAGTCCGCCTTTCTCATTAAGTAGCTTCCATCCCAGGATCCAGGCACGCTGCCGCAGCTTTTGCCATCTCCCAGGGGAGGAAGAAGTCCATGGGGTCACAAAGAGTCCGGCTCAGCTTAGCCATTGATCAACAACAAGGGGAAGAGGAAGTCTAAAGCACGTGACTTTGTCTTTAAAGGAGGTGACCTGAAAGATCACACATCATTACATTGGCTAGAGCTTAGTATCATATTCACAGTTAGCTACAGAGGAGGCAGAGAAATATAACTCAGTGCTCAGCTAAGATTTCAGAAGTTTTTGATACTCATGGGAAGAAGAGAGGATGGATTCTAAGGGACCAGTTGGCATTTTGCAGGCTAGTTAGTATCTCTGAATTTTCTGCTTCATAAGATGGGAGTCCTAGTACTCTCGTCCTTTATTCTGCCGTCCTTACTGGGCATTTTGTTAGCTATGTACATTTTCTTTTTGTTTTAAAATGTGAAGTTACTAGTGTTTACATTCTGATCTGAAACAACAGCCAAATCTTTGTCTATACATTTGTCTCTAAAATCTTGCATTGTTATACATATTGTTTACTTCCAGGTCAAAAAAGTGAACCATTAGAGTATTCCTTTTCCTTAGGCCAGGGTCATGATTCATGAGCCACTGAGAAGGACAGACATTTATCTTTTTAGCGTCATGGCAAATGAATCATTTTTTTTTTTTTTTTTTTTACATTTATAGATTAACATCAGGACACTATATTTCTAAGGTCTGTGTCTGGGCACTGACTTGTTAGATGAGTAAGAAGCTTCAGCAGGCCTGGTTAGTGGCCAGGGAGCTTTCAGTCACTTCAGAAAATAAAATCTTCATAAGCAGTCATTTTGTTGTGATCAGTAGCTACTGAGTCAGTTTACAGCTGAGTGAAGTTTTTAATTCTTTTTTTCCAATAGCAGTATATTTATTTTAATGGATATTAGTAAAAATACAGCTTACACATCAGACTTGGGATTCCACGTATATTACCACATAGGAAAAAGCTAAATTCAACTTACAGAAAATATTAAGTAAATAATAAGGCAGAGGAGTTATGAGGATATGGCAAAAATTGTGAAGAAAACCTTTAGTTGTTGAAGGGTTGGGACTTATTTGTTAGCTCCAGGAGATCCAAAGTGAAGTAGCTTTCTCCCAGTCTTTATGTCTGAATATGAGAAGAGAGCCATATCTTCTGACTCTCTTTGGGGTATTTAGAAATAGAAGGGGTGACTAATGAGAGGAAGGCCTTGGTCTTTTCAGAGTGGTCTCATTGTCTTTGGCATTCGACTTCTCAGCCTTCAGACCCTGTTGTTTTTCTAAACAAGGACAGCTATCTGGGAAATAAGAGTCCCTGCCCTTGAGGAATGTTTAATGTACTATGAAAGATTAAAATAGACTTCAGTTCAAATTCTGTCTTCAGTACTGACCATATGACCTCAAGCAAGTTATTCTCTGAACCTTAGTTTCTGCTGGAACACATAATCCCCAGATCCCAGTGGCCTCAGCCACTGAAGTTTTATTTCTTGCTTGTATTGCGTGTTCATTGTCTGTCAGACGGGAACTCTGCTCCACGTCTCCTACTCCAGGACTGTGGTTAATGGAGCAGCCATCATCTAATTATAGAACATTGCTGATCACTGTTGGAGAGAAAGAGAGTTCTAGAGAGCCTCGTGCCAGCAATTAAGTGATCTGTCTTAGAAGTGGCACACGGTATCATTTCTGTTCACAACTTCCTCCCCAGGACTAGTGACACGGTCTCATGTAACCACGGGGGCCCAGAAAGTACCTGGAAAATGGAGATTCAGAGTGTTGTGAAAATAGCACTGATGACTACCACATATAGGAATGCCTACCTCAGGGTTGACGTGAAGATTGAATGATATTAGCTACAGACATGGACATGAACTTGTGTGTGCCAGGGGCTTCTCTAGTAGCAGTTTTGCCAGGAAACTATTATAAACTCCAGACTTACAAATGAGACTTTCATAGCTCAGAGTAAACCTTGTCAAATGAAACCTAGCTAGTTGGTGAGAAGGTTTAAATTTGAACTCAAGTACTAGAAAAGCAAAACTATTACATAAACACAACAAAATGGAATAGTCAAAAAGACTGAAACATTCTGAAGGTATTTTTTAATAGTAATCAAAAGTGATTTGTTTATGTGGGTTTTGCTTTTCTGTTGACACTTGTTAAATATGAAGAAAAGCTTTGTAGATGAAACACATGTAATGTAGATGCTGTGGACCATGAAATCAATGCATATTTTAGAAGAAAAAGATTTGTATTCTGTACTGGTGATAAAAGTTTTAAAATATGAATGTGAGGGATTTCCCTGATGACCTAGTGGTTGAGAATCTGTCTTGCAATGCAGGGGACCTGAATTTGATCCCTGGTTGGGGAACTAAGATCCCACATGCAGCAGGGCAACGAAGCCTTTGTGGTGCAACTACTGACCCGTGTGCCTCGTCTAGATAATCAGTGCGCCACAGCGAAAGGTCCCGCATGATGCAACGAAGGTCCCTGGTGCTGTAACTAAGGCCTGATGCAGCCAAATAAAATAAATAAATACTAAGAATAATGTGAGAATGAATAAATGCCTGCATTTGACTAGATGACCACAAAACAGGAATCCTGGGAAAAAAGATAGCATTTAGTAGAGTTAAAAGTAGCATCAGAAGATGGGTTTATAGCTGGGCTTCCCTGGTAGCTCATCTGGTAAAGAATTCACCTGCAATGCAGGAGACCCTGGTTCAATTCCTGGGTCGGGAAGATCCACCGAAGAAGGGATAGGCTACCCACTCCAGTATTCTTGGGCTTCCCTGGTGACGCAGACGGTAAAGAATCCGCCTGCAATGCAGGAGACCTGGGTTCAGTCACTAGGTTGGGAAGATCACCTGGAGGAGAGTATGGCAACCCCCTCCAGTATTCTGGCCTGGAGAATTCCATGGAGTACAAAACAGGAATGCTTGGAAAAGAGATAGCATTTAGTAGAGTTAAAAGTAACATCAGAAGATGGACTTATATACATAATTCTATTTTAATTATACCATTGGTATACCTTCTTAATGGACACAGAGTAACCCTTGCATTGTCAATATTAGGTACAATTCTTTTTTTTTTTCTCCTTTATTTATTTATTTATTTTTTTCAGTGGGTTTTGTCATACATTGATATGAATCAGCCATAGATTTACACGTATTCCCCCTCCTTATGTCCTTTTCTCACTTTTTGTGTGAACCGAATAGAAAAGAAACTGTAGCTGCCACAACATGTACATAAAAGGAGTTTTAGCTTAATGTTTTCCCCAAGTGACTTTCTGACCTGGGCTAGGTCTGTTTATCTCTGTTTTGCTATTGACAAAATAAGAGCTTTGGATCAATTCATTGTTTTTCCCACTTTTTTTACAATGAGATACCCATGATGGATGATATTTCATGAGCAATATCCTCATGTAGTCATATACAGATGATACTTAGAGACTGAGGAGCAGATGGTCCAAGCTGCACATTCCTGGTGCTAGTTCTAGTTCTAGTTTCTGAAGAAAACACTTCAGAAAACAAGTGAAGGAAAGTGACATTATTAAAGAGATAACTCTAAATACATCCTAGTTGTTTTCTTCAAAACCTTATCCTCAAACAACAACAACATCAACAAAACAAAACAAACCTTATCCTCAAACTTCAGCATCTAGAGACAATTTTAAACAAATTTGTTGTGAAACGCCTTTAAACTAATTATTTTACCTTTATTGAGTGGTCATTTCATGTTCAAAAATCTATGCATTAGGTGTTCATCAAGAATTTTTCTAGTTCTAGACTTATTTAATGATAACAATTCTGTTATTCTCAAGTATTTCTGAAAGTTCTAATTCCTTGATTATTTTACCAGCAGTACACGGATTAATAGTACCACGTACATGATATGGGCTCAATAAATACTCTTGCTGTTGTTCAGTTGCTTGGTCTTGTCTGGCTCTTTGCGACCCCATGGACTGCACCACGCGAGGCTTCCCTGTCCTCCACTGTCTCCTGGAGTTTGCTCAAACTCATGTCCATTGAATCAGTGATGCCATCCAACCATCTCACCTTCTGTTGCCTCCTTCTTCTCCTGCCCTCAATCTTTCCCAGCATCATGGTCTTTTCCAATGAGTTGGCTCTTCGTATCAGGTGGCTAAAGTATTGATTGGAGCTTATCAACAAATTAATTTTCCTTTTTCTGGACCTAGCACTAATTTGCAAGTTGTTTTCTTATCCCTTAGAAGGACGTATACTTTTATATTGCAAGGAGTGGTGCTGAGGAAATTGGTCTGTAGTGTTCTGATTGTTACTTTCAGAAATCTGTCATAACTGTCCTCCTCAATTTGATAAAATAACTCACAATTTTACATTTGCATTTACCCATAGACTAGATGAAGTAGGAAATGAACTAATTACCTTAGAAGTAGCAAGAGATCTAAATACTACTGGTATTATTTTCTAACCACTTGTTTTTTCTAAACAACATGGGTTACGTTATAAATGTAGTTCTCTGTTCTCTGTTCACTTATTTAACAAGTGCTTATGGGGACTTCCCTAGTGGTCCAGTGGCTAAGACTCTATGCTCCCAGTGCAGGGGACCTGGGTTCAATCCCTGGTCAGGGAACTGGATCCCACATACTGCAACCAAGGCCCACCACAGCCAAATAAATAATAAAAATAAAGCATAAAAAAACTCAAGTGCTTATGAAACATTTCCTGGGCTTACTGTGTGTCAACCAGAGGGTTAGACCAGCACCTTTCAAGGTGTGGACTGAGGATCCCTGGAATCTGAGAGCCTTTCAAAGGATTCACAAAGTCAAAACTATTTTCATACTAATGCTGACATTATTTTCCTTTTTCACTGTGTTGACATTTGGGTTTATGTTGCAAGAGCAGTTGAAACTGCTGGTGTTTTAGCATGAAGTGAGGCAGTGGAAACAAATATCATTAGCCCGACTGAGCGACTAACACTTACTTATACTTCAACCAAAACAACATATCACAATAGATTAAATGCAGAAGCAGAGATGAGAATCCAGCTATTTTCTGTTAAGCCAGACGTTAGAGAGATTGATTTGAAAAAAATGTAAAAGTTCTCCCATTAAAAATATATTTGTTTGTTTTGGCTAATCTAGTTATTTTTCACTGAAAATGTCATTTTGGTAATGTGTATTGTTATTATTTCTATTTTTGTTATTCTAAATGGAATAAACAAATATTTTTAAATGGCTGTTTTAATTCTAATATAGCAAATATTGATGGGTGTAACTACAGAAACAAAAGGCATTTGGGGTCCTTGATAATTTTTACATAGTGTAAAGGGGTGCTAAGATCAAAAAATTAAAAAATGGCTAATCCTGGAGATATTAAATAAAATGTTCTTCTTTATGTAACTTTTCTTTGGTTCCCAACCCTTCATAACCCTGCCACTCCCTCCCCCTAAAGTGAAAATAAAAGTGAAGTTGCTCAGTTGTGTCCAACTCTTTGCAACCCCATGGACTGTAGCCCGCCAGGCTTCTCCATCCGTGGGATTTTCCAGGCAAGAGTACTGGAGCGGGTTGCCATTTCCTTCTCCAGTGGATCTTCCCAATCCAGGGATTGAACCCGGGTCTCCGCATTGCAGGCAGATGCTTTACCCTCTGATCCACCAGGGAAGGCCCCTAAGCTGGAAGAAATTTTCCTTCCTCTGAAACTCCACGTACTTTATTTCTGCCTCAGTAAAGGCATTGAGTACATATCTTTTGGTTCCATCTAGGCTAAATATGTTCTTTGACAGCATATATCTTTGTATATTCATCAGCTGTTAATACATTGTTTTCCATGTGGTAGGAATTGATACAGGTGAGCTGACTAAAATTTGGTATCTTAAAAGTGTTATGTCTCTGAATGGTTTGGAAGATAGAGGATTCTGATAGCTGGGGTTCTATTGTTTCTTATAACAAATACAAGAAGATCTCTGCTTAACAAAAGAAATGCCCGATTCTAGATTCTAGCTAATTAGGCATGTTGATTCTGAGAGGTAAATGATTGGTTGATCAATTCATTCAGCAAATATTAGTTGAGTGTAAACTGGGTGCCAAGTATAGAACTTTATCGTAGACATTTAGATTAGTGGTTTCCGCATGCTGGCCCATGATGAAGTTTCTTCTTTTCCTGAGAAATGAGAATAATAGCAACAATGAAATGTTTTTCCTCAAAACTTAAACATATTATTCAAAAGAACATTCTTTATCTTGAGCTTGCTTTCTGAGTTCCTGGTGTGGATATAATCTTTCTTTTCTGAAATTATGATGAGATTTGGGTTTGGGGCTTTTTGTTCTTACTTGACAAAATTAAAATTTGTCAACTTTCTGTTGGCCCTTGAAGTTTTGGGGGGAACATTTTACTAACTCATGGAAAACCACTGCTGTTTTGTCAATTATTGGAAGGGATTTGACCTTTAGGTTTGACTTTTTAAATCCACTAGCACGATCAGCTCATTTATTTTGGAGTTAATTATCAACTGTGTGAGTTCCCTGCTTTCCTGTTTATATCATCTCTCTTTGGCAGATGATTGTTCAATTGCAGGAAAAAAAGTAGAAGGAAATAAAAACAAACCCAAACCAAAAAACTAACAAACTAACGTTTGTCAAATTTTTGGATGTTGGAGTTCTAGGGATAAGAAAGGATGGAGAAGTAAACATTTTTGACCAAAAAACGGCATTTGAATTATCTTCAGATCTCAAGTCAGATTGCAGTTTCAACTTCCTACCTCTTCACAGATACTTCTAATTGCTCTGAAGGAATCAACTGATCTTAATTCAGATTCTTACCTTTAAGCACCATCAAACAGTTGAGATGGCAGAGAGAGCAGGGTGGGAAGTGATGACCCTGAACAACCATTTCCATAGTCATATTTATATAATCATTCTTCCACTCAATACATGAATGGCTGTTAGGTGCCAGGTACTAGGATACAAAGATGAAAAAGAAACTGTCTCTACACTTAAGAGGCTTATAATCTAGAAGAGGGGGGTGTGAGCAAATCAGTGCCCGAAGAATTGTTAATAAGGGATGTGACAGCATGCTAGTGCTTCACTGGGGACTCAAATAGGAGAAGTTAGAAGGGGTGGGAGTTGAGAATGGTGAAAGGAGAGGATATGGAATGAAGAAAGATTTGGAAGTGGAAGTAGGAAACAGCAAACCTGTTTGTGGAAAGTTATTTTTGGCCACCTGATGCAAAGAGCTGACTCATTGGAAAAGACCCTGATGCTGGAAAAGCTTAAAGGCAAAAGGAGGAGAGGGAGGCAGAGGATGTGCTGGTAAGATAGCATCACCGACTCAGTAGACATGAGTTTGAGCAAAGTCCAGGAGATAGTGGAGGACAGGGAAGCCTGGCCTGCTGCAGTCCATGGGGTTGCAAAGAGCCGGGCACAATTTAGCGACTGAACCACAAATGAGTATATTGGTATGGCAGGAACGTGGGGTGGGGTGGGATGTGGAGTATGGCAAGAGAAAGGGCTGAAGGTTAGGCAGCAGCTAGATGTAGAACTTTAGATGCTTTGTTCAGGAATTTGGACATGATCCAAAGGATTTACCAGAATGTGTTCTGTGGGCTGGTGCTAGGAAAGAAAGGGGTTTTGTAAGGTCAAAACCGTTTGAAAGGCACCAGCTGAGACAGAGGCAAGCAGGTGTATTTATTGTGAAACCTCTCAGGCCCTTCCTATTGGGTGGCATTTCCGCTACTAATTTTGTTTGAAGGGGTAACGCCTGTTTCTCAGAACAGGGTTTGGGAAACCCTGCAACATGCGGGGAGGAATCATTAAAAAGTTTCAAGCAGAAAATTATAGACAATTGTGTAATCTAATTCTCTTCTCAACACATAGTGTCACACTACTCATTAGGTATCATTCAACCCCTATTTTTTTTTTTTTTTGATTTATTTTTATTAGTTGGAGGCTAATTACTTTACAATATTGTAGTGGTTTTTGCCATACATTGACATGAATCAGCCATGGATTTACATGTGTTCCCCATCCCGGTCCCCCCTCCCGCCTCCCTCCCCATCCCATCCCTCTGGGTCTTCCCGTTCAACCCCTATTTTTAAACACTAAATAATTCCAAAGTGATGTATTAGATATTATGAGAGATTAGAAAGATGTGTGAATTGTGTCTAGCATTTGAAAAGAACATGTGGGTTATCTATAAATGTTACTCTCACCTGTGAAATTATTTGAGTCAAATTCACGTGGCTGTATGGCAGAACCCAATAAAACGTTGTGAACCAATTATCCTCCGATTCAAAATACACAAAAGACAAAAAGCACTATAAAAGTGAGGGAGTTGAGATAAACTTGGGGAGCTATAGATTTTCCGGGTGGTCTTGAAGCAGCAGGTAGATGCCCCTGCTGCCCCGCCCCCCAGCGCCCCCCACTCCAAGCACCAAAGCGTTTGGAGAGTCATCCCCTATGGACTGAAACTCCAAGATGAGACGAGCAGGACAATTAAGGGAGGAGCCTGGGCCCCGTGCAGACCACGTGTTTCTCCTTCTCGAAATCAGGAGACCTCCCTGACTATACATGCACAGAAAAGGTCCTTGGAGGTCAAAGGGGAATGATGCTGCTAATGCCAGGCTACCCACAGGCCTCTTGGGTAGAATCCGTCTTGGTTAAGGGTACACACGGGAGAACCCTGAGATACACCAGGCAGATCAACATGATTGGTCAAAGGAGACACAGAGGTGCCCCATGAAAGTAATTCAAACTGCCTCAAGGGGGCAACTCAGCGGCTCTCTCTCTCTGTCTGTCTGCCCGTGTGTCTATCCACATGTACTATACTCTGTTTTAACCTATTAATAAATAATTTACTTCCTTTGCTACTTTCTATCTTTGTGGAAATTCTTTTCTGCAAAGCCGAAGGCCAGGGCCCTTGTCACTGACCACTGGCCTAGTGGCTAGGATCGGGTGCTTTCACCACCGTGACCCAGACCCAATCTCTGGCTGGGAATCCAAGCCCTGCTCCAAGCCATTGTAGGCCAAGGCCAACTGAGGTCAGTCTTTGCTCAGTATTGATTTCCAGGGAATGTTATTTATTTATTTAGCTGTGCCGAATCTTAGTTGCGGCATGAGGAACCTTTGTAGGTGCAGCACACAAACTTAGTTGCAGCATGTGGGATCTAGTTCTCCAATCAGGGATCTAACCTGGGCCCCTTATATTGGGAGCGTGGAATTGTAGCCACTGGAACACCAGGCAGTGTAAGGGGTGTTTAATGCTAATTCTTTTCCCAAAGACTGCCATCACTCAAGGTATGTGTGTGTTTTGCCTCTTTTTGGGCTAGGGTTGTTTCTGGCTAGGGTCTTCGTCCAGGCAGCTCAAGGGGCACAATGGGAAAAAGCAGGCTAATTGAAACTTGAATATTTTGGCGGGGGGAGCAGTGTGGAGAGTAGGTGTTGGTTTGTTTGATCCTCAGAAGTACTGTATCATCAACATATTGAAGCTTTAGTAGATGCAAGTGGACTCAATTCTGGGCTTCTCTAGGTTATATATCCTAAAAGTGTATCAAAAGAGTGTAGAGAAAAAATTTGAAGATGAAAGGGAAAGAGAAGTTACATGTGGTGGGACAGAAAGATTAAATCTAGACGTCTGAGTATGTCTCAGGCTTTTTACTTCCTTAACTCGGTACTTTTTTCACTCAAAGTCAAGAAAGTCTTCAAATAATCTTCTTGAATTCAGTTCAATTCAGTTGCTAAGACAGGGAAGCCTGTCTATCACCAACTCCCAGAGCTTGCTCAAACTCATGTCCATCAAGTCGGTGATGCCATCCAACCATCATATCCTCTGTTATCCCCCTCTCCTTTTGCCTTCAATCTTTCCCATCATCAGGGTCTTTTCCAATGAGTCAGTTCTTTCGCATCATGTGGCCAAAGTATTGGAGTTTCAGCTTCAGCATCAGTCCTTCCAATGAATATTCAAGACTGATTTCCTTTAGGATGGATTGGTTGGATCTCCTTGCAGTCCAAGGGACTCTCTCAACAGTCTTCTCCAACACCACAGTTCAAAAGCATCAATTCTTTCAACCTCAGCTTTGTTTATGGTCCAACTCTCACATCCATACATGACTACTTGGAAAACCATAGCTTTGACTAGACGGGCCTTTGTTGGAAAAGTAACGTCTCTGCTTTTAGTGTGCTCTCTGGGTTTGTCATAGCTTTTCTTCCAAGGAGCAAATGTCTTTTAATTTCATGGCTGCAGTCACCATCTGCAGTGATTTTGGAGCCCAAGAAAATAAAGTCTGTCACTGTTTCCTCTGTTTCCCCATCTATTTGCCATGAAGTGATAGGACTGGATGCCGTGATCTTAGTTTTTTGAATGCTGAGTTTTAAGCCAGCTTTTTCTCTTTCACTTTCATCAAGAGGCTCTTTAGTTCCTCTTCACTGGAACTAAATCATTTAGTTCCTCTTTTTGAATTAAATGAATCTTTATTAAGTATTTATTATCAGCCACATTGTCTATTAGGAGAACATAGAGTCAGAGTATGTAGAGTGAATTGGTAACAACCTTAGACTTTTCATTGCCGATTGTAGTGGTCAAGAGCACTGGCCCTGGAACTAGATGGCTTGGATTCAAATCCGTTAAATCATTCAGTCCAGTGACTTAAGGGCTCTGCTTCTTACCAGCCAGGAAATCTTAGGTAAATTCCTTAGCCTCCTTATGCCTCAATCTTTAAAAGTGGGAAAATGATAATATGTACCTTTTAATGTCCTGAGGATTAAAAGAGCTAATAAATGCGAAGTGCTTAGAATACTGCCTGTCATATGGCAAGGGTTTCATCAGCCGCCAAGCTTAGAATATCTTTATCCCACCGTGGAAATCAATCCAAGAGTAGTAAGTTTTCTGGCCTAAATCAGAATCAATGTTTGGAGAATGGCCTGCTAAGGCTTAATAGAATTGGGTATAAATGGACTGTTAGAAATTTCTGATTCAAAAAAAAAAAAAGAAATTTCTGATCCATATAATTTTAAAATAAAAACAAATATTTGTACATTTAAATAATAGTAAGAGCTAATGTTTGTGAGCATAAACTGTGTGCCAGGAGTTGTTCCAAGTGGTTCTAACCAATTAACTGATTTAATTGTTCTTTTAGAGTTGAGGAAACCGAGGCTCTGAGAGGGTGAGCCGCTTTGCCAAGGTGACACCACTCCTTAGGGGCAGGACCAGGATTCAAACCCAGGCAGTCTGGTCTCCTAGATCCCATCCATCCATTATGATATCACATCTTTCATCCAATGTATTCTGCAGTTTAGACTGGTTTGTCAACGTATTTTATTTCATGTATTGCAAGCATAAACTAAGAGAAACTAAGTGGAAAACGTTAAACTAAATTTGTTACATCGTTTCACCATAAAAATATTCCATTTTCTGTTCTATAGATGAGTTGCTCCTGGTGTCACATTCAGAGCCATATTAACTAGGTTTTGTTTCCTGAGGTACAACATTCTGAGTTTGATTTCACCAAGGCATCCAGAGGCATGTATCCATTCTCTAGAAATGTTTCTCGCTTTCCATCTCAGCTGCATTTTTTTCAGGGTAGACTGTAGTACCTGGTGCATTTTTGCAAAGTTAGCTGCTTTGTCTGTTATCCTCACAGTCCTAACCTATGAAATGGCATGCTTTGTAGGACTTGAGGACGGGCGGGCACTGTAACAAACTGTACTTTTTGTTAAAGAGGCTAGATTGCTCTGAAAGTAGTCACTTTGTTCCTCTGCTTTGTTGGATACTAACACAGATGGGTTCGCTTTTAAAGAAAACTGGGCAAAACTAATTTGCCACTAGATGGAGCCCTGGCTTTTTGGGTAGAAATAAAGGCAAGCGTCAGAACATTAAATCACGCCGTCATATCACGCTGAAGGGCCCCCGGTATTTGAGGCCCTCAGCTTTTAATTGCAGAATGCATCTTTGTTCTCCGCCTGACCTGCGGAGTGACATCACTCGCTTTCTTCCTGTGCGCTGGCTTTGACACAAGCCAGATGGCTGTGGCCATCGGTAGGCGCGCAGGCCGCCTGGTACCGCAGTTGATGAAACAGAATAGGAAGACGCTTTATGGTCAACTGCAGGAGCACAATGAGGCCGCGGCTTTGCTAAGTAATTACGTTCACCGTGCCCACGTTACTCCTCACAGAGAAGGTCACAGGGAGAAAAATGCGTTTTTATTTATAGTGTTGCGAGGTACAGACCTTTGATCTTTTATTAGTCAGTAGTCTGCTCCAGAGGAATGCTCTCTTTCCCCTGCTCTGCAATCACTCGTGCGAATGACATGTTTATTTATGTTTAATGGTTCTTTCAGGCTGTGCATCCTGATACTTACCTTCCCTCTTCCTCCCTTTTGTCTCCAGTTAGTAACACAAAAATGTTTTGGTTTTGTAGTGAGTTTAGTTTGGAGAAGTCAGAGTTCAGGCATGTTAATACAAGCAGATTTCTGTCAGATATACTCCAGAGTGATTTGGTCAAATATATTACTGTTTATTATGTGTTTGTTCTTTGAGGAGGTCAGGCTAGACCAGGAACAGACTTTTATTTGGGGGGAGAGGGAGTGGGGGGGTGAGGGTCAGGAAATGAACGAGACATTAATTTTATATCCATTTTTGGACATTTAGTGGTTAAGGGCACTTGTAATGTTAATTTTAAATGAAATATGGGAAGTTACTATTCATCTAGTATTTCCACCTTCATTTGAAGTTAATCTTTACCAACTGAAAGATTGTCTAAAACTTTAAAGAAAATCCTAACAACTTTTCTTTAAAGTTTAACATTCACACAGTTCCACATGATTCATTTCCAAAAGCTTTAAAAATTATTTTTACCCACTTTAAGGCCAGGTTGTGAACACTGGTTACAGAATTGATCTAGAAATTATAAATCATAAAATCAAATGAAAATTCGTAGTTGATATGTTGTCTTCAAACGTAACGCTGTTTCTAAAGTGAAGCCTCCTAGTTGTCCTTAGGTTATTTGGTTCTCTATTTTTTAAAAGTATGAAACTCTAACAAAAGAAATCTCTTAACCTTACAGTCTTAATCTTTGCAGTCTTCTCCAGATTTGCAAATAATTGCTGGAAGAAGGCAACATGGTGTGAGGAGAGAGGGGGACTTTGTAGTTGGACAGAACAAGGCTTTCTCATTTTTTTTTCCCCACTGGCTGTCTTTGTGTCCTTGGACCTTTGAGCCTTGGCTTCCTCACATATACATTGGGTGATAAAACCTACCTCCTAGGTTTATTCTAAGAATTAAATGACACAATATATGTGTATTTGGCCCCAGACAGTTCCTGTCACTTGGTATGAAGTCAGTAAATGTTAATTCCTTTCAACTGTTTTAAACTTTGTCTCTTCTTCCAACCTCTTGCAAAATGTGTTCACAGATTACACTTTATATAGTGTGTATTTTATTCATAAGATATAAACACGCCTGGGTTGAAAGTAAGCTCACCATCGGAAAAATAGGCATTTGCAATTTATTAGCACTGTGTGTGTGTGTTCAGTTCCGGATAAAACCGTAACCATCAACTGTGCAGTGAACGTGTTTAACATTTGTGATGTTTTAATTTGTTTTTGTTTTCTTTTTTTCTCCTACTCAGCTCTTGCCCCTGTTCTTTGCCTCTCGTTTTGTTGGTGAAGATATCACAGTGATGTCCGCATTCAACCTGCTGCATTTGGTGACCAAGAGCCCGCCAGTCGCCCTGCGAGCCTGTGGGCTTCCCTCAGGTGGCTGCTTCTCGTGCTGTAACAAGTGAGGGCGCCGCTCCGGGGCGGGGGTGTTTCTGCTGCAGGAAATGCTCCATTTCGTTTTCTTTTACTTGGGCCCTAATTTGAAGACGGAAATTGGTTATAAATCACCACTCTACTTTGAGTAACATTCATTTCCACAATCCTTACAACCCTTGGAAACATTGTCCAGTTTCCTTGCTTAGTATACAATTGTCACTAATATTTCATGATATCTTCTTATTCTTTAATGCGCACTACACATCTGAAAATCATAATGTCCATAAGAGGCTGGCAGTCTTGATAAGAAACTGCCCCAAATCACACAAAATAGGACATTCATCTTGTTAAAGGATAATGAAAATGCTTTTCATTCCACATGTGGCCATTCCTTTAGGAAAGAAAAAAAATTAAAATGAGCAACTTTAATGTAATAAAGTTAGTTATTGTACTTGCAAAGAAAAGATGTTCTATTTAACAATGACCAAATAAAGAGAATTACTATAGCATGTGTTAACTGGTTCTTAAATTAGAACCACCACCCAGTCTTTTTTAAAATGTGATTTTAAGCATTTAAACAAGAGAGACATAAAAGTCCAAAATTTTACTATTTGCCTGTGTTTAACATTTTAATTTTGTTATGAAAATCACAATGGCCAGATATTTTCTGTGAACATTATTATCAATATTACTTTTATTTTCTTTTAGTTTTCTCCATTACAGTATTATATAGAGAATTTCATTCTAACTCATTAAATATTCATTGAATATTAACTATGAGTGCCAGGCATTGTGTGAAGCAGTGAAGATACAACGATAAATAAGATCAAGCCAATTTCTTTAACAAGCAAAGATGGAGCTGAAACTGTGTAAAGACCATTGAACCACGTGGTGATAAGACTAAAGTATTTATGCCTCAGATGTTAGGGGAATGCAGAGGATGGTCCTAGCTCTTTGCTTAGGCGAAGGCATTTTTGGAAGGGAGGGAATGTCTCTGAAGTTTAAGGAAGGCTTCATGTAGGATATAGTGCTTAAGTTGAATCTCAAACTATGAGCAAGAGTTAGCCAGATGTCCAAGGAGGGCAAAGGACTTTTCTGACATATGAAGTAGTGTAGGAAATACATGAAGACCTGAAAAGCCAAAGTATGTTCAGAGAAATACAAGTTATTTAATGTGGCTTGCTTTGGTGGGTGAGGGCAAGTTAGAAGAGATAAGAAAGAAAGGTAGACAAATCATAAAGTGCCTTATATGATGTTTAAAAAATTTTAAATCTTAGGGAAGGGATGAAGGGGGAGTAAAATGACTTGGTTTGCATTTATAAGGTTTATTGATTTAGTATGCTGGAAGGTCAGTGCTGGTTCCAGATATTTCTAAGAGAAGGTAGAGATGGCAGCTTAATTAGAAGTGAGGATAAGGCTTTTGTCTTGAAGCTATACTTGAATAGTAAACACTGTCCATTTCAAAAAATAGCTTTTACGTCTGTTTGAGTTGAGGGGTCAGTAAAGCTTGATGCTTGGAGTCCGTGACCACTCTTCTGACACCTTTGCTTCCCAACCTGCCATGTTCTTGCACTGCTGCCTCTGAGTATGTTGGCAGAGCTTGAGGCCGGAGGGGCTCATGGAGCATGCAGAGCCTTAACAATGATTATTACAGCAGGTGTGGAAAGAAGGGGGATGGATAAGAGAAAAATTCAAGTTATAGAACTGACAAGTTTTACTTCTTTTATTGTATGTAAGCTGGAGGGAGAGCATCAACCAGTGTAGTTTCTGTGCTATGTGAAACTTTTCCATGACTCTGAACTATGTATAATAATTCCTGGGTTGGGAAGATCCCCTGGAGGAGGAAATGGCAACCTGCTCCAGTATTCTTGCCTGGGGAATCCCGTGGACAGACCTCTGGTGGGCTACAGTCCCTGGGGGTCACAAAGAGTCAGACTCAACTGAGCAACTGAGCACACATGCACATAATAATTGGAGTATGCAAGTTATTTAACTAATATGTAGCCATGTTTTCCACCAGGAGAAAACCCCAGGTGTGAAAGCACTAGCATGATTCTTGCAACATTAGTTTGTCATACACCAAGGAGGCTCAGCATTTATGGAAACTTATTAATTAACATGGTATCACTCGAGATATGACAATTGTAGAGTTAAGAGGTTTCATAATGAAATTGTTTAATCAAAATATGTGTCTTTAAATTTTGATATCCACATGATTCAAAGATAAATTCAACAAAGATTGATAGTTTTTAAGAAGTAACCATTATAGCACAATGCTTAAGCACACAAATTCTGGAATTCCACACATCTAAATTCTAGCTTTGCCACTTAACTGGCTTCGTGCCTTGACTTCCTTGTTTGTAAAATGGGAATGATAATAGTACTAACCTGGAAGGGTTGCTGTGAGAACAAAATAGCTTAGGATGTGAAAAATGCTTACAATAGTGGCTGACATATAGTAAGCACTGTATATAAATGTTCACTAGGTCACTGTAGACATCTGTATCGATATAGATATATATTTTTTCGATTTTTCTAGTAAAATAGACTTTAAAAAACATTTCAATACATCCCATATTGCACTTAACTCTTTTTACTTTAATCGGAGCCACACATGCACTTTATATTTGAGAAATAACCATCTCAGTTTGTTGTTTTGATCTCTTTATTTTACTCATACATCCCAATGAACCAGAATTCAAGTCCTATAGATATACAACACATTTCTTTTATTCTTACTATCTAGTACTAATGGATGCTCAGATGGACTCGGTCTTTTTTGCTTAGGGCTTGTAAACCTATTTTACTTTGATAAATGAATTGGTAGAGTAGTATTCCATAATTGCTTAGCCATTCAAGGACCTAGTACTTTTTAAAGTGTTATGAAATTTCCAGTGTACACATATTTCATAGCTTCAGTGTCAGCAAAATCTTTGTTACCGTCCATTTCTCTAACAGAATTTTACTTTTGTTGTTGTTCAGTCACGTCTGACTCTTTGCAACCCCATGGACTGCAGCATGCTAGGCTTCCCTGTCCTTCACTATCTCCCAGAGTCTGCTCAAATTCACAGAATTTTACTCTTAGAAAAGTAGATATGTTGAAGACACTGCTAAGTTCAACAATAATGTGAAACAAACTATTTAAATTTTGAAAAAGAAAAGTGAAATCGAAATGGGAATTCTGGCCTTCATCACTTTATTCAAGTAGAGAGCAAAGAGGCCAAATTTGGAGATACAGGAAATTAAGGTAAAAGTTTGGCGTCTTGCTGTAATTCACTGTTCCCTGGTCAAAACCCATTACAGCAAAAATCTCTGTAAATCAAAAAGATTTCTGCTCCCTAGCCAGTACCCTACTAATTTTAGGTATTATTCAATACGAAATAATTCCAGAACTGAAAAATAATTGGAGCACGCTCTTAAAGTTGATTATAACTGGATTGGCCTGTGTGAAGGCCACATCCCAGAAGGCTGATCTATCATTTTTCAGCTTTGACTTCCTTTTCTTTTTATTTTTAAATAGGCATAATTTCAATTTAGAGCTTATTAAGTGCATCTGAGTTATGGTTTGCTCATGTTTGTAATTAAAGGTTATTTTTTTTTTTTCTCTCAGAGCTCTTCTTAATTTCCTATAACAGTTTCTTTTATGTATTGAAAAAGAGCACTGGAATAGGAGTCAGAGAACGAACCGCAGCTCTGTCATTAACTTGTGTGACCTTGAACATACCAGTAAACAGATCTCAGTCTCTTTATTTTTAAAATGAGAAATTTAAATTAGAAAATCTTTTCAGTTTTGAAATTCTGTGATTTTATGAACTGTCATTGTTTTTACTTGGCTTTGGGTTAATCAGATCTTAAGAGTCGGTACTAATTAACGACTGGGAATTTACAGAAAAATCTGCCTGGTTGTGGTGGGAGGACAGAAATATTTTCCATGTTTGAACATTAGAATTCCT
Source organism: Cervus elaphus (assembly GCF_910594005.1). Classification (NCBI taxonomy): domain Eukaryota; kingdom Metazoa; phylum Chordata; class Mammalia; order Artiodactyla; family Cervidae; genus Cervus; species Cervus elaphus. The sequence continues at coordinate 46,798,008 of NC_057817.1, read as the reverse complement.
CGCCTCTAACTCAGGACTGAAGGGGTTATCTTAGGAAGGGTTAGGAAGCACAATTTTACACATAGTTTCAGTGCTTGATAAAAATTAAGTCTAATTGTAACTTAGACTAGATATCATGGTAGTTTTCAGCCCAGTGAGAGTATTTGTCTAAGTAGTACTAATTACAGTGATAAATTGTGCTTTTCTGCATCATACACGTAATATGTGGTTGCTACTCTTATAGACTTTACTGGCATGTTTAACAGTCCATGAATTGAACAGCCACATGGCAGTTTATGCAGTTTTTAAAGTTATGTCATAATATTCTAATGTAGAAATTAGAAATCTTAAAGACAGATACTTTGCAAATGGTGTTTGTAAGTAGAACTATCATTTGGTTAAGTAGGGATCTCGAAGAACCAGGGGCCTGTGGCTCCAGAGCTTAGCACAGTGCCTGGCACTTAATAAATATTTGTTAAATGAATGAATAAACATTTGGAAAGTTTACATGTAGGTGAAGTGATAGCTATAACAGAGAGGACAAATTTATCTGAGACTCTTTTCGGCCTCAAATAAATCTAATGGGAAGGTTAAATTAAAGTTCATAGTTTGGGCGCCTTTTGAAAATATTGTAAAAAAACCAATTTCTCTTTTCTCACTTTATTGCATTAATACAATATGGTAGATTTCTTAGGTATAAATCACATTGTAGCCCACAAATAATAATAAAAAATGGTAACACAGATTCAAACTATATAATCCAAAATTTCTTTTACTTTTTCTCTCCAGCAATTTGAGTTTTGGTGATAAACTGTTTGAGGAAGGGAATAAGTACATATTATAAGTACAAATTATACATATTATGAATAAGTACGTATTATAACCTGTAATATAGTAAGTACATATTATAGCCTGCAGTCCATGGGGTTGCAAAAGTGTCATACACGAGTTGGCAAATAAACAACAACAAATACCATGAGAAGTAAGAACTCGGGTTCTTTTGGTCGCTTCTCTCTGGAATGAATTAACACTGTCTGTTGGGCTTTAAGTTCTGCATTTGTAAGGAGGAAGTGCCACATATACAGTGTTCTTGGGGTTTCTCTGGAGTGCCACGCACCAAAGCGACGTCCGCAAGTGAGAGGTCCTGTCGCTCAGGGCTGAGCTGCCAGTGTTTCATTAGCAGCGTGTGATGCTGTCTCTGTATTTACTGTAAAGAAATAATTGAAATCAGTGGTGTCCTACTCACCTACCGAATAGACTGGCTTTCTGTATTATTTTTATTTTTTAACCATTTTGGATCATGAAAACATGAACCATCTTTAATCTAAAAAAAAAAATTTTTTTTAATTAAAGTTATGACTTTTCTTCTCCAGAAGAAAAGAAACATATGTGCACCTATGCAAGTTTCCATCCAGTGTCAAGATTTTTTTTTTTTTTATTAGATACTCTGATACTTGTAATTGAGGGCTCTTTGACCACAGATTCAGAACCTGTCTTCTAAAAGATACACTTGAAACCAATACAAAAACTCTAAGCAGAATGCATTATTTCCAATTTCTGTATTGATGTCACCAATGAAATTTTCTCCCACAAGTTCAGTTTAATGTTCTCTATTCTCTGGCTTCACATTCTTACATGTTCACCTTACCTAATTTAATTTGATTAAATTGAAAGTGCCTTGTGGAGGGCTATTTTTTTTTTAAAAGAAACAAAGAGTTCTTAAAAAAAAAAAAAAGACATTCAGATTTCAGCTCCCCTAATTCACAAAATTTGCAATTAATTGATTGAAATGTATCCACTTTTCCCAGTAGATGGCACTAGGTTTACATTCTTTCACTTGAAAGGGTATTGATATCATTAGCACATAGGTGCGTTGTGAAAACTTAAACAAAAGTATGTTAAAAATATTCAGTTAAGAACACATGGATTTACAAACCACAAATTTTTTCTGCTTATATTATGTTCAAACAATATTTGTAGAGTGCAAAACCTTTTTCCATTTTCAACAGTCTTCCAACTCCCTTGTGCTTGGACATCTCATCGAAATTGTCTTTCATGTGTAGACTTTCTATAAACTAAAACACGTTTTCATAAATTAACTTATCTTGTATCCAAATAGCTGATTTAACAGTAATTTATGGTTTTATATGTAGCTAAATTTTCTTCAGCAGACCACCCAAGAATTAAAGAAAATTTCACATTTTGTTTTGCTATGTTTTGAGTTTTTATAGAATCTTGAAAATGTTATTAATTTAACATGTTGACTGTTAAGCATGAGTCCTTTCTTGCATAAATGAAAATATTTTTGGAAGCTAAGAAAAATTATATTTAAAATGTTGATGAGGACTTGAATACAGCTATATTCTTTACTAAAATAAAGTGTTTTAATAACTCCGTGATATAATAAAGTATTAGTTAATGTTCAAATGTTGCTGCACAGCATCTAATTATTAGATGAGTTTTAAAAATCATTTGTGCATGAGGCCAAATTGCTATAGAACAATAAATGCATATGTATGAATAAGGTGTTGGGCATATGGTTTGTTAAATGTGGAATTTGTTAATTTTTTGTTAAATATAGAATAAACTCTTCACCTACATTAATAATTATAAAATACCTAACAAAATCTAGTGTCAACAGAGATAAGATAGGCATGAACACAAAAGAATTTTAATTTTGTTTGAGAAATTCTCTGATTAACAATGACCACTGAATATGAAATATTTTAAGTTCTGAAAACAAATGATAATGTTACAGTTAGTTTATTGAGACAACACAGACTTTTGGGAATCATATAGATAGAATTATTAGATGTTTATCTAAACATGTTCACAAAAATTTACCCAACAGATCACAGAAGGATTTATTAAAACAAGCCGTCTTTTGCTTGTTTTCAGCAAATATGTGTTTAATGAAGAATGGGATGTGAATGACAGTTTACAAGGCGTTACTAATACATGGCTAGATATTTGATGAATTTTCATCGTCAGTCTTTTCTAGTTTTATAGCTTCATCCTAAACATTTTATTTAGAGATTGAATCTCTCATGGTTGCTTCTGCTAGATATATTTTAATTTAAAATGCTTTGAATAGATTTTATTGAGATGCAGTGGCAAATTATCTCAATTTTTGTGCCTTTGCATTTGAAATCAACCCTTTGAAAATTTAAAATCCCCATTTATTTTAATTCTCTTGGTTTTTCCCTCTCTCTTTTTTTACATTTAGTATATTTGCAATTGTTTTAGTCACTTTAGAATGCATGTTATAAAAATTACCATGAAATGACAAAGATATCAGTTATTTAGGTGACTTTTAAGAGATATACATTTATAGAATTTAAATTTACTCGGTTACTACTATGGTAAGCGTTTCCTTCAACAGTAGATATATTTATTGTATTCAACCACATAATTGCAAATTAAGAATGTACTGCTAATCTAACTTCCTAGATTACTTAAATTTTAAGCAAGCAAATAAAACCCCAAATTTTATAGCTATAGTTTTCAAGATTTAGTTTTGTTACAGAAGTGCATAGTTGCTCACAGAATGGTACAGCTGTTCATAGTATATTCCATTTTGATCAATATTTCTTATGCAAATTTTAGATAACATCACAGCAAGTTTCTGAGTTTGCTATCCTGTTTTTGGTATTGATGAAGAATGAGTTTGGAAGCATAATCTGCATTTACTAGTTTGTTTTTACCACCAACTTGCCTTCTGGCCCCAGAATTTGTTTTGTACCTTTTATTCCTATTCCTCATCTGTAAACTTAGAATGAAATACATTCTTGTCAAATTGTTCACAATTAGATATTACCCTCAAGTGTTAACGTTACTTGACATTTCCCAGAAATTCATTCTGTGCAACTTTAATCCCTGGCTATAAGGGAGAATAAACTGGAAAAATATAAAAAGGCAGGGGTGGGACATCAAATAAGTCTGGGAAAGTTGATAGGTTTGATCATCAAAATCTATTTCTATTACAGGAAAACCCGTGGTTCCTGTATAGTAAGCTCTGGCAAGGTAGAGATTTTTTTGTGTGTTTAGTTCACTGTGTCGTCTTAGCAACTAGACTTCTGTCATCTGTCACTTATTGAATAGGTACTCAATAAATATTTGTTGAATGAATGAATGGTGATGAATAAGTAGCATCATCTTACGTATCAAAATAATGCCACATAGTAAGTAATGTGAGCTCTGTTTTTAAGGAAAATACATTCTTGGAAAGATGGCTACTTTGGGCCCAAATTTTGTTATCTATAGAATAAAGGGAGTTATATACTTCATGTTTTTATGATTTTATATAAACATTTCCTCCTTTGCTTTACTACTGAAGAAAGGAGTAGAATAAATAGGAAAAGCATTGTGCGTCTTTTTGCCCAGAATGGCTGATGAACTTCTTAGATTAGGATTTGAAGCAGTGACAGTTCTTCTGGAGGATATTGAAGGAATGCAGTAGATGGAGTTATAATTAGCAGGAGATTGTAGGAGGAGAGGGTGGCGGCGTGGAGAGTGGAAACAGACTGTGGGCACATAGGTTAGTGAAAGATGGGCATGTTAATGTACAACAGAGCTTTGGTTCAAGAGAGGAATATAATGAATGAATAAATTAAAGGAGGAAAGCTGCAGACAGGAGCTCGCTCTCGTTAACCAGGTGTGTGACTAGGTCATACAACATCTTTGGGCCTTGGTTTTCTTCCTCATGAGGGCTTTGGGCTAGAAGTTTATCAATTCCCAAATTATGAACACTTGTTCTACTAATAGCCAATAAAACTGATTCCATCATCATATGGAGAAACTGCATGCTACCATATCTAAGATGACCTGTTTTCACATTTCCTCATCTTGGTAATGAGGATGCAGGATACAAATCATTTTGATAAGGAAGTATTGCTCTGGTCTGATTGACAGCTCTTTTCTACCTTTCTAGTGGAGCATAAAATAATGGTGTGTCAAAATACCACATATTCAGTAATGGACGCTGGCATAAGAAAGTCTGGACGAACTCTTCATTTAAAGCTCATGTAACCCAGATTTTCCTAATCTGGTTTGACTGTGGAAACTTCTCTCACCCCCCAACAGGAACTACCTGTAAGCATTTGTTTTGTTTTTTTTCAGAGCCAGTGTTTCACATGATATGTTTTGCGGAATTCTGGATTAAGTAATCTCAGAGTCTTAAATCCAGAGAATTAATGGAATATTAGCCATAATAAAAGACTTGAGAGTGGAACTCTAGAGAGGTAATAAAAGATTCAGAGTGGTAATTAAGAAAAAAATTTAGTTCACAATTTATTTTTTAAAAAATTTCATCGGTTTATTGAGCAAATATTATTTCAGTTTTTAAACTAACTTCTGAGAAACAGCCAGAGTGGTCATTTAGAAAACATCTTTAGGAAGAAAATTTAAATAGCAATAATTAAAATGGAGAGTTGAATAAATATTTAAGTACAACATGCACTTATTTAGTACTTACTCTTCTCTGGGCACAATGTAAGGTTCTGGGTTGCAAAGATTATTCAAATTATCCCCCTATCCCTTAAGGAGATATTGAATAATTCAGAAGAAGTCTTATGCCTTTACCTTAGTTATCTGGCTGATAAAGAAAACTGTAAATTTTTTGACTTTTTTTTTTCTCCAGAACCTCTTAGATTTTTCTGGACTGTATACATGTATAGCTAGACTCAGATTTAGCTGTTCATTGAGTGACAATTGCAGACTTATCTGTCCGTTGAGCTTAATTAATTTAGATTTTAAATTTGATTTGGGTGATAATGTAATTTTAGACATTTACAAAGCTGAGCTCTTAGACAGTGTAGATTTTAGTTTCTTTGTAAAAAGGTATACTTGATGTTACATGGAAATAAAATTCTGCATGGTAATCTAAGAGAGGGCTCCTCTCCGTCCTTTTTGGGGGTGGTTACCTGTCATCTTCCCCTTTCGGTCTGTGCTCCCAAGACGGTGAGGGAGGATGGGAGAGAGAGCTATTTTTTGCAAGTCTTTTTGATTGCATGTGAAATGTAGAATGGAAATGAGCCTGTCTGTTTTTAATTTTTTTTTCTATACTGGCTATGATGTTCTACTGAAGACCCATACTGGAAAAAAATATTAAAACCAGGGAACGCTAACTTTGTCAGACGTTTCACTTGCAATCAGTTAGACTTGAAGTTAAGTAACTTTCTCTTCCACTATTGTCATTTGATGATGGCAGTGCCTTTCAAAATTCTCTTTTTAGTCAGATGCTTTGCAAGTAAGAAAACGCTTTCTGGATCAACACATGTTTGAAATATTTCCCTGAACTCTAGTCTTCAAGGTCCACATTAATACAAAAGTCATTGTTCTTGGTATTGGCATTACGTTTGGAAGAATTGATAAGTACTCTTTAGTTTATTTTAACACACTTAGTGAACAGTGATAAAATGATTTCTACACGTGAATTCAACAATTAAAACTTTGTAACCTGCAAGTAAAGGATAGAAATGTAAAATGTGGTTTGTATTTTACAGAGTTCATTCAGGTTAATGTATCATCGGATAAATGTAGTGGTAAAGCTCTCCACTGTCTCCTCTCAAGAAAATCATGCAGCCTTACAGATTATTTACTATTAAAGGCTAGAATTTGAAATCATATTAATAGACTTTAGATGTTGTGGGAGGTACATTTACTCCTATTGACTTGCAGTGAGAAAACATTGACATATTTCCCTTTTAATTTTAAAACTGCCTTATTTCTCTGCTGCCCAATTTTTCCTCTTCCAGATCAGAATCTACATTTTATTGACTTTGCAGTGAGAAAACATTGACATATTTCCTTTTTAATTTAAAAACTGCCTTATTTCTCTGCTGCCCAATTTTTCCTCTTCCAAATCAGAATCTACATTTTATTCTGGCTATTTTACTTTGTTAAATTAGCTAATCCCACTGACATGAAAGACTCTGATTACCATCTTGACATTGTATGTATTTGATCACACTACATGTATCAGCTTGTTTACATAGAGTTCTCTTCCCTATTTGAATCTTCTTTGGCCCACTGACCCTGTAGATGCTGTTTCTACAAATAATGTGAGTTTTCTATATCCCAGTTATAATCGGACCTAGTCTATGTTGGTGGGCAAAGTTTAACAGTATTAATGTCTTCTTTGTTAACTCTCTTGACACAAAACTTTACATATATTTTTCCTATAAGACTGCACATTGTATTGATTGTTTTTCTTATCTTTACTGCTACAGTATGTGTTCCCCTAAGGGCAGCAACCTTGACTTCCTCATTTTTAATTTTCCAGTGCTCATCACAGTTCTTACTTCACTGTAGATGTTTAATAAATAGTTGCAGAAAGTATGAGTTAATATTAGGCTCAACAGTTTATGTGTTCAAAGAATTTATAATCTGGGAAGATAAAGCAGAAACAACTGAAGATATTTGAGAATAATTGCAAAATATTATATTAGCTCACGTAAATTGTACCCTGCAGAGTAAATACACTAGTACTGAGGATATTCAGATGAAAGATCAGAGTAGGGATGAATTTATAGGGATATGTAGACTTGGAAGGAAAACTTCCTTGAAAATATTTTCTTAGTTTATCTATTCAAACCTTCAGTATAGAAACCAGAAGACCAATTTTATCATTCAACTATGCACCACTAAAACATATGGTCTTGTTTAATTCAAGAAGTTTAAAATGCTGTGTTGCCTTGGCATGCTTATAATGTCCATTGATGTTAATTAGAACTCTGTGCATGCATCAGTAGAACAGAGCTGAAACTGATCTGTAGAACCGTCTTATGTGAAGTATAATAGAAAAACAGCAAGAAGGCATGAAATGCGATTACTACTATGAGAAATAAAGATATGCCTTTTCTCACATATAGAAAAGAAAAAGATCTTTACCTTCTGATCCTATGGCCTAGAAGGTTTTTTTGTTTTCTTTGTGTCGTATGTAGGACGTGGTGGACCAACAAAATTAAACTGAAACTAAGTGTAAAAATTAAGAATGTTTTTAAAAAATGAAAACTAAGTCAAGGTACTAATTTTATATTTTCTTTAGTTATGGATGGTTCCTGCTACCACCTACAAGATTACTTTGAAGGGGAGATTTATTGAAATGTTTCCTAAGGGTAATTGTTTGGCCAAAGGATTTTGTTCTCTAGGCCTGTCAAAAATTCATCACCAAAGAACACCTACTGAGTGTCTTGCACATGACTCCAGGTTGGGAGTGATGATCGATAGTCTGAAAGGGATGACATTAAGTACACAGAGGCAAACTAGCAGAGGCTGTGTTTGCCTCTGATTCTGTGTTCAGCGTTCAACCAAATACTCTCTAAGAGCTATTCTGAGTATAGCCTTTGGCTAAAAGGATTTCACTTGGAAGAAAGAAAGGTCATGTCAGACAATGTCTGTCCTAAAATATTGCAATTGTAAATTTCCAGATATAAAAGTATATTCTTTTTGTTGTTGTTGCTAATCTACATTTTGGCCATCTGATGCGAAGAAATGACTCATTTGAAAAGACCCTGATGCTGGGAAAGATTGGAGGCGGGAGGAGAAGGGGATGACAGAGGATGAGATGGTTGGATGGCATCATTGACTCAATGGACATGAGCTTGAGTAAACTCCGGGAATTAGTGATAGACAGGGAAGCCTGGGGTGTTGCAGTCCATGGGGTCGCAAAGAGTCGGACACGACTGAGTGATTGATCTACCCTATTCATATTCAAGTTTTAGTATTTGTGTTATAGTTACTTGTCTCCATCTCTACCACTGGACTAGGAACTTTTTAGTGTATTCATCTCTCACCTACCTTCCAGATGGTGAGGGGCAGGGAGGCCTGGCATGCTGCAGTCCCCGGAGTCACAAAGAGTTGGACATGACTGAGTGAACAGCAACAACGATCTCTCACATTGGCTGTTTCCCCCGGGTGTCCGGGAAGCTCTTCCTTCAGACGGTAGCACAGCCAGCTTCTCCTCCTCCAGGGCTGTGCTCAAATGTCACCTCTGTGAGGCTCATCTTGACCATTCTGTTTAAGGTTATAGCCCTTACTTCCAGCACTCCCCGTCTTCTCTGCCCGGCTCAGTTCTACCCTTTTCCCCCATCCTGTATACTTACCACCTTCTGAGAGGCTATATAATAATTTTCGTATTTATTTTTGTTGTGCTTTATCTGTTTTCTACCCCTGCTGGGATGGCGGCTCCCTGAAAGGATCTTGATTTTGCTCACAGATATGTCTTAAGGACTTAGAATAATGCCAGAAGATAGTAGGTGCTCAGGGCTTCCCAGGTGGGACAGGGGTAAAGAATCTACCTGCCAAGTCAGGAGACACAGTGTCCATCCCTAAGTCGGGAAGATCCCCTGGAGAAGGAAATGGCAACCCACTCCAGTACTGTTGCCTGGAGAATCCCATGGACAGAGGTACCTGGCGGGCTACAGTCCATAGAGTGGCAGAGTCAGATACTTCTGAATACACATGAGTAGGTGCTCAGTAAGTAATTGTTGAATGAATGAATGAGTATTTTACTTAGCTGAGTACTCTGTAAACACTCAACAATTTTGATGACTTAAAAAACCAGTCAGAAAAACGTATCGGTGGTTCTCAAAGTAAGCCCTGCAGCCCTAGTTTCATGGAAACCCCAGATCTGAAGCCAGTGTAATGATGGCTTAGATGGTATGTTCATCTCAGGTATGTTTTTCCTGTATAGGTCTATGCTGAAAGAAAAAAATCAAAAGAATTGAGTATTCTTCTACAAGCATGGAGCTTTTCTTTCTTGTGTTATGCATTTTTTAAAAAAACCTTTATTAAATTACTAGAATGCAAAACAAAACACAAGGAAAAATGGTTCATGGTACACAATTTTATATTCTATTGTAAAAATGGGCTAGACATGGCTTTTAAATGCACACTTATTTAGAAATTCCTAACACTACTACATCTGGGATAAAAGTTTCCTTAACTTTCCAAAATGACAGACTAATAACCGACTAAAAATTGTAATTTATAGTGAAAATTGAAATAGACCATTTGTAAATACAGTGGCAAGATATTTCAACATGAGCTTTACTCAAAGGAAAATAAGATAGTCTTATCATCTCTAATTCACTTACTATATTGGTAAAATAATAGTTTTATTTTTTTCTGATCCTAGGATCAAAATTAAAATTATGCGATCTTAAGATTTTGTTTTGTTTTGATTTTTCACACTGAAATATAAGATTTATGACTTAAAAGTGCCCTAAGATTTAGGTTACAGGTTTGATTTACTTCTTAACAAGAATTTTAAAAGCCTTTCAACATTTTATAGACATTGTGAGAATCCCATTTGAACCTTGTCACTGACCCTCTGCTGAAGGAGTGAACCCAGGTAAAACAGACATTGGCTAATAGACAAATGTTTTTACTTTCTGGATGTACTACAGTGATCATTACTTTCCTCTCTTGTTATCTTTAGTTGTTAGTGATAGTTTTCTAGTTGAAAGTTATCATATAATTTAGGAAGAAATAAGAAATTTGTAGCTTAATTTTTCCATGGGTTTTGCACTCTGACAGCCTGAGATTTGAGTCAGTATATCTTTTTTACTGTTTGTCCTTTTTAAGTTATGTTATAACCTCTCTGAACCTCAGTTTCTGTATCTGTAAAATGGACATGACATCTACCTCCTAGAATTATTGAGAGGATTAAATGTAGTTATGAGAAAGTGCCTAGAAATATGTCTGGCACAGAGTAGTTACTCAAATTTTAATTTTCTTTTCTTCTTCCAATTCTTGTTTGAATCATTTTTAAAGAGAACTTGTGAGGAAAATACTATCCCAAGAGAATTATTTTAGAAAAATAATTATCAATAAAATATTTCAGCACACTGAAATACCTGATCTGGTTATCTTCTAAAGTACAGTTTTAACCTCAGAATTCCCTGTAATAAAAATGATAATTTAATACTGTATTTGTTTAGACAGTGTTAGTTAACTGCTCACTGTGATTCTCATAGCAGACTTCTGAGGGTGGTGGTACGTGGAGAGAGACCCACTTGTCTAAGGTCCCATGACTAGGAAGCAGACAGAGGCAGAGAGTGAACTCTAATTCAAGACAATACTGGATTCGAGGCAACAATATGGAACCAGCTTTGATATACAAAGAGACTGTGGGCGTATTTTAGCAAATAAATGCCCTTTGATTGGGTTCAGGGTGGATCTGATATACGCCAAGCTTACTCCGTAAGGCACGGTGTTGTGATTAGATACCAAGGCAGCAATGTTACCCGTTCAGTTATGCTGCGTGTTGTCTGTGTATACACACACACTCGTGGCTTCAAAGTACTCTATTAAGCATTTAAATAAAGAGAAAAGTCTTTTCCTCACATACTTCTAAGTCAATTTAGGGGTCATTGAACAGATGTCATATAATACTAATGTCAAATTACCCTGTGTAATAAGAAAATTACAGTACCTGAGTGAAGATAGTAAAGGGAAACCATCCAATGAATTATTCTAGAATTTCAAAATGAAATGATTTCTTCGAAATTAACAGTGGCACCACACGACTTTAGAAAAGTGAGTCTGATAGGGAGAAGGAAAATTAGAGACAAAAGTGAAGCCTTTCTGTGTTTATATACGCCAGGTTTTGGTTATGATGCTAGGAGAGCTAATGTAAGAGTATAGCTTTCAACTGTCCAGGAAAGCATATTATTATTAAACTATGTGGCAAGAAATTTATTAAAATTTGACTAACTTCTCATTGTTTCATATTAAATCACAATAGTTTCTAGTCCACACACACTTCCTTTTGCTATTAGGCACACTTTAAAAGCCTAATTATTTTGAGAACATAGTATGACCAAAGAATAAAAATGTACAAAGTTTGACAACTTTAAATAAACACTAGCATTTCTTAAAGAACAAACCTCACTTACAGTTAGGAAACAATATTTATATTTAAGGTTGAAAAGCCAGGATGTAGGAAAATTTTGTTAATTTGGAAGATGACCTTTAAGTGCACCAAAACCAAATAATTTGTAGGCTATGACATAGGGCACATTCCTATGAAATTTGTGTGAATGCTGCTTTAGTGGTTCTTGAAAGACAAACAAAGAAAGCTGGAATGAAATCTTTACCCCCGCCACCCCCCCCCCCCCCAAATAAGACGGAGCCTAACAAAAGAATACAGCAGTACGCTTTCAAAGCTTGCCATTAAAACGAGGTCTCTGTAGCACGACTAATGAGATGGTTCATAGTGGAAAACAATCTGTTTTTAAGAATGTTTAGATCAAAAGTAATTTCTAATCTATGAAATAAAGTCTTTTCAATACCCTTCATTCACCAGCAAAGCTTTTATGTTTGTATTATTTACTTCAATCAGATGTTTTCAATTTTACCTTTTCTCCTTGTACAAATACTTGACATGGTTCGTCAATACTGACCAACAGTTTTATTCTTTTTCTTCAGAAAAGAGAGATTTTTGGAGAGAAGGAGAATGGAAAAGAGAGAAACATCTTTGCCTAAACGATTTGCAAGCATCTGTGCTTTAAGCTACTTTTTATGAACACTCCTTAGTAAATGACTCAAGGTAAAAAAGCAGAAAAGCATCCAATGTTAGGAAATTGCAATCCAATACCATGTAATTTAAACCTGCAGTTGCTTCTCTTGTACTAAATGACATACAGATGGGTAGCTTAGTTCTCTCAACTTTAGGAACACAATTGGTCTTTTTGTATGAATGAACATATATTAACAAAAATATTTTGGACAGAATTGTTTCAGAATTGTTTAACTGTACAGAGTTGAATTATCTGTGCCACTGGAAAGAATAATTTTAACCAAGATATTTTTATCATATTAGGTTTGCAATTAATGAATTTTTCTGGACAAAATCAACAAAGATACAACCCGTCCAACATATAAAGAAACAGAAACAAAAAACACCTCTTAAGATGTCTGTAGCGAATTGAGCGGAGACTCACCTCTCACAGCCAGTTCTGCTTTCAAGCTGTGGAGAGGCTTGTTCTGATCGGACAGACATTTCTCAGGGAAACATTTCTGTCTGTCTCTTAGAAGATATAAAAAGTGTAAGTAGTAGGTATTTGGGTAAAGCCTGGTGTAACATGGGGTCCAGCGAGGTGAGTGACACTGCGGCTGTTCATTCGTGTGGCTCTTTTCAGGCCAGAGCAGCACCAGCCACGCTTTGTGGAAGGTCAGAAGAGGTGCTGGTTGACAACCCACAGGCCTGCTCAAAGGTGTGCTTTTCCGTTTGGCTCTGCTCTGCTCTTTTTCTGCCTCCATATTTCCTCAGAGAATCAGTCACTCTGTCCTGGTGGCCCTGATTCTGGAAGCTGATATCCCTCTTCAGTCCCAGAGTCAGAGTCAGTGGTTAGTTGTGTTTCTCTTGTTATAATTCCAGTGATCTCATATACTATGACAGTAGGTGCCTTAAAGTAAAAGGAGTAGGAAGCATTTCTACTCCTCAATCATGTTTCTTTTAGGTTTCCAAAGAAGTTTTTACTATTCTGAAAACTTAAGCAAGCTTTCTCATAGTAACTTCGAAACATGGTAAGAAATTTTTGCACGTAGGGCCATCTGCATGCCTCTTTCACGCTGTGATGCAAAAGCAAAGAAAAGCAACTTTGCTGCATTGAGTAAGGGTTGCCATGTCTGTAGTTACAGGTATCCCTCAGCATTCATGGGGGATTGCAGTTACCAAAATCCGAGGATGCTCAGGTTCCTTATATAAATTGGCATAGTATGTACATATAACCTATGTACATCTTCCTTTATACTTTAAATCATCTTTAGATTGCTTGTAATGATACCTAATACAATGTAAATGCTGCATAAATAGTTGCTTTAGCATGGCAAACTCTAGGTTTGCATTTTGGAACTTTCTGGAATTTTAGGGGGGTGGTGAATATTTTCCATCCTGTTTGGTTGAGTGTATAGTTGTGGAACCCGCGGATACAGAGGACTGACTGTATTTCTCTTCAGTCATTTGTTCAGGTAAGACAGAATAACACATATAAGCAGGTGTTGTCTGGACATTTTACTGCAGACTATATAAGTTGAAATAAAAGCTAACATTGTTATTAGAATCACATTAAAATTATTTTACCATTGAAATACATTTAATCAGTGAAGTCTTCCTAGGTATACTTCACAAAAGGAAAATGTAGGTCTATAAATAAAATCCCATTCACTTTTCTTTATCTTTCCCACCCTCCTTATTTTTCTCACTCTTTTTTTTGGAACTTCTTGAAACTATATTAGTATACATGCCTTCTCCTGGAGTCTGTTACACGTTTCTTGCCCATTGAAACATGGTAAGATACAGTCTTGCAAGAGATATTTATTTTAAAGGACTCTTCAGAACCCAGGGAGGCCTCTGCCAGAATTACTGTGCCCTGCTCACTTGCTTCAGTTGTTCCGACTCTTTGCAACCCTATGGACTGTAGCCCGCCAGGCTTCTCTGTCCATGGAATTTTTCAGGAAGAATACTGGAGTGGATAGCCCTTCCCCCCTTCCCTTCTCCAGGGGATATTCCCAACTCAGGAATCGAACTCGCGTCTCCTATGTCTCCTGCATTCCAGCAGATTCTTTACTGCTGAGCCACTGGGGAAGACCCGACAGAATCACAAAGAATAGCAATTCCTAGTTGTGGAAAAATGCATCTCTCAGGTTCAGTAAATAACTAGGATAGTATTTAAATCACTCAGGATGGAAATTGAATGAGGAAGGTTTCAAGCTCTTCTACTAATTGAATGGAGAGTTACTGTTTAACATAATATGCCCATCATCTTATATATACAGCAGAAATGCTTATAGTTATGTGTTTTGAATTTGTTTGTAAAAAACATTCAAGGTCTTGGAAGACATAAAGGATGTGTTCCCATCTTGTGAATGTTCAGTGGGTTTTTACTGTCTTGTGCTAGCAGCTTTGGCTATAGCACATCATCAGCGCACCAGTGGGATCACTTGAATCTTGAGCACCTTTCTTTTTAAATTGAGAGAAATAACTGCAGTTCAGGTAAGTTTGCCGAGTGTGTCCGGGACTGCTCTGGTCATTGACAAGTGACGGCAGAAGCTGTGCTGTGGCGGTCAGCCAAAGCGGTTATTTAGGATTGAAGCTAAAACTCCTCCTTCTCCTTCTCCTCCTCTTTCCAGGGTCATGCAGGGATAAAAAGAACTGTAAGGTGGTCTTTTCCCAGGAGGAACTGAGGAAGCGGCTAACACCCCTGCAATACCATGTCACTCAGGAGAAAGGGACCGAAAGGTAAGGTGAGCTTACGAAAAAGTCATTAGGCAAGAGCTAGTTTTCTTCATCCTCTGTGCCCCTGCTCCAACCTTTGAGTCCTCTCCGTTGCCATTTAATTTAAAGGATTCTGCACTTATTTGCTAAAGTCTGCAAATTAGTATCCTTGAAAAGGTTGAAAATAGTATTGTTTAGATTAAGACTAAGTTTTATTTATTCTTTCCCCCATTTAATGAACACTCTATCTTTTGTAAAGTCACAAGGCTTTTGTTAAGGGCCTGTTTTTAGTTTACTACAAAATGTGTGGAAGTAATAGCGATTTAGGTACATTTTTTGGGAAGACATCACAGTAAGCAAAACCATGAGGGAATGGCACTTTGCCAGGATGCTGAAAATTTGAAGGTGGCCATTGTAAGTATAGATGTTTTGGCTGCAAAAAGAAGGTAGCATAATTTAGTTCCTTTCTACCCCACTCCAGTTTCTTTTTGAAGCACATGTGGAGAAAGTATTTATTGGCTCATTTGTGGTTGGAATGTCAAAAATTTTCAATAACTGCCCTCACATGGCTTTGGTCCTTGGAAGTTCGCCCTAAGTCCTGAAAAAAGAGTTTGTTCACTTCCAAGACTGTTTTTGGTGAATAAAGTCTCTCTCAGCTGATTCCAGCTCAAAGGTAACTTGCCAGAGTCCGACCATTTTGTTGTCTAATTTATACCATGGAGCTTGGCATAAGGCCGTAACTTACCTCTGATCCAAATTTATTAATGATGTAACTTCTTGTTTTCATTCATGAACTGAAAGAGCTCTTTGCCACACATGGGGTCTTTGTTAATAGGCAACACTCTCTTCCTGTCACCGTATATACTGTTTACTGACTTGAACAAATGTTGAATCTCTGACAAAGTCCACCCTCACCCCACAAGGAGCTAGAGATGGACTTGGGTCTCGGCCCGAGACGTCTACTTGTCCTGTTGTGTACATGACTAGCAAAATGATTTAATGCACACAAACAACTAGAGATTAGGTCATTCTTAAAAATTCTGTTTATAAAAAAATTGGACCTCATAAAGAGGGTGAAAGGATAATAAAAACAAGCTGTAGAGCACATAGACTTTTTGTTGGGCCTAGCACAGCTGATTTGTATTAGCTGAATGACCTCCTAGCCTTTAAGATTGTTAACTTAGAAAAATATTCCCTTAAAGCTGCAATATTCCTTTTCAAACCAGAAAATAAGACTCCCTCCACTTGAAGTGTTGGACCCTTCTGTATTTTCTGGTATACATTCTTGGACACTGTAGAGGAGCAGAAATATCATGTAATAATGTTTCTCTCTGTGAATCTGAACTACAAGCTTTTTTTTTTTTTTAAATAGGAAAAAAAAATTTCTAAGCATTACATAACTAGACGGCTTGATTTTTTAAAAAATTTAACCTGCATTAGTTTGGAGTCGTTATATGCACATTTTATTATACAGATTTGAAATATATTAGTAATGTTCAGATTTCCATATGTTTGGTCTGTTCTCATTTTAAGACAAAAAGCCCTTGAAAGATTTATTAGAGAAATATATTTTAAGCAAATACGTTCTTTAAGAAATAATGCTAACTTTGTTTCATTTTTTTTTATGCTCTGTTTATTCCGTATCAGTGCCTTCGAAGGAGAATATACACATCACAAAGATCCTGGAATATACAAATGTGTTGTTTGTGGAACTCCATTGTTTAAGTAAGTATATTAAAAACCTAAGGATGTGAGCAAATCACAGATGGTAACAAACTTGATTTTGCCTGTCCACATTAGATCTTCCCATTCCTAAATTTTCTTATTTCTAATGTTTCTACTCCCTGCCTCCCCGCACCCCCCCACCACAAAACAAAAGTAATTATTGGCTTTCACAATAAATTACCAGTTTGGTAGACTGGCTGAGTTCTTGTTACTTGAATCTTTAAAATACCTAGCATTAACTTGGTCATCTCAGTAACCAAGGTGCTTAGCAGAGCTATGAAAGAGATTTTGGTGAACATAAAAATGTCTATATTTATTGATTTTTCTATTACCAAGTGATGGCCCTAAATTTATTTATTGGACCATAATGGAAGTTCTTTATGTGCATCCTTCAGATTGAATAATATGCACCAAGTGGATTATTCATACTCCTGCAGTGAAGGGCAATACCTTTATTGAAAGTCAAGTGGGAATTATAACAAATATTTATACATACGTAAGTAAATTACATACTCAGAGTTTAAAGTTTTGCGTTGATCGAAAATCTTTTATTTTAAAGATCCCAGTAGATTACTATAAAACAGGTAGTACATAGATTTTTTTTAATGGAATAGTTAAGTCAGACATTGTATTCTAGAGATTATGGATCTTATCCAAGAAAGAAAACTCTTTATTAAAAATGTATTTATTTAGGTCAAAAAAATCCTAGGAGCCCCATACTCCCCGTGGGGATGCTGATTTAGGGGAATAAAAAGACAGAAACTTTAATTGAGAGTAAGTGTCATTTATTTAAAACAGAATTACAAATTTCTTAGGGGAAATGCACAAACAAGAATCTGATATGTGTAGCTTGTAAAACATACTTAATATCTCCTCACAAATGTTTCCTTTTGAAAACACTAGCATTTACAGATTTTCCAGAAATAACAGGAAACAGTTTCCTTGAAAAAAAATTTTAAAAGTTTAAAACCTTTCTTAACTTGCATAAACCTTATTGCACATTAGTGTTGGTTGAGAATCTGTTCTGAATTCTTAGGTATTTATTCATTCTGTTAAAAATACCAGCCCTTCAAATTGTCACCCAGTTCCTCTCAGAAAACACACGTCTTTATATTTCAGCACCTTTAGTTTGTGTCATAATAGTTGATATAACACTTAAGATAGTTGCCGAGCCATGTTAAGCTTGTTAATATCCCAAATGGTAAAAATTGGCCACATCTCCTTTGCTTTTGTTTAAGATTCTTCATTTCTTTCCCTATTATATGATTCAGTGAAGTAGTGGATCTAAGGAAAACTTACTGTTTTAAATAAGAAACAGAGCCACTGTAAATGAAGGATTTAAGCCATGTGACATCTTGAGTCACAAATAGTAAAAGCAAGACCCTTATCCAACCATAGGTACTGGTGGGGTTCAGGAGTTTCATATTTGATGTGATATTGACTCTAAAGGAAACTTTAGCATTCTTGTAAGGAAAGCTTTTAGTTTCTAAATTTTTATGGAATATAATTTAATATTTTTAGTCTACATTACATGAAAAAAAAAAATGCTGAACTTCTTCCGCTTGGTTTCTTGTCAGTTTTGGGGGAACAGTATCTCTCTCTGCAGTGTAGAATGCAGTAGTTCTTTGGTCTGGCGCTGCTTTCTTCATCCTGGAAAACTTGTACCCTGGGTGTCCACAGGGCATGAACAGCTTTGAGGGAAGCAATTTTCTGGTCCTTAGCCCCTAAGCAAGCATTTTCCTGAAGCTGCTGTCTGTTACTGAGGGAGTCTGTGGTCTGCCACCTCGTCCTTCCAGTCTCCTGTGTCATGGTTCCCCTTCTCCCACTTCACAAAAGATGGCAATGCCTTCCACCCATCCCAGTGCTTACTATGATTTATTATCACACGGTAAAAATCTCTAAGGCATTGAGCAAAAGGACAGTTCAGGAATGCATTACTTCTGGAGAGACCCGTGAAAGCAAGGCCAAAAAAAAAAAAAAAAAAAACCATTGAAAAGTATTGAACTGGTAAAAAAAAAAAAAAGTATTGAAACAGTATTTCATCTTGGAGATAGTCTGTCTGTCTGCCGGCTGTCTGCTTATCTATCGCTCCATCTGTCTATCTGTCTATCCATGTTCTACCAGTCATAAGTGAGATGTGTGTCATGAAAACATGTATTGATATATTTGTTCAAAACTTTTAGGTGAAAGTCTTTGTGTATGTATGTGTGTACAGGAAATAAATCCGATTTACTTGAGACAGTGAGGACTGCTTTGCAATAAGGTTGTACAGTAGTCTTCTCCATTCATTAATTGATCAAGATACATCACTCTTAAGGTTTTGACAAAAATATATTTTAAGAATATCTATATTCAGAACACCAGATAATTTATCTTTTTTTCAATTATTTAACTTCTTGGTAAGAAATTTTAGCCATCACCTTAAAATGTATGAGGAAGTGTGTATCAGTCAGCACCCAATCTGGATACAGAAGCCACACAATAATTTGAACAGGAAAGTCTAATGCAAAGAGTGACTATCTGTGACAGAGGACAGTGGTGATGAGGGATTGGTAGGTAAGAAGCAAATAGAAATTCTGAAGAATATAGAGACAGCAAATACAGGAAGTGACCATGACCCCGAGGGCTGAGATAGACCTCAAGGGAAAGCTTCCCTTGCAAACTGCCCCCGTTGCCAGGGGCTGACGGTCCAGGAGTCACTGTGGGGCTATGATGGTGCAACTCCTGGGATTCTGCCTCCTGGAGTGTACTGGATACCTCCCCTCTGGGGTGCTGGGAAAAGCTCTTGGCAGGGAAGTGCCTCACTGGGGGCCCTCCACTCCAAAACTACCCGAGGGAGCTGCCAGGGGAGGCTGCTGGCCACCAGGTGAGCTCATCCGCCTGCCCTGAAGCCAGCAGCTTGCTCCAGAGGAGATGCGGGTGTCACAGGAGCCATCGCCCGAGAAGCAGCGCGGCCCCCAGTGATGGGGACCAGAGAGGCTGCGCACACTAGGGGTCGGGTGCTGGGGGGGCTGCCCTCTGCGAGGCCTGCAAGGAAGAGGCGCTCCGCGAGCCGTGTGAGCCACACGCCAGGGAGGCAGCGGGCTCTGCAGGAGCCCGCTGAGAAAGCATGCTGAAACTGAGAAGGAAGAACCTCTTTCTCCCGCAATCCTTCTCCTGTGCCCTCTGCTGACAAAGAGTCATATCATGCTGGCTGACAAAAAGACAAAAATATTTAAAGGTCCCAGCTCCATTTTAGCAAAGCAGGTGAGGAAGATACATTTAGAGGTGAGAGGCAATGGACTGATAACTGGCACAGAGTCTCCATTTTACTCAAAATTCTTTTAGGGATTTGTGAGCAAAAGTTTGAAAGCCACTCAGTAGTCTAGTGAATTAATGGCATCACTGTCAGACCCCCTCTTGATAGAGCTGGTTTCATGCTTTGAACACAAAGTGTGGGAAACAGTTGACTTGGGTTAGTGTGAGTGTGAATGAGAAAGTGTGTGGAGGTTTTGTCTGTTAGGAGGGAGTGAGGAGAGAAAAATTCAGCAGGAAAGGGTAAATAGAGGAGCAATAGGAGAAATAACAGTGGGAGGAAAACAGATAAATAAAAAGTAATAAGAAGGAACTGCTGAGTTTAAAAATGCCTTATCATTAGCAGTGTGAAAAGGTTGTTTTTCCAACTGCCATTTCTGTTACCTTATTCACTCTCATTTTGTGTGTGTATGTGCACATATTCACATATATGTATAATTCTCTTCATTTACTTGACTGATATATATATGTATATATAAAATACTTCCATACATAAAAGGCCATTCAAACTTGTACTCTACCCTAAATACATTCCTTCTCAACAATATACTGCTTTTTTACTGCTTACCAAGTACAAGAACCTTATTCACAGGCTGCTTTATAAACCAACTGCGTAATTTATTCCATGGTTCACGTTTTCTTCACATTCACAAATTCTACCAAGCTAAGTTTATTTCTCATATAGTACTACTGACTTTCAGTTAGTAAATTAACTGACAGAAATAAGAATGTTCTCTCCTCTGGCTATTTGAACTTCTAAACTTTCATAAAATGAATTTATTGCACATCAGATAAACCATAAAAGGCATTGGTGAAATAATTTAATTCAGAAAGTATTTTTGACATCTTGGACTTTGCTCACACTTTGCTGGGTGTTGTGAAACAAAATTAATTTGTGAACCCTTTTTTTCCTTAAGGTATTTATAGTTTTGTTGGAGTGATATGATAAACAATAAGCAATGATAAACTGTGAAGAAATAACATTAATCTGCACATACATGTTTGAAATGCTTTCATGAGTAATAGGAGAGTATATGACTGTATGCCAGCAGGACCTGTTTTCATGGAGGAGATGAGAACACGCTACCAGGCAGAGAATATCTGATGGAGAATGCCATATGAGGAAAGGAATTAGAGATAGGATCAAAACTGGGTTTTTCAAGGAAACAGTTCTGAGACTGATGCAATAGGAGTTGGGAGGTGAGTTATGTTGGGAGTAATGGTGAAATGTCTAGAGGGTTAAAAAGGATCAAATAAGGAAGGCTTGGGATCCCAGCGAAGCCTTTTAAGTTTCTGCTTGAAATCGTTAGCACCTTGGCATCCTTTCCTCCAGAAGCCAAATCTGAGCCCTCCAGCGTGAGCTCCGGTGCTCTCCACCTCTGCTCCCAGAGCATCTTGTATGCATGCTCTTCCTTCATTGCGCTTTGCGCTTCATTCTGTGCGTGAGTGCATGCTAAGTTCTTCAGTTGTGTCTGACTCTTTGCAACCCCATGGACTGAAGTCCTCCAGGCTCCACTCTCCATGGGATTCTCCAAGGCAGGAATACTGGAGTGGGTTGCCATGCCCTTCTCCAGGGGATCTTCCTGACCCAGGGATTGAACCTGTGTCTCTTAGGTCTCTTGCATTGGCAGGCGGGTTCTCTACCACTAGCGCCACCTGGGAAGTCCCACTTTGTTTTGTAATTATCTGTTTATGTGCCCGTCTGCCCACTAGTAAGTAAACTCCACAGTCACAGGCCATGCCTTAGTCGTATTTATATCTCTGGTGGTTTAGTCGCTAAGTTGTGTCTGACTCTTGCGACCCCGTGGACTGTAGCCCGCCAGGCTCCTCTGTCCAAGAATACTGGAGTAGGTTGCCATTTCCTTTTCCAGGGGATCTTCCCCAGCCAGGGATTAAACTCAGGTCTCCTGCGTCGCAGACAGATCTTTACCAAATGAACTACAAGGGAAAGTGAAAGTGAAGTCGCTAAGTCGTGTCCAACTCTTTGCGACCCTGTGGACTGTGGCCTACTAGGCTCGTCCGTCCATGGGATTCTCCAGGCAAGGATACTGGAGTGGGTTGTCATTTCCTTCTCCAGGGATCTTCCCAACCCAGGGATCGAACCCGGGTCTCCCGCATTGCAGGCAGACGCTTTACTGTCTGAGCCACCAGGGAAGCCCAGAACTACAAGGGAAGCCCTATTTATATCTATTTATATCTCTAGCCTCTGACATACAATAGCCACCAAATATTTGTCTGTTGATCAGAGGCATGTCTGAAGTTAGTGAGATAGACTGTGGAGAGACTTTGAATAAGACAAACACATGATGAAAATGGGAATTAAGCCAGAGCAGTCCACAAGATAGATTTCTGGAGCTGAAAAGAAAAGGAAATAGGGGTTTAATAGCTTCAGTGGGCACTTTTTTCCTTGTCAGCTGATAAACCTCAATGTTATCCATATTAATCAGTTCCTGATAATTTTAAGGTTTTCAGGAGCCACATAGGACAGTTTTTATTTCCTACATGTTTACTAATAAGGCCTTGCACTGAATTAATAGCTCATTTTACACAGGTTCACTCATGATGAGGATAATAATAGTAAATAATCAAGAGTGCATAGCACTTACTTCTTGCCTATTATGGTTCTAAGTGCTTTGTATTTAACTCAGTCTTCACAGCAAAACATTTTATAGATAAAGAAACTGAGAGGATAAGTATCTTGTGAAGAACATACAGGCAGTGTACATGGATTTAAAACTGTAATACTCAAACTTTTAGGAAAGGAGAAAGTTAATTATAGGAAAATGAAGTTTTAAAATTTTATTTTGATCACTCATATCTGATTATCTTACTCGGCATACTTGGAACAAATGCATCACACGTACATACACACACACCTCAATTCCTTGAAAAATCTGCCTTTGTCGTAGTGTTTAAGTTGAAAATTGAAGACTGTTCCAATCTAGGGAGGGCTGCTGTTCTTGTCACTCAGTCGTGTCCAACTCTTTGCTGCCACATGGACTGCAGCACGCCAGGCTTTCCTGTCCTTCGCTATCTCCCAGGGTTTGCTCAAACTCACATCCATTGAATCTGTGATGCCAACTCATCCTCTGTCGTCCTCTTCTCCTCCTGCCCTCAATCTCTCCCAGCATCAGGGAGGGCTGAATCAAAAGTGAATAGATCCATCACGGCAGGTCATTAAGAAGAATTCAGCTTCAGGCTGGCGGTTATCCTCAGGGAGGTCCCTTGGAATCTGAGCAGGAAGATGTAGCCAGTGTTTAGAAGCCATCAGGCCATTTACCATCTGCAAAGTAGGGCAGCACTGGATTTCTGGGCTGGATTCTAGTTATTAAAACTGGAAAGTCATTTTATTTTTTACTACTAACCCCCCGTTACATTTTCTCAAGGAACTGTATTCCAATTTTTTTTTTAAATCACTTTTCTCTTTTAAATTCTGTCCTTATATTTCTGAGAAAATTGAGGCCACCTGACATGAGGTTCTTTTAAATGTCTTCCCTTCTATCTTGAAATTTCTTTATATCTCCATTTTTATCAAACAATCAGAACAAGCACGGGCTAAAAGCAATTGATGGGATGAATTGAATACCAGGCCAGATGTGTGACCTCAAATTCATCACCTATAAGGTGGGGAAAATAAAACCAAACAGGTGTAAGTAAAGTTCCAAGTATATGGCAAGTATTCAACAATGCTAAATTCAAGTGGCCTGACCAAGTCTGAGGAACACATCTTACCATCACAACAGTCTAAGAAACCCCTTCCAACGTGAGAAAGTGCAGGCTTTACTGGAGAGCGTCTGTCTGTTCACAGTAGATGTTAGTGTGGTGAGTCACCGCTCCAGCTGCGTGGCTATGTTTCAGATGGGACTCTGCTGCAAAACTGTTCACACATGCTGCTTTTCACATGCGCCGCCTGTGCAGTCTTATTCCAGGCTACTAGAAAATTTAAGCCTTTTTTCAGCTCTTTAAGAACATAAGCCATTTCACTGAAGAAATTCCAGTTCAGTGCCACACACAATTTATTCAACTATTCTATTCCATTTATTACTGAAGGAGACTTTCAACATAAGCTTTCCCTCTTCTGGTAGAGTGGGGTGTGTGTGTGTGTGTGTGTGTGTGTGTTGGAAGCATGGAGGGGGAGGAGACAGGGGAAGAATGAAGGTGTGTTTCATCCTTACTTTCTATTCAAATTCCATTCTTCCAATCCTTTTCCTACTCATATAATATCTACTCATAAACCATTCTAGTCGCTATGGAATTCTACCAGGAAGAGGAGCATGAATTTAACTTCAAGCTTTCTTTTTATGGAACTCTAGCTGGAAATTGCTCATAATTCTAGCAAATGTTTCTTAACCTTTAACAAAGTACATTTAACTTGAATTTAAAAGATCTGAATTGCCCTTCACCGAATCATTCTAAATCCTTTAACAAAGTAAGCTGTCCAGTACAGTGAAACCATTATGGAATGAACTAGATTTCTGAGTAGTGACTTAAACTTTTGTTATATCTAAAAACTCATATATTATTTTGAAGAGAATACCAAATTGACTTCTCTCATTCCATTGATCCTTCCTGTCTTGTCCATACATACAATGATTTGCAGGAAAAGAATCTGTAATGTAGAGAATTTCTGTTCTATCTTCAAATTATCTGAAAGCTACTGGCAAAGATAGGGAGAGAAAAATAATGTTAGTTTTTCTGACTAATTAAACTTGACTCATTAAACCATCAGAAGAAAAAGAAAAGCATAAATAGTGAAATCATAAAAGCATAGCATAACATAAAGAACAACTCCAGTTTGAGAAACTTGAAAACTATAGTAAGGGATGATTCAAAGTCTGGCAATATGCAAAGATAATTGTAACTGCATTTCTTTAATTAAAAACTACATAGACACATATAGAAAAATTGAAGTGATAATTACACATAAAATCTTTGGATAGTTGAAATTGGGTACAGGGCTGTCTGTGTATCTTGGAATGGGGAGGATCTTGCCTTCTGTTTCCTAAACTAAATCCTAGTTGTTTAGTTAATTTTTCCAATGTAGACAGAAGTAGATTCGTTTTTCTTAGTGAATTAGAATGGATAATAAATTGGGAAACAAAATAGGCAAAACTTTTAAAACTATAATTCATGTAAATTTATCCTGGTTATATGAAAATACATCAGAAAATTAATGAACATCTGTTATTCCCGTTCACAGACTTTGAAGTTATTTAAAGACAAGTTTTAGCCAGTACTTCTGAGGCAGTCCACAAAGCTGCTCTCCTTATAAATGAATAATGCTTTTTTCAAAACATGGTCATCAGTTCAATGAGAATTGCATGAATTTTCACCCAGATACATGTCTTCAATGTGTCTTATACATGGATAAGTGACCCACCACACAATATTACCAAAGAAAAGTGCAGAAGCTATCCAGAGTACCAAGCAGAAATAAAGCTTTATAAAGTTTCAGCGACTTAGCAGCAGCAGCAGCAGCAGCACGGATGTAACTACATAACCGTGAGCAAGTTACTTAAACATTCCCCCTCATTTTTCTCATCTATAAAATGGTAAGAATAACATTAGCCCTTTCTAACTGATAGTACTTCTGTACCAAATGAGATAAACACATAAACATGCTATAAAAGATATAAAGAACAACTCATCTGGCTTGCAAAAAGGCAAACAACCTGATAAAAAATAGATATTTTTCCAACTAAGATATACAGATGACAAACAGGCACTTGAAAAGATGCTCGATATCAGCAGTCAGTAGAGAAATGCAAATCAAAACTGCAATGAGGTATCACCTCATACCTGTCAGACTGGCCATCGTCAAAAAGTCTACAAACAATAAATGCTGGAGAAGGTGTGGAAAAAAGGGAACCCTCCTACACTGTTGGTGCAGGCACTATGGAAGACAGTATGGAGGTTCCCCAAAAAACTAAACATAGTTACTATATGATCCTGCAGTCCCGCTCCTGGGCATGTATCCGACAAAACTATCGTTAGAGAAGAGGCAGGAACCGCAGTGTTGGTAGCAGCACTGTTTACAATAGCCAAGACGCAGGAACCACCTAAACGTCCACAGACAGATGAGCAGATAAAGATGTGGTGCATACATACAGGAGTATTAGTCAGCCACAAAAAGAATGGAATGCCATTTTCAGCAACATGGATGGACCTAGAAATTATTATATTAAGTGAAATAAGTCAGAGAAAGATGACTATCATATGATATCACGTGCATGTAGAATCTAAGAAAAAGATACACATGAACTTATTTACAAAGCAGAAATAGACTCACAGACACAGAAAACAAAGAAATTCATGCTTACCAGAGGGGATAGTGATGGGGGGAGATAAATTAGGAGTCTGGGATTAACATATACATACTATTATATATAAACTAGATAAACCGTAAGGATCTATGAGGAACTGAAGTCCTAATAACCTATAATGAAAAAGATTCTGAAGAACAAACATATGTACATATATGTATAGCTGATTCACTTTGCCATACATCTGAAACTAACACAACATTGTAAATTAACTATACTTCAATTTAAAAAACAGTTAAGGGACTTCACTGGTTGCCCAGTGGTTAGGACTCCTCATCTTGCCAATGCAGGGTGTGCGGATTCGAGTCCTGGTTGGGGAGCTAAGGTCCCACATGCAGTGCAACGAGGTCAAAAGATTTTTTTTTTTAATTTTAGAATACTTTAAAAAGATATAAAGGTATAAATATAAATAAGGTTTGTGAAGACTGCAGCTTTAAAAGTTTACATGGCAAAATATAAGTAGCATACAAAGCTAAAATTAAGTCAGTTTCTATCCAATAATTTAATCTGGATTCTAAATTCCCCAAATAATGGAACTTAGATAAAGTAACTGACAGTTTTAATACATTAGTTATTTACAAGTCTGTCCCTAACAAATCTAGAAACCTCTAGAGAGAAGAGGTCATGACATAGGATTTTTGCAGCCCACATCTGCACCCTGTGCAGGGGCACGAAAGTGAAAGTCGTTCAGTAGTGTCTGACTCTTTTCGACCCCATGGACTATAAAGTCCATGGAATTCTCCAGGCCAGAATACTGGAGTGGGTAGCCTTTCCCTTCTCCAGGGATCTTCCCAACCCAGGGATTGAACCCAGGTCTCCTACAATGCAGGTGGATTCTTTACCAGCTGAGCTAAGACTCTACATATCCTGGCTACTTAATTATTTATTAAATAAATGGCTTTAGTTCCAGTAAATCAAGAGTAACAGCAGAGTTAAATGATTCAAGTTGATACTGGCATGGTAGAAGTATAAATAAAAACTTGGAGTCTCTAAATTGTTACCCCCTACCACACTTTTCAAAGTAACATCTATAGACCTCTCAGGGAACTTAATTTTAGTGGATGCTTCTTTCAACAATAGCACTGCTTGCAACTGCAGAGATACACCTATTCCAACTAAGGGAGAGATGGAAATGTCCATGGCTGGGACTGTTTAGAAGGAAACACTGAAAAGAGCAGGAAGTGAAAATAGACAAGGTCAGCTACCAGAAGTGATATCAAAAGAAAAGTTTGTAGTCAAACATGTTTATTAAATATAAGAAAGATTAAAAACAACTGAACTAAATAGTGACTCAAAACACTAGAAAAATTACAACGGGAACAACAAAATAAACTGGGATAAAATGCCCACTTCTTTCCTCAAAGGCATTTGCCTGTTCTAGGCAATGGGAGAAAGGTAAAGATTCCAGATGTTTAGAAGCAGAAATGCCAGTAGACTAGGATTTCTCAGCCTCAGTACTACTGACGTTTGGGTTGGATGATATCTGGTCATGGGGGGTGCCCTATACATTGTAGGATGTTTAGGACATCCTTATTCTCTACGCACTAGATAGCTGTAGCTACTGTCCCTCTTTTTCTCCCACCCCCTCCCCACCATTGTGACAAATAAATATAATTCCAGGAATTGTCAAATACCTTGGGGTGGGGGTGGGGCAGCCAAAATTACCAACAGTTGAGAACAATTGATCCAAACAATCTACAAAACGATAAACCCTGATTTGTAGGGTTTGCAGATTCCTGTGGTGCAGATACTTCCCACCATTGGCTATTTCAAGTTACAACTCTCACTTTACTGAATGTGGAGTTGATAAGAGATGTGTAGTAACACCATTATATAGTATTTTTGTAATACAAATACACAGATGTAAATAGCATAGAACAGCAGTTAAATTTAGTTAAAAATTTAGAAGTGGTGAATTTTGAGTGTATGTTATCTTTGTTTATAATTTAATTCTAAATTTATAGAATTTGTTTTTAATATTGTTTATGTTTAGCAACTATATCCCAAAGTTTTAAAAATTTTAACAATAGACTCTTTTGAGCTTTAGCACACCAGTATAATGGGGACAAACCAAAGGTGGACCAAATTTATCAAAAACTGCAACCCAACCCCAAATGAATTCAGTCCCTGATTAGATTAAGTTAATCTTTCCCCCCTTCCCCACCCCATCCCAGCTGCCTATCAGAGAATAGGATAAACCCTCTGTAGAAGATTACATCATCATCATTCAGAGTCCAATTTTTCGTACACAATGTCTGGCATTCATCAAAAATTACCAGGCATACCAAAGTAAAGGACCAAGGGAAATAAATTGACAGAAGAAACAGGTCTGTAAATGGCCCAGATATCCAGACAGTCAAGTCATCAGGCACAGACTTTAAAATAATTGTGATTAATATATTCAAGAAAATAGATGACAAGATGGAGAATTTCACCAGAGAACAGAAATCTATTGTTAAGAATAATATAGTTCTAGGTCTGAAAATGCGATAACTGAAATATAAACACATGAGATGAATTTAATATCGTATGAGACATATAAGAATGCAGGGCTGATGAACAGAAAACAGGTAAGTAGAATAGATTCAGGCAAGCTAAGAGAGCTAGAAATATGAAAAGGTGTTGGTAAGATAATATATGATACACAGTTTCAGGTTTAAAATATTAGAGCCACTGAAAGGGAAGAAAAAGATAATGGGAAAGAAGCAACATTTGAAGAACACGATAGTCAAGAATTTTCCCAAACTGAGGAAAAAACTCAAGTCACCGATTCAAACAGTGCTACAAAACTGAAGCAGGATGAATTCAAAGAAAGCCACATCTAGGCACATCATAGGCAATCAGGTGGAAAATCAGAGGCAAAGAGAAGATATTAAAAGCACTTAGATAAATTAACTTGAAAAATAAAATATTAGAATTAAGTAAATCTAAAAGGTTGATCTTTGAAAAGACCATTGAAGAGAAACCTTTCTAAGAAAGGAACATAGGAATGTCAAAACACTAGGAATGAAAATGGGATAAAACCAGATACAGAAAATATTATTATAATGTAAGAGAATACTATGTAAAACCCTATTCTCTTGAATTTAAAATCTCAGCATAGTTTTCTAAAAATAAAAAATTTGACTAAAGAAGAATTATAAATGAATTGACGAGTAACTCTATAACAAATCTAGAGTTATCACAAACCAGCTTAGACTTTTACAGAAAAAAAAAGTATCCCTATGCTAGTATAAACTGTGTCAATCACAGGAAATAGAAGAAAGTTTATCAACTTCTTTGACAAAGGTAACATACCTCTAAAACCAAGATGTGACAGAGACATTATGAAGGAAAACTATAGACTGATCTGATTTATGAAAATAGCTATAAGGATCAACACTGTGTTGAATGAGTAATATGCCATGGTAAAGTAGGGCTTAGTTTAGGAATGTATGAATAGTTCAGTACTAGAATATCTTATGGAAATTTTAGTATATTCCCTGGAGAGATTTTTATAAAAGCTCCAAGTGCATTCTTTAATTAAAAAAGAACCTCTTAGTGAAATATTAGAAGGAAATACTATATTTTGTCAAATCTAAAAAGCCCTTAATTAAAGGATTTGTTATTATTTCAAGTAACATTAAGAAAAAACTTTCCAAGTAGATTGTGAAATGTTTATTACAGACACATTCAGGTTTCAGAGATGTTAACATGTATGAAATAAAAAGTGCCAAATAGAATCAATGAAATACATATATAATTAGTGTTGGGGCACCCAGCAAAGTATTTAAAAACTAAATTTAGACTCCCACCCTCAATATCTTACAACCCAGTGTCTTATAAATATATCTTATCCAATGAAGTCTATGATGAATAAAAACTTTAAATATTAACAGTAAGACCATACAAGTCCTAGGGGAAACTGTAAGTAGGAAATTGATATAACATTGGGGTGAAGTAAGCTTTTCTAAACAAGATTCCCAAAGCAGAAATTAAAAAGAAAAGGTATATAATATTAAGTTGGATTACCTAAATATTTTACATTTCTATAAATCAAAATATTATTTTAAAAACTGGTAAACAAACTGGAAAAAGTATTTACACAATCCATGTGACAAACAGAAAATTAATATTCAAATCAATTAAGAAAGACAAACATTGGAAAAATGGGCAGAAGATATAAACAGATATTTTTCAAAATAAGAAACATAGGTAATAAGTGTAGGCAAAAATTATTCACTTGTTAGTAATTTTTTAAAAGGAGTAAAAGGTGGAATAGTTTTTTATATATCAAGCTAGTGAACATTTCAAGTATCATCAAATCCAGTGATAGTCAAGGTCTGGGAAATTAGCACTGCTAGTAACTTTCTGGACAGTTTAATAAGTTATGTCAAAAGTCTTTGTAGTCTGCATGCCATTAATCTAGCAAATACACTTCTAGGAATTTATGCTGAAAAGTCATGTTTATGCATAATGATATAGCTGCAAGAATGCTTTTAATCACTCTTTTTGTGGTAGTAAAAAAATTAATGATTTAAATATCTAAAATAGGGGGCTAGCTAAATGAAGTATCTGGGAAAATATATATGGCATTACAACTAGTATTGCAACAGTATTTGGTGATCTGGAAAGAAATTTTAAACGAACTTAAAAGTTTACAAAGCAATAATTATATATGACCCCATGTGTGTAAAATACATATATTTCCATATATATGAAAATAATTTAGAAGGGTATATACTAAATGTTAACAGTAGTTATCTGTGTGGTTGGATTGTGGGTGACTTTTTTGTGTGCTTATCTACTCTTTTAATTTTTTTAAAAAGATAACACAGTTTTTGGGGAGCAATAAGAAAAATATTTTAATATTACCTTTACTCAATGTTACAAACACCAATTTATTTATTTATATCTGTTGAACATAGGTTTGATGATTTTTCTTTTTTAACCTTTATCCTTTAGAAAAATTTTATTGGAGTATTTTGATTTACAATATTGTGTTAGTTTTTGCTGTATGGCAAAGTGCATCAGTTATAGATATACATATATCCACTTTTTTAGAGTCTTTTCCCACATAGGTCATTACTGAGTATTGAGTAAAGTTCCCTGTGATATACAGTAGGTCCTTACTAGTTATCTTTTTATTCCCAAGTTTACCTTTTTCCAGTGATAATTTGAAAGAATGAAGTGGAATGTAATTTCACGTTCTGTATGAATGTGATTAAATTATAAGTTTAATATAAATTATGTCCATTTAATAATCTATTCCCATCTCAAGTAGGTACTTTACTCACTGCCTTCTTTTGTAAGTTGTTGCTTCTTTTTTTTCTCTCTTCTGTCCCTAAGTGATTGGTAATGGTGATGATAACCAAGGGGAGGCAGTCCCTGAGAGCGTCCACTTAGCTCTAACCTTCTATTTACATACCTTCTCTGGGCTTCCGCTTCAAGCATCATTTCAAATTTTCTCCCTCCTTGTGACTGTCTTCCATCTTCCCATAGTCTTCACACAGCCCTCTTTCTAGACATCTGGAGGTAACTGATGAAGGATGGAACACCAAAGTCAGAAGGTTTGTATTTATTTCTGAACAGATTTATTTCAGTAAACTGTTTATTGTGTTTGAATTAGGGTTTTAAAATAAAAATTGAATGAAAACTTACCACCTGCCAACATTACAGTGAGCCCTTTAAAGAAAATTATCTCTTTTATTCTTTGTAATTGAAATAGAAAATTAAAGCTCACAAAGGACATGTAATTTACTCAAGGTAACACTGGCAGTCAGAAATGGAGCTAGGACCCCAGTTCAGGGCTGCCTTACCCCAAAGACACCACTCCTTAGCTCCTGTATTATGTTATAATGCCTCCCCAGATTCTAGGTGATTGCTCTTTTTGCTTAGTAATTCACCATCTGGTAGCAATCACACTCTGGTGTTAATTGGTGCTAATTTTCTGGCGATGACCAAGTGACTATACTTGGATTTTAAAGTGGAGAAAGGTATGATTAAAGTGCAAGACACGAGGTTAAAGTCACAACTTTCCTCACTTACTGTGTGTGATTTTGAATAAGCTACTTAACCTCTTTGAGCCTTAATTTCCTCATTTGTAAGATGAGGATAATACCCATGTCACAAGAACTTTTGAGGGGATTAAGTAAATAATGTTGAAATGTTTTGTAAGTGGAAAAAACACTCTGTAAATGTGGAGCACTGATTCGAAAATATTATAAGGATTGACATAAATTGTGGCTTTCAGACCTAAAGTTCGGTAGAGAAAGGGAGGCATGCCACTTAATTTAGAACAGAGATCAGAAGGTCTTTTAGGTAACTAATGCTTTAAAATTCTCCGAAGTTATATCTGTTTGCCGGGTGATTCATATTCTGGTAGTTATTACAGATCAGAGTTGATTCTAACAAGTAGCAGTTTGCTGCAGAGCATGGAGATGATTTTGCTTGTCCAACATAAAGGCAGATCTAGAGAAATCCAGGAGACAATAGAATTGATAGTTCCATTGTCTCACAAGTTGGCCAGACTATACTCTGTGGTTCAGTATAAAACCCTTGCTTGAAAAGGTTTATAGACAAAATGGACCACATTCAGAGAAAAGCAACTGATGTTTCAGTTCAGTTCAGTCACTCAGTCATGTCCGACTCTTTGCAACCCCATGGACTGCAGCACACCAGGCTTCCCTGTCCATCACCAACTCCCGGAGCTTGCTCTAACTCATGTCCCTCAAGTCGGAGATGCCATCCAACCATCTCATCCTCGGTCATCCCCTTCTCCTCCCGCCTTCAGTCTTTCCCAGCATCAGGCTCTTTTCCAATGAGTCAGTTCTTCACATCAGGTGGCCAATGTATTGGATTTCAGCTTCAGCATCAGTCCTTCCAATGGATATTCAGGACTGATTTCCTTTAGGATGGACTGCTTGGATCTCCTTGCAGTCCAAGGAACTCTCAAGAGTCTTCTCAAACACCACAGTTCAAAAGCATCAATTCTTTGGTGCTCAGCATTCTTTATAGTCCAAATCTCACATCCATACATGACTACTGGAAAAACCATAGCTTTGACTAGATGGACCTTTGTTGGCAAAGTAATGTCTCTGCTTTTTAATATGCTGTCAAGGTTGGTCATAACTTTTCTTCCAAGGAGCAAGCGTCTTTTAATTTCATGGCTGCAGTCACCATCTTCAGTGATTTTGGAGCTGCCAAAAATAAAGTTTGTCACTGTTTCCATTGTTTCCCCATCTATTTGCCATGAAGTGATGGGATCAGATGCCATGATCTTCGTTTTCTGAATGTTGTGTTTTAAGCCAACATTTTCACTCTCCTCTTTCACTTTCAACAAGAGGCTCTTTAGTTCTTCTTCACTTTCTGCCACTTTCTGCATATCTGAGGTTATTGATGGTTACGAGACTCAAATCATGTCACTTGAAGAGATGAGGGGAGAGAACTGAAAAATGCTTAGCTGAGGCAGAGGAGAAGAGTCCTGGAAACTTCTTGGTCTACTTTGCACGCATGTGCATGTTAAGTCGTTTTAGTCATGTGTTACTCTTTGTGACCCTGTGGACTGTAGCCCACCAGGCTCCTCTGTCCATGGGGTTCTCCAGGCAAGAATACTGGAGTGGGTTACCTTGCCCTCCTCCAGGGGATATTCCCAACCCAGAGATGGAACCCACGTCTCTTATGTCTCCTGCATTGGCGGCAGATTCTTTACCATTAGCGCCACCTGGGAAGCCCATGGTATACTCTGTGTGTGTGTGTGTGTGTGTGTGTTAGTTGCTCAGTCGTGTCTGACTCTTTGCAACCCCATGGACGATAACCCACCAGGTTCCTCTGTCCGTGGAATTTTCCAGGCAAGAATACTGGAGTGGGTTGCCATTCCCTTCTCCAGGAGATCTTCCCAACCCAGGGATGGAAATGGAACCCAGATCTCATGCATTGCAGGCAGATTCTTTACCAGCTGAGCTACCAGGGAAGTCCATGGTCTATTTTAGCAGTTTGCGAATTTGGCTGTCCATTAAAAGCAGAGATTCCAAGCCTCTCCCCTCAAAATTCTGATTTAACAAGGTTGCGATGGAGCCTGGAATTTTTTTTTTAAAGCTCTCCTCTAATTCTTACGCTTGGTAAAAGATTTGCCTTAGGGTGACATTAGTAGGATGATGTAAGGGAGGGAAAAAATACTACAGACAACAGACAGTAAGAGCTGAAAAGATTTATCAAGCGTCTGAATTATGAGATTGGTGAAAATCTTTAGCTATTACTAAAGATTAATTTGATGTTTAACACCTGGTTTGGGAAGAAAGATGATGAATGCAGTTTTGGAAGCCTGATGGATTTCAGGTTTTAACCTATAATTTCAGGTGCATCAGTATTCCCCAAAGTATGTTCTACAGAGTATCTGTTTAATCAGAATACTATTCCTACATTAGAGGAGCTCCATGATATGTTAATATGTGTTCTATGAAGAAAATTTTCAAAAGAGTTCTTTTGATGCATGAAACAAGATTGCTTATTGGAAAACACTGAGTGAAAATGAGTCAAATGGTTGCTTTATCGTAAAAGTCAAGGAGTGCCCAGTTCACTCATGTTCATTGTAGAGCTTTTGGAGTAGAATGTTGTATGTAGAATTTTTTGAAAATTTCTGACCACAAAATCTTTTCTTAATTGAGGAACTTACAGTGAGGCCAACATTACTGATAACACACATAGGGAAATGCCAAAGTAGACAAGAAGATTTTTAAGTTTAGTATGCAGGCCAAAGTTGGATGTACAGGTATTATATAAGACACGAACTAGACTGTGAAGGAATGCTGAGACTTAGAAGAATAAGAATTAGTCGTTGGGTTTGGCAGTTGTTTAAAATTTTTTGTTGGTGTGCTAGTTTCAGATGTGCAGCAAAGTGAATCAGTTACATGTATATATACACCAATATCCACTCTTTTTTTAAAGATTCTTTCCCCATTGTAGCCCATTATAGAGTGTTGAGTAGAGTTCCCTTGGGGTTTGGTGATGTTAGAAAACAAGTTTGGTAGACCTGGTAGTGAAAAGAAGATTGTGAAGATTTTCGGATACAATCTGGTGTTTTCAAACCACACGCTGAGGTGGAGATACAGCAAAATTTTTGAAGTTGGAATCATCCCCCCAAAACACAGTCATCATGGCTGTGTCATTATAGTTAAAATAGGAATTTGAGGCCAATCTCTTGTGTCTGGATGGAAAACAAACTCAAGGGAAATTTTTTTTTTTTTTTTTGATAAATTGAAGAAAGTTGTAAAGTGGGATCTATTTAAGGTGTTAGAAACAAGGGAAAGAGATTTAAAGAACAGGTAGAATAAACTTTAGAAAAGATTAACTTTTCCCCTTCTATTTCTGGGCAAGAGGTAAAATAGAAAATGTTAGATGAATATCCATCTATGAGATAAGTTTTTAATGTTCAGTTTTTGGGAGTAGCCAGGTTCTTTGCTTGTGTGTAAGTGTTAACTATGCTCGCCGTGGAGCCAGAGTTCCACTCATGGCAGCTTTTCTTACTGTGGCTGTTGTTTCCACTCTTTGAACACTTACTGCATTGTGCCACCCCCAGTGAGTGGACAAAGGAAGGGAGCGTCAACATCAAAACAGACCTTGACTTATTATTCCTTTGTTTCATGATCATGGATTAGCTGGCTGTAACCTAAGATTCCTTCCGCTATTTCTGTCTTTATTATCTTGCATTGTCCTTGGAACAAACTATACTTTTGTTCGTTTGTGCCTAGATTTGTTTTTTAGTGGTCATTCCAGTTGCAATTATTTTTTTGCCCTAAGGAAAGTTGGCCTTATGCTGCTGGAGATTTGCACATTTTACTCCTATGTACTCACTTAAGTATATAGTGTTAATGGCTGTTGCATGACTCATAGTCTACATAAGCATAAATTAACTCCAGTACCTCTGCGGTGTGCCCTCTTTGAGATTGCTCTGGAAGACCACCCAGAAAGTGGAATTTACACAAACTGCAAAGGCCCATTCAACTTAAACTGAGCAGCACTGACCAAATTACACTTGCATCCTTCAGTATGAACCAGCTACGCACTTGCTCCTGCTTGAGGTTCCAACTGTTGATCTTTAGCTATAAAGGGCTTTATGGGCTGAATTATGGCTACTTTAAACGAGACCTCTTCCTTCAAATAGAGTGCTTTGCACATAGTGAGCACTCCATAAATACTCTTGACTATGACGGAAAGAAAATTCAGATCTTCCAGCAAGCTTCAGTTCATGGTTTCCGGACTCAAAGGAAAGCTTCTTGATATTGAATCTTTTTGTCTTTCCTATTATTTTTGCTTGGGGGGTTTAATGGAATGTAAATTTACTGACCACACAAGACACATCTTTTTAGTGTTGAGTCTTTCTAGGTGATTTGCTAGGCTAGTCTGAGTAAACCATACAATCTAAAGTTTTATCATTTGCTTCATCTGGCCAGAAACAATAGCTCTGAAATCGAATGTTTTTAAGAAGTTCACCAAGAAAGTGGTTAATGTGTCATTTTTTACTCTGGGATTAGGTCTTTTCTGACAAATCTTTTACTTGTTTGGCGCTTAGTTCAGTGCTCCACAGATAGCTTTATAAAGTGAGATGCATAACAATCTGTGAAGGTGGGAGTGTACACAGTGTGATGGGATTTTTTTTTTTTTTACTTCCTTATTGGGCAAAAACTTATTTTGGAAATTACTAATAGAAACAAATCTACATAATTAGGAAGGTGGGATGCTTTGTTATTTTAAATAGGAAAACTTTTTCTTTATTTTATGCCATCCAGGTCAGTGGTTGTCACGATCATCTGGAGAATTTGGGAGTATAGATTTCCAGATTAATCTGTGCTTTTTAAAAGCTTGATATAATCATATATTTTCCAGACTCATTGATGTGGACTTAGGGAACTGGTGATTTCATATGAATTTTTGTCTCCAAATTAGGTCAAGAAACATTTTGCATCATCTCTTTTTAAGGCAGTTGTATACTTTTCTATTGTAAAGCATTCTTGTAGTATCTTTTGAGATTCAGTTCAGTTCAATTCAGTCACTCAGTAGTGTCCGACTCTTTGCGACCCCATGAACTGCAGCAGGCCAGGCCTCCCCGGCCATCACCAGCTCTCGGAGTCCACCAAAACCCATGTCCATTGAGTTGGTGATGCCATCCAACCATCTCATCCTCTGTTGTCCCCTTCTCCGCCTACCCTCAATCTTTCTCAGCATCAGGGTCTTTGCAAATGAGTCAGCTCTTCGCATCAGGTGGCGGAAGTATTAGAGTTTCAGCTTCAACATCAGTCCTACCAATGAACACCCAGGATTGATCTCCTTTAGGATGGACTGGTTGGATCTCCTTGCAGTCCAAGGGATTCTCAAGAGTCTTCTCCAACACCACAGTTCAAAAGCATCAATTCTTTGGCACTCAGCTTTCTTTATAGTCCAACTCTCACATCTATATATACTTGAGCAGAAAACCCAAGATTCATTCCTGATTCTTCTTTTCCTCGTGCACTTTCAAAATATGTTCTGAATCTGACTCCTCACCGTATCCACTGCTTCAGCATCATCTTTATAATCTTTGACCTAAATTAATGTGATGGTCTCTTTGCTCTTTTTTTTTTTCTTAATAGACTTTATTTTTGAACAGTTTTAGATTTGCAGAAAAATCGAGGAGATTGTACAGCGTTCCCATGTACTCCCTTATTCAGTTTCCCCAATGGATATCTTACATTTGTTTAGTATGCTTGTTATAATATATAAACTAGTATTGATATATTTTTATTAACTAATTTTATTCATATTTCTTTATTTTACCCCTTATGTTCTTTGTCTGTTTCAGGATCCTATCAAGGTACTATATAACATTTAGTTAACAGGTCTCCTTAGGCTTCCTTTTACCCTGACAGTTTCTCAGACTTTCCTTATTTTTGATGACCTTCAAAATTTTATTTTTATTTATTTGTTTTTTGCAGGATGTGTACTTTTTAAAATTGGAAGATAATTGTTTTGCATTGTTGTGTTGGTTTCTGCCATACAACAATGTGAGTCAGTTGTAATTATATATATCTCCTTCCTCTTGAGCCTCCCTCCCCGACTTCTTCCCAGCCCTCTAGATCGTCACAGAGTGCCAAGCAGGGCTGTCTGTTATATGGCAGCTTCCCACTAGCTACCTGTTTTATATGGTAGTGTATATCTGTCAATGCTGTTTTCTCAATTTGTTCTACTCTCCCCTTCCTCCACAGGGTACCTTCATTCCTTCCCTGCAAATTGATTCATCAGTACTATTTTTCTAGATTCCATATATTTATGCATTAATATCTGATATTTGTTTTTCTTTTTCTGACTTCACTCTGTACATTCAGGCTCTAGGTTCGTCCACCTCACTACAACTGACTCAAATTTATACCTTTTTATGGTTGAGTAATATTCTACTGTATAGGTATGACACATCTTCTTTATCCATTCATCTTTTGATGAACATCTAGGTTGCTTCCATGTCCTAGCTGTTGTAAATAGTGCTGCAATGAACATTGGAGTGCATGTGTCTTTTAGAATTGTGGTTTTTTCAGGGTATATGCCAAGTAGTGGAATTGCTGGGTCGTATGGTAACTTTTATATTTTTAAGGACTATTGGTCAGGTCTTTTGCAGGCTGCCTCTCTGTTGGGATTTGTTTTTCTTATGTTTTCCTAACGATTGTGTTGTTGTGTTCATCACTCTGACATGTCCAACTCTTTGCGGCCCCATGAACTGTAGCCCACCAGACTCCTCTGTCCGTGGAATCCTCCAGGCAAGAATACTGGAGTAGGTTGCCATTCCTGTCTCCATTTCTAATGATTATATGAAGGTTATGGGTTTAGGGAAAGGTCACAGAGATGAAGAGAGAGTTTCATCACCTCATTTCAAGGGTGCATACTGTCAACGTGACACTTTTTTATACTGAACTTGGTCACATGGCTGAGGAGTATTCATGGGGTTTCCCCCCATGTGAAGTTACTCTTGTTTTCCCCCTTCTCCTATTGTCCCCTTTGGAAGGGAGACATTATGCGCAGCTCACAGTTAAAGAGTAGAGAGTTATGCTTCCCATCTTGATGGGTAAATTATTTGGAATTCTCCTGCAAGTGAGATTTGTGCCTTTTTTCCCTCATTTTTAATTTAATCATTTGTTTATATCAATATAGACTCATGGATATTTATTTTATACTTTGGGTTATTCTGTTGCTCATTTTTGTTTCAATTTTGGCTATTGGGAGCCTTTCAGCTGGCTTCTATATCCCTTTTACATATCTCCATTACTGTAGGGCTTTTTGTTTCTTTGCTTGTTTATTTTCGAGCCCTTCCTTCCTCTCTGGCACTACTTGATATTCCTGGCTTATCTTATATATTTCCCGCCCCAGTCCTAGAATCAGCCATTTCTCCAAGGGGCCTTAGTTCCTTTTATTAGAGAATGGTATTAAAAACCAAGATCTGGGTGCTAGGTGGATTCTCTGCTTTGGCTGTTTTTCCATTGTCATTAATAGCAGGTGTGCTTAGTCGCTCAGTGGTGTCCAGCTCTTTGCAACCCCATGGACTGTAGCCCACCAGGCTCCTCTGTCCATGGGGTTCTCCAGGCAAGAATACTGGAATGGGTTGCCATACCCTCCTCTAGGGGATCTTCCCAACCCAGGATCAAACCCAGGTCTCCCAGGTTCGATAAAGGAGGTCAAGGAGGATTCTTCACCGTCTGAGCCACCAGAGAAGCCCAAGAATACTGGAGTGGGTAGCCTACCCCTTCTCCAGGATATCTTCCTGACTCAGAAATTGAACTGGGGTCTCCTGCATTGCAGACTGATTCTTTACCAGCTGAGCTACCAGGGAAGCCCTCACATAGCAGGGTAAGGATTTAAATAATTTAAATCAGATTTTAATTTGTTCTTTTAAAATGCAGAAGATTTATCATTGTATCTTCAAAAATCACAGTTTCTTATAATGGCTTTTAAAGTTGTTATCTGGTTCTCATCTACTCTGATTTCCTCCCTTGCTATTCTCTTTTATTCACTTATTTCTAGATCCAGTCTTTTTCTCCCATTCCTCTTTCTCTCCCCCTCCTTCTCCTTCTTCTTCTTCATGCCAAGCTTGGTTTTTGCACTGGCCCTTTCCTTGGGAATCTCTACTAAAGATTCCACATTGCACCTCCTTCGTATGTGGGCTCTTTGTTGTTCTTTAGGTGTCAGCAGAAATGTCCTATCCTTCTAGAGCATATCTACGACCACTTTATTTATTACTTTATTTTCTTTTTTAAAAAGCTTTTCATTTTGTATTGGGGTATAGCCTGTTAACAATGTTGTGATAGTCTCAGGTGGACAGCAGAGGAATTCAGCCATGCATACACATGTATCCATTCTCCCCTAAACTCTTCTCCCATCCAGGCTGCCACATAATACTAATCAGAGTTCCTTGTATTATAGAGTAGGACCTGGCTGTATTTTAAATACAACAATGTGTTCATGTCCATCCCAAACTCCCTAACTATCCCTTCCCCTCATCTTTCCCATCCCTGGCAACCACGTTTGTTCTCTTAAGTCTGTGAGTCCCTCTCTGCTTTGTAAGTAAGTTCACCTGTATCATTTCTTTTTAGATTCCACATATAAGGAATATCATTCGAAATTTCTTCTCTGTCTGATTTATTTCACTCAGTATGACAGTCTCTAGGTCTGACCTCTTTATTTAGAATAGTTCCCCCAACCTCACCCCTAAACTCTATCTCACACCCACTAGATTTTACTACAGAAGACACTTTATTTTGGCCTCTATGAAAAATCATCTAGCTTGTATAGTTGTTTGCTATTTGACTCTCTTTACCAGAATATGAGCTCCATGAGAGCAAGAACTTTGTCTCTCTTAGTCTCTGCTGTATCCCAGAGCCTAGACCAATACCTGTACATGGTCAGTGCTCAATAAATATGTTTAATGGATGAGTGGAAAAAAGAATCAATGGTTTTATCATCCATTTTTCCCTTGAAAGTTTTCCTTGAGTTTTAATTTCTCCAACTAGAAATGCTAAATTTTTTAAAGTGAAATGATGGATGAATTTAAGATTCTTAATGAAAATTGGTTCCTATACTCAGTTTAATTACTGAATTGTGTAATCCTAAAATTCTCAAGGAAAATTCATTCCTATAATATTTTCCTGTGCTTCATACATTATTAATTTTGTTCTAAAGAATTGTATGGAGTAGCAGGTATTATTACTTGAAAAAATTTATACAATTTTTAAAGGTTACACTTCATTTGCAGTTATTACAACATATTGGTTATATTCCTTCTGTTGTACAACACTTCCTTGAAGCTGATCTCACACCCAGTAGTTGAGTATCAGATACTGTCTTTACAAATGGGAAACATAACTGGCTTTTTAAATTCTAATGACTTATTTCAGAATTTTGTAGAAACAGGGAGTAAACTTAAGGTTGGGAGTCAGTTCTTTTTCTCCAGGATCTCTTTATTCTTAATTTAGGTTTTTCTCTTCCAATTTTGTGTTGCTTCTTCTGTTTGTGTACAGTGATATCTAAGAAATGAAGGGCTTTGGATTAACATATTGCTTAGACAACTAAAACATCTATCTTAAACCTAAGATTATTAACTAGTAACTTTTAAAATATAATTCTATCAAATAATACACTCACATCTTACTAAACAGAAAATTAAATGATTATTTTATGACTTGTAGCTATCACTTAATATTACTCAAATTTTAAAATATTTTTAATAACTAAAGCTGTTCTAAAACAACAATGCAGTTAGGTTGTAATGAACTATATAGCTTGTCCCTTTAAAGAACTCCTATAGAATTCTATAAAGTGTAGAGGTTGATCCTCTTTTATCTTTTCATCCATCTACAGTTGATCTTCTCAGAGGCCGTTGATATGTCTAGAGTCTTTGCCTCTATACAAGTCAACCATGAATTGCTTTTATTTGAATTTCTTTTGTTGTCTCTCTAACATTTTAGGATCTGTCAATTATTGTGTCTATCCCTAATCTGCTAGCCACAAAATTCTATCATTCTTTTTCTGATTACAACCTAGGATAGAAAAGAAAATTTCCATGGAAAATAAGAAGCAAATATTATATGTAAAACTGATGTAGAGCAGTAAACTTTACTACTGCCCTAGTCTACCTCATGCTCCAGACAGCATATGGCAAGTATGTATACAGCGTCAGTGTCAAAGGACCAAGCAGAACCATTGGAATCATCCTCCCACAGTGATATAAAAAGACAAAGAGCCCTTTGATTATCATCTTCTGCTGTGCTTACTGGTGGTCTCTGCTCATGTGAAGAAGCAGCTGCCCAATGCAGATAAAACACTTTGGCAGAATGTGGTTAAAAATACTAAGGAAGAATATATAAATCAAATATATTTTGTACCTAAAAATGGGTTAAAGTGTATAAAATCCATAAACATTTTTATTTCCGGCTAATTTCTAGGTTTGGGGCTTTTATTGGAAGTCTGAGGTTGCTAAAATGGCTGACAGAAGAAGAAATGAGATGTAGTAGTTGGCTGGTGTTGCCATAACAAAGTACCACAGATGGTGGTTTAAACAACAGAAATTGATTGTTTCACTGTCCTGGAGGCCAGAAGTCTGAGATCAAGGTGTCAGAAGGGTTAGTTTCTTTTGCAGCTTCTCTCCTTGACTTGTGGATGGCTATCTTCACATGGTCTTCCCTGTGTGTGTGTCTGTGTCCTCATTTCCTTTTCTTATAAGAACACCAGTCATATTGGATTAGGGCCCACTTGAATGACTTCATTTTAACTTAATTATGTCTTTAAAAGCCCTATTTCCAAATTTAGTCATTCTGAATTACTAGGGTTTAAAACTTCAACAGATGAAATTTGGGAGGACACAATTCTGCTTTTAATGTGAAAGTATATTCTGTTCTCCTTAACCCTGATTATTACTTTAAGTGTTTTGAATTTATTCTCAATAGCTAAAGGATCTTTACTTTAAAAGCTTTGTTCTCTCTACAGATATAAATATACACAAGAAACATTATTTTAAATGATTAAGTACTATAAACCATACAGACAGGAAATGGTATTGAAATTCAAATAAGGCAGTTATCAATATGGCCTAGAGAAAATTATAGAACCTAGGGAGCCAAAAATGACCTTAACAGTTGTTTTTTCAATCTTACTCATCTGCAGGTTCAAGTTCTACAGAGGTAGATTTTTATTATCTCATACTCACTTTTCCTCTACCCTCTCTTCTCTCCTTTTCTTTTCTTTTCTTTTTCATTCTTGGAAACTGCAGGAAAATTTAGATAGCTTACCTCTCCATGGGAGAGTTTGTGTGGAGCAGCATTGATTCATTTCAAATGTCTCATTTTATCACTAAAAAAAAAAAAAAAATACAGCTCATAAATTAAATGACCTCTGGGTTGCTGAACTAGCATCCAGGTCTCCTGATTCGTATTCCAGTATGCTCTCAAGTGCACGGTACAGCTCTTTTAGTTAGAGAGTGGTTTATTTGTGTTTTAAGGACAAATAAGATTTCTATAGGGCTCCCCAGGTGGTGCTAGTGGTAAAGAACCCCCCTGCCAGTGCAGGAGACGCAAAAGATTTGATTTTAGATTCAATTTTAGGTTCGATTGCTGGGTCGGGAAGATCCCCTGGAGAAGGGCATGGTAACCCACTCCAGTATTCTTGCCTGGAGGATCCCATGGACAGAGGAGCCTGGCGGGCTATGGTCCATAGGATCACCAAGAGTTGGAAACGAGGGAAGCGACTTAGCATGCACGCACGCAAGATTTCTGTAGGGCTTCCTGGGTGGTGCTAGTGGTAAAGAACCCATCTGCCAGTGCAGGAGATGCAAGAGACTCGGATTTGATCCCTGGGTCAGGAAGATCACCTGGAGTGGGAAATGGCAACCCATCTTTATTTCCAGCTAATGGAAAATTCCGTGGACTGAGGAGCCTGGCGGCTACAGTCTCCATGGGAGTGCAAAGAGTTGAACATGAGTGAGTGAGTGAACACACACACACACACGACTTCTATATTGTGTAATTAAGTCATTTATATTATTTTCCATTAGTCTTCCCTCTTAAATATTTCCAGTTTTTTCAGTTATTTTTATTGCTGTTCTCTCATTTTTTTCTACATGGCTTTGACACTCATATTAAAATCC
Organism: Cervus elaphus; assembly: GCF_910594005.1. NCBI lineage: Eukaryota > Metazoa > Chordata > Mammalia > Artiodactyla > Cervidae > Cervus > Cervus elaphus. The sequence goes on along the minus strand of NC_057817.1, from coordinate 46,753,328 downwards.
CAAGTAAGATATCTATCAGGGTACGTGTGTGCTACTATGTCGCTTTAGTTGTGTCCGACTCTTTGAGACCCTATAGACTGTAGCCCACTAGGCTCTTCTGTCCATGGGATTCTGCAGGCAAGAATACTGGAGTGGGTTGCCATGCCCTCATCCAGGGGGTCTTCCCAACCCAGGGATCAAACACAGGTCTCCCACATTGCAGGCAGATTCTTTACTCTCTGAGCCACTAGGGAAGCCCATGAACATTGGAGTGGGGAGCCTATCCCTTCTTCCCAACCCAGGGATCGAACCCTTGTCTCCTGTGGCTATTGCATTACAGGCAGAGTCTTTACTGCTGAGCCACCGGGGAAGCCCATCTATCAGCGTAATGCATTCTTTCTTTTGATAGTATAGTATTTTATTTTTACTTGTTAAAATACTGCTATTTGTACTTGTCGCCACAAGCTTTAATATTGTTGCTACCATTTTTTAAGTTTTAAATTGAGACTTCTTTTTTAAAAATTGTATTGACTTTACTTTTGCTCCGCTGGGTCTTTGTTGCTGGGCCTGGGCTTTCTCTAGCAGCGGGGGCTGCTCTTTGTTGTGGCGCCTGGCCTCCTCACTGTGGCGGCTTCTCTTGTTGCAGAGCATGGGCTCTACGCGCACAGACGTCGGTAGTTGCAGCATGCGGGCTCCAGAGTTCAGGCTCAGTGGCTGTGGCTCACGGGCCTGGTTGCTGCAAAGCATGTGGGATCTTCCCGGTCCAGGGATCGAACTTGTGTTCGATCTGCCTACACTGGCAGGCAGATTCTTATCCACTGTACCATCGAGAAAGTCCCCTTACTGCTGCCCTTTATTCAGATTTTCATATATGCCAGGACCTGACCTGGGCACTTTATAGTATCCTATCATTTAACCTATGTATGTGTTAGCTGCTCAGTCATGTCCGACTCTTTGTGACCCCATGGACTGTAGCCCACCAGGCTCCTCTGTCCATGGAATTCTGCAGGCAGGAATACTGGAGTGGGTAGCCATTCCCTTCTCCAGGGGATCTTCCTGACCCAGGGATGGAACCCAGGTCTCCTGCCTCCAGAATCTGCAGGCAGATTCTTTACTGTCTGAACCACCAAAGTAGCCCCATCTAACCTATACACAACTTTTTAAAGTGTAAATACATTGCTGCCACTCTGTAGACAGTGAAAGCAAGGTGTAGAGTGTGATGAACTTCTCTGAAATCACATAGGATAGAAAGTGGAAGACCTGGGACGGGGCTCTGATCTGTCTGTCTCCACTGGCTACCTTTTCCATTATCGTTACCTCAGTCTTAAGCCCTTCATAGACTATATTACCGCTGTATAAAGTCTCCCGATTACCAAGGTGGCAGTGATCCCAGTGAAAATGCTAAGATCTGGTTAAGATGAGAAGCAAAAACAGTACCAGTGGAAGCAGAACTGTGTCGAGGGGAGCAGGAATTTAGACAGCTGTGTTGTCTGCAGTAATTACAGTGCTCAGTGAGAGTGATAAATGAAGAATTGTAGCTGCACTCAGCCTGAGCGTTCTCAGTAACAGGCTCATGTCAGAGACCTGCTAACAACAACGTAGGAGGAACTGTCTTGCTCTTCTGCTCATGATGATCAGTTTCAAGTCTAAATTTCTGGTTTTTTAATTTATATTTTTTTAAGTTAAAAAAATTAGGCATGTAGTTAATGGGTACCTTTTATTTTTATCTCTTTGTTTTCAGTTGTGGTAGCTAACATGTCTTTAAACATTCAAGTTTATTTTGTTTTCTTTCTGCATATTTTTCGGTCTTTTGTGTTGTATGGCATCATTGTTATCAAAAGATAACAAAATATATCAAAGTATAACACAGAGGCCTAAGTTTTAAACACGGTAAGTAGATAGTTCATGAGCGAGTACTCCTATGGTAGCGATATCAGTTAGAATATGTTGGGTTAAAAGTAACAGAAGTACCCACACAAAAATGGCCTCACAATGCCAGACCTGGCTTTCTAACTCAGCAGGAACTCTAGAGAAAGACTGTTTTGAAATCCCAGTGACCTCAGAGTTCTGGCTTGGCATTTCTACAGTTTTCTTGGTCTTTTCCTCCTGGTTACAGGGTTGCTACAACAGTTCTAAGTGTCATATCCTCACATAATAACTTCAAAGCCAGGAAACAGGGAGAGGGTAGGAAAAGGGCTTTCTCCCTAAATCAACCCAGTCCTTTTCATGAGGGAAAACCTAACCAAGAAGTATCCTGCACAGGCTACCCTGTACCTTTCACTGCTCGGAGCTGGCCTCCACGCCTGTCCTTGAACCCGTCCCTGACAGAAGGAGTGTAGAATTGCCACAGTTGGCTAAGCCTAATAATGATTCAGTCCTGAGGTGGTCACATTTTTTGCACCCTTCAAAAACTTCAATTCTGTTATCAGAGAAGAGGGCGAGTGGCGATTACCTACGTAACAGGTCGTGTCCACCACAATTATTGAACTCTTCTAGTGTGATCAAATAACTCCATGAACAAAGGTAGAATGAATTACAGCTCTGATGAGTGCAAAGGAGTGGCTGGTGCTGTAAAAAGTATAAACTCTAGGGATTTAATCTAGTCTGGCCACTTGTCTTCAAAGAACTGATAATTATTAAGCTAATAATGGGGAAAGTTTTAGGAGTTAAGTAGGCGGAGGGGTTAAGAGATACTGGAGTGGGTGAGGGGAGGAAGAGAGAGCTTTCCAAGGAGAGGACGCTTACTGTGTTTATGTAACTGAAAGAGGCGCATAAATAGTCACTGCCATTATTACCAGCCTCTGGTCTGAGGAAAGCCTTTGAATTACTTGTAGGGGTAGGAAAAAATTCTTAGACTTATAAGTAGGATCCTGAAATATTGGAATTTCTGATGTCCATTTTTTATGAGGGACAACAGGATAGGTTATTAGACTTGGATTGTCCTAGAAAATCCTTGGCATGGAGTTGCCATATATAATACACAGACAGGCAAAAATCAGTCTGCCCCTCCTACTCCTTCCCTCTAATAACTTTTTGCAGCTACAATCTTTAGTTGACACCCATTAAAAATAATATGAACAGCATCCTCATTCTTCTACATGTTGTTGAAACCTTTTGAAACATTGACTTCATTAACTCGTAGTTCATACTTAGGTGAGTCCCATTTAAATTTCTTCAATACAATTGAAAGTAATCAAAAAGCCATGGAGACTTTCATGGATTCCTCATGAGAGACAGTAAAAATTTTAAAATAATAGAATAACTTGACTTCAATACACATAGAGCTTTCACAGATACCAGGTTGGTGCGCTCAGTCACTTCAGTTGTGTCCGACTCTTCGCGACCCTGTGGACTGCAGCCTGCCAGGCTCCTCTGTCCATGGGATTCTCCAGGCAAGAGTGCATTGCCTTGGAGTGGGTTACCATGACCTCCTCCAGGGGATCTTCCCGACCCAGGGATCAAACTGGCGTCTCCTGCATCTCCCGCACTACAGGCAAATTCTTTAACAATGAGACACCAAGGAAACCCAGATACTGGGTTATTTCCTGTAAATAGAGAACAGTAGTTTTATAAACTTGTTCAGGACTACAGAGCTCTAATCTATGACTAAAACTGCCTTCTTTTTAAAATCTACAACTTTATTATCAAAAGAATGCCTATGTTATATATTTTAATTATTTAAAAAATAATAACGACACTTAAATTTTCCTAGAGCTGCCTTTTATGGTTTTAAAATTCATAAAAGCTTTTTAGGTTTGAAAATTCAAAAGTTTTAGTTTAAGCCTTTTTTAATTTTTTTTAAAGTGTGGTACTATTGTTACAACTGCTCTGACAAGACTCCAAAATAATGCTTAAACATGGTAACAGTTTGGGATTGATATGGTGCTACTAGTATGCGTGTACAATCAGCCAAAGGCTGGTGCTCTACTATCAGCTTCTCTCTCATGATCTAGGAATGGCTGCTTTAGCTCCAGGAAACAATCACTTCTTCCCCTGCCAGTGGGAAGAAGTGCGGAATTTTGCTTCAATGGCATAACTCATAATTCTTCTCCTTGCATCCTTTTGACAGGAACTTAGTTCCATGGTCAAAACTAGCTATAAGAGAAGTGGGAAATAGTGTAGAAAAATTGTCTTACCTCAGTGGCCATGGGCCCATCTAAAACTCAGAGATTCTATTTCCAAAATAATAAAGGGGAGAATGGATACTGGAAGATAGCAACATTGGGGCTACATTCACCGTCTTTCTGCAGTTGCCAAAAGAACTGGTTGAATAGCTTTGAGCTTAGATATAAGTATATAATCAAGGAGTGAAATGTGTCTCTGTGGAGACACAATTATATTCATGCATCTTATACCTCATACAACCTTACTTTATACATCTTTGTATTCCTACCATCCAGCATAGTATATGAATGAAAATAAGCACATAAGGAATGAATGAATGAACACCCCTCTTTGTCTTTCCTGTAAAGTATGTATTTATGTGAATTCTTTTTTCACACTTGCCATTTCTTTGTTCCTATCTATATTTTCAGTCAGTCAGTCAGTTCAGTCACTCAGTCTGACTCTTTGAGACCCCATGGACTGCAGCACGCCAGGCCTCCCTGTCCATCACCAACTCCCAGAGCTTGCCCAAACTCATGTCCTTCGAGTCGGTGATATCACCCAACCATCTCATCCTCTGTCGTCCCCTTCTCCTACTGCCTTCAATCTTTCCCAGCATCAGGGTCTCTTCTAATGAGTCAGCTCTTCGCATCAGGTGGCCAAAGTATTGGAGTTTCAGCTTCAACATCAGTCCTTCCAATGAACACCCAGGACTGATCTCCTTTAGGATGAACTGGTTGGATCTCCTTGCAGTCCAAGGGACTCTCAAGAGTCTTCTCCAGCACAACAGTTCAAAAGCATCAATTCTTTGGCACTCAGCTTTCTTTATAGTCCAACTCTTACATTCATGACTACTGGAAAAACCATAGCTTTGACTAGATGGACCTTTGTTGGCAAAATAATGTCTCTGCTTTTTAATATGCTGTCTAGGCTGGTCATAACTTTTCTTCCAAGGAGTAAGCATCTTTTAATTTCATGGCTATAGTCACCGTCTTCAGTGATTTTGGAGCCCAAGAAAATAAAGTCTGTCACTGTTTCTACTGTTTCCCCATCTATTTGCCATGAAGTGATGAGACCAGATGCCATGATCTTCGTTTTCTGAATGTTGTGTTTTAAGCCAACATTTTCACTCTCCTCTTTCACTTTCATCAAGAGGCTGTTTAGTTCTTTGCTTTCTGCCATAAGGGCGGTGTCATCTGCATATCTGAGGTTATTGATATTTCTCCCAGCAATCTTGATTCCAGCTTGTGCTTCCTCCAGCCCAGTGTTTCTCATGATGTACTCTGCACATAAGTTAAATAAGCAGGGTGACAATATACAGCCTTGATGTACTCCGTTCCCAATTTGGAACCAGTCTGTTGTTCCATGTCCAATTCTAACTGTTGCTTCCTGACCAGCATACAGATTTCTCAAGAGGCAGGTCAGGTGGTCTGATATTCCCATCTCTTGAAGAATTTTCCACAGTTTGTTGTGATCCACACAGTCAAAGGCTTTGGCATAGTCAATAAAGCAGAAATAGATGCTTTTCTAGAACTCTCTTGCTTTTCCGATGATCCAGCGGATGTTGGCAATTTGATCTCTGGTTCCTCTGCCTTTTCTAAAACCAGCTTGAACATCTGGAAGTTCACAATTCACGTACTGTTGAAGCCTGGCTTGGGGAATTTTGAGCATTACTTTACTAGCGTGTGAGATGAGTGCAATTGTGTGGTAGTTTGAGCATTCTTTGGCATTGCCTTTCTTTGGGATTGGAATGAAAACTGACCTTTTCCAGTCCTGTGGCCACTGCAGAGTTTTCCAAATTTGCTGGCATATTGAGTGCAGCACTTCCATAGCATCATCTTTTAGGATTTGAAATAGCTCAGCTGGAATTCCATCACCTCCACTAGCTTTGTTCATAGTGATGCTTCCTAACACCCACTTGACTTCACATTCCAGGATGTCTGTCTTTAGGTGAGTGATCACACCATCGTGATTATCTGGGTCGTGAAGATCTTTTTTGTATAGTTCCTCTGTGTATTGTTGCCACCTCTTCTTAATTTTTTCTGCTTCTGTTAGGTCCATACCATTTCTGTCCTTTGTTGAGCCCATCATTGCATGAAATGTTCCCTTGGTATCTCTAATTTTCTTGAAGAGATCTCTAGTCTTTCCCATTCTTTTGTTTTCCTCTATTTCTTTGCACTGATCACTGAGGAAGGCTTTCTTATCTCTCCTTGCTATTCTTTGAAACTTTGCATTCAAATGGGTATATCTTTCCTTTTTTCTTTGCCTTTCTAGTCTCTTCTTTTCACAGCTATTTGTAAGGCCTCCTCAGACAGCCGTTTTGCTTTTTTGCATTTCTTCTTCTTGGGGGTGGTCTTGATCCCTGTCTTCTGTACAATGTCACCATTTACATTTTATTTACTTTCTTAAAGAGGATTTATGAGTAGAGGTGATCAGAGTCCATAGTATGATAGAGGAGTGCTTTGTTTCTCTGTGTATGTATGTGTATATATAAAATTCAATAGAAATTAAATTAACTTATACCATGGAACCAGTTTTCTCTAACCCTAAAACTGATAGTATTCACTTTTATTATCGTATTTTAATTATTATTAGAATAGTTGTGGATTTTTCAAATATTTATTTTTATTTATTTATTTGGCTGGGTCAAGTGTTAGTTGTGGAACTCAGAATCTTAAGTTTTGGAATGTGGGACCCAGTTCCCTGACCAGGTACTGAAGCCAGGCCCACTGCATTGGGAGTTCAAGTCTTAGCGACTGAACCACCAGGGAAGTCCCAGTTATGGCTTTTTGAAGGTACAGAACTGTGCCTGAGAATTCTGAAAATACTTTTTTAAGCTGATACTTAAGGTCATTAATTAGTTTGTGAAAATGTTTCTCTGTACATTATGTGTATTTTTTACATGTTGACCAGCTTTCTCTGAAGGAGATAAAATGGTCTGGGGAATAACAGTTTCTGACATGATTTTTCATATTGCAAATGAGGCACTTTATAGTTTTTGGTTACTATATCTTGTTTTTGGCCCTCTGTTAATTACAGAGTCATTTGTTCAATATTGATTCCTGCTACACACTTAAAAAATTGTCACTTTTCCCATATAATTTTTAAAGTTGATATGTTGTATTTTCATTTTTATTCAGTTCAAGAATTTTTTTTTTTTTTGGCATAGCAGATCTTAGTTTCCTGACCAGGGATCAAACCAGCGTCCCTGCAGTGGGCATATGGAGTCCTAACCACTGGACCACCAGAGAAGTCCCCTACTATACCTATTTAATAATTCTTAAATAGTAGATGCTATGCTCAGTGCTGGGACCATGAAGAGACTCTGATGGGCTTAGTGTCAGTAACACGTGGTGGTGGGGGGCAGGCAGTTTGCTGTGCCAGGACCCAAACCATGGAGTTACTGAAGGTAAGCAAGAAACTCTGGGAGAAGACGGGGGCAGGCAGGCTGCTGCCGGGACTGAGGCGAGTCTACGGAGTAAACATTTGTCAGTGATGAGCTGGAGGAAAGGTGTTCTAAACTGAGGATGCTGGATGAAGGCTGTGAAATACTGTGGCAATTGTTGGATTCGGTGAGACTGAAGGCTACAGTCTAGAGGTGGATTCGAGGCAGGATTACAGGTGGGACGGGAGACCCAGATGATGGTGGGCCCCTTATTGCAGAGGAAGGTGAACTTGGTGTCCTTAGGTCAGTAGTTTTTCAATGTTTTTGTCTATGACCCATTGTAAGACATACTTTTCTACATGATGGCTCATTACTAGGCCTGGCCCCAACATATGCAGGGCCTGGGCAGGAGGACAAGTGGGGATATAGTACAGCTAATTATTTAAAAGTTATAAGTCAAGGCAATAAACTGTTAGAAAAGTTTGCTAACCTACCTTGACAGATAAACCTTGTAACAAAAACAGTGAAAACGTTGTGTAGAATCACTGATATCAAGTGATTGAAAAGAATGCAAATTTTATTTTATTAATTTTATTTTTATTTGTTTATTTTATAACTATGGGGCATGCAGGATCTTAGTTCCCTGACCAGGGATTGAACCTGTGCCTCAGCAATGGAAGTATGGATTTTTAACCACTGGACTGCCAGGGAAGCCCTAGGTTAGAGCAGATTTTAAATAAACTCATCTTCCACCAAAAGACTGTTATTCAGCCTGGGGAAATGCAGAGGTAATGGTAACCAGGCCAAGTGGGAGGGGAGGAGAATCTTCCCTCAGCCTTCTCTTCTAATGGTTATGGAATCCGTAAGAGAAACACCTTTCTTTTCTTCTTCATTGAGGGAGAGACTCTTTCATTTCTGCCACAGGCTCTATACTCCTCTCCACTCCCCATTCCCTGTTCCCACCAGCCAGGCCCCCATTTCCAAGGCCATCAAGACTGTGACAGTCTGGCCTAAGGGGCAACCCTTGGCTTCTTGGTCCTCCCAGCTCCCCACTCTCACAGAAGGGTTTGAATGAAGGATTTTCTGAGCAGGAATGTGGAAGAATAGGAAAAGCATTTTGCCCTGCCCTCTTTGTTTCCCCTTCCTTCTACCCTCAGGTCCAAGCTCCTTCCTTCAAGGAACAGCCTTTGGCCACTGCTTGGGCTGGAGACACACACACTAGTAGCATAGGCTGACCTGTGAAAGGTCCACATAGGCTGAGGAAGTCAGCTCAGGGCCATTTGGGCCGAAAATGCTGAGGACTTTGGTACTTGGAGCTTCCAGGGGAATAAGAAGAGACTCTTTGCCTGGTGGAGAGGAGAGTGCAGCCAGAGGAAGGCCAGAGCAGATGTTCTTTGCTCATTTGTAAGGCTAGTAACTGGCCAGTATGCATATGCGTGAAAACACACACACACATACACACACACACACACAAATGCATGCACTTCTACCTAAAAGCTATACAAAACTGCACATGCTCTCAATATGGGATGCATCTGTCTTCTGTTCTACTTCATTAAAAAAAATACTAGTCCTAATCCACTAAATTAATTGTATAATCCACTCATGGGTCAACTTGTGATTGAAGTTTGGAAAAACTCTGCTCAGTTGTTGGGTGGTGGTGTTAATGTGATCAGATTAATGTTTGGAAAACACCTGGCAGCTGATTAGATGATGGGTTGGAAGAGAGGTGGGGAGACAGGTTATGAGATGATTGAGCCAAAGTGTCAGTTGCTCAGTTGTGTCAGACTCTTTGCAGTCGCATGGACTGTAGCTGGCGAAACTCCTCTGTCCATGGAATTCTTCAGGCAAGAATACTGGAGTGGGTTGCTTTTCTCTTCTCCAGCGGATCTTCCCGACCCAGGGATCAAACTCTGGCCTCCTGCATGGCAGGTAGATTCTTTACCTTCCGGGCCACCAGGGGAGCCCAAGATAGGCCTAAAGGTGGTAAGAGTGAGGATAGAGAGGAGGGGGAAGGTGGTAGAATCAACAGGTTTGGATGACTAATTAGATATTGGGGGTGCAGAAGAAAACCCCAGAACAGCATCATCATTTCTGACTCAAAAGGATAGGAAATATAGCAGGAGAATTATATTTGTGGGAAAAGAAAATGAATTCAGTTTAGTACATGTGGCATTAGAGGTCACAGCACAAGTTTCAGGCAGAATTTTAGTGGGAGAGAGGCTTAGTAAAGTGGGGACTGTAACAGGGCTGTTGGGTTTGGTATTAGGAAACCTTTGAGAAAACTTAGCAAGGACAGATCCTCGTGGTTTACAGAGTGACTATGTTGGGGGGAGGTCAGGAAAGGAAGGTGGGCAGTATAGGTTAGAGTCTATCCTCTCGGTATACTTGCTTGAAAAGCCAGGAAGAAGAAGGGATAACAAGAGTATCACACAGGTTTGAAGTAGGGTTTTAAGTTAATTCTGGAGCTCTTCTCTACATAAGGGAGGAGGAACCCGGGGAGACTCAGATATTGAAGATTTAACAGGAAGCAGGAGCAATTGCTCTAGCCTGGTTTCAGGGGAGATGACAGAGCGCCCTTTCGGACATGAGTGTAGGGAATGTTAGACAGAAGGAAGGGATGCATGGGGAGGCAGGGATTTCCCTTTATAGATATTTGTTGAAATGTCTATAGCCATTTGTTGACATATAGACATTTCCCGATATAGGCGTAAGCACCGGGCACTAGGCCGACGCTGTGGCTGAGGACTCTAGTGAGGCATAGTTTAGTGGAGAAGACAGGCAAGGAGACCAGCAGGACAGTGTGTGGTGAGTGTTGCCGTTTAGAGCTATGCCCAGAGATGCGGGAAACAAAGAAGTGGGCATGATGCCAGGCTTTCCAGAAGAGGAGAGGACAAAAAGTGAAAGTAGGTTTGCACATGAAACAGGAATCAGGGGCACCTGAGAAAAGCATCGAGCTGAGGACTGTAGTGGGGCCAGGATTTGAGACAGATACGAGCCTGGATTACAGCGGTGGTTGTTGATAACCATGGTTGTAATAATCATTTTTTGTGTTTATGGTTATTGACTTTGTTGAAGCCTCAGCTGAAACTTTATTTGGGAATACTTGAGAAAACGAATTTTTATGTCAAAGGAACCTGTTTCTTGCTTATCGTTTCCCCCTTCCTCCTTTGATGACTTTTCTTGAAGCTAATTTAGGTAAAGAAAGCCACCGCTTCCAAAAGTGCTTTGGTACCCTGGCGTAATTTCAAAGAAATCTCCTTTCCCACTTAGTTAACTAAATTTCCCCAGAAAAAAAAAAAAAAAAGAAAAAATCTTCTCTGTCAATGTAACATCCTTTAACAGGACTCCTGCTGGCCGGTTCTTGTATCTTGCCATGGCAGCTGCGAACATATATACTATTGATTGTTAATGTGTGATATAAATCCAGCCGGAGCATGCCCACTAATTGGTTTGAGAGCTAGATAGAGACAATGCTGTCTTGTAGTGGCTTGTGTAGATAGGCCTAGTCAGAGGGTTAATTCTGCTTGACAGCACACCAGCAGCATCTTGAGAGTAATTACCCAACAGAAGTTTTCCCACAGCCGGACTGAGAACTTCAAAGGCTTCTGAATTTACAACCAGTATTAACCTATATCTGAAACATCATGTTCCCACAAGGGCTCCGATTTTTTTTTTTTCTCCTTCTTATTAAATGTATGGAGTTACTAGGTTCATTTACTCTGTGAAGAACTTAGTGAAAAATTACTTGATTTTGAATAATTGAAAGTCTTTCATAATAAGTAAAAAGGATAATTTAAAATTTGAGGGTTTTTAAAATTGCTTTATTGTATTACTGAAAAGTTAATCTATAAAGACTGGCTGCCTTTTTTTGTTTGTTTGTTTTACAAAATTTATTCTCTTTCTCTCTCAAAAAAATGCTGAGAAGTTAATATCTTTTCCATACTGTGCCATCTCTATGGATATGTACATGTTTAGAGGACCTAAGGTTATATACATGCACTTAAAATGGTTAAAATAAATATGTATTTACATTTTAAAAAGCTATCTTATTTGTTGACCAATGTACTGAAATCTGTAACTATATTACATCTTTCCCCCCTCTTAAGTTACTGTTTAATAAGCAATTTTTATATTGGAAAAAATTTCTTTCCCTTTGCAGGTCAGAAACCAAATTTGACTCCGGTTCAGGTATGTTTATATTAATAATGTTATTCTGAGTATATTTTATTTACATTATTCTCTAAGGAGTAATTCATCAGATCAAGAACCATTTTGATTTTAAACAGACTAGGCAGTCTCTTTTCAAAACATGAACCCCACGTCAGAGCAGGACTATTGACTGCTTGGAATTGTAAGTTATTAAGATGTTCACTTTAGGATTCTCGATGGTTCTGAAATAAGTACTAAAGGCTCTGTATCTGCCGAGTTTCATTTTAAAACCAAAGGTGAAAGTCATGGATACTCATTGCTAAAAACAGAATGTTATTCTCTCAGTGGACAAAAGTCCTGAATAATTTGAAGGTTCTCTGCAAGTGACTTGTCATCACATATGGGTAATAGATACATTTAATCCAGCAAACTGTAAAGGGTTTTAGCCAATAGAAATAGAAATTTGTCTATGATTTATTCATTTTTTAAAATTTGTCTTGCCAAGGAGATGGGTGATGGAAAATGAAGGTCACCTTAAGCCACTGTTTTGTCTCTGTCAAGACAAAATTTACATTCTCACAAACAGTGGCATATCACCCTCATTGGATGTTTTCTTCTCATTAAGAATGAATATAGCTATATAATCCTTACGTTTGACTGTGTCCTTATCTCACTAGCTGAGATTTCCATGCTCCAGAGTTTCTGATGGTGTTTACAGTTAAAGGACAAAAATTACCTCATGTTCAGTACAAAGGAATTATACCTTTTGTCGAAGTATTATAGACAAATAAACATTAATTTTCAATTGCAGAAGAAAATAATTTGCAGAAAAACATATAACTCATTGAATTTAAAAGTAACATTCTTACTCTGGTTTGAGTTCCGCTATGTTTTAACTTAAAAAAAAAAGTTTTTGTTTATTATGTTCACAAAGGAACCAAGGACTATACTTTCTGATGGTGATGTTAAGGAGCCGACATGTTTTTCTTCCTAAAAACTGTATCTTTTATTGTATGGTTTAATGAATTTCTTCAACTTGGTGTGAGACCCTTTAAATATGACAGCTGTATGTGTGAGTTAACAATTTCACCCAGTTTAAGAATTGTGATATCAGAAATCTTTCCATCCTGTGCGTTCTTGGGTTCTGAGTCACACGTGACAGTGATGATAGAAGGTAAACGTTTCTGGTTTACAGGATCGATGATGTGGAGACCAAAGGCATGATGGCATTGTATCCATTCTTTTGACGTTTTTTCTTTAATTGACTCATAGGAGTAAAATAGGGTAAAATATTCAAAATAGGGTAAAAAGTCTTTGTCATTTTTAAATAGTTTAAATATTCAAATACAATAAAAGAGAAATGGAAAAAAGTGAGGATTCAGTTTTACATAAAACCGCCTGTCTTTTTTATCATGCCAATCAGCCATCAAGTATTTACTGAAAATCCCCTTTATCATGGTCAGATCCCTTAAAAATCAAGTCAAAAACTGGTTTTAGCCTACAGGATCTGGAATATAACTTTTAAAAATGAAAAAGTCCACTTGGTTCATTTTGAAGGCAAAACCTGGAAATAGTGTATAAAACTGAAATATTAGGCAGCTATTGTCAAAGTTAGAAAATTTATGTTAAATTTTCAAATCCAAATTGAAGTGTGCTGCTAAATTCCTGTAGTGAAGGTTAGTATTTATCATGAAAATAGTTATAACATCTGTACAGGCACACATCTTTCACTCTTGTGACCAAAGATTTTGTTCATGATTCTTATTTTTTCTAAGTCTTAATTTTTTTAAACATCTTTCATGGACAACATCTGCCTGTCTCTGAAAGCTCCCAAGTTTTGTGCTCTAAAAATCTTACAGGGAATATGATTAAATGTTTATTTTTTCTTTTAATTTTGAATCTAAATATGTCGTGGAAAGAATTCAGATGGTTTCAAGTTAAGAATCAGGTAATTCTTTTTTCTTATAAATTCTTTTAGCTTAATATCAAAAGAAGGAATCATGACTAAGAAAGCTAGAAATGTATTCTTTGGCATTCTATAGCATGCGAATCTTGGTTAGAATAAGGTAGCATATTGGAACAATTAAATATATGACTTTAATAGGTTCAGGTTCTCTATTGTTCATCAAATACAGAAAGTAAACCAGCTCTGTTTAATGTTGTATACAACTGTAACAGTGTTCCTGACAAAGTAAGATTTTTAAATGAAGGAAGATGCTGATCTTACTAAGAAAAAAAAAAAAAACTCTTAAAAAAATAAATAGTGTGGTCAATGACTAGCCATAAAAGAAGGAATTTCAAAGTAAAAAAAACACATATATATGTGTGTGTGTGTGTGTGTGTGTATACACTTTATTTGGTTCCTTCAAGTAAAGGACCCAACTTATGCAGCTTACTGCATATTTGCAGTTTGTATAAATGAGTTTCAGGCTGTAGAGTGAGATTCAGAAGGAAGGAAGGAAGGAAAGTTTTCATTGTCAGCACATGGTGAAAAATGTCAGTTTTTAAGTATTTACCAAGATGACCAGCCTAGGAAGTGTTTTAATTTTTTCTTATCAAAGTTGTATAGATTTTTTCTACAAAAGCAGATTCACAAACAACTTTGCACTTTTAAAGTTTAAAAAAAAATTTTTTAATGAAAAAATTTCAACTGTATATTAAAGTAGAGGGTATAGTATAGTGAGCACATACTCATTCATCATCTAGCTTTTACTGTTATCAATACTTTGCCTTTTGTTTCAGTTTTCTTTTTTTGCTTGAGTTATCTTAAAGTGAAATACATTTCATGTGAATTTTAAAACCTGAAAGTTATAAATTGTGTTGACTTATTGAAAGAAGTCAGTCATTTTTCTGAGGTTTTCATTTATCTCAGAAATTTGAGACACATACAAATTCTTATAGAAAGGATCTTGACATTACCGTGTCCACATTCATTTGGAGATGTTGCAAGTTCTATTCATGTAGTGAAGGTTAAGAAAAAATCAGAAGGTGCTGAATCAATTCTAATTTGAGAACCCCAGAATTGTTCTGTCCTCAAGATTAATTTGATGCAAACTTTAGCTGCCGTCTAGCTGTGTCCTCTATGTACCGAGTTGTATCCTGTTTAACCTCCATTTCTGTTTATAACCCAATGACCTAAAGGTTAGCTTTGCCAATTGAGAACAATCAGCCTACCTTGTTTCTAAAGGAGTTTTAAGGGTTCCATTTTAATATTGTTTTCTAGTTAATGTACTAACGTTGCTTGCCTATGATCCTGAGTAGTTGGTGATTTTACTAATAGAGTAAAACAGACTTCCCTTTATGTTCAGAAGTAGCAAGAGGCAGTGCTCTTCTCCCCACCTCCCAAGAAGGGAAGTTAGTTGATGCTGGAGGAAGCAGAGCATTGAGTTTAGTGTAGTGATTAAACATGAAAGCCATATATCAAATCTCAGGAGAAACATGCTTTTGAAAGAGGCAGAGAACTGTGGAGCATATTGCATGATAGGCTATGTAAACAGAGCCCTGGAGGTCAGTGTGTGGATGCAAACCAATTAAATAAAGAACTTACTGGCTTTGCTTTCTATCATCTGGATGGGGAGAATCACAAGTTAACATGCACAGGGCCGAAGTGTAAACTTTGCTTGAATAAGCTAGGCACCTTTGGAAACTTCATTAACTCTTTCAATTCACTACCAAGTTTGGTTGGGTTTTGTTTTGTGTGCTATTGTCGGTTTTTAAAAATTTAACCAAAGTCCTTAGGAAGTGAAAACAAATCCCAGACTAAATGCTTTCTTGGCCTTTCTGTACATACCTAATCAGCAAAGGTGCCAGTGATGAGCAAAATGGAAGACAAAGCAAAGAATAAATTGCTGAAAAGATCAAAGTTGGCTGTGTAGTCAAATTTCAGTGATGGGAACATCTCTTTTAAAAAACAACCCATTTGGAAAAGCAGAGCTCTTGCAGAATAACTGGAAAAAGATGTTTTTTCTCGTCTCCTGAATTCTGGGTATGAGGAAAAGGTATAGTTAGAATTTACTAGCTACTACATAACATCAGGCTATTATTATTTCTGCTCTATTAAAATAGAATAGTTTTCTGACCAAGAAGAACATGAAACCTGTAAGTTAAAAACTGTATGGTAAGGACTGCCCAGAGTCTAATTTTGCGGTCCTCACCTTCTCAGGCAGTGTTTGGGTGAGAAAATGAAATACCAAGTTAAATGGTATAGTTTCATGGTCCATAAACATTCAAAACAAAGATTTTTTTTTTTTTTCCTGTAGAGTCATGTTGGCTGAGAAAGTGAATAAGCTTATGTTTAGTGGTTGTTGATTCTGGGCTGCTTGGAATAGCAGTACTAAGGAAATGGGCTCATAGAACACAGCAACTCAAAGGTATAAGATTTCATGGAAGCAAATTATGGAGGATTAAGAAGCCTAATGAGCATGGTTTAGTGTGGAGAGTGGAGGAGAAAGCTCACTATTAAATAAAGTCCAAGAGTGTACAAGGTTAGGAGATCCTAAAAGACACCATAATAAAAGGCACAACAGAATATAATTATCCTGAAAGAGAGAGAGAAAAAAAAAAAAAAACCCTCAAAAGCTCCAAGGAACAAAAAGCAGCTAGTGTCGCTTTTAAGATCTGTAGTTGAAAAGGAGTCTACACCAGGGG
Organism: Cervus elaphus; assembly: GCF_910594005.1. NCBI lineage: Eukaryota > Metazoa > Chordata > Mammalia > Artiodactyla > Cervidae > Cervus > Cervus elaphus. The sequence goes on along the minus strand of NC_057817.1, from coordinate 46,737,061 downwards.
AAGGAAATCAAAGAATATAATCAGTTAAAGCTTGAGGCAAAAACATATGGGTGGTGAAAAACAGTGGGCTGTTAATGGTGGTCACTAAATTGAAGGAAAATGGGGAATTTGAATGTAGAACTAGAATTTTGAAAGTTTGTTAGCAAATGAGACAATCTGCCTAACATAGTAAGCCTTTCTCAAGAAATATTAATAAGGAAAACATTTTCAGATCTTATAAATGTGAGAATATGTTGACAGTATCATTTCACTCCTACAAATCAATTTGTTATTTTAGATTTCTTATGTTTCAGGTTCTCTTAACAGTGAAGAGCCAGGAAATAAAATATAGATCTCTGTAAGAATATTGAAGTCTGTCTTTGGGCATCATTCAACATATATTTATTAGGCATACTATATGCCAGATGCTGGTACTCTACCTCTGAGCAGAGGGGATACAATTCCTTCTCTCATAGACTCTTAGCTGGTTGGTCTGTTATACAAATTCACATGAATTTCTTTGCATGTTTACCTGAGAAGGGCTACTGAGGTTAAATTTAGATCCAGATGGTGTGTTAAAGAACTCTTGATATTTAGAAATAAGCCAATATATTTTAAATTTTGACAAATTCACCTTTCTTACCTTTGTTCAAAGCATCTCACTGCTTTCTACCTTAAAGAGAACACGTTTAAGAGAACAACCTAATAATGCTAATGGCTAGTGTTTAGTTTTTCTATAGCTTTTAATAAGGAGTGACATTTCACATTTGATTATCATTAAGAGAGATTAACTTAGAAGAGAACAATGACAAATGTTTGTGAATACCATTCTCTTCACTTTTATTTATTTTTTAATTCATTCTTTTACTGGATCGTATTCAAGGTTGGCCTGGAAAGTCAGGCAGCCTCCTCTGTAACAATCTCATGGGATTGTGCGGAAGCACTTAGAGGGGACATAGCCCTTCATTTGCCTTTTACAGACTAAATACCAGGAAGCAGCGGGGCATGGTAGCAAAGTACTGAGGTGCTAGAGCAGATAAATCTGAGTGAAGTCTCTCTTTACTTCTAATCATTTTCAATTGGTTTTCTTGGATTTCATGTATAATCATTATGTCCTAGACTTAAATTTTGTGTTTTCATCCCTTCTGACTTGCAATTAAAGCGTTTAAACCCATAAATTTCCTTCATCAAAGCTTTAACTGAATCCGAGATTTTTTTTTTTAGATCATCTTTTAAGTAGCTGCTGTTTTGATTTTCTTTTGGACACGTTGATTATTTAGGGAAGTGTTTTTTGAACTTCCAAATTTTCTACTTGCTACTTTTGTTTAGTAATTTTCAGTTTCATTGATTTGGTGGTCAAAGAATGTGAGCTTATTGCTTTTTTACTAAGTTTATTGTTCAGGGCTTATTAGATTTTTATCTTGGGGCCTAATTGGTGTTTAAGTTTTGTAACTCTTCTGTGGGTGATTTGAAAACTATATTCTCTGCAACATAAGGAGTGTGATACATAGTTATTAGATCAATCCAGTTCATCATTTTTACCATTATTTGTTTGTTTTATTCTACCTGACAAAGACTTTGAGAGGAGAGATAATTTGTCATTCAGTGTTTTTTCTCCTGAATTCTGCCTCCTTAAGTATCACCGCCTCTGTGTTGTCTGCCCTACGTACTCTATATATTCTGGCACTTGCCATCTTGCTCAGGTCATAGATTGCACTTGTCCTCCTGTAGAGAACATTATTCCAAAGCAGTGCTCCTTGAAATGAAAGCTGCTCTGATTAGTAAACTTCTTGTTGTTGTTCAGTTGCTAAGCCGTGTCTGACTCTTTGCAACTCCATGGACCGTAGCCCGCTAGGCCCCTCTGTCAATGGGATTCTCCAGGCAAGAATACTGGAATGGGTTGCTATTTCTTTTTCCAGAGGATCTTCCCAACCCAGGGATTGAACCTGCGTCTCTTGTATCTCCTGCAAAGTCAGGCAGATTCTTTACTGCTGAGCCACCAGGGAAGCCCAATTAAGAAACTTATGTTATTCCAAATTTATATGTGAAGCAAGAAGCTATTTTACCATTGTAAATACGAGTGTTTTCCTCTTCCCTCTTGCCCTTGATACCATAACTTTTTTATAAGGAAAAAGGCTCTGCACCGTTATATGATGCAAACCTTTGTTTTCTCCACTTAGCATCCTCCCCTACTTCTCCATCTGTCTGGCAAGATTCTATTTATCTTTTAAGGCTCGGCTCAGGCATCACCCCCTCAATTAAATATAGTCTTCCTTAACACCTCCCCAGAAATTCATCATCCCTTCCACTGTACAAACACTGGATCTTGTATTTACATTTACTGTAGCATTTATTATCTGCTGTAATTATTTGTGTGGATCCTTCTCTCTCTCCAAGTCTATGACTTTTTTTGAAGGCAAGAATCATGTCTTATTCACCGTTATAAATTTGGTATCTGGTGTGAGATAATTAGTCAATAAACAAAAATTCAATGAGATTGGGAGTCTTTGTTCTGTTCTCCAGCTGTGATTGAAATGCTTAACTAACGACCGAAGATCTGTCCTCCCCTTTCATGGTGTAGAGTTGTTGCTGGGAAGTGGGTCCTCAGCCAGAGATTACAGTTTCCAGCCCCTTTGCATCTGTGTGGGGACATATGACTAATTCTCCCAGTGGAGTATATGTCATTTCTGGGCTAAGTGGATTAAGTATCCAATAAGCTTTCCCACATCTCACTTCCCCTTCTGAGGTGACATCAGAGGTACGTGTTGAACATGATGGCATCACGGTATGGAAAGCGTTCCTCAGTCACACTTGGAAGAGATCCACTCAGGAGAGCTCTTTGTCCAAGAACATCTTCATTGGCCTTTATGTAGAGGGAAATAAACTTTTACTGTAATAGGCCACTAAGATTTTGCCATTGTTTATTAGGGAAGCTAATGTTCCATACCCTGCATAGCCCAGTGCCTAGAATATTCCCTGGTAAATAGTTAGTAGTCACTGATTACTTCTGATTAAGTGATAAAATTAATGGCTATGGATTACATTATCTGTTAATAACTTAAAGATGATCCTTTAAACTAATGATCATACAAGTATAGTATACTATGTTCTGTATAATCACTGTAATCTGTGTAATCACTGGGCCTATCAGTTAGTGATTGTCACAGTAACGAAGTATGAAAGGATACCATAAAAAGCAGTGACTTAAAGCAACAGTGGTTTATTTGTGCTCACACATCTATGGCTTGGGCGGGAGTTGGTTGACCTGAACTAGTCACAGGTTAGGTTCGCGTCTGCTTCACAAGTCTTATCATTAATGGTAAAAGAGAAGAAGGCAAGCCCCACTGTGCAAGCGCATTTCAAGTCTCTGCAGCAGATCTGGAGCATCCCATTGACCAAGCAAGTAGCATGTTCAAGCCAAAAGGAAATAAATTGGAAAGAGCATGTTCTTCTCACTTGTCATACAGGTGTTAAGTATTCTGCCTTCCCTCTAGTGGGCAGAACTGCCGAATCACATGGTGAAGGGTGTGGAGATAGGAAGGGAAGAGTAATAGAAGCCCCAAATTGAGTCTTTCACGGGAGAACTTTATGTCCTTAGGTCAGTTATTTGGTAAAAATATTTTATAGAGGTAGCATGATTATATTTTTAAGTGGATCCAATTCCTTCTATGTAGTTGCATCATTTGGTAACCTAACTTCAGATGTGATATTAATGGATACATGATGATAGAAATATTTATATTATATAACGCTTTACCATTTGAAAAGCATCTAATTAATCTTATCATTTGAGATTCACAAAAATCTTTGTAAATACACAGGGATATTTTTACCTTTCTGAGATACAGTAAGGTTTATTGAGTTGCTTAAGTCCACATAAGTGGTAATTGGCTAATCTAGGACTGAACTTCAAGTCTTCAAGTTGCAAGGACTGTGTCCTTTTTATTAGATCATAAGATAGTTATTTTAATGAGCAACTTTTGTTTTAAAGTTTTCTATAATTAGCTTTTTATTTTGTATAATTACTTTATGTACTATTATATATTATCAAATTTAATCTTTTTTCAAATTAAACATAATATGTTTATAAACACACCTTAAAAATACCAAGTATAGTACAGATTTATAAATGATTACAATGTGGCCATTAGTAGGCCATTGAAAATGTTCCTGTCAGTTTCCCAAGAGGCCTGAAATATTAGTATCAATTGCCTTGGTGAATTTTCTGTTTTCCAGTATCTAGTCTTAAAATTTTAGACTCAGAAACATAGATATTTCAATAGCTCCCAGGGATGGACTCATGTGGACAAACCCCAAAGACAGATAATGAAACTAAAATTGAGATATATTTGTTTACAATGAGAAGTCTAATTTTCACATGGCTCAGATACTTATATCTGCATGATCATTGTCTTTTTTCTCTAGTCAAGCTCTATAACTCACAAAATTACCATATGAACTCTTATCAATTTGTCAAAATAAATCATTCATGTTGGGCCTGAAATTTCCTCGCTATTGTATATTATCACCCTAAAGGCAGACCTACATAGGGAGTCAGATCATGTCCAGAAAGTTACCCTGTTGCACACAGAAGAATGTCAACTAAAAACAATGTACAACCTGAGAGTTAGGAGTGAGGTTTTATTTGGGGGCAACGTGAGGACTGCAGCCCAGGAGACAGGGAGCTCAGAGAGCTGTGAGGGACTGTCCCCGAGACCTAGGGGGACGGGACGTGTATCTATGGCTTTGGTAAAGGGGGAATACATGCAATCAAGCACTTTTTTTTTTTTTTTTAGAAAGTTTCTGCTGGTCCTGTGAAACTTTTGCTAGTCACAAGAAATAGTCATCACCATGGAGGATTTTAGTGCTTTTCTAGATATGAAGAGATATAAGAATTGGGCTCATAAAATCAGCTCCTGAGAATATCTCACTTTCTGAAGACCTGTCCTGCCAGTTTTTGCCTGAGCACAGAGTGCCTCATTTCTGCTCTTACCCTGAGCTCCTTCAAAGGGTGTTGAACGTCAGCAGCTGCAGCAGCACAGGATTTAATCCTTGTAGAGGGAGATGGCAAGCACTCATGGCAAGCGCCAATTTGTGGTTGAGAAGAACAAAGTTTGGAAACAGACCAATTGAATGTTTAGCTTTATGAGTTAAAGTTACCATGAATTATCTATCTCAAAGTAGAAATGGTCCTGGCTATTGAGACTTTATTTGACTTTCATTGGCTTCAACTTCATCTATCCATCTGGTCATCCATCCATACAAAAGATAGTTTTGCCATTAGACTTGGAAAACATACTACAAATCTGCTACTTAAGTCTTTGTTTCCAAGTTCTTGGAGCAGGAGATCATGGATAGTGACTTTAGAACTTAAAATTGACAATTTAAATGTTGTTTTAGCTATTGAAGCATATATTAAAATGTTAATAGTTTAACCCACCACTTCAGCATACTAAAATTAAGATATAGACCAATGTCAATATATAGGCCAAGACAGAGGCCATTTCCTTTACCCTAGAATGTTCCCTCATATTTTCCTTCAGTCAATAACTACTCCCCAGAGGGAACCACTGTTCTGACTTCAGTCATCATTGATTAGATGTCTGTTCTTTAACTTCACATAAAATGGAATCATATAGTATGTAGTCTTGCATGTGATGCATGTGTGTGTGCTAAGTCGCTTCAGTCATGTCCGACTCTTTGCAACTGAACCCGCATCTCTATGTCTCCTGCCTTGGCAGGTGGGTTCTTTACCACTAGCACCACTTTGGAAGCCCATTGATATCTTTTCTCTATACTATGTTTTTGATATTTACCCATGTTATTTTTATGGGCTTCCCATGTGGCTCAGTGGTAAAGAATCCACCTGCTAATGCAGGAGGCGCAGGAGACATGGGTTTGATCCCTGGGTTGGGAATATCCCCTGGAGAAGGAAATGGCAACCCACTCCAGCATTCTTGCTGGGAAAATCCCATGGACAGAGAAGCCTGGCTGGCTATAGTCTGTGGGGTTGCAAAGAGTCAGACTTGTCTAAGCCACTGAGCATGTATGCATGCATGTTATTTCTAAGTACCAGGAGCTATTACCAAGTAGTATAAGCTGGGATGCTTATTTTGGTCCAGTTCTGGCTACCATTCATGCAGTTGTGTTGGCTGTGTGTAGTCTCTTGTTTCTAAACATTCTCAGGTCCAGAATACTGTTGTTAATACGTTGAGCCAGTATGTAGACACTTTTGCATTGATTCTGCATGATCAGTCAAATCACATGTGCATGTAGAGCATTTACTATCCCTAAGACATGGTGGAGGATATATGAGTATGACAATTCCTGCAGTCATGGAGCTTATAATCTAAGTGAGAGATGAGATACATATACACACACACTAAGGTATCTGTAGGTGTAGGACAATAGGAGTGGTTCCAGTAATAGAGTCCTAGTAGAATTTAGAAGAAGGGGGATTACTTTAGGCTATGGTGATTGATCAGGGAGGTTCCTTGTTGAAGGCAAGACTTGGGTCTTCAAGGGTAGAGTTTAGATAGAAAGAAAGTCAGTCAGTCAGTTCAGTCACTCAGTCGTGTCCGATTCTTTGCGACCCCGTGAACTGCAGCACACCAGGCCTCCCTGTCCATCGCCGACTCCTGGAATTTACCCAAACCCATGTCCATTGAGTTGGTGATGTCATCCAACCATCTCATCCTCTGTCGTCCCCTTCTCCTCCTGCTCTCAATCTTTCCCAGCATCAGGGTCTCTTCTAATGAGTCAGCTCTTCGCATCAGGTGGCCAAAGTATTGGAGTTTCAGCTTCAACATCAGTCCTTCCAATGAACACCCAGGACTGATCTCCTTTAGGATGGACTGGTTGGATCTCCTTGCAGTCCAGGGGACTCTCAAGAGTCTTCTCCAACACCACGGTTCAAAAGCATCAATTCTTCGGTGCTCAGCTTTCTTTATAGTCCATCTCTCACATCCATACATGACTACTGGAAAAACCATACATAGCCTTGACTAGATGGACCTTTGTTGACAATGTCTCTTCTTTTTAATATGCTGTCTAGGTTGGTCATAACTTTCCTTCCAAGAAGTAAGTGTCTTTTAATTTCATGGCTGCAGTCACCATCTGCAGTGATTTTGGAGCCCAAGAAAATAAAGTCTGTCATTGTTTCCACTGTTTCCCCATCTATTTGCCATGAAATAAAGAGGGAGGTCATTTTAAATAATAAGTCAGTTGAAGGCAGACACAGAAGTGAAGGTACAAAATTTATACTTGAGGAACAGTAAGTAAACCAACTTGCCAGAACTAGAGGACTTTTGTTGAGGGCTAATGGTGTACTTAGAGTCTATTAGAATTAAAGGATTTGGACCTAATTCTGTGGATAATAATAATAGTAACAATTGCTAACACTGATTTTATATTGCTGTGTGGCACATTGTACTTAGTGCTCTATATTTACTAACTTATTTAATCTATAAGAATTCTAATAATTATTTTCATTTTAATGAGTAGACTAAGGCTCAGAAGGTTGGATATTTTACAGTATGAAATATTTTAAGGAATAGGTACAAATGTAGTAATAAGCAAGCTAGAAATCACTTGCTTATTATATCAAAATTGATATTAAAATAATCTAAAGTGATAGTGACTTTTTGGTTTTTTTTATGTCTCAAAAAATGTTTGGTCTTGTCTTTTGTGTTATAGAACTATGGTATAGGAAAGAACATTTTCCAAGAGGTTCTTTTGATTTTTTAATTAATTTTCCTGGATAGGAATCAAAGAAGAACAAATTAAAAGTAAATTTTTGCTTGATGACCACTTTTAGTGGATTTCAGCGCATTTTCAATGTATATGTTTTGGAGATTCAAATACATACATCACTTAAGTGGGCAGATGGCCTACGCGGTATTCAAACACTGCGAATCAGTAATCTACCAGTTTCATTGTACTGATTTTTGTTTTTGTTGAAATTGTGCTGTGCTGTGCTTAGTCGCTCCGACTGAGTTGTGGCCCCATGGACTGTAACCTGCCAGGCTCCTCTGTCCATGGGGATTCTCCAGGCAAGAATGCTGGAGTGGTTGCCATGCCCTCCTCCAGGGGATCTTCCCAACCCAGGGATCAAACCCAGGTCTCCCGCACTGCAGGCTGAATCTTCACCATCTGAACCACCAGAGAGGCCCTTTGTTGAAATTAAAGACATTTAATTGATATACACCTGAGGTATACTTATTCAACAGTATGTTTTTACACAGTAGTATGGGGTAAGATTTGTTGAATAAGTGATGAATGAATGAATGATAAATGGAATAATGTTGAGTTTTGCAAAGGAAAGTATTTTTGCCACTTACAAAATAATGCAGAATATCTACCACTTATAAAAATCATATTTTTCTTCATAAAATGTACTTATAAACTACCTTGCATCCAAATCATTCATGATATTATTGGAAGGCCATTATATAGAAGGTGAGATATATAAATAACAAAAAAATTTGCTAGCAACTAGCATATTTTACAATCAGTCATGTCCAACTCTTTGCGACCCCATGGGCTATAGCCCACCAGGCTTCTCAGTCCATGGGGTTTTCCAGGCAAGAATACTGGAGTGGGTTGCCATTTCCTTCTCCAGGGGATCTTCCCGACCCAGGGTTCGATCCCAGGTCTCCCGCACTGCAGGCAGACTCTTTACCGTCTGAGCGACTAGGGAAGCCCAACATATTTTACAACAGAACATAGCAACACAAAACAGCAATGCAAAGACTTAAGTTTTAGAGTTTATCAAATTAGTAAGCCCCAGGCTCCACAATCAATCAAAAATAGAGTTTGAGGTTTTATCCTGATAACGTATTGGATTTAAATTCATTTCTACGCTACAATATTTTATTAAAATGAATTTAGTTTCCCCCTGTGTTGCTGTATACTAAAGTAAAATATACTTTTACTATACAAATGAAAGGAGCATTGAAATTCATTCAAATGTGATACATTACAGTTGTCTTCATAGGAATGTCTTCAAATTTGTCACATTTTGTGGCTTGCTTTATATTAATTTTTATCTGTATTTTTGCCTTTTAAATTATACTGTACAAAAATGTACTCAATTTTTTTATTGTGCCTTGTTTCTTAGTTAGCAGTACTTCTTAAAATATTGTCTGGATATGTGTCTTTTGCTGATTTATTCATTGAGACATTTGTTGATTTTTAAATTCTAAGCCATGTACTAATATATTTATTTTTCTAGCTGTATGATTTTATGTTTTTTAAGATTGTAGTAGAATACTGTGTACTACAACTTAAAATTGCCTTTAAAGTGTGTGCATTAATATATACAAGAATTTAATATTTCCCCGCAAATCTAGTTTTAAAATTATGTGAAATTCATTCATGATGAAATACAATTCCCCCTTCCCAAATTTTCTGGGTAATTAGCATGCATTTTATGTAACCTGAAGATTTTATAAAATTTTATGAGAATACAGTCATGTCAAAATACAGAAATTTCATAGAACTACATACTGTGATGTTTTGTTAGAATGATTCATATTTTTTTGTAAATGAATGAATAAAAAGGGAAATTTTAGTGTCAAGTGAATACCATTTCATCAGTTTGGAAGTTTAACATGCATGCTTGCTAAGTTGCTTCCGTCGTGTCTGACTCTGCGACCCTCTGAACTGCAGCCCGCCAGGCTCCTCTGTCCGAGGGGATCCTCTGGAGTGGGTTGCCATGCCCTTCTCCAGGGGTTCTCTGACCCAGGGGTCTAACGCCTGCCTCTTGTATCTCCGGCATTGGCAGGCGGATTCTTGACCACTAGCGCCACCTGGGAAGCCTCCCTTGGAAGTTTAATGTAACCACACTCAATCCCAAAATTGTTGATTACACTCAGATAAAGCTTTCATGTTGCCTTAAGCAAGCTATTTGTAAATTATCTTAAGATAGTTTAGTATCTGACAGAAACAACTTTCAGTGTAGAAATTAACTATAAACTACTGTTAGGATATTCTTACATGACTATGATAAACGGGCAGCAGTCACTTCTCTCTGCTACATGTTTGTTTTATAGTTAACAAGGCCAAGGGGGAGAGGCTTTTGATTATTTTGTGTTTGTGTGCCTGCACATACCCAAGGAAAAAATAATCACAGATCCCAGTGTCAGTTTAATTATGCGATTGATTAATTCAACAGCTAGTTATGATCACAATGTTTTAGTATTTGTAAACTTCTCAGTGGTAAGGGTGACAGCAAAGTAATGATAAATGTATGTGTTTTCCTTAAGTAGGAAATTATATAAATGAACAAAGATGCTTTGTTAGTAGGATTATTTTAAATTTAAAGATATGCAGCTTAATATTTCATTACTTAATAGGCATGACTATAGATTTGAGGAAAACATTTAAAGACAACATTTAAAGACAACCATGTTTATTTTCACATGGTTAATTCTACTCTCTATTTTATAATCAATTTTAAAGGAAATATTTTTATGGTTTTTCAAAAAACTAACTTATTTTATAGAAATCCAAAGTATATCATGTCTTAGCTGTTATTTTTATAATTACCATTTAGAAATTCCCCAGTTGGAAAGCAGTTAGACTAATTCTCATCTCTATCTTGTAACCAGTTTATTAAAAAGTAATTTTTTTCTATTGTTTCAAAATACTTCAGATTTATCTATTAGAAATCTGAAAGATACAATGCCATACTTTTATCAAATGATTGGTAGCAACTTTCTCTTATGATTTATTCTTACTGCTATATTTAATAATCTTTCTTTTTTGGCATGATTTTTCAAGAAAGTGTTTTCCCAATTCATATGAATTTTGATATATATGTTGTGTTACCAAACAAGTCATGGGTCTACGTAACCAAAAAATGAAAGCATCTACATTTATCTGTTACCTGCATTTCTCACTGAGTTAATAGAATGGCTGTATACGGGATGTTCAGAAAAAGGAAAGCTATGGTTTAGCAAATGTCTTAATCTGTTTCAAATAACTTAGCAGGGAAATCTGGTAAAAATGACATGATTAATGACCGAAGATGATTAAAATATTTTCACATTCTGTTTTTAATGACCACTATCTTAAGCTTCTACTCTAAAATTTATAACCAGTAAAATATTACAGGAAAAATATATCATTCATAATATAATCCACTGGAAGTTGTGTTTTACTTTATCAAATTGTACTTGCTTTTTAGCCAAAACAGCATAAATTAAAAAGAAATTTCAACTAAAATATAGCTTTTGTGCTACACTTGAATACATCCTTTGAAGTGTTAATATTTATTAGGTTAAGTTCAGCATAAAAGAACTAGGATTATTGTTTTCAGTTAGGGTAGCATTTCAGTGAATATGTAATTTTTGCATTTACTTTTACAACTAGGCAGACCTTCATCATTTGCAAATAAGTCATTTTAGAGAGTTTAACTGTAAATGTTTTCTATGTGTATAAGTAGGTGGCAAATATAACTATTAATTTTGGAGTTTTGCCCATTGATTCTAGTTGTTCTGTCTTTTTTATCCAGAGATAATGATGTGTATTCAGTCTCTGTCATATTTACCTAGAGGAAGTCTTTTTAATCCCTCATTTTGCTCCTTCACCGAGGTTATGTGTAAATACTACATAAAATGGCAAATGGGAAAAAGTCTGTTTGGTCTAAAGATACCATACATCTTAAACAAACACATCAGTCTGTCTTTTGAAAGCATAGTGATACAAGTTGTGTTTGGTGGGAAAAGGAGGAGGATGGATAAGACCAAAGCAAAAATACGTTGCAAACTATATGAACCAGTATTAAATCCTCTTAAAAACTGGATAAATTTTTCTGATTGTGTCTACTTAAGGCAATCATGCCACCCCCATCCCTTCACTGTTTCTGTGTTTCTTAATTTCTGTCACCACTGGTAAACCATTTTTATAAAAACATACATTGACTTCTGATCAAATCTGAAGCTAATTTTTAATCAGATATCATAATACAATTTTTTTGAAAATGATGTATATGAATTTATAATTCCATATAGGAAAAAATATGTTAATTTATTTTATTTCTAGCTTGGAATTCCACAAAATGGAATATAATAACTTTAACTTCCTATCCTATAAAGTCTTTGCGGTTAGAGGCCCTGTTTAATTCTTCTACTATATTTATCCCCAGCACAAAGCATAATTAGGTCACGAGTGATGACCGAATAAATGTCTACTAAGCTAATGCCACATGATTAGTCTTTAATTGCTTATATTTGATTGACCACATTTATTATGAAAACCAATATATTTGCTATTGTTGCTGACATCTTGTCTTCTTTTTATTACACCATTGTCCTTGTCCTTTTCTCTCCTTTCCCTCTTTGGTTGGATTAATTAAATTTTTACTCCTTTTAAAAAACTTCTAATTATAAGTGAAACGTAAGTTTATATTTATCTGTCTACCAGCTAACTTTAAGAAGCCTGTCTGACTTTGTGTTCTTTGTTAATATAGGGAATATGTTAACATCTAAAACCTCCATCTGGTCCTCCCAATATGAGAACTTTAGTACTTTTGATTTGTCTCTGACCACCGTGCCCTTAGGAGTTTCCCTGGTGGCTCAGAGGGTACAGAATCTGCCTGCATTGTGGGGATCCCAGGTTCGATCCCTGGTTTAGGAAGATCCCCTGGAGAAGGGAATGGCTACCGACTCACGGGATCACAAAGAACTGGACGTGACTAAGCAACTCACACACAAACACACACACTGGTGCCCTTAAGCTGCCTTCAATCTGGAATTCTTGTAATATTTTTCATTATGTCTCTACTTTCTTAAAAACCATTTCTTAAGAATTTTATCAAGTGTTCCAGCCATGTTGTGAATTGCTATTTAGAATTAACTATTTAATTTTACCTGTTTATTTACTCATCACTGTTTCTTGTGTCCTGATCTTTCTTAGATCTGTTTTCATTCTGCTATAGTACTTCTTTAGGTATTCTTTCAGAAATGGTTCTAGATAGCAAATTATGTGAGGTACTTTATATGTAGATTATTTATTCACACATCTCCTGATATAAAAAGGGATTCAAGGCAGAGAATGCATTGTGCAGGTTTTCAAGTTAGGAAGTTGATGAGGAGAACGTACGTGGTTCTAAGATCTTTGTGTGTGCTTCCATTAAGACTAGACTTTTTATTTTTCTTTTATGTGCTGAATGTTTTTACAGGTATGATTTAAAATTAATTATAACTTATTTGCTAAGAATTTTTCTCTTGGAGAAAAAAAAGAACTTGTTACATATCATACAGTTAAAAATATGTACTTCAATAAATAGTTAATAAGCATCTTTTCTATGCAAAAAATAAACAGTATTGATACCCAGTATGTTTCCAACAAGTACCCAGTATGTTCCATGTGGAACATACTGCATACAGTACTCGGTAAAATGTATTAAAATATGCATTTTTTTCATGTTATAGATTAAATTTGGCCTTTATAACTCTGGAGTTTTGTTTTAAGAATATTTTAAAATTAAATATATGTAAAGTAAAATTTAAAGATCTGTTATTATCATCTTTAATCAGATTGGGGTACAAGTTGTACAACTTTTTAAATACCATTATCTAATTTTGGGTACTTAGCTAAGTTAACAACATGTTACGGCAATTCAAGAGATGAGAGGGTTTCACTTTGCTTTTTTTACTTCACAAAGATTAACATGGCAAAGACCTTTCACGTCAGTTTTGTTGTAAGTGAAAGAACTATCTATTTTGCAGATATATGTGATTTTAATGTAGACTGTATTTTCTGATATTTTTCAGTCTTATCTCTTTATTTCTACTTTTGGGTTTATTTGTGTAAGACTATTGTAGAGCTAATGGATGACAGGATTATAGTACAACATTGGTATCTCATTTTAAAAGCATTCAGGGAGTTAGTTTGACACAACAAAGAATATAGTTTGAAAATGAAGGACAAAGAACAAAGGGAAGTAGAGGAAAAATTTGGCAGTGTGAATAAACAAAAATAAAATAAATGGAAATGAAGGCTGAATAGTCTGCACCTTTGAAAGATTTTAGTTTTCCTGCAAATTAGCCTTCCAGAAAAACGGTACCAGTTTATACTCTCAGCAGCTGTATAAAGTGTTATCTTCTTCTGGTTACATTGGCCAACCCTTGAGTATTACCATCTTCCTACTTTCTTTACTAATCCCATAGGTGAAAAGTAGGATCTCATTGTTTTAATTTACATTTCTAATGACTAGGAAGAGTGAACATTCTTCTTCTTATATATTATTTATCATTTGTAATTCTCTTCTGAATTGTTTATTAACTTTGTGTGTGTGTGTGTGTGTGTGTGTATGGCTGGAAGTAAGAGCAGGGCTTGAGTCAGACAGACCATTATTTATATCCTGGCTCTGTCTTTTAAGCTTTGTGTATTTTGGGGCAAGTAATGTAATCTCTCTGAGCCTAGTTTCTTCATTTGTAAAACAAGAATACTTATAATACCTATGTAAATGTTATGAGGACTAAATAAAATAATATATAGCTAAATCCCTTATCAAGTGTTAGATACGCATTAGTAATGCTATTGCTGATTATTAAAAGGATAATGCATTTAATATTTTTCCCAATTGATTGCTTGATGTTTAAGATTTTTTTCTCTACAGAAATTAAAAAACATTTATTAGTAGCATGTCAGTCTTTTCTTTTATAATGTTTACTTTGGGATTATGTTAAGAAAATTGTTCTTCACACCCTATACTATAAAAATATGATGGAAGTATTTTTGAATGTGACTGAGCTATAAATTGAATAATTAATTTTAGTGACTCACACTAAGAAGGTAGACTGATAATATGATTTTTCATTTGTTTGGGAAAATGTTAGCTTTTACTCTTGTTGAAAAAATTCAGAAGACATTAATTCACATATTTAACAAATTATTATTAGTTTTTATCTTTTTAAAAGACTTTGACAATACAGCCCCTGGATTATTTGTGTGTTTAGGAAAGGCCTACTTTATAATGTGTCCATTAGAAAATGGTGCTGTCCTTAGGCCAATGAATTAGATAAAGCCCCCTTCTCCACCCTCTCCTCCACTGTAGCTGAGTGACTTTTCAGGGTCAGTGTGAGTACACAGGCTTGGGAGAGAGGGAAGCATGAGCTAGAGTTTCCACATGACTCTTCCACCAGATTCATTTGGCACTGCCCAGATTATACCAAATTATCTGATGGCCCCTGTTTCTGGGCTTAGATTAATGAAATCAGATTAATTTTGAGGAATTAATGACTGACTTATCTAAAACCACTTGCATGATTCAATTGGATGGAGCAAGCTTTTATACTGGTACTTTTATAAAAACAAGAAAAACCTTTTTATTCGAATATTGCAGGCAAAAAATAAGAGAGCAGTAAGACAAAGCACACAGCCCTCTATTCTTCCACCCTGAGTATTAATTCAGTGTGTTCTTAAGGGTTGGTTTCTCCCTCCCAGTAAATAGTGTTGTTAACGACCCATCTGAGGCCATGTCTTTTTGAATGTTTTTCTTGTTATGGGAAAATTGATAGGTATGAGGTTGCGTCTCCCGCAAAATGTGCTTTGCAGAAGTCTCACCCTGTCACTATGCTTAATCATCCCATGGCGCTCCTCTCTTACTTTATTCTTCTGTAGACTATTATTCATGATTCTTTCTTGCTAACCCTATAGCCATTTTTACTTTGTTCTTTGGAACTCTCATTCCATTATGAATACATTCTAATTTATCTTCAAGTCTGTTCAGAAAATGTCTTCATTTTCTTGCTTTGAGATTTGGCTGTGTCCCAAGGTTCTTCCTGCAACTGCAGTTTTTCCCCCACCCCTCAAGGCAATGTCGGTAACAATCCTCTTTACCTTCTTCAAAGCCTCAGGTTTTCTTTCTCATGTTAAGAAGTCCTCTTTGGAGGTTTGCCACCTTATTCAGTGACAGCACACACAGTTCAGTTCAATTCAGTCTCTTAGTTGTGTCCGACTCTTTGCAACCCTATGAACTGCAGCACACCAGGCCTCCCTGTCCATCACCAACTCCCGGAGTTTACTCAAACCCATGTCCATTGAGTTGGTGATGCCATCCAGCCATCTCATCCTCTGTCGTCCCCTTCTCCTCCTGCTGTCAATCTTTCCCAGCATCAGGGTCTTTTCTAATGAGTTAGCTCTTCGCATCAGGTGACCAAAGTATTGGAGTTTCAGCTTCAGCATCAGTCCTTCCAATGAACACCCAGGACTGATCTCCTTTAGGATGGACTGGTTGGATCTCCTTGCAGTCCAAGGGACTCTCAAGAGTCTTCTCCAACACCACAGTTCAAAAGCATTAATTCTTCGGTGCTCAGCTTTCTTTATAGTCCAGCTCTCATACATGATTACTGGAAAAACCATAGCTTTGACTAGATGGACCATAGCTTTGACTAGATGGACCATAGCTTTGACTAGATGGACCTTTGCTGGCAAAGTAATGTCTCTGCTTTTTAATAGGCTGTCTAAGTTGGTCATAACTTTTCTTCCAAGGAGCAAGCGCCTTTTAATTTCATGGTTACAGTCACCATCTGCAGTGATTTTGGAGCCCAAGAAAATAAAGTCTGTCATTGTTTCCACTGTTTCTCCATCTACTTGCCATGAAGAGATGAGACCAGATGCCCTGATCTTCGTTTTCTGAATGTTGTGTTTTAAGCCAACTCTTTCACTCTCCTCTTTCACTTTCAACAAGAGGCTCTTTAGTTCTCTTCGCTTTCTGCCATAAGGGTGGTGTCATCGGCATATTGACTTCACATTCCAGGATGTCTGGCTCTAGGTGAGTGATCATACCATCATGATCGTCTGAGTCGTGAAGATCTTTTTTGTATAGTTCTTCTGTGTATTCTTGCCAATACACCTTTTCTTAATATCTTTTGCTTCTGTTACATCCATACCATTTATGTCCTTTATTGTGCCCATCTTTGCATGAAATGTTCCCTTGGTATCTCTAATTTTCTTGAAGAGATCTCTAGTCTTTCCCATTCTGTTGTTTTCCTCTAGTTCTTTGCACTGATCACTGAGGAAGGCTTTCTTATCTCTCCTTGCTAGTCTTTGAAACTGCATTCAAATGGGTATATCTTTCCTTTTCTCCTTTGCTTTTAACTTCTCTTCTTTACACAGCTATTTGTAAGGCCTCCTCAGACAACCATTTTGCCTTTTTGCATTTCTTTTTCTTGGGGATGGTCTTGATCCCTACCTCTTGTACAATATCATGAACCTCTGTCCATAGTTCTTCAGGCACTCTGTCTATCAGATCTAATCCCTTGAATCTATTTCTCACTTCCACTGTATAATCATACAGGATTTGATTTAGGTCATACCTGAATGATCTAGTGGTTTTCTCTACTTTCTTCAATTTAAGTCTGAATTTGACAATAAGGAGCTCATAATCTGAGCCACAGTCAGCTCCTGGTCTTGTTTTTGCTGACTGTATAGAGCTTCTCCATCTTTGGCTGCAAAGAATATAATCAATCTGATTTCAGTATTGGCCATCTGGTGATGTCCATGTGTAGAGTCTTCTCTTATGTTGTTGGAAGAGGGCATTTGCTATGACCAGTGCGTCCTCTTGACAAAACTCTTATTATGCTTTGCCCTGCTTCGTTCTGTACTCCAAGGCCAAATTTGCCTGTTACTCCAGGTGTTTGACCAGAGAAGGCAATGGCACCCCACTCCAGTACTCTTGCCTGGAAAATCCCATGGACGGAGGAGCCTGGTGGGCTGCAGTCCATGGGATCGCTAAAAGTCGGACACGACTAAGTGACTTATCTTTCACTTTTCACTTTCCTGCATTGGAGAAGGAAACGGCAACCCACCCCAGTGTTCTTGCCTGGAGAATCCCAGGGACGGCAGAGCCTGCTGGGCTGCCGTCTGTGAGGTCGCACAGAGTTGGACACAACTGAAGCGACTCAGCAGCAGCAGCAGCCAGGTGTTTGACTTCCTACTTTTGCATTCCAGTCCCCTATAGTGAAAAGGACATCTTTTCTGGGTGTTAGTTCTAGAAAGTCTAGTAGGTCTTCATAGAGCTGTTCAACTTGGGCTTCTTCAGCATTACTGGTCAGGGCATAGACTTGGATTACTGTGATATTGAATGGTTTGCCTTGGAAACGAACAGAGATCATTCTGTCATTTTTGAGATTGCACCCAAGTACTGCATTTTGAACTCTTGTTGACTATGAGGGCTACTCCATTTCTTCTAAAGGATTCTTGCCCACAGTAGTAGATATAATGATCATCTGAGTTAAATTCAACCATTCTAGTCCATTTTAGTTCACTTTTTCCTAAAATGTCGATGTTCACTCTTGCCATCTCCTGTTTGATCATTTCCAATTTGCCTTGATTCATGGCCCTAAAGAGCAATGTTGCTCTTTACAGCATCAGAATTTGCTTCTATCACCAGTCACATCCACAACTGGGTGTTGTTTTTGCTTTGACTCCGTCTCTTCATTCTTTCTGGAGTTATTTCTCCCCTGATCTTCAGTAGCATATTCGGCACCTACCGACCCAGGGAGTTCATCTTTCAATGTCCTATCTTTTTGCCTTTTCATACTGTTCATGGAGTTCTTCAGGCAAGAATACTGAAATGGTTTGCCATTCCCTTCTCCAGTGGACCACATTTTTTCAGAACTCTCTGCCGTGACCTGTCCGTCTTGGGTGACCCTACAAGGCATGGTTCATAGTTTCATTGAATTAGACAAGGCTGTGGTCCATGTGATCAGATTGCTTAGTTTTCTGTGATTGTGGTTTCCAGTCTTTCTGCCTTCTGATGGAGAAGGATAAGAGGCTTATGGAAGCTTCCTGATGGGAGAGACTAACTGAGGTGGAAACTGGGTCTTGATCTGATGGGCGGGGCCATGCTCAGTAACTCTTTAATCCAATTTTCTGTTGATGGGTGGAGCTGTGTTCCCTCCCTGTTATTTACTTGGGGCCAAACTATGGTGGAGGTGATGAGGATAATGGCGACCTCCTTCAAAAGGTCCCATGCATGTACTGCTCCTCTCAGTGCCCCCAACCCTGCAGCAGGTCACCACCCACCCACACCTCCACTGGAGACTCATGGACACTCCCAGGCAAGTCTGGGTCAGTCTCTTGTGGGGTCACTGCTCCTTTCTTCTGGGTCCTGGGGCACACAAGGTTCTGTTTGTGCCCTCCAAGAGCATGCACGTACACATCTTATTCAGCCACACACTGCCTTTCATCATTGTTGTGATCTATCAGCCCCTTCATAATGCCCTTCATTTTTTCAGGATTTTGGACCTCCACTGTAATCCTTGCCATTCTCATGGGCCTTTTCAGTGACCATGTGGACAATCCAACCAACCTGGAGGCTTCTTTAACCTCAGTGTTCTGGCCCCTTCCTTTTCTTCCCAGTCTATTATGACCCTCATTGTTATACTTTCTTCTCCATCCATCCTAGACTCTGGGGTGACCATTTTGTCATTTTTGCCAGTACCCTCTGAGATCTGGATTAATAGACCAGGATGCATGGCCTCATTAAAGGGAAGAGTATAATTATTGGATAGTTGCCACTAGAGATTTATGGTCTTTAATTTCAGATCACTTCTTGGCACTGTTCTACATCTTTACCACTTTTCTCAAATCCCCTTTTCTACTACCCCACCCCCTTTTTTGGTCTCAGCAATAATCCTGCTTCCTATTTCATAGAGAAATTTGAGGCTACACAGCTTGAGTTCTTCCAACTTTTTCTTACTATTGGGACTTCCCTGGTGGCTCAGATGGTAAAGCATCTGCCTACAATGCAGGAGACCCAGGTTCAGTCCCTGGGTTGGGAAGATCTCCTCAAGAAGGAAATGGCAACCCACTCTAGTATTCTTGCCTGGAAAATCCCATAGACGGAGGAGTCTAGTAAGCTACAGTCCATGGGGCCACAAAGAGTCGGACACGACTGAGCAACTTCACTTTCACTTTTCTTCCTATAACTACAAACATCTCTCCCCTCACTTACATTCTTTCCTATATAATTGACGGGAGAGAGAGATGCTCTTTCTGCTAGTAATCCCACCAACTCTGCTTCTATAGAAAGGTAGTTTATCACTTATTTACTCTGAAGCAAACAGCTCGATAGCCAAAAAACAATCTGATTAAAAATCAGCAAAGGACTTGAATAGATATTTTTCCAAAGAAAACGTACAAATGGCCAACAGGTACATGAAAAGATGCTTATTATCTCTAATCATTAAGGAAATGCAAATCAAAACCACAGTGGGATATTGACTCACATCTGTTAGAATGGCTTCTATCAAAAAGACAAGAGACAACAACTGCTGATGAGGATGTGGAGAAAAGGGAATGCTGGTGCATTGGTGGGAATGTAAATTAGTATAGCCACCATGAAAAGCATCGTGGAGGTTTCTCAAAAATTTAAATATAGAACTACTATATGACCCAGCAGTCGTACTTCTGGCGTATATCTGAAGGAAATGAGATATCTGCACTCCCATGTTCGTTGCAGCACTATCCACAATAGCCCGGATATAGAAACAACCTTAGGGTTGATGGATGAATGGATAAGGAAGACGTGGTGTACATATATACAATGCAATATTATTCATCCATAAGAAAGAAGGAAATCATGCCATTTGCAACAACATGGTTGAACATTATCCTAGGTTCAATTAGAGTAAATCAAAAACTGTATGATCTCACTTATATTTATAATCTAAAAGAAAAAGTCTAATTTATAGAAAGTAGAATGGTGGTTAACAGATGTTAGGAGATGGGGGAGGTCCTGGTCAAAGGATACAAGCCTTCAGTTATAAGATGAATAAGCTCTGGGGAATCTCATGTACAATGTAGTGGTGCCATAGGTAATAATACTATGTTTGTAATTGAAACGTTCTAAGAGAATAGACCTTACATGTTCTCACCAGGATGAAAAAAAGGTCAGCTGTGAAAGGTGATGAATGTGTTAACTAACTTGATTCACAAAGTATATGCGTGTGAAATCATTGGACTATACATTTTAAAGTTTGATTTGTGTCTCTTACTGTAAATAGTGATAGCTCAGAAATTGCTTGTTAGTACTCATTTAAAGTGCTACTGAACTTATTGGTTTATTAAATCATTATTATTACTTTTGAAAAAGGATAATACAGAAAATGTATTTCAAAAAGAATTTCTTTTAGCTCTTCACTTTGTATCTGCTTTACAAAATAATTTAGATTGAAACAAAATTTCAGAAATTGTACAACTTTAGCTTGATTTTTATGCATTTAGAAAAATACAGTTCATTTATTGACCAGAAGAAAAAGTGAGATCAATGAATTTAAATATAACAGTTCTCCAGGGAAGGCACACAAATGGCTAATATGCACTTTTGAAAAAAAATGCAAAAAATAAGCCAGTTTGAAAATGCTAGTGAAAACCACAATGAGATACCACTTCTCACACAGTAGGGTGGTTATAATAAAAAAAAAGACAGACAATAACAAATGTTGGCAAGGATGTAGAAAAATTGAAACCCTCCTGCATTGCTGGAGGGAATGTAAATGGTATAGCCTCTTTGGAAAACAGTTTGGCAGCTCTTCAAATGTTAAACAAAATTAGCATATGATCTTTTTGGCATATACCACTCCTAGGATATAGCCAAGAGAATTGAAAACATATGTTTACATAACTTGTACACAAATATTCATAGCAGAGTTTTTCGTAAGAGCCAAAAGATGTAAACAATTCAAATGTCCATCAACTAATGAATGGATAAATAGAATGTGGTAAATCCATATAGTGGAATATTGCTCAGCCATAAAAACAGATGAAATACTGATGCATTCTATAACATGATGAACATGGAAAACATTATGTGAAAAAAGTAATGAAAGAGGACATATTATATGATTCCATTGATATGAAAAGTCCAGAATAGTCAAATCTATAGAGACAGAATATAGGTTAGTAGTTGCCCAGGGCTAGAGCATCTAGAGGGGAACAGAGTGACTACTCAGCTTCCCTGGTGGTTCAGATGGTAAAGAATCTGCCTGCAATGCGGGAGACCTGGGTTCCATCCCTGGGTTGGGAAGATCCCCTGGAGAAGGGCATGGCAACCCACTCCAGTATTCTTGCCTGGAGAATCCCCATGGATAGAGGAGCCTGGCGGGCTACAGTCCATGGGGTTGCAAAGAGTTGGACATGACTGAGCGACTAAGCCTGCACATAGTGACTGGTAATGGATACAACAGGTGTGTGTGTGTGTGTGTGTGATTTTCCCTTTATCCTCTCTTTCACTTTTATAGGTTCGTTGAAATAACTGGGCATTTGGGTTTCAGATTATCAGTAATTGTTTTTCTTAGGAAATGCCTCATCCATTTATAAAATCCTTTTTTATGTTACCTTATACTTTAAATCACATTATCAATGGCTATATTGATTTAGCTTTAAAATAACTCTTGTAAGTTCTGCTTATGATAGGTGTTTCTTACGTAGTAAGTCTTACCTGGTCTTGAGCTTTTTTTTCTAATGTTTAAAGAACAGATAGTTTAGAACCACAACAGGAGTGGTATATGTTCTGTTTCCTTGACTTGTTATGAGCACTTCAAAGGATTTTGGTAGTTTTCGCTAAATTGTTTTCCAGAAAAATTGTGGTGATTTAACTTAGCTTCTAGACTTCCCTGTAGCTCAATGGTAAAGAATCTGCCTGTGAGGCAGGAGACCAGGGTTCAGTCCCTGGGTTGGGAAGTTCCTCTGGGGAAGGGAGTGGCAACCCACTCCAGTATTCTTGCCTGGAGAATTCCATGGACAGAGGAGCCTGGCGGGCTACAGTCTCTGGGGTCGCAAAGAGTCGGACACGACTGAGTGACTAACACAGTAACTTCTCGGTGGATTCTGTGGGCATCTCCATTTCTCCCTGCTCTCTTTCCTCAGTATTGAATATTTTCATCCTATTTAATACCTGATAATGTATGTCATGTTTGAAACCCAGTATCTCATTAATGTTTCAATTTGCATTCTTTGTGTTTATATTTTTAAATACAATTATTAAACTTTTTTCTTTTATGTATTACTGGTTTATATTATTTGCCCATTTTTAATTGGGTATTTTATATTTTTCTTGCTCTGTAAGTTCTCTTTTTATAGTAAGGATATCATCGTATATGTATGATACAAATAATTCACGCAGTTAATATTTTATTTAGTATGTTCTATGGTTGTCACCAGACCAAAAGTTGTTGAGATTTCATTAGGAAGATGGTAAGAGCACGAAATCCCAGCTCAGGGACTTGTTCCTGTGTAATTTGGGAGAGTCTGAATCTCTTGTCATTTATGTTAGCTGCTCAGTCATGTCAGACTCTTTGCAACCCCGTGGACTGTAGCCCGCCAGGTTCCTCTGTCTATGTAAATCTCCAGGCAAGAATACCAGAGCCAGTAGCCTTTCCCTTCTCCAGGGCATCTGCCTCAAGTCTCCCATATTTCAGTCAGATTCTTTACAGTCTGAGCCACCGTCTCTTAACTCCTGCTAAAACTGGTGTAAAACAATAGTGTCAGCTTCATGGGACTGTTGGGTGAATTAAATGACCTAAAGAACTTAGCTAATACTTGTCATAATTTACTAAACACTGATCATTTCTAGCTGTTACTATTTGTGTCCTTTTTAACAAATGAGCTAAGTAGAGATAAAGAGATTAACTTGGAACAAATGAATGTAGGAGTTGTATTTGTTGCCCTGTCTGGTTTTAACCTTTCCCACAGGTGAACTTGCTGGAGACCTTTTCACACTGTGGCGTTTGGGTCCTGTTTGTCAGAACGACTGCCATTGGAACCTCTCCTCCCTTTTGTAGCATATTCGATATTCAGATCTCATTCTCCTTTTGTTTCAACAACTTGGGAATTTTTTGGGTACTCATTGTGTAGGTTTTCAATTAACTGGACTTTTCAAATAAATACAGTTCAGCCGCACAGAGTACTGCTTTCAGATACAGTATATACTGCATTTAAGTCTGTTTTTCCTACTTACCTAATGATGGCATTTGTACAAGTGAAAGATGTATCTAGTGAACAAGTGGGTGTTTCTAGCTCTGGATATGCCATGGAGGCTTTAATTCTTTTTTATTAGTGACTTTTAAAAAAATCTCTCCCAGATGCTTGGAGGAATGGGAACATGAGCTTTCCACAGGGAAGTCTTACTTGTATTGTTTCTTTTTATATAAGTTTTATGTAACTGTCTATTTTGTGGTTGAATAAAATATGTCCTCTCTATGGTTACCAGTGTAACCTTTGTACACATGCTACCCATGATTCTCAGATCTCCTTTTTAAAATCCCACATGCACAAATGAATGCAAATTTTATACTCTTTTACCTTTGAAAAATTTGTGAGGATCTGTATATCCTTTGGATCATTAGATTAGCAAATGCTTAACTTCTCACAAAATTCCCCTTAAAAGATATTTAGCTATTTTTAGTTTTCAAATATTCAAACATACATGCCTTTTAGAAAGACAGAATATATGTATATGATTATTAATGAAAGGGAAGAAAGAATTACTGCTACACCATAATCTATTGCTTATGTCATTGTAAACTAGATTGTTTATAATATATATTTTGTGTCTACGTGTATATTTATATTTGTGTGTGTTCACTTGCTCAGTTGTGTCCAATTCTTTGCAGCCCCATGGTTTGTAGCCCACCAGGCTCCTCTGTCCATGGAATTCCCCAGGCAAGAATACTGGAGTGGGTTGCCATTTCCTTCTCCAGGGGAACTTCCTGACCCAGGGATTGAACCTGAGTCTCTTGTGTCTCCTGCATTGGCAGGTGGATTACTGCTAGCACCACCTGGGAAGCCCCACATTTATATTTAATATATACTAAATATATAACATATGTAATGTATAATACATGTATGCATATGAGTGAGTGAAAGTCGCTCAATTGTGTCTGACTCTTTGGGACACCATGGACTGTAGCCTGTCAGGCTTCTCTGTCCATGGGGATTCTCCAGGCAAGAATACTGGAGTGGGTATCCTTCCCTTCTCCAGGGGATCTTCCCAACCCAGGGATCGAGCCCAGGTCTCCAACATTGCAGGTGGGATTCTTTACCATCTGAACCACCAGGGCATATACATAAAACAGAGGATGTCATTTGTCATGATTTGATTTTATAAGAACAGAGTATTAGCATCTGAAAAAGAAACATTAAAGATGGTGTAATCCAACACTCATTTAAAAATGATACAAACTTAGAGGGATTCCCCAAGGTCTCATGTGGAAGAATCTAGTCAAGAATTTGGGGCTGTGTTCATGATACCATTACTATAGTCATATTTTCATTCAATTCCAAAGCCTTTTAATGTTGTAGTCACTATTGTTAGTGTGCATGTATGTGTGTGTGTGTGTGAGAGAGAGGCTCAGCCCTTTCCATTTATTCCTATCCAGTAATTTGGCAGATTTCCTTTAAACAAATGTCATTAATTTAGGAGCAGGTTGATGAGATATCACTGAAGCTAATGAGAAAAAAAAAAAATAGCGAGTTTCCTCTCACTGAAAATGTTCAATAGCCTCCCTAGTACCTACAATATGTTATGTATTTTTTTCATCTTGCAGCCTCAGTAGAATAATAAGTGGTTACTTGATTTTGCCTTTACCTGTGTTCTTCGTTCTGCTTACTGAGGGCTTTGAAATTGTATGCCGTGTTCAAAGGTTTCTAAGTAACCCAAAGTGAAAGTGAAAGTCACTCAGTCCTGTCCGACTCTTTGCGACCCCATGGACTATACAGTTCATAGTATTCTCCAAGCAAGAATACTGGAGTGGGTAGCCTTTCCCTTCTCTAGCAGATCTTCCCGACCCAGGAATCAAACTGGGGTCTCCTGGATTGCAGACGGATTCTTGACCAGCTGAGCCACAAGGGAAGCCCCCAAGTAGCCCAAGACCATCCTAATTAACTGGATAGGCTTAATGGGATTGAGAATGATGTTCCAATGGCTGTGCCTTTTCATTAAGCAAAATTATTAAGAGTACAGCAAGCTCTGTTTAATTACACTGATGCTGGTACCCACTCCTTTTGAGGAATTTAGTGCCCTGTATCTGCTAAGTAGCAGCTGACAGTCTCTCATCTATTGATGTCTCTTTTGGAGAAGAAAATGACAACCCAGTCCAATAGTCTTGCTTTGGAAGATCTCATGAACAGAGGACCTGGTAGGCTGCAGTCCATGGGGTTGCAAAGAGTCAGATGTGACTTAGTGATGAAGCAACAACAAATGTCTCTTTAAATTTCTAAAATGCCCTTTTCCCTACCTTCCAGACTAGGCACATTTGTTCAAATATCAGACCATGCTTTATTTATGCATTAATTCTTTCTTTTAAACATCAAGTGTTCTAACGGACTGGGCACTTAATGTGTATGGTGGAACGTTGACTCAGGCCCTGCCCTAACTGGATGGGTTCTTTAAATATGATTACAAAGAGGAGATAGGAGATTTTTGGACCTAGCAAATCTGCCCGTATCACCCTTTTACCCAGAGGTTTTCAGTGGCTTCCCTTTGGCTACACGGTGACATCTCTCCATCTTTGCATAAAATGGAAGGGCTTTCATGACCTGGCCCTCTTTCTGTCCATATTTAAGGCAGACTCCGAGTAACAGGCCAAGGGAGGTCTCTGGCTTTAAACTGAAACCTGGAGGACGAGTAGGAGAGATGTAGGCAAGGGAGGGGGAGGCTTGAATGAGAATATTCCCAAGAAATAGAATGAGACTCAGAGAAGGTCCTGCTGCTGCTGCTGCTAAGTCGCTTCAGTCGTGTCCGACTCTGTGTGATCCCGTAGACGGCAGCCCAGCAGGCTCCCCCGTCCCTGGGATTCTCCAGGCACGAACACTAGAGTGGGTTGCCATTTCCTTCTCCAGTGCATGAAAGTGGAAAGTGAAAGTGAAGTCGCTCAGTCGTGTCCGACTCTTAGCACCCCATGGACCGCAGCCCACCAGGCTCCTCCGTCCATGGGATTGTCCAGGCAAGAGGACTGGAGAGGGGTGCCATTGCCTTCTCCGTGAAGGTCCTGAGGTAGGATTAAACACAGCAAACCCCCTGTTGTCTTTCTTACCCTCGGTTGTTCATCTGAACCATTGTTGTTGTGCAGTCGCTCGGTCGTCTCCGACTCTCTGTGACCCCGTGAACCGCAGCACGCCAGGCTTCCCTGTCCTTCCAGTATCTCCCAGAGTTTGCCCAAATTCATGTCCACTAAGTCAGTGATGCCATCCAACCGTCTCATCCTCTGCCATCCCCTTCTCCTCCTGCCCTCAGTCTTTCCCAACATCAAGGTCTTTTCCAATGAGTTAGCTCTTTGCATCAGGTAGCCAAAGGATTGGAGCTTCAGTTTGAGCATCAGTCCTTCCAGTGAATATTCAGGGTTGATTTCCTTTAGGCTTGAACCATAGGCTAAAGAAAAAGACTTGAATAACTAGTTTTTCAGTTTTCTGAAAGATGATACATAACGAAGGCCACTTCAGATGCTTAGGAGAGAGGTTGATGACACTGCAGTGGGTGCCTTGGATTAGGCCCTCTGTCTGGTTTCTCAGGCTTAACTATCTCTGGTTGAGAGAGGCTGTGAGCTTGGAGGATCAGCACCCTGACAGATCACAAATCCGTAAGCCTCTCTTCTGATTTGGAGATCACCCCATCCTCTCATTTTTATCTCCAGCCTGCTTGGCAGTCTTAGAGATTTAGTGACTTTCTGGTGCTTTCTGTGTTTCTGCAAAACTCAAGTCCCTGAAGCCACGGCCAGGCCCTGGGCCTCGCCGGTTTTCCTGTGCTCGGCCTCGTGATGCTTCCAGTCCTGTTGCCTCTACGTTTAGACCCTGTACGCGTGATGCTCCGCAGTCTGCCTGAATACACTGTGTGGCCACACTGTTCCCACTGGCACTGGAGCTAGAGAATTGGGGTCTGAAAGATGAGGCGTGTCCACACATCCGTGAAACAGAATTCCTTGTTCGATGGCAGCATTCTACCTCTGAATCCTGCTGGTATTCAGGAGGGAGAAAGTCTGGGACCCTTGAATAGCTGCAGATGAAAGAAGAGCGTCCTATCCAGTGTCTAGCTCAGTCCCTATAGCCCTTCTTAGAATGGACACTATTATCCAGAACCACACTGAGGGCTGCCCCATGGCTGAGTGTCACAGCCTATAAAGCCACTCAGAGGCAAGCTAGGTGTTCGGCAAGATGTGCCTCGGCTTTTCCTGCCATTGAATCCCTCTGCCTATTTCGGATACCTACTTATTGTGGAACTCTGCTGGCTATCCCTTTGCTCTCTGTCCCTCATCTGATTTTCTGAATCACCTAAACCTGTTATCATATTTTTTTTCTAAAATGTAAATCTGCCACGTCACCCCTCTGCCCAGAGTATTCAGTGGCTTTCCACGGCTGTGGAATGAAGCCTGTCTTCCTTTGCATAACAAGGAAGGTCTTTCATGACCTGGATCCCTCTCTGTCCAAGGTGACATCCTTCTCTCCCCACTCTCACCCCTAACAATTTATATTTTATAAAACCTGAACTGATTCGCACAGAATGGAATTTATGTGCTGTTATGGCTGTTTCTGGGCTTCCCAGGTAATACTGGTGGTAAAGAACCCCCCTGCCAATGCAGGAGATATGAGAGACGCAGTTTCGATCCCAGGGTCAGGAAGATCCCCCGGAGGAGGGCAGTATTCATGTCTGGAGAATCCCATGGACAGAGCAGCCTGGCAGGCTTCGGTCTACAGGGCTGTAGAGAGTCAGACATAAGTGAAGGGACTCAGCACGCATGCGTGCACGTGGCTGTTTCTGGGCCTTTGCACACCCAGTGCACGCCCTTGGAATAGACTTTTTATTTCCCAGTAAGATAGGCATATGAAGGAAGGCTCTTTCTACTAGACTTCTGTGCCTCTGTAAAAGCATTATCCTTCTTTATTATGATTACTTGCCAGTCTCCATTCTCTTTATAAGGTTTTCGAGGATGAATCTATGTCTTTTCACGGTATTTTACCCTCAGCCTCTGGTAGAGTGGTAAACACATCCATCCACTAAATATTTACTGCTTTAGCAACAAGAGGAAGAGTGGTAAACAGACAGGCAGGGCTCCTGATCTTGAGGCGTTTACATTCTAGTGTGTATATGTGCCTGGCACTAAACCAGTAAACCGATGAACATGATGACATCTGATAAGAAGAGCAGCGGAAATGGAAAGGATCACATGTTAGGGAATGGTGATGTCGGGAAGGAGGCGCAAATTTAGACAGGATTTCTAGGAAAGCCTCACTGAGGAGGAGATATTTGAGCTAAGGTCTGAAGTATGAGAGTCCAAACAAAGAGTTTAAGGGAATGTTCTAAGCAGAGGAGAAAGCAAATATAATGGACTCTGATAAGCAATGAATTTGATATGTTCGGGAAACTGAAGAAGACCAATGTGGTTGGAGCACAATGAGGAGAGTGGTTCAAGATGTGTTTGGAGTTCCCTGGTGGTATAGTGGTGAGGAATCTGGGCTTTCAGTGCCTTCCTATAAGCTGTGCGGTGCGGCCAAAAAAAAGAGAGGTGGGTGGGAGTTGGATAATGTACACTTTTGTCTACCTTGAAATATCTCTAATTGGATGTGTCAGGTCTGGTCTAATTATGCACAGGCCCTGTATTGGAGAAGGGGTCAGCGGAGGATGAGATGGTTAAATAGCATCAACAGACTCGATGGACTTGAATATGAGCAAACTCCAGGAGATAGTGGAGGAGGGGGAAGCCTGGCATGCTGCAGTCCGTGGGGTTGCAAAGAGTTGGATACGACTTAGTGACTGAACAACAACTGTATTGGTTGTCTTCATCTTCTGCATAGCCTTAGGATCAACTCCTCCCCAGTACTCCTCTCACCAGGCCCCAAATCACTGCTATAAGCATGTTAAATGTATCTCTCCTTGGTTTTATTTATGGAATTTCACCAGATCTGGAAACATTACGGGAATCAACTTGGCTCCAATGTTTCGTCTTCGGAGCTGGCCTTTGACGGGACTCATATCACAATGAATTCAGGATGATGTTAACAGTGATTACAGAGGAACAGGCCCAAGCACAGGTCAGAGACTTCTAAGTAATACCAAGAATGGGAATCCTTGCATTTGTTCCTGGCTTTTGTCTTCATCTGAACCAGCAACATGAAAAAGGAAAGAAAAACTCCATAACCAGTTCACTCTCCACCCTAGCAGAAAGTTAGTATAGAACCCAGTGCATAGATCATGAGTGAACTCTAGAAATCTTACTATGCTTTTCAGAGATGGCAATGGAATTGTTTTTGTTTTATTAAAACAATTGCTCATATTAATGAGCAATGAAGGAAGTAACTGCTGATCTGAAGTCTCTAAAAGGCTTCGGGATAGTAGTGAAGTGGACTACACATTCTTCCAGCTGCCGCTGTTCACAACACTCTTGACAGTTAAAATACATCACACATTCTCTTGTCCTTTTAATGTAAACATTTACTGCTTAAAGTGGACTATAGAATCAAACCAAAATAGAAGGATGCAGACTGATATTTCAGAGGTGAAGCTAAACACGAGACTAAATTAAATAAAAGTAATTTGCAATCTAACTCATAGTTACATATTGTACATTATACTGTGTTTGTCCCTGGGAAAGCTTAAACAGAGGGCTTTCATTGCTTGCTTTATTTTTACAACCTGTTACCAGAAGGGGATTTCCTACAGAAGGCAAAATTTTGAGTTAGAATAAAGTTAAGAAAATATGGGAAATGTTTTAAGGTAAGGATAGGCTCCTTGAGGCTGATTTTCTTCTGTGCTTGAGCATTGTCTAGAGTCAGGAAAATAATGCCATGTCTGGTTTTTGTTGTTGTTGATCTCCCCAGGAAAAACTCGACCTCCGTCTTTCTCTCCCCATTGGCATCTGGCCCATGCCTTTACCTTCAACTCTTATAACTTCTTTCAAATTGTATTAAATTTGAAGACAAAGAGCCTTCCAAATGACCCACATTTGAATCCTGGGCCTACTTCTGGGCTGACTTGAGTAAGATATGGATTTTTTTTTTTTAAAGGGTATAAAATTTTGCTTAAAAATCCCAGTAGTTAATTTCTTTTTTTTTTTTTTTTTTTACACAATGGAATATTACTCAGAATCCCAGTAGTTAAAAATGTGGCATTCTATAAAATGTTAGACCCGATAAGAAATTCTGGTATCCTTGAACTTATTAGTAGTTTTACCCTGAAAGGAAAAATTATAAATGAATATAACTTCAAATTTGTTCACTTTTCTGTCTTGCTTAAGATTTCCATGCACAACACATAAATTTATCAAACTCCTTTCCTGGTGACAGTACATCATTAGATTACTTCAGTGAGTATTCAGGAGATTTTAATCTTATGAGTCATAAAATTC
This sequence comes from Cervus elaphus, assembly GCF_910594005.1. Classification (NCBI taxonomy): domain Eukaryota; kingdom Metazoa; phylum Chordata; class Mammalia; order Artiodactyla; family Cervidae; genus Cervus; species Cervus elaphus. The sequence continues at coordinate 46,705,730 of NC_057817.1, read as the reverse complement.
TTTTATTCCCCAAAGAATTTCCTGTGTCTGCCTGGAATTTCACGTCTTTGTAGTTTTAGCGGGACTCCTTGAAGCAGTTACTTTCTAAATGACTGTATTCTTGAGGTCTGTATGTAATACCTGGGAGGCCGGGTCACAGATTGAGTCCTGTTTTTCAAGAAAATTGAAAAATGAATCCCTTTCACTGCCTTAGTTCTGGTGATTTTATTCAGAAATTTCCTTCAACTTTTTAACCTCTTCCTCTCATGATGGAGATATTTTCACTTGCTGCTTATGCAGTCGGTTCCCAGCATTAGCCTTTTGTGCCCACGTAGGCCTGTTTTTGTTTCTTTCTGTGAATATCCTCCAGTTACTGGATATTAGTGCATTGCTGGCCTGTTCCATCAGGTTTTCATCACTCACTTGGTGTAAAGGAAAAGAGATAGAGTTACAAATATATAGGACCATTTAGCAATTGATGAGAAATGCCTTTGGATATCCTTTACCCTCTCTTTTTTTTTTTTTTTAAGCCCTTTTTGAAGAAGGTGAAAGTGAGGTTATAGTGGAAAGCCAGAACCCTTGTGTATTCCCATTTAAAAGGTCCAGGGGAGTGAAGATGATACTTTTTGACATGTGAGTTTCAGACATTCTTGGTGATTATTGTTAATATACACTTCACTTATGTGAAGAGCTTCATCTGCGTGTGCATGTCTTTATGTGTTTTAAAAGATAATGCCTAACTGCATTCTGATAATAAATGGCAGATGAACAAGCACGGAGGAGACTGAAGTCCGTCTGGATATGCTATTTGGCAAGATTCATCTAGCCCAGGACAAACAAAAAGTGGAAGCCTAGTAGAACATCGACTCTAACCAATAAATTATTCAGTAGTTGATTACCAGGAAGTCTTTTATCAGATTTCAGTATGTTTGGTGTCATTAAAACAAATCTAGAATTTTATCCAAAAAGCTAGGACCTTATATAATATTTGCTTTATGGCTACTTTCTCATTTTTCAGCAAAGGGTTTTAAAAATGTTTTAAATCAATAAAAGAAGATAAAAGAATATACATATCAGATACATGTTTTACTTGGTTGATGAGTATATCACTTATTTTTAGAGCAGAGAAAAAAGTCAATGCAGTAATTACTTTCTGTTCACTATATGTGAAAATATAAGTCCTTGGAATGTAGCACACATTATCATTGCATAATCTATATCCATATGCTGTTTATAACAAGCTGAAATGTTAGACCCATGAGAAAAGAACCAGATTCTGGCACAGGACAGTTTTGTGGTAAGGAAAGATGAATGGATTCCAAAAAAAAAAAAAAAAATTGTTAAAAGCTTGATGTTTCCACAGTAAAATAAGAGAACTGAAATGGGGGTTTTAGAGATGTATGTTAACACAAACTGACGTTTAAAACAGCTAATTCCTTTCTTCGTCTGTGTTTTCCTCTGGCTCTTCTGATCCTGATTTGGGTAAATGAGCTGACTCACACCTTTCTTAGCAGGTAAGGATAGGAACACAGATGTCTGGCACTGTAGCCCTTGCCCATCCCCTGGCGTGGCCTGTCTTTAATAGCTGTTTTCTCTAACAATTAGAGGCAGATCTGTGCCGCTCAGCGATGCCTTGGTTGGAGCTTGCTGGCTTAACAGTTGTATTTTGCTAACGATGCTAGGACTACGTGTTTGATGGCCAGTGTGGGTATTTTCATATCGTGAAAAAGGCCTTTGCCCAAACATTTATTGCTCACCTCACCCTTTCTTAAATAAATTTAAGATAAGGAGATTGGTGAATATGAGAATGACTCAGTAAAAAATCTATTTGGAGCCCATTAAGATGGCCATTATTAAAAAAAAAAAGAAAATGGCAAGTGTTGGAGAGGATGTAGAGAAATTAGAATGCCTGAACATTGTTGGTGAGAATGTAAAATGGTGCAGCCAGTGTAGAAAACTGTATGGAAGTTCCTCAAAAATTAAACATAGCAATTCCACTTCTGGGCATATACTCAAAAGAATTGAAAACAGAGAATTGAACAGATGTTTGTACATCCACGTTCGTAGCAGCATTATTCCCAATAGCGAAAAGGGGTTAACAACTCAAATGTCCATTGAAGGAAGAATGGATATACAAAACATGGTATATACCCAAATTTGAATCTTAGTCTTAAAGAAGAATGAAATCTGATACATGCTACAATATGGATAAGTCTTGAATACATTATAGGCAGAAACAAAAGAACAAACATATGGTTACACGTATACGAGGTACCTAGAACAGTCAAATTCACAAAGACCTAGAGTCACAGAGACAGAAAGAATGGTGGTTAACAGACTAGCAGGCAGGGAGAGAGGGGAGTTGTTTAAGTGGTGCAGAGTTTCAGTCTAAGAAGTGGAAAAGTTCTGGGAGACAGACAGTGATGATGATTGCTCAATAATGTGGATATACTTAGTGGCACTGAACTGTACACCTAAAAATGATTAAAGTGGTAAATTTTATATTATGTATATTTTATCCCAATAATTGTGTGTGTATATAAATGTATATAAAATATTATTTTCTTGGGTTCCAAAATCATTGCACATGGTCACTGCAGCTATGAAATTAAACGATCCTTGCTCCTTGGAAGGAAAGCTATGACAAATCTAGACAGCATATTAAAAAGCAGAGACATCACATTGCCGACAAAGGTCCGTATAGTCAAAGCTATGGTTTTTCCAGTAGTCATGTATGGATGTGAGAGTTGGACCACAAAGAAGGCTGAGCACCAAAGAACTGATGTTTTGGAACTGTGGTGCTGGAGAAGACTCTCGAGAGTCCCTTGGATAGCAAGGAGATCAAACCAGTCAATCCTAAAGGAAATCAACTCTGAATATTTATTAGAAGGACTAATGCTGAAGCTGAAGCTCCAATCCTTTGGCCACCTGATGTGAAGAGCTGACTCACTGGAAAAGACCCTGATGCTGGGAAAGACTGAGGGCAGAAGGAGAAGGGGGAGACAGAGGATGAGACAGTTAGATGACATCACTGACTCAATGGACATGGGTTTGAGTAAACTCTGGGAGATAGAAAAGGACAGGGAAGCCTGGCATGCTGCAACACATGGGGTTGCAAAGAGTTTGACACAACTGAAGCATCTTAACACACACACACACACACACACACACACACAGTGTCAGAGCCCACAGGCCCATTGAGGGCTCAGCCCCACAAGACAAGCCTCCACCTTCTACTTCAGAGACCAGTCGCAAGGCCAAGTTGTTATTTGTACTGGTGACTGACCTGTGACTATAAATCGAAGGTTCCCAAGACTCCTCGCTCAGGTTTGATTAATATGCTAGGGCAGCTCACACAGTTCAGAAAAGCCATTCGCTGAGTAGATTATCAGTTTGCCATGAAGGGATATGACTCGGGTCCAGATAGATGGAGGAGATGCACAGGGAATGCAGAGGAGATGCGGGAAGTTGGTGCAGGGCTTCCATGCCTTCTCCTTAAGCACCACTGTCCTCGCAGTTCCACCTGTTAATCAAGTGTAAGTTTTCTGATCCCATCCTTTTGGGTTTTTATGGAGCTCAGTCTTCAACCCCTCTTTTCACCCAGGAGGTTGGGGTGCATGCGTGCGTGCATGCTAAGTTGCTTTAGTTGTGTCTGACTCTGCGACCCTGTGGATTGAAGCCTGCCAGGCTCCTCTGTCCATGGGATTCTCCAGGCAATAATACTGGAGGTTGCCATGCCCTCCTTCAGGGGATCTGCCCGACCCAGGGTTCAAACCAGTGTCTCCTGCCTTGCAGGAAGATTCTTTTACCATCTGAGCCACCAGGAAGCCCCAGGAGGTTGGGGAAGGAGGCTAATCCTCTCATCATGTGGTTGATTTCCCTTGGCAACCAACCCATAGTCTTAAAAAGTCACGGATTTCACATAAACTCAGGGGTGGTTGGTTGAAAGGGTCTTGTTAGGAATGACAAAAGACACCTTTGTTGCTCTGATCACTTAGGAAATTCCAAGGGTTTTAGGTTTGCCAGGAAGGGAACAAAGACCAAGTATATATGTCTTATTATAATTTACAATATCACAGTCTAGCCCCCGCTTCATGTATTGACCCCTTACAGCAAAACGATTGTAAAAGTCAAAAGGTACAGACACATTGCTAAAATCCCATTGTGCAATTAATAATTATCTAATCTACCACTGCAGCATATGTAAATGTGTTGCAGGGAGAGACCACATAGATTTGTATATTTATTTTATTATAAATATTAATAGGGCCTCCCGGATGGCTCAGATGGTAAAGAATCTGCCTGCAATGCAGGACACCTGCGTTTGATCTCTGGGTTTAGAAGATCTCCTGCAAAAGGGAGTGTCTACCCACTCCAGTATTCTTGCCTGGAGAATTCCTCGGACAAAGTAGCCTGGAGAGCTACAGTCCACGGGGTTGCAAAGAGTCAGACTCAGCAGACCAGCTAACACGTCGAGCTTCCGCGATGGCTCCGTGGCGATTAAGGAAACAGGAGACATGGGTTCATTATTTATACTATTATAAATCACAATATCATAGTATGTTAATACATATTATCTAATGTAATTTGCCATAACTTTTAATAGTAGTTATTTTACAAAGTCCTACACAAGAATTTTCTTCAAACCATCATAACTAGAGATTAAAGAGGAGAAAGTTAGATTTAAGGTACAGTGGCAAGAAGAAAAGACAGCCGTTCCTCCTATACTCTACTAAAGTCTAATTAAAATAACCAAAGCGATGCGGAAGAATTGTTCAAACACTGAGAATTACTACCAGATAAGGAAGGTTAGGATGTGACTATGGACCATGTTAAGGGAAGATTTGTCATTCTCCCTCATGAGAAAATGGTATAGTTGTAAGTTAGGGTGATCCTGTCGGAACCCAAACAATACTTCAGACATTGGAGGGTCTAGAGCTTAGAGGCCAGGCTAGTGCTGGGGACAGTTGGGGAGCTTTCCATTTTGGAAATCCTGTCACCACTGTGGAACAACTATTTGTATTGAGAAGCAATTGAGTGGAGAAATCTAAAGGCAGTTATCATCACACAACATAGGTCAGGATTTGGATTTGTCCTTGCAGGGCCAGGCAGTAGATAGTAACCAGATGGACACCAGACATTGTTCCATCATATGCTTGGAAAGGAGGCCAGGCCAAAGATTAAATTACATGTGGAAAAGATATTCCTTGGCATTTGCCAAACACAGGGAAAGGTATACAGAGTCAAGCGTCCCCACGGAGGCCAACCTGTGACACCTGTTCCCCCCCGTTTCCCTCAGTGTGCTGGATTACTGGCCTAGCAACAGGACGGTTCTCCAAGCCGCAGTTACCCTCCGCGGAAGTCTTTAAGGTCAAGCTTCAGCAGTTCTGGTGTGGGTCTTCTCTTTACCCATTGTGTGCCGGATGAGATCCTGCCCGCACACTTCCACCCCTCACACACAGCCTGCAGACCTGGGCACTGTCTCTGGGGTGTTTTGGAAGGCATTTCTGAATGTTGTCACATTGCTGCTTTACTGATAACGCCTCTCAAAGGTTGTCGTATGATGCTGATAGTTTTCCTGACTGAAAACATACTCTTTGCTCTTTCATAAACTTATTTCATTGGATTTCTACAGAAGGAAATCTTTTTCTGCCTCTGTGCTGCTTCCTTGACCAGAGTCTACTTTGTGGCCTTTGCTTTTGTTTCTCTATAAGATATTCTCTTGGATTCATACACTGCAGCCCAACAGCAGATCCACTCTATTTGTATTACCCTGGTGCCTAGCTAGATGCCACATCTCAGGCAGGGAGAAACTTGATCATTTCCCTTCATTCCTTTCAGAGTCTGACATATTCTGAAAATCTTCAGTAGTGGAGAATCGTTGCTCTTTAAGGTGTTAACTTTTCTAAGTATGGTCAAATTAAACTCGCAGCCCAGTCTTATGTGGAACCTTCTTTGGTTTGAAGGCTACTTATTTACAGTGTGTGGAGTCCACTCTTCTTTTTTGAAAATTGGACAAATGGATCCTTCTTGTCTACTCTACCTACAGCTGTGAGCTGGACCTATACATCCATGTCAACATCTGACTTCAAGCTCTTGGCTCTACCCTCTAACTTCCGTCCTGCTTCTTTGGAATTGGCATTCCTACTGTGATCTTTCTATCCTGACTCTGGGTATCTTCTCTAGGATTTGGCTTGGATCTGCCCTCCTCACTCTATTCTAGTATATTCTTTAGAACAACCTCTGTCCAATATTCAGAAAACTTAAAATGTGTGTGTGTGTGTGTCTGTGTTAGCCTCTCAGTGTCCAACTCTGCACCTCTATGGACGGAGGACCGCCAGGCTCCTCTGTCCATGGAACTCTCCAGGCAAGAATACTGGAGTGGGTTTCCATTCCCTTCTCCAGAGGATCTTCCCAACCTGGGGATCGAGCCCGGGGTCTCCCGTATCGCAGGCAGATTCTTTACCATCTGAGCCACCGGGAAAGCCTACTCTGCAGGTAGCTTAATATCTGGTTGGGAAGATAAGCCTAAACATAATAAAACAACAGACAGTAATTTAAAGTGTCACTGAGTAGGTTTCAGGTTGTCTAATACTGTGAGCATTCAGAAATAGTGGAGAGTGATTATAGAACCCTTCAGGGAACATACAGGACTTCAACAAGGTTGTAGCAAATGGTTGGGATTTAGAGATAGCAAAATTCCAGTTAAATGAAAGCATATGAATGAAAGAAGAATGTGGTAATGAGCTTGGGTGTATTGATGCAACCATGAAAACACTCCTCATCTTATCCATAAATGAGATAGTAAATAGAGGAACAACGAATAGAATTGGGAAGTGATTTGGGCAGGGAGAGTCTTCTGTCTGATAGTCCAATTAAATGTTATCTAGATAGAAAATAGATATTTTGATGGTGAATGAGGGGTGGAGAAGAAGGGATGGAAATTAAAGATCATAGTATCATAGTCGTTAATGTAGATGTGGGAGCACCACAATGGTGATGCCATCATCAGAGGCAGGAAAGTATGTGTAAGTCAGACCTCCGATTTGTTATTTCAATACAGTTACTTTCATTTTATAAAATAAGGTAAGGAACTCTTTCTGACTCTTTGCACTTTCCTGTTTAAAGTTTTTGTTGTTTTTTTCTTCATCTTTCTGTCAAGACCAAATCTATATTTTAAAATGTTTCACATATTTCATGACTATTTTGTGTCTACTCTTCAGCTTTCTCTTTGCCAGACAACATAATCCAGGTACTCGCTTCTTTAACCATTTGTACAGCCATTTTTAAAAACTCTTTTTTTGTATTTGTGACTGTCTTCTGAATCTTTTTCATTTATCCACATCTCTCTCTGGATGGTAAATTCAGATTTGGTCATACTACTTCATTATAGTTACAGCCTGAACAATATCGATTTTGAATAAGGAATAGTACATCAAGTTTCTTCGAATGTCTACACCAGTTCATTCATAGAAGTAGGGTGTTACACTACGTGATGAGCCAAGTTCAGGTCATTATGTTTCCTGCAAAGTGCTTTGAAAGATTTTGGTAACATTTGTGAAAGTTTCTAGGAAAGTATTGATGGGCTTTCAGGCAAGATTCCTTCTCTAAAAGGTAGAGGTCTCTGATAAGAAAGGAATTTATCAAGGTGGCAATAAAAGATAAAGCATGGGTTAGTAACTCAAGGTCTGTGAAATCCTGAAGTTTTGGTATGTACATTTAGATTAATAGTTTTGTAGAGGGGATCCAGATATTTCATTCATTATTCAGTAATCCCCAATAAATCTCAGGAAGTAGATTCCTATTTCAAATTACAGAAGAAGAAAATGAGGCTCAGTGAGGTTGTACTTACTTTTCAGAGATTTCACAGATAGTTAATTGCAGAGCTAGGATTGAACCCAGTTGTGTGTGTGTGTGTGTGTAAATTAAACATCAAATTCCATGCTTTTTCTACTTAATACATCCTACTTAGTCAAAATGATTCTAGTCTATCATCTTACTGAAACTAATACAATATTATAAATCAACTATACTTCAAGTGAAAGGAAAAAAATTCTATTTGTTAATGAAAAGATACATTTATTACTAAATCAGAAATTTGGGTTTTTTTCCTGGTATTTTGATAATTCTATTTAAAGGTTGTTTCTTCTCTGTAATCCCATGTATTCCCTCTCATGCATTTAAAAACATTATCCTGAATGGCCCATAGGCTTCACCAGACTTCCAAAAAGCCCATGGGACCAAAAAACAAAAGTTTAAGAACCCCTGCTTTGGGTGTTACTTTGTCATTTCATCATTTCCGAAGTTTTTATTTATTTATTTTTTAAGTGCCTTGCACATGGGACATGGAGCTCTGGATTTCACACATATAATATTTCTTATTGAAAAGAACATTTACAAAAATCATTAATCATCTGGTAGAATGTGGACTCTTTGGCTTTCAGGAAATGTTTGTAGCTTCTTACTATTTTATTTCTTTTCATCACTAGTTATGTTCTGTCACAGACTGTCTCAACTTGACAACTCTCTGGGCTGCCTCAGAGACTTTGTGGGAAGCAAAGTCATTCTTGTCATTTGCAGGCTGGTTGCAAAGTGGAATATGATGCAGCTACTAGATCATTTCTGTTTATGTGTGTGTAGATATCATTTTGTGAAGCTATAAGAACATGGAAAAAACTGTGCCACAATCCTTATTAGGTTGTTAACATAGATTTCCTGCAGGATGAGGGAAGGGACCAAGAAAATAGAGGGGAAAAGGTTGCACTTAAAAGTATGTAGGATATATTCACATTTATGCATTTGTATATGGTTAATAAGTGTATGCATGACATATATAAAAAGTAACAGGACACACTACATGCACGCTGGGTCACTCAGTCGTGTCTGACTCTGCGACCCTGTAGACTGTAGCCCTCTAGGCACCTCTGTCTATGGAATTCTCCCACTCCAGGGAATCTTCCCAACTCAGGGATCAAACCTGCGTCTCCTATGTCTCCTGCATTGGCAGGTGATTCTTTACCACTGCGCCGCCTGGGAAGCCCCAACAGGACACAGGACTGTGTATAAAATAGGCAGTGAGGACCTCCTGTAGAGCACTGGGGACATCACTCAGCACTCTGTCCTGGCCCATGTGGTAAAAGAGTCTAAAAAAGAGTGGATCTGTGTATATGTACAACTGATTCACTTTGCCGTACACCTGAAACTAACACAACATGGTCAATCAACTAGACTGCAAAAAAAAAAATTAAAATAGAAAAGTAATAGGGGCCAAGCAACAAAGCACTAAAAAGTAATAACATTAAGATATCTTGGAGGCTAGAGGCCCAGGGCAATACCTGGAATTAAGCAAAGAGCTGAAATTGAGAGGTAAAAATTATTTGTGTAGGAGAGCTATTACAAATAAAAAAGCACAAAAATAAAAACTATTAATTATCAAAGAGCTATTATACTGGTTTTTGATTTATACCTCAAATCAAAGGAGGTGATTTTAAAAGACCTTTTAGATAGCCGCAGACCTTGGCGAAATTTCCCAAGGGAGTTTTCTAATACAGGAAATCCAATTAAAATTTATTTTTATATAGCCTTTAAGACCATAATTTTGGTGATTATTTAATAATACATGGTTGAGACTTTAGTAGTACATGGTTGAGTGCTTTATGTCTTTGGATGCCGACCACACCTTCTAAAATATTATGCTACCCAAACAGGAAAAAAACAAAAGAAATTACAGTGGGTGCTCATGACATACTATCACAAGAGAGTAATCCATGGATGCTATACTCTGGTCTAGGGATGTAAGCAGCAATAAACAAGTGAGAGGTGACATTTATCAAAATGCCATAAATATATACACTGATTTAGTGTGATATCATTTTCACAATTTTGTTAATAATTTCTTCATCTTCAATTTGGTTCACTTATTCAACAAATATTTATGTAATGTTTGTTCAGTACTAAGTAGCCAACTTTTGCAACTGCATTTTGCATCATTAACAAATGGTTTAGTGAGCAAGGGCTTAAATATTACTACACACACAGCTGACAGAATGCTATATCAACCTACAGCCCTTGGAATACACTATGGATGTGCTTGTATCTTTATGGAATTTTCCCCATTTGTTTCTTTGTCAGGATGATCCAGTGCCAAATTAAAATATGTGCACAGTCCCACAATCCTTTCTAGCTAAATTCATGTATCTGAAGTTCAATTTTCTTCATGTGATGACTTCTAATTTTTTAATGCATTAACCTGTCAGTAGTCAGAATCAAAGCCACTGAAGGTGACTTTCAATTTGTACCCAGGGCTCTTGCTGAACATAGGATCTTGGCTCCACGGACTAGATTAGTTTCGGCTTTCTGAGATACTAAAGTGCTGTTAATATGAGGACTATTAGGTGGGTTGCCTTTACAGAGGTCCCTAGAATGTAGGTAGCAGTTTGGAATGGAGAGAAAACTGTCAGCCAGGTATCAAAATCCTCAATAAACATTGGTATGTGACCTAGTGCAGTTCAGTTCAGTCACTCAGTCGTGTCTGACTCTTTGTGACCCCATGGGCTGCAGCACACCAGGCTTCCCTTCCGTCACCAGCTCCAGGAGCTTGCTCAAACTCATGTCCATCAGGTCGGTGATGCCATCCAACCATCTCATCCTCTGTCGTCCCCTTCTCCTGCCTTCAATCTTTCCCAGTATCAGGGTCTTTTCCAGTGAGTCAGCTCTTCACATCAGGTGGCCAAAGTATTGCAGCTTCAGCTTCAGCATCAGTCCTTCCAATGAATATTCAGTATTGATTTCCTTTAGCATTGACTGATTTGATCTCCTTGCTGTCCAAGGGACTCTCAAGAGTATGCTCCAACACCACAGTTCAAAAGCATCAATTCTTTGGCACTCAGCTTTCTTTCTAGTCCAACTCTCACATCCATACATGACTACTGGAAAAACCATAGCTTTGACTAGATGGACCCTTGTCAGCAAAGTAATGTCTCTGCTTTTTAATAGGCTATCTAGGTTGGTCATAGTCTTCCTTCCAAGAAGCAAGCATCTTTTAATTTCATGGCTGCAGTCACCATCTGCAGTGATTTTGGAGCCCAAGAAAATAGTCTCTCACTGTTTCCATTGTTTCCCCATCTATTCAGCATGAAGTGATGGGACTTGATGCCATGAATTTTGCTTTTTGAATGTTGAGTTTTAAGCCAACTTTTTCACTCTCTCTTTCATTTTCAAGAGACTCTTCAGTTCCTCTTCACTTTCTGCCATAAGGGTGGTGTTAATTGCATATCTGAGGTTATTGATATTTCTCCCGGCAATCTTGATTCCAGCTTGTGCTTCATCCAGCCCGGCATTTCGCATGATATACTCTGCATATAAGTAAATTAAGCAGGGTGACAATAGACAGCCTTGACATACTCCTTTCCTAATTTGGAACCAGTCCATTGTTCCATGTCTTACTCTAACTGTTGCTTCTTGACCTGCATGCAGATTTCTCAGGAGGCAGGCAAGGTGGTCTGATATTCCCATCTCTTGAAGAATTTTCCACAGTTTGCTGTGATCCATGCAGTCAAAGGCTTTGACATAGTCAGTAAAGCAGAAGTAGATGTTTTTCTGGAACTCTTTTGCTTTTTCGATGATCCAACACATGTTGGCAATTTGATCTCTGGTTCCTCTGCCTTTTCTAAATCCAGCTTGAACATCTGGAAGTTCTCAATTCACATACTGTTGAAGCCTGGTTTGGGGAATTTTGAGCACTACATTACTAGCATGTGAGATGAGTGCAATTGTGAGGTAGTTTGAGCATTCTTTGGGATTGCCTTTCTTTGGGATTGGAATGAAAATGGACCTCTGCAGTCCTGTGGCGACTGCCGAGTTTTCCAAATTTGCTGACATATTGAGTGCAGCACTTTCAGAGCATCATCTTCTAGAATTTGAAATAGCTCAGCTGGAATTCCATCACCTCCACTAGCTTTGTTCATAGTGATGCTTCCTAAGGCCCACTTGACTTCACATTCCAGCATGTCTGGCTCTAGGTGAGTTATCACACCATTGTGGTTATCTGGGTCATTAAGGTCTTTTTTGTGTAGTTCTTCTGTGTATTCTTCGCACCTCTTCTTAATATCTTCTACTTCTGTTAGGTCAATACTGTTTCTGTCCTTTATTGTGCTCGTCTTTGCATGAAATTTTCCCTTGGTATCTCTAATTTTCTTGAAGAGATCTCTAGTCTTTGTCATTTCTTGTTTTCCTCTATTTTGCTGAGGAAGGCTTTCTTATCTCTCCTTGCTATTCTTCAGAACTCTGCATTCAGATGGTTAAATCTTTCCTTTTCTCCTTTGCCTTTCACTTCTCTTCTTTTCACAGCTATTTGTAAGGCCTCCTCAGACAACCATTTTGCCTTTTTGCATTTGTTTTTCTTGGGCATGGTCTTGAGCTCTGCCTCCTCACAATGTCATGAACCTCTGTTGATAGTTCTTCAGGCAGTCTGTCTATCAGATCTAATGCCTTGAATCTATTCGTCACTTCCACTGTACAATTGTAAAGGATTTGAGTTAGGTCATACCTGAATGGTCTGGTGGTTTTCCATACTGTCTTCAATTTAAGTCTGAATTTTGCAATAAGGAGAATGAATGAACTCTGTGAAACTATGAGCTATGGCATATAGGGCCACCCAAGATTGATGGGTCATGGTGGAGAGTTCTGAAAAAAAACATGGTCCACTGGAGAAGGGAATGGCAAACTACTTCAGTACTCTTGCCTTGAGAACCCTATGAACAGTATAAAAGGCAAAAAGATATGACACTGAAAGATGAACTCCTCAGGTCAGTAGGTGCCCAATATGCTACTGGAGAAGAGTGGAGATATAACTCCAGAAAGAATGAAGAGGTGGAGTCAAAGCAAAACAATGCCCAGTTGTGGATGTGACTGGTGATGGAAAAGTCCAATGCTGTAAAGAACAGTATTGCATAGGAATCTGGAATGTTAGGTCCGTGAATCAAGGTAAATTGGAAGTGGTCAAATAGGAGATGGCAAGAGTGAACATCGACATTTTAGGAATCAGTGAACTAAAATGGACTGGAAGGGGTGAATTTAATTCAGATGACCATTGTATCTACTACTGTGGGCAAGAATCCCTTAGAAGAAATGGAGTAGCCATCATAGTCAACAGAAGAGTCCAAAATGCAGTACTTGGTTGCAGTCTCAAAAATGACAGAATGATCTCTCTTCATTTCCAAGGCAAACCATTCAGTATCACAGTAATCCAAGTCTATGCTCCAACCATTAATGCTGAAGAAGCTGGAGTTGAATGGTTTTATGATGACCTACAAGACCTTCTAGAACTAACACCAAAAAAAGATGTCCTTTTCATCATAGAGGACTGGAACGCAAAAGTAGGAAGTCAAGAGATACCTGGAGTAACAGGCAAGTTTGGCCTTGGAGTACAAAATGAAGCAGGACAAAGGCTAACAAGAGTTTTGGCAATAGAACACACTGGTCATAGCAAACACCCTTTTCCAACAGCACAAGAGACAACTCTACACACGGACATCACCAGATGGTCAACACCGAAATCAGATTGATTATATTCTTTGCAGCCGAAGATGGAGAAGCTCTATGCAGTCAGCAAAAACAAGACCAGGAGCTGACTGTGGCTCAGATCAAGTGACCTGGAGATTCTATGTATTTGTATTGTGTGTGTACTCAGTAGTGTTTGATTCTTTGTGACTCTTTGGACGGTAGCCCACCAGGTTCCCCTGTCCATGGGATTTTCAGGCAAAAGTGGGTAGCCATTTCCCCCTCTAGAGGATTTTCCCAACCCAGGGATTGAACCTGTGTCTCCTACATTGCAGGCAGATTCTCTACCTGCTGAGCTATTGGGGAAGCCCTATAACTAATTCTATAACAAAGACTTCAGTGGCTGTGTATTTTAAAACCAAAGCAAGAATTATTTTTAAATCCCAGATTTTCAGAGTAACAATAATATATATAGAAAGTTCATTAAACCAAAATTTATTAAATCTCAGGCATCCTTCTAGGAGCTTTGACTGCATTGGGAACAAAACAGTTATCTTTACACATAGGGAACTTACATTCTAGCTGGCTGAATACAGACAAGAAAAAAAACAAAACATAACAAAGACTATTATAAACAGTAAGTTATATAGTTTTTTGGAACATGATTAAATATAAGAAAAGGAAAAGCTAGGTAATGGGGATTTGGTATTGGCAAAAGATTTCCTCAAAGGATTTTTAAAAGAATGGTTATCAGAGTATGTCTTGATTTGATGTATTTTGTTTCATGTCTTTTTGATGCTATTTATTTTAAAATTTTAATATGTTAGGGAATATATAGTGTTTGATAAATTGCTTCAATTTTGCCATGTGTCTGCTACAAAGGAAAAAACATCTTTTGTCATGTAAACAACTCTAAGTAATCATTTTGTTCTGGATTATTTGCCTTTAATAGCTTTTCTGAGCAATCTGTTCTGTTTCAAAATATTCTTTCAAGATGGGTTGTCAGAAATTTAAATTGTGATAGGTGAACTGAGTTTTGACATGCCATAAAAAGGTGATAGAGAGCAGCAAAGGATCACAGATTTATGAAAACAAGGAAATATTTTATTTCATATTGTGGTTACTAAAAGTAATAATAGAATAAAGATCTAAAGCCTATTCAGAAACTTAGAGAGAGTTTAGTTAGAGAAAAACATCAGGAGAAAATTTTAAAAAGAAAAATAAGTTCAAGACCTAACTTCCTCTTAGAAGTAATCTTACATTTTTATCAGGCACATATACTTAGAGGAAATAGTCTAAAATTTTGGATAGGTACCCAACTGAAGAATGTAAGTGATAGTCTGACAGTCCCCAAAGATGCTATATGGTGAATAGACCCAATTCAGGACTGCACTTGAATGGAACATTATTTCACTGTTAGTCTGGATTGCCTGTCGCTGAGAATAGAATCTGTATTTCTTTGAATTTCCCCATTCTGTATCCCTCCTGGAATTCTTAAGGTCAGTTAAGCACAGTAAATAATCTTCACTCAGCAAGCAACCCAAATCACCATCTTCCTGTTCGATGTAGCTAATAAATTCTAGGCAAACTCGAAACTCTTTGTGAAGCTTCCTAATGGATGCCTTCACTGGACTGAAGAGCTTTTGGAACAAAATAAAATAATCATCTAAAGTTGAATGTTTGGGGATCAAGGTTACTAGGTCAACACTAAATTTAAAACTAGTTTGAGAGACATTTTTTAATGGCACTTAGAAATTATGGCTAAAGGTCAGGCCACTACATGCCATGTTGCTCAGAGCCTTTGATGCTAAAGGTCTATGACTGACTTATGTGTAAGATATATTTTTTAAAACATTAACTGTGATTTAAAGTAGAAAGAGACAGTGTTGAGGCCAGGGAAAATAAAAGTCCCTCTCCCCAGTTTTTTGGTTGAAACGGTTTGAGCTCAGTAATTTTATTGAACCTGAAAAAAAATTATTAATAGCTGCCTTCACAAAGGGGCACAGGGAAGCTTTCCTCTGTCAATTCCTGCTTAGGAGTTTCTGAGATGTTTTGTGACTGTAAGGAAACTGTGGATGAAATCCATACCAATTAGAGATCTTGTGTGTTTGGAACCATTTAAAAATGCTGTGTGGGGCTCAAAGGAATTAGCGAAGGCCGCTGAGGTACGGCTACATTATTAATATCCAAAGAGAATAGATCCCAGATGTTCATGCTGCCCAAAGGACACCTCAGCGTTCTTGACAGTTTTTAGTCATGTTGTCCTTTCACAGATGCCAATGCCTGAGATCCTTACAGGTGACAAGGCTATGTGGCTTCTACATATGAGATTATTAGTAATCAGTTTGAGGAAATGCACTATTGACAGGCAGGAAAATTATCATATTATGTTAAGTTTGATATTTGTTAAAAAAAATTGCCTAAAACAAAATAGTAGAAACTCTTCATCTTTTTTTGTTCTGTTCAGCATAGTGATAGGCAGGCCCACACTAAGTGATAATCCTTTAATTCAGTCCAATTTTGTTGTTAAATAATGAATTTGTGCTGATATTTTCTTTATTAATTCATTCAACAGATATTTCTATGAGCTATGTGTTGAGGATATAATAGTAAAGAAAGAGTCATATTCACATGGAGCTTAGTAGAAGAAGTAAACAGTAGTCAAAAATTACCCACATAAAAATAAATAGTCACAAACCATGATACATACTTTGAAGAAAAAGTACTGGGTGTTGTGAACATCTTTGACAGTGAAACTTGACCTAGAATTAAAGCTCTGGATTCATTTATTCATCCATATTCAGTAAGCACCTACTACTGTGCCAAAAAAGCAGGACAGATTGCCATAGTCATTTAAAGTGCAAAGTCATAACTTTCAGTTTGGTAGACCAAAAGATATTAGGAGCAAAACAACAACAGACAACTTAAAAATAAACTAAAGATAAAATGATTCTGGGGATGGAATTCTATTTTAGTCTTTTAGCCTTTCTTCAAATACAACTTCTGTTCAGAAAGCTAAGGAGCATTTGAGTAATGCTTAAGATTTTTTAGCATGTCTAAATATTTTTCATATCACTCATTTTATTGCAAAAACTCCATAGAAAAGTAATAGTGTAAGATGTTAAACACCTTAGAAAAACAGAAAGGTGGAATCAGTAGGAGGGACCCCAAGAACCCAAATATTTTAGCACAAACGTCATTATGCTTTCCACTAGCCATCAACCTGGCTTACCTTCCTTCCCTGCCAGGCTTTGTAAAGAGCAGTCTTTGTTCACTTTCTTCACTTCACATATGCTGTTCAACCCAACGGAGTTCAGCTTCTGTCATCATCACATTGAAATGTCTCTTCCTAAAGTTCCTCAGATCTCCTAATTATTGAATTCAGCAATCTCCTCTCAGATTTTACTCGACTGGTCCTTTCTGTAGATTTTGTCACTACTGTCTGCCCCCCAGCCTTGAACAGTTTTTGCTTTATTATCTAACTTTGTCTTGGTACCCTTGTCCTCCTCCTATTTTCTGGAACACCCTCCTATTTTCCTTTGTCGACTCATTCTTCAGCTCACCGTTTAAATACCTGCATGATTCTCCACTGCCGCCCTGTTCTCCTCCTTGCAAACCTCATTCTAGTCTTACTGTCTTCTGCGCTCTACAGACTTTCACATCTGTATCTTTAGCCAGGGTCTCACTTCTGAGCCCACATATTTCTCTGCCTCCTAGGTAGTTTCACACTAGACTGATTTTGTTATTTTCCCTGAAAACATGCATGATGGGCATGATCCAACTGGTCATACAAGCTGGAAATCTAATCATAATCTGACCCTGCCCTTCTCCTTGACTCCCCCACAGGTACCCCGGTCACCACAGTCAGAACTGTGCTCCCTCAGTCTCTCTATAATCTCTCTCCTGATCCCCAATCCCACTGCAATCATCTTCATTTAGAACCTCTAGTCCTGTACATAGTCTTCATCTGGTAGACCTGCTTTCATCTTCCCTTTTATCCCTCACCCTCCAGCCTGTTCCAGAGCCATCTGCCTAAAACACAAATCTGATCATGTGGTCTTTATGTGATTCCCCATCGTCGTGCCATGCAAAATGTGCCAGCAACAGTGCCACTGCCATTTAGAGCTATTGGGTTACTTGACAACAAGACAGAAAAGCAAGGTAACTAGTGACCAAAATCAAATCCATGTTTGAACAGTACTTCGTGTGCATGTGTGCATGCACACTCAGTCATGTCTGATTCTTTGTGACCCCATGGACCACAGCCCGCCAGCCTCCTCTGTCCATGGGATTTTCCAGGCAAGAATATTGGTGTAGGTTGCCATTTCCTGCTCCAGGGCATCTTCCCGACCCAGGGATCAAACTCAAGTCTCTTGTGTCTCCTGCACTGGCAGGTGAGTTCTTTACCAGCTGAACTATAGCACATTGTGTTTACATTTTATCAGCATTATTTATCTTCATGGGCTTCCCTGGTGGCTCAGATGGTAAAGAATCTGCTAACAATGCTGGAGACCTGGGTTTGATCCCTAGGTTAGGAAGATCCCCTGGAGAAGGAAATGGTTACCCACTCTAGTGTTCTTGCCTGGAGAACCCCATGGACAGAGGAGCCTGGCAGGCTACAGTCCCTGGGGTCACAATGAGTCAGACACAACTAAGCGACTAACATTTTCACTTTCATTTATCACTATCTTCATTGATTTTTAGTATCTATAGATTGATTCTAATTTTATATATATTCTAAACTTGCTTTAAGTATCGTTTTTGCTTGAGGTACCACTCATTAAAGTTGAATGAAGCATAGGGAAAATGTTTGCCAAACCAATGACTTTATTTTTGTCATACTTACTGTTAAAACCATTTACTTGAGAGTTTGCCACTTGAGAGTTTGCCTCTTGAGACTATTGCTTGTTTACAGTAATGAAATCATGTCATCAGCATATGGGGGATGCTTGTCCTTATATTTGCTATGGCCAGGAGGGCCAAAACACAAGAAATTCTCAAACCACATTCAGCAAATATAAAGTTGAAAAGTAGTCTAAGAAATTTCTTTCCACTGAACTGGTCAGGGAGGAGACTATCCTGCCTGCCTGATTCTAAACCTAGAGGGCACTGTAGAGGTCAGGAAGTAAGTGCTAATCTCATCTAGTTAGCCCATAATCACGTTTTAGCCAGAGTCAAGTCTGAACCAGTTAAAGCTGCTAAACCTTACATTAATTTTGGTATTTTTTTATGAGTAAGGTAAAAAATAATATAATTGTGATTAGTGGGAAAAATTATAATGCCTAAAATCTGTTGCACCTTTCTATAAACTATTAGATCAAGACACTAAAATCTGCAGGCTATTAAAAAGAATCTCAGCTTCTTGATGATAGACTGAGCACTTGTTATTCAGTCGCTAAGTCATGTCTGACTCTTCCCTACCCCATGGACTGCAGCGCGCCAGGCCTCCCCGTCCTTCACCGTCTCCCGGAGTTTGCTGAAACTCATGTCCATTGCGTCAGTGGTGCCACCCAACCATCTCATCCTCTGTCACCCACTTCTCCTACCCTCAATCTTTCCCAGCATCGGGGCCTTTTCCAGTGGGTCGGCTGTTCACATCAGGTGGCCAAAGGATTGGAGCTTCAGCTTCAGCTTCAATACTTCCAGTGAATATTCAAGGTTGATTTCCTTTAGGATTGACTGATTTGATCTCCTTGTTGTCCAAGGGACTCTCAAGAGTCTTCTCCAGCACCACAGTTCGAAAGCATCAATTTTTGGCGCTCCGCCTTCTTTATGGTCCAACTCTCACATCCGTACATGACTACTGGGAAAGCCATAGCTCTGACTATATGGACCTTTGTTGGCAAAATGATGTCTCTATAATATGCTTTTTAATATGCTGTCTAGGTTGGTCATAGCTTTTCTTCCAAGGAGCAAGCATCTTTGAATTACATGGCTGCAGTCACCATCTGCAGTGATTTTGTTTATTAAAAGGAATCTCAGCCTCTTGTTCATGATGATAGACTGAACATACATGTTTGTTTTCCTGTCTTCCAAGAAACCTCATTAAAGTGACAATTTTAAAAAGCAGAAGAAAGAGGAGGAGGAGAAGAGGGAGGAGAAGTTAAATAGGAAAAGAAACCAGTTGCAAAGAGAGTTAGATTGGGGGAAGGAGTAGCGGGATCTTGAGCAGACAAGAAATTGTAACCAATTTTCCCAAGGCGGGGAAAAATGGGAGGAAATACATTAATGGGTATGGTTGATAAAGAAAGATACAGCCCAGAATATGTGCGAGAGTTGTTTTGAGATGCCCAGCGGAATTATCAAGAGGCAAACAGGGGACTGACAGCAAGGTGTTGAATTGAAAGTCTGAAGAACAGCTAGACCAGCTTCACCTCTTCCCCATTTTCATATTTAGACGGACAGATCATCAGTTAGTCACATGGAGAAAGAAAAAAACCCAGAAGACTGCTCTTTTCAGATATTAAACAGCCTGTCTGGGAGAATTGGTGCTGTTATCGAGGTATTGTGCTCCAAAACGAATCATTCTTCAGTCAGCTATTCAGAGGGACCCTAAGACTAACAAATTCTTGGGCATCAGCAAATGATCGCTGTGTTCACAGAGCTCCCAGTCAGCTCTTCTATTCAGAGCCAAGACTAGTAAGGAAACAAACCTGTACTGTACCTGAAAGCAGAGGACCTTGCATAGTATAGCTGCAGAAGATAACTGACCCAGACCTCCATTCTCATAGAGAAATGCCCGAAGATCACCATCGATATACCAAGAAAACTAAGAGCATGAAAGACAAAATCCAAGACAAAGAGAACAATTACCCTAGAGAAAGCAGAGAGATTTTAGAGAGTAACAGAAAAGCTAAAATAAAACAACCCACTAATTTATATTATCAGGGATATTGGAAATACTTCATATATAAAAATAAGATGATGCTGTTAAAAAAAAACCCCACAAAATGTAAAAACAAACAAAATAACTGGAGGCCAGGAATAATGTGAAAGAGTAATCTGCCAGAAGGTACCTATGATTTGATGTCATTTATATAAATCATTAAACATTTAGAACACTGTATATTGTTTATGGATATTACATTGCAGAAAATGAATCAGAACAGGTGTTGGGGTGGGGGGGCTGCTCAGTCGTGTCCGACTCTTTGCAACCCCATGGACTGTACCTGCCAGGCCCCTCTCTGTCCATGAGATTCTCCAGGCAAGAACACTGGAGTGGGTTGCCATTTCCTTCTCCACACGTGTTGGGAATGGTACATAAATGATTATCTTTGTGGTACCAGGATGTATAGGAGTAGGGAAGAAGGTTGGAGGCAGATCTGGCTGTACTTGTAACATTTCATTCTGTTAGAAAAAGAGAAAAGTTGAAGCAAATATTTTTAAAAATTATTGTCAAATATGGATAATATCTGTTAAATCATGGCTGCCTATTATATTTTGTAAACTTTTGCATATCTTTTAAATATTTGTAATTAAAAATTCAAAAATTTAAATACTGAATTACAGAAAAATTTTGTACAATTGTATAGTGAAAATCATGGTCTAAAAGAAAAACAAAAGAAAACGTGACATGCCTTTTAACATGGGATGCAATGTAAAAACAGGCAAATGTTTGACTTGAAGCATTCTGAGATTATGACAATTGGACCATCCAGAAGGAAAGATAATCCCAGAACACTTCAGCTCTGCAATAAGCAATACATGTATAGTCATAATAATATACAGGCTGCTTGCTCATTTTCAACTCTTAGGATTAATCTATAAAAACATAGAAGACTTCATTAACATTAGGCACTGGAAAGGCAGGAAAGAGTAGGTGGAGGGAGGATCACAGCACTGAGGAGAGCCAAACAGTATTAGGTTACAGGATAGTCATGCATTCATTCAGTCGTTACATAGTTTTTAAATAACATTCTTACCTTGAAGGCACTAAGTAATTGGCAATATATGCTAAGTCGCTTCAGTCGTGTCTGACTCTTTAGGACCCTGTGGACTGTTGCCCACCAGGCTCCTCTGTCCATGGAATTCTGCAGGCAAGAATACTAGAAGCAGGTTGCTATGCCCTTCTCCAGGGGACCTTCTCGACACGGGGATCAAACCCTGTGTCTCCTGCGCTGGCAGGCAGGTTCTTTACCACTAGCGCCAGCTGGGAAGCCCAATTAGCAATGCAGAGGTGAACAAAATTCCCTGCCTTTATCCAACTTACATTCTAGTTCCAGAAGCAGTTTAAAACCAAACAAGGTTTTAAAAGAATTATCAATAAAAAGAATGTAACTATAAAAATTAGAAGGGGGAAGGAAGGGGAAAGGAAGGGGAGATAGTGTAAATATGAATACTAAGTCATAATTCACAAGAAAGAATCATTTATAGTTCATAAACAGCACTGTTCAATGGTGAAATGTTTTCTATTTGTGCAAAATAATGGTGGGAATATTCTATATCTGTATCTGTGTTGTCCAGTGTCATCACCATTAACTACGCGTAACTGTTGAGAACTTGAACTGTGGTTAGTGTCACAAAGAAACTGAAATTTAAATTTTATTTAATTTTAATTAATTTTAATTTGACTTGTGACATGTTCTTGGGTGCTACTGTATTGGACAGCACAGATTTAAAATGAAGGGTTCAGATAGCATGTGCATATTTTGTAGAAATAAATAGAAAACCTGTTAAACATGATTGTCTACAAGGTGGGGAGAATTGAAAGGGAACGTTTCACTGAGTCATCTTGCACTGTTTGATTTTCTGCTACATGCATGTATTTGGTTGATTAAACTTTTGGGTCTTTGAGGGGGAATAGAGAATCATCCTTTTAAAAATGTTATTCCAGTTATACCTGAAGTATCAACTGAAGTGAATAACGGGGCAAGAATCAGAGCTTTAAGCTTCAAACAATTTTTGTTATTAGGAGGTCTCCATAGAGAGCTTTATTATTTGGCTTGAGATAGCTAATAAGGTAAATATTGGTCAGTGAGGTTAATAGTTTCTGGTTTCAGAGAAACTAAAAGCTAAAAATTTTGAAGTACGGCCCTAGAATTATAGAGCTATGAGAATTGCTATCCGCAGAAAATTATGTCTGCAGATCTCTAACTTGTGTCACCAAAACCATGCTCAAATATATATCATCATTATTAAACCATCACTCAGGCCCAAGTGGCCTTATTTTTGCATTTGAAGATAACAAAATACTTGTCATTACATTTCAATTCAGTGTATTCTTGGTCGTGGGTAGTTTCTGCTGTGTTCTACTGATGGGTCATGCAGCTAATTTACTGAGGTTTCTAATCTTATCTGGGGGTTGAGGGAGGGGGTAGGGGAAGAGGAAGCTGGATAGCCATCCTTGTTAAATGAAGAGTAGAGGAATGAGGACCACTTTTTCTAGACATGGTACAGATGGAATTGGCTTCAGCTTGTTTATAATCTGTTGCTCGTTTTAACAACTTGTTTTGAAGATATTTGAGAGGAAGGAGGAAAAGGTTGGAAGAGAGAGCTAAGCAAGTTTTTCTCAGGGGGCAGTTGGAATGAAACATTTTAAATCTGTGAACAGTACACTGCTTTTGGAGAGCTGTATCACTATAAAATTCTGGGTTCAAGTAGACGTAAAGCAGCTTTGTTAAGTTAAGTTACATTACGAGTCAGCAGGAATCATTCTTCCTACCGCAGTCTAAAAAAAATCCATTCGAGTGTAGGTGGTAGCAAGCACCAAGGACCTACTGTTAATAAACTAGATCACTTACTCTTACATTCGAGATGTAAATGAACATATCCTGGATTTGCGTCACATTATACCAGCATATACCATAGACACGAAGCTATGTCTGCAGATTAATTTGGCCTGATGTTTGGATAAAATTGAAGCAGAACTGCCATATTCCAATTTGTCGGTATGAAGTGTAGTACTTGTAGTTACTTGCTATTGAGAGAGGAGAATTCTTAGAAAGGAGAACTATTTATTGAATATAAGTTGTTCTTGATATTAACAGGCTAATATCTAAAAGGTACAGGTTATGGTCTTGGAAATAAAATGATAATCAGCCCATATCCAAACTCTTTGAATAGAAAGAAAAGGATGTGCTGGGGATAGGGTGAGTCAACTCTGTTTATACAGGTTTTCACATGACTTTTCTTTTAAAAAGTATATGGAATGCATCCAAAACAAATACTGTTTTGTTAGATGAGAAGACCAAAAGGGAAATCCTAGAGAAAGGAGGATGGATGATCTTTCTTTAATGTCAAAACTGACAAAAACACATTCCCCCCCTCTTTTGCTCAAGATAATTTTCTCAACAAGACCCAGATTGCTTCAGTCTTTGCCTATCACCCTTTGAAGCACTTTCCTTATTATTAGGAGTGGGGGCAGGGTTTCCTTTGAGGATTTTTACAGCAGTGAAGAGTTCCTCCTTTAAATACTTTCACATGATGAGGGAATTCCGCTTTCAAAGTGCTGTCATCACTGTGGCTTCTCTGCCATAAGACGATTTATTCTTGGGTGAAGGTCCTTCTTAGTTTGATTGTCAATAGGACTTACCTTTCTGATGGATTCTCTTTCTATAGAGCTTGCTTTTCTGAGAGATGCAGCAAATGGGCTCAACATGCTCTTTTGTTCACCTTACTGATGAAGTTGACCAGTGATTCTCTTTTGAAATATGTTCCATCATATACATTTATAGACTTCACTGTGGCTCTCTTTGTCAGTCTCCGCCAATTAAGCTGTGGGTGACATGTCCAATAGTCCTTCTTGAAAGCTATATTTCTTCTGCAGTGCAAAGGGACACTGATTTTGTGATGTATAGTGTCTCCTCCAGTGTTTAGATAGCTCCATGGTAAATAACAACAACTATTCAAGTGTCAACAGTGTTCCCAGAAACATTGAAGTCTTTTGAGAACCTGTACTCCATCCATGTCACTCCAGATCACCCTGCTCAACTCTTAAATAGTCTTCTGGAAAATTCTATAAATATTTAATTCGTGGAAGCAAAATGTATAGCTGTATGGTTTCATAGCTCATTTGAAAGCAGTTCTCTCCCCTCCCCAAAATCTTTAGTAGGCAGTGATTCACAATTATTAGAGAAGAATTAGAATGAAGAAACCCCAAATAGAGCAGATAGTTTTCTCAATATTATTGCCTAAATGTGAGCTTTTAAGTCTTCCTAGCTGTTTTAGATAAATGAATAAAAATCTTAACTATATCCCAAACTAGATGACATCATTTACATCATTACTGTTGGATTTTCCCTTTAAATAGTTTGGTCTTTAAAAGGTGCGGGAATTGGCATTGTCTAGGGTACCCATTCACTATCCCCTTCCACCTAGCAGCTCTTTTTTTTTTTTTTTTTTTTTTCACCTAGCAGCTCTTAAGTGCAACTGTGTATGTATCAACTGATCCAGACTGGCGGTAAACATAATTCTTAAAACCTACAACTTCCTTCCTGCTAGAGTGTTTAAATGATTGACCTCTCAGCCCTTCACTGAGGAAGAAAGTGGAACATAAGTAGAGCAGCTAGACTAAATCAGCTGTAGATTAAGACAGATTCTAGTTTTGACTTTGCCACTTCCTGCCTGAGTAAGGTTGGCAAATAACTATTCCTTCTGCTCCCCGACCCTCTCCCCGCACAACCCAGTAAAGTGAGTAACCTGACAATCGTTATGTGTTTTTACCACCTTAAATAAATAATAAGGATATTTCACCTAGATAGAGAGACTTAATTATAGAAATTGAGCCAAATTGGATAGTCCAGTGAGAGATTAGAACTGTTATTCCTTAGTCTGGTTTTGTAAAGGAGTGTGACTATGTTCTCTCCTCTTATGGACTCTATGATGTACTATAAATATTCATTCCACTTTCTTCTATAAGCCAAGTTGAAAATCAGTTTAATAAACATCTCAGCTGTACCTCTGTGCTGTAGATCATGGGAAACTCTGAATATCCTGAAGTCAATTACCTTCAAAATGCTCACCACCTAAGCAGGGAGAAAGCATGAAAACAAATCACAAATCTAGTGTGATGAGTAGAACAAGATAAGTACACACAAAACGTACGGGTAAACATGGGAAATACATATATATTTCTCTGGATCTATTTTAAATTCTAGAAATAGGAAAATATGTGTGGGGGGAGGGAGGTAGCTTTATGGTAAATAAAAAAAAAAGAAACCTCTTGACTCTTTACCTGTTTACTGCTGAATCAAATATGTCTCCTCATAATATTAGTTGCTATAAACTGTAATCAAACAAGTTAAGACATGGAAGGTTTTCAAAAAAAACCAGAATGTTCTCTTTCTTTTCATAGATAAATTATTTTTCAATGTCTTAAAGCAGTGGAATTCCCTGGTGGTTAAGACGGTTGAGTCTGCCTGCAGTGCAGGAGGCCCGAGTTCGATCCCTGGGTCGGGAAGATCCCCTGGAGAAGAAAATGGCTACCCACTCCAGTATTCTTGCCTGGAAAATCCCACGGATGGAGGAGCCTGGCGGGTTACAGTCCATAGGGTTGCAAAGAGTTGGACACGACTTGACTTTCACTTTAAAACATCACCACTAAGTTTCTCTTTAGTATTGGTAGCCTGGCTTGCTGCAGTCCATGGGGTTGCAAAGAGTCGGACATGACTGAGCAACTGAACTGAACTAAACAGATTGGTACTTCTGTCATGAGACAAAGAAGAACACTGAAATGGGTCAAGTAGTCATTAAAAACCAAATAGTGTAGCCCAGAATATGTTGAGAGTCTCTCTGGAATTTAGAAAATGGGGAGAAAAGAGTTTTCTTAAGGATATTAATGTTTCTTAGCATAATTAGGTTTTGTGGATTATTATCCTATATCTACTAAGTTAAGGTTTTCTTGGTGATTTGTAGCAATCTTGAATTAAAATCAAGGAATTGGAAAGTGTTTAAACTCCAGGTGTTAAATCTAGCACTATGAAAGCTGTACTGTTGCATGAGGGGAGTGCGGGGCGGGGAGTGCAGGGAAATTTAGTATAAAAACCTGGTCTGAGCTAATTTGTTTTGTTTGAAACTGGAAATCATATTGTTGAAATTTGCATTCTGTTTTCTTTCAGTAGGTGTATTAATACAAAGTACTCTGCTTTTAAAGGGCTTCCTCCTTTCTACAGGAAAAATTTAGCTTCTGAAAAAAGAATTGCACAAGCAATTCAGCAACATTGCACGTCTTTCATCATTTTAGGAATACAGACTTCAGCTCAGTAACTCCAGACATATTTTCTGGAAACATGTAAAAACAAGCCCATAAGTACTGAACATAAAACCTGGGTACACCCATAAACATGTGTACAACCTTAAGGTCTACTTACCACTGAGTTTTTTTTTTAAAGCTGTGTGCATATTTTAAAAATCACTAGAATAAATGAAAATTGTAACAAGATGCTGTTTGAGAGAAGGTGCTACCTGGAGATTCCTGAGGAATACCGCTCTGTAACTGTCCTATGAAGTGAGCACGCCTCCTGCCCACCAGTAGATAGCACCTGTGCTTTCCAGACAAGTTCCTGTTGCTGTTCAGTCGCTCAGTCATGTCTGACTCTTTTTGAACCCACGGACTGCAGGATGTCAGGCTTCCCTGTCCTTCATTGTCCTCCTGGAATTTGCTGAAACTCATGTCCATTGAGTGGGCGATGCCATCCAAGCATCTCACCCTCTGCCGCCCCCTTCTACTTCCTCGGTATTTCCCAGGATTAGGGTCTTTTCCGATGAGTTAGCTCTTCGCATCAGGTAGCCAAAGGATTGGCTTCGAAGCTTCAGCTTCAGCATCAGTCCTTCCGATGATTATTCAGGGTTGATTTCCTTTAGGATTGACTGGTTCGATCTTCTTGCTGTCCAAGGAACTCTCAAGAGTCTTCTCCTGAGAAATTAGATTAAGATGGAAACAACAGAATTAAAAAAATATATATTTTAACTATCCAAGTGTTAGTCACTCAGTTGTGTCCGACTCTTTGCGACCCCATGGATTGTAGCCCACCAGGCTCTTCTGTTCATGAAATTCGCCAGGCAAGAATACTGGAGTGGTTAAGCCATTCCCTTCTCCAGGGGATCTTCCTGATCCAGGGATCAAATCTAGGTCTCCTGGGTTGCAGGCAGATTCTTTACTATCTGAGTCACCAGAGAAGCCCTTAACTATCCAAACTAAGTACTAAAAAAGTATGGTTCCTAAAGAAGTATGGAATAGTTAAAGTTAACAGCCAGACCAATTGGATTGTGTTTTGGGGGAAAAAAAAATCACACTGTAAAACTCATAGGGCTTTCGAACTATGCCTGGTGACTCTGAAGATAAGAACAAGAGGCGGAAATGCTAAAAGAGAGCTTTGTAAATTTGGGGATGTGCTCAAAACTACTGGGTGTTCTAAGAGTGTCTCATGAAACATAAATCTCAATGCAACTATAATCTGGATGTGAGGAAAAGGTTATTCTTAAAAAACAGTTGCATTTTTTGCAAAATACTTTAACCTTTGGTCTTTGGCCTTCCTTTTTTCAGGTTGAAAAAGTTAAGCATGATTCATATACTAAAGTCTTCCTGTCTATGCTTAGTATTCCTTTTAGAGTTGCATTCTAACCCATGGTTGTATCTCTCTCTGTTTCCGTTCTTGTGCGTGCTCTGCCCCAGGTTGGCCTTCATTCCACGACGTGATCAATTCTGATGCGGTCACATTCACAGATGACTTTTCCTATGGGATGCACAGGGTGGAGACCAGCTGCTCTCAGGTCAGTGTACCCCACCTAAAAACCCGAAATGTTGCTCATTCTGCTTTGCAGACACTTCCAAGACTCCTGGTTGTGCTAAATATAGTAACTAAGGCCAATTGACCCATCACAAAAGGGACAGACAAACACAATGAGGTCTCTGTCAAGTCCTAATGATATCTCAGTCTTGAGGAGTTTAGCAAGTCCTATTAAATGTCAGTCATTGGCTTCAACGCTAGTAAACAAAATCACTGGTAGGAAAAATTCTTCTCATTGACTCAATACAGTGGGGAGTTGAATGAAGATTTCATTACACGGCTTCACGTGATCTGACATTTCACGTGCGCACTCATTGTTCCGTCATCATACCTCTAATGGTAATGATCCCAACATGGTCAACAAAGGCCCTAGAAACGTCTCTCCTTGGATGGATGTGAAGAGGGAGGTTGGAGAACAGAAGAAAAAAGAGGAAGTTCAGTGGCTGGCTGTGCGAGGGCAGAGAGAGAACGTTCGAGAAAATAACTCCTTCTGTAGGTCTTCTAGAAATAGGCTTATCTTCATTTCCAAGGATGTCCCTTTCACTCTCCTCTGACTGAATCAGTGCTGGATCTAATGGGGAAATGAACATATGTTGAGGAGGAGGCAAAAATATAGTTAATCTGTCATCCCAATCAAGAAACTTGAACTTAAACCCAGAGACCTGGCCAGAACCTTCTTGTACATAGAACTAAAGCAACTGCACATTCTAGTCCAGGGTAGGTCATCCTGCTCCACTTTGCTTTAAATAAGTGAACGTAAAGTCTGAGTGCTGTGGTACCGAAACTCACCGATGCTAGAGTGCGTTGCTGGGGGCTGTCTCTTGTACAAATTAGAGGTGGAGGGGCGCTGTCAGGCAGCTGTGAGTGCAGAGGGATTGCCACGTGAGCCTCCCTCAGCATTCTTCCACCTGCCCTTTAACCCTGTTCATCAGCCACAGGAGTTTTAGGGAGGAGGTGGCATATTTACTACCAAGTAGGGAGGAAGATTGGTTTGAACCTAACCATCTGATGAATTTCTATTTTATTTCATTTATTTTTAAGTAAAGCTGGCAAGTGAACTGTCTTCTAAGTATGAGGACCACTCTCTCCCTTGAAAAAGCAGGCTTTATATCTTATCTAAGTCACATTTTCCATTCACCCTCATTTCTCAGATCTGAGTCTAAGCCAGAAAGTGGTACTTTTTGATCCTGGGTCTCACCCTCAGAGATATCTAATTTAATTGGTCTGGGTGATGTCTGAACATCAATGTTCTTAAAAGCTCCCCAGGTAAATGCTCACAGTAACCTTCTGAGTAGATAATGTTATTCTGTCTCATCTTACAGTGGAGGAAACTGAGGTACAAGAAGTGCAGTTACACTTGTATAAATATTCATAGATTGAACTGAGACTTGAATGTGGGCATTTAGCTCCAGAGCTTTTTATGGTGCTCAAATGGATAGGTAAGTAGATAGATACAAGCACCATAAGAAGTCATGTTGAAATAAGAAAAAAACAAAAAACAAATCCTATGATCCTCCAGCAGTTAGTTTAATTCAATTCAGTTCTGGATTCAATTGAATGTTTATTCTTCATAACTTCCACAAAAGCAAATTGCGAATATCTACCCAGGAATCTAAAATATTTGACAAAAAAAGTGAGATAGGATGGTACATAGTCATTTATAACTTAGGTACATAGTATTTAGTAAACCTCCCTTAAGGCTAATGGTTGTGGGGTATTTTTTTCCCCTTTATTTTTTTAAGCTGCCTTAAAGGTTGTTGTATGATTGCTCCTTTTCTTTTCACTCAGAACCTATTTTCAAACATTGAGTTCTATGAAAATCATATGAAAAGGGACAGAAAAAGTGGGGCATAAGATCGTAACTTTCCTTCAGGGCCTACTCTCTGAAGTCTTTGTGACTAATTCTTAAAATTCACAGTTGGAATACATTTCCTCATTTCTCTGTGCCAGCCACTGAGGTGACACCAGTGGGAGTCAGATAAGACTGTTAGGAAAGTGTCCTGCAGGGACCGGAGAGGAACGAAACCACAAACTGTGCCCAAATTAGGCAGCATTCATAGCAGACACCACCCTAACCCGGGCACAGCTCTCAGCCCTCGATCGAAGGCCTAGTGACTGTTACTGTTCTTTGGGTACAGTTGGGTAAAGCACTAATACTCCTTTTCAGCCTCTTTTTCCACCACCTTTATTTCTCACGTAAGAAAGTGCATCTTGCTGACGATGCATGATGTGTGTGGTCAGTCGTGTCCGACTCTTTACCACCCCATTGACGGTAGCCAGGCTCCTCTGTCCGTGGGATTGTCCCAGGCAAGAATAACGGAGTGGGTTACCGTTTCCTCCTCCTGGGGATCTTCCAGACCCAGGGGTCGAATCATGTTTCTTTTGCTGCATTGGCAAGTAGATCCTTAACCACTGGGCCACCTGGAAAGCCCAGAAAGTGCTTGACCCTTTCTTAAAGAAAAGTCTTAACTTTACAGAAAAGAGCAAGGGATATTCGTTCTGCTTCTTTCTTAAATGTAGAGAGAAAGGGAGGGAAATTTGTTCCACTAATGCATGTGCAAGAGTGCATGCTTTGGGAAGTAAGTGCCACATAGAAAATAATCAGGTTCCAGCCCCAAAGAATATGTTTGCTGGAATCTTCCCCATGTGGACAGAGTGGGCCTGCCTGCCCCACTTCGGGCTGACAGCTCACTAAGCCAAAAGTGTGCATCTTGCCTTTCAGTTTCTTTGTCTCTTAATTTGTGCTTGACACAGAAATTTATTTTTCTTTGTTTTACATTTTTGTTTAGTTTTCTCTTTTCCATTTTCTCATTCATCCTTTTTATCTTGACATGGTAGGTGGGGGAACTGATTTAATGGTTTCCGTACTAGAGAAACCACCTGTATCTTGCTTCCCGGTTTCTCATCCTTAATACTGTTTTTCACTATCAGTTTATCTTCTTTTACCTTTTATTCTTTCAGTTTATGTAGTCTTCTACTTGCAACTTTTTTTTTTTTTTTAAACTTTTGGATGTTGACATGGTAACTTATCTAATTTGCTTCTCTTCTTAATAAAACTCTTGTGTTTTGAGTTTACATGGCTTGTCATTTCTCTGGACTGAATTGCATCAAAGGAGTTTGTGTTATGACGAATCTGTTAGTTGTTTTCAGTATCTTAGAGACATTTTCAGTTGGACACGTTATGTGGAATGCTTCTTTCTTTACAGTAAAGATGGAGCATCTAAACAAGAAGACCCTTTTACTGCCAACTTAACACCAATAAACTGAGCTTCTGTGGATAAAACCAGTAGACTCAACTTGCCTGCAAGGCAATATGGTGATTTTTTTTGGTCTATGGGTCTCTAATTCTTGCTTTAGTACTTAGAATTCTTCTTCTTCCACTTCTCCTTTTTTCCCCTCCCCCGTCCCCCCTTCTCTTCCTCCCCTGTTCCTTCTTCATTGTTATATGAATCACACCATGCAGTTAGGCCTCATATTTGGGTGCATGCATGCATGTTAAGTCTCTTCAGTAGTGTCTGACTCTTGGCGACACTATAGACTGTAGCCCGCCAGGCCCCTCTGTCCAACCAGGAAAACTAGAGTGGGTTGCTGTGCCCTTCTCCAGGGGATTCTTCCTGACCCAGGGGTTGAACATGGATCTCCTGAATTACAGGTAGATTCTTCACCATCTGAGCCAGCAGCAAAGCCGCATATTTGGGTAGAAATGACGAACACACTGGGAGCCATGTCTACCACCTCTTTATACTACATTGTAGCTTTTCCGTGTGCCCAGGGACATCTTAGGTTGTAATATTTTAGTAAAATTCTTATTGAGAAAGTTAAGATTTATTCAGTACTGTAATCACTTTCCAGAGAACTATTACAGTCAGGTCCTTCTAAAAGAATCTCTGTGCTTCTTTAAGTTAACACAGAAAATAAGCAAGGGTAGTAGAGCTTCTTTACTTCATCAGGATTCCTGCTTCTGAAGGAAACTGGTTATCCTTTATATTCTGATGTTCCTTGCAACTATACTTATTTTCTTTTACCATTCTATCTACTAAGTTAAGGAATTATACTCCACTTATCTCTTCCAAAGTGGAACTTTATCCTAAATCTGCCCACTTTGGGGTGGGCATAGGTAGGTATCTTCCCCCTGGCTCTAGCAATTTCCTAACAAATCTCAGTTATAAAGAATTTTCCTCAATTTTATATAACTTACATTTTTAGTTAGTGATAAAAATATGTTGCTTCTAATCCAGTTTCACTGATGACTATCAATTAATTGCTTGACAGCTTCTCCCTACACCTCCAACCCCAGCCTATTAAGCAACGCTGTCAGGAATTTAAATTCAGTGGAAAGAGGTAAGGTTTGCATGATGTAAGCTGTAGTTCAGCAAGATAAGTCCCTCCTGGAAATACTTGGGGAGTTCTTCCTTTTTTAGATCAAATTTCTACGTCTGCAGCAAATGGGAGACCAATAAATCACTGAACATTTTCTAATAATCTGGGAGGAAACCACCAGAACCCTGAGTTTACCCAAGCTGGACTCTGTTTATGACTGCAGCTATTACGGTTTGAATCTATGGTAGAGTCCTTTAGTTTGTTTTAGATCATTATTAATTTGTTCTAAGTCAGCCAGATCAACAGAAAGGTAAATATCCACCAACACAAAGTATTTTTTCAAGAGTTGAGCAGTTTTGGGTAAAAACCCCAAACCTTATTAATCTTTTGCAGATGACAACTCATATATTGCTGATGATTAAAGATACCCATGTGTTACAATAGGGTTTCAGACTTACAGCCCCCTCTCTCTTTTTCTTGATCTTTCAGTAAAATCATAATGCTAAACTGGTGACTTCACAATCCTTTCCTTGGCAAAAGATTAATATCACAAGCACAGAGGAAAAGAGCCCTACTTACGCACAAGTGTCTTCAATAACAGTGGGAGAAAACAGGATACTACTGGCAAAGTCAATTGCTTTTCTTCTTAAAACTCTTTTCTCCTTCCCATCCTGCCCCATGCGCCCAAGTGTAAAAGCCCGGCTTTGAAACCACTTCATCTTGTAGATCAAACACTTAAGAGAAAATGACAACAATAAAGCCTAAAACATCCTAGGAATAGCTGGGAGAAAACCCTCTAAGACAGTTGGAAATACATCAGTGCAGAAATATGTAACTGGGTTGAATGCACTATTTGTGTTTCCTATGCACACAATTGAGAATTGCAGTCAGATTTTAAGGAATTACGTTAAATTTGATGCCCAATCACTTCTTTTGGATGTGGCGGGGTGGGGTGTGGGCATCCTTTCCTTTTGTCCTCTGCAGGTTCTTTAGTTGCCAGTTTTTCTGAGTGAGAGGCTTAGGTGATAAAGGATGCCTGTGGGAATTTAAAATTTTTCTTTTGAACAATGCTTATCTCATGCTTCCTCAGAATGAGAGCTAGAATATCCTGTCATCATTTGTATTGTACCTGTAAAAGAAAGAAATGCATAACCACCTTAAAACAACTTTCAAAATGCACACCGAAGCTTCTACCCTGAAATAAATGATTAACAGCAGGTTTCAGAGATTTCTTCATCGGGCAACCAGTTTGTCTCAGTCACAACCAGGTGTGCTAAGCGAGCCCAACACATTGCCAGTTGGCTGGGGCCGGGGAGGCAGCGCTCGCAGGCGGCTAAAGAAACAACGCGTCACTGACAACTTTCATTCATCATCCCAGCCTTCCGCCAGGGGTAGGGGGTGGAAAGAATGGGCTCCATGTGCGTTCCCCTCAGGGAGGAGCCTTCAGGGTTTGTGCACTTTTAAAAGAAAGTGAGCACTTGTCTTTTGGACTGCAAGGAGATCAAACCAGTCCATCCTAAAGGAAATCAGTCCTGAATATTCATTGGAAGGACTGATGCTGAAGCTCCAATACTTTGGCCACCTGATGGGAAGATCGACTCATCGGAAAAAACCCTGATGCCGGGAAAGATTAAAGGCAGAAGGAAAAGGGGATGACGGAGGACGAAGATGGTTGGATGGCATCAACAGACATGAGTCTGAATAAGCTCCGGGAGTTGGTCATGGACAGGGAGGCCTGGTGTGCTGCAGTCCATGGGGTCACAAAGAGTCGGACACGACTGAGCAACTGAACTGAGCTGAACTGTTATGGGCGGCTGGGTGTTCCTGGGAGGAAGCAGAAATGGTACCGTGTGGTTAGGCTTCCTCCAGACGTACAGTCTTACAACTTTACAGGCAGCCAGATGGGCATGTACGTGGTGGGGGTGGTAGTTCAGTCTCTAGGTCGTGTCCAACTCTTATGACCCCGTGGACTGTAGCCCTCCAGGCCCCTCTGTGGGATTTTCCCAGGCAAGGATACCGGAGTGGGTTGCCATGTCCTTCTCTAGGGGATCTTCCCTACCCTGGGCTCGAACCCTGGTTTCCTGCATTGCAGGCAGAGTCTTTATAAACTCGGACACCAGGGAGGCTCATGTATGTGGTGACGCAGATATAAATGAGCACCTTGCTCTTCCCTCCAGCTGGCTCAAGCCATGAAGAATCTGCCTGGAGTACAGGAGACCTGGGTGGGGAAGATCTCCTGGAGAAGGAAATGGTGACCCACTCCAGTATTCTTGCCTAGAGAATCCCATGGACAGAGGAGCCTGCTGGGCTACAGTCCAGGGGTTCCCAATAGTCAGACACGACTGTGTGACGAGCACTGTACTGCACTGCTCCTCTGTCACTTATGTGAGCCTGGAGTGAATCTTCCAGAACATCTTGTGTGCGAGCATGATGAAGCAATCACTCTTGTTTTTAGGGGACCCACATCTTTTCTGAGGATTTCCCTACCCCATCCCATCGCCAACCCATACAGTTATTTGCAAGTGATTTTTGTTGCCTTTTCCCAAATATAATTTCTCCTCCTCATCTCCCTCCCATTTTCTCTTGCCTGGATTAGGGATGTCGAGAATCTGTGTTTTTCTTACTGTTTAACCGAAAAACTAGTGTCAGATCTAGCAACTGAAACTGCAGGCTGACAACCAACTCAAGTCCAACAGATTAAATTACTCTAATTTGGATTTTTAAAAAATGATTTGGGGAATGAATGATCTGGGCACTAAATACTACAAAGTGGCGTGAAGTATACTGTTGCTATGCTTTATTTTTGAAGTAAGATAAAGAGAACCATTCGTTAAGTATGCTTGAGATGATTAATAAAGGCGCTATCATTTATTTTTGCCCAGATAACTGTATTCTCTCATTAAAAAAAAAAAGAAAATCTATCTGAGGCTTTCATGTGAAAACTCCACTTCTCAGATGCCGAGTGATCAAAGTGCTGGAGCTGCACGTGAGATCAGTAATTGTGCACACATACTGGTCACCAAGAGCACCAGTTCCTGCTGGCCTGCACACTGACTGTTTTGGCAGGCAGAAATAGGTGCTTTCCTGTGTCCATTGGGTAAGCATATGTATTTTCACTGGTGCATCTTAGCTGCTGATGCCTGAAAATTTGGCCTCAATTGTTTATAGAAAGGAAAAGCAATCTGAGCTGTCAGCCTTGATATTACCTAAACCTGCATAAAATGTGGAAAAATAATGCAAGATTTGTTTTTTAGGCCTGTTTCATATTTTCCAGGCAATAGATCAAATCAGTTCAGGGTTCATTTTTAGTTCTTTAATAAGCTGACACAGTATGTTGGCAGTAAAATAAGAATGCACTTTTAACATGGAAGTGCCATGTAGTCGAAGTTGCTATTTGTGCTATTTATTAATAGTAGAGAGCCCTCGAGAATCGAGCTTAGCACTTTCAATGGGGAAACTGAGATTCTAGCCCTTTCCATTGTAATAAGCACCGTCCTTCACTTCTCTCTCATCATCTCCGTTTGGTATGGAGGGACAGAAAACCCCATTCCCTTGTCAAGTCCTGCTTTATGTCCCTGCGGTTTATAAGTGTTTTATACACCAAATGAGCACAGTGAGAAGAATTAATAAATCATCTCTATGCCTCTTCTCGCGTATTCTTCCCTAAATCTTGACTCCTCCATCTGCTTAAAATGTTCTCCCCTAGATATCTGCGCCTTCACTTCCTCCAGGTTCTTACCCCAAAGTTACCCTGGGAGAACTACCCTTGACCACTTTACCTAAATTGTCAGCTCCCAGTCTGACACTCTGTATCACTTTCTCTCTGTTTTCATTTTTGTGGGTTTGTTTTTGCTTTGTTTTTGCTCCTTAGTGTTTATTTCCACCTACTATGCTTACAGTTCCTTATTACCTTCGTGGTTTCGGTCTCTACCAGTGGAATGTAAGCTCCATGAGGCCACTGCCTGTACCTGTGGAGTCTGGGACAGTACCTGGCATAAAGTGGGTGCTCCATACATATTTGTGGAATGAATAAATAGGGGTCATTTGCCCCAGGCTTTGATCTCTTTGTTACGTGACAAACTAAAGGATGTGTTTTCGTAGCCTGTTTGAATGTGGTGCGCTCATATCCTGGTGGGCTGCCGTCTATGGGGTCGCAGAGTCGGACACGACTGAAGTGACTTAGCAGCAGCATCAGCGATGTCACCATACCCTCTACCCTGTCCCTGCTGAGAGGGGTGGGCGGTAGTGAGCGTGACCTGTGCGCTGGTCTCCGGGAGCCGCACTCAGCAGCAGACTGGTGAGCCAGCCTATCTGGGGACACTTTCTCTGGGCTGGGTTTCTCCTAAACACCATCATAACCACCACCCCTCCTTCTGCCTCTGTCGGGACTCTCTGCCTCCTCTCCTTCCCCAGCGTTTTGGATAGTCAGTAGCACGGACTGAGCTTGACAGCTTGTTCCTCCTCCACATGATCCAGTTCGAGCAGGAAAGCAACCCTCCTGGTACCCACCTCTCCGAGGCCAGAAAAAAGGATTGCGTGGACTAGTGACATTTCCATTCGCCACGCTGCAGTCCTGGTGACCATAACATAAATCCGTTGCACCCTGCCGTTGCTTTACTGGGTTCCAAGAACATCCAATGCTTTTCTGATGTTAAG
Organism: Cervus elaphus; assembly: GCF_910594005.1. Taxonomy (NCBI): domain Eukaryota; kingdom Metazoa; phylum Chordata; class Mammalia; order Artiodactyla; family Cervidae; genus Cervus; species Cervus elaphus. Next base: position 46,668,549 of record NC_057817.1, on the reverse strand, counting down.
TTTTACTGCCCATGAAAACCAACACCACCTCCCTCAGGGCCGGTTACACAGTATCTTTTACAGTGGACTTCTGCATATCTGAAACCCACCCATCCAAAGCCAAAAGCAATGCCGGGGCGGGGGTGGGGCGGTGGGAGGGGACGGAGATTTTATTCTGCCGTGTTTCTTACAAGGGGAGATCAAGGGTCAATTCAATTCATGAAATTACCGCAGTCATTTTTCAGCTGGCTGAGAGGCTTCACAGATCAAAAAATACAGTGGCTCTTAAATGACTTCTGATATGCACAATTCTAGCGTTTTTTATTCTCAGCATGTGGTGCAAGGCCTGCCAGAAACCATCTTTGTAGCTATTGACAGGCAGATTAGAAATCAGCCACGATGGTTTCCATCATTTCTCTCCAGGCCGGTCATCCATTTAAATCGCTGCCTGTGAGCTCCCCTCAAAGCCTGCTTTGTACACGCTGGTGACCTACAGTTTGTTCTTCTCTTGCAGTGCGGTGCTCACCTCGGGCACATTTTCGACGACGGACCTCGTCCAACCGGCAAAAGATACTGCATCAACTCGGCATCCTTGTCTTTCACCCCTGCAGAGAGCAGTGGCGCCCAGGGGGTCAGCGCGGGGGGCAGCCCAGCCCCCGGTGACAAGACGGAGCTGTAGAGAAGCGGCCGGAAGCGGCGACAGAAGAAACAAGTGTGCTTAATGCACAGCTTATTAAAGCGAATCCCATAGCGTTTATCTCAGATCTATTTTTTCAAAACTAGAAGGGCAGTTTTATGCTATTGATATTTTTCTTCTTGCTTAAACAGAGGCCCTGGCCATCTATACATCTTGCTGTTGACTAGATGGGGAACCGCAGATCTTGAGTGAACTCAGAGATAGCTTCGTGAAACTTCTTTACAAGCCACTTACGTAGCATTTGGCATTATTTTCTTTGCCCACATAGCTTCCTTTGCTTTCTTTTATTCCTCCCCACCCCCTGCTTGCTTAAGAGGCAGAAGGTGCTTGGTCTTCAGACAAGAAAATCAAGGTCTGCTCTGCAAAGCAGAGACCAGGGCTGAGGGATGGTGGGGATGTTGAGACCTGCAAGACACATGGCCTGGAGGCTTTGTGCAGATCCACCTAAGATAAGGATGGAGTGATGTCTTCTGAGACTTCTCAGCTTTGTGGAAAGTTTGAGCTAAGGTCGTTTATTCTCACTAAAAGGGTGTGAAGGTCTAAAGTCTTTCCTTATGTTAAATTGTTGCCAGATCTGAGGGGGCGCCCTGAGTGTTGTGGCAGAGAAGTAAACATTACCTCATGGTTAGGCCTTTATTTTTATTTTTTCCTTGAAAACATCAGACTGTAAGATAACTGTAAAATGTTGAACCCCATTTTGTCCAAAGTTCACAAAAGAAGAATGCCTGCCATTGCCTTTTGTAAGTCTGTCTCTCCACACCTAATACCAGCTGCAGCTGGAAGGGCACTTTGGTGACTTCCCCATGTAAAATAAAATATTGGGAACAACACACTTCATTAAGGCAACAGAATAAGAGAGAAAGCAGAGAAGGCTGAAGAGGAAGCCTGGGGGTTAGATGTCCAGAGCCCTGCAGAAGAGCTGACCACAAGTCCCCAGCAGAGCCCGGGGTGGGGTGGGGGGACCTAGTACACTGGGCCAGGTGACCTCCTGGAGGATGTTGGGGCTTAAAATAGAAACAGCCAGGAGCTCACGTCCCACCCTTGACACCAATCTGCTGTGGGACGAGGGACAAGCTGTCTGTTCAGCCTCTGCATGCCTATTCTTTATGTATAAATGCGGACTTAGAATATTTGTAAAATAATTGACACTCTCAGGGGAAAATTACTGTATTGCTCTACAATTAAGATCAGTGTTGTAGAATTAAACTGATCTGGTTCTAATTGCCGCAAAGGCCGAAGCCCAGGCATTTGAAATGGAAAGAAGCAGAGAGGGGGCTGACTTAGCTGATTGGTATGGAAACAGTTGGGCCAAGAGCCAGAAAATTTTCTTTGTAGCAAGATGGCTGGTTTTACTCTAAGAAGCTTGGCTCGGCTCGGTGGCTGTATAACATTTAGTCTGGTGGGATGGATGTCATTGAGCACAGTAAGGTTTTTATGGCCCTGAGCGATGGGGATACGCATTGGTATTGCCGCCAGGTGTGAAGATAACAGTGTATGACTGATATATATTGTGTTTGTAGCCTTGAGTGCTAAGCCCAAAGTGTAGCTTTTAAAAAAATAATATTCTGTAAATTTTTTGAAAGCTTATGAAAACTGACGTCTTTCTTTATCAGCCCCAAGACCAAAAATAAGAAAGAGAAACACGTGACAATCTTAAAGAAACAATGAGGAACTAAAACAAAAAGTTGTGGTCAATCCAGGTGTCAGGGCGGTCATGTCCACATCCTTCTGTGTCTCTCCACACACCACCTGGTGAGGCCCTGACCTCCGGGTGACCTTCACTGGCACGTGGGCCGCACCTTTGCCATTCCAGGTTCATTGTGCTCCTCCTCCCTCGGCTCCCAGACATGGCACCTCAGGTCCTGGGGTCACTCTGGAGTTCACAGGTTTCACTCCCCTGAGACATTGAATTTAAAACCCGTGAAGCCTCAGTGTCCAGACTATCCTAGAAGTCTTTTCTGACCTCACAGAAAGAGTCCCAGCATTTCCCAGCAACCCAAGGATCCCTAAAGAAACAGGTCTCCCAGGACATGTCCTTCCCTCGTGTGGTCCATCCTTCAGAGGCTCACACAGCACTTCTTGAATGGCTCCTGCCTCACGTGGTGGCCTGCCCTGGGGTCTGCCGGACACAAGCCCCAGGGCCGGGGTAGACAAGGAAGATAAACGAGGGGCTTCTCCCTCTCCACAGAGACTCTGGATTTTCATTGCTCCTCCAGTTTTATTGTAGGGCTTAAGATTCCCCTCAAAAAGCTCGTCTTCTAGTGCTTGGTCTTTGTTTCAAGAAAAGCCAGTTTTCTTCTACCACATTTTCCAGCATCAACTTTAAGAAAAATGCAACCTCCATCGTGAAAAGAGAGTGGGGTGTATGCATGTGGTTTAATTTCAGGTTGCTTTTGAGTTTAAGTGGTATCGAATTTCAGTATATTTCTGTCTTATGTTAAAGAAATATATTACTAAAATGTAAGTGAGCAATAATGTCAGCTGTCGAGCACTAGATTTATTTTTGCAGGATATGGAGTGCAATGAACTGAGTCAATATGGTGAGGTGTATGTGATCTGGGGGAGTTATACCATTTAACGTAGGAAATGCACAGGACTTCCCCTCCCTGCACTCAGGCCCTCCCTATACCATTAGGAGACGCAGGTTTCTTTGCCGATGTGTAAAAATGTTATGTCCGTACACTTAGGTAGAATGGAGCTGAAGAAGGCAGCAATTCATGTTATACTAGGGGACATTTCTATGTGTTCAAACTTTTCACTTTATAGATAAATTTAAACTCAATGCAAATGACATAGCAACTTGAAAGTCTCCATGTTCATCGAATTGAACATGCCTTGCTTTAAAATACGGAGTATGATGAAAGGGATTAGCGTTTTTTCTGAAAGTCAAATACTACTTTTGCCTTAGACAGCTTTGTAATAATATTTCTCTAAGCGATTCAAAACTTTTGAAAAATGACATGAAATTTTCATTAAAGACTGTTTTCCTATGTTTATTGTATATGGAAATTATTCAATAAAATTTCTTTATAAAAATGTTTTCTTCTCTCTCTGATTCCTAAAGACTTCTCTTCTTTTTTATCACAGATGCATAGACCATCCATTGGAGCTTGCCACAGGCTGTTCTGTTTACCTCTTTACCCAGCTGATGTGTCTCTTTGTAGAGAGGGCCTTTATCTGGTGTGACCTTCATAAGCGGGGCCCTGAGAGTAGGGTCTAGGCCACTCTCCAGACCTCAGGCCCCAAGAGAGGCCTCCTGCGATCCGAAAGGTTGGAGAGAAGGGAAATATTTACAGGATTATTCTGCCTTCACCTCACCTCCGCAGAATCTTCAGCAGCTTGCAAGTATTTTTGTGCTTAAGACGTGGACTCTGGCAAGTTGCATCACGATAACTCTATAGCTGAAAATGCAGGAGTGATACCATGTCGATGGCTGGGCTGCTGGTAAAGAAATTTGACAGGAGACTTACACGGTCGTCAAGGACTGGTTTCCAGGGAGATGTGTTAGGGGTATTTCCCCACTGCTCACAGATGATTCGCCTTTAAATATCTCTTAACAGAAGAGTTTTAATATAGTATTATTTGTTATTAAAATTTTTTAGTTGAATGTTTTGGTTCGTTGTGTTGATTCATTCATTTGGAGAGGAGAATTGAGGTGATGGGGATTTTTGTTTTTCAGCCAATTCTTTGAGAGTCATACTCCTGGGATCCTAAACTTCACAGGCCAGCAATTTCATGTGGTGTACCTGAGAACAGCGCTTCTCAGAGTGTGTCCCCAGATGACAGCATCAGCATCACCTGGGAACTTGCTACAAATCTGAGTTTTCAGGCCTTCTCCCATGCTCACTGCATCAGAAATTCTGGGGAAGGGCCTTATCAATCTATGCGTTAGCAGCTGTCCTTATTATTCTGGAGTTTGTTCAAGTCTGAGAACCACTGCCTTGGAACTTCCCATGAAAAAAACATCATTTAGCATTAATTCTAAAGGCATTTATACCTGACCCTCCAAAATGGCTTATCTTGTCATCACTGGTTGTCTCTCTGTAGAAGTGGGTCAAACGGTTTTCCCAAAACTTCATGTCTTTCTGCTATTCCTGTTCATCGCTCGTTTGTCTTGTTCTGGAAGGCTAACTGGTTCTCAGCAATCATCACCACCTTAGCTCTTGTTCACACGTCTGAGTTAACCCTAGATTGCCTGGTGGCGCTCGCCACTACCTCTTTAGAACATGGCAGGGTTCATCTCAGCAGTTCCAAGAACTAGAGGACAGATGTCACTGCATAAATTTACATAATGACCGTTCCCATTTCTCTCATCATCACTTTTTTAATCCATTAGAGGAGATTTTTACAAAAGGGCCACATGCCCAAATCGTGACTCGTTTTTATCAGAAATCTGCTGCTGTTACCCAGATCTTAACAATGAAATGACTTCTAGAAGATGCTGGTATTAAAAAAATATATATCTTGGGACAGGCTTACAAGCATCCTGTAATGACTTCTTACCAGTGTTTATTGTTTGTTACATAACTGATAGAAATTTAACCGTTTTAATGTGAGACCTGAAGAAATGCCATAAAAGAAAAGTCTGGAAAGAACTCTTCCTATCCACTATCTCCCAGAGGCTAGCCTTGTCCTGGACCAACCTGGAAAGGGATTGGCCAAAGGTAATTATAGGTTCTAAACCAACCTACTCTATAAATTCATCATGCAAGTAAGGGGCTTTTATGGAACCATGATAGAATAAGGAGATTGGAGATTTAGGAACCAAATCAGATCCTCAGGCCTACCTGAGACTTACCCTAATTTTTAGATTGGTAATGGAATCACACCCTTGTCAAATTCTGGATGCTAGAGAACCTCATTTTTATTTCAAGGTTTGCAATTCCCCTCCCTCCAGGATTACCACCACCAGCATTCCCAGCAAACACACACTCACCCTAATCATCCAGGCTTGTTAGGGACCAGACAGATTTTCAGGAGTGAATAGCAGGACAAGTCAGTAATTTTTAAGTACTTACCTCAGCACTGTTCCGACAAGGTAAGGGAGTAGAAAGGTGTCAAAATAACTAGAAAGCAAAGTAAGAGAATGTTGCGAAGGCAGGCCTATCAGTGATAATCCGATCGGCTGGAAAAGCCTAGAGTCACTCACCTGGGCCCCAGTAAGTTTCCCACAGACATCTCCCTTTTCCAAACCTGGCCAGAACCTTGTGGTTCTTATTACGGTTACAAGACGCCCTCAGCAATAACTGCCTGGAAACTTTGAAGCAAAAAGTGTATTATTTATGAGCCCTGGAGAATACCAGGCATGCCCTGGGACACACAGTGGAGTTGTAGGTAGAGAAAGAATGCGTGAGCACAGCTTTTATATTGGATTGAGGGTGGAACCCTAGGCCTTCATGGGCTCACTCTTTACTGATGAGTTTAAAATGTAAGAGCTAGAATTTAAAGCATGGGAAAAAAAGAAAAACAGTGGCCCAAGTGGCCAGTTATCGGAATCAATCAGGATCTCTAGGGCAAAGGAGCCTGGGTTTGGGCAAGAGGAGGGGGATGATGGAAGGGGTGGGGAGGGAGAGTTCCCCTGTCCTGGCTCTTCAGTCATATGCCTGGCAAAATGTTTATTCAACCCAGCCCTCTTTGAAGTGGATGCCTTGGCAATGGAAGCTTAAATCAGACATTTACGTTGCAAAAGAAAAGCCAACTGTCGGGGCTTATATTACAATCTACCCAGTGATTCCAGGCATTGTAGTCAACGGCAAGGACATTAAAGGCCTAGGTAGCTGATATGCTAAAAGTCAGGTGTAGGGCATGTTGTAAATAGAAATTGCACATATAAATTGGATTATAGTAGCAAATACTATAATAATTATACAGGCAGTACTGTGAAATCCTGTAGGCACCTGTTGCCCTAAACTTGAAAAGTCCAGTCCTGAAAATAGATCAGGGATCTCAGGAGCCCTGGAAATCTGTTCAAAGATTTGGTAAGATTGTGGAATATTTTAACACCTTGGGCCATCTGGTGTAAAAAAGTTTGAGCCTGCCCTGAGTTGGTGAAAGTGAAAGTCGCTCAGACACGTCTGACTCTTTACAATCCTATGGACTATAGTCCCTGGAATTCTCCAGGCCAGAATACTGGATTGGGTAGCCTAGCCCTTCCTTCTCCAGCAGATCTTCCCGACCCAGGAATTGAACTGGGGTCTCCTGCATTGTAGGTGGATTCTTTACCAACTGAGCTATGAGGGAAGCCCTGAGTTGGTAGGTTGCTCCATATCTCATTGAATCAGTTCTCTGAGTCCTGAGAATAGGTCAGGCTCCTCTGTCCATAGAATCTTCCAGGTAAGAATACTGGAGTGGGTAGCCATTCCCTTCTCCGGGGGATCTTTTCAACCTAAGGATCGAATCCAGATCTCCTGCATTGCAGGCAAATTCTTTACCACATGAGCCACCAGGGAAGCCCCTCTAAAAGCATACATTATCTCATAGAACAATTTTTCAATGTGGTGAAAGCCAAGTTTACTAAGAGACTCAAATACCTTTGGTTCCACTGTAGTAAGAAGTTAAAAATAGGTAAACCTTAGACTTGGTTAGTGATTAACATTGTTTCAGTGTTTTCTCTTATTTGGAAATGATCAAGACATTCAATGAATTCCCATCATTTAGTTTAACTTAGCAAAACTCCGAAGTTTCAAGTTACCAAAGAGATTTGGGAAGTTATTTTCAAGTGGAAATTCCATAAGACATGATTATTGCTAAAAAGTTGACCTACATTTTTATTTCAATTACATACATCTAAATTATTTTCTCCCAACAATGGTGTTTAGACTATTAAGGAACTTTCATGAGACAGATGGCCATTATACCCAGCTATGTTTCTTGCTGACAAATTTTGTAAGCATTGACATAAATTTGTTTGAATGGTAAACCCTGGTAGGACAAAAGTTATTTATCCAAATTATATTTAATGCTGATAATTCTAAAGATAAACCCATTTTAATTAGAGCAAATTTAATCTAGAATTATTTATCAAAGATTACTCCAGATCATGTGAATTTGAAAAACATTTTGGTTAGTTTCTGCATTACTGAGTTTTAGGAATACTCAATTCCTAAGTGCCTATTAAATTTAAGCCAATTAAGTGGAGCTGTTTTACAAATTATGGGCTTCCCAGGTGGCACAGTGGTAAAGAATCCGCCTGTCAGAGCAGGGGACACAGGAGACATGCGTGGGTTTGATCCCTTGGTGGGGTAGATCCCCTGGAGGAGGAAATGGCAACCCACTCGAGTATTCCTGCCTGCAGAATCCCATGGACAGAGGAGCCTGGTGGGCTGAGTCCAAAGAGTCTCAAAGAGCTGGACATGACTGAGCACACATGCACACATACACACACTTTTATAAATTAATTTTGGCAATGTCATCTGCAGGTAGAAAGAGAAAAAAATCATATAAACATAACATACATCTGTAGACATACATAAACACACAGACAGATACAGAGACCCTGTAACTTCTGTTCCAAGATTTTAGCCATGAATCAGGTACAAAAACATAAAACTCGCTAGTTCATAAATAATAGTTGAATCCAAATTGGCAGAACAATTTAAGGTTGCCTGCTTCAATGGCTAAAGTTTTTACTAATATTTGTGGAAAAGATTTTTAAGATTTATATTTGTCCTTGACAAGTAATCTTGAGGCTGTGGACTAGGTTTGGGACAGAGAGCTCTTATAGCATTTTGTGTTTTAAAAGGCTGATTACTCCTTGCACCAAATTTGGTCCACTCTGCTTCAGTCTCAGGTGATCATGTGCAGAGTTGCAGTTGCCTCGTGAGGTGTTTATATTTCAAAGACACAGTAAGCTATATGTCTTCAGGAGACAAAGGTCATAAATTTTCTCCTGGGAGTTTTAGTGCCTTTTGGATGGTTATGGCAGTCCCAATAAAATGAAGCAACTGCTGCCCTGTAATGAGAGATTCCTCTGTAATAGTGATTCTCTGGACTCAAGGTCAAGGGGGACCCCTGCAAGACCGGAAATGAAGAGGGGATCATTTGGATGAATATGGCCAAGAAAATGATGAACGCATGGTGAGTGGGTGCCGTCGCTTCAGTCTTGTCCCGCTCTTTGCAACCCCACAGACTGTAGCCCGCCAGGCTCCTCTGTCCATGGGATTCTCCAGGCAAGAATACTGGAGTGGGCTCCCAGTGCCTTCCTCTAGGAGAGCTTCCCTACCCAGAGATGAAGCCAGTGTCTCCTGCATTACAGGTGGATTCTTTACCATTGAGCCACAAAGGAAGCCCAATGAACCCAATGGCTCATGCCAACTTTGCACTAAGTCTTAACGTTTTCCATTAACTGTGATCTTTAACAATGATCACTGATGCGAGGATGGCCCCAGCCCCAGGCAGTAAATATGCCAGTGAGGAGAGGAAAGACCCTGACACAGATATCATGGCTCTAGGGCCTTGGCCTTGTCATTTCCCTCTTCCTCCTCACTAGAGGCTTCGATAGTCCTGTCAGCTTCTCCGCGGGCACAGGGACACCTCGTGAGCCCTGGCTTCTAGTTCAACCTCCTCCCCGAGTCTCATGAGGCGCCCAGGGGAGGAGTGGAGACCAGGGAAGAGCTGGGGAAAGCTCGCAGAGAACTTTGCAAACTCCTTTGTGAGTGTTAGCTTGACTGGGAGCTCTGGAACCAGCTGGACCGCTTGTTCAGGTATTTTAATCTGAAAACGTGTCGTGAGCAGGTGCCACCAGTGGGGCTCCTTAGAAAAGTCGCAGGCGATGAGGCAGCAGCGGGCATCCTTGGTTTCTTGGTGAGGCCGCGTGTGCAGTGTGGTGACCACGCCCTCTAAAGAGCCAGAGTGTGGCCTCCTTGCTTCCCCAGCAGCTTTCCAGGATGTTTCAGAGGAGAGGGCAGAGCCCCTGAGACCTCAGCTGCTCCAGCTCAGAGCTGAAGAGTCCCTTTCTGCACTTTGGGTGCCCTCCCCATCCCTTATTTTAAAGATTGTTTTTGTATGTGTGGATCTTTTTAAAGTCTTTTATTGAATTTGTTGCAATATTGCTTCTGTTTTATGTTTTGGTTTTTTGGCCACCGGGCATGTGGGATCTTAGCTCCCCAACCAGGAATGGAACCCTTACCCCCTGCATTGGAAGGTAAAGACTGAACCACTGGATGCCAGGGAAGCCGCAGGGTGCCTTTCTGGTCCTTAAAAGTGTGGCACTGAAGAGTGTCTGCTCACGCTTGTGGGAACTGGGCCATGTTGGAAGATGAAGATGAGCCCCCAGCCTGCTTTTCGGGGTGACACTTGACGGTGGCCACAGCCAGGAGCAGGATGCTTGGCAGGCAGTTGTTGTGAGTGAGGCTGTGGGGTGTTAGGGTTCATGTGCCTGTCTAGAAGCAGGTGGATAGAGGGGGCACCAACGCCTTTGTGTTGTTCAGTTTTTCAGTCGCTCAGTCGTGTCCGACTCGTTGCAACCCCATGGACTGCAGCATGCCAGGCTTCCTTGTCTTTCACCATCTCCCAGAGTTTTCTCAAACTCGTGTCCATTGAGTCAATGATGCCATCCAACATTTCATCCTCTGTCACCCCTTTCTCCTCCTGCCTTCAATCTTTCCCAGCATCAGGGTCTTTTCTAATGAGTTGGCTCTTTACATCAGGTGGCCAAAGGATTGGAGCTTTAGCTTCAGCATCAGTCCTTCCAATGAATATTCAGGAGATTTCCTTTAGGATTGATCTCCTTGCTGTCCAAGGGACTCTCAAGAGTCTTCTCCAGCACCATAGTTCCAAAGCATCAATTCTTCAGCACTTAGCCTTCTTTATGGTCCAACTCTCACATCTGTACACGACTACTGGAAAAACCGTAGCTTTGACTATGCGGCATGTCAGCAGCCATGAGTAACAATTCAGAGCCCATCACAAACGAAGAAGAAAACCCACAGTAGCCAATTAGTTCCCCTCTCTCCTTCTTGCTGTCTGAAGAAAAGTTTGCATTTCATTTCAGGTAGAGTTTCTGACTCCAGCTTCCACTCCTTGGTTTTCTCCCATCACCTTAATCTTATATGTTGGTACAGGAAACCTGGTTGCTCAGCTGGTAAAGAATTTGCCTGTAATGCGGGAGACCTGGGTTCGAAACCTGGGTTGGGGAGACCCCCTGGAGAACGGAAAGGCTACCCACTCCAGTATTCTGACCTGGAGAATTCCATGAATTGTATAGTCCATGGACTTGCAAAGAGTTGGACACAACTGAGAGACTTTCACAGGAATCCACCTCTTTGCAGGTGGCCGCTCTTCACCAGGGTGTCCCAATGCATGGCTTGAGGATTGAATCTGTACCCACTAGTACAACATACAGAGTCTTCTAGGCCTCTGGAGTGTAATACCAGAGTCTTGGCATGCTGGTGTGCCCCAGCACTGAGCAACACTCACGAGGCTTCCATGGGTTTCTTGCATTTTTCAAGGAAGCTGGTGCACTGCCTCGGGGATCTTAGGAGGTGCTGGCACTAGATGTTCACAACACTTGTATCTGTTGATTTAATTTTTTAGCAATATGGTATCAGGGACCATGATATCCCATTGGGTCAGGGGACGAAAAAGTTACAGCAGCGAGTAAAGCAGGGGCACATGGACCACAGGCCTCTGAGGTATTTTTCCGTCTGGTGGTGCAGTTGGTTTCCAGTTGCAAGACTGTTTCAGTCTTCTAGGTTAGGGCAATCTGGGAACAGCCCACTGACTCAGCAGTTGCAGGAAGAGGTCTTCTGCCCTCCTTACTTACTGAAATCCTTTCCTCATGCCTTCAGTCCAGAGCTTCTTTTTGGGCAGTGACCACAGCCTTGTTATCCAACCACCCTCCTTAGCTCTCCTTGGTCTTGAGGCGTGGAGGACACTTATGCACATTGGGGTTGAAGGTAGAGAGAGAAAGAGAGAGAGAGAGAGAAAGAGTGGCCTGGGATTCTGTTTCTCTTGGGGTTGAGGATGGAACCTTAGTGTTTGATGGGCTCACTCTCTATTGGCAAGTTTAAAACATAACAGCTGGAATTTAAAGCATGGAAAAAGAGAAAAAGAAAAAGTGACCCAAGTGGCCAGTTGTCTAAATCTACCAAGATGTCTAAAACAAAGGTGCTTCCTGACGGAGATTGGGAGGTGCATGTGTCCTGACGCCTCGTGTGGCTGCCATGTCTTTGTTCGAGAGAGCCTTCCTTCAAGTACACCGGGTGCCTCGCTGATTGACGCTTCTGTCAGCACTTGCGTTAGAAAGAGAAGAGCTACTGTCAGGGTGTACACTGCAGAGAGGGAGAAGGGAGTCCTAAGAGTTGAGATGAGCTTGCCTGAAGCTTTATTCCCAAGGCCTTTGATCTCACCATGGGACTCCTTTTCACATTAAAGATATTAAGCAATCTCTATAAGTTCAGTTCAGTTCAGTTGCTCAGTCGTGTCCGACTCTTTGTGACCCCATGGACTGCAGCACGCCAGGCCTCCCTGTCCATCACCAACTCCTGGAGTTTACTCAAACTCATGCCCATCGAGTCAGTGATGCCATCCAGCCATCTCATCCTCTGTCGTCCCTTTCTCCTCCCACCTTCAATCTTTCCCAGCATCAGGGTCTTTTCCAATGAGTCGGTTCTTGGCATCAGGTGGTCAGAGTACTGGAGTTTCAGCTTCAGCATCAGTCCTTCCAGTGAATGTTCAGGACTCATTTCCTTTAGGATTGACTGCTTGGATCTCCCTGCAGTCCAAGGGGCTCTCAGGAGTCTTCTCCAACACTCTTTGTGACCCTATGGACTGTAGACCGCCAGGCTCCTCTGGTCATGGAATTCTCCACGCAAGGATACTGGAGCAGGTTGCCACACTCTCCTCCAGGAGATCTTTTCAACCCAGGGATCTAACTGACGTCTCTTGAGTCTCCTGCATTGACAAGTGGGTTCTTTACCACTAGCGCCACCTGGGAAGCCCCTAAGTTACACAACCAAGCTCAAATTGAAGTTCAAGTTTGTTCAAAAGCTTTCAAGGCTGTGCTCCCTACTTTGCACTGAACTGCCTCCACTGTAGACCCTGGCCACCTGGATAGTGTTCAGTTCAATAAGGCAGGTATTACACAAGGGTAAAAGTGTGGTTATATCATTTCTTATTTATTTTAAATTAATTGTAAAATTTGCCCTTCCAAAATATATTCCACTGTGTGACTGCCTTATCCTAGAGAGAGCTAAATAACATTGTACACCTTAATTTTTTTTACACTTCAGTGATGGAGAATTTCTCCCCCCCGCCTTAATAGTCCAAATCATATCTTTTACTACTCCAGAAAAAATAAAATAAAATAAACCACTCTTCGGATCCATATGGGAAAAAAAGGAAGAATACAGGTGATTTTAAAGATGCATTTGATCAAAATATTTGATTTCTGGCATCACTGATCCAGTTAATCTTTCCTCATCTAGAAAGATGTGGAGCGCAGGATGGAGGAGTGGAGATAGGACATCCTCACTGATGTTGCTAAGTGAGAGTCTGCAGTTGGAGACTGAAGGAGGGGGACAGATTCCTGAGGTCTCTAACCACACCCAGAGCAGGTCTGCAGGGCATATGATGGACCTGTCCCAAGAACTGACGGAAACAAGAGGTTTGTTTCTGTTTGATTACAGTTCATGACAGATTGATAACTGCAAAGGCATTCAAACTTGGTGTTTCGCCACCCCCCCACCTTTGCTTTAACACTACAGCTTGCAAGGCGAGTCAGGCATCTGGTGTTTGTTAGATGGCTGCGTTGCATCATCCTGGTGATTGCTGGGGAACATCTCTCAGCATTCGCGCGATTGGAGAGAAGACTGTGGGGCACAAAATGGTCTCATCCGGTTTACATCTTCATTATTGCGCTTCTCACATACCTGCTTACATCTGGAAAAAATCTCTAGGTAAACCTCCTGGGCTCTTTTTCTAAAGAGTAACTGTAATTATTAGGGCTATACCCAAATTCAACTTAGAATAGGTATGTGGCTGAACTTCAGCCAAAATCCTGTGCCTGTCGAAAAGAAATTTTCCTCTTTTTAACATCCAATTACATAGGAGGGGCATTTTCCCCACACATGGCCAGTTGGGTTCTTGGTTCTCTAACCCAAACTTTCCATTTATGCCCTGAGGGAAAAGGCAAGGAGATTTTAAGGAAAAAATTTAAAGATTTCTTCAAGTCTCCCACTTGACTTTTTTTTCTTAGTATCAAATCCCAGAATCCTAATATGTATTGCCGGTCATATCAGAATTTTGCGAATATCTTTTCCCCACTAGGTACTTTCACAAACTCTCTTACCAAGTAACATCATCACAAAAAACTTGACTGTTTTACTGTTTCCTGCTTGTCCTCCTTGTACAGGATTCATCCACTCAACACATTTTGATTGAGCACTTGCTGGGGTACCAAGCCCTGTGCCAGGCGTAGGAAACCTAAAACTGAGTAAGATGGGATGCTTGCAGTCAGTTGGAAAAACAGACATGCAGCTAATTACACATCATACTGGAATGTTGCAGAAGGTTATGTGAAAGTGTGAGTTAAACATTGTGAGAACTCCGCTGGGAGAAGAATGAATTGTGCCATTGAAAGGGATGTAACAGAGTGGGTGGCAATCAAGGAAAACTTCATTTAGACATGGAATGTAAGCTGAGTTTTGAAAAATACATGGCATTTCACATAGATGAGAAGAAAACAAGGTCAACCAGGGAAACAAGAGGACATGAGACAGTTAGTAAGGGACTTAAAGGAGCTCTGACTTTTTCATACAAGCTTCTGTTTCCATTGATAAGTAATGGTTTTGCAAGATCATTTCATGATATGATTCTTTTTCATTTACCGCTCCTCTTCTTTTAAAAACATTTCTCATCAATAAAAATTCATATATCCAAATGCTCATATATGGTGTATAACACACATGATACATGATATGTGATATATGATGTATATGATAGATTTGTCATGTATATGTATTGTTGTTGTCCAGTCACTTAGCCATGTCCAACTCTTTGTGACCCCATGGACTGCAACATGCCAGGCTTCCCTGTCCTTCACCATCTCCTGGAGCTTGCTCAAACTCATGTCCTTTGAGCTGGTTAAATTATCCAACCTTGAAATGTGTGTATACATATATATATCATGTATCAAATGTATACATATGTATTTATATATGGAGAGAGAAAACCATAGGAAGAAGAGGAGGAAGAGAACAGTCCAGTGGCTAATACTCTGAGCTCCCAACCTAGGGGGCCATGGTTCCATCCCTGATCAGTGAAGTAGATCATTCATAATTAATAATTAACTCTTAATTAATAATTAAGAGTTCATATGCTGCCACTAAAGATCCCACATGCTGCAACTAAGACCTAGCATAGCCACATACATACATAAATAAAAATAATATATTTTTTAAAACGGAGGAGTTCTTAGAAGAGGTCTCGGTTGTCATTTATACTGTTTCCATGCCCAGCACGTGTAAAGAGGAAGCAGCCTCTGCGAGGTCTTTGTGTCTGCTTCCACCTATGTTCTACTCTCTGGGCTTGAGGGCAGACCATCGTGAGCTCATCTGGACCACTGCAGCAGCTGTCAAAATGACTTCCTGTCTCCAGGCTCCTTCCCTTCCTTCCAGATGCCACAATGCAGCCAGTGATCTTTTGAAAGTATAAATCTGGTCATCTGGCTGCATCCACTCTAGAATGCTGTGCAAACACACTGTAGGAACGCCTGAAAAAGCCCTTCACAATCTGGCTACAAGCTGCCCCTGCCGTCTCCTCTCTCCCCTCCCCTCCCTCACTCCCCGCCACAGCTACTGTCGACTTCTTGCCACTTTTCCGTGGCACTCAATTTCTGCCTGCAATATCCTTCCTGCCTTTTCTGAGTGGTAGACTTGAGTCATCCTTCAAACCCAGGCATAGCATCTCTTTTATGAAGTACATTCCCAATTTCCTCTCCTCCATTAGCACAAATGGATTCCCATTATCATTTGTCTGTGTCTTGATTCTCGAGTTCATCACATTGAATAATTGTCCCCTCACCAGATTTGGAGCTCCACTTGAGGACAGATGCTTTGGATAAATCATTTTAGTAGTTCCGATGCCTGGAACAAGAGATAGTTAGACTCACTCTAAGTGAAACAGATGGCTAAGTTCTTTTTCCATTCTTCTCTTTGATTTCTTTGCCTTTCCCTGTCTTTTCTTCTAACACGCCACCTAGGTCTGTCTTCTAGGCAATACTCATGTCCCCAACCAAATCTCTTTCATCATGATCCTTCTAGGAGCTAAATCTGACAGATGACAGTTACTGCCTACCCCCTGCTGCCTCAGAATTTATTAGAGGCTGACTTAGTGTTAAGATTCACTATCTCATCTCATCTTCTGAGAAAGAGAGAAGTCACAGATGAGAGGCAGAAGGTGTGTTTTCTTTGCTGACACCTTTAAAAAAAACAAAAATGTATCTTTACCAATATTTAAAAATCAGGAGATCTCACATAAAAACCCAGCATTTACTGTGATTTTGAATAGAGGGACAAAATGGCAATTCTGGGTAGTTGTCAGATAGTGCTGAGTCTCAGCTGAGTACTTGAAGTAAGGATGACATTTCAAGTTTGCCGCAAACCTTGCCACTTCCTGCAAGCTCCCATTTATTGTCCTGTGTATGCTGTTTTATTGTTTCTTATAACAGACAAATGTGTTTTGAACCCTTGTCTCCTTCAAAATAGAGAAATAAAATACAGACTATGCAGGCAACATGACATTTTGTTTTCACTTACCTAGTTCCTGTCTGGAGAAGGGAGTGGCAACCCACTCCAGCATTCTTGCCTGGAAAATCCCACAGACAGAGGAGGCTGGTGGGCTAGAGTCTTGGGGTCGCAAAGAATCAGACATGACTGAGTGACTCAGCATAGCGCAGTGCCTATTTCCTGTAGGTGTCTGATTTATGAGCCTTGAAGTAGGTAATATTTTTATCTTTATTTTACAAACGAGGAAACCGAGGCAATGGAGGTTAAATAACTTCACCGTGACTACATATCTAGGAAGCATCAGGGCATCAGGGCAAAGACAAGGACGTGCATGCGTGCTAAGTCGCTTCAGTCATGTCTGACTCTTTGTGCCCCATGGACTGTAGGCCACCAGGCTCCTCTGCCATGGGATTTTCCAGGCAAGAATACTGGAGTGGGCTGCCACACACTCCTCCAGAGGATCTTCCTGACCCAGAGATCGAACCTAAGTCTCTTACATCTCGGGCACTGGCAAACGGGTTCTCTACCACTACGACCACCTGGGAAGCCCAATTTGACTGCAAAACTCATCCTCTTAAATGGAGACTTTTTGATCCTGTAGTTCTACAAATAAAACCCTTGAGCTTTCACACCTAGTTTATACATTTATTTAAAAAGAATTATTTATTTATTTGGTTGCAGTGGGTCTTAGTTGTGGCATGCAAACTCTTAGCTGTAACATGTAGGATCTAGTTCCCTGATCAGGGATCAAACCTGGGCCCCTTGCATGGGGAGCACAGAGTCTTAACCACTAGACCACCAGGGAAGTCCCTACATTTACTTTTAAATTACATACATCCATCACTATAGTAATACAGTGCACACATTCTAAAACACATACAGAGATAGAAAATCTTAACAGATGAGTTTAAAAAACTTAAACTCAAGTTTAAAAGTAATCTAAATGCTATTTTGAGGATACCAAAAATATTTTTGCCTTTACTAAAATATTAAGATTTTAGGTAAAATTTTTAGGGATAGCGGCATGATTTGAATCCATTATTGTTTTTTTAAAATATGGATTTAGCAGTTTGAGGGTCTGGATATAAATTCAATTTATTTTAATACTTGCTTAAGTGGTTGATATAGCTGAAAACTACATTCCATGGCATCCCAAAAGAAAGTTACATTGTGGGCTCACTTATGGGTCATGACACTTATTTTCTAAATCCTAACCACTAGTGTACAAAGATGTCTGTGGACTTTTGGTTAGTGGATCTGCATATTCCCAGATGTCAATAAGGTGTTCTTGCAAATTATTCATGTATTTTAAAAAATATTTAGCAAATGTGAAAATCCATTGTACAAGGTTAAAAGCAGGTTTTAAAATTCTGATCCTAAGTTTTAAAAGCATTCAGATGTAAAAGATTCTTAAGATAAGACACATACATCCTTTTTGGCAATAAAAATCACCCAGAAATGGAGATAGTTCCAAATACCCATTTTTATAATGCTCCCTCCAGAACCTGAATTTCTTTTAAAAAGCAGTTATTCATTGTTGAGATGTCATTTTTACCTGAAAGGAATGGATTGAGTACATTTTTGAAAGATCATTGTTGGATAACATACAACTAACAGGCACTTGTCATTACAAAAAATGTTGGAAAATTTGGAACTTAAGAAAACACAACTCATCTTTAAGATGGATAGGCCTTCCATGGAATGGCCAGCAAGTATAAAATATTTTCAGAGCTATTACCTATCTCACTGCAAGACATTTTAAAGATTGCCCATACTTTCAGGATTTATTTTTATAAAATTAACCACACCAGTGACATACTGTAGCACTTCTGGCTTCAATCCCTTGTGAGAAGGTTTATTGGTACATAAATAGTGAAGGGGAAGACATTCAGATGCAGTACTCTTTCTGGAATTTTCTCGTGGAATCCACTCTCTCTTTTTTTTTTTTTTAATTAACTTGTTTGGCTGCACCAGGGCTCTGTTGCTGAGGGCAGGATCTTTAGTTGCAACATGTGAGTTCTAGTTCCCTGACCAGGGATCGAATCTGGCCCCCACCAGCATTAGAGGCACACAGTCTTAACCACTGGGCCACCAGAGGAGTCCCTAGTGGAATCCATTCTTTCCCCTAGCACTCCGTACTCTACTCAAAGCAGGTATGGCAGAGATGGCCACACTCACAGGGTCTACCATAACATTATGTTTATTAAATCAGTTATTTCCATCTTTCCTTTATGGACTCCCAAGACAGTAGTTCTTCATTATTGAAACAAAATCTAACAAACACCATAAGCTGAGACATGACCGAGACTTCTATTGCAGTAAAAGTCCTCTATTTTTACTACAAAGTAAACTGCAAAAACTATGTAGTTCATCTAATGACTTTTGTTTCTTCACATCTTCATCATATTCTCTCTGCATCTTCCAATAACATTTTTCTTTCTGTAAATATATTTTAGCTTGTTACCATCTTATTTTCATATTACTTAGGGTACTTTCATCAAGGCAGGAAAAACAGTTGGTGTGTGGCCTTTCATAGTTTACTAACATTAATCATTACATTTATGGAAGATTGATAGTGTATTGAGTATTATGTGCTGCTAAACATCACTGAAAAAAAAATCATAAAGTTTGCTTTCCTGTTCTGAGCATTTGGTGACTTAATGTTGAGCTCACTGTGATGGTCTCCTACTATCAGCTGCTAGTAGCTCAAGACCCCTTATCTACCTAAAGCAAGTTCACTGTTAACCACAGTGGGTGTAAACTGATATTTTGTATACTCAGCCTCATCACCTCTCATTTTTTGCTGACTTCTTGATAGATCTCATCTTTGCTTATACCTCAGAATGTGGCTGACACAGAGCTCCAATCAGAATTGGCATCTCTGTCATTTCCTTGTGGCGCGTTTGGCGTTACATTTTTATTATTTTCAGTCTGCCCTTTAGTTGTGGAAGTTATCTGAAGACACTCCTCAGTACTCCAAGGGTTCATTTCTTTAGGTATGGATTATCCACAAATTTTCTAGTAGCACCTGAGTGTGCCCCTAGGAACTCTGGAGGTGAAGACCTCCCCCCCCAACTTTCCCCCGACACTGTGTGTGGCACGTGACCATTGGTCCTGTGAACTCGTGAGGACAGCAGCCTCCGTCCCTCCATCAGACAGGCTGTCCTTACTTTCCGAGATGATGTGAGGCCACAGAAACCACCAAACAAAAAATCACCAAACAAAAGTAAAACAGATATTTATTGAGTGCGCATGTGTGTGCCGGCTAAGTTGCTTTAGTCGTGTCCAACTCTTTGCAACCCCATGGACTGTAGCCCACCAGGTTCCTCTGTCTGTGGGATTCTCCAGGCAAGGATACTGGAGTGGGTTGCCATGCCCTCCTCCAGGGGATCTTCCCGACCCAGGTTTTGAACCCATGTCTCTATGTCTCCTGCCTTAGCAGGAGAGCTAGCACCTTTACGACTAGCACCATCTGGGAAGCCCCTGAAAGTTTCACTTTCAGTGGCTGGAGTAGTTTGGTTAGCACTTGCCTTCTCGTTGTTTAAGACTCAGCATCTTTTCTGAGTCTTATGCCGCATATTCATGGTCAACTAGAGGGCTGGCTGAGGATTGGCTGCTGTAACATGGCCCTTCCTGGGACAGCTTGGCTCTCCTGCATGCGTCTCTCATGTTCCTATAATTGGTTGGCCTTGGCATGTTCTCCTGGTGGTGACAGGGGTTTAAGAGAAAAAGCAGAAATGTGCAGGTGCTTTTTCAAACTTCCGCTTGTGTCATTTGTTACTATTCCTTTGGCAAAAGCAAGTTACATGACCACAGCTAGAACCAGTGTGAGCAGGCCTTACCAAAAGAAATGGATATAAGAAAACACAAAAAATTCCAGCCACAGTAGAGTCAGTCAGGACCAATAGAAGACACAGTATGTTCTGGCCATCCTGTTTTCTGGCCATCATCTTAAGAAAGTTGCTTAATACCCCTGAACCTTAATTACAGGCATACCTCATTTTGTCTGGTTTTGCTTTATCACACTTAGCAGATACTGCATTTTCTCCCCCCACAAATTGAAGGTTTATGGCAATTGTGTGTACAGAAAATCTATCAGCACCATTTTTCTACAGTATTTGTTCACTCTGTGAGTCTATTGCACATTTCGGTAATTCTCACAGTATTTCAAGCCCTCTCCCAGAAGAAAGACTATAACTCACTGAAGGCTCAGATGCTGGTTAGCATTTTTTAAGCAATAAGGTATTTTTAAATACCCTATTTAAGGTATTAACTTTTTCTGGACATAATGCTATTGCACACTTAATAGACTACAGTATAGTATAAACACAGGTTTTATATGAACCAGGAAACCAAAAACTCTTGAGCTCCACTTTATTGTCTGTTCATTTTATTGTGTTAGTCTAGAACCAAATGCATAGTATCTCCAAGGTATGTCTGTACGGTATTGGTGACTTAGCTTCTATATAGGGTACTTTAAAAAATATTTTTCATATTAAAGAAATATATGCACAAATTTAAAAAGTGAAACAGTGCCAAAGACATACCAAAAAGAGCCCATGACCCTTCCTCCCATTGGATCCTATTCCTCAGACACAGTCAATTTTAATTCTGCTTGCTGTTTCCCCTGACATTGTATCCCTGTTTTGAAATAATATTCCATGTTGTGCGTGTGTATGCTAAGTCTCCTCAGTCGTATCCAACTCTTTGCGACTTCATGGACCATATCAGGCTCCTCTGTCCATGGGATTCTCCAGGGGAGAATACTGGGGGGGTTGTTATGCCCTCCTTCAGGAATATTCCATGCTGCCATTAATTAATTCTAGGCATCATCTATTGATTTATTAACTCTCTTACTTCCCTCTTTTCTCTCTCCTCATCCATCCAACATAGTTTTATCATGATTTTTGGTGATAGCCCATTTAGGGCCTTCTTTATTATAACAATGAAAAGAATTATTTAGTGTGGAGCCAAGTAGTATATTATTATCATATTTCTTTTTCTGTATGACTTTGGTTTTCCTTGGAGTTAACCATTGTCTCGTGTGTTCACATGTTCATTTACTTCCTTTTTTCACTTAGACTCTAGTTTAAGCCTTCCTACGTCTTCCAACTGCTCTGTAAAATAACTTTCAAAATCATGTTTCTCTTTCCCAAGAATGTCAGATAATATATATTACATTTTACTCCTAGAAATATCAGTACTGGAGTCCACCACACACACAAACACCCACACACAGAGTACATGGACTTGCGCCTCGAGAATTCCTTGGACCAGTTTGGACTGCCTGCTCCCTCGATCTTCAGCTCTGCTGATGCCCTAGATCCTTACTTTGTCATCATCCTGAGGATTCCCACCACCCTTTCCTTGTGCCGCATCCTTTGTCGTTGAATCCCTTCATTTGTGTCCTTGTTTCAGTAGAGCAGATCTTCTCTGTATTCCTAGGGAAACATTCAACTTTTGAGACACGGTATGGTTTGAAAACAGCTCTCTTCTGCTGTCACACTTTGTCTTTTGGCAGAGTCTAGACTTTCAGGGTGAAAGTCACTTTCTCTTTGTATTTGGAGACGTTGCTCTATTGACTTCGGTATTCCAAGGTTTCTGTTGAGAGAGCCCATGGAGATTCTGATCTTTTGGATATGAGCTTTGTCTCTAGAGTTTGAAAAAGATGCTATGCCCCGGGGAGGGTCTTCTCCCATTCGTCTTTCTGGGAACTTGAGGGGGTCTTTTCAGTCTAGAACTGTGTGCCCTTGCACTCTAAGAGATTTTCTCATCATTCCTTTGCTTGCATCCTTTCTTGTGTCTGTGTGTTCATTTTTTTCTTTCTTTTTTGTAATTTCTCTTAAAGGTTGAACTTCTTAGATTGATTTATTTTTCTTCTCTTTTCCAGCACCTTTGTTCTTTCTAGGAAATTTTCTTACATTTCTTTACAACCACTTTACTGAAATTTTTACCTTTCATATATTTCATTTCCAAGAGCTCTTATTCTCTGGTTGCTTTTTTAAAAAAAATAGCATCCTTTTCTTGTTTTATTTATTTATTTGTTTTTTTCTCTCTTGTCATTTAAAAAAAAGCAATTTCTTCTCATTTCTCTAGGAAAAATCAATGCTAATTTCAAAATACTTTTACTTCTCCACTCTGTATGTATTTCTTACACTGCCATTTCTTTGACCACAGTTTCTGGGAAAGGCTCTCAGCTCCTAAGGAACCCAGTGTCATTACACTGGGCTCATCCAGATAATCCAAGATAATCTTTCCATCTCAAGATCCTTAACCCTAATCACATCTGCCAAGTCCTGTTTGCCATGTAAGATAGTATATTCGCAGGTCCTGGAAATTAAGAGGTGAACATGTTTGGTGAGGGACCAATATTTTGTTTACCACAACGTGCAAAAATTTCTCTAGGGCATATCCCTAGGAGTGAAATTTCTGAGTCATAGTGTATGTGCATTTGCAATTTTATAAGAAGATGGCAAAATAATTTACCAAAATAGTTATACCAATGTATACTTTCACCAGCAATATATAGAAATCCCTGTCCTCTTGTCAATGCTTTGTGTGATTGAACTTCTTCCTTTTTGCCAATCTAGTGTGTGTAAATCATCACAGGTTAAATTTGAAGCTTCCTCATTAATGATGATGCAGAGCTTCATTTCTTATGTGATGGCCATGGATTCCTCTGCCAGGAGAAACACTTAGCCATGATGTTTGGTCATTTTTCCCTTGGCTATTTAAAAAAAATTGACTTGTATTTTTCTGCATTTTGAATATTAATCTCTTTCTTATACATGTGGCAGTCTTCCTCCCAGTTTGTTGCTGATCTTTCCACCTTCTTCATGGTGAATTTTATAATTTTCCTCTGGTGGACAGTTACTATCAGTTTTAATGTAGTCAGATTTATTAATCCTTTCTTCTGTTACAGACCCTGGTTCTTGGACTCTTCAATTAGTAGACATTGATAAGAGGCCAGATGAGAAATTCAGGCAAGGCACGAGGGATCGAAAACAAGTAACAGCTCACCTGCTTGCTCCATGAGGGGAGCAAGTTGCTCCCTTAAATGCGGAGAGGGTGGGGACACCTGGTGGGTTGGGCCAGAGGAGGGGCAGCTTAGGTGGTTTGCAACCCATGCCCCCTCCCCCCCCATAGAGCTGTGTGCAGGGATCATGCCCAGTATCCTGCTCCTGGCTCCTGAGAAGTGCCGGTGGGGTTTTGGCCTTTTTGTATCTTGTTGTTCATAATTTGCCCCAACTGCACATGCAGGCAGTTATTTTCAGTTCCTTATAGTTTCTTTGCGTGCTATTGTATTCTGAAGCTGAAAGGAGACATCGATCAGGCGTGAGCATGGTCTTAGCCCGTCTCTCTTTCATGTCACCACTGTTTTTATCTTTTCTTACTTTACTGTATTGGTAAGAATGCCAAGTACATAACTGAACTTCATAGTGTTAGAGAAATTTTCATCTTGATCCTGATTTAAAAGTAAATGGTTCCTACTTTTCATCTCTAAGAGTGCTGCTGTTGTAGGTTTTGGTGATTATCAAGCATATTCTCTTCTATTCTGTTTGGTACCAGTTTTTATCATGAATTGGTGCTGAAATTTATTCAATCCTTTTTCTGCATCTATTAAAATTATAGTATCATTTTTAGTTTTAAATATACTCTTTCGGCAATTTACATGTATAGCATTTCCAATGTTAAACCATTCTTTTGTCTCTAAGATAAACTTATTTTGGCAGCATTGGTTCCTCAGTATTTTGGGTAAGGTTTTTGACCCCTGGGTTTATGAGTGAAAGTATCCTGTAGTTTTTCCTGTTTATTCTGTCCTTAGCTGCTTTGGGCATTACAGAATACAGATCTTACACAGTTAGTCAGGGTATTTCCCATTCTTTTCAATTTTTCCATGAGTTTGTAATAGATTGGAATGATTTGTTCTGTGATAGTTTGGTAGAGTTCACCTGTAATAACATTTGGGCCTAACGTTTTCTTTGTGGAATTGTTTTAACTACTGATTTTATTTCTTCAGTAGTTATAGAACCCTTCAGACTTTCTACTTCCTGATTTCAATTTTATTAAGCTTAATTTTTCTGAGAATCTGTTCATTGTAACTATGTGTTTAAATTTATAGACATCAAGTTGTTCATAATGTTCGCTAATTCTTTTTAGTGTCTGCCTTGTCTGTATTTATGTATCCCTTTTCACTCCTATTGTATTTAAATTGTGGCCTCTTTTTTTCTTGACTAAAATACCAAAGATTTTATGTTTTGAAACAACCAAGTTTTGGTTTTGGCGATCTTCTGTATTGTATCTTTGTTTTCTGTTTATGAGATTCCTGCTTATTTTGTATTATCTCTTTCATTCTGCTTTATATGGGTGCTTTTCCCTAACTTCTTAAATTGGATGCTTAACTTACTAATTTTCTTTCTTCTTTTCTATTATAATTTTCCCTCAAAATAGTATTTTCCCTGAATCTTACAATTTTTGTGTATGTAATAAGTTTATTATCATTCACTTCTATTCAAAAAATTTCTATTATGTTTGCCTCTTTGATTTATGAATTATTTATTTCTTGTTTATATTTTAATTTTAATTTTATTGTGGTCAGAAAACAAAGCCTGTATGATAAGTATTCTTTAAAATTTGCTGAGGTGTGTTTTATAGCCTTGAATGTGACCAATTTTTATAAATGTTTCCTGTGTGCCTGAAGAGTTATTAATTACATCATTCAATTCTTCTATATTTTCACTATGTTTTTTGCCTGCTTGACCTACAATAGTGGACAAAGATACTTTGAAATCTCCAATACAATTGCAGATTTGACAATATCCCTGTACTTCAATCTTTTTGAATTTTGTATATTTTGGTAATTTTTGGTGATGCAAGTTTGGAATAATTGTTTCTGTTAGGTGAATTAAATATTATCAGTATGTAGTGATCTTCTTTATACCAAATAATGGTTTTGATGATTATATATTTTGCTTGGTAAAAAATATAGCATCTCCAACTTTTGTTGTTTAGCATATATATTTTGAATGTGCATTTTTGCATTCATCTTGTTACTTTATGTTTTAGTGGTTCCCTTTTAAACAATATATAGTGGAATTTTCTTTTTAAAAATACAACCTTATAATCTCTTTTAACTGGTGAGTTTACATGTGTATATATATATATACACATACACACACAGAAAGATTGAAATTATTGCTATGTTTGGATTTGTTTATGCCATCTTATGCTTGCTATTTTCCCTGCTTATTCTACGATTTTATTTTCCTCTTTAAATTGATTTTTGGTTTTTTTTTTCACTTGCTTTTTCTATTAGTTTGGAAGTCATAAACTCTCTTTGTAAAATGTTGCCATTGAAATTTACCATGCATAGTTAACTTAACAGCATCTAAGTTTTTTAGTATCTGAATAATTCAACAACTTTAGCCTACTTTGACATTAGTTGTTCACTTCCCAATTTAGATACCGTTGATACATAACTTTAGTTTTGTCACTTTGTTCATCTCACAGTATTATTATTTATGCTGACTTACTGATTGTACCCAGAGGTAATGATGACTTGCCTACATGTTTACAAATTTCTTTGCTCACAATTCTCTCTTATTTCCTCAACCCTTCTTCCAAGCCAATTTTTTCTTATTCCTGAAGCTCATCCTTTAAAAGATTCTCTGGTCAGTGTCTTTTGAAGACAAATCCTGTCTCTTTTTTGTTGTTGTTTATCTGGGAAAAAAAAACAAAACAACCCTACTATTCTCGTTCTCCAAAGTTGTCTTTCTTTTGTTTTAAAGTTGTTCCTCTTGATACATAGTTTTGGTTTTTTTTTAATTATTTTATTTGCTTATTTATTTATCTTTGGCGTGCTGGGTCTTGCTGCACTGGAGCAGGCTTCCCGCTGCAATGCTCCTCTTGCTGTGGAGCATGGGCTCTGGGGTGCACAGGCTTCGGGAACTGAGGTGCACGGGCTCTAGAACATGTGCTCAGCAGCCGTGGTGCATAGACTTAGTTGCTCCTTAGCCTGTGGGATCTTCCCCAACCAGGGGTCGAACCCGTGTCCCCTGCACTGGTAAGTGGATTCTTATCCACTGTACCACCAGGAAGTCTGGTACGCAATTTTAACTTAGCAGTTATTTTCTCTCAGCACTTTGGACATCTTATTTTCCCTTTTATAGCTGTCCTAATTATTATTATTATTATTATTTTTGGACTATCAAATGGTCAGCTTTATTTCCAGTAAGTATATAGGAGAGAATACAACCTGGACCTTAACCATGATCAGCTGTCCTACTAAGCCTCACCTAACTGAATTCATGTGACACAGTGAGATAAAAAGAAACAGGACAATTGAATCTATACCACTGTGCAGGGCTTTAAGGGTAAGAGTTACTAGCTGTCCTAATTCTTAATCTTTTGTAGATGGCCTCTCTCTTCTCTATGAGAGCTTTCCACCCCCCCAACTTTTTTTAAAACTGTAGTTGATTTACAATGCTGTGTTAGTTTCTGTTGTAGAGCAAAGTGATTCCATTATACATGTATATATGTATCATTTTTAATATTCTTTTGGTTTATCACAGGATATTCAATATGGTTCCTTGCGTGATAATATGGTAGGACCTTGTTTACCTGTCCTATATATAATAGCTTGGATCAGCTAACCCCAAACTCCCAATCCATCCCTCCCCCACCCAACCTTCTCCTTGGCAACCACAAGTCTGTTCTTGTGTCTGTGAGTCTATTTTTATTTTATAGTTAGGTTCATTTGTGTCATATTTCAGATTCTACAAATAAGTGACATCCAATGGTATTTGTCTTTCCCTTTCTGACTTCACTTAATGTGATAATCTCTAAATCCTATGGGTGCTTATAATATTGTCTCTTTTTTCCTCAGAATTCTTCCCCACTACATTTTTTTCAAATCCTACTTATAAACTATTTTTCTTACATTTGTGGATTGGTCTCTTCCATCAGTTCTGGAACATTCTCATCCTTTATCTGTTTGGATGTTCCCTCTCTTCCATTTTCTCTATTCCTTTTTAAACTTGGTTTACAATTATACATATATAAGTCTTTCTGACTGTCCATATTTCTTAATTATTTTTTATATTTTCTAATTCCTTGCCTCTGTGCTGCATTATGGGTAATAGATTCAGCTTTATCTTTCCAGTCTCTAATTCTTTGCTTAGCTGAGTCTCATTTGTTGGTAACCTCATTCACTTAGTTTAAAATATCAATGATTCTATATTTCAGTTCCAAGAGTTCTTTTGCTCACTCTTCAAACATGGTTAGCAATATTTGGTAGTCTTTTATCCTTGGCTTTTTTCAAAAAAGTCAGGAAAAAAATCTCAAAATCTGTCACATTTTGTCTATTTGGTTATTTCATATTCTATAACTGGTGATTTCAAAATCTGAGATTCTTAGGGTCTAAATCTGAGTTTGCGTCAGCCATCTCTTTTTAAAAAGTTATTTATGTGTTTATTGGCTGCGCTGGATCTTTGTTGCTGGGCTTGGTCTTCCTTTAGTTTCGGGGAGTAGGTGGTACTCTCGTTGCGGTGCGAGGGCTTCTCATTGCAGCGGCTTCTCGCGTGCAGCACTGCTCTACGGCATGCGGGCTTCAACAGTTGCCCCTCAGCATGTGGAATTTTCCTGAACTAGGGGTTGAAACTGTGCCCCCTTCATTGCCAGGCAGACTCTCTATCACTGGACCACTAGGGAAGTCCCGTAGTCATCTCTTATAAGTGGCTTCTTTCCATTTTTGTTTGGTTAATTTTGGATTGTGCACTCATGCCTTTTACAGAATTTATTCTTTGGGAGTTACAGGATGCTTTCTTCCAGAGAGAATTTACACAAACTAAGTTGGAGTCACGTGTGTACTTTCCCAGTCCTGGATCAATTGAGAGACCTTGTGTTCATTTCTCCCATCTTCACATGGGGCCATGATGAGTCTCCCAACCCTAACTCAGGTGTTGACACTTTTGCTCCCATGATCTCAGGCAGACAACTCAGGAATAAACTTATTGAAGTTTACTTTTGTGGTCCTGTACTCATATTTCAGCTAGCCTTTATATTTCTCCCTCAGAGGAAGGGACAGGGAAGGAAGCTGGAGATTTGTCTTACTTTTTAGTAATCCCAAAATGCGTTAAAATGATCTTTGTTGTAGTTTATCCAGGCTCTAATTGCATTTTGGCAGGAGGGGACTGTATTGTATAATCAAGTCTGCCATACTACTAGAAGCTGAAATCTCTTCCTGCTTAGTCTCCTCACCAATTTCCCTGTCACCCCAATCTCTTCTGTGAGTAAGAATAATCCCATCTGGTGTACCTGGAACTTTGAATTCCTGTGTCTTTTCTTTTAGGACAGCTTTAATCAGTATCTTTTTCTGAGGATCCTTAAGTTTGACTTTCTTCCACTCACTATGTCATTTAACTTTTCTCCATCTACTTTCAGTCTTCATATATTATGGTTTATGGTTGCATATGTCTTCTAGTTTAATCAAAGATGGGGTCTCTGTTTTCCTGTGTTTTGTTTTTCTTTTCCTTTTAGAGCAATTTTTAAGATAAAGAAGAGGTGGAATGTGCATTACTCTGCCATTTTCAAAACTCTGCTTTAACTTAAAAGCCCCTTAAAACTGATCGCTCACATAGCTTAAAAGAAGTATTATAACTTCCACACAGTTCATATTTTGAAAGAGTATCTTCAGCTTTGGATCCTTTCCAGTGAGAGGTAGGTAGCTGGTCAAATAAGAGTAGATGCTTTGGATTTCATAGATTAGATTTTAGACTTTTGGATCAGCAGTCAACACTAGACACCTCTAAATGACCCATGGAGACATAGCTTCAGAAAGGAGGCCAGAACAAACATCAGCCCTTCATGGAATTATTCTACAATTACTGTCTTCGTGACTTTTTTTTTTTTAATCTCTAAAGAGATACGTGTGGGTAAAGACTTTCACATTTGCCTTGAATGAATATTTATGCCTTCTATAAGTTCTTATCTCTCCAGGATTTTGTGCCATTTATCCTTGTCTCGCCCTTGAACTTGACTTTACTTCTTCATATTAATGCTTCTCCCCTTGTACAAAAGATTGAATCCTTAGTGTTGTTTTCTTTGCCTATTCCTAAGTGCTTTTTTGCTGTAACTGTCAAAAATTATTTAAGAAATTTCACAGGCACTTGAAAGAAAAAAAGCTTAATATCCTTTTAAGATGAAGTCCATCATTAAAAAATTAAATTTTAAGGAGTATTCCCAGTTTTGGCTCCTTGGATCACCAGCCTAAGAAATAAGAAACTATACAAGCATCACTATATTTATATGAGAATGGGAAACTTGGGCTTCCCACTAATAAAAATATTTTTGTAGATGTGACTTAATTTGAGTTCTTAAAATTCTGAGGGAAAATTGCCAGCTTTATTTGAGGTAGGATAGGAAGAGTTTTACAGTGAAATATTTCAGAGTGGTGGTGAAAAAAAACCCACCTAATTCAGAACAACAAAAATTGGTCAGCCATCAAGATGTACCATATTTTCAGGAAGCCTAGTCCATCCTGAGCAAATGTTTTTATACCAAATAACAATCCTTCCATAATCACTTTTATTGAGAGACATCCCAAGGTTACCAGATGGAAATATGTTAAATATGTTCTGAAATCCAATCTAACAGAATCCCAACATTTGAGCTCATTCACAGGAAGGCATTCAAAGGCAATGCAATTTTCATAAAATATGTCCGTCTAGGTAATCATGAATGCTGAATATTGTCAGGGTTTCTCAGGAATTCTCAGGCTTGTGGAAAATCTTTCCAACTGGACTTTTAACCACCAAGAAGAAATAACAATAATAACTTGAAATTTAAAATAAACAGTCCTGGAAAAATACTATAACTCCCACCCTGAAAGGCAGCAATAGGAATTTAGTGCTACTTGTAATATGACACGGGGATGTGAAAGAGAACATAAATACTAGACTTGGGACTGACTGCTTGGGTATGGCAGACAAGTGGAGTGTATAAAATAAAGCGGATTTTCCAGAAATGATCCACCCAGGTGATCCTTGCATTCTCCCAGTAATTATCTAAGGATGTGTAAATGGCAGGAATGTATAAGTTACTCACGAATTCATCACTGCATGTGATGCTAATAATTAGAAGGACTAGCTCTGGGTGCCTACCTCCTTGAGAACATAAAAAGAAAAGAAACAGGCTGGGAGAAGACCTACTTCTGGGCACAACTCTGTCTGCAAAGTCTCTCTGGCTTGGAGATCTCTGAAAGAGAAGACAGAGGGAGAGAATCAGAGCTGGGCTTTAATGGTTTTGTACCACAGTTGCCTTTTTACATTTTGCTTCCAAACAAAGTCTCCTATAACAGAGCAGGGACTATATACCAACATAATATTTTTTTTTTTTGGCCAAGTTGAATCTGTCGAAAAATGACTCAGTGTTGAAGGGAGTGGGGTTTTCTGGCTTTTCCTCATGCATCTGAGTCTTTTTATTCTGATATGTTAATCCTTCAAGTCATTTGATCTGCCCCAGGCAATATAAACAACATTTACAGCGAGTCTTGCACTCTATCCGTCATGCGCAAACGGCCTGCTTTTCCCATTGCCAATTGAAAGTGAGAGATTCAAATGGGCCCATTCAGACTTCCCTGCTCGGAGACAATTAGACAGTGTCAGCTTCACGCTTTGGCATCACTATTTCTCCAGGAGCTAGAATCTGATGGGGGAGGGATGGATGGTTGTTTCAGCACTTCCTACACAGCCAATGAGGAGTAGATTTGGGGTCATGCTGAGCTCTGTGGAGACTACAGTAATAGTAAAGCCCATGATTCTCTATATAAACAGAAATTGTGGCTGAGGGAGGGGAGACTTTGAACCAAAAATTCACTCTCCATTGGTAAAGTACATTGTACTTGGTGTGAAATTGTCCTTTAAATGCCCTTATTCCACACATATTTATTAACTCGTTCCTTTGTGCAAGGTCATTTCCACCCTGTGTATGTATGGCGGTGGTGGTTTAGTTGCTCAGTCATGTCCGAATTTTGTGACCTCATGGACTATAGCCCAAACAGGCTCCTCGGTGTATGGGATTTCCCAGGCAAGAATACTGGAGTGGGCTGCCATTTCCTTCTCCAGGGGATCTTCCCAACCCAGGGATCAAACTCAGGTCTTCTGCTTGGTCTCAGATTCTTTACCTACTGAGCTATGAGGGAATCCCCTGTGTATGTATAAGGTGTTTTAAACCTGATCGTCAGTGTGGATCATCAGCTTGCATCGGTTGCCAAAAAGGGCTTTCAGTTTTAGGAAAGCAGAGGGGGACACATCAGAAACACTCAAAGGCAGAGAGTAGGCCAGAGGGTGTGGGAAGATCTGTGGCGAAGGTTTTTGTGCATTGTCTCATTGGTATGGTATTATTTTCAGTTTTGGTATCTTAAAATTAGGTGCTGGAGCTTTCCTCTGCTGCGAGTGGAAGAGTGAATTGGTACAACCACCTTAGGAAACCGGCAGTATCTATAAGACCTGAGGGCTTCCCAGGCGGCTCAGTAGTAAAGAATTCACCTTGCCAGTGCAGGAGACATAAGAGATGCAGGTTTGCTCCCTGGGTCAAGAAGATTCCCTAGAGGAAGACATGGAAACTGACTCCAGTATTCGTGCCTGGAAAATTCCAGGGACAGAGGAGCCTGGCAGGCTACAGTCCATGGGGTGGCAAGGAGTCAGACATGGCTGAGGGACTGAGCCTGCACAGACAAGAGCTTGGCAGATGCACACGTTATGGCCCAGCTATTGTACTCTTATTTATACCCCTGGCAGAGGTGTTCACCAAAGGACTGGCACGTCCCTAGCAGCAAGAGTGGAATGAGTAGAGAAACTGAAGAATATCCATACACTGAAATATCAGACAGTACTGAGAATGAACAAATCATAACTGCACACAGCAACAGAGATGAACCTTCCAGACACAGTATTCAGAGAAACAAGCCAGACACAAAAGAGTTCATACTACACAATTTCCTTTATATAGAGTCCAAAATCAGGCCGAGGAATCTTTGTGCTAGGAATCACACAGAGGTTCCCACTGGTGAGGGGTGTGGTGATGGTTAGTAGGCAGATAGGAGGGGGTCACAAGGGGGCTTGGGCTCAGTTGGTGAAGAATCTGCCTACAGTGCATGAGACCCTGGTTCCATCCCTGGGTGGGGAAGATCCCCTGGAGAAGGAAATAGCAGCCCATTCCAGCATTCTTGCCTGGAAAATCCTATGGATAGAGGAGCCTTGCAGGCGACAATCCCAGGGGTCACAAAAAGTTGGACATGACTTAATGACTAAACCACCACAAGGGAGCTTGTGTGGGTGCTAATATGCTGTTTCTTGGTTGCTTGCTGCATAAATAGTTATGCCCAGTCTGTGAAAATTCTTTGAACCAAGGACTTATGAATCATTTTCCCAGTGGTTCAGTGGTAAAGAATTCGCCTGCAATGCAGGAGACATAGGTTTGATCCCTGGGTCAGGAAGATCCCCTGGAGAAGAAAATACCAGCAACCCATTCCAGTATTATTGCCAGGATAATCCCATGAGCAGAGGAACCTGGTGGGCTACAGTCCACGGGATCCCAGAAAGTTGGACACAAGTGAGTGACTGAGCATGCACGTAGGCATGAATCATTAGCTTTTCTATGTGTGTGTTACACTTCCGTAAAAAGTATAGCTTCAAAAATAGATGCCTCACCTTTATTTTTTAAATCTAGAGAAATTAATTTTCTCCAATTACCAAATGCAGTTCAGAAATCAGCAATTTCTTTCCTGGCTACCTGTGTTCCAACCCACTCCTCATCTTTCCCACCCCAGGTCCCATGCTATAGACCCTAGATTTTTCCAGTAAGTGTGCACATGCAAGCACATACATTTGCACACATGTGCATGGACACACACATACATGTTCCCTTCTACATTCATTAAATGTGAGTTTAGCTCTATGCAATATACGTTTCTGGTACATAAGGCATTCTGCTGGGAACTTAATATGCATTCATTCATTTTACCCTGAACACTATCCTATAAGGCCAACATAATTGTCTTCATTTTACAGGTGAAGAAACTGAGGCCCAGAGAGACTTATGTGCCTTGCCCCAAGTCCCAGAGCTAACCAGGTCTCACTGATTCCAGAGTCTTTGCTCTTTCCCCTACACTGAACTTCCTTCTCCTTAAGCAAGAAGATAGCAACTTGAGAAGTACATCATGTTAAGGGAGACATAACCCATTTGCCTCTGTTTATACATGACAAAGAGGGGAAATGACTGGCCCAAGGTTTCATGCTGGTGGCCACTGTATCATATATTAGCTATTCACTGGAGGAGGGGCTTCCCAGCTGGTGCAGGTAGTGATGAGCCCACCTGCCTATGCAGGAGACATAACAGATGCGGGCTCTATCTGCGGCTCAGAAAGATCCCCTGGAGGAGGAAATGGCAACCCACTCCAGTATTCTGCCTGGAGAATCCCCACGGATGGAGGAGACTGGTGGGCTACAGTCCATAGGGTCTCAAAGAGTCAAATACAGCTGAAGTGACTTAGCACCCATGCACATTCACCTTAGGAAACATGAAGGAAAAAAAAAATACACAAGTAAGAACAAAGGTTAAAAAGCTGCAGAAGAATAGACATAGGATGTTGCTTTGGTACTACGCTTTACAATTTTATAATCTCACCCAAATTTCTTCTGTTGTGTCTTGAGGATGAACCACAGCTAAGTCTTTTTTAAAACTTTAATTTAACTTTTATTGAAATGTAGTTGATTTAAAATTGTGTGTCAGGAGTACAGCTAAGTGATGCTTTTTCAGATTCTTTTCTGTTACAGATTATTACTATATATTGAGTACAGTTCTCTGTGCTATACAAGTAGGTCCTGGCTGGTTATCTATTTTATAAATAGTAGTTCATATATGTCAATCCTAAATTCCTAATGTATCCCTCCCCCTCTTTCCATTTCGGTAACCATAAGTTTGTTTTCTACTTGGGTCCGTTTCTATTTTGTATTAAAGTTCATTTGTATCATTTTTTTTAGATTCCATATGTAAATGATATGACATCTGTCTCTAGTTTACTTCACTTAATATGATAATCTCTAGGTGCATCCATGTTGCTGAAAATGGCATTATTTCATTTTTTATGACTGAGTGATATTCCATTATATATATAATTATAGTAATATTCCATTACACATATATTCCATTATATATCTATCCCATTACATATATAATGGAGTAATATATGTAATATTTTATAAAGTAATATTCCATTTTCTATATATATATTGGACTGGGAAGCCTGGCATGCTGTAGTCCATGGGGTCGCAAAGAGTTGGACATGACTGAGTGACTGATCTAATCTGATCTGATATATATATATTTCATTACATATATAATAAAATATTACTCAGCCATAAAATACATAATATATATATATACATATATATATATATATATATTTTATCCATTCATTTGTCAATGGACATTTAGATTGCTTCCACGTCCTGGCTATTGTGAAGAGTGCTGACATGAACATTGGGGTCCATGTATATTTTTGAACTTAACCTTTCTTATACACAGGTGAGATGGTCCTGTTTTGGGATTTAGAAAATGCCTCACAAGTCACAAATGACTTTGCACTTCGATCTCTTGGAAGTTCTCTGATATATAAAAGGAGGTAGGGATAGATCAATAGACATAGATACATAACTCAGCCACAAGAAAGAAGAAAGTCACGTGGTAACGTGAATGTTCCTTGGGAAGTTATGCCCAGTGAGAAGTCAGACAGAGAGAGAAAGCTGCTTATCTCCTCCGCTGCCCCCTCTCTCTCCTCTTTTTCTTCTTGTACTCCACTTCCCTCTCTCCTCCCCCTCCCTCCCCCACCTCATCTTCTTCCTTCATTTTAGTGAGAAAAGACTTTTCTTGGTAACCATTCACTCACTTTCCTCACGTTCCTCTTCTCAATGCCGATTTGGCTCAAACCTAAAAGATCACAAGTTTTTTTTTTGAATCTGACTTTCTGCCAAAATTCTTTAAATAGGCCAACTGTTTTTATTCTCTAACATTTTAAAACTCATTTGCATCAAAGAGAATTGAAAGGTCTTAGAGTATAGTTATCTGGTGTTTCCTCACAATCAACAAAGATTATTATTCCAGTTGATAGCATTTTAAGTCCAGTAATGATGCAAGTTTTCTGTTTCATAGAAATATCATAGGGACAAAGAACATAGAAGTACTATTATTGCCCTTTCTACTGGATTTTTGGATAAGAGTCTTATCTCAGTATTTAAATTTTCTGTCTTCCTGGCTTTACTCAGCAAGTGGAGAGGAAGTGGGTTTCCTATACAGCAGTAAGACAGGCTACTTCTCATTTGTTGCCATCCTCCTGACCCCACTTTTCCACAAATTACTCTGTATTGGGCGAGATGGTTGCCAAGATAGGCAGTCTAGACTATAATTAAAACTCAGCTTTTTTTTTTCTTTCACTCTATGCATTTAACAGTTTATTTCTTGAAGTCATCCTGTTTCTCCTTAATATGTCTCTAGGAAAATAAAGTGACACAGACTTCATTGTGGTTTTCTTAGGCACTGTGGCCAATCTTGGTTGGGGTGTTAGGATTTACAGTGGCTCCAGATTCAGGTTGGGTGATGGTGGTAGGTACCAGGAAGTTTTCATGGATAGAACCCCAGTTGAGTTTTCATGGATAGAACCCCAGTTGAGTATAATAAAAATTTATTTGACCAGAAATGAAATATCTTGGAAATCACCAGGACCAAACTACCGAAGTCCCCAGGGCAGCTGCATGAGATCTGTCAGACCCATTCTTATTTATAATTCATTGGAATCATCTAGAATCTCAAAAGCACTGGATGCTTTCTCAACAACTAAACTCCACCATGCATTAGAAGTAACCTAAGACGGGTTCCATAATGAAGTCTTTAAAGTATCCATAAAGAAGTATGGAGTCTAGCAAGTACGTGCGTACTAAATTGCGTCAGTCCTGTCTCTTTGCGCCTCTATGGACTGTAGACTGCCAAGCTCCTCTGTCCATGCAGGATTCTCTACTGCTGAGCCACCGGGGAAGCCCAGTCTAGCAAGCACTGAGTTGCAAAATTCTCCAGGGTGTTTTAGTTACATTTTTGAGCACTTACCACAGACATAGAGTTAGACATATAGATAAGCTTTCGTTCATGGGTTTGCAAATCTTTATTGTTCACTGTTGTGTTAGAAGGTATTTAGAAAATAAAAAGTCTGGGGCTGGTCCATGATGTGGACTGTTTTGTAAAGTCTTCATTGAATTTGTTACAGTGTTTTTCCTGTTTTATGTTTTGGTTTTCTGGCTGCAAACTATGTGGGATATTAGCTCCCTGATCAGGAATTGAACCTGCACCCCTTGCTTTGGAAGGTGATGTCTCAGCAACTGGACCACTAGGGAAGTCCCCATGATGTAATCTCGCTCCCAGTTCTGCCCGTAAGATTGCTCAACAGTTGTAGTCTGTGGCTTCTTTTCCTTTTGAAAATGATCACATTTTGTTGTCTTAGAAGGTGTGGCAAAAATTCTGTGACATGCTTATTTAATAGAACCTGAAAATCCAGAGCCTCTGAGGCTGTGTGATTTTTAATTATGCAGAACACGTCTTGTAACTTAAGACACTTGACTCTCAGCAACTGTGAGTATGGCCTCTTTTCTGCCTTTGGAATAATACAAATGGTGATAGTGATAACCTCAGTGAGAGTTAATGATGCCTGTGCGTGTGTGCATGCTTAGTTGTGTCCGACTTTTTGCAACACCATGGACCATAGTCTGCCAGGCTCCTCTGTCCATGGAATTTTCCAGGCAGGAATACTGGAGTGGGTTGCCATTTCCTACTCCAGGGGATCCACCTGACCTGGGAATCGAACCCATGTCTCTTGCGTCTCCTGCATTGGTAGGCAGAGCTTCACCACCGTGCCACCTAATGCCTGTACTGTATGTTAGACACTAGGGTAAGTGAATCATAGGCATTATCTTATTTATTCCTTCCAACCGCATCATGAGATCTGTGTAATTCTTATCTCTATTTTACAGACAAGGAAACTGAGGTACAGAAAGGCTCAGTAGCTTATTCAAGGTCTTCCAGCTAGAGAGAGATGGAAGAGAGAAAGAACACAACCAGCCTGCCTCCAAAACCCATATTCTTAGTCTTTATACTCTCCTGGGGCAGATACGTTAGATCATCTGTTATAAAGCAATTGAAGAGATCAAGAAATACTCCAAGGCAGATTTTTGTTGCCTTTTGAATCCTTAATTATTCTTTCAAACTTTCCAGTTGGCATGGCTCTCTGCTTATAAAAGATGTTTCATTGACTGAAACGTGACTCCAGAAGTCTTGTGAATGCAGCCAGCTCACAGTGGGTAAGAAGGAGTTAAAAGCGCTGACAGTTCTTCCTGTGCCGGGGTCCTGCCAGCAGCAGTTCATCACAAAGACGGGGGGCTTTGATCCTGACAGCTCTCCTTTCACTCAGGGGGAGCAGGGAGGTTTTGACGCGGGGAAGAAGGAAAGACTATAGAGAAAAGGGTCTTGTTTGTTTCCTGGGTGGATTGCCTCCTTCTTGGCATGCCTCCAGGAAGTGAGTCTTTTCCTGCCCTGAAACTTCAGGGAAATAAATCTCTTCCCTGTGGAACAGACCTGAGAGGCAGGGCAGCCACATGAGATCCATCAGGTCCAGTGACTTGGCTGTCAGGGTGGCCAGCTTGTGGCTTGGCAGGTTGCATCCCCTGGCTGAGGCGGGAGGGTAGGGGGTGTCAACATGACCGGGGAGAGGAGGGTGATGCCAATGAGGGCTTTGATCCTGGGGTGGGGGAGGGGCAGCAGCAAGAGCAGACCCGTAGAGAAATAAGTGTTTTGAGACTGATCCTCTGGGGGAGAAAGCCTAGGAGGAAGGGCAATTTTGAACGTGTTTCTAGAGGGCAGCCAGGAAGGCAAGCTTGATGGAGACTGAGTCCAGCACTCCAGAGGCCAAAGCCAACCCGAGAGAGAAACAGGAAGTGTCCCGGATGCAAGCTCATGAGAAAAAGGCCCGGTGCTGAGAGTAAGAACAGAAGAAAGAATTGGGGGATGGGGAGGGGTGGGAGGAGTAGGGTCCCCAGAGTGGACAGGTAGTTTCTTACAGACCAGGATCCTTTGATGCCCATTCTTATAACAGTGTCTTTGTTTCTTGCTGTAGAATTTACCCCGTGCAAGTTGAACAAGGTGATTCACTTCCCAACTCGAGTCAAGGCAAGTAATCCTGTTTGTCACAGTAACTGGGATGGGTGAGAATGCAGTGGGGCCAATGAGAAGGGGAGACTTTTGTTGG
This sequence comes from Cervus elaphus, assembly GCF_910594005.1. NCBI lineage: Eukaryota > Metazoa > Chordata > Mammalia > Artiodactyla > Cervidae > Cervus > Cervus elaphus. The sequence goes on along the minus strand of NC_057817.1, from coordinate 46,629,803 downwards.
ACTTGAGGAAGGCATTCTTCTCCTTGGACCTGAACTTAAGAATGATACTGAAGAGACTGCATTTATGTTGGACTGTGATGGCGGAAGGAGACTCTGCTTGATAATTATTCCAGCATTTACACTCCTCCTGTAACCAAGCAGGATCCTATCAGGCCTTCCCAGGACAGGCCTTTCCCCATATCCTCTCTGAAGTACCTAGATAACAGTATCCGATGCACATTTCCTGAGTGCTTTTACAGATGTGGAAAACCCCCACCAAATGGAAAGATGTTAACTACTTGATGACCGTAAGCACAGCCCCCACGTTCACTGGAGCCTAAGGACTGATAATGTTAACCCCTGCTGACAACATCCTGCTCCCTCACCAGTAGCCAGACAATTGTGCAGGAGCTGATTACATACACTGGGACCCTGCCTCCCTCACCTGGCATTTAAAAATGCTTTGCCAAAGCCCTTCAGAGAGCTCTGGGTTTTTTAGGGCATGAGCCACCCGTCTCCTGGCATGGCCCTGTAATAAACCTTTTCCTGCTCCAGACACTGACACTCTGATTTTCTTGGCCTCACTGTGCACTGAACACACAAACGTGTACTAATGCTCCCCCCTCCCACTTCGATGAGAGGAGTGTACTTCAGAGCAGTAATGTCCGGATTGGCCAGGTGACTCGCCTCACGGTGGGTAGCCAGCCTTTGAGTTTGGGTTCAGCCATGTGACTTGCTTTGGCCAATGAGACGTTAGCAAAGGTAACACAAGCAGAGGCTTGAAATGGGCTTGCGAGGTTGTTCTGGCTCTTGGTGCATCTACTGTGGCCACGAGAAGAATCTTCCAGGTAGCTGCTGCCCCCTCAACCCAGCCTCAATGTACATCCCCAGCCTGCATGGAGGACCCAAGCTTAACTGGACTCCTTGTGAAGCAGAGCCTCTAGAATCTAACTCCACTGACAGGTGAAGGGCGTGACTAAGCCCAGGTGACGTCAGCTGACCTGTGGGTGTGTGAGAAGGAAACGCTCATGGCTGACTGCCTCTGATATTCTGTAGATGCCTATGCAGCAGCATCCTTGTGATAATAGTTAACCAATAGTGACTTTCAGAGAGAGGCCAAAATGGCAGTGACAGGGCTAAAAGACACACTGAGAAAAATACAGTGAGTCCTGGTAACATCATTTGAAACCCCTGATCAAGCTGTTCCTAGATCCAGGTGACTTCTGGAACTTTCCCATTCAGGAAGCCAAAAATACCTCTTTCGCTTAAGCCATCTCAGATCAGATTTTTGTCATTGGAATTGGGTCCTGATTTGACTGCTGCTGCTAACTCACTTCAGTCATGCCCAACTGTTTGCAACCCTATGGACTGTAGTCCGCCAGGCTTCTCTGTTCACGGGATTCTCCAGGCAAGAATACTGGAGTGGGTTGCCTGGCCCTCCTCCAAGCGATCCTCCTGACCCAGGGATTGAACCTGCCTCTCTTATGTCTCCTGCATTGGCAGGCAGGTTCTTTACTACTAGCACCACCTGGGAAAGCCCCTGATTCAACTAGATACATACTAAATGTTAAAAGGATCTATGTGCCCTTGCAACGCAAACACACAATGTATACACGTATCATAGAGATATCTACTAATAGAAAGAAGCAAAAGGCGGATAGAAAATTAGAAATCAAACAACAGATGGAGGAAGGGGCTTAGTTTCTTGGAACACAGATTCTGAAATGGAGATTTATGTGCACGTGCGCAATGGGGAGATTTATTTGTAGGACCAATATCTGGGAGGAAGTAAGAGAAACAGAATGAGGCAAAGGGAAAAGCTGAATTGCCATGCATCTTGCAGCAGAGACCCCAGGAGGCCTCGTGGGAGCCCTGGAGCTGGGCTGGCCCCTCAGACTCGTTCCCACGGAGGCGAGGGAGCCAGACCTCTGTATCCACCCCATTGACCAGGCATTGGATACGTGCTGGCCTCGGAGAGGCATTGTAACCTTGCGTGAGGCAGCTCCCTTTAGCTGGATGCAGGTCCTGGAGAGACACTCAGCTGTGAGTGGCAGCAGAGAGGTTGAGAGGCTTGGTCCTAAAGGGGATAGATGATAGTCTGATAGTCTGAGAGTCTCTTGGACAGCAAGGAGATCAAACCCAATCAACTAAAGGAAATCAACCCTGAATATTCACTGGAAAGACTGATGCTGAAGCTCCAATACTTTGGCCACCTGATGCAAAGAGCAGACTTGTTGGAAAAGACCCTGATGCTGGAAAAGATTGAGGGCAGGAGGAGAAGGAGGCGACAGAGGATGAGATGGTTGGATGGCATCACTGACTCGATGGACATGAGTTTGAGCAAACTCTGGGAGATAGTGAAGAACAGGGAAGCTTGGTGTGCTGCAGTTTATGGGGTCACAAAGAGTCGGACATGGCTTTGTAACTGAACAACAGTGGATGGGTATGGCAACAGAGCATCCACTACAAAGGTCACAGTTTGATGCAGGGACTAGATTGGTTCCTGGCTGAAATTATCTAACAGGTGAGAGTACAGTATCACCCAGCAGCCATTATTTGGTCTACTTTTGCTTTGCATTATCAACAAGGGAGTCACAAGTCAATCAGCGAACAGGCATTTTTTTAATATGGAGAGGATACAAAAGAGCCTGAGGGGTGTGTGTGTGTGTGTATGTGCATATGTATTCAGAGAGAAAATAAGTGATAATATGATCATAGTAATTCGATTCTAGGAGAGTCAGAGGAAATTTGTCATGAAAAGCCGTGTCTTAATGTCAATCATTCACTTCTTACAAAAGTGATGGGAGAGTAGAAGAACTGGCTGGTTCTCCAGTGTACAAGTCTTCACAGTGATGATGTCTCTGAATAAAGCTTTCATGCTGCTGAGTATCCCACGGGCCTAGAGGTACAGACATTCAGTTCTTGCTAAGGGAATCAAGTAGGCCCTGCAAAGCTAGGGGAGGTCTATTGCTCCCAGAGCTGGTCTGGTGTTCACCATATTGGGAAATGAAGGCCAGTTTCTTCTCTTAAGCATCCTTATCTTTCCTTGGGATATCCTTGTTCCCTCTTCCATCTTTCTCAATAGTGTACAGAGCCTCCCGTATGCCAACTTAGAATGCAAAAGGGGAGCCCCTTTACCTACAGCTCTTCTTGCTGAGAAAGTCTGCTTCTTGACTTTTCAGCGCCCTTATGTGGAAATGTGTTACTTACAATGCCTGAAATATTTGGGGTGGAAGGGGTGGAAGCAGGGAAAGTAATAATATTGGCAACACATCATAAATCCTCGGAGACAGGGATGCTGAAAGTGGCAGAATTAAGGACTTTGGAAAGCACACGGGGTCAGCTGTGAAGAGGGCACTATTGTGAAACACTCGAGGACTGTTTTCTTAATCCTGGTGTGCAATATGGTACAGAGAGCATTCAGGAGTTACACCATTAGAGGACTGATTTCACATGAGTTTAGTATTTCATGTTAATCGTTTTGACATTTCCAGACATTGGCTAATATTGGTCCCCATTCTGTAACAGCCTATTTCCCTCTTCTCCACATGAAAGGCAAAGCTGTTGAGTGTTCCATCCCCATTGGGTCTGGATTTTTACCAATTGTTTGTTTTAAGTGAAGCATGATTTTTAGGTATAAAGGAGAATTGAAATTTTCTTTCTAGCTGGTCCTTTTTTGGAATTGGGGAGTTAAGACTTTGAGGGAGACAAGATATATTGTGAAAGGAGAAAGAATTTTAAGACTCAGAATGAAGAAACTGATTAGATTTTTAAACATAGGATTTGAGATTGTTTTCATCAGAACATGAAATGACACTTATAATTTGGATTTTAGTATTCACAATTTAAACTATCTTAAAAATATGACTCTGTTATCATGGATGTCATATAAGACAGTGATTCATATTATTCATTATGCCCTGCTAACAACTCTAAAATAAGATTAAAAAGGTCTACTTTCCCCAAGAAGGACATTAATTTATAGATATTTTGCTACAGTTACTGATCAATTTGGAAAGGCTGTAAAAACATAAAAAAAACTATAGTAAGATAAGCTTTATTCTGAATTATCAACAATTGTTATGAAAACCCTGTATTTAATGAGATTTTGCATTTAATAAATCTCAACATATTTCTTGGTAAGAAATCCTAACAAACTTGGGATAGAAAATATCTCTCTTTTAAAAACCCCATGGAAAATTTCTACCATAAAACTACAGCAAATAATATGGTTGCTGGTGAAATACTAAAGTAGACCCCTAGATGCAGAAATAAGGCAATGATGCCAGCCATCACTGCAAGATGCCACATAGTGGTGAAGGTCCCAGCTATTGCAATAAGATAAGAAAAAAAAATGTAGAAAGATGGAAATAAAGAGAACACTATCTATATAGAATATCTGAGAAGTTCAAGTGAAAAACCACTAGAACTAAAAAAAAAAATTGCTCAGCAAGGTAGTCACATATAAAAGATCTGATGTACAGTGGTGTTCACTTAGAGAATATAAAGGAAAGAAAAACCATATTCACAAAAGCAAAAACAAAGTACATAGGAACAAATCTAACAATAAATGCATAAGACCTATGTGAAGAAAATTATAGTACTTTACTAAAGGATATACTAGAAACCTTAAATAAATTGAGATAATATCATATTCTTCCATGGGAAGATCCAATATTGAAAAGATGTTAATTCTACCCAAATTAACTTGTTGATTCAGAGAAATTCCAGAAAACAAAAAGCAGTTCTGGCTTTCCCTGGCAAAGGGGAAAATGTTTCAGTTTATAAGAACAGCGCTTGAGCCCACAAAGCTTTCGTGGGTAGTAGCAGAACTGCCACTTCAAAGGCGCACACCTTAGCTACAGGTCCACAGAGATGACAATGTATGTCTTAGTCACTCACTGCAGCAAGCTCGGCTGGTGACCAGTTACGCCATGAGGCAGTAGGGTACCTTCTGCAGCTCTAGAACCTATATCTCCCCTGCTGATTGAAATAGACTTCACTGGAGCGATGTAGATCAGAACTGATTCTCAGTTTTTATATTTATCACAAAAGGGGAAAGGGCCTCAGGGATGGGGGAAAAAGCGGTACTCTCTAGATAACAAGACAGGACATTTTCTTTGAAACAAAAATTTTAATATTTGACTTCATTTTGTTTCCCAATCTGATGTAGTGGCCAAAATCAATTCTGTAGTTATAAGCACAAGGATAATTAATTAATTTACTAACTTTTCTCCTCCAGTCATTAGCCTCTATATTTAGAAACAATATAGACATCTATACCTGTTCCTTGCTCTTCATTAGGTCTTTCTGTGTCTTTCTTTTGGAAACATTGCTAGATGTTGTATGAATTTTTAAAATCTAAAATGTCCAAAATTAGAAAATCCAAAGGAAGTTTCAAGAGTATTGGTGGAAACCGTTATTATCTTTATTCATTCTCTTACAATTGTTTTTGAAAAGTCCAAGAGAATAGAGTAGATGCCAGGAAATTAGAAAAATGCAGCTATGGTGCAAATCTTCAAAAGACTGAAATTGAGCAGTCCTTTCAGATTACTCTCCCTCACTGTCAGTTTGCAAGATTTGGGAATAATTGTATAAAGCTGAAATACAAAAAGAGAGAGACACACAAAGAAGTTTAACAAAGCAATTTGAACTTGAGTATGTGCCATAATAAAGGGATGAAGAGACTGGTCCACAGATGGTCATTGTACTTTGCTGAAGCACATTGCCTGCCAGGACCCCACACGACTTCATTTATCAAATTCCTTAAGCTTGAAAGAGCAATTGTGATGACTTCACTTTACCCTAGCCCTGAACACAGTGAAAAAGATCAAGGGGGGAAAAGCTGAGCTATATATATCCAGAAGCAGCAATGCCAGACGATTTGATATATCATCTGAGTGATCAGGAGAGAGAAAGACCAGAAGACTGCAGTCTAGAAAAAGTTCCTGTACATTTGGAAGTTTCGGAGACACCAAAAACACCAGCAAAGATCTAAGAAGTGAGGCTGACAGGAAGTAAGAAAATGAAACCAGTGCCAAGAAAAAAAAATTCAAACCAACTCATCAGGGAAAATAGATTTGGGTATTCAGAGTCGAGAGTAATCTGAGAAAGCCACAGTGACATATGTGATGTCATGAGGATCGTGACAGCAAATTAGATATGTAATCAGTGTATCTCTTCCTTGAGCTGCCTGTCTAATGTAAGCCTTGAAGTTCCATCACCCGGAGGGCAAACTGGGGTCATATAATTTCAGGATCACCCTTGCCATTTTCCCACTGTCTTCTGGCAACCAGATCCAGACTCGCGAGTTCACTTTGGCCCAGGTTTTAGCCCTCTCCTTCTCTTGAGAAACATTGGAAGGTGTGGTGGCCCCTTGTCCTGCAGTGAGGACATCGTGGTTTCTGGAATGGGATGGGGATGTCTGCAAGTGTCCTGGAAATTTTCTCCCTACTTCCCTGCTCCTGACCACCAGAAGAGAAATCTGAAAAAGTGAAACTATCTTTTCAATAATCTCCTTTCAGAAATCCCGTTCGTGGCTGGGTTTGCCATTCATTTTTGTACCACGAACTTTATGAAGTGGAAATGGCTGAACTTCTCTGGCAGGGCTCTCTGCTCCAGACGGCCAGCTCCCCAGTCCCGGAGGTGTGAGGGCTGGGTTCTCCCCAGCACGTTCTTTTCAATAAACATTCCCACACTTGGCCCTTTAGTCTAGCCGCCCCGTCCCTGCCCTCCCAGCGCCTGCAGCTTTCCACCTTGGCTCTGGCTCTGCTGAGCCTGGGCTCAGCCTTCCAATTCTAGGTTGACCTTGGCTGAGCGCCCCACATGGTCATTCTTCTTGTAAAAGTAGAAAATCTCAGACACAGATTTCTGCACTTGGCCTCTCTGCAGAACGTTTTAGTACTCAAGGCAAATGCAACCTCCAGCTGACACTGAAGGAAGGCAAGCACACTTGCTTACCAGAAGTCTGTGTTTACTGAATTGAATTTGGCCTTTGGCGACCCTGCTGCTGAGTCCATGGTGAGAAGAGCCTTGGGCTGGGTCAGATCCCTGGTCTATCCTCGGCTTGTTTAGCACCTGCAAGCACATAAGGCTCCCCCCACCCCCCTCTCTGACGTTCTCAGTACACACTTCACCTCCCACCCTACAGGATAAATCCTTCCAGGACGTTCTTCACCGTCATTGCACCCCAATGCCTTTTGCAAAAGACTATTGTATGTGTTTTCCTCATTTGCAAAATTGACAGGATGGTAATACTTACTCGGGTGGTTTTGAAGGGTAAATATTGTTTAGATCAATGTGTGGCTGTTTGAAATGTATTATTTAATTGATTCAGCCAAATTAGATAATTGATAATGAAATACAGTGTGAGGGACTTCCCTGGTGGTCCAGTGGTTAAGACTCCACCTGCCAATGCAGGGGACAAGCATTCAATCCCTGGTCTGGGAAGATACCACACGTTGCGGGGCAACTATGACTGTGTGCCATGACTACTGGGCCCATGCTATAGAGCTGCAACCACGGAAGCCTGCATACTTAGAGCTCATGCTCCTCAACAAGAGAAGCCCGCGCACCGCAGCAGAGTAGCCCCTGCTCATCACAACCAGAGAAACCGGTGCACAGCGAAAAAGACCCAGCACAGCCAAAAAAAAAAAGAAAAGACACAGTGTGAGAGCAAATTGGAGAAATAGTCAAGCTAGGAATCTTTGGGTCTTTGATCTTTTTCCTTGGTTTTTATCCCATGGAAAGATCCTCCCATAATCCACAAGGTAGCAGGTTTCACCTTCCTGTCAGAGAGAGCTGGGGTAGGGGCTTGGATAAACCTCCTAGTTCTTGGCATCTGACAGACCTGTGACTGAAGAGAGCTCTGCAATTTCTAACTGGGTGACCTTAAAAATCTTTGAGCCTCACTTTCCTCATTGGTAAAATAGGAAACACAGTTTCTACCATATAAGGGAGTTGGGAAGATTAAATGCTTCCAGTGCTGAAGAATGCTTGATAATCCTCGCTTTGACTCCTGGTATCAGCACCCTCCTGAGCCCTGACCAACATCACTGCAGGCCCTGGCTTTTCACAACCTCCCAACAAATGGAGTGAATTATGTGGTCTAGTCCTCCACTTCCTATCTCCAGTCTAACCTGCCTGGCTCTTCAGTTTTTCTTTCAAGCAAGCCTTTCTGGTTGTTGCCCATGTTTTGGTGTGACATGTTATATATTTTCAAGTTAAAGATGCTAGGCCAACTTCATTAAGAATCTGGAAACTTCTTTGACATTTTTCTTGGACAAAATTATCATTCTTTGATTCCTTGGCCACCTTATCACCAGTATCAGGGAGGGCAAAGACTATGTGTATTGCACACACTGCCAGCACACCCTCCGAGTCAATGACAGACTTCACTAGTTGATCATAGCATGTTTTCCCACGAGCCAGGAGAGTCTCAGAGTTACTTTGAGGGCATCATATGATCTCTCCACACCTTTTACTTGTTACCTAAGAGCATGGACTTAGCTAAGGACTCATGAGCATGTTAGTATGATCCTTGTAGTCATCTGCCAGTCCTCCTCTGTTAGACTGAATGTACGTATTATGAAGAATTCTCTGCTGATCATTAGTTCAGCTCTGTCCAAAAAGACAAACATATGACCATTAGCCCTTCCCCAGTAACTATAACCAAGGTCTGTCATTGTAGGTTATGTAGTAAAACTATCTTTTATTTTGCTCTTTCCTTTTTCTAATCATCATTATTTCCCATGACATTAAATAAGTATTCTTTGAAAACATGAGATTTAATAACTGTGCAAATAACCTATCCAATTGATTTACTTCTGTCTATTTAACAGGTTCCCTGGTGTTGGACTTGGTATACAGCAACTCCTGGTATCTGTGTATGTATGGTAATTCACACTGCAATGGCTATCATTGTATCTATGTGTGTGCCTGCATCTCCAGTTATTTTTTTTAAGGGTGGATTTCTAAAAATTAGAATCATTGTAACAAATGGTAAGCTTTAAGGTTCTTGATAAACACTGCCATCCTGCTTTCTGGAAATATTGAGACTACTACATTTCCTTCAGGGTAGAGTAAAATAGCCCCCGGAAAAGAGAATAGCAACCCACTCCAGTATTTATGCCCGGGGAATTCCAAGGACAGAGGAGCCTGGCGGGCTACAGTCCATGGGGTCGCAAAGAGTCAGACACGACTGAGTGACTAACACACACACACGGTGTAAAATAGTAGTATTAATCATCACTGAGCCAGACACTATTCTAAGAACTTGAAATACAATAACTCAGTTCTCACCAGAGCCTTATTTTACTGCTGAGGAAACTGAGGCACAGAGTGGGTGACCAAATTGCCCAGAATCACAGAGCTGGTCCATGGCAAAGCTCAGATTTGAATCCACTTCCCTAGCCTAAAATACTTCATTGTGGCTTCAACAGTCTTGAGCACAATCGATGTTTCTTTTTTTAAATTTTTTTTGTTTGCTTGTTTGTTTCTTTTTTTTTTTTTTAATTTTTTATTAGTTGGAGGCTAATTACTTCACGACATTTCAGTGGGTTTTGTCATACATTAACATGAATCAGCCATAGATTTACACGCATTCCCCATCCCGATCCCCCCTCCCCCCTGCCTCTCCACCCGATTCCTCTGGGTCTTCCCAGTGCACCAGGCCCGAGCACTTGTCTCATGCATCCCACCTGGGCTGGTGATCTGTTTCACCATAGATAATATACATGCTGTTCTTTCGAAACATCCCACCCTCACCTTCTCCCACAGAGTTCAAAAGTCTGTTCTGTACTTCTGTGTCTCTTTTTCTGTTTTGCATATAGGGTTATCGTTACCATCTTTCTAAATTCCATATATATGTGTTAGTATGCTGTAATGTTCTTTATCTTTCTGGCTCACTTCACTCTGTATAAGGGGCTCCAGTTTCATCCATCTCATTAGAACTGATTCAAATGAATTCTTTTTAATGGCTGAGTAATATTCCATGGTGTATATGTACCACAGCTTCCTTATCCATTCATCTGCTGATGGGCATCTAGGTTGCTTCCATGTCCTGGCTATTATAAACAGTGCTGCAATGAACATTGGGGTGCACGTGTCTCTTTCAGATCTGGTTTCCTCAGTGTGTATGCCCAGAAGTGGGATTGCTGGGTCATATGGCAGTTCTATTTCCAGTTTTTTAAGGAATCTCCACACTGTTTTCCATAGCGGCTGTACTAGTTTGCATTCCCACCAACAGTGTAAGAGGGTTCCCTTTTCTCCACACCCTCTCCAGCATTTATTGCTTGTAGACTTTTGGATAGCAGCCATCCTGACTGGCGTGTAATGGTACCTCATTGAGGTTTTGATTTGCATTTCTCTGATAATGAGTGATGTTGAGCATCTTTTCATGTGTTTGTTAGCCATCTGTATGTCTTCTTTGGAGAAATGTCTGTTTAGTTCTTTGGCCCATTTTTTGATTGGGTCATTTATTTTTCTGGAATTGAGCTTCAGGAGTTGCTTGTATATTTTTGAGATTAATCCTTTGTCTGTTTCTTCATTTGCTATTATTTTCTCCCAATCTGAGGGCTGTCTTTTCACCTTACTTATAGTTTCCTTTGTTGTGCAAAAGCTTTTAAGTTTCATTAGGTCCCATTTGTTTAGTTTTGCTTTTATTTCCAATATTCTGGGAGGTGGGTCATAGAGGATCCTGCTGTGATTTATGTCGGAGAGTGTTTTGCCTGTGTTCTCCTCTAGGAGTTTTATAGTTTCTGGTCTTACATTTAGATCTTTAATCCATTTTGAGTTTACTTTTGTGTATGGTGTTAGAAAGTGTTCTAGTTTCATTCTTTTACAAGTGGTTGACCAGTTTTCCCAGCACCACTTGTTAAAGAGGTTGTCTTTTTTCCATTGAATATCCTTGCCTCCTTTGTCAATCGATGTTTCTATTTAAAGCAAGATTTAAATAAATCTATTGCTGGAATGACTTGAGAAAAGTCTTATCCAGAAGCAGATGATGGCCCAGGTTACATTGCTCAGTCCTTTCAGCACAACAGTGTTTTACAAAGAACTCAGAGTACTTGGTGCAGAGTAAATGAAAGATTGGTTATAACTTTGCATACATGAGGGAATGAAAGTGTCCGGTCTCACATTTAGGTCTTTAGTCCATTTTGAGCTTATTTTTGTGCCTGTTTTTATGAAAGACATTGCTCATTCTAGTCTTACCCCAAGTTTGGAAGATTGGTCTTCTTTTCCATGTGATTGTTGCTATAATAACAGGAAATATGATATTGCACAGATTTCTGGGCTTTCTTTGTTCTTAAGAGTACATGCTGTTTCAAGCCTGCTCAGGTTTCTAGGCTCTTGGAATCCTAATCATTGAGTTCAATTACTGTGACTCCCATTAACTCCTTGGAAAATATGTTCCTGAGTTCAACTTGGGTGAGAGAAACGTGTGTTTTACCTTTACAGCCTTCCAATCTTGGCCAGGCAATGAGATGGTCAGCCTTTCTTGATGCATCTCACTGGATGGTGAGGCTGGGGACCGTCAGCTCAGAGGCCACAAGTGGTGAATCTAAGGCCTTCGGTTGGTGGAACTCCAATGGGGCAAAGATGGCGGTGGGTGGGGAGAGGTGAGGAGATTCTGCCTAAGTGAATGTCCTGTTCAGTCCTTGCCTTCTGCTTTCCCTTCTCCTCAATATTGTGACAGAGGATGAGATGGCTGGATGGCGCCATCGACTCAATGGACGTGAGTTTGAGCAGACTGTGATGGTGAAGGACAGGGAAGCCGGTGTGCTGCAGTCCATGGGGTCACAAAGAATTGGACATGACTCAGTGGCTGAGCAGCAACAACAAGATCACAAGGAACGAGCCCCCTGCTCCTCTTTGTTTTGTCCCCAGCTGCTGCTCTGGTAGGATATCCTTGGCGTCGCTCAACCAACTCTGTCTCGAAGATAAACAGAAGCTGGTGTCCTGCCTTCTCTCACTCTCTCCTCCCTGACAAGGCCAACTCTACTCACTGATGAGATCCTGTGAGGGTTTGTAAGAGACGCGGGTTCTATCCCTGAGTCAGGAAGATCCTCTGGAGAAGAGAACGGTTACCCACGCCAGTGTTCTTGCCTGGAGAATCCCACGGACAGAGGAGCCTGGTGGGCTACAGTCTAGGTGGTTCCAAAGAGTCAGATACAACTGAAGCGACTAAGCCTGTACCCTTTGTAACAAAAACAGGAAGCAGCCAAGGCTTAAGAAGTCTTCTTCCTCAAGCCCACTCCCTTCTCTCTTTCACCCAGATTCCCTCAGGAAGGAGGAAAGCTACCTGGGGAATCACAGTGGGTTCTAGAGGTGTGAAGGCATGCAGTTGTGTGCGGGGCTGGGGAGGGGAAAACCCAGAGGGGCTTGACTTCTGGGCTTTTCCTCATAAGAGTGGATGGGCATGTGGGCGTGAAGGGGAGAGAAACCAGCACGCAGGCCTGGGAGACTCTGGAAGCTCTTCGACATGGAAGGTGTGGAAGAGGGACTTGGGCTGGGATTAACGGTTCCCAGCACTTTTCGTCTCTCCCTTCCCCTTTGCAGCCAGTCCTGCCCCCTAGTGGGTGTGGGCTGAAGGAGCAGGACTGCCAGGCAGCTCTACAGTCCACAGTGGAGAGAGAAGGCAAGACGCGAACAGGGAGAAGGCCTGGACGTTTCAGACATTAGCAGCCTGGGAGAGGAGAAAATCCTTTCTAGAACTCAGCTGGGGAGAAGGGGTGGGGCTTGATAGTCACTGCTGTTATTACATACGGGACAGGTGGACAGAAATGTCAGTCACAACCTGCAAATACATCCATGACAGACTTGAGCTGAGAACTAGGAGAGGATGACGATAATGAGGGTTACCTTTTGCTGAGTTTTCTGTGTGCCAAACTACAGAGAAAACTTTCTGTAGCTCATTGCAACTCTGTGCAGTGATCATTGTTGTTACTTTGAAGATGAGAAAGTTGAAGCTCAGAGATATGAACAAGCTTGCCTAAACCACGAATAAGTGCAAAGATAGATTCCAACCTTGGAGGGACTGTCTCTAAGACCCATTCAATTCAATAGCTCCCCATAGAATATGAACTCTAAGCCAAGCCCAGCAAGGGCATAAAAAATGGGAATGACATCACCCTTATTTTTCAAAAGTTTGCAGTCCAGTGGTATTGCCAGACCTCATTTGTATTTCTTTGCGTCGAGTCCACCCCATTTGATATCCAAACTCCTTCTTAGAATTTCTTCTCCACAAAGAGAAAAGAGGTCCTGAGTCCCTGTCACTAGGCCAGTGGGCTCATTGCTTTTCCTGAAGGCAGAGTGAAAATAAAGGCAAGAATCCAGAGAACGACCATGTGGCTTCTAGTGCAGGACTCAGACTGGTTTTCTGGAAATTTGGAGCCTTGAATTCAATCTATGGATGTTCATGCTTCTGCAGAATGCTAGGGTCCCTCTGGGCACCTCGGGAAGTTTTGCCCTCCTGCTTCTGGCTAACAAGAAGGACTGACACCACCCCCCCACCCCCGCGCCCCCGCAGCTTGGCCTTTGACTTTCATTCTTTGACTATCAACCCAAAAAATCTCAAAGCCACATTTCACTGCCAAACTACCTCCCTGACCCAGTACAGCTTTCAGATATGTGGCTGTACTTCTCCACCTTTCAAGCTTCCCCACATGGATTATTCTGCAGGGGGAGGGAAATCAACATGGCTCACCCTCTCTCTGTCTTCATTGTTATGCTGGCCACCTCCTAGTGGTCCCCATAAGGGGAGGCTCCCTGCTTTCCTGCTTACCTTCTGTGGTGCTTTCAACTGCCTTTGAAGTTTTATCCCTTATAGTTTTGAATTGTACTGTGCTTTTGTCTATCCAATTCTTGATGTTGTCATCTGGACTCTGATTTTATCTTACTCTGGAATCAGGTAGCTCGAGCCTTATTTATTTATTTTTTTTGATTTTCACTGGAGATGGCTTTTTTGCTTATTGTACCTTGAATGCTGTGCCTTTAACTTTCAAATGTGGCTATGTGTGGCTGGGGTACTTTACCAGTGGCTCCTAGGCCATTGGAGGGGGAAAACATTAAGAGGGGGCGTGATTGGAAGAAAAGCTGGGGGAGCCCTGGGACGGAGATGACTTTGCCGTTAGTTATGAATGAGGTCAAGTCTCTGCTTCAGAACTGGGGAAGACATGTTTTAGAAGACCTGAGAGGGAGATTCCTTGAGGCAAGGATCCTGCCCAGATGGAAGGGGAGGTCTCTGGGAATTCCCTGGGATCTGTGCTCTGCCTGAGAGGTTCCAAGAGACATTATCTCAGTACATTCCATTTTAATAAAGAACATTTAAGGAGATGGCATCTGGGGAGCATGTGCAGCCTACAGAGTTGCTATAGGTAAAAAGAATTCTTTCTGCTCGTGGTAAATCCACAACTGCTTGGCCAGTGTGGATTTATTGCCCCTAAATCTTCCCTGCTCATGGTAAGAGACTGAAGTTGAGTTCTAACAATCCCACCTCTGTAATGGTCCACACGAGCAGAGCTGGCATGCCGTTGCAAGCATGTCCCACAGTGGATCTCTCATCCATGCTGATTACCATCCCCCGGTACAGTATAACCACCACGAGTGTTAGCTAGGTCTGTCCAGCGACAAGTTTCCTCCAGGCGTGGGAAAGGCCAGCACCATGTCAGCTGCACCCACACTTCTCACTGTATTCTTAATGGCTTTTGTCAGATGAGGACATGTTTACCACCGGCTGTCTCCTTAGAAGCAAATAATGTGCTTCTAATAGTGGTAAGACTTTAGAACACACATTGTCCCTCCTTAGAACTTTGGAACAAACTTTTACCCATAAAAACAAGAACCCTCTCACTAAACCTCATTGTTACTTATCTGCCTTTCTTTCTATTTGGACTAGGTACACTATGATTCTCCTCCTACCTCCCCCATGCTACTTACCACTAGAAAGGTGATAATATTCCTTTCTTATGGGGCTTTGGTGGAGGTCATCAGGAAGACATGACCACTGGTTGACCCACAAGCTGGATGTGGGTAATTGGTGGTTCCCCAATCCCTCCTCTGTCCTTGGAATATGTGTACTTCTTACCTTCCCTATTCCCAGAAGGTGCCCCAAGGACACAGCCTTGACATAGAAATGTGGTTTTGAGACCATCTGGATGGTCTACGTGACTGAGCCCAGTTAAGGCCTCTATATAAACCTTTAAGATTCTGGTGGGCAGATGCAGAGATCTATTCATTTTGCAGCCATGTGAGACAAGTTCCTTTTCTTGTTAAACCTGTCACATATAAACCTGGAGTGGTCGCCTCTTTCTTTGGCCTCTATCTGCCCTCTGTGAGTCTGGGGGCCAATAGATTACACCTGGAAAGCTCTCTAAGCAGTTTCAAACTGCCACTAGGAAGCATGCATCCTAGATGGGAAGGTCAGAGAGTCAAATTTTTGTCTTTTTTTTTTTTTTTTTTAACCAAGAAGATGTATATCCTCTTGCTGCATCTGAATTTTTTTTTGCTTTTTCTCTTTAGAGATTAAGAGATTAGACCCAAAGATCCCTTTCCATTCCAAATGCCAAGGATGCTTCTCAGAATAATGTCTGCAAAGGTCATTCATGGCTTGCTCAGTTCCTTTCCCTTTGGAGGCAAACGATGTGCTTCTAATAGTGGTAAGACTTAAGAGCATGTATTGTCCCTTCTTAATGATGCCACATCCACTGAAAATCAGCTACTGCCAAGAAGTTGGATCTCTTAAACCATGCAATATATGTCCAGGGTTTGTTTTTTAAGTGAACTCCAACATCACAATAACTAACTTTATTGAGCGTGTATTATGTATTAGGTATTCTTCTAAGCCTGTACATGTAAAGTCCCTTTTCTTTAAATGTTTCTCTCTTTTGCATATCACTTGTATTTATCTATTCAATTTATTTATTTTTGCCTACTTTGGGCCTTTGTTGCTTTGTGCAGGCTTTCTCTAGTTGTGGTGAGTGGGGGCTACTCTTTGTTATGATGCTTAGTTTTCTCATTGTGGTGGCGTCTCTTATTGCGGAGCACAGGTTCTAGGTGTGTGGGCTTCAGTATTCGCAGCACACAGGCTCGGCAGTTGTGGCACATGGACTTAGTTGGTCTCTGGCCTGTGGGATCTTCCCGGACCAGGGGTTGAACCCATGTCTTCTGCAGTGGCAGGTACATTCTTATCTACTGTGCCACCAGAGAGGTCGGTAAAGTCACTTTTCCTTTCATCCTCACAGATATCCTGTGAGGTAGACTCTATTTTTTATCCTCATTTCACAGAGAAGCAAACCAAAACATAGAGTGGATAAATTACTTTCCCAAGGTCATATAACAACGTGATAGAACTGGGATTCTAGTGCAGGCTGTCTAACACCTGAATTTATGCTCTTTTAACCTCCAGGTGGAATCTGCACTCCTGCAAATGTTCCCCCGCTCCCCGCCCCAACCTCAATTATTTTAGGTTCTGTTTGCAAGGACATTATATTTCCCAAATGTTAGTGTCTAGAACTTACTTGTATGTCTTGGAGATACGATTTGACTCATGCTGTATATAAATATATGTAACACCAAACTTGGTATATACAAGATCTTAGGATGAATAAGCTTAACATTGAGTTTCCTTTAAAGAACCATAGAGACAGATGACTGCCTCTAACATGGGTAGATACTGATTTGGAAACTTTATTCTGTTATATTTTCTGATTATATTTTCTAATAGGAAGCCCTGATCTTTTCATTGAGCCTCTGCCCATAGCCTCTTGCTTTGGGCCTTAAACAGACAATGAGCTCAGCTTGTCTTCATGAATGAGAAATATTGCCCAGTCGCTCAAAGGGAGATTGCCTGGCGGATGCCTTCTGGCAGGGACAGGATGTAGCGCCAGCTGCAACCTCTCCTCCTTCTGTACTCAGCTCAAGCTGGTTTAACCAAAAGCAACAACCACCCTCCCAAAGGTTTTTCTTAAGCTCAGGGACCCCCAACTCCCACCCCCACCCACCACCATTGAAAGAAATGCTCATGGCACCGAGAGCTAGGCCTGGCACATGATAAGCAGTCAATAAATATTTATTATCTCGTGGCAAGATCGATCCACTCAGCAGTGATTTTTCACTTTTCCCAGAGATGCACTGCAGGGTCCCTTTAAATGGCCAGCTCCCCGAGTGCATTTAAAATGCGGCTTGATTTATAGGAATTCCATGTGCATGGTTCTGCAGGGCCACATCAATCGTGTAAACTGAGATGCGTGTGCTGCCGGGTTCCCACTGACCTAGTGTGTTGGCAGCTCTCCTCCACCAGCTTGGAATGCACACAAACCCCGGGTCTGCTCTCCCTCTTTTTATCACAAAGGAGCTCATTTTGTGAATGAACAGCCACTGCCAACAGCATGATGGTATTCCCAGTGACCTTTGCCCGGGGATTGGATTCCCGCCCAGCAGGGAGACGAGGCCTTAGGAAAAGGCTAGTTCATTGATTGCCACAGCCCGCTGGGCTGAGGTCTGGGGAGGAAAAGGCTCAGAGAACTTCCCTTTTTTTTTTTTTCCTGAATCGCCTCGGAGAAGCCACCCTTCCCGCCTGTGTAGCTGTCTCCCTTCTTTGCGTGGGCACATTGGATTCTGTTCAGCAGGGAAGTTTTATTGCTTTTGCTGCGCATGCTCCTGCCTCTTTTTTTTTTTTTGTAGCCGTGAATAAGAATCACTTTAGTTTGTCTGTGCCATTTCCCAACTGCAATTCTGGGGTCCTCGTGAGCTTCACCCTGTCCTCCCCCCACCCCCCCTTTCCTCCTCCTCCTCACCAGGGCTTTTTCAGTTTGATGTTTTTAGGTATCAAAGGAAGGTCTCCAGGAACCCTGCAACTAAAGACTTTAATGAGGACCATGCCCAAGAAATCCTGGCTGCCAGAGACATGATGATGATTTATGTCGCTCACTCACTCCCTAACAGCAAGAGGACTATTTGTAAAAATAAAAAAGCTGCTCATATGGAATTAAACAAGAGCATAGCTGCTTCCTTCCAGACCCCGGGAGCTTAACAAAGAGCACCCACACTCAGTTGCCAGCAGCACATGGCTCGGGGCCGATATTAGTCTTCCTGTCACATAAAGATAAATCCTGTTAGCCCAGGCAGCAGCGCACACTCTGTCGGTAGACTTCAGAAGGCTCGCTGCGAGGAAAGAGCAAATGTGCACAGACACGGAAGGGTATGTGTGCTCACCCTCAGGTCTAGGCTGAGCCGCTGAAGGACCCTGTGTGTCCAGAGCCGGGGCTGCTGCTGCAGGGGACGCTGAAACTCGATGCAAGGTATTTGTTCCTGGCATCGGAGTTGAGTGACTCACGGATACCAACTGGGTTCTGGCCAGCTCGGTGGAGTAAGCGTGGAGGGAAGATGTAAACTCTAAGGCCTACCTCCTCCTCTGTGCACTGAGGTTCCCTCACAGTCTTGTTGTCAGCAGTAATGGGATAGAGCCCAGAAAACACAGCACAATGCCGAGACGTGGTGATGCCGTGGTAAAGAACCTGCCTGCCGCTGCAGGAGACGCAACAGACCTGGGCTTGACTCCTGGGTCGGGAAGATCGACTGGAGAAGGACATGGCAACCTGCGTCAGTATTCTGGCCTGGAGAATCCCACGGGGTCGCAAAGAGCTGGACTCGACTGAGCACACAGCACGTGCCGATACATGCTAATTATGAATATTCCGTGTTGTGGCCGCCATGAAGCAGGGCCTCTCAGACCTCCTGCAACAGCAGTGGACTGTCCTGTGTTCTCTCGTGGGATGGGCAGTCAGGTGCAGCTCCCAGCAGGACTCAGAAGAGGCACAAGAGAACTAAGCAGGTCCTAGAAAGGGAGTTATTGCAGGCCACGAAGTGTCCCAGGGAACAGCTGGTTTCTGGTCAAGCACCCAAGGACAGGATGGAAAGAACTGTCTAGGTCAGGGCCTCGTTCTTTACTATCTCTTAGGCTTGCTTAGCCCTTGGAGGAGCAGTCTCTCTCCAGTCAGAAAAGGTTTTTCAATATGTTCAAATATCATATGCAGAAAGTTAAAAGTATACACAGTGGACGGTCCCAGCTACAGGGCCCTAAATCCTTGGTGCGCCAGGCTGGCCCCAAGGCTACACTTCCCCCGGGTCCTCCAAGGTGTTGTTGGAGCCTAGCAGAGATGCTGGTACAGCCTCCTCTTGAGAGGCCTGGGACTCCTTGAACTGCAACTTCAGCTCAAGGATGCCCCAGGAGTTGAGTCTGGCTCAGTCTTCCTGGGGACGGGGTTGCTCCCTGAGATGTTCCTATCTGGCCTCCCTCACAGGGGCCAGACCCGCATTAGGTCTGAAGGTTCTCTCTGCCTTTTCTGCTCGCCCTTGAACCTATTTTCTCCCACAGACACTTCCTCCAGTAACTGCAGCGATGTGTTACATGTCTAAAGCTCTACATCACAGCACTAGTACGGAAGTTGCTAGTAAGCCAACTTCTCTGATTAAGGACATTTATTCGTTCTTTCACTTTGTCACTTAACCTTAAAAGCATTGAATAAATAGGCAAAGAGTGCTGTAAACTGAATGTTTGTATCTCCCTCCGTTCCTGTGTTGAGACCTAATCCCCAGTGTGATGGTGTTTGCACATGGTGATTAGGTCATGAGGGCTCCACCTCATAGGATGACTTGCTTGGTGGTCCAGTGGCTAAGGATCTGCCTTGCAGTGTAGGGGACACAGGTTCTATCCCTGACAGGGGAACTAAGATCCCACATGCCTCGGGGCAACTGGGTCTGTGTGCCACAACTACTGAGCCTGCAGGCATCAAAATAACCCACGTGACACAATGAAGATTCCCATGTGCTGCAACCAAGACCCAAAAAAGCCAAAGAAAACAGTAAAAAAAAAAACAACAAACTGTTTTTGAAAGAGAGAGATCCCAGGGAGCTCCTTGCTTCTTTTGCAAGTGAGGACGCAGTGACAAGAAGGCCATCTCCAAACCAGGAAGTGGGTCCTCTCCAAACCAGGAAGTGGGTCCTCACCAGACAGACTCTCTTGGCACCTTGATCTTGAATTTGCCAATTTTCCAGAACTGTGAGAAATAAATCTCTGTAGCCATCCAGTCTATGGAATAGAGTCCCGAATGGGCTGACAGTGTGTGCTAAAAAACACATACACAAATAATCATAGTAATATGGTGAATATTCAAATAAAGAAATGCAGATATCCATGAGAGGAAGTATTTTATTCTGCCAAGGTCGTGGGAGTGCATGGGGATTGACGAGGAAGTATTCATTAAAGGATCTTTAAACTCAGGCGAAAGACACACACTCCCTGCTCTCACCCTTACTGTGGTGTGACCCGAGGAGTGAATGAGAAGGCAGAACAGGAGCCCATAAGCGGTAGAGCATCACGTCCTTCCACGAGTTTTCTCCCTCCTCTCTCACTGCCTCTTACAGTGGCTGTAAAGTAGCAGTAATTCTCCATAAAGCTGAGAAATACTCCACCTTGCCAAGTTGAAAGAGACACTATGACCTGAGCTTGTCCATCCTGGAAGGCAACTGTCGGACCGGTAAGCCTAGTCTGAGCCTAGTCTGAGAGACCGCCAGGGAGCAGCGACCCACCCTCGAGTTTCTCACCCTGGAGGTGGTGTCGATTCTTACTCGGGCTCAAGCTGGACCCCAGCTCCAGCCTCCATGGTCAAATGGGGATCTGCTATGGACAGAATGGTGTCCCCCCAACAACCCAACTTCATACATGGAAGTCCCAAACCCTAGTACCTCAAAATGTGACTTTATTTGGAGTAAGGGTCTTTACAGGGGAACTCAAGCAAAAGGGAAGTCATCTGCGTGGGACCCAATCTAGTATGACTGATGTCCTTATGAAAAGAGGAAATTAGATATAAAGACATGGGAAGAGAAAAGACAATGTGAAGAGTGCTGGAGGAAGATGACCATCTCTACACTAAGGAGAGAGATCTGGAACAGAGCCTTCCATCGAGACCCTCACAAGGAAACAGCCCTGCCCATGGCTTGATCTTGGATGTCTAGCCTCAAGAACTGTGAGACAATAACTTGCTCTTGGTGAAGGCTGCCAGCCTGTGGTACTCCACACGGCAGCCTGAGCACAATATTGCGACTCCTTCCCTCCTTCCTTGGGGAAAGGATCAAGGCCCACTCTGCTCAGGGCGGTGAGCAGGGAATGATGGTGTTTTTCTTTCCCACAGAACTGGGAATCAATCTCTGACTGTGGGAGAGAAAGCAGGGGAGGTGAGACCTGAGGAAAAGCAGAAAGCTGGGCTTACCACAATGCGAGATGAGGAAGAATTGTCCAAAGGACGTAGGTCCCAGGAGCCTCAGGCAAATGTTGGGAAAGACACACTTTTGCACCTTTGATTTTAAGGCACAAATGCTTTTGGAGAACGAGGCAAGCTATTTCTCAGGAACTGAGAATGAAGATAGGCCATCTGATAAGGATTGGGGTCACCAGTTGCACTGCAGTCCAAAAGGGAAGAAAAATGAGGCAAGAAGAGGGATGTGTTTAAGGACTATGACCTAAACAGCAACTTACATGAAACCTTTGTTTTACCCCCTGAGAAACCTGAAATGGGAATTTGTGAGAAAAGCCTGAGCGATACCTCAAACTCACATCTTGACATTGCTGGAAAGGAAGGCTTCACTGGCCCTGGGTCAGAAGTAAGAAGCATGAGTAATTTTAACTTGCAAGGTGTGATGTGACAATGCAGTCACTTTCCTGGGGACAAATCCAGTCAGACCATGACAGATACTACATTATAGCAAACCATGTCTGCTGGGAGCGAACCAATGCCCAAGGCAGGACCCGCAATGTCTTACTGCCCAAACCATCTCCCTTAAGTGAAACATTTCTTGGAATTGGTTTATTCACTCTGGTGTTTTTTGACATACTGAACAGGCACATTTCCTGCTAAAACATTTTCTTTTTCATTTTAACGTACACAACAGAAATGTGTGGGGTGGACTTCCCCAGTGGTCCAGTGGTGAAGACTCTGCCTTCCAATGCAGGGTGGTGTAAGTTCAATCCCTGGTTGGGGAACAAAGATCCCACATGCCACATGCAGCCAAAAAATTTTTTAAATATATAACTAAATAAGACTTGTTTTTTAAAAGAAATGTGTGAGGTTACTAAGCATAAATCTTTCCCCACAACATACACACTTACTGTTTGTGCCTCTTTTCAGCGTCCCTGAGGTGAGACCAATGTGGCCAGTGCACCTCATATGACCTTACGCCACTCTCTCTTCCAACATAATTTATGGGACCTCCTCTATCCCACTCCTATATGGCCAGTACTTGCAGGAGTAGTACAAAATAGCCAAGATGAAAGACGGGAGAGAACTGGGGTCTAAATTATAGGACAAGTGTCCCCACCCTCATCCATGCTGAGGGAAGCAGCTCAGAGAGAATCTACACCCACTGTGAGAAGCAGTGATGCTGAAAGGGCAGAGGGCGACCCTGGGGTCCACAGGGGGCCTACAGCAGTAGCCACAGCTAAGGAGAGAGGACTCTGGGTGACAGCGGCCACCTCTCAGGGGAATTCTTTAGCTTGCGGAGTGCCTTACAGGCACGAGGAGAACGAGGTCCTGAGGATGGAGAGGCACAGCGATCCACCGTGCTGTGTGCATTGGGCTCCGTGGACCCCAGTGACTGCCTGCCCCTCAGCACTAGCCTGGGGCAGTCCTCTGCTTTTTCTCCTCTCTCTTCTGCTAACCACGTCTTCTCCAGTTCCCATTAGGAGTATCCTTACATAACAAAAGCCCTAATCTGAATTTCCAGTTTGCTTTCTAGAGGAGCAGAGAAGGGTGTTTCTCCCCGGTATCTCGCGGGCAGTCTATACTCCCCATGCTTACGTGTGCGCCTGTGTGTTCAGTGGTTTCAGTCATGCCTGACTCTTTGCCACCCGATGGACTGTAGCCCGCCAGGTTTCTCTGTCCTTGGGAATCTCCAGGTCAGAATATTGGAGTGGGTTGCCATTTCCTCCTCTAGGGGATCTTCCCAACCCAGGGATCGAACCCGTGTCTCCTGTGTCTCCTGCATTGCAGGCGAATTCTTTACCTCTGAGGCACTGGGAAAGTCCCTGTATACTCATCGCCTTTCCCCATCTCTTCTGCCCTCCCCTCCACAAACCAACAGAAGCCCACACCCTTTTTCACTTGTGGGATCAAAGCTTCAATTTCCTTTGACTCCTTTGTCTTCCTCCTGGTCCAGTTTACCATGTTATTTTCAGCTCCCTGTATAAGGTGTGTAGTAGATGCACCTTCCTCCCCGGTTCAGCTGTCAGCATCACTGTCCCCCCATCCTCATCCTTCAATATATCAGTGCTGTGGACTCCCAAAAGATTCTTCAAACTGTAACTCTGAGCTGCCTCTAGTATCTCCAGTATTCCCCTGGTGGAATTCCCTTTGAGATGGTAGCCCCAATGCCCCTGTTTCCTCCATGAAGTCTCCATAATATGCCCATGAGTTATAGGCTCTTCCTCTTTCCAAACCACACAGCCAAAACGTATCTTACCTTGAGTACATGAAGTTGCCGCCCAGGTTTCTATATTGTGCCCTCTGTGCTCCGTATAAACCTATCCAATATTTTACTTGACTTCTCCACTTGGATAACTTACGAGCACCTCAAATTAAATGTCCTTTATTTCTTATATTACTTAACAAACACGTCTTTCCATTCCTCAACTGCAAGTGTTTGTATCTAGGCAAAATTTTTGGTATATCTGATAGAAGTGAAAGACATAATAACTTTTCCCTTTAATATATTTTTAAAAATTATTTCTATTTATGTATTTATTTGGCTATGCCAGGTCTTAGTTGCCATGTGTGGGATCTTCTCTCCCTATTGCATCATGTGGGATCTAGTTCCCTGATTAGGAATGGAACCTGAGCCCTCTGCCTTGGGAATGAAGAATCTTAGCCACTAGATCACTAGGGTGTCCTTCCTTTTAATATTAACAGGACTATTTTGGCATTTAAGTTTTTCATTTAGTGGAAGTGTTTTCATAAACAAATTCAAGTTATTTAGTGAGGGAATGGATGGGTATACATGTTTATAGAAGGAGACCAATAAATAGTTGGATGGAAAACAGAAGGTACTACCTGTTGCTCAGACCCTGAGCTGGCCCTGGAATTCAAATCTCACAAGCCAGCATGCTTTCTCTATACCATATCTTGCCTTACTTAGGATGATAATTATTTGCATACAAATCTTATCTTCTTGAGTGCAACCTCCTCAAAGTCGGGTCTGTTTTAGTCCAGTTATAATTATACTCATCTTCCCATTTAAGGTGCTTCTCTATGCACCTTGTTGGCAAATTTACTGTAGAACCACCCACCACATTTATTTACTCAGCAAACGTTGACTGAGTGCTTCCCCAGATGTCAGGCACTGTGCTAGTTTCTGGATACCCGAAGATGAATGCACTTCAGTTCAGTTCAGTCCCTCAGTCGTGTCTGACTCTTTGCAACCCCATGGACTGCAGCACGCCAGGCCTCCCTGTCTATCACCAACTCCCGGAGTTTACCCAAACTCATGTCCATTGAGTCGGTGATGCCATCCAGCCATTTCATCCCCTTCTCCTCCCGCCTTTAATCTTTCCCAGTATCAGAGTCTTTTCAAATGAGTCAGCTCTTCGCATCAGGTGGCCAAAGTACTGGAGTTTCAGCTTCAACATCAGTCCTTCCAATGGACACCCAGGACTGATCTCCTTTAGGATGGACTGGTTGGATCTTCTTGTAGTCCAAGACTCTCAACAGTCTTCTCCAACACCGCAGTTCAAAAGCATCAATTCTTTGGTGCTCAGCTTTCTTTATAGTCCAACTCTCACATCCATACATGACTACTGGAAAAACCATAGCCTTGACTAGATGGACCTTTGTTGGCAAAGTAATGTCTCTGTTTTTTAACATGCTGTCTAGTTTGGCCATAACTTTCCTTCTAAGGAGTAAGCATCTTTTAATTTCATGGCTGCAGTCACCATCTGCAGTGATTTTGGAGTCCCCCAAAATAAAACCTGCCACTGTTTCCGCTGTTTTCCCATCTATTTGACATAAAGTGATGGGATCAGATGCCATGGTCTTAGTTTTCTGAATGTTGAGCTTTAGGCCAACTTTTTCACTCTCCTCTTTCACTTTCATCAAGAGGCTCTTTAGTTCTTCTTCACTTTCTGCCATAAGGGTGGTGTCATCTGCATATCTGAGGTTATTGATATTTCTCCCAGCAATCTTGATTCCAGCTTGTGCTTCAGCCAGCCTGGCGTTTCTCATGATGTACTCTGCATATAAGTTAACTAAGCAGGGTGACAATATACAGCCTTGACGTACTCCTTTTCCTACTTGGAAATGAATGCTGTGTGATCCTTAATATCAAGATGCTCACGATTTAGTAAGAGAGAAGAAGAAAAAGCAAACAGTTAAATATAGGGAAAAGAAAGAGTCAAAAGCTCTAATAGAAGAGTAAAGGGAGCATGCTGGTGCAAAAGATTTGACTCTATCACAGGAAAAGGAGGGTTAGAGGAAGATTTCAGTGAAAAGGGGGCTTCCCTGGTGGTTCAGATGTTAAAGAATCCACCTGAAATGCAGGAAACCTGGGTTCGATCCCTGGGTTGGGAAGATCTCCTGGAGAAGGAGATGGTTACCCACTCCAGTATTGTAACCTAGAGAATTCGGTGGACAGAGGAGCCTGGCAGGCTACAGTCCATGGGTTGCAAAGGGTCGGACATGACTGAGTGACTTTCACTCACTCAGTGAAAAGGATGCTTGAGTTTGATCCTGAAGGGATAGCACTAGCGATCAATGGATGTTGGTTGATGCTGCCTCCAAGGCACTGTTGGCTTGGGCTCTGGAACTGTTCCTGAGGTTGGATTATTGTTTTCCCTAGTGAATGTAGAAATCAATGAGAGAAAAGAATAATGAAGACATGAGCACTGACCTCAAAGCTGGAAAGAATTCATTCATCATGCATCTTAGATTAATTCAAAGAAAATGAATAGAGAGGATTATCCAGATTTCTTCCTTGTTGAGTTTTCTCCTTTTCATTTTAAACTTTGCCGCAGCAGGATTCTCTTAAAGCTTCTCAAAGGTATAAGAGACTGTCAGTTGGTTATTATGACTGAAGTGGAAGGGCTGGAAGCATTTTCAGAGGTATCCAAGTGCATAAGGTGCAACTATTAGGTAATGAGTTGGAATTTTAACAGTCCTGGACGCATACATCTTAATGAGCATGGTCCCCCGGGGAGGAGGTCAGCCGCTTATTCAAGTGATTTTGCCATTACTGAAAGCATTCTGAGAATGCACGTCTCTCTGGAAATTGTCTTCAAACCTACAGCATGTTCTTTTGAATTGCCCTGATGATGGGTAAACCCTGGTCGTTTGAGTCTGAATTTTTACTTATGTGTAACAGGTTATTTTCCAGGCCATACCAGCCTGGGGGAATAGTTTAATGATAAGACAATGACATAAGCCCATTACTCCATAGCTCAGCTCCACCAGCCAGTTTGCTAGAATTCCGAACCACCGCATTCTGCCTCCAGGTGTACATTTAGCAAGTGAAGAGAAACATTGGGGTGGAGAGGCGGAAGAGTAGAGATGAGTTTTTACAAATAGGCTTATTTTAACTATTCTTCCATCTTTTTCTCCATAACTCTTGAGTTGTCTGGCAACCAATTCTAATCCACTCAATGGTAGCCCAATGAGTCTCACTGAATCTAGAAGATACTCTGTGGAGATGCTCCATGTGTAGCTTATTTAAGACCTATGCCATCATTTCCTTCTCTCCTTTTATGCTGTTTCAACTCCGCCATTAAGAAGTGAAGTTATGGACTTCCCTGGAGGTCCAGTGGTTAAGATCTGCCTGCCAATGCAGGGAATACAGATTCAATCCCTGGTCTAGAAAGAGTCTACATGCCATGTGGCAACTAAGCCTGTGCGCCGCAACTACTGAGGCCGTGTGCTGCCAACTACTGAAGCTCGGGCGCCTAGAGCCTGCGCTCTACAAGAGAAGCCGCCGTGAGAAGCGCACGCTCTAACTAGAGAGTGGCCTCCACTCGCCACGACTAGAGAAAGCCTGTGTGCAGCACCGAAGACCCAGGGCAGCCAAAATAAACCAATTAATTAAAGCCATTTTTAAAAAGGAGTAATGTCTGTCCTCCATCTCCTAAAATCTGGGCTGATTTGGGGTTGCTTGGACCAACAGAACACAACAAAGGTGACATTGAACTAATTCTATACCTAGCCTTCGAGAGAACCGGCAGCTTCTACCTTCTGCGTCTTGGATTACCTCCCCTTAGGATGTCTCTTCTAGGAACTCAGCCACCACTTGATGAGAAGTATAAGCCACGTGGAGGTCAAGTACTCCAGTGGACAGTCCCCTACTGAGCTTCCAGCCAATGGCCTGCATCAATTCCAGCCATGTGAATGGACTTTCTCGGATGTCCAGTCCACTGAGACTTTAAAGAAGTTCTCATCCAGCATGAGAACCACCCAACTGCAGCTAGCAGCCTCACAAAACCATGAGAAACAGGTATTATTGTTTTAAACCCATGCATTTTGGGATGGTTTGTCACGCAGCAGTAGGGAAGCAGAATGTCCCATGTCCCTATTATGCCAGCCCTGGGCCAGCAGTCTTGACTCACTGCCCTGCTGCCACTGATACTAACATTCCTTTAGGCAGTCCACCCACAGTTAGCCTCTTTGGTAAATAACCTCTATCAAGCGGTGAAGCGGAGGCCCTTGTATAGCTTGTCCATCTGTACTACCTGCCAGAAATGACCATTTTCCTATTCTTTCTTTATTCTTGTTCTATAGCTAAAACCCAACCAGTGGGAGGAAGTAGAATTTGTTTTTACTATAAGATGGGGCTATATTTTGCCAGAACCTTGGCCGTCTAGGTGGTAATTCCTTTGCTTCACACTCCAGACCTAAGAGGACAGAAAATTCAAGTCCCCTACTTTTTCACCCATTAGTACCCCACTTTCCACTTTCTTCTCTCCTCACCTTCTAGCCAGCCACTTTCCCCAGAATTTGTCCATGTGATCCAACTTAATTTTTAAAAACTAGCACACTGTTGCACACACATTAAATGCTAAAAAAAAAAAAAATCCATTTGCTATCTCATTTATTCATTCACCAAGTATTCATTTAGATGTTGGTTTTATACCAGGTACTACATACACTAGGTTATAGGGAGACAATTAGCTCAATTTTTCAAAACTTTTAAAAAAAAACAAAAAACATGGTTGTGTTGAAGTGGTGGAAAAGAGCAGAGGAAGCAAGCTTTTGCAACAGATGGAAACCAAAAAAAAAAAAAAAAAAGGAGCTAAGTCTCAAAAGGGAGAGGAGTGATGAAACTATGGAATTCTACTTTAAGTTTTAAAAAAGTATCATTTATATAGTAAGAGGCTGACTTGTTTTGAGGTTCATATATCAGTCCAGAAGGGGATTTCAAAATAGTATGCATGTCCAACATGTTTTCAGTGATAGAGACGTAACTGGAAATCGTGAAGCCTCCTAGGATGACTTTGAATAGGATTGTCCTTAGTGGCATGTGAAAAGTTCTTGAGGGGTTGTTAAAGAAAAAACTCAATCACACCAGTATCTGCTTCAAAGATGGGAGCTGTATGAGAGTGTTACATAGTTTTGCACAGTTCTCAAAGGAAGCGGAAGTGTCTACAGTGTTGCTTCTTCTCCATCTTTAAGACTCCAAGGAGGTAAGTGTTTCAGAGGCAGAGATGCTCCCCTTGGTTCCAGTTCACCTGAGTCAGAGTGGGGGCTCTTATGGTCCAGACCTCTGCTCCTCAACTTTCTCACCACCGAGTCACCATCAACTCTTACCAAGATCACAGCAAGAGTTTCCCAACTGAACTTTTCGCTTCTGTTCTTGCCCACTTCCCACTAGCTTGTTCTCCACCCAGCAGTCATTGGGATTCCCTTAAAATGAAAATTCAAAAACCATTGTTTCTCTGCCTAGTACCTTCTAATGGTTCCCCGTATTTCAGAATAAAAACCCAAATCTTTAAAATGATCCATAAAGTGTTTCAGGGCCTGTGGCAATTCTCAGTCACCTCTCTGACTTCATCTCCAGCCCTCTCCCTGAGATGGTCAGCACCTTGGGCTCACAGCTCATCTGATCATTTTTTAAACAAGACTTTGCATGTGCTGTTCCCTCTGCCTGGCACCCTCCCCTTTGAGTAGCCACATGACTCACACCCTCACTGCCTTTAGTCTCTGCTGAAACGTCACCTTCCATCTATGAGGGTTTCACTCTCCATCCTTTTAACAAGAGCAGTTCTTAGCTCTTCTTAGCACTTCTTATTCTCCTTGCTTGAACTGTTTTTCTCGCTTACTCTCAGAAGCACACACATGACTTTTCCATTCATTGTTTCTCCCAACTAGAAGGTTAGCTCCAAGAGACAGGTAGTAATTTTTGTTTGTTCACTTCTGTATCTCCAGCATCTACAGTCATGCCTGGTACAAAGTAAAAGCTCACATATTCATTAACTGAGCTTCCCTGCTGGCTCAGATGGTAAAGAAACTGCCTGCACTGCAGGAGACCCAGGTTCAGTCCTTGGGTCAGGAAGATCCCCTGGAGAAGCAAATGGCTACTCACTCCTGTATTCTTACCTGGAGAACTCCATGGACGGAGGAGCCTGGTGGGCTATAGACCATGGGCTCCCAAGGAGTCAGACAGGACTGTGTGACTAGCACTTTCACTTTCATTCATTAACAACTTAATTAGCTACTCCCAATGGCAAAGTGAAAGAGGAGAGTGAATAAGTTGGCTTAAAGCTCACCATTCAGAAAACTAAGATCATGGCATCCCGTCCCATCACTTCATGGCAAATAGATGGGGAAACAGTGACTGACTTTATTTTTGGGGGCCCCAAAATCACTGCAGATGGTGATTGCAGCCATGAAATTAAAAGACACTTACTCCTTGGAACGAAAGTTATGACCAACCTAGACAGCATATTAAAAAGCAGAGACATTACTTTGTCAACAAAGGTTCATCTAGTCAAAGCTATGGTTTTTCCAGTGGTCATGTATGGATGTGAGAGTTGGACTATAAAGAAAGCTAAGCACCAAAGAATTAATGCTTTTGAACTGTGGTGTTGGAGAAGACTCTTGAGAGTCCCTTGGACTGCAAGGAGATCCAACAAGTCCATCCTAAAGGAGATCAGCTCTGTGTGTTCATTGGAAGGACTGATGTCGAAGCTGAAACTCCAATACTTTGGCCACGTGATGCGAAGAGCTGACACATTGGAAAAGACCCTGATGCTGGGAAAGATTGAGGGCAGGAGGAGAAGGGGACGACAGAGGATGAGATGGTTGGATGGCATCACTGACTCGATGGACATGAGTTTGGGTGAACTCCAGGAGTTGGTGATGGACAGGGAGGCCTGGCATGCTGGGGTTTTTGGGGTCGCAAAGAATCGGACACGACTGAGTGACTGAACTGAACTGAACTGAATGGCAAAGGAGAGGGAGTTCTTAACTACAGGAAATGGTTTCAGTATTTGAACAGTCAACCCAATGTTTAATTTGGGAGGAAAGTCTCCTGTATTATCTTACTAATTTTAAAGACTTTTGTACTCTGTTCCATAACAAAATCTGTTAGAAGAAATAATCTAGGGGTGAGGTAGACATTCTAAATATACATATGATGTCTGTCATTCATTCAGGAAGAGAATATTGATTGAGTACTTGTGAAATGCCAAGTACTTGCAGGGCATTTGAGACTGTCTATGTCTCTCTAGGGTGTATCCTCTCCTGTTATTTTGTAATCCTTCTAGCACCATATACCTTCAAGAAGCATGTGTCCTACAAAATTCAGAATTTAATGGAGTAATTCGGGGACAATTCTTCTTGATTTTCTATTGTTGAATAATAAATCATCCCAAAACTTGGTGCTATGAAACCCCCCAATTTTACAAATCAGGAATTTGGACAGGGCTCTATGAAGGCAGCTCCACAGCTTTCGTTTCTGTTCCATGTTGTCTGGGGCCTCAGCGGGGTGGCTCAAATGGCTAGAGAATGGTTGGCTTGCCTAGGGCCATGCATATGGAAATTTGTTCTGAAAGTTGCCTGAGTTCCTTGGTTTTTCTCCAAGTTGTATCTTCTGCACCTGACATATTTTTCACTCACATGACAGGTGCTAGGGCCAGACTAGCAAAAAGAGCTGGGACTGGCTAGGCATCTTACTCTCTCCATAGCCACTTCATGAGGCTAGCTTGGGTTTCCTTACAGCATGGTGGTCTTAGGGTAGTTGGATGTCTTCCATGAGAGCTGGCTTCCTCCAGAATGAGTTTTCCAAGAGGCTAGACAGAAGTTGGAAGGTTTCTTATGATTCAACCTTGCAAGTTTTAGAATATCAATTCCACCACATCAAGCAAGTTCCTAACACCAGCCCATATCCAAAAAGAGAGAAATTATATTCCACCTCTCAATGGAAAGAATAGCAAAAAAAAAAAAAAAATTGAAACCATTTTTAATCGATCATACTACACGTAGGCAGTGAGCTAATACCTTATTTGCAGCTTCTTTTTTTAAATTAATTTTTATCAGAGATAGTTGCTATAAATGTTGTGTTAGTTTCTACTGTACACCTAAGTGAATCAGCTATATGTATACATATATCCACTCTTCTTGGTTTTTTAATCTTATGACAATTCTATGAAGTACATAGAAATATTGTTTTCCATTTCCCAGATAAAGAAATTGAGGCTTTGAGAAGTAACTTCCCCTTGAGCTAATAGCTAACCATGGAGCCAGTAACAAATAAAATTCAATTTCCTTGAATTTATAAAACAAACAGATAACATTCTGCCTATTTAGAACTTGTTTCAAGACAGACAGGAAAAAGTGAGTGGAGGTGGAAGCTTGGTTCCTATGATAAGTTCTTATTAACTGCAGATAAAGAAAGTGTGTATTAGTTGTTCAGTTGTGTCCTACTCTTTGTGACCCCATGGGCTGTAGCCCACCAAGCTCCTCTGTCCATGGAATTCTCCAGGCAAGAACACTGGACTGTGTTGCCATTCCATTTTCCAGGGAATCTTTCTAACCTAGGGATTGAACCTGGGTCTCCTGCATTGCTGGTGGATTCTTTACCATCTGAGTCACTGAGGAAGCCCTGCAGATAAAGAAGGACCTCATCAAAGCATTGGATATAATAAGTCCATCTTCAAATTTGGACCAGAGAGAAGCTTTCAGGCTCCAAAGAAGAATGTCAGCAACTATAAAATAAAGCAGCTCTGCCTAAGGGTGTATGTGAACCACAGCTGGTAACCCCAGACTGGGATATTGATTTCTTCAGGGCAAATGAAAGAGAACATGTATGCCAAATTGTGTGTGTGTGTTTTAACCTAAGAAAAATAGTGGCGAGGCTCTGGACCGACCCTAACAATCCCACATTCATGAAGTGGCTCCAACCAGTGGGGCTGTGTTTGGAATGGAAAGACCCAGAGCCGAGTAAAAGGAAAGTGGAATTTTTCTTTGGCGTTTTGAAGTCCCTTCTTAGCTCATGGTTTCGAGCTGCTTGAAAAGCTTGAAGGGAATTTCCACACTTAGCGCACTTCCTGTGGCTGCCTGCCGCCTGGCTCCGGCGCACATTCTGTGGGCTTTGGTGTGTTCCTTTCCTCGGCTTTATAATAGATGCTGTCAGGAGGGCTGGATCCTGGCAGTGTAAGGCGGGTCACTCTGCAAGGTTTACCAGGGTCCTGTTTCCTGACTGAATGCTTGGTTGATGGTATCTTGTCTGATTCATATCCTATTGGAAACGGTGTGAAGCAGGGCCCTGCAGGACATCTGGGTTTAGTCAGTCTGGCTTATGCAGCCATGTTTGACAGGCAGCAGGGGCTCGGCTGCTGGTTTTAAAAGAGAAATTCATTTCAGGGAAAGATTTTTTTTTTTTTTCCTGTTTCAGTGACCTGAGAAACTTACCAATTGCTTGTGGCTAACACAATGCTGGACACAAGTGAAATACTTTAAAAGAGAAACCATCGCTGTTTACTTGTTTCGTGTACGTGTTCACCAAATATTCATTTAGGCGTCTGCCTTATGCCAGCTATTGTACCAGGTGCTAAAGAGATAACCCTGGACAAAATAGATATGGTTCCTGCCCTCAAGAAGATTATAGTCTAGTGGAAAAGACAGAGATTGCTGAGCCGTGCTCACTAGCTTCAGTCAGGTCTGACTGTTTGTGACCCCGTTGACCATGGATTTTTCAGGCAAGAATACTGGAGTGGGTTGCCATGCCCTACTGGGATCTTCCTGACCCGGGGATCAAACCTGCATCTCTTGAGTCTCCTGCATTAGCAGGTGAGTTCTTTACCACTGATCCACTAGGGAAGCTCAAACAATCTCAAAAACTAAAATAAATAAATGCTATATAAGAGGGGGAGTAATGGGAGCTAGACTTAGAATGAGGGGCTCAAGTAAGTTCCATGGAAGAGACACTGAAACAGCATGCTGGAGGATAGAGAGAGAGATGTCTAAGCAGAGATGAGGGAGCAGAGTTCCAGACAGGGGGAACAGCAAAGCTGAGAGAAAGTGACTCAGATGGGGCTTAAGAGCCAGGGACAGCCCCCATTATGCAGGACCTGATGGCCAAGAGCAGGATTTTTTTGTGTTTTGAATCCACTCTTAAGTCAGTTTTGTTTAAACCACTTCCTACCACTGTCAGCTTGATTGGAAGTAAAGGCTCTCTAGGCATTCAGCTAATTAGATCCTGCAATAGCCAATTAGAAGTCAGCCTGTCATTGCCAAGGCTGCTGGCATCCTCCACTGTAAAAGTGGAGTGGGACAGTCAGTATTATAGCACTTGTTGTTCAGTCACCAAGTCATGTCTGACTCTTTGCGACCCCATGTACTGCCACACACCAAGCTTCCCTGTCCTTCCCTAACTCCTAGAGTTTGCTCAAACTCATGTCCATTGAGTCGATGATGCCATCCAACCATCTCATCCTCTGTCACCTGCTTCTCCTCTTGCCTTCAATCTCTCCCAGCATCAGGGTCTTTTCCAATGAGTCGGCTCTTTGCATCAGGTGGCCAAAGTATTGGAGCTTCAGCTTCAGCATCAGTCTTTTCACTAGCTTGGCAAAAAGATGAAATTGAAATGTGAATTTATTTTCCTATTTATTGTTTCCTCTGTCATTGCCTATTTATACTTCCAGTCAATCAAAAATTACTGAGTACATCCTATATACAAAATGCCTTGAAAGTGTCAAAGAGGTCTGAGACACATCCCTTGTTTCTAGGAGTTTATGACTCAGTAGAGGAGTTAGCTCTGTGAATCACCCCACAAAAATACAGATTTATGCAGAGAAATGGGCAACATCTTAAAGATCATCTGGTCCAGGTTCACAGACGTATTCTCCAGTGTCAGAGAGCTCTATGCATGCATGCGTGCTAAGTCAGCTCAGTAGTGTCTGACTGTTTGCGACCCTATGGACTGTAGCCTGCCAGCCTCCTCTGTCCATGGGATTTCCCAGGCAAGAATACTGGAGTGGGTTGTCATGCCCTTCTCCAGGGGGTCTTCCTGACCAGGGATCAAACCCATATCTCTTAGATCTCCAACACTGGCAAGTGAGTTCTTTACCAGTAGCCACACCTGTGACGCCCTTATCAGAGACACTTACTATACATTAAACATCACAGTTGTCCTAAAGGGATGGGAGGATCTACAACAGCCAGAAGGAAACCCACAGCAGTGAGGATCTTCAAGGAAATGGAAGATGTCTGCATCTCTGGCTCCAGCCCCCAGTATAGTGGCTGCCCAGATGGATTTGGGTTTTCGGAATGAATAAACTCAAAAGAGCAACAGATTCACCTGATCTGACAGAACTCATCAGCCCATGAATGAGTCATCAATGCACATACGTTTTTATTAAGGAAAAATTCTTCCCCGACTCCACCAAAAGTGTAGGACAAAGTCATTTGGAGGTGGGTAAGATGGCAAGTGAGTAAAAGACTTTTTAAATGGAATATGTAATAAGGGAGAGTAGAAGAAGTTTAATTTGGCTGAGTTAATTTTCAGCCTATAGTCACTAAAATGTCATGTCACTTGAAAATGAGAGTTAGAATGTCAGGATGTCGTTATGTTCTTGTGGTCTGCACAGATGAGCTCTCTTGTGCAAAGCAGAGCTGCATCCTGTGTGACGCTTGTGGAGGTGCCAGGAAGGCCCCTGTTACCAGGAGCTTCTGCAAATGATCACACAGCTGGGCACCACACAGCTGCAGCAGGCACCATTTATAGAGACTAGGAGCTCCTCAAGAATTGAAAACCCAAAGAAAAGGGATTAAAATGAAACCTCAAGGTCTCCAGCCTGAAGAAGCTGGGGTACATAAATAGCGGACACAACTCCTTATCATTGAGGTATGCAGAAAGGGTCATAAAAAAAAGAGAGAAGGAAGCAGCTGGTGCTGCTGAGAGAGGGCAAGAGAAAATTTCTTATAGGAGATTAAATTTTACTAGGGCTTTGAAGGATGCATAGGAGCTGGCCCAGTAGAGGAAAGAGACCAGGGAATTGTAGTCAGTAGGCACAAGCGAATCCACAGAGGGGAAAGAACTGCCGAGTATTCCAGATGGCTTAAGCTTAGGATGTCCCGTGGGGAGTGTGGGAGGGAGGCTAGAAAGATAGGGTGAAGCTCTGAACACCAAAACTGTGGAGTTCAGACTTCAGACTTCAGTCTGTAGACAAAGTGGGGCCCCTGATGGTTTTTAAACACTGAAATAACACAATTGGGTGGCAGGAATGGACTAGAAGCTGAGAGACTGGTTAGAAGACATTATAATCCTGCCAAAAATGAAGACCTGAATTCTGAATTCCAAACAACTGTTTTAAAAGAAAACAAAAAAGGGATTAACCCCTGGAAAGCATCTACTATGTTTTTGGTAGGTATGTGGGGTTTTGAAAACAACATGCAGAAGTGGTCTGGTTGGGAAAACAAACGCAGGGATGAATAACAAGTGCTATGGGAGCAAAGGGCTTCCCAGATGGCACTAGTGGTAAAGGACTTGCCTGTCAGCACAGGAGATGTAAGAGACGTGGGTTCCATCCCTGGGTCGGGAGATCCCCTGGAGAAGGGCAAGGCAACCCACTCCAGTATTCTTGCCTGGAAAATCCCCCGAACAGAGGAGCCTGGTGGGCTACAGTCCATGGGGGTGCAAAGAGGCAGATGCAACGGAAGCAAGTGTTTGTCTCTATCCAAGGAGGTCTAGGGAAGTACAGCAAATGAGGTGACTTTTGAGTAGAGTTTGGCAGGAAGAAGAGTCTGAGAAGAACAGTTCTGGGTGTAAGAAGCATTGTGTGCAAAGTCTCGTAAGTATGAAGGAGCAAACTGTGTCCATAGGGGGGACTCCTGGGGAATGAACCAGAAAGATGAAGCAGGGATTCTGTGATGCTGAGGACTATGGCCCTGACCCCGATGTGTGTTCTCTGTTAGTAGAGGAAAATGTGGCAGGTCCCAGGAAAAGCAGCTGTAGCCTAAGCCGTGAGACAGTCTGGAAGCCAGTCCATCCCTGCTGTCCCCTTGAGGTTGGAAAGGTGGGAGATATTTGTACACGCAACAGGAATGCGTTGCATTAGGAATGCGTGCTGTCCCATGAAGAACAATGCCCTAATTCTTTGAATCCCAAAGTTGGTCAGGTCAGGTGAAGACCCAAGGCCTTCGGGGTTATGTCAATAAGTGCATGTGTGTGTTTGTGTGTGGCAGCTGGTGGTGGTAGAGTGTGAAATTGGGGTGAAGGGAGCACTCTGGGCCATGAGAGGCTTAAAGATATTTGAGAGTCTTGTCAAGGGTCTCTGATGGTTAACAGAACTTGGCCCCCAAGAAGGGGACCCAGAGACCCCTTCACCTATTTCACAGTTTTGCAATAGACTACCCAATTTAAGGTTCTTAAACATATACCTTTAGACATTTTAGAAAACAAGCCAGTATTCTCTTGTAAGAATAATACTAATACTAATTGCAAAAATAGTAATAGTAACAATACCTAACATTTATGGAGTGCTTATTATGGGCAAGTCACTATTACAAGGGATAGTCACTGTTATCAGTGCTTTATGTAAATATTTTTTCCTTTCTTAAATGAAGTACTTCATTGAAGTATAGCTGATGTCCAATATTACATTAGGTTTAGTTGTATAATATAGTGATTCAATAATCAAATACATATGAAATGGTCACCACCACAAGTCCAGTAACCATCTCTCACCATACAAAATTACTTATTCTATTTTATTTTTAATAGGAAGATAATTACTTTTCTGCTATACACCAACATGAATTAGTCATAGGCATACACATGTCCCCTCCTTCTTAAACCTCCCTCCCATTTCCCTCCCCATCCCACATCTCTAGATTATCACAGAACACCAGCTTTGGGGTCCCTGCATCATACAGCAAATTCCCACTGGCTATCTATTTTATATATGGTAATATATATGTTTCAATACTACCCTGTCTAGTCTTTTCCCCCTCCCCTTCCCCCACTGTGACCAAAAGTCTGTTCTTTATGTCTGTGTTTCCTTTGCTGCCCTGAAAATAGGCTCATCAGTACCATCTTTCTAGATTCCATGTATATGCATTCATACATGATATTTGTCTTTTTCTTTCTGACTTACTTCACTCTGTATAATAGGCTCTAGGTTCATCTACCTCATTAGAACTGACTCAAATGCATGCCTTTTTATAGCTGAGCAATATTCCATTGTATATACGTACCACAACTTCTTTATCCATTTATCTGTCAATGGGTCTTTTAGTAGACTGCTTTCATGCCCTAGCAATTGAAAATAGTGCTTCAGTGAACAATGGAGTACATGTGTTTTTTTCCATTATGGTTTCCTGAGGGTATATGCCCAGTAGTGGGATTGCATTATATTAATATTTATTAACTCATTTGATCTTTAAAGTAACTTGATGAGATAGGTACCATAGTCTCTATTTTACATACAGGGAAACTGAGGCCTAGTAACTTGTCAGAGATGATGCAGCTGATGTACAGTGGAGATGTTTCAAACCCAGAGGAGGATTTTCCTTAATTGACTCTGAACAACCTCTTCGATTTCCGGTCATTGAGATGTTCACTGGAAAATTCTGCATGTTGTGTAGAGCTTGTCCCTGAGTGAGACCTAAGTCATTGGCCAATTCATGGATGGGTGGCTTGTTTAAGCCAGTGTCAAGAGGCCTCTTTTCCCTGTGTGTCCCCCAACTATGTGGCTTGATCATTCCATCAGACGGGTTGGAAGCTGTGACGCCCAGACCTGCCACAGATATTGCTAGTCCCACGGCTACTCCTGCCAGTGTGTTCCCATAAAGGGTAAGCATTATTCAGATACCCCATCCAGCCTGAACATTAAGGAGATGGGAACCCAGAGGCATAAGGAAACTTCAGAGAACCATGGAAATAATTTTTTTCTTACCATTTTGGACCAATTTGCCAATTACCCAGTTGAGAAAACCTTGCAGAAAAGCAATCTCCTAATATGGCACTTTGACTATACAATATAAACATTTGTATTCATGGGACAAAAAGGCTTGAGATGTGGTTAAACTCTCCAGAGACACATTATTCTTTCTATTTTCTTCTCTGTGATGTGATGTGACATTATACAGTGTTGGGGATGTAGAAATCTTGTGTACTTATGCATTTTCCCATTGATTCTCTCATGTCATTTCGATTGTACATTATTTTCCCAGAAAAATCATCATAAACCATTTGGAATGGTCAGGCTTTTAATGGCTACTAAAGATTTTTCTCTCTAGCTTTGCCATCAGAAATAGAGACTCTGAGGGTTTCACTCTCCCACAAAGATTTGGTGGTAGAACTAAGAATTGCAGCCCCAGTTCCCACTCCCTCATCGCATGATCCCCACCCAACAACTATTTTTTCCTCTGGCCCTGGCTCAAACCCGTGCTTCAAAATGGAAAGATCTGGCAAAAGCCTGACACTAAATAGCTTTGTCCCATCACTTTGTATTAAGTACTCCTCTGCTGGATGAAGTGCAGGTCAACCTAAAGCCAAAAGCTTATCGTGTGCTCCAGAGGTCACGGAACTCAGCTCGGCACCAGACTTCAGAGTAAATTTTGGAGACAAGAGTCCTCCCGCTGGGCAGGGAGCACACCTGGGGCATGGACCCTGGTCAATCCTACAGAAAAGTTCTGTAGATGGTTTCTGAGATCCCCAACCCCTATATAGGCTCTCCACTCAAAGTCCCTTTGGCTCCACATGTCTTCTAAGCCACATCTGCAATTTTCTTCTGCTTTTCTTCTATTGTCACTTCCCTGGTGGCTCAGATGGTAAAGCATCTGCCTACAGTGTGGGATACCTGGGTTTGATCCCTGGGCGGGAAGATCCCCTGGAGAACGCAATGGCAACCCACTCCAGTATTCTTGCCTGGAAAATCCCATGGATGGAGAAGCCTGGTAGGCAACAGTCCATGGGGTCGCAAAGAGTCGAACACGACTGAGTGACCCCACTTTCTTCTATTATTTCCACCTCTTTTTCTTTCTAACAGTTGGTAGAGACCTTTCACAAATATCCTCCCCACTGCCTGCTCTGTTTCTTTGTTACAGTTTGTGTAAGGTGAATGCCTTCAATCAGTTAGAAACATAAAGGACTCTTGGAGGAAGTGCCTGACAAAAATCAAGGCAGATGTGCTCAATAACTTTTAAGGAAAAGGATGGTCTCTTTTTAGGACAATCATAATTCCAGAATCTTCCCACAAATGTATTATTTTCAGAAGAAACAGAAAGTAGAGTATGAATTAATATGAATTCTACTAGCCATCATGCAGTGAATGTTTATTTGTGTTAAACTTGTATTGACTTGTGTTTTATATACACATTTAACACCCTCAGTTTAACTCTCAATAACCCAGCGAGGGTTGTTAGCATCCTCATGGTGTAAATTAGGACCATTTACAAAGGTGGAGCGATATTAAGGACATTCCCATGGTCATAGAATTAGGAAGCTTCAATGGAGGAAGGACACGGAGCATTCAAAGACATTAAGACTTCTCAGCTGAAAGATGCTGAACAAATGCGACAAAGAATATGAAGCCACGAAGGCTTAAATGACAAGAGTCTGAGGGTAACACCAGCCAGGAAAGAAAGAAGGAATAGTGGTGGGGGCTTAGGATGGGGCAGTTAGGAGCATGCAAAGCCCATATCCTCCAACATCTCCCACCACATCCACCACCACACAGAGTCATTGTAGGCAGAGTCACAACTCTGATAATGAACTGAGCAGTCAGAGAAACAACTGAGCATTCATGAACGCGACGGCGGGAAAAACCACCACGTAGACATAACTCTCTTGTTATAACTATGTCTATGGGTGACTCCTAGTTCCTCAGGGCCTCTGGTTTCTTTTTCCTCTGAGCTGCTTGTCCTCACCCTGGGCCTAGGCTTTCAGTAAAACATGGCCCCATGGTGGAGACAAAACGGTCACACCCACTCTGCTGAACCCACTCTGGTGGGCTCTGCTGACTTGACCTTAAACTCAATCCAGAAAGCTGCCTGCCAGCTTCCCACCAGCTCTCCTGGCCGACTCTGCTGCTGCTGAGTTCCTTTGGTCATGTTCAACTCTGGGCAACTTTATGGACTGCAGCCCACCAGACGCCTCTGTCCTTGGGGTTCTCTAGGCAAGAGTACTGGAGTGGGTTGCCATACCCTCCTGCAGGGGATCTTCCTGACCCAGGGATTGAACCCGGGTCTCCTGCACGGCAGGCAGATTCTTTACCGCTGAGTCACCAGGGAAGGCCCTGGTTGACTCTGCTGCTGCTAAGTCGCTTCAGTCGTGTCCGACCCTGTGCGACCCCATAGACGGCAGCCCACCAGGCTCCCCCGTCCCTGGGATTCTCCAGGCAAGAACACTGGAGTGGGTTGCCATTTCCTTCTCCAATGCGTGAAAGTGAAAAGTGAAAGTGAAGTCGCTCAGTCGTGTCTGACTCTTAGCGACCCCATGGACTGCAGCCTACTGGGCTCCTCCATTCATGGGATTTTCCAGGCAAGAGTACTGGAGTGGGGTGCCATTGCCTTCTCCGCTGGTTGACTCTAGTTCCTTTCAAATCATCAAGAGGAACTTCAGGTGGGCTTTGTGAGGTTATGAAGGAGCGGTGCAAGCTTCCTATTGCCTATTGTGGAAGGCAGCCCAGAACAACAAGAGAGCTCTGACCCACATGTATGAGATAGTGAGAGACAGGCAGCTTCCTGATTCTTGAGCCAAATAGCCCGCAAGAGCTTGCAGGAGGACTCCACTCTCCCAATACATTTCCTATTTCAGACTTGAGAAAAGATCCTCTCATTTTGCATGTACACTAAATTTTGGAGAAAAACCATTTCTATTTCAAAAGAGTAATTCTTAAATCGAGGAAATAAATCTCTGTCAATACAATTAATTTTCTGCCTGCTGGCCCATTATTGCATCATGAGAAAACAGCTGGCTAGATTGTCACTATATTTGGAGGCAACATTTAGGATGGTCTGGCTTACAGTTAGACTGTGGAACATGCACCAAATTCTTTAGGGAGAGGCAGGCAGTCATCCTCCAGAGAATTGTCAGGACTTAATGTGTAATCAAGTTGCTTTTCACAGCAGTGATTCCTTGTAGCTGAGTTCCATGGTCAATAGCCAGAGATTCATTTATTTAGCTGCATTAATCCATCCTAAGCAATCCTTAGGGAAGCCAGCTACTCGCAAAATGGTAGGAGGTCAGCCCCTTCTTGAAGAGGCTGGTTCTGAGGCTTCCTGGTCACTCCCAAACCACAGAAAATGAGCCACTTCCCAGCCCAACCCACTTCTCCAGACTCTTTATTTCTTCTATGGCCCTTGGGCTTCAACAGAATTAGGATGCTTGCTAGACTACCCAACAGATGCCATTGTGGCTGCTCCAGAGGGGAGCACACAGTATTCAGGGCCTCCCAAGAAGTCCAGAACACAGGATGCCCTCAGCCTGGATCTCTTTCCCTCCAGCGCTTCACACATCCTGGACACTCTGGATGGGTAGCCTGGGGGTTCACGGGTCGGTAGGGAGTTGCATAGCCAGTGAAAGCCCTCCTCTCCCCCTTCCTCCACCCCAGCTCCAGGTAAATGTGTGCATTTAAGTAAAACCACAACCACAAAGGCCTCAGCCCTTGAAATTTTCCTGGAAGCCAATTAAAGCCAGGAGAGCCGCAGTAGTAGATAAAATTAAGCTATGTACCAATTCTCTCTGGCTTACAAGTTCCTAAATCGTTTGTTTACACGTTAAGAGCAAAAAAGGACTGTAGTCTTTCCTCTTAATTGCTGTAATTATACTTGTGCCACCCACAAGAGAGGCTGTTGATCTCATTTCTAAAGGGCAATTGCTGTCGCCTTACTCTTCTTAGCACTTTACAAGGTTTTTCTCATTTTCTGATTACCACTGGCCTATTGAGCTGCCAGGAGAGATTTATTCTGGTGCACGACACCCTCTCTCCTTCATCCCCTCCCCTCTACTTTTTCTTTTTCCTTCTCTCTCTTTTATCTTTCTTCTTTCCTTTTTTTTTTTTTTTTCCTGCTGCTGAGTAGTTACCAGGAAGAGCTGACTTCCTTGGGATCAAAAGGGATTGCAATTTCTGTGATCAATTGTATGTGGTTAGGCAATCTCAGAATATCCTGAATGTGGAAGTACTCAAAAGCCCATAATCTGGATAATAGTGGTCTGTGCTGGCCACATCCCTTAGGAAAGGCTTGGGAAACCTGGGTCAAAAAACTTGCAAACTCTTGTCTGGCTCACGTGCATTCAATGCTGACTTGCGTCGAGAGTGTTTCCTTTGGGTTACCTGATACGGAGCTATTTGAAGTATCCTTGTAGCCTTCTACGCTGATCCCTGAAAGTCCTGCCTGAATCCTTTCCCTGTTTAATCGTGAAGGAATGCTGTTCCAAAGACGTAGGGTCAGAAGGGCACAATAAATCAATCCAGATACACCCCTAATGAAGAGCAAATTAAACAGCATTTGTTTTAAGTTCATAGGTCCTCTTGGAAGATGTCTTTTTAGTGCAAGCAAAATTCCTGGGTTGCAGGTATGGAAGACGGTGGGGGTGGTGTGTGAAGGGCTTACAGTCTCTGGTCTTTTTTTAAAAAAAACTCTGTGACTGTTTTTTTAAAGTACCTAAAATATTCCCAAAGTTAGTTTGCCTGACTGGCTCTGAATATACAGTGCTTTCTGCTGCCCTTTCCCTGGGACAGAACTCTGATTCCTGTGGACTCCGGGGTGACCCAGCCTCTTGGAATAGTTTCCCCATTAGTTCATTCAGGTGGTCCTGGGTGGCTGCATAGCTGTTTCTAAGAACCGCCATTCTCAGGGCTGCAAAGACTGAGCTAAAATAAATCTTCCAGTCACCTACAGTTTTAGCATAATTGTACAGATACAGCCTGTGGCACTGAGAAGATTAAATCACCAAGTCTAGCCATGTCACCCCCACCCCAGCCAGTGACTGGAGCAAACTTGTTGGAACTGCGTCAGAAGGAATAGAAGAGCTTTCAGTCTTCCATGGCCCTGAAGCATTTTGGTAATAAATAATACAAAGTATTTATTACATGTTACAGTGACATTGTGGAATTCAAATGCTGTTAACCATAACACTTTCTTCCTCAAATGTTAAAAAAGAAAGAAAAAAGTATTAGGATTGGGCAGGGACGACAGCAGGCGCAGTGGCTTTAAAATCCAAGGAATGTGGTGAAGAGAGACTTGTGTGTTTTAACAGTCATAGAATGGGGAAAGAAAGTGGGGAGCCGGCACGGACAGGAAGTCAGAGATTAAGGTTTCGGGTCTGGTGTTGCCACTGTCTGGCTGTGTTACCTTGAACAATAGTTCCGCCCCTCTTGAACCTGGCTTTTCATTTATCACACAAAGGGTTTGCAAGCCATCTTTTTTTATCAGCTATTTTCAGCTCTTTAATAAAACCATTGGGTCAGTCTTCCCTGAAATTCAGTGACATACGCTTCCTGTCTCCCAGAAGGGTCCAGGCTCAGGATGGGTTGTGGGTGAGAGACAAAAGCCCCATGTGTCCCTGGCTGCAGTTTGCTGTGCTATGAACTTGATGGCAATGTCCCCCAGCTTGCCTCCCTCCAATGCTGCAGACAGCTTCTGGCACTAGAAGGCAGTGGTTAAAAACAAAAACTCCTGACTTGGGTTCTAGCCTCAAGTCACCTGTAACCAACTGTGGCATTTGGGGCAAGTTCCTTAACTCCTCTGAGCTTCAAGGCCCTCATTTGGGAAATGGTGGCAATTGTAGGGCTTGTAGGGCTAAACCTTGAGGGCTATTTTGAATAATGATTCTGAAAATGAATGAAAGAGCAAAGCATAGCGCTTGACACGTAAACTCTCAATGAAATGAACAAAAACAAAAATATATTTCCTAGGCCTTAGGCTCTTTATGTCACTGCCTGTGCAGTCACTCAGTCATGTCTGACCCTTTGTGACCCCATGGACTGGGGGGCCCGCCAGGCTCCTCTGTCCATGGGAATTTCCAGACAAGAACACTGGAGTGTGTTGCCATTTCCTACTGCAGGGGATCTTCTGGACTTAGGGATTGAACCCAAGTCTCTTGGGTCTCTTGCATTGATAAGCAGCTTCTTTATCACTGAGCCACCTGGGAAGCCCCTTTATGACAGTAACTAAAGTTAAGGGAAGGAGCGGGAAGGAAGGGTGTCCTGATCTGTATGCAGGAGCCTCCGCCAAACATATGTTAGCTGCCCTGGGTGCTGGCAGCGGAGGCAGCAGGGCAAATCTCAGGACCCACACGTGGGTTCAAGGAAGGGCTGAGAAGGCTGCAGGAAGCAGATGAAAAAGAACGTCGATTTTACATTCATTCATTCAGCGCTATGTCCCTATTCCATTCGGGCTTCTCCAGTGGCTCAGCGATAAACAACCCACCTGTAAGGCAGGAGAAATAAGAGATGCAGGTTCCATCCTTGGGTTGGGAAGATG
This sequence comes from Cervus elaphus, assembly GCF_910594005.1. Lineage (NCBI taxonomy): Eukaryota > Metazoa > Chordata > Mammalia > Artiodactyla > Cervidae > Cervus > Cervus elaphus. The sequence goes on along the minus strand of NC_057817.1, from coordinate 46,584,867 downwards.
CCCTGGAGAAGGGAAGGGCAACTGACTCCAGTCTTCTTGGAGAATCCCGTGGACAGAGGAGCCTGGAGTCCATGAGACTGCAAAGAGTTGGACACGACTGAAGTGACTTAGCACACATGTACACACCTGTTCCAATGATGGTTTTTAATATTTGCCATGTGCCAGACCTGTGCTGGGTATGCTGCGGGATTACAGAGATGAACGGCCCTATACCTGCTTTCAGGGAACTAACAGTATCGAGTGCTACAAGTAAGCAAACAGTTATAGTAGAATACCCCTCACTGTGGGGAAGGTAAGGGCAGGGAGCATGGGAGACAGGGTGAATGTCTTGACTTGGGCACTAAAAGCCACACATCCCAGGAAAACAGTAGAGGTCAGTCACCCTAGTGGGACAGGCCAGAGGAGGAGCAGCTAACCTAAACTTGCCAAGTCAGGGAGGGCTTCTTGACAAATGGAAGCGCTTGAAAGGATAAGGAGGAGTTAGTTAGGCAGGTTGATGAGAGGTGGGGAGGGAGAGGGTCCCAAGCAAAAGGAACCACTTGCACAAGGACCTAGAGGCAAGATAGACCATAAGGAAGTAGAGGGGCCTAAGGAGAGATGCTGGAAGGCCTTCCACAGCTGTGGGCAGCTGTTGCCCTGCCAGTGTGGCCCATGTCCCCTTGATCTCTCTGACTCATGTTGCTTGAGACTGTTGGTATAGAAAATCACTGGAGACGTTGTCTGGCTTCCTCTCATATCAAACCGGAGGGCAGACGAGACTACTTCTTCCCAAGGTCCCTTCCTACTCTTCTGTCCACAGTCACGCCAGTGAGTTATCCATTCGGTGTACTAGACAAATGGCCTGCACCTTACCTATCTATTTCAGCTGCCTTAATGAGCCACACAGATCATCACACAATTGATTTGCCAGCAGTGATGTGCCCACCTTATTGCTGACCCAAGTGGATGTGTTGGCTGGGCCACTAGCTGCCTGAGCCACCATGGAGACGCAACGCTGTTGATTTTGTTTTTCTGAATGGAAAAGCCCCTTTCCTGGTGAAGCATCACACCCCTTCCCAGACTTGTGAGGGCCTAGAGAACCACCTGATCTTTTTTCTTTCTTCTTTTCATGATTTCCTAAATGGCAATATAGGAATTTACTCTATAGGAATGCTCTTTGCTTTAACTTGTTTCTTCTGCAGTCTATTCTATAAGTATAAACAGTATTAAGTCAATGATTCCTGATTGTTAATCCTCTAGGTATGTGTTTCATCTTCAAATATTGGGCTGGTATGGACTCAGTGGGAAAAACAACAACTTAGTGTCTTTTATAAGGGCTCTCCCAGAACAGAAAAGAACATGAACAAAAAAAGTCTTGACATCACTTAATAAAGCTTTATGAGTAACTCCTATGCTACTAGAGATAACATTGCTAATGCATATTGCTCAATGGGAGAAAATGTCCCAGGCTACACTTTACAACAGGCAGAAAATGTTGAGCTGTCTTGCCAGTGCTTTATAGTAAGTGCCAAATCCTTATGACTTTCTTAGGCATTTATTGTAGGAACATGAATCATGATGCATCACTCTGGTATTTGTGTGGCTGCTCAGTGTTAAGTCCCCAGGACCTCCATGGAGTTGACTTTATTTGGTTTTCCACTTCCGTTTCTGAGTGAAAGCCACATGAACTCAGATGTGAAGGCTCACAGGAGCCCGAGTGGGCGGCTCTTTTTGTTGCTGTTTTGGTCTGCCTGTACTCGATGGCTGCGGTCTGTGCCGACCTGAACCACTTCAGGGGAGACTCAGTTGGAACTGCCCCCACTTCCTCAAGTTTTCACTGAAACAGTTCCGTGGATGAAAGAGTTCTGGGGTGGTGCTCAGGATTGCCCAGACGGTTGCAAACCTTTGAAGCACTTAGGGAAAATGTGGCTAAAATTTTGGAGCATTGACCTGTGTGTTTTCTAACTTCCTATCTATGATCCTGAGAGTTGGTCTGGATATTAAACCCTGGAGGTGACAGTCTTCCTAGAGAAGAGTTACTGTCCAGAAAACAGTACAGGGGTGCAATGTCAGGTTTTTTTACTCGATGGAGAGACTGGATGAGAGGCTTTTCTATAGAAAGGTTGATAGTGCCTGCCTCTAATCCTCAATGAAATGCTCGTGGATATTCAATTGGCACAGTATATTCACCTCAAAAGTATAAATTGTGCTGGCAAAACGCCAGAGGTGATGATGAAAGTATTTAGCCCAGCCAACGATGAACCAGAATGGATATCCTTTACCATCAAAGGGATGATGGCTGTGAAAAACAGACATGGCCATATCTGTGCTTCTTACCTGAGTATCAGGCCAACAGAGCACCGACCACTTGCAGTGGTGAAACTGATGGTTCATTCATTGATTTGTTCAAAGAACATCACATGCTTACTATGTGTCACTCACTTTGCTAGGCACTGAGGGTACAATGCTGAACAAATTCAGACTTGTTCCTAGTCCTCCTAGAGCTGACAGTTTGTTGTGAGAGGTATTAATTAATTAATGTGGGAAATCACAAAAATGTATAAGTGTTTTCAGTTTTAAAAGTGATAAGAAGAATTAAATACATATAAACACACACAACACACACACACACACACACACACACACACACACACACACACACGCACAAGGCTTCTCTGATCACTCAGACAGTAAAGAAGCTGCCTGTAATGTGGGAGACTTGGGTTTGATCCTTGGATCAGGAAGATCCCCTGGAAAACAGAATGGCCACCTATTCCAGTATTCTGGCCTGGAAAAATCCATGGATAGAGGAGCCTGGTGGGCCACAGTCCATGAGGTCAAAAGAGTTAGACATGACTGAGTGACTACACTTTCACTGCTGCTGCTGCTGCTGCTAAGTCGCTTCAGTCGAGTCCAACTCTGTGCGACCCCATAGACGGCAGTGCACCAGGTTCCGCCGTCCCTGGGATTCTCCAGGCAAGAACACTGGAGTGGGTTGCCATTTTCTTTTCCAATGCATGGAAGTAAAAAGTGAGAGTGAAGTCGCTCAGTCATGTCCAACTTGTAGCGACCCCATGGACTGCAGGCTACGAGGCTCCTCCGTCCATGGGATTTTCCAGGCAAGAGGACTGGAGTGGGGTGCCATTGCCTTCTCCACTTTTTCACTAGTGTGTATATACACAATATAATGTTAACCTTGATGAGAAATTGCACAGGTACTGTGAGAGGCCCTGACCTAGCTGGGTCTGTTAGACCTGGAAGATGAGAAGTAGTTAACTCGACTACCCCGGAAGGGAAGAATGCTTCAAGCAAAGAGAGCAGGGAGCTGATGTGAACCTGGGTGGTTTGCCCAGTTCACACTGTTAACTGGTTAAATATGAGATGGTATGAAACTCCAGAGGCCCCAGCTAAGGGTCTATCTATACTAACTCTGTCCAACTCAACTTTCTCCAGTGACAGATAGCACTATCACTGTGCTGTCCAAGATGGTAGCCTTTAGCCATATAAAGTTTTTGAGCACTTAATCTGTGGCTAGTGTGACTGAGGAACTGCAATCTAATTTAATCTGAATCAATGTAAATGTAAATAGCCACATGTGGCTACCATATTGGAAAGTACAGACCTATGTTGAACCAAGTCCTCAGCTAGCCCAGGTTACCTGGGGCAGAGGGCCCCTGAAAAGGGGAAGAAATGTTTTTCCAAGATGATGATAAGTGCCCTGAACTCAGGGACTTCCTTTTTTCATTCATTCTGTCAATCAAAAACAAAAATATACTGGGTACCTATTTGTGCCAGGCACATGGCTAGACCTGGAGATTGCCTGATTAACCAGACCTTGCTCTTGAGGAATTCACAGGCTAACAGAGGAAAGAGGCTCTGAGGAGTGACAGCAATCCACATAACTGAGATACAGAATCATGTTTTTTAGGGTTGCTGTCAATGGGGAAAACTGAGGGAGAAGTCTACTCAATCTCAAGTGTGCTAAACTCAATTGGTGAAGGTCATGATTTCTAAATTCCAACTGTTCTCATACCCTAAAGACTTCAAACAAAGGGGGAGGGCTTTAATATAACACACAACACACCTTTTTTTTTAACCCCCCAAATTCAATATAGCAAGTGTTAGAAAAAGAAGTGCATTTTTATTTCCCTAGACTTTGGCTTTTTACACATATTGCTGAGTTTGCGGAACTGAGCCCCACTGATGAATATTCTTCAGAAACAGATTCTACGTGTGTAGTGTGTGCTCAGTTGTGTCCAACTCTTTGCGACCCCATGGATGGTAGCCCGCCAGGCTCCTCTGTCCATAGAGTTTTCCAGGAAAGAATTCTGCAGTTGGTTGTTATTTTCTCCTCTAGCATATCTTCCTGACCCAGGGATCGAACCCACGTCTCCTGCGTCTTCTTCATTGGCAGGCAAATTCTTTACCACTGCATCATCTGGGAAGCACCCAGAAACAGATCATGAGACCTCAAATCAAGGATTTTGGTGAGATCCTATTTCAGTCACAGCCAGAATTTACCAGGCTAAAGAAGGTGCTAATAATGTTTACACACTTTTAAAAGGCACTTTCTCACAAGTGGCACTGTTCAATCACCTCAAACATTTAAAGCTCCCTGCTTTGCAAACAGAATGCGGACAGTTATTACATCATTGTGAAAAACACTTCCTGACACTCAATTAAACTCATTATGCCTAAATAGTCAATTCCTGCCAATGTACAATTTAAATCATCACTTCAAAATAATTTGTTTCCAATTACCAGGATCTACTAAATTACCTCCTTAAACCAATCACCTGGAAAAACATTACATGCCAGCGAGAATAAAGAGACTTTTCCCATTATAATCCCAGGACACTTTTCAGGGGTTTCTTCTCATGGTACTTTGGTTTTTCCAATGAGTTCTGGCTCATAGTTTGTCTCTCCATCTTGGAGATCTAAGGAGCAAGAACCTAGAGGATGTGTCTTACTGAGCTAGTTAGTAACAGCTATGATTTCCCAGCAAAATTAGCTGGGGATCTTTGAAAAAGTACAGAAGCAAAGGTTCCCCTCCAGAAACACTGCTAGAATTGTGAAGGGAGCTTGAGAATCTGTACTTTTAAAAAAACATCTCAAGGGATTTAATAATTACTAAACTGACTAGAAAATATCATCTTGTTCAATTAGCATACTTTATACAGTTACATTTATGACATAATTTTCAAAGTGTAGAGTTTGTCAGTGTTTAATTTTCTCCTGAATTAGACCTCAGAACTCCCTAATTCCAAAGTGATCCAGAGCAATGTATTCTCACTGAAAATACTTAAATTTCGTGATCTGTTTTGCTTATTTCTTCATTTACCAATCTTCTTACATCTTACTCAAATTTTCTTTTCCTACTGAAGTGTATCCTTTGGCAATTCTTTCAGTGAAGTGTTAGCAGTAAACTCTGTTTTTGGAATTCTGAAAAGATGTTTATTTTGCTATCATTAAAGAGTGGTATCTTAACAGGTTGCAAAAAGCTAAATTAACAACTGTGTCCCATCAGTGCACAGAAGATATTAATCCATTGTCTTCTGGAATCCATTATTGATGATGATAAATCTGCTGTTAAACTGATTATCATTTCTTTTAAGGTAATATGCCTTTTCTCTAAGGAGACTTTATTTTTATGTAAAGTTATTTCAGTAATATGCATTTAAGTATGAATTTTTATTTAATTATTGTAATTGGACTCCATATTCTTTTTAAACATAAGGATTCATAATTTTCTTTATGTGCAAAAACATTTTGCCATCTTTTCCTCTAATACCTCTCTTCCACATGTGGGGCTTCTCATTGTATCTCCATATCTTTTATCTTTTCTTTTATGAGCTCCATCTCTTTATCTCTTTGAACTATGTCCTGAGTGATTTCCTCACATCTATCTGTAACTTATTAATTTTCTTCTCAGCCCTACTTTGCTGTTTTACTCATGTATTAAGGCTTTTAAAGGGCTTTGTGTTTCATAAGTAAAACACAAATTGGCCTCTTTTTAGAAATTCTCCCATTATTTTATCCAAACTATTTCTTTTTGCATGTTTCTTTCCTGTTCTCTTGAATATTTTGAAAAAATTCCAGTTGAAAACCTCTTTCAGATTTTGCTCAATTGTCACTTTTCTTATAGATCTGCTCGCTGTCTTTCATGAGAGTTTGTTTCCCATGTGTTTCTAAGCTTATGTTTAGGGAGAGTTGTCTCTTATGTGAGACATCTCTTTGGGAAGGCCCAAAGTTTGCTTGCAGACCAGTTTTTATGCTAATTTCTCATTCCCATTTTATGCAAGTAGTGTGAATTCAGAACTCTCTCCTGGACAGAGTGGTCCTGGGTCTGCTTCTTTCAAGTGACTTTTCCCCTCTTCAGTGTGTGCATGCATGCTAAGTCATTTCAGATGTGTCTGACTGTATGCAACCCCATGGACTGTAGCACACCAGGTTCCTTTATCCTTGGGGATTCTCCAGGCAAGAATACCAGAGTGGGTTGCCATACCCTCCTCTAGGGGATCTTCCCAACCCAGACATTGAACCCAAGTCTCTCATGTCTCCTGCATTGGCAGGTGGGTCTTAACATCTAGCACCACCTGGGAAGCCCCTCCCCTTTTCAGTGCCATATCTCTAACCAGGGGGCAGAGTTTTCCTAGTGCTACATCAAGACAAAATGTCTCAGTGTCTAACTCTAGGCATGATTTTGGATTCAGTTTTATAGGACAAAGGGAGGGGTGGGTGATTTCAACACTTGTCCTGTAGAACCAATACTACCCCAAGCCCTGGCACATTTCAGCCTCAACATGTGCATTACTTTACCAACAAAGGTGCGTCCAGTTAAAGCTATGGTTTTTCTAGTAGTCATGTATGGATGTGAGAGTTGGACTATAAAGAAAGCTGAGCACCGAAGAATTGATACTTTTGAACTGTGGTGTTGGAGAAGACGCTTGAGAGTCCCTTGGACTGCAAGGACACCCACCCAGTCCATCCTAAAGGAAATCAGTCCTGAATAGTCATTGGAAGGACTGATGCTGAAGCTGAAACTCCAATACTTCGGCCACCTGATGGGAAGAACTGACCCTGATGCTGGGAAAGATTGAAGATGGGAGGAGAAGGGGATGACAGAGGATGAGATGGTTGGATGGCATCACCAGCACAATGGACGTGAGTTTGAGTAGGCTCTGGGAGTTGTTGATGGACAGGGAAGCCTGGTGTGCTGTAGTCCACAGGGTTGCAAATAGTCGGACACAACTGAGCGACTGAACTGAACTGATGCCCATGGGAAATTCTGTCTTCAACTTCTACTTGGAGCTCTTTTTTTTTGAGTAGTCTAGATCCTAACAACTTGAAATTAAAATAGCTCTGCCACTTACTAGCTGCAGGGCAAACTACTTAATTCTTTGTGCCTCAGTTTCCTCAGCTGTAAAATTCGGATTATAATTGTATCCTCACAGAGTTTTTGTGAACATCAAATGAGTTAATATATGTGAAATCCTGAGAGGAGTGCCTGGCACATGGTAAGGGTTAAATGTATATTTACCATCATTATTTCTTGCTTTCAAAAAATAGTTCTTGCTTAACTATTATACATATATGTATGTGTATATTATGAATATACATTAACATTTTTATTGTACATATCTTGTTACATATCTTTTTTTGCTACATGGGTATATATTTGTTTTACATATTTTATTTCATAATTTAAATTAATTTTATATATCATTTCATAATTTACAGTTAGCATATGATTTTCATTCATGTGAATAAATTTGGCCTGTCTAAAGTGAGGGCACAGTGGTAGCCAGAGGATATGGGAAACTTACATTATATTCAATTGCTATATACAAGATTTGGGGCCCCTGAATTTTCAATGGTTGAATTCTTTTTTCTTCATTAAAAGCTTGGCTGGGCTCTGCTATCCTTCTTTACTTCCCAAGGCTGTCACTGCTGATCTTTACAAATTCATCTTTATTTTGAAGGTCATGGAACTCTAGAGATGTTTAGTTGTATTTGAGCTGGCAGAAGAATTATTTTACTTCATTCATTCCTCCATACAAAAGGTTTTTTATTTTGTATTTCACCATTTTATTCGACCACACCAGCAAGTCTGTTGAACTGATTGTGGTATTTTCACAAGGAATAATGATCTGAGGGAAGGGGGCCTGTTCCCGAAAGCAGGATTGTGGATGCTAGTCTTGGCTCCGTTTCTCTGGTTTATTAAAAGAGTGTTTATAAAACCACTCTATTTGTATTTACCAAGAATATTAGTGGGGGGGAGGGGGTAAAAAGATGGCTTGGGACTCCGAATTCTCTGAGGACAACTCAATCATGAAGTAGGTCATATTTATGCTGATGGCCAAGACTTGGATGCAATGTGTCTGACAGCTCTCAGCCACACATCAGCAAAGTTGTACAATCAACCTCCTCTCATCCCTCAGAAATAAATGAAAAACTAGTCAACTAACCAGCAGGCTGCTCAGAGATTTCTTGAGTAGAAGGATCTGAAAGAATTATTTGACCAACTTTTCCTGTTAACATTCCAAGCCAGTTAGAAATTCTAGTGAGCTCTTGCTGTTCCCCTGCAGTGAGGAGCACAACTTCTTGTGACCTTCTGTCTTTCCTTAAGCCATGTAGACTGTGGGGGGCATAGAGCTTATCAGAGACACTTGTGTGTGTGTGTGTGTGTGTGTGCACGTGCTCAGTCACTTTCAGTCGTGTCTGACTCTTTGTGACCCTATGGACTATAGACCACCAGGCTCCTCTATCCATGGGATTCTCCAGGCAAGAATACTGGAGAGGGTTGCCATTCCCTCCTCCAGGGGGTCTTCCCAACCCAGGCATCAAACCCACGTCTCTTATATTTCCTGCATTGGCAGGCAGATTCTATACTACTAGCATCACATGGAAGCCCAATCAGAGACACTATACATTAAACCTCCATTTTGGTATAAAAAGTCCACCAAATAGTCTTGAAGGGTCATAGAGTCAATACACAGTGAGAAATCCTAATCTGAGAATTTCCTGCTGCATGGCTTCATTCAGCCCACAATACACCAAATGGGTAGACTCACTCATGTGTGGAGGACTTTGATGTGTGTTACACAAAAATGCTTCTAGGCTGCAAGACAGAGTTGAGTAAGTGCTTCTGTTCGTTTAGATTTCTGTAGATCAACCCAAAATGTTATCAGAGGAAATCAATTCATAGTGAATAGAGACACTACAATTTCAAATTTTAATCTCAACTTTATCAGGGTATCATTAATTCAACAAATACTTATTAAAAATCTACCCTGTATCAGGCACTGTGCTAGGTTCTGGAGATTTAAAGGAGAACAGTGCAGACACAGATTCTACTTTCTTGGAATTTATAAGTTGAGTGCCCTTCACCAAATAGCTTGACCTCTCTGAGACTCAGTTTTTCACCTGTATAATGGGATTGCAGTAAGTACTAACTGAGAAATACATGGGGAAGTGCATTATAAATTCTACTGCTTCATACTAGAGATTGCACACACACACACACACCCACACACATGGCCCAATTGTCTTCCAGTTACTGCAAAGCATAGTGAAGGCCTGATGAAGTTTGGTAAAAGAGACTATGACATAAATCTTCATATTTCTAAAAAGGGGAGGATGCATGGAGACCTTTTAAAAACTAAATAAGGATCCTGAGTATGACTTAGGCTTCTCTCAGGAATTTTTGGAAGGAGGCAGGTTCTAAACTATAAGCTAACCTGAGCATTTTTATCTTCTGTGCACATGCTCTTCAACTCCTGGAGCCGCAGTAGTGGGATAATCTGACAGACCTCAAAGTCACAGATGGAGACAAAGGAACGTAACATAGGCCAGAAAGATGCCAAGGGTGTCACCTGCAGAAATACCTGCTACAGGCTGGCCATGAGAGCATCTTCTCCCCAGACCCCAGGAAGCAAGAAAACACTATGGAAGAACAGGATTTAGTGAAGACTTTGTGTTTGGGAGGAGGGAGACTGGCCTCAGCTTCTCTTCTCCAGGCCCAGTTCTCTAAATACCTACCCAGCCTGAGGTAGGTATTCTGGACAGGACTGGACATGGAAAATGGACAGAGGAGGCCAGAGAAGCTCCCAGAGTCTCCTAGGATGAAAGGCCACTGGACGGAGTCTTCTTTCTTTGCCAGATCAAGGACATGTGTCAAACACTTGTTACATGGAACGATAAAGGCAAATGGAATATAAGACTATTCTCAGAGGTGCTTAAATTCTGCCATTCAAAAGAGAGGAAGTATTGTTAGAAATGAAAGATAACCAAAATGACAAATTAATATCATAAGTTCATCCATCTCTCCCAGACACTTACTGGACCATGGGCAAAGACTTTCTTATTGACCTCCTAATTTCATTCTTGATTTTGTTTTGTTGTTTTTTTCCCAGCTAAATTCAGATTAAGTCTCTCTCCTGTTTAACATTATTCTGTGCCTTCTCCTTGCACTTGGAAGAAACCCCAAACCCTCTGCTTTGACCCAAAAGACCCTTCATGATCTGGGCCCTCAGATCTCGTCAAAGTTGTCTCCTAACCTTTCCTTCTGTCCCTGCCTTTCATTCACACTGGCCTTGTTGACTTTCCCATATTCTCAAGCTTCTTTCTGCCACAGGACCTTTGCATAGGCTGTTTCTTCTCTGGATGATTCTCCCCCATAACTCCAAGAGTCCTCCCTGGCATCCCACTCAAAGCAAACCTACTCCTACTTTCTTCTTCTCTCCTGTAGAACTCTAGTTACTTTCTTCAAAGCTGCTGCTCTTGTTTGTAATTTATGTGCTTGCTTATTTGCTTGTTGTCTATTTGCATGACTAAACCTTAAACTCCAGGAGAACCAAATCCACTTATGTTTACTCACCATATGCTAGTGCTTGAAACACACTATGTGTGTGTGCCCAGTCTGTAAGTCATGTCTGACTCTTTGTGAACCCATGGACTGCAGCCCACTAGGCTCCTCTGTCCATGGAATTTTCTAGGCAAGAATACTGAAACAGGTTGCCATTTCCTTCTCCAGGGCATCTTCCCCATCCAGGGATCAAACCTGCTTCTCTGGCCTCTCCTGCTTTGGTGGGCAGACTCTTTACCACTGAACCACCTGGGAAATATGGAAACATATGATGGCAACTAACAAATCTATCAAAGGGATAAATTAGTGTTTAAATTTCTTTTCCTGTTAATTCTTACTGAGCACACAGGCAATGATATAGGCCACAATTTCCCTGGGCCCCAGGGCCTTTGCACACTCAGGTCCTTCTGTCAGGACGGCCTTTCACCCTCACCTGATCTCTAAGCTCCTACTTATTCTGCTTCAAGACCCAACAGCACCCTTTCTTCTTCTGTGATGCTATCTCTCCTCTCTCTTGTGTCTCCTCGCTACCCACATAGATCTCTATTTGTGTTTATGACACCACACTGTGATTGCAGGTTTATATTTCTGGACCCCTCTCCCCGGGAGTGAACTCTCTGAGGACAGGAAGCAGGGTTTATTCCTCTTTGCATCTCCAGCACCAGCATCTGGAATGCCATAGTCACATGATACACACTTGTGAGGAACCTACAGATTTTCATACACTCCACAGAAAGAGAAGGGGTGTGGGGAGAGCCGGCCAGTCCTGGTGGCTCCTGCCAAGCGGCAGAGCTGGTGGCGGTGTCCGAAGTGCGTTCCTCCTACTGAACAAAGGGCTGTCTATGAACAGAGAGGATGGGCTGCCCCTCCCCCACCCCACCCCCCAACCGGCCCCATTCAGAGGTGAAAGCAGCCTGTGTCCATGCCGCGCTAGGGTTTCCCCTTCCTTTGAGAGGAGAACATTCTTAAGGCAGATTTTCAAGCTGAAGTCATCCAGAACAAAAGCTGCTTGCCAGCTGGGGCCCGGCTGCCCGGCGCCCCTCCCCCTGCAGCCCGGGCGCCATGACTGCCTGATTCGAGAGGGGCGTGAGGGCTTCCGGTGCACCATCTGGCCGGGGCCGCTGTCAGCTGCGAGGCCGCGGCCAGCGACTGCCCCTTCGGATTCCCTGAGCTTGCTGGAGGTGCCTCGGAAGCCGCAGAGAAAGTGAGGAGAAGCAGGAGAGGTCAGCCGGGGGGGAGGCTGTCGGGAAGGCCGCAGCCAGCCTCCTCCTTCCCCGGCCCGCTTTCCCTGCCGGCCACGGGGAGACCGGTGTTCGGCCCACAGCTGTGAACTCGGGTCCTTGAGAATGAGGGGCCGCCCCTGCTTAGTACCTGAGGGGCTGGAGGGCCGGCTGGAGGCCTCCTGAGCAGCCAAACTTAGTTTGATCTCATGTACTCAAGTTTCATGGCTTCCTCTGAAGCGCTCTCTCCCACCCCCCTTCCGAAGGACCCTCCTGTTTGCCCAGTCTGTTCTTATCTCCTTTCAACTGTGGAGGTGTGACACTAGACTCTATTCCAGAGCTTTCTGTTTGCATCTTTGCTCTCTAACAAAGACAGTTGTCCTGACAAACGATTTCTGTTGGTAACACCTAGCTGTGGTCAAGGAAGTTTGTTTTTTAGATTTTAACAATGACTTCTGAAAACCAAGAAAAAACTCAAGAGGAACCAGTGGAAATTTCAAGTTCTGTGGTAGGCTTTGGGGGCAGCCTTGCATTTCAGTAATTCCTCAAATCAGTTCCACGTAGACATTTGAGTCCGGGTCTGATTTTCTTCCTCCTTGAGGCCCTGGAGTGTATACCCAGAACATCATGAGTTTGGATTTTTGGAGGGTCCACACCGGCTAGTGAAGTGTCTGTAACCTAGCTGCAGACCAACACAGCAGACGTTATCTTAATGGTACTGATAGATCAGGAGTGTCACACATCATTAAAATAGCTGATTGATTAGAGGAAAATAATTAGCTTGCCAGTGACTTGCTAGAAAGCTTTTTGACATACCAAGAGGGAGATACGGAAGGGATGAGGGGTCATCCATCTTTTGATCATTTGTTTTTCCTCTAAGGTGATGAAAAAGGCCCTGATAACCCATAGGAAAGGGAAGAAATATAAACAAGTTCTGGTTCTTCTTTGCCATTTACTCAGAGAAAAGCTATCTGCAGACTTTCTGGAGTGTGGTGTGTTTATTACAGTTACATAGATACACTCCTTTAAATCAAACACTCTGTTAGTGCCTTGGAGTTATAAATCAGGGGTTCTTTTCAAGTGACTTGATAGAATGTGATATTCTGCTTTCCCTTGACAGGCTATAAACACAGAAACCTAAATATTATAATCAAGGCCAGCCATTGGCAGGCAGGGCCATGAAGAAGGGCATGGAGATTCTAGTGGTTTTTCTGTGCCCTTCCTGCCTTCTGTGTATCTTTCTCTGGGTGTTCAGAATCATCTTCTTGTCCACTTGGGAGTGAAGTGGACAACCACTTATCCTCAGGATTGATACTGTGTAAGGTGATTTTGTACTCAGAGACATTTGCATTTTAGTTAAAGGCACAAAGACTCTTAAGCCAAAGGATGTCTCTGGAGAGGTATTCTGCTGCTGTGATGGGCCTTCTCACTATCCTGTAATCAAGCTGCTGACTCAGTGCCTCACTACCACCCCATAATACTGCACTCTTGGAGTACAGAGGGTGGAGTAAGAACAGATCCCAATCACCTAGGAGCCTTCAGCATATTCTGAGAAATACCTCCTGCCTCCCTTCCTGTTCTGACTCTCCACCATTGGTTCAAAGAGCTACAGATGAATGTATGTTATTATGCTTGTGTTAGAAAATGAGATGGTGGAACTCCATTGTCCCAGAGAACAGTGCAAGTTTGGGAGTAAGCTGAAGTGAGACATTCTACCCCATAAAAGTCATGTGACCTTGGTCACTTTATTTAGCGTTCCCAAAACAATAGACTGCTGATTTTACAAAGCCTTATGAAGCTTGCACCAAGCAATGTAGGACAAAATGCTTAGCAGGTAAATATTTTTCTTCCCTTTAAAAATACAATTCAGAGTTTAAAGAGTTCTTTTTAAACTCTGAGTTATACCTGAATATAATTTGTTGACTTTCAGCTGTTAATCAACTCGTACAACTTTAAAAAAATATTATTGACTTTCTTTTCTTTACATGCTCTTTGTGGAAATTTGGGGAACTGAAAGAAAAGAAAATCTCCTATAAACTTTCTTTAGGCAGGATTACTAAGTTGTTTGTTTTCCAAAAAAATTTCCTGTACTTTTTCAATGCATATGGGCCTTTTTTTTTTTTTTTCCTTTGGAACAATGTTTGCCATCACACCACACACACATTCTGTTTTGTGGTTTTCTTTTCTCCTCTAATACATCATGAGCACTTTCCCATGTCATTAAATGTGCATGGGGTGTATGTGTTTTATCGTTGCTGCCACTACTAATGAGACCCCATTAGTAAGATGACACTTGTTCCTCTAGAACATATGTCAATCACTGAAATGACTGCTTCCAAGCAGAAGTAGCGGCTGCTTTGGGGGTTTTATTTTTAATACTCTCACTTCCAAAGCTGGCTCTTGACAAAACCTTAGGTTCTTGTTTGGATTTTTGTCTCTGGTATGGCTGGATCTGGGAATAAGGATGTAGGATGGGTGGTGGATTTCAGCCTACTTCTTCCAATGGCCGAAGTTCCCCCTGCATTCCTTGACAAAAGGCCATACCTCAAAAGCAGTTACCACAAAAAAAATCCTTCAATCCACCACTGGCCCCAGAGCAGTTGTGGCAAAATGGTGTTTAAAAGAATAAATGCATGCATGAAGCAAGTGGCCTTCCACTCATTCAGAAATAAGCATCCCATGTTGGTTATATATAGCTATTCTCAGCATGACCTTATGGGTAATTTTTAGCTTTCTCCCTCTCTCTTTTTAAAACATTTATTTGTTTGGTTGTGGGAACTTCCCTTGTGGTGCGTGGGCTAGTTGCAGTGCACTTAATTGCTCCACGGCATGTGGGATCTTAGTTCCCAGACCAAGGATCGAACCCTTGTCCCCTGCACTGCCGGGCAGATTCTTAATCACTGGACCACAAGGGAAGCCCCTTAGCTTTCTCTTTTATGTCACTTAACTTCTCTGTGCCACTGTTTCTTTTTCTGCAAAATGGAGATAATAATAGTACCTATCTTGTAGGGTTTGTGAAGTGTTAAATGAATGAATGAATACACAGTTTTGCCTGGCGAAGAGCAAGTGCTCATGAACTTAGCTGTCGTCCTTCTCCTCATCATCATTATGATTATGTGCTTTTCTGCACCTTGTAAAATTTCTACAGTAAGTCCAGCTACCCATACACACAACGTTTTTTAAAAGAAATAACACATTGCCAGGGGAGCATAGCCTCTTAGGCCAATGAAGTGAAATGGAATTGGAAGATTGGTTAGATGCTAGGAAAAGGAGGTGGCTGATATAGACAGAGAGGGCAGGAAAGAAAACAAGGGAGGCAGAAAGGAAAACCGTGAGAAAGGAAGGGACAGATAATGGGCTGGCCAGAACTCAGGGATGGGGAGGGCCAGGCATGTGTGTTTCAAAGTTGCGCCCCACAGAACTTGAGCTAAGGGCTCCCTCCCTCAAGGAGGGAGCTCACAAAACTGCTGCTGCTCCCCATTCCCTTACCCAGTTCACAAAGAGGAAAGGCGTAGGCAGGGAGAAATGAGAAGAAAGTAAGAGTAGGGATGGAAGATGAGAAAATGGAAGCTGGGGAAGGTAAATCAACTTTCAAAGGTCTCAGCTAATTGTTGGCAACCCTGGGTCTGGAACTCCAGCTTTCAGGATATCCGGACTCATTCCAAGACTTCTCCACCCCACCTATCAATTTTCCCCTGTACCTGGAGGCTGAAATGTAAATGTAAAACCTGACCTAAGAATCTGGGGTCTGCTTCTTGGCCATTAGGGTGGCCATATATTCAGGGTGGAAAAAATATGCTGGCCAGGGGAAAGTTCCATCAGTGACTTGTAGAGGATTGGAAATGACCCATACACTACCACCTGCACACTCCACCACCCTCTCCACCAACTCCCAAGCCTTCTGGTGGTGTTATCTAGACCTGCCTGTCCTTTCAGGGAACAGTCAAGGCCTGTGCCAAGTCAGTTGTGTCATTGATCAGTAGCTCACTGTATTCATTGTGCAAAACGTCAGGGATAGGATCCATTGGATATTTCAGTTTTATCCAGCCAGTGCACATGTGCTGTCCAAGTGCCCTGGATGAGTAAGACTCAGAGATTTCCTCCATTTCTAGCCTGATGGACCTGGCTTCTGGAATCATAGGCTCTATGAAAATACTATTTGGTGCTACAACTTGCAAACAGTGGTTGCACTTAAGTATAATTTTAATATGTAAGGATAACCATGTTATTTGCCTGCCACTCATTTAACTGAATTGTTGCCTCAAATATGAATGCATTCCCTGTGAGGGAAACTTGTTTGTGTGTGTTTTGGTTTATAAAAGGTGAGGAGTAAACCCTGAAAGTAAATCTTCTGTCACCACTCAAGGTCATTTCTGGGGGCCTCCATACCATGCACTCCATGGAGACAGTCAGACCTGTGTTGCACAAATAATCTAACTTTGATTAATACAAGGAACAAGGGAAAAAGTAAAATCGGCATCCGTTTGTTAAGACTATTTAGTGATATTTTCTATGGGAAAAGGTGTGAGTTGTGTTATCTGCTGTCTGGCAGCTGTTGAATCCTGCCTTCCCCAGCCCTGGCAGTGAACAGAGATTGGAGCCCAGGGAAGATCGTCGAGTGGGACGAAATCTTGCCACACTTGGGGATGGTGCAGAGACTGAGACTTGATTCCTTAAGAAGATGCCGTAATCTTTGAGAGGAGGGTTCTTGAGAAAATCAGGGCACTCTGAATCAGTCTAGCTTATGCCTCCAGAAGTGATATTTTCATCCCATGTCAAAGCTTCGCCACACCTGAGAAAATAAGTAGGAATGTCTTTGTGGTTATGAGCTTTACACAAATGATGATAATTTTGAGATACGTGCCAAAGTAGAATAGTCTTTAATTTCCTCGTTCTTCTCAAGGTCGTGGTCTGGACTTGTTCATGTCTAAAGCCTGCAGCGGGGGACCCACGGGAGCCCCTCTCTCTAGAGGAGACGAGGGTTCCCTTTGTTCTTTCTTGGCCTCTGGAGTCACCGTGGAGCGATGCAGCCTAACACCAGCAGATGGCATGTGGCGTCAGCCTCCCAGGCACTTGAACTTGGGAAAGCCATCTTTTCTCTACCATAAAAGTCAAAATGTTAGTTAGGAATAAAAATGTGCTTGTTTTAGCTCTTAGATATTGTGCTTGATCACTTAGCTGTGTCTTTCTATGATGTCCAGGTCACCTGTGGTGGAAACAAAACCAAATATAACTCAGACACCATCTCTCTCATTTCTTAAACTAGAGATGATTAGGACTCACCCTGTTCCTCAACTTGTCCAGGACATTCTTGGGAGCCTCACAGGATGCTGAGGAACAAGATAGCAGGACGAACAACAACAATAAAAAGATTCTGGGGAGAAGAGAAGAGGATGAGACCACCTTCCCAACATGTTCTGAGCACGGAAGTAGATGGTCGGCACAACCCATTCTCCTTTCCCAGCCCAAAAGAGATACCTGGCACTGAGTGAAGTTTCCTAGAATGCCTGCTGCGAGCATATAGTTAGAGATCATTGAAAGCATCACTTGGGGATTTGAAAGCAGGTTATTTCCAGACTTAGAAAGCAAGCGGAATTTAATTTCTTTTTTTTAGGCCAGCACCTTGTCTCTACCTTCCCTGAGGCCTAGAATACTGAGTCTGAAGCTTCAACAGAGAAGAAATTTCTAGTCCTCTAAGCAGAGTGGAAGGAGGGACAGGTGAAAGTATAAATGCCTGGCTGCATAGGTATGGATGAGGAAACTCAGAGGTCTACCCTCCGCAGGTCGTCAACCAAACCCCGTTGCAGCCTCCGGCTCCACCATCACATTCTGTAGTATGTAGTGTCTCTAAAGCTTGACTCTTTCAGGGACTGTTAGGAGCAAATTGCTCATTAGGAAAAAGTCTTCTTGGGGCTTCTCTGGTGGTCCACTGGTTAAGAATCGGTGGGCCAGTGTACGGGACAGTGGTTGGATGCCTGTTCTGGGAAGATCCCACATACCCCAGGGCAACTAAGCCTGTGCGCCACAACTGCTGACGCCTGAGTGCCCTCGGGCCTGAGCACCACAAGAGAGGCCACCACGAGAAGCCCATGCCCTGCAACTAGAGGAACCACCGCTCGTTGCAACTAGAGAAGGCCAGAGTGCAGTGAGGAAGACCCAGCACAGCCGTTAAAAAGAAAAGAAGGAAAAGGAAAAAGTCTTCTTTTGTAGGTACCTGTCATTCTGTTAAACCCTTGCTCCATGGTGCTCACAGTTTCCCTCACTCTTTGTCTTACTTTCCCAGGAAAGAAATTCCCAGCATCCCTCACAGCTGGGGAGCAAGCATGCAACCTGAGATTCACCAATCAAGAGCACCCACATTAAACTCTGGTTTGGATGTCAGCCACTGAAGGCAACAGTCGATTCTGAGCACTGCACATCCATGTTGCAGGTAAAAGTGGCAGCAAAGAGCAGTGGGGGCAGGAGCATCCCCACAGGTCACTTCTGTGTTCCGAGGAGCCTAGCCTTGTGCTTCTTTTCCTCCAGACCTTCCAAAGAGTCACCGAGCTACTAATAACTCTTAATAATTGCTGCTTAAGTCAGTGTGAATGGATTCCATAGTTTGCAACTTAAAAAAAAAAGAAAGAACAAAGGAAGAGGAAAGAAAGAAGGAAGCTAATTTTAAAAATTGGCCCACGAATGCAGGATCTATCAGACTCTAAAGTGTGGAATTGGGCTTAGGGGTGGGGGGTGGGGTGCAATTGGGCAGAGGAAGCAAGGTGTCTTTGTTATGCATCAAGGACTGAGATTAGCTGATACTGCAGGGGCCCCCTGACTGTGACCACAACCTAGATAGAGCCTTGTGATGTGGGGCTTTCAAAGGTGACAAAGAGAACTGCTCCTTCATGCCCCAGAGAAGCAATTAGAAACCATGACTCCAAAGTAGTCACCTTAGTAAGACCCCATGCTTTTTCTCCCATTAATTAACAGCTTTCTGTAAGACAACTTGTTCAGACTCATTGGAAAACTTCCAGTTCAGGGGACGTCTCACCATAGGAAGCTATGATTTTGAAGAAGTGGGCATTGAAGAAGGACTAGGAAAGGACAGATGACTAATGTCAGAAGGAAAAGGAAGAAATCTTTGAGTTTAAAGACTGTTCACACAGGATCTTTGGCCATTGTCTACAAGTACTTGCCACTGACCAGAAACAAGGAGAAAAGAAGCCAACTGAGATATTTAGGAAACCACATTGTCAAAGATGCTTCAAGACTGCCTGGCAAACACCTATGATTTTATCTTGAAAACAAATCCCAGGCCTCTAGGTCCACACCAACAGGAAGAAGTCTATGAAATCTATACATCCCCAATGAAAGCTATGTTCTTTAATGTTGTCGTTGCTGTTCAGTTGCTGAGTCGTGTCTGACTCTTTGCAACCCCACGGGCTGTAGCCTGCCAGGTTCCTCTGTCCATGGGATTTCTCAGGCAAGAATACCTGAGTGCATTGCCATTTCCTTCTTCAGGGGATCTTCCCAACCCAGGGTTCGAACCTGCGTCTCCTGCATTGGCAGATGGATTCTTTACCACTGATCCACCAGGGAAGCAAGCCCTTTATTATTTACCCAGGATGAATTCATGTAGGATAATTTGGAAAAAAGATTACCCTAGAGGGCAGCTTCTAGTATCACCAACCAAGTAAGTGCCTGGACTGGGGGCCATTGCTGTCTCTATTCAGCAGGATCTGGTATTTGCTATTGCTTAATGACCACTGAGGTCTTCCCTGGGGGCTCAGTGGTAAAGAATCCACCTGTGATGCAGAGGATGATGGAGATGTGGCTTTGATCCCTAGGTCAGGAAGATCCCCTGGAGAGGCATGGCAACCCACTCCAGTATTCTTGCTTGGATAATCCCATAGACAGAGGACCTGGCAGGCTACAGTCAATCGGGTTGCAAAGAGTCAGATGTGACTGAAGCGAGTGAGCATGCACGCAATGACCACTAAGAAATTATTCTTCTATTTTTTAAACTGAAAGTTTCATAAGTCTTGGTTATCCTGTCCCTTCTCCACCATTGTAAAACAAGTGTGTTGGGAGATGACTTGTCTTTGAGACTTCAGCCTTCAGTAAATAACAGTTTTAAAAAAAAGCATTATTAGAAGCCCTTACTATTTTAAATAGAAGATTCATCAGAGGAAGAAAGACCCTAGACTGAGAAGGAATGTGTTCTGGACTTAAAATATTGTTCAGTTATCTTAACAAGGACTGAGTTCTTGAAGGAGCTCCAGATATATTAATGGTAAGAATCATTGTGTTATCCTCTTTCCCATCCGTTGGATTTGCTTAACATGTGGTTGATGAGAAGAGAAGTGGTCTAGAGAGAACTAGGGTGGGTTGTAGATAAGATGAGGATTCCCACGTGGCTCAGTGGGTAAAAGAATTGCCTGCCAATGCAGGAGATGTGGGTTCAGTCCCCAGGTTGGAAAGATCCTCTGGAGGAGGACATGGCAACCCACTCCAGTTTTCTTATCTGGAGGATCCCATGGACAGAGGAGCCTGGCGAGCTATAGTCCACAAGGTCTCAAAGAGTCGGACACAACTGAAGCGCCTGAGCCGCACACATGTAGATGGGATACAAGTGGCCGTTCAAGATGTGGAATAGTCACCTGTGAACAGAAACCATGTTGATCTCTCTGTTCTGTCTGCGCCTCTCTGCTGCTTTCTTATTATGCCCTCCTACTTGGACTCTGTGGCCCCATCCCTTTCCTTTCTAACCCAAATCTTACGGCATAGTTAACTCAGAGGACAGTCAAGGTACATATGAAAGTGGCTCAATCCCCTTTGAAGCTGTGGGGAAGGAATTGGGCAGTGGATGTGCTGGGGGTGGAGGTAGGAGGGGCTTGTGGTTTCCCTAATGAGCTCTGATTGACAGCTTCTGCTTCTGCTGATCATCTCCAACATGGAAGAGCTGTCTCGTTCCTTTGGTTCCCTTAATATCTACCCAACCAATCAACCGACTCAATCTAATAAGTAAATAAAAACCAAGACCTTTGTGGGTGTAGCAGAGGGAAGCCAAGTCTTTTTCAAAGTAATGTAAATAACTTAAAAACCTCAGCATTCTCAAGGTTAGAGAGACTTGGCCATTTCGGCTAATTCAGGTTCTAATACTAACTTCCCTCCTCCCCTCCCATTGTTTCTTGGGTCCCTCACTCCTTCGCTTCCTGCTTCTCAGGAGTAATTGACAAACAGACCCTACTCATTATGCCCATATTTGAATGCAGAACAGTTTGGCCTTACTCTATTTTCCCCTCTTCTTCCAGACTCTGGATCTGATTTATCCTTTTACACTCAATAACCTATTAAAATAGTATAATAAAGACTATACCCGAAGAAGAATTCTGAGGTAGCTGTTAATTATCCATGAACCCTTTCACACAAAGTCAATAACCAGTTGCATTGGTTTTTTGTTGTTTTCTTTTTAGCTTTTACTTACTGTTAGAATGCTTATTGTTTTGGTCAGAACTACTTATAAAAATTTGCCCCAAAATTCAGAAGAGTGCAAAAAAGCGAAAAATTTGTAGCCTCGAAAACTCAGTATCTCTTCAGGGCAATCCCCATTTCTCCTCTCATTCATATCTTTAACTTCCTCTCTCTAAGCAAAGGATCATTGGTTTGACTTTTTGGGGCTGCCTCACTTAATTTTGAGAAATATAGATCCTGTCTGAGATCCAAGGAGGCATTTGTCAGCATTAAGGGCCTCCTTCAGCTCCATCCATGCCCATAATATTTGGCAGGTGTTCTTCATAGTTTGTGGTTTGGGATTGTAGCTGTTTCCTTGCTTCATTCATGATAGAAAGATTTTTTTCCTTCTATTTTTGTTCCATTTATTGTTTTCATTGGATTTTTAGGAAGAGGAATGGCTAATGTGTTTTTACCCTGCTGTCTTTAACAAGAAGACCAAGGTTTAAAAGTAATTTTGTGTCTGCTTTAAATTTTTTTTACTTCAACAAAAAAGTTAAGAGAAGGAGGTGTTCAAAACTCTAGTTAATTGTCAGTTGTTTAGGTGTCTGAGAAAGAAGAGCTTCCGGGAACAGCAGTCAGTTCCTCTCGGAAGATGGCCTTCCCATGGCACTGGTACCCTGCTTAGAATTTTCCCCGGGAGAGATGGCCTAGCTCCCTGGGAGCTATCACCATAGATTGCCCATGCGGAGAGAGCAGACCGCAAATTACACCAGCTGCAAACACTCACACAGCACATGTAGGAAGGTTACATGCCCAAAGGGGCTGATGCCCCGAGACTGAGAGGTCTCAGCCCTCAGCTGTAGAACATCAGGAGCCTACAGAGAAAGACAGCCTGTGAGTTACACCTCCCTGCTTCGGCTCCATGAGGGCCCATACACTTCTCCTTCATCCAGATGCCATCTTGAGAACGAAGGAGGCAGAAGCTTAGAAGGTAGAGAATTGGCTCTGATAGGGAATTTCAACGGCTGAACTGCGTGAATTCAGCACCGCTTCTTTTTTTTTTCACCCTGGAAGAGGCTGTTCAGCAAGTTTATTTCTGCTGTCTGTAGGACTGAGAGCTTTGCAGTAAGATTAAATCAGTTATAGAAAACAAATAAGCTACTGTTTGGGTACATCTGATTTGTAAGCTGTAAATCTTGACCCTACAACATCTGTGGTGTCAGCTCCATCTTTCCTCAAGAGGCAGCCTGCTAGAATGAAAGCTGCATGGACTTGGGAGCTGGCCTTGGTGTACGCCTGGCTCTACCACAAACTGGCTGGGTGATATTGGTTAAAACAATCCTCTAGTTCTAAACTCCATCAGCTCGAAACTGCAGGGGTTGGACCAGATCTGCTATTTTCAAAGGGTCTTTTTATTTTATTTTTTTTAGCTGTGCCCTTTTGTTAAATAAACTCTTACTTAGATGGACAATATATAAAACAGATACATTTGGAGTTTCCTCTGGCAAGTAGGGAGGAGGTGTCGGGGACCACATGTACTTGAGAGCCCCTTGGGCGCCCCCAGGAGTTTGTAAATCACTACTGAAGGCTATGATCTTCAGTCCTTTTCGATTCTAATCCTCAATGATTCAATGTCTACTCAAGGCCAGAAGGAGCTGGCAGAGGCATAAAATAATCTATTCTGTGGTCCACAGGCATCTGAGGAGATTGGTGCTAACTTGTATTTTGGGGGAGAAGACAATTATCTTAATGTTAAAACACAAAAATTCCCAGAACTTCATGGTGAATAGAAGTTCTGTCATTTACAACCAGGAAAAAACAACAACAACAACAAAAAGCTTGAGGTAACCCATAAACTAGAAACTGGGTCACTATTGTGTGATTAACATGGTAAAGTCATGTCCACGATTCAGCAACCGTTTAGCATTTCATATGTGCTGGGTGCTGGCTCTGTCATCTGACTCGAGTCCTTGACAGCATCCCAAGAGGTGAGTATGATTTTCATTTTACAGATAAAGACAGCAGATTAAATAACTTGCTCAAATATCACACACTATTACAGAGAATCACAACTTTTTAGAAAAAAAAATTTACTGCCGTAAATAAGATGTGCACATATACGATCAGTGAACCCAAACCATGAACTTCTCATTCCATAGAAACTACCCTTAAGTGACACTCAGAGCATTTTTGCACATGAAATGGGTAAGGAAAATGTTTGAGACAAACAATCTGAATTTTAAATGCAGATCAAATGTCCTTACTGTGGTGAAAGAAGCCTGTGGGTATTTCAGGGAGGTTCACCAAGAAAGTAGGCATCTTCCTCCACTTTATGGACTTATATTTTAAGAAGCCCAGTCATTCTAGCCCATGCAGAAAAGACTTTCAAAGGAATATTTACAATGTGGATCTTATATTAAACATTTGGCTTTATAAACTTAAATATTTGTAAAAGCATATGTAAAATAAATTTTAGTACACAAACTGACGTGTGCAAAACATATCAATTTTGTTATTTCTTTAAATCGGGTTAGTTTTCTGGCTCTCAACTGCCATGCTTCCTCTAAGACAGCAAGATTGTCTATTTCATCCTTGTCAGGAACTCCATCTCCTTCCAAGAGTCACACCAGAAACCAGAGGATTTACTTGCAGTGAAGACAATTGAGGAAGAGCCTCTGATCTCCAGGCTTTTAAGGTATCACTGGCATCAATCTGTGATGCTTACACTGGGGCCCTGGGTTTTGGTGGTGCCATTTGTGAGTAGGGGGCTTTGCAGCGGGTACCTCCCTCTAGGCACATCAAGAAGTCATCTGCTCTGGGCAGGGCTGGCTGCATGGTGGCCATGTGACTGTGTCATTTCACAGGGCCCTGAACTCAGGAGAGCCCTGAATTTGTTTTAATGCTCTGTGGTTTCCATCTTGAAATTTGGGCAAGGACCGCCATGTTTCATTTTGCACTGGATCCCCCAAATGACATAGGTGATCCTGCTGTGGGTTTAAGTCCCCAGCTCCTCCAATCACTTTCTCAGCACAGCCTGCCATCCTGTTTCCCTCTACCACCTTAAGAAGAACTTCTGTCTCTGACTCTCTGCCATCCAGTGCTTCCTTCCTCTTCCTTAGAGTCTGGAGGACGTGTTATTTTCTCAATGGCCGTAGGCATTTACTAAAAAACAGGAGGAACTGCAGACTTTTTCAGGGGCTTCTGTCTTCCATCCTGCAAAAATCCCTGAGGCAAGGGAGCACAGGAGGGACTGGTTCTTACTTGAGATGAGAAAAGACAAAACAAATATGTGGGGAGAAAAATGACACCTTAATCTGTCAATAAATTATTGTTACACGTATAGTTGTGTTTTAATTAACTCTAAGTAATTTTCATGATCAGTTTTGATGATTTTGGCCAATAAAATGGGTCTCTAGGACCCAACACATATTGTGCTTAGTCACTAGTTGTGTCCGACTCCTTGTGGCCCCATGGACTGCAGGCCACCAGGTTCCTCTGTTTATGGAATTTCCCAAGCAAGAATACTGGAGGGGGTTGCCATTTCCGACTCGGGGGGATCTTCCTGACCCAGGGATAGAGCCCACGTCTCTTGTATCTCCTCACTGGCAGGGAGATTCTTTACCACCAGCGCCTGGGAAACCCCAACACATATTGCTGCAGTCCTGAAAAGCAAGAACGCAGGGACCTAAAGTGGGTGTTGCCAGTAGTAGGGTGATCATATACATTCTAGCTTAAACTTGGACATTTTTTTATGTCTTTGTCGCTGCGTGCAGACTTTCTCTAGTTGTGATGAGAAGGGCTTACCCTCTAGTTGCGATGTGCAGGCTTCTCATTGCGGTGGCTTCTCTCTCGGAGCACAGGCTCTAGGGTGTTCAGACTTCTGTAGTTGTGGCCCATGCAGGGCTTAGTTGCTCTGCAGCATCTGGAATCTTCCCAGACCAGGGATCAAACCCATCTTCCCTGCACTGGCAGACGGATTCCCAGCCACGGGACCACTAGGAATGTCCCGAACTGGGACATTTTTGAAAGGGCCACTATTTATAGTTACCCTGGAGCGCTAAGAGTGAACTGGGACCACTATGGACACACTGGGATACACAGTCCCCCTTCTATAGCACAGAGTCAGGACTTGAACAGGTCTGTGTGGCTCTTATTCTCTTGATATTAATTAGGATAATCTGTGGCCAGCTCAGCCACCTGCCATGAGTGCTTTATCCCACATCCATTCAGTTTTGGTCCTGTTGACAAGGCCTGAGAAAGACTAGGTTCACAACCAGAGAATTTTATTCATGAAAAGCCCAAGAACTGCATTCCTGAGTTGCAATTGGCCAGTGCTCCAGGCATGAATGGGGGAAGTTTCATCTTCAATATTTACTAAAAACAGACGCCGAAGTTTGAGAAGCAAATGTAAAGTGCTCATTCCAAAAGCCTCTTTATATACATGTTAAATCAGTTTGTGGGAAAGAGACCACAGAGATTGTTTAAACATTCATAATGATGACACAACTGTTCGAAAATATGCAGTTCCTTGTAGTTATATGTGGAATTAATTGCATATGGAGGAAGTTATCTTTTGAAACTGGATTAAAAGGAAATAGTTCATAACTCAGTGATATCAACATGCACACCATTGTACTCAGGACTAAGCTTTGCCTTGTCTTTCTTATCTCAGCCACTGTCTGAAGAAGTTGTTTTCTTGCTTAAGGCGTCATGACTGAAGTATGTAGCTCTGTGGAGGGAAAGAAAAAAAAAAAAAAAAACTGGGGCCAGATGGAAGAAATGTCACTTTAGCCCAAGTGGTACTATTGGGAGTCTCTTTCTGACCTTGGATTCTGGAGTTCAGCTCATGTGTGTTGGCCCTTTAGTGGAGGATGTAGAGAGCTGGTCCCTCTCTACTTCCCTATTCCTTCAGAGTAAAGCAGCCAGGGTTTGGGAGCAAGATTTCCTCCCTCACCGCACAGCACGTTTCAATATTTATCCTTCAATGAATTACCCACAATCCTTAGCAGGGCATCTAGTTAACCACAGAGCAGTCAGAGAGCTATGTTTAGAGAGAAACAGCTCCTTATCTCTTGCACTCCAAGGGAAATCAGCAGTCATTTCCTAGAGATGGTCTCAGCCTGACGCTGGGGCTCCAGTTCCTCTCCGATACAATCAGCGCTCAGCCAAAGCTACATAAAGTGGTGGCACTCCCCCGTATGTCTAACTCAGGCACTAATCACACTTTTAGTACATCTGTTGTTTTAAAATTTCCAGTCCCATTAATTCTTCCTTTTTTTTTTTTCTTTTTTAAGATATGAGGAGTTGAGAATACCCATATTCACTTTGAAGTGCCGTCACTTAAATGAAAGATCTGGAAAAAAAAAATCGAGACATGAGGCAATCCTGAAAATATGAATAAAAGAATATAAATATTTCTCCAGCCTCTCTAGTCTTCATTAAAATACGCAAGAGGAAGAAACCGGTTTGCCCTTCTATATTTAATTTGGACTCTGACCTCTTTGAAAACTTCAGCAATATGATTAATTTTAGCTTATCTTATGGAATGTCTCTCCACCTATAAATAAGTCTATTCATCTTCAGAAGAGCATAAATATTCCTCCTGTTTTACAGTTATTTTTAAATATCTCTTACATATAATTATAATGGGATCTATTTCCAGGACAATAGCTAAGTATCAGTTACATTTCCATTATGCTCTATTAGTTTCATGGTCGGAAAACTTAAGCAAAAATAAGCTTCTCTGGATGAATATGAATCCAGCATTAACCAGAGTAACATGAATAATTCAAAGAGCTCCTGACATTCAATCTAACAAAACCGAAAAGAATAAGAAAAGAGAAGAGAAAGAAGCAGAGAAGAAGAAAAAGAAGAGAAGGAGAAGAAGGAGAGCTTCAGAGTTTTTAATTTTAGGTAGAGGTATAAAAAAATTCCATTATTACGTTTTTCATGTTATCCCACATAATGTTAGAAAATCGGAAGACCCTTCTCTATACTTTATTAGTGTCTGATTTTCCACTTTTCTGTCTCCCAGAGTCTGCAGGCTCAGGCTAGGTCCATGTAGCCACATAGGAAAGCACTTTGCCTACAAGAACATACTAAACCCAGCATTGCACTATTTGATACCTTGAGACTGAGGATGTTAAAAATTATTTCCAGGGTGATATTATCTTCAAATAATTTATAGTATTTATAACAATAATCTATACTTTAAACTGGTGATAAAAGCAACCTGCTCAAGGAGAGATGGCATATTCAGCTATTAAAAATCATATTGCTATGGGGAAGAAGTTAAGAATCTGGTATTTCTAGGGCCACAATTCATTTCTTATATTTGGATTTGAACCTTTAAAATGAAAACTTACACATGGGACTCACACATGGGAAATGAATGGTCAATTTGTTTGCTTTCTAGATCATTCCCCACTGGAAGGACAAACTTTCCATCAGAAGACAAAGGATATGCTTTTCTCAGAGAAATATCTCCCCATTAATAAATAGCGAACACTTAAGTAGTGTTCCCGCCAGTCATGTGAGCCGTGTCAGCACCAACCAGCTGGTCCTTGTCTGTTTTGCAGTCAAAGAAAACGGGAACTCAGCATGTATCCAAGTTCCCAAGGATAGGAGGATTCGAGCTGCCAGGTGTGCGCGTGGGCAGAATGCCCAACCCCAGGTCACCTTACAAAAAAGCCTTGCTCAGGCATGGCCAGCAAAGGAAAGCAAGCAAAAGGTCACAGTTGCTGTTTCTGCAACATAGTCACTCTCTGCGAGACATCCTCATATTTTCTTTTTTTCCAGTTGTTAACTAAATGTTTAGGGAGCACATTAGAGTCATGAAAGGAGGTTGGAAGGGCAGGCAGCTCAACTGTTGTGATTTCTACCATTCATGAAATCAACACAATTCTTTCAGTAATCAAAGGTGCGTTCCAAAGAACTGAGAATGTGGCAGGCAGGGATAGGGAGTGGGGAACTGCCAAGTAGCTGCCACCTTTGGCCTATTTGCTTCTATTGACACCATCCAGGAACAGGGATCGTATTTATCAACACACTTTTCAGGCAGAGCTTTCAAGTATTCGCGTGTAACTATTGTGGAGCAAATCTTGGGCAATCTACTTTGCTTCTGTCTAACCTGGAAAGGTGAACTGGAATGAGAGTGATTTTCTGCATAATTTGATCCAATGGATGAATACTCTGGAGTCATGTGATAGGGTCAAGGTTCTTGCAGCTCATGCCTTAGAACCCAGTTACACGGGAGACCATGTTTGAACAATGTCCTTTAAAGAATTCAGTAACTAAACCCCACTGGACATGAGCCAAGACAAGCCTCTTGAATGCCAAATTCCACTCTAGTGGGTCATGTTATTGGATGGCTCAAATGAATTTGGGCCAGGAAAAAAAGGGCCTCCTTTCCCTCAATAGTTAGTTTTTTGTTTGAATTACCCAGATAATGGCTTTACTTTTTAACTTTCCTTTGCCTGCACGGAGTAGAAAGGCAGCTCTACATTTTTGTCATAATAGAATCATTACCTGTAATTCTCAGAAGTCATCCTCATGAAAATGGGTAACTTTGTATCAAAAAGAGCTACCTAATTTGTAGTAGTGATTTATTCTTTTATAATTTCTTTTAATTTGTTCACTGTGACCAATTCAACAAATATTTACTGGACAAACAAAAAGACATATTATTCTTTGTATCATGCCCATTTGTTTGGAAATCTCATATTAGCTGAAAAATCTGTAAAGTGTTATGAAGCATCAGGAAAAGGTGAAAAACTTTTGGAAAAGTTTTCTGCAGAGGCTATGTTTATTTAAAAACAGAAAGTTCAACTTGTAAGCCATGTGTATTCTTTGAAGTCAACATGGCATCTTTTGATGAAAAAGATGTCTGGTATTAACATTTAATCTTGACAACATTAGTCTCCCACGCCCCCATCCCAGATATACTGTATCTCTCTTTGAAGACTGGAGAAGTGGAAACCTTCATATTGTGACTTTTCCTTCACTGGATGGTCATTTCAGTCCAAGACACTTGTCTTGTACCTACTTAACTCACTAGTTCATCTTGTAAAGCCAGAAACTATAAAATAAAGCGATAGGGGAGTTTTCTTTCCAGGCTCACCTGTCATTTCTGCTCTCCCAATCCTTCCTAAAACTTAACAGCCCATTTGAGAAAGAAAGCAACTCATACTTCAAGGTAACCCATATGTAATGTATCTCTTTTCTTGCTATGGTATTGATCATTGCTGTCTTGGTTCTTACAATAAAACAAGCTACGTTACCCAAGGGTCAGAGAGAGGGAAGTTACATCCTGAAGGTAAGGTTCAATGTTAGTTTTGAGGATCCTCTTGCAGTCTTTAAATATGGTCTTCAATGACTTGGCAGTTGGGAATTGAGGTACGATAGTGGACATAGGAACATGACAATAAAGCTAAGAGGCTCACCTGTTATTTGCTTGAGTGTGTTACCTCTCTCATGAGTGACAACTACGTGACTCCAGTTCTTCAGAAGGGGTCAGTCAGAGGATAGAAAAGGCTGTGGGGACATTCAAGCATCAGATGACTAGACGGACTGGATGATCATCATAAATTGTATGAATGGACTGGATGGCCATAAATTGCATGAATTACAAATAAAATCTTTGCTATTGTTGCAATTTTTATGTGTGTGAGATAATGTCAAATATAATTTACACACCAAAAGGTACATAGGTCAAACACACGCAAAATCACCATTTAGGTAAAAAATAGGACATAGCCAGCACCTCAGAAGTCTCTCCATGACCCTTACTGATTACCTAACAATCTGATTTTTATGGTAAACACCTCTTTTTCTATAGATCTATTCCTTAAATAAAGATCTCTAAGCATTGTGGTCTAAGTTGCCTATTTTCTAAATTTTGTATAAAACAGAACTATAGGCTTACGTGTTTTGCTATTTTTATCCAATTTTATGTTTCTGATTGGCCCGTGCTGCTAGATGTAGTCCTTCATTCATTTTTGTGGCTGGACCCAGATTAAGTTTGGCAGGTGAAGGTTTAGGCAAGTCCTAAGTCTCCATGACTTAGAACTTCACTAATACCTCAGTGAGACTGTGCCCAGAGTTCTGTTGCAGAGAAGAGAATCCTATGTAGGTAGAGATTTACTGCAGATTTTATGCGGCATGTAGGTCACTTGACGGGCAGACAAAACAGTCTCTAGGGGGACCTTTTAGAAACCTCCCTCCCCTCTCCCCAGCCACACCACAGTACTGGGCACCCAAGCAGCTCCTACCACTCAAAACTTCTCAGCCTCCAGCCCTACGTCATCACTGCCTTGACCTTGAAGCCACTGCAATCAGAAATTGTCCTGATTAAGAAGGTTCCATGCTTATAGAGGGTTTCCCTCGTGGCTCAGATGGTAAAGAAGCTGCCTGCAAGTAGGAGACTCAAGTTTGATCCCTGGAGAAGGGAAGGACTACCCACTCCAGTATTCTTGTCTGCAGAATCCCATGGACAGAGCAGCCTGGCCGGCTACAGTCTATGGGGTCGCAAAGAGTCTGACATGACTGAATGACTGACACTTACTTACTTATTTTTGCTTATTAAGTCATGAATGCGGCAGATTCCAGAACCATTCTATGCCTGGTACAAACTTCACCAGCAAAAATTGATAAGCCTTTTTTTTTTTTTTCCTTCATAATACCTATGAAAGGCACCTCTGCTAGTGACTAAGCCTCTGTTGGCATTGCCAAGAAAGACCAAACACTTCCACGGCATGCTTGGCAACGGAAAGAGCAAACGCAACACGAGGACGCTGGGTTTGCAGAGCCGAAAATACCTGGAACTCCAGCTGAAGTGGGTGGGAAAATATAGTCTTTCGCTTTCCAGCACTGTTATATAGCAATGGCTTTCACTGTGGGGATCAGGACTCATCGTCAGTGAATCATCAAAGCACTGAAAAAAGTAAAATAGAGCAGAATAACATTTCCAGAGGGCATCAACCTAGGGTAATTTCTGTTTTGTGCCTCACACACGTATGTATGGACTGCAAAGTAAAATATTTTCTCACTAGGGGTTGAGTAAAAAAAAAGTTTGAAAGCCACTCCACTGAAAGGGGAATGGAATAGATGTCAAGTGCCAAGCGATCATATCCCCCACAACTCCTGCAACCGAACATGGAGTGATGCATGTGTTCAAGAATGAGACCCTTTGACAAGCCTTGTTGGCTACTATAATCTAACAATTCACTTTGGAGCATCTTAGTGTCTGGATAACCCTTTCAGCCTGCACCCCTTTCCAAGACATCATCCATGAGTCCCAGAGTGATCTTTCTGAACACAAATCTCATTATTTCACTCTATTTTAAAGCATTCAGTCGCTTCCTCTGACTTACAGAAGTTATCTTCAAACTTAAGGTGCTTGTTAAAATACAGATTCCCAGATTTTCCTCAGGGATTCTAATTTAAATAACTTGAGGATGGGGTCCAGGAATCTGCACTCATAGTGGGAACCCCTGGTGAATAAAATCCAGGCTCCTTAGCACGACCAAAAAAATGTGGCTCTGTACCAAGCTGGCCCCACCTCAGTTTTTCCTGCCCCGCCACCAGTCCCCCTTCCCTTGCAGACCATCCCCTCCCCAGACAGTGAACCACTTCTATGACCTTTGTACTTCATGCTTTTATACCCTACATTATCACATGCTGTTTCTTCCAACTGGAATGTTCTACTTACTCCCGTTCTTGTCAAATATTTCCCAAGCTCCTATTCACCTTAAAGGACCAATATTACCTCTCTAGGAAACCTTCTCATATATGTGAATACAGTTTATGTTCCTTGGGTATTCCACGTATTTTATACCTGCGTGCGTACTCAGTTGCTCAGTCATCTCTGACTCTTTTGTGACCCCATGGACTGTAACCCACCAGGATCCTTTGTCCATGGGATTTTTCTGGCAAGAATACTGGAGTGGGCTGTCATTTCCTCCTCCAGGGGATCTTCCCAACCCAGAGACTGAACCCACGTCTCCTGCATTTGCAGACAGATTCTTTATCATTGAGCCACAAGGGAATAATACTAAGTATTATTTTCTATTATAATCACATTGAATTGTAATTATTTGTTGACGTTATTTTCCTATGAAAACCAGGAACTTATTAGATATAAGCACTGTGTCTTATGGTTTGGGGCTTTTTGTTGTTTATATCCACAGCCTGGCACCATGTCAAAGTACTATCGATACCCATTCAATACAATGAATGGGTGATATATTGATTGGTAGTTGGATGGAGAGATTGCTCAATGAACAGAACTGCTTCTTTAAGGTAGGTGTGGTTTCTCTTTTGATATTGGTTTTCAACAGAGATTAGAACTGTTACTGCTGGAATATCTGATCTTCTGTCGGGGTAGCTGATGCCTTTGGAAAACCAAATGAGTTACATGTTAAGAACAGGTTCTGTGGATTCAGCATGAGTCACCCATAGGGGTCAAGGCTGGTGGGTGAAATTTCAATTAAAAATTAAATATTGCTGCAGTCTCAAAATATTTTCCCACAAAATGCTGACCATTTACAAGTGGGAAAATGGTGAATTTCATGTTTCCTGAGAAGATGCTGGGAAAGATTGAAGGCAGGAGAAGGGGATGACAGAGGATGAGATGGTTGGATGGCATCACCAACTCGATGGACATGAGTTTGAGCAAGTTCCAGGAGTTGGTGATGGAGAGGGAAGCCTGGCGTGTTGCAGTCCATGGGGTGGCAAAGAGTCAGACATGACTGAGTGACTGAACTGAACTGAGAAGTCTCAATAAAACATAATATCATATCATTTTCCTGCAAAGAAAACATGATCTGATTCTGGACGTGGGACAAACTATGGTAGAGAAATACATACAGACTGAAAAGATGGAAAGACTTAAAAAAAAAAAAAAACTATTCCAGACTGAGTGATATTGGAAGTCTATGACAATTAAATGATCTTGGTATGGCTACCAGACCATAAAAAAAGAGACATTACTGGTACAGTTGGAAAAACTTAAGAGTGTTCTATGAACTGGATGGTTGTATTAATTGTTTTGTATTGATAGTATTGTATTGTATTGATATTGCTTTTTGAGCTTGGTTGTACTTTGGTTGTGTAGAAGACTGTGTTTGTTTTGGAAAGATAGAAACTGGGGGAAGTGAGAGTGATGAATCATCAACTCTGCAGTTACTGCTTAAATGGTTTAAAAAAGAATAATGATAAAATTATATATATATATATATGTAAAGAGAGAGGTAGAATAAAGGTGACAAAATATTAATAATTTGGAACGCTAAGTAAAGAGAATGTGCGAGTTCTCTATACATGTCTTGAAATTTTTCTGTATGTTTGAAGTAATTTAAAAATAAATATCATTGACTTTATTTGTGACCAAGATGGAATAACACGGATCAAATTTACCTTCTTGCCTTAAACAACTGCCAAGGCAGCTTGAATTTGTAGGACAAAGTACCTGGGTCAGAGGAGAATGATGCATACAGAAGAACTCTGAAGATGTGCAGAGGGTTCCTTTTGACCATTTAGCAGAGACTGATCGGCTTACATATATGAGAAAGCTGTCCAAGATTGGAGAAAACATCAACAAAAAAATATTCAACACTCGGGCTCCCCTGGTAGCTCAGCCAATAAAGAATCTGCCTGCGATGCAGGAGACTCTGGTTTGATTCCTGGGTTGGGAAGATCCCCTGAAGAAGGGATAGGCTACCAACTCCAGTATTCTTGGGCTTCATTGGTGGCTCAGACAGTAAAGAATCCGCCTGCAGATCGATGACGACATCCTCTCATGCATTCCTTGGAAAATCTGAACAAAATGAGTGAGAACTCACTACCGTCTCCTCATTGAAACTGAGGTCCAGCACGTTGAGAAAAAAAAAAAGAATCTGCCTGCAATGCGGGAGACGGGTTCAATTCTTGGGTTGGGAAGATCCCCTGGAGGAGGGCCTGGCAACCCACTCCAGTATTCCTGCCAGGAGAATCCCATGGATAGGGCCTGGCGGGCTACAGTTGATGGGGTCACAAAGAGTCTGACATGATCGAGCAACCAAGCGCAGCATTCAGCACTCGCAAAGGACCAGCAATAGTGTCTGTCCCACCAGCCAGACCGTAAAATGTTGCAATTCATGAGGTGTTGGGTGTAGAGTATTTAGAAGAGTCTTGCCTCAGTACTAAGGGACACATTACCAAGATTAAATGCAGCGCTAGTCTAGGCTAACAAGTCTTAGAAAGCAAGGTCCAATAGGATCAAAATTTTTCCAAGAAACTCAACTGCATATCAGAACAAAGCTTAAGAATATTTATAGGTATACAGAAATAGTCAGGAGCCAGCAAGGCAAAATTCACAATGTCTGGCATCCAATAAAAGAATAACAGACTATCCTAAGAAGCAGAAAAATGTGACCTATAATAAGGAGAATAATCAATCAGTGAAAACCTACATAGAACTGAAACAGATATTAGAATCAGCAGAAACAGACATGAAAAGAATTATTTTAGCTATATTCTGAAAGCCCCCAAATAGAGATATAGAACGTATGAAAAACAAATACAAAAAATCAAATAACTCAAGCTAAAAGCAACAATGTCTAAGATTAAAAAAAATTCACTGGATGGAATTAATAGTAGATTAGACATAACAGATGAAAACACTAGTGAATTTGTAAACATAGCAATAGAAGCAATATGAGATGAAAAGCAAAACGAAAATGATGAGCGCCAGTAGCTTTGAGACAACTTTTAACATTCTAAAAGTTGTCAGTTGGGGACTGTAACCTGAGTCTCCAAATGAGAGGTTGGTGAGAGAAAAAATATATATTTGAAGAAATGACTGGAAAATTCCAAATTTGATGACGTCT
The DNA here is from genome assembly GCF_910594005.1 of Cervus elaphus. NCBI lineage: Eukaryota > Metazoa > Chordata > Mammalia > Artiodactyla > Cervidae > Cervus > Cervus elaphus. Next base: position 46,549,501 of record NC_057817.1, on the reverse strand, counting down.
GAAAACTACACATCTGAGAATGCCAATGAACTTCAAGCACAAGAAACATAAAGAAAACACACAACGGGGGAAGGCGTCGTTGTTCATTCACTCAGTGGTTTCCGACTCTTTACGACTCCATGCACTGCAGCAGGCCAGGCTTCCCTGGCCTTCACCATTTCCCAGGGAAAGGAAAGGGTGAGATGAATCAAGAAAGTAGCATTGAAACATATACATTACCATATGGAAAATAGACAGCCAGTGGGAAATTGCTGTATTGATGCAGGGAGCTCAAATCTGGTGCTCTGTGACAACGTAGAGGGGTGGGATGGGGTGGGAGGTAGGAGGAAGGTACAAGAGGGAGGGGACATATGTATACCTGTGGCTGATTCATGTTGACGTATGGTAGAAACCAATATTGTAATTGTTTTGTATTGTAATTTGTTGTTGTATTGTACTGTACTGTTGTAATTTGTTACCAGTTGTATTGGTAATGATATTGTAAAGCAATTATCCTCCAACTAAAAATAAATTTAAAAAGAAAACTATACCAAGACATATGGTAATCAAATTTCTCAAAAGCAATGATAAGTAGAAAAATCTTAAAAACAGCTCCAGAAAAACTACATGTTACACACAGAAGAACAAAAATAAGAAAGCTAGCAAATTATCTAACACATTACAAGCAAGATAACAATAGAGAAACATCTTCAAAATACTGAAGGAGAAATAACTATCATCCTAGAAGTCTATACCCAGTGAAATAAAGCCTTTTTTAAAGGGAACCGTCTTACACTATTGGTGAGAATGTATATTGGTGCAACCACTATGGAAAGCAGTATGGAGGTTCCTCAAAAAACAAAAGATCAAGTTGCGGTATGACCTAGGAATCCCACTCCTTGGCATATATCCAGATAAAAAATATATTTGAAAAGATACACGCACCTCTATGTTCATAGCAGCACTATTTACAAGGGCCAAGACATAGAACAACCTAAATGTCCGTCAACAGATGAATGGATAAAGATGATGTAGTATAATATATACACAATATACTACTCAGCCTTTAAAAAGAGTGAAATAATGCTATTTCCAGCAACATGAGTGGACCTAGAGATTATCATACTAAGCAAAGTAAGTCAGAAAGAGAAAGACAAATACCATATGATATCACTTACATGTGGAGTCCAAAACACGACACAAATGAACGTATCTATGAAACAAAAACAGACTCACAAATACAGAGAACAGACTTGTGACTGCCAAGAGGGAAGGATGATGGGGGAGGGGAGAAAAAGACTTTTTCAATCACACAAAAGCTGAAAGAATTTATCACCAGCAGCTCCTCAGTATAAGAAATGTTAAAGGAAGGTCTCCAAGCAGAAGGAAAATGTTACCAGATGAAAATTTGGATTTACTAAAAAGAATGAAGAGAACCATACATGGAAACTCTAAGAAAATATATGATTTATTTTTTATTATTAAATTCCTGAAAAATATTTTATTATTTAAACAAAAATTACAGTAATGTGCTATGGGGTTTATGGCATACGTATAAGTAAAATGGATAAAAACAATATCATAAAGGCCACAAAGGCAGAAATGGAAGCATAGTACAAATATGGATGATATGGGAATTTTTCCAACAACTCTATGTCAATAACATCAACAACATAGATGAAACAGATAAATTCCTTGAACGAAACAAATTATCAAAGTTCACAAAGGAAGAAATACACAGCTTGCTTAGCATTATATATATTTAAAAAGTTGAATTTGTAGCTAAAAATCTTCTTGTAAAGAACATTCCAGATTTAAATGGCATCACTAATTAACTCCACCAAATATTTAGGGAATAAATGATACTAATTCTACACAAACTCTTCCTGGAATAGCTACCCATCTTATTCTGTGAGCCCACTATTACCTTAATACCAAAACCAAACAAAGACATTAATGAAATAAGAAAACTATAGGTGAGGATTCCATATGAACATACATACAAAAATTTGAAACCAAATTTTAGAAAATCAAATCCAAGCATACATGAAAGGCATGGTACATTATGATCAAGTGAGGTTCATTCCAAGAATGCAAGTCTGGCTTACTATTAAAAATCAATTGGTATAACTCATCATATTAACACACTGAAAAAAAAACACAACCCATATCATCTGAATTTATGCAGAGATAACATTTGACAAAATCCAGCATCCATTCCCGATGAAAACTTTTAGCAAACTAGGACTAGAGAGAACTTCTGCTCACTCTGATAAACGGCATCTAAGACAAACCTACAGCCAGTATATAATACTGAATGATGAAAGACTAAATGTTTTCTCCCTAAGTTCAGAAGAATAAAAAGATGTGCCTTCTCACACTCCTATTCAAAACTGTACTAGAGGTTTAGACAGGGCATTAAGGCAACAAAAAAAAGCATCTATTTTGGAAAGGGAAAAGTAAAATTATTTCCATTTTAGAATGTATGATCGTCTATGTAGAAAATCTGATAAAATATGCAAAAACACTTGGAACTTCAAATTTAGTAAGTTTGAAGGATAAAAGATCAATATCAAAATCAGTTGCATTTCTATATTTCTCTATTAACAACTGGAAATAGAAATTTAAAAATATTATGTGAAATAGCACTAAATATGTAAAATTCTTAGGGATAAATATGACAAAAAATTGGCAAGGCTTGTACACTAAAACCTACAAAATATTTCTGAGGGAAATAAACTTTGACCTAAACAATTGGAGAGATATAACTTATTCATAGGTGTTAAAGGTTCAATATTATTAAGATGATGATTCTCCCTAAATTTATCTGTGGATTCAATGCAATACCAATAAAAATCTTAGCAAGCTTTTTTCCTATTGATAGAAACTAGAAAACCAATGCTAAAATTCATACAGGATTGCAAAAAACATTGAAAGCTCAAAACATCTTTGAAAAAGAATGTCAGAGGGTTTATATTACCTTATTATAAAGACTTCCTGTAAAGACTTTATATAGACTTATTGCACAGTAATGAAGACACTCGCATTTTTGTACACATAGACAAATAGGTCAATGAAACAGATCAGAGAATGCAGAAATAGATCCAAATATATAACACCTGATGGATATATGGACAAAACACATGTGGACAAGTAATATCCAATATAGGTGTGAAGGCAATTCAGTGAAGGAAAACGTCTTTTCAGCAAATGATGCTGGAAACAAAAACTTGGATCCATACCTAGAACCATATGAAAACCATGCCTAGAACCATATGAAAACATGATTCTCAAATTAATTAACTTAAAGATCATAGATTTAAATGTAAGCCTAAAACTATAAAAGTATAAAGCATAGGCAAAGATATTTTAGGTAGATGCAACATCACATACATAACCTATAAAGGAAAAAAAAATGGTAGTGATGAATCATGAAAAATTTCAGTGTTAAAAATGTGCTGCATACTCAGCTCTATCAGTAAGTATTAAAAGTGTTGGACAAAAAAATCCATCCAGGAAAGTGTCCTGCCCAGGAGGGGCATTTCTTCCTGCTGAAACTGCCCTGGTTCATGTCCTTTTTGAGTCCTGGTTTACAAGTTTCTTTAGTCCACTGAGCATCCCCAAACCTTTCCATTAAATTCACTTCTCTACTCAGAATCTCGTTCTGTTCATTACAACCAAAAAGCTTGAACTGATATGTCTCATTAAATCAGATATTCGAATTTTTCTGTTTCCCTAGTTAGAGCAAAAGGTCTATCTCTAGATTTCAGTTGAATGAATGTAATAACAAAATCTAGATGAAATGATCATGGTTTCCTCTTATGAGACTCAAATTCTTTGGGGATTACATTAGGGGTATATATTGCAATTTACTACATCCAGGCTATAATAATGGGAATAATTTGGTGGGGCCTGGGGCAGGGGGGTTCTGGCTCTATGAGGTTTTATGTATCCCCAGTGCCAATCACAGTGCCTAGCACATTCTAGGCATAAAGTCAAAGAGCGCATTCACTTTATCTTTCCAGCAGCACTGCTGCCGTGAGGGTGTTGCACTCTGAAGGCTAAATTCTTCGTTGAAAAACACTATGATGTGTTAGTTTGCTGTTGAGCTTTTGTTCCTCCGTATCACCCACAAATCATTACCCTCACCTTGCATTCATGTTAAGGAAATTAAAGTTCTATTGCATAAACTGCCAACCACACTGCCCTGGACTGTCTTTTATGACCGAACTCTTGGTTTTACTTTCACATGAAAAAAGTAACTGAGGTTCCCAAATGCCAGACGATTTGAACTAGTACAGCAGTTTTGGCAATTTCTTTTAAAGAAGCATGAACAACATATGCCTTAAAGATTCCAAGCATCTGCTGAAAGCATTTACACTTTGCATCCTTGATCTGTGAGCAGACTGTAGAATAATCCTCTGCCACCTGAGTAGGGGTGGTGTGCCTGGACGATCTGCAGATATTATAGCGTTTGCATTTCTTGCCCTTAGCAGATGCTCTACTGCATGTGATAGAGAGCATTTCTGTGAGAAGCGGACTCTTTAATGTCTAATACATGTGACCATGTACTCTCACTGTTTTTTGTGAGACCATTACAAATATCAAATCCCATTCAATTAATGGGTGCATTTTGCTTCAGGCCAAATGAGATATTCCCGTGACATTCCATCCAAGAAGCCCCTAAGCTGCAGTGTTCAGATGGCAGTAAGCTTTTAACGCAATATAAATTGCATCCTTCCAATCAGACTTTTGATTTTCTTTTGTGGGGTTGATAGCTCTGAATAAAGATGATTTTCAGGTAGTAGATTCACTGCTGATAATCCCATGAGTTCATCAAAGAAAGTAGCAGGCCAGGCTCCTTTGTCCATGGGGTTCGCCAAACAAGAATACTGAAGTGCGTTGCCATTCCATTCTCCAGGGGATCTTCCCTATCCAGGGATCGAACCTGGGTCTCCTGCATTGCAGGCAGATTCTTTACCATCTGAGCCACCAGGTAAGCCAGAATAATCTCCTGAGTTCATCAAAGAATCTAGTCTTATGTGAAGCTGAGCACTTCTTGCTGCGATAAATGTTGGAATCCCAGAAATGATCAGAAAAGCAGTAGACATATATTGAAGGGGAAGCAATTTTTGTTTCATGATAATTTAAAGTCCTCCTCTGGTCATAGACATCTCAGAAACCAGGATAAATGATAACAAGCTTGTTCATATGTCTCCAAACTGTCATTTAAAAAATGCACAGGTTCCAAGGTTTGATTGAAAGTATTTTTAATGAGTGGAATATTAAAATATTCACTGAAGCATACCAACCATTCTGGACATTGGATTTATGTTGTCTGTCTTCTAGTTGTACTTAAGAGGACATTTGTGTCCTCAGAAAAGATATTTAACATCTGCAAGTATTATAGATAGAACTTGACTTCTTCAAAACTCCTCTGATTCCCTCCATCTTCCCCATAGCCTAAATTTACTGCATCCTGCAAGGTCAGGAAGACAACTGGACCAAGTTTTCCCTCCTTTCTTCCAACCCCACCTTCATCGGCCACTATATTTTTTGGCATGTATAACAATAATAGTTCTTTATTTACCAAGTGAATTTTTAAGCCATCAACATATAGAAGCTGCTCTTCTGAACTTCCTATGGTAGCAGTTCTTTAGAATTGCAACAACAAAAAAAGGCCATCTGTTGTCTCAGCTATCTGTGGAGTTGGAGTGAAGGCTTAACTTAATGCTCTTCAGCAGAGCAATAGGAAAACATCCATCACCCAGTGACAGGTTAGCTCGTCTGCCCCAACAAACGGATGTCTGCAATTGCACACATTAAGGAAACAGAGCTGATCACCCTAAGGATACAACAAAATCTCAGAACTTCAGGAAACTAAGGACTAACTGCAAAGAGGCCAGATTCTTGCAGAACGCAAAGACTATTTCCTAATTGTATAACTGGTGCATTCCACATTCACATGCAGCTCTCTGGCTTTGGTATTACTGACTGAGTGGTTGCTCAGGGGTCCTTGATGTGTCAGGCCTTTCCATTGCTGAAGCAGATTTAGTAAAATGACTCTGATTGCTTGCCCTGGGGGGAGGCAAGCTGGCTTTGCCTGTCCACATGGAATCCCTGGGAGAGAGGGGAAAGGCAGTCCCCATGACAGAACGTACGCAGGCAGGATTTCCGGGCAGCAGGTTAGTTTGCGGCACTTTCCTCTGATCTCTGACACTCATACTGCCTCTCCTCTTCTCACTTGCCCAGAAATTAGAAGTCTTCATAGTGGATCTTCTTTAATTTCCCATCATTGAACCTAGAAACCTAATTTTTCCCTCTCTCTCTTTTAATAATTCAATTTATTTATTATTTTTAAAAATGTATATATTTTTAATTGAAGGATAATTGCTCTACAATATTGTGCTGGCTTCTGCCAAACATCAATATGAATCAGCCCTAGGTATACCTATGTGCCCTCTTTCTTGACCCTCCCTCCCACCTGCCTCCCCATCTCACTCTTCTAGGTTGTCACAGAGCCCTGGTTTGAGTTGCCTGAGCAAATTCCCATTGGCTATCTGTTTTACATATGGTAATGTATATGTAGAAACCTGTTTTTATTCACTCTCATTCTTTCCACCTTATAAAAAATAAGCACTGCCGAACTTCCCTGGTGGTCTAATGGATAAAAAAGTCTGCCTGTCAATGCAGGCGACACCGGTTGGACCCCTGATCCGGGAGGACTCCACATGCTGCAACTAAGCCCATGTGCCACGACCACGGAGTCCACGCCCTAGAACCCAGGAAGCGTAACAAGAGCAACCACCACAATGAGAAGCCCATGCACTGCACCTAGAGAAACCCTGGCTCAGCAACGAAGCAGACAAAAAATAAATTAAAAAAAAAAAGCACTACCAATATTTATTAAGCATTTATCATGTACCAGGAAGTGTCTTGAGTACTTTCCTAGTATAAACTCAATTAATGCTCAAGCAGCTGCATGAGACAGGCAACTGTATGATCAACAAAATGTTGATGAAGCCACTCAAGGGCAGAGTCCAAGCAGCTTGCTCAGTCACACAGCTGGGCGGTCGCAGAGCCAGGCTTCAAGCAAAAGTATGGTGACCGCAGCCCCCATCTTATCTACCACGCTGTCCACAATGAGGAAACCCACCCACTGTTGATTCACACTTCTCCCTGTGTGCTCATGTCATCCTTCTGGAAAGATGATTGACTGTTCACACTATGCCAGGTCATAGGCTAGGTTCTGGGGATAGCATGGTACACAAAAACAGGCAGCAAAGAAATAGACACACTAATTCATATGCAATGCATGACAATGAGAAAAAGGAATGCAAAACTAGGAGCATATATAATAAAAGGATCTTGACCTAATTGAGGGGATCAGAGGGGGCATCCCAGAAGAAGGGATCTTTACGCTGGACAATGGAGGGTGGATAGGCGTTATCTTGGGGAAGAGGAGCAACAGCAGTCATTACAAAGGAAAAGAGATGTCAAAGATGAGACCACCAGCTCATGGTTGGCTCATCTGAAGGCTAGTCTCTTACTATTTTTGGACAAGGAATGTGTAAGCAATTTCCTGATGTATTCCTTTGACTGGAAGTCATTTTGTTATACAGTATTTTATATATTTTGGAAATTTTAATATTTTAATGAATATGTAAAAATGCATACAATAAACATATGCATATACATATATGAATATATATATGTATACACATGCATGCAGGTCTATGTGTGTGCGTATGTGTGTATCTCCATCCAAAAGCAGGGAACCAGAAAGCCAACCCTGAGATATTAAGAAATGTCATGGTAGAGAGCTATGAACTAGGAGCCAGAAGATCATGATTTAGTACTGGACTCAGCCATTAGCAATCTGGGTGACCTGGTCTTTGGTTTCTTGTCTGTAAGACAGATATACTCACCTTGGTTTAGTCCCCACAGTTGTGGCAAGGATTCAGTGATAATAACCTACAGGGGGCTTTGAAAACATTGCTATGTTTTAGCTAGGAGCTTTGGAAAACGCTAGTTTAGTGGAGATTCCAGGGAAGTTTGCTTCAGTTTCTTCTGCATTATTTGATTTCTTGTTGCAAAAAGAAAACATGTTAGTGCTTTGTGAACCAGGATTTCGGAGCCCTAGACCTCCTTAACAAGCACACATTCCCGAGGGCATATGGTACATACTCCCCTTTTAACAACTTCACATTTCACTTTAATGCTCAAAATGAATGCCACCCTGAGACTGGTGTTGGCTGAGCATCCCATGCTGGTCTTCGTTCATTTTGCGTCAGTGATTAACGCAGCTGAAATTGGTTGGAAAAGGGGGAGAAGGCTGTTCTGCTTGATAAAAATAAAATACATCCTTTCAATAAAGAGAGGGAATGAACAGAAAGCGATCAACTTGGGAGCAGGAGGGTGGTCTTAGACTGCAGAAGGGAATTTAAAGTGGCGTTGGATGCCATTGGCTTCCACATCTACATGTGACATACTGAATTGTGTGACTTGGATACACACACACACATACGCACGCACACACACATGCATACACATACACACATATGCTTATGTCTCCGTATAGATATCTTTGCATGAATAGGTAAATATGTGTAAATATATTCATAACGTACACCTTATAGAGTTCGGTGGGCTCTGAACTATACCAGTGTATAGCTTTATACTTTAAGATGATCTTTCTGTTATTTTAAGAAATCAAAACTTTTATCTAGTCAAATTTACTTCTATTGTTTTAAGATAGGAGTTTTAGTTGTAAGCAGCCAACAGAAAGCCATTCCAGGAGAAGAATTTATTCAAAGGCTTTAGACTGGCTCCTGGCTTTGCCAGATAACTTAGAGTACATGATTCTCAACTCCACAGCCAGAAACAGTGCCCAGAATCAAACCATGGGACTGCTCCAGGCAGGATGGCGCAGGGATGTGCGACCCCCAGACTCTGCAGCTAAGAACTGGACGCTGCCTCTGGCCTTCCCACCCCCTGCCAGCCCAGCGCCTTGGTTCCCCTGCAGCTACTGCCGCTGCCAGAGTCTTCCTCACCATCCAAGCTCCCTGCCTCGTGAATTCCAGATTCTCCATCTGTGACGGATGTGTCTGATTGCAGAAGCCTGGGTCCCACGTTTGGGGCCTCACTGTAGAGAAATTTGAGGAGCAATGACTAGACAGCATTCTCAGTTTCTCTGCTGCTTCATAACATGGCCTCCCACCAAGAATCTTAAAAGGAGGAAGTTTGCCAGGATGGGTAAGGAGTTTAAATACTTGCCGGGCAACCAAAAAGAATGACAAATGTCCACGGTGACAGAGCAGTGCTAACAGCTGCCAACTCCAAATTCAGAAGGTTGAGCCTGGCTTCCTTCCCTAAGAAACCCTTTGAGAGAAAGAATCATCAAAATGAATTCTTGGTCTCGGGAACAGTTGCAATCTCTCAGGAACATCCTGAAACGTAACAACAGTAAGTCAGGAATACACTTGAGTAAGGGGTCTGACTTCTGATTTTTGAGAGTACATACATAGATAAATGCCTTAGAATTTCAACTCTAAAATTTGCTGTTTCAGTAAAAAAAAAAAAAAAGTATTCCTCACACATGAAGACCATTCAAACTTTAGAATCTTATAGATTTAGCTGCTTATGAGAATTTATAAACTCCAGGAGATAGTGAAGGACAGGGAAGCCTGGTGTGCTGCAGTCCATGGGGTTGCAAAGAGTTAGTCAAAACTTAGTGACTGAACAACAACACCTCTAATGATAGAATGATAATAATTACACTTATAAATTGGGCTTCCCAGGCAGGTAAAGAACCCACCTGCTAAGGCAGAAGACATAAGAGACATAGGCTCGATCCCTGAGTCAGAAAGATCCCCTGGAGGAGGGCGTGGCTGCCCACTCCAGTATCCTTGCCTGGAGAGTCCCCATGGACAGGGGAGCCTAGGTGGCTACAATCCATTGGGTCGCACAGAGTTGGACCCAACTGAAGCAACTTAGCATGCACAGTTATAAATAAATATTTGTATTATATATTTAAATTCATACTGCCTTAAAAATGATTATAAATGATATATTTAATTCAGAAACTGAAGTTGTTTCTTTGAACACTGTTGTTGTTCTCTCGATAGGTCATGTCTAACTCTTCGTGACCCCATGGACTGCAGCACACCAGGTCTCCCTGTCAAAGAAAAAAATTCTTTGAACATTAAATAAAGCTATATTCAGAGTTTCAAAAAAGAAAAGGAGAAAGCAATACAGTATAGCTATTTCCATGACAGTTTAAACATAGAAACCCAAATAAAGGAGAACCACTGATATAAAGCATGTGATACATTTTATATGAACTATCAAAACATCTCTTGCTTTTTTTTTTCAAAAAAACACAATATTTCAGAAATGACCCATCTACTGTCTCCAGGAGGAGGTGATTTTTATCCAAAGGCCATTTGGTTTCCTCAAGTTCATGAACTGAGCATTTCTGATGGGCTGAGGAACTTCCCGCCTTCCAGTGTTCTAAGAGGGTGACAGACTCCTTTGGTGAGCTGTAAAAAGCTCCTAGTCCTCCCGTGAAGTTGGCTATTCCATAGGTCAAGAGAGGAAGGCCTATCACCTCTGGAATCGTCATGTCTTAGACCGGGGGTCCCTAACTCCCAGGGTCACAGATGCTATCAGTTCATGGCCTGTTAGGAACTGGGCCACACAGCAGGAGGTGAGTGGCCAGTTGGTGAACTAGTGAAGCTTCATCTGTATTTACAGCTGCTCCCCATCACTAGTATTACCGCCTGAGCTTCGCCTCCTGTCAGATCAGTGGTGGCATTAGATTCTCATAGGAGCATGAACCCTAACCCTAAAGTCAAGGTTGGAATATCCTGAGATTGTCACAACATAGAAATATTTGTTTCTATTCTAACTTTATTTTTATTTTGCAATAATAAATGTAATGCATAACTACAATAAATCTAATGCGCTTGAATCCTCCTGAAACCTTTCCCCATGGAAAAACTGTCCTCCACAAAACTGGTCCCTGGTGCCAAAAAGGTTGGGGACTGCCGTCTTAGACCATCTGTAGTAGTTGCTCACTATTCTTAAGGAAAAAAAGTTGGGGAGGGGGGCGGCTTCTATTCACAGCTTCTATGAAAGTAGTAGTTATGCTCTAACCACCCAGAGCCCCCTTCTCGACACTGGTGAGGAAGTATGGTTGGGTGAGGGGTCTTGGTGAAACGAACCTCTGTGAAGGCCCAGCTCGGGCGTACCCACCGTGTCCTCGTGCCAAGGCCTTCCCAGAAGGAGTCTTTAGAGGATTTAAGTCTCAGAGTGTGGAAAGCTGGTTGGGAGCCAGCACACCTTCTCCAGAGGCAGAGAAACAAGGGGGCGCAGTATCAAACAGCCTTTCTTTCTTTACCCAGTCTCCATTCAACCTTTGGAAAAAAATTTTAATATCAGTTTTAACATCCCACAATTGCAGAGCGACCACCTGTCACCTCTCGCCACAGATCAACAACCGCGGTTCCCCCAGCGTCTCTGGCAGAAGGTCTTGCTTGCAGAGGAAGCAATTCAGCGGACCTTTGGAAGGCAGCCGAGCAGCAGCAGGAGGCCTATTAAATCCACAATTTTAGACTCTCGGGGTGGGCATTTTCTCGTGGCGTATTAAGTAACACACCTACTCAAGTTACCGTGTGAGCTCCGTGGACAGCTGCCCTTTCAGTGAGAAGCAAAGGCTTGCCCTGCACTCTGCCCAACCCACCCCACCCCCTAAGTTCAAGCACAGACTCTTGAGAGAGGAATGTATGGGAAAAGAACAGAGAAAATGAAAGAAAATCTGAATGAAGATTCCACCCACCAGGACTTCCCCACTAATGGAGAACTCCCAGAGCTCAGGGTTCACCCCAAAGTCACAATGAAAGAAAGACTGCATTGACCCTAAGTCAAGATGGAGGCAGCCAGGAAGATCCAGTCAAAATGAAAATGGCCGCTATCTTCCAATTCCTCCTGGAAGTAATGCCTGAGGCAGGATGGAAAATAGTGGTTCGGTGGAGAGATTTTGGAGTCAGAAATCCATGGATCCACATTCCTTAAAGAATTGGCGTGACCTTGCACACGTCTTGATTAATTTCTCCAAGCTTCATTTTTCTCTTTCATGATGAAAATTATACAGTGTCACCTCATAAGGTTGTTGTGGGAAATAAATGAGATAGTAAATGTAAAACAGGTGATACCTACTAAGCACACACTTTATGGATCAGCTATTTTAATGTTTTCACAACTAATGCTAGACTGTCGTGGTTAAGACCGTCTTTCCTCTGCTTGGTGAATGAGCTATCTTTTCCTTTAAGGTACAGTCACGTTCTATTCACATTTACTATTTTATTTCATAACACGTTTCTATTTAATGAAAAACTTAAAAAGAAAATGTTCACTCTGTGCCTCTTGCTTTGTGAGGTAAATGCTTCCCTCATAAACTTCCTGAGATGAATTCTGAAGGATTTAAATAGAAGACTTCTCTGTGAGAGGGAAAATATAGCACCCAAAGAGGGAACCTGAGAAGGAAGGCAAGTAAAGAGAAGGAAAATGTGTGGAAATACCATTTACAGGAAGACCCCTTTCCCTCCTGTCTAGACTGAGTAATATAACATTGACCAATACAGGGTGTCACAGAAATGCTAATGCATAATGGAAGTGATGATCGGGCTTGAAGAGGGTTTACCTCGGCTTTTATTGTGCATGCCCTTCGCAGCAGAGTCCAACTTTCTGCGGTGAGGTTGAAGGGCATGAAATATAGATTGTCAGGCCTTCGGGGATTCTGAGGAATGAGAGGTACTTAATAAGGATAAAATTCATCCTGAGCTTATTACCTTGCCCTCTTCCATCTCAGTCTCTTGTATCATGAAGTAAGTTTGGCAAGAAAGTAGAAGAGAGAGAGAGAGTCATTTTAAATGATGGAGCAGGAAGTCTGTTCCTGGGCAATTTTTGGCAAGTTTGAGGATAAACAAGGAGTGAGACAATGAGCCTAGCTCAGCAATTCTCTGACTTTCTCATTCCCTACCCCTTCTGAGAGCCCATTTGGTCTCTCCTATTAAGGAGAGAGCTAAAGGAATAGGTTTCCTTTGTTTTACCTCAGAAAGAAAATATGCTACGAGAGGCAAGAACAGAATTTAAGAGGACACTGGAGGTGAAAATGAAGGAGGGTGAGTCCAAAGGAAAGGGGGCTTTTGGCAGATGTGTGATTTGGGGGAGAAAAAAAAAACAGGAATAGAGTGATAATGTGGAAGGAAAAGAATCAACTAATATACTTTACATCAAATTTCTGTTCAGAATTTGACAGCTCTGATTTCTCTAAACCTTTTGGAATTTCCCCACAGCCTTTCAACATATCGTGCTTCCCGGCTTGAAAACATTTGACAAAAGGGCTATGAATGAACAATAGAAAAACTCCATGCTCCAAATCTGAGATCAGAAAAGACTTTATTGCTGACATTTCTCACTTTAAAAAAGAAACCCCTTTTTTCATAGGCAACACTAACCAATGAGAACAAATTTATACTTTAAAAATTTTTCTCATGAAAATCCTATTCCAGTGCATACTCAGATCTATGGCAGAACATGCAAGCACGTGAAATATCTCCAACCACCAATTTGGAATTCTATGCAAATCTTAGAATCACAAACATCTAGACTGGGGAGGCACCATATAGGTGAACTCATCCAGAGTCCATCTGCTGTAGGAACCTGTATAACATCCCTATTGGATGCTAACTGAGCCTCTGCTTAATCTTCTACACACGGGGAACTCAATAATTCCCAAGGCAGATCATCCCTTTGTGAAAAGCTATCATGTCAGAAGATTATTTATTGAGTCAAATCTATCCCCCTCCCTTCACCCCAATGTTTATCAATTGGATCTAGTTCTGTCCTTTAAAACTTAACATCATAACTCTAAAATTAATAACGCATCTACAAAATTGCCCTTACGATATGTGTAGACAGCTCTCATTTCCCCCACTAGTTTTCTCTCTTCCAGGTAAAAAGACAGCTCCTCTTTCTGCACCCATTCCTCAGTTGATATAATTTCCAGACAATTCTCCATCTCCATAACCCTTTCTTCCCTCACTTTTCCCCCCTCTCTCTTTTAAAGGGCAAGCTTTCCTAGAAAAGCAAACACAGCGTTCTTTTCTAAGATCTGATTGGGCTTAACTATTCCCTACACATTATGGCATGTGATAGTGGACTATAAAATGTTTTATTGCTTTGCATTTGAATAGAGGATGACTGCATTTGTTAAGCAAGCTCTTTCCAAACAAGTCATAATAAAAACTTTATAGCATCCCACTTCATCACATAACTTTTTAATGCTTCTCCTTTTGTTTGGTTTTGGTTCTGGTTTTCAGCCCTTCTTCACTTTTTTCTCCCTCCTTGATGTATCAGAGTTATTCTGGAAATTCCCATGGAGAGTTTCAAGTTGGAAACCTGGTCCTAAAACGTCTTTTCCTTGAGACCCTCTCCTGGGTTTGGACTGTGAATCAGACTGTGTGGAAATAATGATGCCATCCGTGTGGTAGGGCCCAATGCAGTGCATATGGGCAGTATAAAATCAGTTTATATATGGTTTGAAACTGTATCCCAGGGTTTGGAAAATGCAGAAGTTTATGTGATGGATATCGTGACCACACATGAGGTGTTGTGGAGATACATATGTATCTTAAAATATACATAGCTACAAGAATATACATATCTGTATATACGTATAATGGAAAGCTTTAAACTATCAAAGCCTTCAGGCAAATATTTTGCAGCTATCTAATAGCGGGTATTTATAACTTAACCTCTTGACTTCAGAAGTTGAGATTTGGCACTACAAACACCAAGTAAATACCAGCCATGATTAGTGTAGGAAATTCATGCCATTGGCACCAGATAATGAAGGTGGCCTTACTTTAAACATGTGTTCAAACGTGTAAAAAGAGTACTAATATTTTTAAAGCACCAAGACTGATTTTGAGATGCCTCTCTCCGGGATTCTGATTTTAAACACTTATTTTTGGACTTACTGAAAAAAAAAAAAGTGTCTATGAAAAGAGTAGGATAAGTTAAAAGATGTAATGAATCCTTTTCCTCTTCATCACCCACACCCCCTCTCTGAAATATTATCAGTGTTTGTGGCTATGCTGGAAATCAGAAGATAAGCCAGTTAGTTTAGCTTCAGTTCGAGAGAAGGACTCTGTAACGACTTGGAGGTATCAAATCAAGAACAGTTGGAATAGCAAGCCTGATTAAAGACAGCTAACATCATTTCAGGAAGGGAAGTAGTGGAGAACTAATTTGTTGAAATTCTTTGAGGAAATCACTGCCCCTGTGAGCTGGCTGGGGGGGAGGGAGGAGGTTAGAGACTGAGTTTTTCAGAAAGTGCTCTACAGAATTCTCCACTGTTGGTGAAAATGTTTAAGGTCTGAAGTCATGGAAGTGTAGGACAATTGGCATATTGGACTAAAAACTGGCAAAAGGGGAGGAAAGAAAGGGTAACTATGAAGAGAAATGTGTCAGCCTTGAAAACAGTATCATAAGAAAGATCAGAAGAGAAGCTGTATTTGGCAGATGGACAGGGCTTTCCCAGGATGCCAAAGATGTCCCTCTAGAAGTTTATATAAAAAGGAGTTAGGGTGGGGTAGGGGGTGGGAACTCCAGAAAGAACTGGGCCACAAGCAGACAGTCTTTTTTCTGGGGATTTTACCTCCACTTGGAAGGACTCTGTATTATCATGTTCTGATTGTCAGTCTGAGCTACGTAGCACACTTCTTTCTTTCTTTCTTCCCCTCCCCCCCCTTTTTTTTGAGACTCCAAAACAAATACACTAAGCAGTTCTCCTTGATTTAAAACTTACCATAGCAGGAGCCCAGAGCAATCGAGATATATTCTAAGAGGAAACTACCTTTTCCCCTTTCTGAAGTTGTTTAAAGACGTAAGAGAATTAATAAAACAACATTTTATACTATACTTTCAGTAATTTAATATTCCATTGCCTAGACAGCCACAATTCTGTTTGAGGATAATAAGGCCCCTTCCACTCCATCCACTTCCAAACTTTCCCCTGATTTGGCTGTTTCTCTGCTTGTTAGTGTCTTTGGCAGGGTCTAGAAAGCAAGACCAAGGTTGATCAAAATTAATTTGTTTCCAGGCCCTGTATACTTTCTACAAGACAAGGTGAAACTCTAGGGGGAAAGTTGTCAACCTTCCTTTGAGTGTTTTGCTTTGCAGGATTACAGAAAAAAAACAACAAAAAAAACCTCTGTACACATGTATGCCCCCAATAATCCCCTTCACCATTTCTGGATAAACAGGTTTTCCCAGAGGAAGACAACCTATTAGATCTCTGTTTTTACTTACATTAATACATTGGAGGCAGGGGGATATCAGAAAGGTAAATTTTGATGAAGAATCTGGGGGGAATGTTTTCTAGGAACCAGGGCCTCAGGAGGATGAGAAGTAACAGTATGGTGTGTGTGTATGCTCAGTTGTATCCGACTATTTGTGATCCCATGGATTATAGCCCGCCAGGCTCCTCTGGCCTTGGGATTTTCCTGGCAAGAATACTGGAGTGGGTTGTCATTTCCTCCTCCAGGGGATCTTCCCAACCCATGGATCAAACCGGCATCTCTTGTGTCTCCTGCATTGGCGAGTGGATTCTTTACCACTGGGCCACCTGGGAAGCCCGACAATACTGTAAGTCCCCTACATATGAAGGAGTTCTGTTCTGATAGAGCTTTCATTAAGTCCAATTTGTCCCTAAGTCCAATAAAGTTAGCCTAGGTAGCCAACTAACGCAATTGGCTACACAGTACTGTATTGTAATAGGTTGATAGCACTTTTCATACAAATAATACATGCAAAACAAACACAAAAAATAAAGCAAGCATTTTTAATCTTATAGTACAGCACCTTGAAAAGTACAGTAGGACAGTACAACAGCTGGATTTCAGGGATCGGCATTGAGGGAACAGGCAAGAAGAGTTACTGCCCACAGGACGGAGAGGAGGTGGGAGATGACAGAGCTGAAGGATCATCAGCAGTAGGAGATGGGGGAAGCTGCAAAGTCACTCACGCCTGATGTTGATGGAAAGCATGTTCCATCTTTGAAAGCTCGCCACTTGAAGGTCCTTACGTAGGGCAATGTAATGAGGAAAGTGGTGAATGCCAGACAGTGGAAACAGGTTGCTTGGGGTGACTGCAGAGAGCCCAGCCCCAAGGAAGGGTGCCCACATTTGGAACACTGGGCTGGCCAAACCATCCCATCTGCTGTCTGGATTAGGCCCTGGGGCCACTATTGTGGGATCTCTGGATTAGAGCAAAAGTTTCCAAACTTTTGAAGATGACGACCACTTTGCAATGTAGAAAAAAGTGAAGTCTAGCAATGTAGAATCTTCTCATCTAGTGATTAAGAAGATTCACAAAACATTTTGACATATTATTATAGTATGTAAAAATGAGTTTTGTGATACCTGCCGCATTTGCTGCTGTGAATATGAAATTGAGCGTGAAGCAGCCTCTCCCATCATCTCGTGGGCTAGGTGACCAAGTCAAGAGGTGATGACCAAAGACCCGGTTTACTGATAGAAGAGACATGAGCACAAGTGCTATGGGGGTCACATAGGAAGGCATCCAACCCAATTTTGGAAGACTTCCCCAAAGATGTGGCAACTCAGCCGAGACTAATGTATTTGTGGCATATGTCCAGATTTTTGCAAATGTGGGGGTATTTTAAGGAAAAGAGAACAGCATGTGCAAAGGTTCTGAGGTGAGAGAACAGGTTTCCCTGCAGGAAATGAGTAGATCAGTGCAGCTAGAATAGAGTGAGGAGAGAGAGAAAGTGATGAGAGTTAAATCCAGAAAGGAATGCAAAGGACGGTCACCGGGCAATCTACATGTGTTATTCATACAGTGTCTTTACTTGGCTTTAAATTAAGAGGAAAAAAAAAAATGACTGTATAAATCTTACGGTCTCTAGCAAGAACTGCAAGGCTCATTCAGGTTGGAGGCTCACACTTTGGGAACCAAATATATAACAAGAGCAACAGTGGGATCCAAGATCTTCGATTGCCAAGGCTGCCTTAACAAAGCACCACAAATTGAGTGGCTTAAACCCAGAGATGTACTGTCTTACAGTTCAGTCTGAATCAAGGTATCGGCAGGGTTGATTCCTTATGAGCCCTGTGAAGCAGAGATCTGCCTGGCTTGTTGCCAACTGTCTTCTTATTTACATGGTATTCTCACTCTATACAGATCTGTCTTCAAATGTCCCCTTTTTATAAGGACACTAGTCATATTGGATTTGGGCTCAAGCTAAAGACCCTATCTTCAAAATAAGGCCACATTCTGAGGTACTAGGTGTTAGGATTTCATCATATGAATTCAATCATAGGGCTTCCCGGGTGGTTCAGTAGTAGAGAATCCACCTACCAAGGCAGGAGACGTGGTTTGACACCTGGGTCGGGAAGATCCCCTGGAGTAGCAAATGGCAACCCACTCCGGTATTCTTGCCTGGAAAATCCCATGGACAGAGGAGCCTGGTGGGCTACAGTTCATGGGGTCGCAAAGAATCAGACACGACTTAGCAAGTAAACAACATTCAACTCATAACACTCAAGTTAGATTACTCAAAGTGAGTTGGGGGACCCAGAGAATTTGGCGATTTGTGAGAGGTTCCAGGGTACCTGAAGGGGAAGGAGGATGGAGCCACAGCCAGGAAGAGGAGGGGAGGGGAAGGGGTTGCAAAGACCAGACTTGGCTCTTTCCCCACACTTGCCTCCAACTGGCCCAGCTCCATGATTCCTGACAAGCTGGCTGCACCAAACCACAGGGAGTAATAATCACTGCGTTTCACAGATAAGCAGAAGGTTGAAGTCACTTCCTTTCTCTTTCTTTGCACCATCTAACAACCATCTTGCTAACAAAGAAGATCGTCTCCAAATGAATGCTTCCCTTTTGTCATGGGGGAGGCTAATCCAAAGTTAATTTTGACCTTGGCTCTTTGATGAGAGTCACCTAATCAGAGTATTTCTCAGGAGAGATGTGTCCATCCGATCCTCACCTCCAACAGCAAAGAGTCTCTGTCCTTAGGGCTCGGAGTAACTCGTGCTGTCCAAATTATGCAGGGTCAAAAAGACCACTTAGAAATAGCTACTCATTCATTCAGTTTGGACACAAACAAATCAAATGAAACCAAGAAGGCAGATCTCAGTTCTACATGTGAAGCTCCTCAAGAGAGAGCAGTTAATGAAAACCAAACTATTTGAGGTGAATTTTGATACCATTTTTAAAGCCTTGTTTAGGTAGAGAAGAATCAAAGTTTATGTATGCCTCATGGGCAGCATCTTATTGTCTTGAAGAATTCTTTGGAAAATGTCAATTGATTTAAAACCTCCTATTATTCTTATTTAATTTCTAGATGTGCTCTGATGTTTTTGGAAAATAAGCCCTCATAATTAACATCCCCAGCAGTGTCCAACCAGTAGAGATTCTGGGATTGTAAGTGTAATTTCTCCTTATTTTCAGGATCTGCTCAATTTCTCTTTTTTTCCCTTCAAATAAGAGGCGAGACTTCATTGTACCAGGGGAGCTAGAAGAACGCAAGATTTAAAAAAATAAAGACATGGCAACTTTCTGAAAAGCAAGTAAGGTTTTCCTTCCTTTTCCTGGCAACCCCCCTCTGAAGGTAAGATGAGAGAGGAGGCACTTTGGAAATGTAACTCAAAGCTGAGAAGGACCCATCTATCCTTTTAGAATGTGGAGGTAAAGGAGAAATGCTAACTGGAAGCTAATTTTCTCAGTGAAAAAGGTGTCAGAAAGGATTTGTGGCCCTCCTCCTGTTCTTCAGCAAAACCTAAAGTCCATTTCTACCTCTCCACCCAGAAGTGAATTTGGAGCTATCTGGGTATGACTATCCATGGTCATACGAGCAACCATCTGAGAGACCAGGTCTCAGGAGCCCTTTCTAATACTCAAAGGCACAGCCGGGTGGTGTTTCCCTGAAAGCCAAGACTAATGTTCTCCACTTAAGGAGAAAGCAAAGGGGCAAGCAGAATAATCCCGAGGAGTCCCTCCTAAGTCTCCAATGCTGTGAACCCTGGATGTATTTGAGACAGAATGTTTAAATTTGAACCGAAGGACAGACTGAACAGTTTTCAGGATTCTTGGCTTGCAGACTGGATGTTGACTGTGGGACAGCTTTTCTGCTGTTTGTCAGAGGAGCCTGGCAGGCTACGGTGCATTAGGTCACAAAAGAGTCAGACACAACTTAGCGACAAAAAGCAACATGCTTAAATGAGCTGAATGGATGTAGGGTTGAGGACAGTGCCTGGCGCATGGTAACTTTAAGGCCACATTTTGGACAGAAGATTCCCTGGGAATAGGTCAAAACCATAAGGAGATCATTTGGAAGTTAGTTTTCCAGTCTCCTATAATAAAGTAGACATAGTTTGGATAGTGGGAGGCAGTTCTGTTTGCAAGGAACCCATAAACAAGCCGGGCCATCTTAGACTATTTGTGACAAGGATCATGCAAGAATTTGAAAGTGATACATTTTTTCCAGAAATTGCTTTGGAAAAATATAAACTTCTCCCAGCATATCCATGTGTTCTTTCTGATGTCCAGGAGGAAAAAGACATTAAGTACAAATCTGAAGTATATGAAAAGAACAATTAATGTGAAAATGTTTTCCGATCTATTTCAAGCCTTTCTCCCCCTGCAAAAAAACTACATATTTTTTGTTGTAGAGACTTCTGTTCACTTTAGATCTATTATTTCTAAGCAATGTACTTTTATTCCCTATTAATCTTCTTTACTAATTTTTATTGGCGTATACTTGCTTCATAATGTTCTGTTAGTTTCTGCTGTAGAGCAAAGTGAATATGCTGCTGCTGCTAAGTCGCTTCAGTCGTGTCTGACTCTGTGCGACCCCACAGACGGCAGCCCACCAGGCTCCCCCATCCCTGGGATTCTCCAGGCAAGAACACTGGAGTGGATTGCCATTTCCTTCTCCAATGCATGAAAGTGAAAAGTGAAAGTGAAGTCACTCAGTCGTGTCCGACTCTTAGCGACCCCATGGACTGCAACCCACCAGGCCCCTCTGTCCATGGGATTTTCCAGGCAAGAGTACTAGAGTGGGGTGCCATTGCCTTCTCCGGTGAATATGCTATACATATACATATACATATAGCCCCTCTTTTCTGGATTTCCTTCCCTTAGATCACCACAGAGCATATAGTAGGGTCTCATGAGTTATCTAGGGACTTCCCCGTAGATCAAATGGTAAAGAATCTGCCTGCGGTGCAGGAGACCCAGGTTCGATCCCTGGGTCAGCCAGATCCCTTGGAGAAGGCAATGGCAATCTGCTCCAGTATTCTTGCCTGGAGAATCCCATGGACAGAGGACCCTGGTGAGCTACAGTCCATGGGGTCGCAGAGTCGGGCACGACTGAGAGACTAATGCACTCATCTGGCTCTTAACACGTACGTTGACGTAAGTAGAATTTTATGAGCTCCTCTGTGGAGTGAAGAATACTGTCCACAGAAAGTCATTTTCATCCTTATCATTTCATGAGCCATTAAGATGGTGATTGAATTACTGAGAGAAAAATTGGAACAATTGATAGTAACAATGCATGACGAGCTTACCCTGTGCTAACTGTTCTGGGCTCTGTGTACATCACCCCACTGGATTCTCTTCACAACCGTGAAATGTAGCCTTCAAAAGGCAAAGTGATTTGCATCAAGTAGACAGAGTAGACAGGTAGACAGAGTCTCAACCCTCAACATCAAAGCAGATGTTATATTATCTTTTGTGTGGACTAACAGTTTGTCAAAATCTTAGTCCTGATTTTGGGGATTCAAGATTTATGGAGCTTCTTAATCCATGTGCTGTTAAGCCTACAATTATTCACTACAGTTACATACTATCAGGGCTTCCCAGGTGGCACTGGTAATAAAGAACCCACCTGTCAGCACAGGAGACATAGAGTGACGTGAGTTTGATTCCTAGGTCAGGAAGATCCCTTGGAGGAGGACATGGCAACTCCCTCCAATATTCTTGCCTGAAAAATTCCGTGGACAGAGGAACCTGGCAGGCTCCAGTTCATAGCCTTGCAAAGAGGCGGACACCACTGAGCAACTTGACACGCACTACGTATGCATATGCTATAAAGGCACCACAAACACCAAATAAGCAAATCCTGAATCACTGCTTCCAGAGGAAATTAAAGGTCAGGTTTTTGTGAGTCTCTGATCACACCATTTTTGTCAACCGATCTATACATAATCTTGTTTCTATGTGCTTCTGTTAAAGATACCCTATTTAGTATATGCTACCGATCCATTAACATTGAACTCCTGGCCAAAAGCACTATAACTTATTCCTGAGTGAAACTGATCTAACATACATGTTTTCCCCATAAGACACTTCACGGCTTTCCAGCACTTAGGAACAACAGATGGCATTACATTTGGGGGAGGGGCATTTTAAAAAGCAAAGTTTCCAACAAAAGCACGATCATGCAAACACACGTGGTGACATACTGTGGCATACTCCCACAGTACGGAGCCCAAACAACGCTCAGGGTATCATCCTGTTTAACCTCAGCTGGGAGTATGTGTATTGAACAAATCAAACTTTTTGCCATTCTGTCTACGATGGTGAATGACTGCCGAACGCTCTGAATATTGATTTTAGGGTTACAAATAAATTGTAGCAAGTTGGCAAATCTGTAATTACAAAATCTATGAATAGTGTAGATTGACTCCCTCCTGACATAGTTATTAAGCTAGTCCAGGCAAAGAAATACTACATTTCAGCAGAAAAATGAAACATTGTTCTTTCAGCCTAAATGTTTGACTGAAAAAAAAAAAAAAACCAAATTATGACTAAATACAATCCTTTCGTTTTTGCTCATTTAAGTTCTCTGAGTCCAAAGGTACAACTCTTGGTTTATAGCATTGTTTCATATAGAAGGGGAGTTTTACAAAGATTATTTATTTTCAGAGTTTCTAAATTTAACCTTAACTAACTTCTTAAAAATCTTGCCTGTTAGGAGAAGAGCTCATTAAACAAAAGATTCTACAAGTGTAATACTTGATTTTTTAAATTCTTTTCTGAGTTTCTTTCAAATGCTTCTGGATGACTGCTTTTCCATTTAGTCAAGAATAATATCATCACCTATTTCAACTGGGTGGAATACAGCTGCTTAGAAATCTCATGGAGACTACCAGATTCAATCTATTCCAAAAAAAGAGAGAGGCAGAATCAAGTGCAGGATATTTAATTAACTTCTCACCTAACACACATAATAGCTTTTAGAAAACTGTGGAAAATGAAAATCAAGATGTTAAGAATCAGAGACAGTATCCCTGAAGTTTTTCCTTCTCCAGGGCTTTTCTTTGTAATGAATGATTGGTAAGCACTTGGCTAGTAATGGTGATTTATGGAGAAGAGGATGCTTGCCTTTCCTCTGATGGACATGGTGGAACATGCTCTGACCGCTGCCTAAAGGCTAAAGTCAATCTTTTAACATGGCTTTCAAGGATTTCCATGATTTGGACCCAGTTTTCCTTACATTGTTATCTTCCACCCCTGTATTATTCAGAATCTCTGTCCCAGCCAAGCAGGTATTTTATATAGATAAATAATGAGGCATGAAACATAACCATTAATCTAGAGTCTAGTTGAGAAGGTAAGACTAACATTCATAGAAGTGAAAGATGTCAGGGGGTTATATAAGAGTCATTGGTGTGATATAGACTGTAGAGTTTATATGAGCTTGAAGTTGAAAGAGGGAGGGAGGGAGAGAGAGAGAGATAGGAACTGGATTGGTCAGGGAAAGTGATTTCAAAATTGTTCTTGAAGAATAGTGAGAATTTTTGCTTGTGGGAATGCAGTTGTTGGTGCTGGAACTGTAAGCAAACCAACCTGACTGGCAAGGGCAGTTCATGTTAAAGAGCAGGAAAGTTATGTTTAAGTTAAGTCACTCACGACTCTTTACGACCCTGTGGACTGTAGCCCACCAGGCTCCCCTGTCCATGGGGTTCTCCAGGCAAGAATACTGGAGTGGATTGCCATTTCCTTCTCCAGGGGATCTTCCCGACCGAGGGATTGAACCCAGGTCTCCCGCATCGCAGGCAGACGCTTTAATCAACCTCTGAGCCACCAGGGAAGCCCCGTTAAAGAGCAGGAGGAGGAAACAAATTTGTAGAATCAGGAGGAATTGGGTTGAGATAGGCAAATTAAAATAGGTAGAAGCACTGAAATTGCGTGAAGTAGAAAACAAAAATAGGTAGACACCTTGAAATTCAGTGAAGCAGAGAAGAGACAGACAATGAAGCCTTTTAAGAAAGCATGCCAATAAACCAGTTTGCCTTAAACTGTGGGTGACTGAAATATACACTTACCAATGTTTTTTGCCTCTGTAACAGGGATTCTGTTCAACGTTGATCCAGCTTTCAACAAAGTTTATAGAATGTCTGTTATGTGCTAGACATTTTGGAAAGTGATAGATCTATTAGGAGTGGACAAGGTCAAAATGAATTTCAAAATGGTCCTTTGGTTTTTTATTAATATTCATTTTCATTATGTTTTTCTCTTTTGACCCAATAACTCTCATATGGAAAAGTGAAAGTTGCTTAGTAGTGTCCAACTCTTTGTGACCCCATGGACTTCTCCAGCCCAGAGTAGGTAGCCTTTCCCTTCTCCATGGGATCTTTCCAACCCAGGGATCAAACCCAGGTCTCCTGCATTGCAGGCAGATTCTTTACCAGCTGAGCCACAAGGGAAGCCCAAGAATACTGGAGTGGGTAGCCTATCCCTTCTGCAGCAGATCTTCCTGACCCAGGAATCAAACTGGAGTCTCCTGCATTGCAGGCAGATTCTTTACTAACTGAGCTATCAGGGAAGCTCTTCATATGGAAATGTTTTCAGTAAATATGACACTTTCACCTTTCTGAATTCATAAACAAGTTTGTGTTTAATTTAGCCTTCCAAGAAGTTGGCATTTAAAGACATAGCGCTCTCCAAACTGGTAGGAGCCCCTTAGCAGTGCACTCAATACCCTGTGCTTCTCCTTATTTCTATTCGGATGTAGCTCACTCTTGTCATAGCTACCTTCTTGGCATCTGCTGTCAACCTACTCCAACTGCAGCACCCTGAAGTTACCTACAAACCTTTAAGTTGTGAACTTTCAAAGATGGAAACATACCCCTAAACGTCAGCTGCTGTACTGTTCTACTCTACTTCTCAAGGTACTCTACTGTAAGATTAAAAATGTTTTTTTTTGTGTGTTTGTTTCATAGTATTTGTGTGAAAAATATTATAACTCTATTACAGTACGTACCCTATAAGCGATTGTGTTAGTTGGGTACCTAGGCTAACTTTGTTGGGTTTATGAACAAATTGGACTTACCAACGAGCTCTTGGAACAGAACTAGTTCGTATGTAGGGGACTTACTGTGGATCGTAAGTACTCTGGGACAGAGTCTTCCTCCATCTCTGTATCACCACTATAGGTACTCAATAAATGTTTAAATAAAATGAGTGAATGAATGCATGAAAGTGAATTTTCCTTATCTGGATTTGTCTTTGTTTTTCATTTGGGTCAAGTTTTTAAGAGAGAAAGTATATGCCTAGTTCAAGGGAGAAAGATAAGTTCCATTTTTATCTTTACATATGAGATAACATTTTTTCAATATGTGTTTGGTTGTTCCTTTCAGACTAACTGGAATGAGGTGATTTAAAAATGGATATCTTGCCTTAAGGTGATTTAAAAATGACAAACCTCAAGCAGTTTTTTCTTTTCCTTAGTGGCTATAATATTAACCCACCCCATAAATCTCAACCGTTGGTTCTGCCTTAATGCCACAGGTATTTCGATAATACAGACTGTTCGGTACATTATCAGGTAGCTATTAATAAGAACAAAGTGGATTAAACTGTAGGCATCTTCTTGGAGACTTTTAACTCTGAGGTTTGGATTTAAAACACTTTGGATGTCACCATGAGACTTGTTACTTACAATTCATTGTCTATAATTCCCCCTGGCAGCTTTGCAAAACAAATCTTGGAAAGCGCCTAGAGAAAGCCATTCTTCCTAGAAAACTTGGAAGCCCTTTTAATTCAGTCTGGATGCCAAAGACAGTGAATGAAAGTTTTTGTCTTGTTTGGGTATTTTCCTGCTGCTTTGCTCATTCTTTAATTTTTTAATTGATTGTTTATTCATTCTAAGTTTTCAAAAAAAACAGCAAATATCCTAGGTTTTTAAACATCACTGTACTCTGATACTGGGAAAGACTGGAGGCAAAAGGAGAAAGGGGTGGCAGAGGATGAGATAGTTAGATAATATCACTGACTCAGTGGACATCAGTTTACGCAAACTCCAGGAGATAGTGGAGCTCAGAGAAGCCTGGCTAGCTATAGATCATGGCATCGCAGAGTCTGACATGACTTAGCAACTGAATTAAGTACTCTATAGCTATAGGAATACCTCATTCAAACTCTAGGTGGCGCCCCACAGTAAGCCTGGGAGGGGAAGGAAGGAGCTGGCAGATTGGAGTAAGAACCCC
This sequence comes from Cervus elaphus, assembly GCF_910594005.1. NCBI lineage: Eukaryota > Metazoa > Chordata > Mammalia > Artiodactyla > Cervidae > Cervus > Cervus elaphus. The sequence continues at coordinate 46,522,934 of NC_057817.1, read as the reverse complement.
ATAATATCCAGGGGTGTAGAGTAGGGCAGGGCAGGACATGTGCTTGAGTTTCGTTTAGAAAAAAACATATGCCATCTTGTAATATAATTTACTTCCAGATTTCTATTTGTGGAAGATGGTATGAAAATATCCAAATTTGTTCAACACCACCCCTCTTACCTCCTGTATTAGAGAGAGGTCCTTTATCTTCTTTACAACTGTAACTACTAAACTGTAACTATTAAAGTATTAATTATTTGTTTAATATCTTCCCTCTTTGGACGATAAATTGCCTTTAATGGTGGTGGTGGTTGGGGGGGGGGGGGTGGAGGAGACCTGGCTACTTTGTTCATTGCTAGTACCCTGGTACCCAACCCAACACCTGGCAGATTGTGGGCACTCAAAAAATATCTTCTTTTGTTTGCATATGTGTCTGCTGGTTTTTGCTTGTTCTTTCATTAGGTTTTTTATTTATCCATTCCTTTATCTCCACCCTTTTCCTTCCCACATCAGCCTGCCCTTATCTTCTATTCCCCCCCACGCCCCACCCCCCCATTTCCACCCCGCCCAATCCTCCAACCTCCCTCCTTCCCATTCATCATGAATGTCAAAAGTTAGCAAGCATTAAACTAAATATATGAAAGCCATCTTCAAATAGTCCGACCTTCAGGATCCAGGGAAAGAATATTTCAAGCTGAGGAAAAGGCAGCCTTGTCCTCATAGAAGAGAAAGTGTGCCCGGCCCGCAATCATCTCCCCTGGCGCAGTGGCTTTCCCGAGCAGAGGCCGCTCCTCCTGGATTGGACAGCTGCTGGCAGGAGATCCACACAGCCCTTCCCTCTGAATGGTCTGGACTGGGGACAATTGGCTGGAATCGTAAGTGGCTTCTTGGCTCACCCCAGCGGTACTTCACTTTCATAAACGGCCCGTTTCTGGAGTTGCAAGGTTCCAGCACATGGGGATTTCCCTTTGTTAGAGCCTGACCTGCAGAGCTGCGTTTCCAAGCCAAGGCTGTTGTGTCTGCCTCTTAAAGGCAAAGAGAAAGAAAGAAAGAAAGAAAGGGAGGGAGAGAGAGGAAGAAAAAGAAAGTGGAGGGGGGAGGGAGGGAGTGGGTGGAAGGGAAGGGGGGAAGGGGCAGGGCAGAAAAATAAGGAAAGAAAGAAGTAAAATTTTGGAGACAAGTGATTGTTATTCACAGACACTTAACTTGCTATTTGTTAAAATATATTTTAAAGTCACTGTAAATGGGGACTTCCCTGGTGGTCCAGTAGCTAAGACTCTGAGCTCCCAATGCAGGGGTCCCTGGTTCAATCCCACATGTCAAAACTAAGACCCAGCACAGTCAAATATATGAATAAAAAAAAAGAAAACAGTTAATGTAAACTGAAAAACATTATTGTAATATCAGTGTATCCTCTCTGTTCCCCCACTGAAGTGGATGTGAGTGGAGAGACAAGCTTCTGGAAGAATTTGTGCCCTGCATCCTTACATCATTACCCACCGTGGAGACAGAACACAGGGCTAGAGAGGAACCTCACGTCCTAGATGTAAACCCCTCACTGTGCAGGTCAAGATTCAATGGGGCTCTGAGGTTAGGGACTTGCTCAGAGCCGCTCAACTCGGGAGTCAGGGCCACATCTCGGGTCTTCTGAGAGTTCTGGGCCCTTTCTGCTCCATGGGCTGTGGGTTTTGTTTCAGTTACAATGAGTTTGAAACAGACCATCCACCATACATGTATTTCCTCAACTCATTCTACCATGTGAAACCTCACAGGGAACCCAACTTCCAAAGGCAAAGGAAAAATGGTGTCTCCTTTAGAAAATGCTCAAAAAGACAGGAAACTTGATAGCATAGAAATGTCACATTACCCTGCGAGTAGGAACCATCATGATTGTGTGAGTCCTAAAGAAATAAAGAAACAGATTCCAGTTAATTCCACACATAGCATGTGCTTTTGAAAAAAAGGAATTGAAAAATATTTTCCAAACATTCTCACGTAGATTGAATGAATCTGTCCTTTGTAACCTGAAAGTGATTTACCCTTGTGAAATCATTTGTGCAAATCTGCCAACGATATGAATGATTTTGTTTGTCTACTGTCTCAAAATAATTGATCTTACAGACATGAGGCTAATTAAAATAGCCAGGCTCTTTGCAGAAAATCCACGAGCCCTCTTCATTGTGCTTTAGAGGTCAAGAAAGCAACTCTTGTGGAAGAGTGTAGAAAACACTTCAATCTATTAAGATAAAGCCAAAGAATGTGTTTTTAATGCATTGATAAAAAATACATAAAAATATTTGGTATTTTTAATCAGTCTCCAACTTACTCAAGGGTCATATCCCAAAACTTAGTGGGTAAATGGGTTGTCTGGAATTCAGAGTGCATTTTCCCATAGAAACAATGTCACCCAGAGGAGTTAGTTCCCAGACTACCCTCTGAATGTTTTTTAACTCATAGTGTAGCAGACTGTTGGAGATTTTTAAATGATCATTTAAAATTGAATATTCGCAACTAATCGGCACGAAGGTAATTGATTGATTTACACCTTAGTTTAAATGCTGACATCTAGGAAGATTCACTTCAGTTCTAGATTTCTGAGATAATAGATGGAGACTTTTGAGACATTCCTGTAGAAGCCTTTGGGATACCTTCAAAACTCTAAAGATAGATGCTAGACCTCTACTTGCCTAATGCCATCTGATCATGTATGACAAAAGGAGAAGGGACTTCCCTGGTGGCCCAGTGGTTAAGACTCCACCTTCCAATGCAGGAGGCACAGGTTCAATCCCTGGTCAGGATAACTAAGGTCTTACATGCTGCAGGGTGCGGCCAAAAAAGTAAATAAAAGTTTAAAAATAGAGATATAAGATAAAAATGAAAGTAAACTTTTGGGGGGAAAAGGGAGAGGGGAACAGAGAGATCTCTGGCCCCCATTCAACTTCCACCATCACAAAAGTAACAGGACAAGAAATGGGAAAGGAGGAAAGGAGAAGAGAGGCTAAGACGCTGTGCACAGAGGGTGCGCACCTCAGCAGTGAATGAGGAGCGGTGAGAGATGTCCTGTCGGGAAGTAAGGTACACACAGCAGAGGGGAAGGAAGGGAATGTTGGTCTAAGAGCTTTCTGTGTTGTTCTTAAGATGGCAGTGCTGGCCCTGGGCCTCTGTGCGACTGTCCAGAAAGTTCAGAAGGGAAAAGGACCATGTTAGGGGTAGTCTGTTTGTGATTGTACACCCTGGTGCTGAGGATATTTGGCAAATAGATGTTCATTCTCCAGGGGCAAGAATTATCTAACTTAGGAAGAATTGGCCTCCCAGTTTGAATCTGTCCACATCTACTGAAGATCTGAGTGTTCCAAGAACTGGGGACTGAGAACCAACTGCAGAAATTATTATACCTGTTACCTTCTGGAGCTACTCATAGCTAACATTTATGATTTGTTTTTACTCATGTAATCTTCACAATGACCCTAAAGAGCAGGTGTTATTATTACCCCATTTTACAGTTAAAGAAACAGAAATAGAGAAGATAAGTAAATAGCCCGTGGTCAAATGGTTAGTTATTGGAAGGACTGATGCTGAAGCTGAAACTCCAATACTTTGGCCACCTCATGCGAAGAGTTGACTCATTGGAAAAGACCCTGATGCAGGGAGGGATTGGGGGCAGGAGGAGAAGGGGACGACTGAGGATGAGATGGCTGAATGGCATCACCGACTCGATGGGCATGAGTTTGAGTAGGCTCCGGGAGTTGGTAATGGACAGGGAGGCCTGGCATGCTGCAATTCATGGGGTCGCAAAGAGTCGGACACGACTGAGTGACTGAACTGAACTGAACTGAAATGGTTAGTAAGTTGGTGGCTGGTGTTTGAATCCGGGTCATCAGAATATGGAGCTTACACTCATTACAACCATGCTACCCTCTGCTCCTCTGGTCAATGTTTTCATCTCTTTGTGGTATTTGCTTCTGCCCTGATTCCATCTAGATTTTGGAATGACTCAGAAAAGTGGCTGTGTGTAAAGGCTGGAGATGGAAGAGGCATTCAAGGTCAGGCTTTTAGGCTCCGTTAAAATTCTATAGCTTCTGTGAAGAAAGTTGCATTCCCACAGAGAACATGTCAGACTTGGGAAAAAAAAAATTATGACAAAAGGTCTCCAAAAGGACTTCTGAATCTTGGGTTTTATCTCATTCCACAAGTCAAAAGTCAGCTTCCTAAATCAAAGAATAAAACCAAGGACATCTTTATCAAGTATTGCTTTGACATCACTCCCCTTTGTATATACCAGACAGACACTCCCATTATCTCTTTAAATAATTTTTCAACACTTCTGAACTTTGCCTTGGAGACCTTCCTTTGAATGAATTTACCTCCCTAGACATACTAGCTCATATTTTTTTTTTTACTTCAACCTGGCAAAAGTTATTATCCCTCATAAAACTTTACCCTCTCTCTCTCCTCTAAGCCATCACATAAACCATTCCCCCTGATTATACATGCCTCTTCTCAAGCCATATTCGTTCACTGTCAAATTTCCATGGAGGTTAATCTACTAATGAGACTTTAAGTGGACTCTTGGGGCAGAGTATGTGCAGAGTGGATGGAGCTTGGGCTCAGAATCAGCCAATGCAGGTTCAAATCCCAGTTCTGCTGTGTACGAGATGTGCCATGTGGGCAAGTGATTGTGGTGCTGGTGATTTAGTCGCTAAGTTGTGTGACTTTCTGCAATCCCACGGACTGTAGCCCGCCAGGCTCCTCTGTCCGTCGGATTTCCTAGGCAAGAATACTGGAGTCAGCTGCCATTTCCTTCTCCAGGGGATCTTCCCAACCTGCATTGGCAGGCAGATTCTTTACCGCTGAGCTCCCCCCCCCCCCCCCGCCCAGGAAGCCCGGAGCAGGTGATTGAGCCTTTCTAATTCACTGTTTTCTCACCTGTAAAATGAATGGGATACTTCTTGTACTGGCATAACCGTTGTTCTGAGAGTTGAATGAGATATTACCTATAAAGAACTTAATTCTGGGTAAACATCATAAAATTGAATGAATGCTAACTCCCATTTATGACAGTTCTTTTGGAGGGCAAAATAATTGGAGATGCATACGAAGATGGATACAAAGAGACATTCAGCCCAGCATTTTTACAAGAGTAAAAAATTAAAAGCAATTTTTGCCCAATTCAATTTGCAATTGAATACGTGGTGCTAGAGGTGATGGAATGCAGGAGATGGGAGATGCGGGGTCAGTCCCTGGGTCGGGAAGATCCTCTGGAGGAGGGCGTGGCAACCCACACCAGTATTCTTGCCTGGAGAATCCCATGGACAGAGGACCCTAGCTGGCTACAGTCTATAGTGTCGCAAAGAGTCAGACACGACTCAAGTGGCTTAATACTAGCACTAGCTGAATATACAAATCGTCGGAAGTCATGTTCTGAATACTAGGATCTACTCAGACTATAATGGTGAGTTTAAAAAAAAAATTAACCTTAAAACCTGTGGAATATGGTGTTGGAGGGGAATGTATCCTTAGAAAAAAGATTGGATATACTTAGAAAAAAGACTGGAAGACTATGGAAAAGTAAACTACGATCACCTCCGCAGAGATAATGTATATGAAGTGTGGGTGGGTACTGGGATTATGGGGGATTTTTTTTTTTTTTTAACATTTTGTACTTTTCAAATTTTTGTACTTTTTAAATTTTGTACCTTTTTCATTAGAAAAATTATATGCTATTGAAAAATACTGTATATGTTTTAGCCCTCTTCAGTGATCTCCTCCTGGTTCTAATTCTTTCAGACGTCCAGCTCATCCCCTTCCTTGACTGCCCTTCTCACTCTCCACAGATGTATGTGTCCTCTGCACAGCTGCATTTGGTTTTAAGTATTTGGCAGAGTCTGTGGTTGGTGCTTCGATATATTTATGTGGGTTCTCTCTCCCTCATCAGACTACATTTTCACCAGAGTATATTCCCTGTAATTGTGCACAGTGATGTGGAAGCTCTTTGTCCCAAATGCCAACTAATTGAGGTCACTGTAACTAATTCAGGGAGAAAAACAAATGTTTAAATTGCTTCATTATTAGCACTAACATTTATTGGGAGCTGGGGTCCGAGTGTGAGGAATGGAGGGGCTTATAGACCAGTTGTAAATCAGGCCTATGTCTGGAGACAACGTTATATATTTATGCAAGTACCTCATTTCCTCCCAAAGCACAGAAATATAATGTTCCCAACGCCCATTGCATTGAGCAGGGGGTGACATGACTAGTTCTGACCAATAGAAGGAGAAGAGAAGCGGTAGTATACATACTTGCAGGCCCTAAATAATTTTGTGATTTCTTCATGAAATCCTACTTCCCTTGCTGTCTGCTGGCTGGACAGTGCCAGGGTGACCTTGAAGGCTGGATAGACCAGGCCTCCACTACAATATGATGGAGCCACAAGACGGAAAGGACCTGGGTCCCTGAGCTTCTGCTTACAGGCAAACCACCCAAGAGAACTACCTGAACAGAAACACCTGAAATGAACAGTGCTGGGGAGAAAGCTAAGATTCTTAATTATATAACAGCAATGAGATTTGAAGATCATTTGTTTCTGCAATAACCCTAGCCCAACTTACAATAGAAAATCATTTATAAATAGTAAGTAATTCAAGATAATATATTCTAGGTGTCAAACAGTAGGCTATTTTTTTTTTTTTAATTTGCCTAAAGCTTTACTTTTCCACAAGACCCTTTCTTCAGTTCTCTTAGAAATCTTGGGGAGTGGTAATATAATTATCATTGTATCATGATTTAAGAAGTTGAACTTCATCCTTTGACATAAGCAAAAACCAAGATTTTTCTGACTTCAAATATTGTGCCCTTTCCTCTACTGCATATGGCTCTTTGCCTCTGTGCATAAACATGGCTAGAGTTCATAGCAGTGACTAGTGATTTAATTACTTATACAAAAGGAGATACTTTGCTTAAATTGTTTAGGCAGTATTTCTCAAACTTTGGTTCTACAAGAAATTAATACGTGTCCCCAAAAATAAGAGCTTCTAGGACAAATGAGTTTGGGAAACACTGGGTTAAATAAATGTGACCAAGAGTGTTCTATATGCTGACAAGCTCTCAGAGTCTGTAACTTGTGATTCAGAAGCTCACATGGAGGTTGTATGCCATGTATCCGCTTACGTATGGCTATGGAACTCTCACGGTGCAGACGTCACCGGGAGCAGAGACCGCCCAAACATCCCCCATTTCTCCACCTGCTTCCACTTTCATCTGTTCACCTTCTCTCAGAGTTTGTTTCTTAGTGAGTGTTGGGGACAACAAAATTCTTGAATAAGCCCATTTAACCAAGACCAAAGGTAACTCCGAGGGGATTTTTCAAAGGCTTTTTTTTTTTTAAGTTTATTTCAAATAAGAACAGGGCACATGCATTGAAACTGGAAGACTGAAAATACAAATAAGGCTTCCCTGGCGGCTCAGTGGTAAAGAGTCTGCTCGCCAATGCAGGAGACCCCGGTTCGATCCCTGATCTGGGAAGATCCCACATGCCGCAGAGCAGCCAAGCCTGTGCACTACAATGATTGTGCTCTAGGGCCCGGGAGCCACAACGACTGAAGCTGGAGGGCCCGACAGCCCGGGTGCTGCAAGGGAAGCCCCCCCAAGGAGAAAGCTGAGCACCACGGCTACAGAGGAGCCCCCACTTGCCACAACTAGAGGGAAGCCCACGCCGCAATGAAGCACCACTTTAGCTAACAAATGGAATAAAAATAAATAAAACGAAAATAAATAAAAGGAAAAATTTAAAAAGAAAAATACAAATAAACAGTAGAAAGAGATGCAAATCAACCCACTTCTATTCAACCCCACCAGCACAGTCAACCTTTGACAGTCACTACCACCAGGGGCTGCTGAGGGAGTGGGGAGTGGGATTCGAGGAAGGATTAGATAATTTTATGAGGGTGACTAGCATTTAAAAGTCTGTGAGCGAGAACAAAAAAGATACAAGGAAATGAAGTCTCCTGTTTCAGGATGTAAATTGATCACATGTGGAGGGAGGGGCAAGAAGGAATTCCCACCTCACGGTCCAGGGTGGGAATATTACGCAATGGGCCAGGTGCAATAATCTTGACTTTCCCTCTTTATTTTCCTTTTCCTTTTCTCTAGTACATCTGATTCTGGCTAAACAGGAGGTGGGGATGTTAGCCCTGACAAACAGCGATTTGATTCCACAGGGCAACTCCTATTGAAAGTCAAGATAACATAAATATTTTCGATTCTTCAAGTTGAACCCAGACTAAGTATTTTGTTTTGTGGGTGATCTCTCTGTTCTTTTATTAAAAGAAGATTATTTTATGAGAGCTAAGAATATTTGCACTCCTAGCATGTGGAGAATTTAAAATTCCCAACCAACACTTTGTTCAAGCAAATAAAAAGGATAGCAGAGTTTCTGAAAGGTAAGTTATCATCTTAATTAGCTGAGACTCTTGAGCAGAGATGAACCCAATCTTGAAGTACTGGCTATTTCAAAGTAGACCTTTCATCTTAAGCAGGAAAATAAAATGTGTTTTTGAGCTGCAGTATTTGGAGCTTGGTCATGATTAAAAGTCCTGGAGGAGGAGATGGCAGATTTTATTGGGCTGGGCGGGTTTTCACCCATCATCTCTCTATGGGAAATTTCATGAAAATATTCAACTCCAATGTCCAATGAAAAACATTTGGGCCCCAGGGAATCAGTGAAAGCTAACTTTTATAGAGTGAATCCCATCTGGGACCAGAAGAATTAAGAAAGAGAGGAACAGCATACCAGTCACATGGTACAAAAGTTAGTCTTTCAGCTTATAATCAGTCAGTTCCTCAGTGTTATGGTTTTCTTGATTAAAGCTACAATACAGAATCAATCAGATGAGGGGTGGTAGATTTTCACTGCAGGACCGTGTTGAATTTCCCCCCAAGTCTGAACTATGTGGTTGTGTGACAGTCCTGCATCCTAGTAAGAACTCTATCTTTTGTGTCAGGAGGGATATTTCCCCTGGATACCCAGCGGTCTTTCTAAACTTATGGCAACGGCAGACCCTGTTGTCTCTCTCAGCAGTCTCCAACCTTTCTGGCATCAAGGACTGTTTTCATAGAAGACAATACTTCCATGGACTGAGGAGGGAGGGGATGGTTTGGGCATGATTCAAGAGAATCACATTTATTGTGTACTTTATTTCTATTATTGTTAAACTATGATATATAATGAAATAATTTTATAGCTCACCACAATGCAGAATCAGTGGGGGCCCTGAGCTTGTTTTCCTGAGCTCAAGGGGTAATTCGAGTGATGGGGAGTGGCTGTAAATACAGATGAAGCTTCACTCCCTCGCCTGATGCTCACCTCCTGCTGTGTGACCCAGTTCCTAATAGGCCAAGGCGGGGTGGGGTGGTGGTTGGGGACCCCTGGTCTGTATAACTCCGCTCATGCCTTCTTCCTTAGCAGAGCCTATTTCCCATGATAAAAACATCAAGTTCCAGATGGGCATAAAATGCTCTAGCTATATCACGTACCTAAGGCTGGCTGCATGACTCAGTTCTGGCCATTTCTGGCTTGGAGGATTCTAGGAAATGTTTTTCCTTTTTGATAAAAGGAGAGAGAAATGGGAGGAGAGTTTTGTTTGCTTGTTTTTTTGCTTTTTTTCCCCTGCCACTTCTTTTTCTCTTTGATGTAACTGTGAAAGAATATGATGTTGCTGTTTTGTGATCCTGACATGACAAGCCTGAGGATCAAAGATGCCTCAATGGGATGGACCAGATGAAAGGGCAGGAACATCTTGATGTGACTGGATCACTTGAGTCACTGTTACAATCCTTCATCAGGTACCTCTTGATTTTTTGTGGAAGTCATTTTCAGATGGATATTCTATTAAAATCCAAAGTCTTCTAATTAAATACATCCAGTGAAAAGGTGGCCTTATGTTCCAAAAGAGCACAGAACCCTGAAAAAAAAAAATGTGGTCTGTAGCTTCTGGTCATCTTGAATCTCTGGTATTCATAGATGTAGTTTAATTCCTCCTGGAAAAAGCAGACCAGAACTTGCTTGACTCTGATCTGAGAATTCACTGGCTAATCTTGGCAGAGCCTAAGGCCATGAACACTCTGATTATTACTGAGGAAACAAGAATTACTGATGTTACAATTCAATGAGAAAGGAAAGGAGGATTTACTCCCTATTTCAGACAATGTTTCTTTATCTCTTTTCTCATTTTCCTTAATCTTACCTTTCCTTTGTTTTTCACTTTGACTTCAGAGAACTTCTACATTTTTATTTTGTCAATTCTGAAGTTACTTACTTCTTCAATATGGTAAAGCAATAAAAAGAAAGCTGGCTGATTGACTCAGAACAGTGCCAAAAATGTATATATGGAATGTTAGGACATGCTCTATTGAATAAGCAGAAATTTAGTTAATCTCCAATGGAGTCCCAGTCTCCCCGCTCCTCACCACCATCGCTGCCCAACTTTTATATCCTCTACTCCTAGTAACTAAGTAACTTGCCAGACTGGAATATCTTCCACTCTGCATACTGTAAATTAAAAATCTAAACTATTATTACAAAACAGTATAACCCAATGCCCTGGATTCTGCTCTAGGGAACATATCCATCCAAAAATTTGTGTTTCAAAAGTTCCTGTCCTTATTTCTAGTCTTGAGGAGTTTGATTTTCATTATAGATGAGCAGGGAATTATGCTGTATCTATATTCTGCAATTTAATTAACTTGAAGATAAACACTTTTCTCTATTGCATCTATTGGATTCTTGATTAATACTAACACCATCCTGAGCTCAAAGATCAGACAGAGCTGATTAGTAACCAAGGCATTCAAATTTCAGTATGAAATTAATGCATAGGAAATTCAGTTTTTGTGGGATTCAGAAATTTAGCATTCCACATGAAATGTGGAAGAGCAAATCAAAGCCTGCCAGCAAAGTTTTGTTTGCAAATGCTGTGCGTCTGCTGGGTCCTATAAAAGGTGCTTCATGTGTGAGGGACTTGATATGATTTATGTTATGTGTTTTTGGTTTTGTTGGTTGCTTTTGTTTTGTTTTGTCTGAAGGCCCTTTTTTTTTGCTTTTGTTTCTCAGAAGAAAGAGGGGTTTGCCTGAAAAGCAGCAAGCATGGTTTTGCTTAGCATGACATGCTCTTGGCAGCCAAGTGTGTGCCAGTCAATGACTGCTCTTTCTTTTCAGGTCCTCGTTTGCCAAGCATCTCCTTTCTTCTGTATTACGCAGGCATGGCCAAACATAGCCACTGCTCAAAGTGTGGAGAAATCTTCGTGGCTCCCATTAAACAGAGGGAGCAACACTCAGGGATTCAACGATGAAGCCTCCATTAGCTGGACTGCTCAGAACTCTCACCATGATTTCTCATTCCTTACCTATAAAGATTATACTGACAATCAGGAAGTTTTCTGGGTCTATCTCCTCTGCTACTAAGTACAGGTGGTATTAATGTAACCTGTCCTCACAATGTTGTAGGAAGAAATCATTATTTAAAATAATTATAAAAATATGCTCAATACCAATTGTTATTAAAGAATGGCAAATTAAAACAACAAAATACCAGGAACTCCCATTCACTTCTGGTGAAAATACAAAATGGTATCACCATTTTGGAAGACAGTTTGATGGTTTCTTACAAAATTAAACATATCCTTACCATATCATCCAGGCATTCTGCTCCCTGGTATTTATTTAAAGGAGTTGAAAATTTACATGCACACAAAAACCTGTTCATGGATGTTCATAGCAGCTTTATCCATAATTGTCAAAACTTGTAACCAATCAAGATGTCCCTCAGTAGGTGAATGGATAAACTGGTATTACCCATATGTGCGCATTCACTCAGTTGTGTCTGATTCTTTGAGATCCCATGGACTGTAGGCCCCCAGGGTCCTCTGTCCATGAAATTTTCCAGGCAAGAATACTGGAGTGGGTTGCCATTTCCTTCTCTGATTACACAGACAATGGGATATTATTCAATGCTAAAAAGAAATGAGCTATCAAGCCATGAGAAGACATGGAGAAACCTTAAGGGCATAATATTGAATGAAAGAAGCTAATCTGAAAAGGCTGTGTATTGTGTGATTCTGACTATATGACATTCTGGAGAGGAATGGAGGGAGTATTATGGAGGGAGTAAAAAGATCAGTGACTGCCAGGGGCTTCAGGGGAGGGAAGGAGAGATTAATAGGTGGAGCACAGGGGATTTTTAAGGTAGTGAAACTCTTTTGTATGATACTGTAAGGATGAATACACATCATTATACATTTGTCAAAAGTGATACAATGTAACTAATGCATAACTAAAGAGTCATGCATAATAAACTGCAAATTTTTGTTGCTAATGATGTATCAATGTTGTTTCAAAGACTGTAACAAAATAGAGTGTAGTATGTTAATGGTCACAGAGCTTGAGCATGGGGTAAGGGTTATGTGGGAACCCTGTACCTGCAGCTCAATTTTGCTATGCACCAACATAGTTTTTAAAAAATAAAATCTAAAATTGAAAATAAATTTGAAAGCCAAAATCATTATACAGTAGGAAGTGGGTATAATTATATAATAACCATTTATAAATGAATAAAGCATGCAATCAACAATGACTGCAAGTTTTAGGATTATACCTGACAGAAAACAACAACAAAATCTTAGAAAAGATAAGAGAATATTTCTCTCTTATGTAAAATAAGAATAGACGTTGGCAGTCCTGGGCTGGAGTGGTGACGCCATAAAGACTTTGTAGACCAAGCCTTCTGGCTTTGCTGAGGCTCTCACACCAGCATTTAACTACTATCCCATGGCCTGACATGGTTGCCGAAGCTCCGGCCATTACATCTGCCTTCCAAGAAGCAGAGAATGAGAAAGCAGAGTAGAAGACGTGCTTCCTCCCTTTCAAGGAGACTTATGGACGTTTTATATTATCCTTCTGTTTCAATCTCATTGGTCAGGCACTTAGACAAATGGCTACACTAATTCATCAGGGAGTCCAGCAAATTTTTAGCTATTTCATTTATATTGAATTAAAGAAAAAAAAAAATAGAGAGAAGCCTGGCTAAAACTCAGGGCTCTTTTTCTACATAATGTTGAAGAACAGGATGTTGGAGAAGGCAGCTAGCAGTCTGAGACACCAAGCAACAGTTGCTATGTTGAAAATACAGTGCTCAATGCAGAGGATGCAAAGACATTAGATCAACAGGGGAAATAAACATGTAAGCACATAGATGTCACATATGGCAGCAATTTGTTAATGACACAAACGTTTCAGAAGAGGACGTGAGCATGCCCAGCTGGGATGATCAGAGAAGGCCACCTAGAGGGAGGATATTTTATAGGGACCTAGAGGATGAAGACAATTTGAATAGTAAGAGGGGAGACAGAGGGCAAAGCTGGTACAAAGATGGCAGGAGAAAAGGCACATTTTTGATAATGAGGCCCATGCAAGACATTGTCATATACCATGTTAAGCACAGGAACAAAAATTTCCCAGGCCAGGAGAAATGGATGTCTGCAGTTTGGGCACATACCCTGATGACATCAGTTTCTCTCTTCACAAACTGTCCATCATCCCCATGAAGTGGGGAGTGAGGAAGAATTTCATTCAACAACACACACTTTGAGTGTCTCAGGCACTTTTTTTGTATTTATGATAAAACACCCAAATATATATCCAAGTGGGATTACCAGCCTGGGTTGGATCCAAGAGACTTTGGTTAACAGAACTATTTCTCATCATAAATCCCCAAACAAGTTGAGTTTTTCACTTCCTCTCCTAATCTGCTATGGAGCACAGCTGAGGGGGCTTGAAGTCATCTACTTTTTGGCAGTGGCTACGATTCCAAGATGATGGAACGATTCTTTTCCATATACATCATTATTATTTCTAGTATAAATATTTATGAAGCACTCACTGTGCAATAGAAAAGAACTCCTGCTTGGTGGTCTTCCCAGCTGAACAAAACAAACATGAGTAAAGGCCAAGGGAAGAGGTGGGAAGAGAACCTCAGCTGGTGGGAAACAATAGGAATCGATTCCTCACCCACCAGCTTTTATTCACATCGGATGTTATTTGGACGTGGCCGCCATATTTCAGATGTGTAAATGAAGCGTGTTTTTTATTGGTTTAACATACACTTAGACAGGGCTTGACATGTGCCGTGAACTGTTCTAAGTTTTTTACAAATATTATTTCATTTGATCTTTGTGAAATAGGCACTATTTATTATCCCATTCACCGATGAGGAAACTGAGGCATAGAGGACTTTGCCCAAGGTCCCTGAGCCATAAGGTTCTAAAGCAAAACTGTCCAATAGAACTTTCTGTGATACCAGAAGTATTGAATATTGGCACTGCCCAGCTGGATAATCCCTGGCTCCATGTGGCTACTGAACACTTGAAATGTGGCTAGGGTGATTAAGAAACTGAATTTTTAATTTTATTTCATTTTAACCTTGTTGACATTTAAATAGCCACATGTGGCTAGTGGCCACTATGATCGGCACAGCAGCTGAAGTCCAGACTTTGTACTGTTTGTGCTAAAATTCTCTTTTCTTTTTTTAAAGTGTGAAAGCCAAGAACATAGAGATTCTTTTGTGAAGCAGAGTTCCTGCCTGGTGCGTTTGCTGTTTAATTATGATGAACAATGTGAGATGTACGTTTATGGAAGAAAATGAGCAAATCACTTCGGGGGTGCCATTCCCCGTTTATTCGCTGGCTCTCACGGAGGATTAAAATAAAGTGATCTCTGATGAAAGTTTTGTCACAATTGGTAGCAGATGAGAAGGTCAGAGGGGAGAAACCAGGGACTGGGGCCACATTGGGTCTCCTGCATTGCAGGCGATTCTTTACCGTCTGAACCACCAGGGAAGAACCTAACAAAGCATGACTATATCTTTCCTCTAATACCAATAGGTTCCCTACCATGTCATTGCTATGTAAGCACAAGCCCTAACTCTCATATTGTACTCTATACTTTTTTTTTAACTTTTTGTTTTATATTGGAGTAAGAGTTGACTCATTGGAAAAAGCCCTGATGCTGGGAGGCATTGGGCGCAGGAGGAGAAGGGGACGACAGAGGATGAAATGGCTGGATGGCATCATTACTCGATGGACGTGGGTTTGGGTGAACTCTGGGAGTTGGTGACGAACAGGGAGGCCTGGCGTGCTGCGATTCATGGGGTCGCAAAGAGTCAGACACGACTGAGCGACTGAACTGAACTGAGCTGATAGTTGATAAACAATGCTGTGATAGTTTCGAGTGCACAGCAAAGAAACCCAGTCAAACATATACATGTATCCATCCTCCCCCAAACTCCCCTCCCATCCAGGCTGCCACATAACATTGAGCAGAGTTCCCTGTGCTATACTGTAGGTCCTCGTTGGTTATCTATTTTAAATATAGCATGTCTACACTTTTCAAGGTCCAATTTATCTTTGTATTGATTTCCCATAAAACCCCAGTATAATTCCTTGGTCACATTCTATCGATTGTCTTAACTTTTGTCTGTTTCCCTGTGGGAGACTGGAGCATGTACTTTATTGTAGCACTAGCTGCACTGCATTGAGAAGTTTACTGTTAATCCATCTCCCTGACAAGACTAAAACCCTTTAAGAACAGCACCTATCTCATAACAGATGCTCAGTAACCAAGGAACAAATGTTTGTTTGAATGAATGGTCATTGTGAAAAATTTGAAGTATATCTCTCTGTCTTTTGTATAAAAGAAAATGGAAGCCCCTCCAATGGAACTGTTCTATGCTAGCAGATTCGGCATTGGCTTACGTCAAACTTCACCATTTTATGATAGCATTATTGTGGGGAGAGTCAAAGCACAGTTGTCGCAGACAGTGAGCACATGGCTTGCTTAACTTCGCCCAAGGAACACAAGTTATCCAAAGACAGTTGGATTTTAGTGAACTGCACAGAACCCTGTATGGAAAGGAGGTGTGGAAAAAATGGCAATTAGGCAAGATACTGCATTTTCGTTACAAGTCTGTAAAGCTCAAACTTCAGAGAATACTTTTGAGAATTTTAAGAAGTGTATGTGAAAGATGTTATGACATTAGGTGAAGTGGAGGGAGGGGCAGAAAGAGGCTGAGATAGACCAAAATCACTTTAATAGCCTTTGATTTAGTTTAATTGATTGAGCGCAAAAAAGAAAAAAAGGACAAAAAGAACGAGGAGATGGCAAAGTTGACAAATGTAAAGTGCTGTAACAGAAATGACTGTACTTGCCTTGAGTAGGAGTGGAAAAGTTTGTTATACTAGGAAACAGTCATTTAAATGGAAAGATGGTTTTTCATGTCTTTTATGGCTTGTTGTAAATGATTAATTAAATACTCTGAGTGTTTCATTAAAAGTATGCATTCCTTCCAAATTAAAGTGTGTAGAGACTCGTTATAAATAAATTCATTGGGTGAATGAAAGGAGCATTTACTTCTAAATGAATATTACTGGCAAATTTCATTCTTGACATCGATTACACAGACTGAATTTATTTTAATATGCAATATGAACAAATTACGAAGCTAATTGGTTTTCTACCTTAGCATTTTTGTGTAGCTTAATGCATTTATAAGTGACCCAACAATTTTAAGAGTTCACTACATAGAAAGCATTTTGCAATTTCTATGAAAATAAAATAATGGGTAAGACATGCCTTGTACTTCACTCATTTTTTACCCTCACACTCCATGGAACAATTTTAAGTGCCCACTGTGTGCAAAGCATTTTACTGTATACTGCAAATAATGGAAAGAAAACGAAAAAACTTATTTCTGCACTCTGGAAGCTCAAAGTGACATGGGAAAGACATATGCATAAAACAACGTTAATATAAGACAGACTCAGGTAAGTAAGTGCTAGAATAATAACAGCACAAAGTGCTTGGGGGTAGAAGGAAGGGAGGGATTAAGTCTGGTGGGGAAGGGATCAAGAAAGACTTCTTGGAGGAGGAAGGATTTGAGCTTGGCCTTGAGAGATGGCTGGGAATTCAACGGCAGGCTGGGGGCTGGGGAGTCAGAGGAGGAGAGAGAGGGTTTGTGTGGTCCGGGTTGCTGGGTTGCTCTATAGGGAGGCTTTGGTTTCTCTGGACAATTTTGAACTGTCACGTAGAAGAGACATGTCACACAGAAAATATACAGAGCAACTAAAAACCGGTCTGCAAACACAGCTATGTGACTTCAGAGAAGGAAACCACGTCAGGCTAGGATATGGGCTACACAAGTGACAGGTATAATTAGACATTGAGCAGATCAGCATTTTTGATTAATAAGCCCATTCTTCCATACATTGACCCTGGGCCTTAAAAGGAACCTCTGGAAGTTAGTTAGGTCACCTTTGACTGGGATGTTTTTCTATGTTGTTCCCTTAGCCTTGGCCCTATAACAAGAGCTCTTCCAAGGCTGAGAACTCTGGGTTCAGAAGACCAGTACCATAAAATAGAGGGGTGGCATCAACCACAAAAGTTTTGTTACACACACCTCTGTTTGTAGCTGTGTTAGTAACTCTATATAGGCATTGAGGCAAGGATGTGTGGTCCCTTGGGGCTGTCGTTTCAGTATATCCCTATCATGAGAACACCTCCTGCTTGAGATGAAAGCTGATCATAGAACTGATTCATGATGGTTTCCTATGATCTGGCCTTAAGAAAGGTCATCCCTATCAAGCTACCAGTTAGAACTCTAAAGTTATAGAATGTTAGAGCTGGAATAATCTAGCCCAACCCATCAGTCTCCACTTGACAGTAGAAGAAAGAGAGTATGAGGGAGAAACGATTCTAAAGTCACACAAGGAGGATTTAACCTGAGTGAGAACTAGAATGTAAGACTCTGGGCTTCCTATCTCTCACGTCAGTTTCTTTCCTTTGCACTGTACTGGCTTCTTTATTTGCAACACTTAATGAGTGTGTGTGTGTGTGTGTGTGTGTGTGTGTGTGGGAATATTCCCAAGATCTCAGCCTAAAGCCTTCAGTGGGATCACAAAGAATAATGGAATAATAGCTAAGCAAAAGAGGTAAAATGCATTGGCTCCAAACCCTCCCCCTTGGAAAAACATTAGAATCCTGGGAATTTCTTGAGACTCAAGAAAGCTCAAACCCCAGGACTTGCAGTGTAAACACTGTGGCTAATTTGTTGAAGTGAGATGCCATTGATGATTCTCTCTGCCTTGAGAGATGACAGAGCTCCTGATGGAACAAAGCAGATTGCCGTAGCAGATTGCTGGGTGCAGGCAGACTGCAAAAAGTGATCAGGAAAAGGCAAGACTTTTTACTGAGACAGATAATCTTTCTTAAAGAAGAGTTGAGGAGGGGCAGGGAGACAGCTAAAAAGGAATTCCTCCCATAAAGTTTGCCTTTCTGAGGATAACATTTTGACTGCTCTGCCTCTGCTCCAAACATTGGACAACAACCTGGAGTGAGGCTCTGCCAAGTTAGTACATCAGTTCAACAAAACAGTTATAAGAAAACTGAATGTGCATTTCTATTTATTTTCTTATCAAAGAAAAATGTCCACGAGCCTTTCTGTAGAACAACCTTTCTTACTGACTGGAGTTGTATTCTTTCAATGTGATTCGATTTGAGGTTGTCCTCTTCCCTGATAGCTCAGTTGGTAAAGAATCTGCCTGCAATATAGGAGACCCTGGTTCAATTCCTGGGTCAGGATGATCCCCTGGAGAAGGGATGGGCTATCGACTCCAGTATTCTTGGGCTTCCCTTTTGGCTCAGCTGGTAAAGAATGCGCCTGCCATGTGGGAGACCTGGGTTTGATCCCTGGGTTGGGAAGATCCCCTGGAGAAGGGAAAGAGTACCCAGTCCAGTATTCTGGCTGGGAGAATTCCATGGACTATGTCCATGGGGTTGCAGACTTCACTTTCACTTTCTTCTTTCCATTTGCTTTTAAAGCTCTATTTACAATAGTATTGGGTTGGCCCCAAAGTTCATTTGTGTTTTTCTGTAAGACAAATCAAAAAACTCAAATGACTTTTTGGCCAACCCAATAAAATAAATCAATTGCACAGAATTTTTTTTTTAATTCTTAATTGCTTCCATCAATCAATAGAGTACTTTACTTCTATTACCACATAATAACATTTCTTCTGCTTCTCCATAAGGATGGGGAATCTGACGTTAGAGAGAACGTTACCTTAGCAACCATCTGCTTGGCTGCCCTCATTTTCTAGATGCAGAACCCTTCAGGAATTACTAGACTTCTTGTGTCTCACCCAGGGGAAGGGCATAATCTGCTAGGACTCAACTTTCT
Organism: Cervus elaphus; assembly: GCF_910594005.1. Lineage (NCBI taxonomy): Eukaryota > Metazoa > Chordata > Mammalia > Artiodactyla > Cervidae > Cervus > Cervus elaphus. Next base: position 46,503,675 of record NC_057817.1, on the reverse strand, counting down.
GCTTTTTTCTTGCCAAATCATTCTCCCTTCCTTAGAATCACACCTTCAATCACATTTCCCTTGGGAAATAGGCCTCAATTTTGCTTTATTGGTGTTTTAAGAAACTCCAGGAAATGCGTTCTAATTCCAGTTTTAATGGAAGGTGGATTTTTTTTTTTCCATTTTAAATTCCATCAAGGAGAGCCACTGTTATAAAGTTCATTATATTTACTTGTGACTCTCTTAGTGAGATTTCTAAGTGCTAATTCTGGGGAATAAACAACCCTCAACTCTCACTGGTTTATAAGAGCAACAAATATTAGCTTTTTGCTCATGGGTCTGTGGATTGGCAGGTGGCTCAGTGTCAGACTTTGGGTTGGATGCAGGTTTTCTCTCCTGGTCTCTCATTCTGGGACCAGTGGCTGACTGGGCCTTGCTCATTTCCTGGCAGACGGCAAAAGCCCAGGACAAGCCCTATCATGAAAGCACCATGAAAGCCTCCTCCCAAAACAAATCTGGTCACTTTCCATCAGCCAAAGCAAGTAACATGGCAAAGCCCAAGTCAGAGATGAATGTCCTATCTGCTCTACAAGGAGGCACTGCAAAGTTATATGGCAAGTGATACGGAATCAGAATGCTTTTCTAGGGTCAGTCAGTCAGCTCAGTTGCTCAGCCGTGTCCGACTCTTTGCGACCTCACGAACCGCAGCACGGCCAGGCCTCCCTGTCCATCACCAACTCTGAGAGCCCACCCAAACCCAAGTCCGTCGAGTCGGTGATGCTATCCAGCCATCTCATCCTCTGTCGTCCCCTTCTCCTCCTGCCCCCAGTCCTTCCCAGCATTAGGGTCTTTTCCAATGAGGCAACTCTTCACATGAGGTGGCCAAAGTATTGGAGTTTCAGCTTCAGCATCAGTCCTTCCAATGAACACCCAGGACTGATCTCCTTTAGGATGGACTGGTTGGATCTCCTTGCAGTCCAAGGGACTCTCGAGAGTCTTCTCCAACACCACAGTTCAAAAGCATCAATTCTTCTGTGCTCAGCTTTCTTCACGGTCCAACTCTCACATCCATACATGACTACTGGAAAAACCATAGCTTTGACTAGACGGACCTCTGTTGGCAAAGTAATGTCTCTGCTTTTCTAGGATAAGAGTGGAAAATTGAGACCAGCATCCCAATCTACCACTTAAAATAGGAAGTAAATATTACTTTTGTCTAGAGTCAGAAACTACACCACCGAGTTCTCCAAGATACCTAGAATAAGACAAATCCTTATTTGAAATTTAATTTTCTAAATGCCTTTCCTTTTCCTGTATTATTGGGCACAGAGTAGATTATCTGGATAGTCATTAAATATTTGAAAGATTAAAAAATACTGTGCTCACTGAGGAATTGCGTCTTTTGTAACATTAGTTCATTCATTCATTCAACCATTCCAGGATCATTGACTGAGTGCTATCATGTGCCAGTCACTACTTGTAAGTGTGTAGGAAACAGCAATATACAGGGGGAAAAAATGACTGCTTTGTGGAGCTTATTTTCTAGCAAAGAGTGACAATTCAAAATACAATAAAAATAAGTAAAGCATATAGTTAGATTTTCTTTTTTTGGCTGTGCCATACAGCATGCGGGATCTTAGTTCCCTGACTAGGGATTGAACTCGTGCTCCCTGCGTTGAGAACTCAGAGTCTTAACTACTGGACTGCCAGGGAAATCCCCAGTTACTATTTTATATGTGAGTTACATAAAGAGTTGGAGACTTCCCTGGGTGTCCAGTGGTTAAGACTTCCCCTTCTAATGTAGGGGATGCAGGTTCAATGGTTGATGAAGGAGATAAGATTCTACATGGCTCACAGCCAAAAAACCAAAACATAAGCAAAATAGAAGCAATATTGTAGCCAATTCAATAAAGACTTTAAAAATGTTCTGTATTAAAAAATCTTTAAAAAAATAAAATGATAAAAGTAAAGCATAGGCTAAAAGTATCAGAGGAGGACTAAGGGTAGGCATGCAGACAATCTGTAATTTTTCTATATTCTCTTATCAAAGAGGTGACCTTTTATCAGAGACGTGAAGATCAGAGATTTTTTGCTCTGTTCTCCATGTATCCATCGAGTTCCACAGTGAGTCCTCAGAGATCATTTTGAGTGTGAGTGCGGGGTTGCGAAAGGGTGTCTGAGGGAACCTGAGAGTGTGGGGTTTGGGGCTAGCCCCCACCCCCAACCAGCAACAACCAGAGCACTTCCAATTTTAGATTTAGATTGAGCTACACGATTTCTTTTGAGGAATATCCTGCCATTTTAAAAAATGCTTTAAAAATACTATCTTTGACTGTAAACTCATCAAGATCAAAGATGCAGATTAAGATACTGATTCAGTTCAGTTCAGTCACTCAGTCGTGTACGACTCTTTGAGACCCCATGGACTGGAGCATGCCAAACCTCCCTGTCCATCACCAACTCCAGGAGTTTACTCAAACTCACATCCATTGAGTTGGTGATGCCATCCAACCATCTCATCCTCTGTCGTCCCCTTTTCCTCTCGCCTTCAGTCTTTCCAAATTCTCCAAGCGAGGGTTCAACAGTATGCGAACCATGAACTTGCAGATGTTCAAGCTGGATTTAGAAAAGGCAGAGGAGCCAGAGATCAAATTGCCAACATGCGCTGGATCATCGGAAAAGCAAGAGAGTTCCAGAAAAACATCTACTTCTGCTTTATTGACTATGCCAAAGCCTTTGAACGTGTGGATCACAACAAACTGTGGAAAATTCTGAAAGAGATGGAAATACCAGACCACTTGACCTGCCTCCTGAGAAATCCGTATGCAGGTCAGGAAGCAACAGTTAGAACTGGACATGGAACAACAGACTGGTTCCAAATCAGGAAAGGAGTACGTCAAGGCTGTATATTGTCACCCTGCTTATTTAACTTATATGCATAGTACATCATGAGAAACACTGGGCTGGATAAAGCACAAGCTGGAATCAAGACTGCCAGGAGAAATTTCAATAACCTCAGATATGCAGATGACCCCACCCTTATGGCAGAAAGCAAAGAAGAACTAAAGAACCTCTTCATGAAAGTGAAAGAGGAGAGTGAAAAAGTTGGCTTAAAACTCAACATTCAGAAAACGAAGATCATGGCATCTGGTCCCATCACTTCATGGCAAATAGATGGCGAAACCATGGAAACAGTGACAGACTGTTGTACAGTTGGAAAAAACTGTTTTTTGGGCTCCAAAATCATTGCAGATGGTGAATGCAGCCATGAAATTAAAAGACTCTTGCTCCTTGAAAGAAAAGTTACGACCAACCTAGACAGCATATGAAAAAGCAGAGACAGTACTTTGCCAACAAAGGTCTATCTAGTCAAAGCTATGGTTTTTCCAGTAGTCATGTGTGAATGTGAGATTTGGACTATAAAGAAAGCTGAGCACCAAAGAATTGATGCTTTTGAACTGTGGTGTTGGAGAAGACTCTTGAGAGTCCCTTGGACTGCAAGGAGATCCAACCAGTCCATCCTAAAGGAAATCAGTCCTGAATATTCATTGGAAGGACTGATGTTGAAGCTGAAGCTCCAGTATTTGGCCACCTGATGTGAAGAACTGACTCATTTGAAAAGACCCTGATGCTGGGAAGGATTGAAGATATTGATTAAGATTATTAATTAAATGAATAGCTTTTCCGGTTGCGGCGCCGCGCGGTGAGGATCTCTTTTCTACGTTTGCAGCCATGCCGTCCAAGGGCCCTCTGCAGTCAGTGCAAGTCTTCGACGCAAGAAGACGGCCACCGCCGTGGCGCACTGCAAACGAGGTAACGGCCTCGTCAAGGTGAACGGACGACCCCTGGGGATGATCGAACCGCGCACGCTGCAATACAAGTTACTGGAACCTGTTCTGCTCCTGGGCAAGGAGCGATTTGCTGGTGTGGACATCCGCGTCCGAGTGAAGGGTGGTGGTCACGTAGCCCAGATTTACGCCATCCGCCAGTCCATCTCCAATGCCTTGGTGGCCTATTACCAGAAATATGTGGATGAGGCTTCCAAGAAGGAGATCAAGGACATCCTCATCCAGTACGACTGGACCCTGCTGGTAGCTGATCCCCGTCGCTGCGAATCCAAAAAGTTTGGAGGTCCTGGTGCCCGTGCCCGCTACCAGAAATCCTCCTGATAAGCCCATCATGAAGATCAGGGTTTCCCTGTATAGCACCTTTATAATAAATGTCGTGGGATTTAAGGTTTCAGGAAAAAAAAAAAAAGATTATTAATTAAATGAATAATGATGGCTCAATGTTGCAGTAGTCAACACTCCAAGGTTTGGTCCATGACCTTCTTCTCTTCTCTTGTGATGTTCCCCTTAGATATTTCACCTAATCTCACAGCCTTCAGTACCACTCCTATCCTAACAACTCCCAGCTTTATATAACCCCGGACTCTTCCACTGGACCCCAGACAGTCCCATTGGCTGTCTGATGGGCAAACTTACATTGAACACAGCTGAAACAGCTCTTGAGTTCACTTCTCCATCACACTGCTACCTCCTCTGTTGTCATCTCAGCAAATGGCATCTTTTTCTAACACCTGCCCTTCCTCTTCCAAAATATTCTCTCCCATCTCTCCGTATCTACTCTTGCCCAAGCCTTATTATTTCTTGCATTGATTACTGTGATGGCCTCCCAGCTGGATTCTCTGCTCTATGATTGATTATCCATAATGTAGTTATCTTTTAAAAATCAGAAATTTTTTAAAATCATGTTTAAAAATTGTAAAAAAATCTTAAAAAAATCATGTCATGTCTCTCTAATGTTTACATTGCAATGAGAATAAAATAAAACCTTCTCACCAGCATCTACAAAACCCAAGATGATCTGGCCCCAGCATACATCCCTGACTTCTTATACTTCCCTCTCTCACACATATCACCAAAATACACCAGGTTTGTCCCTGTACTGACTGTACACCTGCCCTTATAACTGTGCTCCCTGCATCCATATTTTTAAGTGTCTAGTTTCCACAAATGACTCCCCACTCTGCTGTGATGACTGCTCTTGGGGGAAAGGCTTCCCTGGGAGATCAGTAGTGAAAAATCCACCTGCAATGCAGGAGACGCAAGAGACACAGGTTTCGACCCCTGGGTCAGAAAGATCCGCTGGAGGAGGGCACGGCAACCCACACCAGTATTCTTGCAGGAAAATCCTACGGACAGAGGAGCCTGATGGGCTACAATCCATGGGGTCACAGAGCGTCAGACACAACTGAGCGACTAAGCACTCAAGCGCTCAGTCCCAGACCACCCAGTCTTCTCTTTCATCACCCTTTGTAGTATTCATCACTCTGTTCAGTTATATTGTTAATTTATCCGTTTACCTGATGTCTGCTTTCTCATTGCAACAGAGATTTTGCTGTTGTATCACAAGTACCTGGAAAAGTGTCTGACATATAGTAGATGCTTTGCATTGACCAAGTAAACGATGGCTGGGGTCAGTGCCTTTCCGGAGACGAGGTGCTTTTAGGGAGAAATTGGAAGAGGCATCATGGTACTGAGCGTTGTGGAGGTGATGGTGTGGGGAGGGAAATCTGTGGCTTCACATCGAAGTGAAAACGGAAAAGAAATGGGGGTCAGAAAAATAAGTGTTTTCCAACTGTGCAATGATCATGGTCTGGCCCCAGATTTTGTTCTTCTTGACATCTTAGGTCCACTTCAGTTATCTGTATCTGCTAGGTTCAACTGCAGGCTACTGAAACCCACACTGGAACACTTAAGAAAAAAAGAAGGAAAAAAAAAAAGAAGGAAAAGAATTGAAAGGTTAGAGAACGAGCCCAGAAGTGAAAATAAAAGAAGTGTTAGTCACTCAGTCGTGTCTGACTTTTTTCGACCCCATGGACTGTGGCCCCCAGGGTCCTCTCTCCATGGAATTCTTCAGACAAGGATACTGGAGTGGGTAGCCATTCCCTTCTCCATGGGGTCTTCCACCCAGGGATCGAACCTGGGTCTCCTGCATTGCAGGCAGAATTTTTTGCCATCTGAGCCACCAGGGAAGTCCTGAAAATAAAATAACTAGATCTTATACACAAAACAGAGATAGACCTACAGACATAGAAAACAAACAGGGTTACCAAAGGGGAAACGGGGGAAGGGACAAATTAGGAGTCTTGGATTAATAGATACACACTATTATATATAAAATAGATTAAAAAAAAAAAACAAGGACCTACTATATATCTTCTAATAACCTAAATCGGAAAAGAATCAGAAAAAGTATATAAGTACGTAAGTATATAACTGAATCACTTTGCTGTACGCCTGAAACATTGTAAATCAACTATACTTCAATTTTTTAAAAAAGAACTAGGTGTTACTGGAACAGCTTCGAGGATCTGGGGCCAGGAATACAAGGACACTTTCTTCAGGCCTCTGAGGCTGAGATAAAAGAATGGCTACAATTTTCATTTTCTGACAGTTTATTCAAATTTTAATTTCTGGGATAAGAATGTTTGATACAGTCTTATTCCTGGATCCTGGCATGGAGTGAGCCCCCACCATCCTACACCCAGTGGACTGTTATCAGAATCACAGGTAATGGATGCTGGACAAGCTAATGCAACAGCTGTCCACTCCATTCCATGAAAATATCATAGGGTGAGGTGTTTCATTTTAGAGGGTTATAATCTACTTTGCAAGGAAATAAAGCTACAGGTCACTTATCTCAATGAAGGAAATCTATTATTGCTGGGAAAATAAGGCATCCTTCCTGTCAACTCTGAGAAGCTAAAGGAGACTTAGTCCTATACCTGTGTTTTCTCTCCTGAGGCCCATTCATGTCCCTCATCTTCTGCAAACTGTCAGCTGGAACAGGGCATAGCTGATCCCTGACCATAGGATTTCCCCTATTCTCGCCCTCTCCAGATTTCACAGCAAATTGGGCAACAAATTTAAGTGTTAAATAAAATAACTCTAACCACAAGCCTTAGGTAATTCACAACAATTCCTCCAGTGTATATAAGTATTTGTGTTTGTGTGTGTGTGTGTGGGTGGGTGTGCGCGCATACACGTGTTAGATGAAAGTAACAGGTGAGGGGAAAAGGGTAGAAAAGAGGAAGGAAAAGAAAACTCAGGAATAAAGGTTCAACAATGGGAAACAAAGAGCATATCCCTGTGGCAAAAACATACTCTTTCGCCACAAGCTAATTGATTTTAGGGTAATTTGCCTCCTTGGCACTAAAAATTTTTGAAGACTGATTACCTAAATGAAGATTCATGTTTATGCCAATAGAGATATAATTTATGTGCCTGTTGTGGTCTCTTCTACAAACCTTTATGGTGCCTGTTTTTGCACTCATCACACATTGAATGATTCCAATGTGTTACCTGACCTCATGGAGCTAATGGTGAGGGTAATGGTGCCCAAGGGGCAGGTGGAAATTACAGAGACCCGGGAGAGTGTTCTCTGTCAGTGGGGTAGTTGAGGTTGCCATGAACTCCTGTCAAAGAAAAAGTACACAGCGGCTTTTAGAGGAAACTGGGTTTCGAGAAGAGAGAAATCAGGACTTCCCAGTGGAGATACAAGAAGGCACTCAGAAAATGAAGGAATCTGAACCGAAAGGAAGAAGATCCTCATGAGAGCTACTGAGAACAGGTAAGCAGAATGGAGAGCAACTCAACTCAGAGCCGAGTGGGCGACAGGGCTGTAGAATAAAGGAGTTCTTTCTACAAGAATCTGGAGCTAGGTGGGAAGGATCAGGATGAGGGCCAGGTTTTGTGGAGCCTGAAGCAACATTCAATTTCCAGGAGTCTCCTTAGAAGAACATAAAATTGTAAACAGCAACTTAGGTTTGAAAGTGCATACTTATTTAGAAAGAGAAATCATAATGCATTATGTCAGTCCCTCTATTTTGTCCGACTCTTTGCAACCCTTGGGACTGTAGCCCGCCAGGCTCCTCTGCCCATGGATTCTGCAGGCAAGAATACTGGAGTGGGTTGCCATGCCTTTTTCCATAATGCATTACACATTTTAAAAAGCAAATACCTCAGACTTTGTGAAACCCAGAAAAATATGAGAATTGTACTCTTGGATACACATCTATATGGGTTTTCTTAATTATTACTTTTTAGCTATATTTTCTTTTAGGTTATTCATTTCTTCCTATGAAAATGACTTTGTAGCATAATTCTTTACAGAGTGAATAGAAAAATTATTCAGTCATTAGTCTGTCAAATGATTAATTGTTTAAATTTTGGTATTTTTGATTAGACATTGACCTAGTCAATCTCTGGCTTACTATTTTGAACAACTGAAGGTGGAAAGAAGTTTTCACAGGCTAACTTCTGGCTCTGTATATTTCCAGCCTTATTTCTCCTCTTCAATTCACAGGACATGGTGCAGGGCATAGCACTGTGATAGGGCTTCTGGTCATGCCCGTTTGTGTTAGCATGGCAGTATTTCCAGGAATATTGCTGGAAGCTATTCCAACACTGAGAACGCCAGAAATTGCTTAACTCCATGCAAAAGTGCCTGTAAGCCACAAAACATACCCCACCACATCCAAGTTAAACTCCACTGTCCCTCAGCTGAATGCCCAAAATGCCCATGGCCACTTGAATGCCACAGAACCCAAGGAGAGGCATGATGGAGCAGGTGAAATAGAAACAGAATGGGCTCACAGACTGTCACCAACTGTTGTTCCTTCACAAATTTTATCGTCCATATGACTGTGTGACTACATTGCACAGGGCCCTCTCAGGGCCCTGAAAATAGAACTGCAAATGAAGGACTTTGAAATTTGCCAGACACTGGTGTGGGTATTCAAGAAACCTCTGAAGAAAGCCTCCATATGCAAAACAAACAAAGAACAAGAAAACTTAGAAAAAAAGGAACTATAATCCAAAGTGTTAAGACCTACGAAACAAGTCTGCTACCTAGAGAGGAAGAGAAATAAGTGATGTTTTAGAAAGGTTCACAGGGTTTTAGTCCGTGTGAAGATTAGATGGCGGGTCGGCACTTGTAAGCTAACTCAACGGTACATAACCGTAGCATGTTTCCAGGGAGCCCTGTGTTGGTTATCTACACTGCATAACAAATTATCCAAAACGTAGAGACTTCAGAGAAAAGGAGCATGAGTAACCACACACAGTTTCTGAGGTTTGGGTCTGGGGAGTGTTTAGCTGAGAGCTTCTGGCTCGGCGGCTCCCATGAAGTTGTAGTCACGACGTTGGCCGGGATGGGTCACACACAGGTTTCATTGAGGCTGGAGGATCATGCCTGGCAATTTAGTGCTGGTTGTTGAGACGAGGCATCAGTTCTGACCACATGCATCTCTCCACAGGGCTTCTTGAATGTCCTCAGACATGGCAGCCGGCTTCCTCCAGAATGAGAGAGCCAAGAACAAGCGGGAAAGCCTCAATATCTTTCATGAACTAGTCTTGGTGTCACTCTCTGACATTTCTAAAAATCTTATTGGCAGTGCACATACATCCATCTCAATCTCCCAACTCATCCCGAGTCTACACATCTGTTCTCTACATCTGCATCTCTATTCCTGCCCTGCAAATAGGTTCATCTGTACCATTTTTCCCTAGATTCCACATACATGTGTTAATATAGATATTTGTTCTCTTTCTGACTTACTTCACTATGTATGACAGACTCTAGGCCCATCCATGTCTCTGCAAATGACCCAATTTCGATCCTCTTCGTGGCTGAATAATATTCCATTGTACACATGTATCACATCTTCTTTATCCATTCATCTGTAACAGACAGCTAGTGACAACCTGCTATATAGCACAGGGAACTCAGCTTGATGCTCTCTGGTAACCTAGATGGATGGAATTGGGGGGTGGGAGGGAGGTCTAAGAGGGAGGGGACATATGTATACATATAGCTGATTCACTTCATTGTACTGCAGAAAGTAACCTAACACTAAAAAGCAACTATACCCCAATTTTTAAAAAATGAAATGAAATGGAAAAAAAACAAAAAACCTTACTGGTTACATTGGTCAGTTCTATTCACTGTGGGAAGGGATTGCTCAGGGTGTGAATACTAGGAAATGGGGCTTGAGAGAACCCTCTTGGAGCCTGGCTTCCCCTGACTCTTAATGCTCTAATGTAGGTTAATTTTGTGCAGCTGCAGACCAGGATTGGTAAATACTGTCCTGGCAAGAGCTAGAAAAGGCCCAGGATCCCAGGAATTTGTGAGCGTGTGTATGCATGTGTGTGTATGGGTAGGGAGTGGTGGAAGGAGTCTTCAGAAGTAGCCACTGGCAGCATTCAGACTCATAAACTGCGAAGAAATAGGATGACTTGGTTTCAGAGATGAGCCCCTTAGACAGAGAAAAAGAAAATGAATCCCCTAATGCCACAAGCACAAACTGGAATCAAGATTGCAGGGAGAAATATCAATAACCTCAGATATGCAGATGACACCACCCTTATGGCAGAAAGCAGAGAAGGACTAAAGAGCCTCTTGATGAAAGTGAAAGAGGAGAGTGAAAAAGTTGACTTAAAACTGAAAATTCAGAAAATGAAGATCATGGCATCTGGTCCCATCACTTCATGGCAAATAGATGGGGAAACAATGGAAATAGTGACAGACTTTATGTTGGGGGGCTCCAAAATCACTGCAGACAGTGACTGCAGCCATGAAATTAAAAGACGCTTGCTCCTTGGAAGGAAAGTTATGACCAACCTAAATGGCAAATTAAAAAGCAGAGACATTACTTTGCCAACAAAGGTCCATCTAGTCAAAGCTGTGGTTTTTCCAATAGTCATGTATGGATGTGAGAGTTGGACTATAAAGAAAACGGAGCACCGAAGAATTGATGCTTTTGAACTGTGGTGTTGGAGAAGACTCTTGAGAAACCCTTGGACTGCAAGGAGATCCAACCAGTCCATCCTAAAGGAAATCAGTCCTGAATATTCACTGATGGTAAAACTGAAACTCCAATACTTCGGCCACCTGATGTGAAGAACTGACTCACTGGAAAAGACCCTAATGCTAGGAAATATTGAAGGTGGGAGGAGAAGGGGACAACAGAAGATGAGACGGTTGGATGGCATCACCTACTCAATGGACATGAGTTTGAGTAACCTCCGGGAGTTGGTAACGGACAGGGAGGCCTGATGTGTTGTAGTCCTTGGGGTCACAAAGAGTCAGACATGACTAAGCGACTGAACTGAACTGAACTGAAAGCCACAAGGCCAGTCAGATTCAGAGATGGGATTAAAACCCAGGTCTCCTGACTAATTCTAATCATAGTGAATATAATTTAAATACTGGAGTATTTTTCTATCAGGTATTCATCTAAGTTTTATATGTACTGGGGCATCCCTGGTGGCTCAGATGATAAAGAATCTGCCTGCAGTGCAGAAGACCCGGGTTTGATCCCTGGGTTGAGAAGATCCCCTAGAGAAGGGAATGGCTACCCATTCCAGTGTTCTTGCCTGGAAAATTCCATGGACAGAGGAGGTCGCAAAGAGTTGGACATGACTGAGTGACTCAGCATGAGCAGGAGCATCTCATATTTGTGATACCAAGGAAACTGAAGCACCAAGAGATCTAGCAAGTTGTTCAAGGTCACACAGCTAGTAAAATAGAGCTGGCATCTCAGCCAAAGCCTTCCTAGTGCCCAAACACTTTTCTCCACCCTCATACCCCATTCTTCTAGGCCTTCTATTCATTTAAGCTTATCCAATTACCTCCTTCCTTTAATCCATCACCCCATCCCCCCCACCATAAGTTATCCCCAAGGAGGAATCTTTTGTTCAGGGCTACCCCAAGGGGACCTGCTTTATAAATTACTGGAATAAATGGCACATCTTGAAAGCTCAAGAGGTGGAACCCAGAATCCAAAATTGGATTCTAAACATTCTGGACCTACAAGGCCCATGTGTTTATACTCCCTGGAAGTTTAGACTTACATTTTTGAAGCAAAACTTCAGAGTGTGATCCTCACCCAGCCAAGGTCTTCCCAGGCTGAATACTCGGATATATAACAATCAACACTGATAAAGCACTGACTATGTGCTGGCCATTGTTCTAAGAGTTCTAACGATGCTGACTCACTTTCATCTTTGTAAGCATTTCATGAAACAAGTGTACTATTATTATCTCCTTTCTAACGTAGTTGATCTGCCCAGCTAAGTGAGTTGTCATTCTGGGATTGGAACACAGAAAGTCTGGCTCCAGAGTGCATCCTCCTGGGCAATGTGCTACATCTTCATCCTTCTTATTTTTCAGATTGTCCTTGGGATGGTGGTGTTGTCAGTGGAGTCTAAGATTTGGTCTTTGTGTCTGTCAACATGCACCAATAAGAATTCTTTTTTAAAAAAATATTTCTTTATTTGGCTGTTCCAGGTCTTAGCTGAAGCACTCAGGATCTTTACTTGCAGCTCTATAGGTGTGGCATATAAACTCTGTTGTGGAATTCGAGATCTAGCTCCCTGCCCAAGGATCTAACCCAGGTGCCCTGTGTCAGGAGCGCAGTCTTAGCCACTGGACTACTGGGAAGTCCCATCACGGATAAGAATTCTTGAGCATCGGCTACGGTGAGGCAGTGTGCTGAGCTCTCAGTATAAATTGATTTAAGAAAATAGCCATGGTTCCTGTCTTCCCTGAGTTGCACGCTAGTGAGAGCAACAGACCTTAAAAAAAGCCATAAACATATGTAAGTCAATACCCAAGGATTCAGCTATAAGTTGTGCTCAGTGTTAGAAAAGAGGCAAACAAAGAACTAAAAACTAAGAACACAAAATACCAGGTTCTTACAGAGGGGATGCTGTTATTAAAAGAGCCTAGTCACAGAAATGAACTCCCCAGAAAAGTCTCGGGAATTAGAGGCACATGATATGCGGCATAAAGGGGTGAAAGTGTTGGTGAGAAATCAGAAGAATGGTTTGAAACTCAGAATAAAGCACACACAGACTCCCAGATTCTCTCTTCTGTTCCACTTATCCAGGGCAACTGTCCTTCCCTCATCCTGGAGGATGCCAAAGGATGTTTATTCTATAGAAAATCTGAGTGGCTTCATACCCAGGATGCCAGGCCCAGAGGAAGTAGGGTGAAGATGCGTGGAAACAAGGTTTTAAGCACAAATCTACATATTAGAACGTGATTTCTACCCTTCCCAGCCTCCTAACTCTCTGGGTTTGGGTTATAACCTCATAATATCATTTGACTATTTTAAATTTATATATTTCTTTTCTTCATAAAAATTGTAGACACACACACATATACATTTTTTTTTTAAACAGGAGAGGAAAGGCATTCCTAGGACTTCCCTGGTGCTTAGTGGTAAAGAATCTACTTGCCAATGCAGTAGACATGGGTTTAACCCCTGGGTTGGGAGGATCCCCTGGAGAAGAAAATGACAACCCACTCCAGTATTCTTGTCTGGGAAATCCCATGGACAGAGGAGCCTGGCAGGCTACAGTCCACGGGGTCGCAAGAGTTGGACACGACTTAGCGACGAAATGGCAAGGACAGGCATTCCTGAGAGAGGGAACTGTGTGTGTGAAGGCCTTGGTTGGTGCATTAAGGACCAAGAGGAGGTGGTCTGGGGGATGGGGTTAGGAAAAGAGCAGGGCCAGATGCTGTGGGACCTTGCACACCAACAAAAGGAGTTTGGGTTTTCTTTGAAATGCAGCCATGAAAGGGTTTTAAGCCATGGGTAACATGATCTTATTGAGGTTAAAGAGTGACTCTGGTTGTATAAAGAATAGATTGTCACATATTAAACTAGGCCTTCTCATGAAAAATTATGTATCCTAGGACTTTAGAGCGGAAAGGACCCTCAAGATCATTTAGTCCAACCCTTCCTTTTAAAAGATAAGCAAACTAAGACACAGAAAATTTATGATTTGCCCAAGGTCATGTAGCTAATAACTGTGTGAGGCTTTTACACCAGGAGTTGGAGGGTGATAGATTACACTTTTAAGAAATCATTCTACTCTATGTTTCCTTTGGCCAGAAGTGATGTCTCCTTTTTCTGAACTTTCATCTCACCTTATTTTTCTCTCCTATGGTACTTACTCATTTATCACCTTGATCATAGTTCTTTGTGTTCACGTCTTCTCTTATCTCCTTTATGAGGCTGTAAAATGCAGGACCAGGAGCTATGGTCTGCACCCAATATGTCTCCACAGGGTTTTGCTGTGGTAGGTGTTCAATCAACATTTGCTGAATGGATGGATGGATGAATGAATGGATGGATGGATGGATGAGTGAATGAATTCTCCATATGATATAAATAAAACAGAGTATCTACTGACTGGATATGGACATGTAGATTTTACTCACTCTGATTTACCATTCTAGGTCACCTCCTGGCCATGTTTTCATTCATTTTCTTTAATAAGAACATATTGGAAAGTGATCATTTTTTATCAGATGAAATGAGGTGGCCTAGAAAAATGTCATATTTCTAAGTCAGGCAATACTTTCTCCCAAGATTATCAGCAGGGAGAGCCTCTCCACAGTCACCCTGTTGGCTAGGCTTATGCATTCTTTCTCAACACAAGGTCCTTGGGGAGGTTATTTCTTACTGAATCTTTTTTTTTTTTCTCCAAAAGATAGCTGAGACTGCCCATAAGAAAGTAATCAAGTGTCCAGGGTGAAACAGCGATATCACAAAAAGGAAATATGTTTTGCTTAAGGTAATAAAAAAAAAAAAAATGCTGGGCTGCACCTATGCCCTCTCCAACAGAGAAATATACAAACACATCAATGAAAACTAACACTGCCAATAGTGGAGAAAACCCTGAAGAGAGATCTGGGAGCCCTGGATAATGTCCTTGCCTTCAATTCTGACTTGTTGAGTGGCTCTGGTAATTCATGGGATCTCTCTGTGTCTCTCCTTCTTGGTATCCTCATCCATAAAAGAGAGATGAAAATATTTGCAACAATTGGTCATAGGCCCAGTTTCTGCCACAAGTAAATGACCCATTAAATCTGTCAATAAAATCAGTCAGACTGGTCTTTTTTTGAGGGGGTAACTGTTACATTTTTGGATTCACTGATTTGGCATCCTGCATATATAGGCTCAGGCACATGTTGAGAATCTTTGCTGGAGATGAAGTTATACATTGTATGTTGGCTTCCGGAATGAAGAAATGAGCCCCAGGGCATGGGACTTTTGATGATCTAAGATCTCCACTAAGGCAATAGGCATTCTGAAGACAAACATGACTCATGGTGCATGGGATCTCAATCAACTGTTCACAAACTTCGGTTTGAGGGTTGGGAAGGTCTGGAAAAGATTCTCGGGTAAAGCTTAATTCAGAAGAGTACAGACTGTTTCCTTTGCGAAATGACACATGTCCGTGTTGTGAAACAGTGGAAACTGGAAAAGAGTGCCTGTGACAAGTCTCACGGAGTCACCCTGTTGCCCGGCCACAGACATCTCCTGCTCTCTCCTCTGGTGTTTAGCCTTACAATGAAGCCACTGTGCTTAGACCATCTCAGCTGCTTCACATCACTTATCTATTGCTATGAAATAAGACATCCGAACAGTTTGTGGTTTAGGGTCACAGCACTTTATTAATTGCTCATGATTCTGTCATTTGAGTGGGGCTCAGCAGGGTGACTCTTCTGCTGGTCTGACCTGGGGTCATGTATGCAGGTGCTATCATCTGGAGTCTCAAACTGAGCTGGAACATCCAGAATGACATCATTTATATGCACGAACCTCAGCTGGGATAGCTGGAACAGCTGGGAGCTGGCTGGGCATTTCTCTTACTCTCTCTCTCCCCAAGTTTTTCCAAGCAGAATAGATTAATTTCACGGTATGGTGACCCATGGTCCCCCAAAGCACAAAAGCAGAAGCTTCCAGGCCTTCTTAAGGCTCATGCCTAGAATAGTCACAGTGCCAACTCTGTGGTGTTCCACTGGTTAAAGCATATCACATTCCAGCCCAGACTTAAGAAGAGAAGAAACAGATTCTTCATCTTCACATAAGGAGTGTCAAAGAAACTCTGGCTGTCTTTAACCCACCACAAACCACAATTATGTAGTCAGGTCTTGTGGGATAAAGAAGTATCTTTTACCTGCTCCTTCGGCTCCCCCAGCTACAGACACCTCCTGTTTCCTATTTGAATGTCCCACTGTTACATGAAGCCTCCACCCCAGCACTCTGTCTGCTGCTTCCTCTTCTCTGCTGCCACCGGCCAACTTCTCTCCATGCTCTTCTTTCTACCTTACAGTTTCTTGTTTTTCATGAGCTCTGCTGCTCCATGATATTACCATCTGTGGCTTCTGCTGCTACAAATGCTAGTAATGTGAAGAACAGAGCTACCCTGAGACTGCTGTCCTTAGGAGTCCTGCTTGCAAGGATGACCATTAGCTGGCATCTGGGAACTTGGATTAGTCAGGTTTCTGCAGAGAAACACAACCAAAAAAAATATGTGTGTATAATAGAGAGAAAGAGATTTATTATAAGGACAGGGGCTCATGGAGACTGGCAAGTCTACAGTCTGCAATGTGTGACAGCAGGCTGGTGATCCAGGAGAGATGATCTGAAATCCAGAGGCAGTCTGCTTGAAGATTCCCTTCTGCTGGGGAGACCAATTTTCTGTCTTATGTAGGCCTTCAACTGATTGGATGAGGCCCACCCATATTATGGACGAAAACCTGATCACTCAGAATGCACACATTAAAATGTTAACCTAATTCTCCAATTTGACATCAAGTCAATCATCACAGGAGGGTTCCAGAACTGATGAGAGTGACCCTCTGTATCTAAACTGTGAGCAACGCAGTTCATGCTGAATATCTGCTTTCATTATTCCCATGAAGAATAAGGAAAGGTACTCACAGTCTGATGTTTTATTATGTGCTCTGCAGAGAATGTGATCAGCCGCCAGTAAAAGCCCTGGGCACTGAGTCTCTAACGAACAACCCTGAGAGACAGCAAGTCTCATGGGTTGTCAAAACTCATTGCCAGGGAAGACCTACAGAGACATTTCTCCAGAGAAGACATACAGATGGCCAAGAAACACATGAAGAGATGCTCAACGTTGCTAGTAATCAGAGAAATGCAAATCAGAACTATAGTGAAGTATCAACTCATACCAATCAGAATGGCCATCATCAAAAAAATCTATAAACAATAAATGCTGGAGAGGGTGTGGAGAAAAGGGAATCCTCCTATACTATTGTTGGGAATATAAACTAATACAAGCCACTATGAAGAACAGTATGGAAGTTCTTTTAAAAAACTAAAAATAGAGCTACAATATGACTCAGTGATACCACTCATAGGCATATATTAGGAGAAAACCAGAATTCAAAAGGATGCATGCACACTGACGTCCATTGCAGGACTATTTACCATAGCCAGGACAGGGAAGCAACCTAAATGTCCATCAACAGAGGAACAGATAAAGAAGATGTGGTACATATATACAACAGAATATTACTCAGCCAAAAAAAGGAAGGAAATAGTGCCACTTGCAGAGTCATGGATGGACCTGGAGATTGTCATACAGAGTGAAGCAAGTCAGAAAGAGAAAAACAAGTATCATATAATGTCACTTATATGTGGAAATCTAGAAAATTGGTACAGGTGAACTTATTTGCAAAGCAGAAATAGAGTCACAGATGTAGAGAGCAAACTTATGGCTACCGAGGGGGCATGAATGGGGAGATTGGAATTGACATATATACACCACCACGTATAAAATAGATAGCTACTGAGAACTGACTATATAGCAAAACAAAAACAAAACTCATTGCCAGAGGCATGCAGCACATCCCATGTGACCCCCCTCGGTGCGGACTCTCCGAAGTTTGTGCCTGATTTTTCCTCCAGAGTTTGTCCTATATACGTTTTCCCTTTGCTGATTCGGCTTTGTACTGTTTTGCTATATAAATCTTAGTTATGGCTATGACTTTGAAGATGAGTCCCCTGAGTTTTCCTAGAGTCACTGAGCCTGAGAGAGGTCTTGAGAGCTGCAGCACAAGTAAGAAATGGAAAATTATGTCATTTGCACAGGTCTATCTCTCACTGTTAATACAATGGAAACCCAGGTGGGAAGAATTTTATATAGGTCTTATGTGAGCGAGCACTATGCTCCATATTCTGATGTCTTCAAACGAGATATTAGGAACATAAAAAAGTGACCATGACTTCCGGAGGAGGTGGGGAGGGGGTTGTGGATATTCGAGTAAGTAGGAAAAAGAGCAAGGGAGATAGGGAAACCCAGTGTTGCAGAGTTCAGACTCCAGAGACACGGCCAAATTAGACATGGACAAAATTTAGACAGTCTAAATTTTGGCTTTACTGGTGACTAGCAAGTTGTTACTCAACATAAGCTTTAATTTCCACAACTGGAAGGTGCATAAGACAATAATGGCTAATATTTACTAAGTGCTTACCACATCTTATGCAATTCATGGGTTAACTCACTGAACCGTCACAAAAATCCTGAGGAAGTATTATTTTAATCTTTCTTCTACAAATTCAGAAACTTAAGCCCAGAAAGAGATCTTGCCATTCCCACCATACATGTTACTGAGCCACTTAAATGAGTTAATGTATGTAATGTCCTTGGGTAGGGTCTGGAGCATCAGGAGCATTCATGAGATATGAACTGTTATCTTTTAAATCATGATTAAAAAGGAGAGGGACGGAAGACATTGGGAGCAAGGGCACAGGAATGCCCCACAGCAGAACCCGTATTCTGAGCAATGGGCTGGGACCCTGATTGAATAGGCTTAAACCTCTACACAGAAAGGAAGAATGCTGGATTAAAGAGTAGAGGAAAAGTGACCTGGGAACAGAGTTTAGAGAGTCTTAACCATCAATTTGGCACTTACCATCTAAAGCTGTGGATCTCAAATTGACAAATGACAGGGTCCCTAGAAACCATCAACACAGCTAAACAACAACCACAACTAGACACCATGGTATTTTTAGGCAATATGAACTAACTGGGCTTCCCAGGTGGTGCTAGTGGTAAAGAACCTGCCTGCCAATGCAGGAGATGTAAGAGATGCGGATTTGATCCCTGGATCGGGAAGATCCCCTGAAGGAGGTCATGACAACCCACTCCAGTATTCTTGCCTGGAGAATTCCATGGAGAGAGGAGCCTGGTGGGCTACAGCCCACAGGGTCACAAAGAGTTGGAAACGACTTAGCACATGGGCTAAGGATATGGGCTCAGCACATGCCTGAAATAACTATGTATTAGCCATTGATCAGGACAAAAGCTTTAAAAAAAGAGGGGTCTCCTCTGGTGGTCCAGTGGTTAAGAGTCTGCATGGGGGATGGGTTTGATTCCTGGTTGGGGAACTAATATCTCAAATTCCGTGTGGTGTGGCCAAGAAAAAAAAAAAGGTTTAAGAAAAAAACTTCAGAGAGAGATATTTAAAATATTAAATTTTAGATACTTATTTAAGAAATAAAAGTTTCCTTTTCTATAAATGAGTCAAACACCATTATTATTTGAATTTTAGTAGCTTCAGAACTACTGCATTAGACGATGGAAAAAGTAAGTGGTTGAAGAAATATATCTGGTTTGGGGCATAGAATTCAGACTGAAACTGAGGAAAGCATCACTACGAACAAAACTAGTGGAGGTGATGGAATTCCAGTTGAGCTATTTCAAATCCTAAAAGATGATGCCCTGAAAGTGCTGCACTCAATATGCCAGCAAATTTGGAAAACTCGGCAGTGGCCACAGAACTGGAAAAGGTCAGTTTTCATTCCAATCCCAAGGAAAGGCAATGCCAAAGAATGCTCAAACTACCACACAATTGCACTCATCTCACACACTAGTAAAGTGATGCTTAAAATTCTCCAAGCCAGGCTTCAGCAATAGGTGAACCGTGAAATTCCAGATGTTCAAGCTGGTTTTAGAAAGGGCAGAGGAACCAAAGATCAAATTGCCAACATCCGCTGGATCATCAAAAAAGCAAGAGAGTTCCAGAAAAACATCTGTTTCTGCTTTATTGACTATGCCAAAGCCTTTGATTGCATGGATCATGATAAACTGTGGAAAAGTCTTCAAGAGATGGGAGTACCAGACCACCTGACCTGCCTTTTAGAAACCTGTATGCAGGTCAGGAAGCAACAGTTAGAACTGGACATGGAACAACAGACTGGTTTCAAATAGGAAAAGGAGTATATCAAGGCAGTATATGGTCACCCTGCTTATTTAACTCATATGCAGAGTACATCATGAGAAACACTGGGCTGGAAGAAGCACAAGCTGGAATCAAGATTGCTGAGAGAAATATTAATAACCTCAGATATGCAGATGACACCACCCTCATGGCAGAAAGTGAAGAAGAACTAAAGAGCCTCTTGATGAAAGTGAAAGAGGAGAGTGAAAAAGTTGGCTTAAAGCTCAACATTCAGAAAACTAAGATCATGGCATCCGGTCCCATCACTTCATGGCAAATAGATGGGGAAACAGTGGACACAGTGGCTGACTTTACTTTTTTGGGCTCCAAAATCACTGTAGATGGTGATTGCAGCCATGAAGTTAAAAGACGCTTGCTTCTTGGAAGGAAAGTTATGACCAACCTAGGCAGCATATAAAAAAGCAGAGACATTACTTTGCCCACAAAGGTCCGTCTAGTCAAGGCTATGGTTTTTCCAATGGTCATGTATGGATGTGAGAGTTGGACCATAAAGAAGGCTGAGCGCCGAAGAATTGATGCTTTTGAACTGTGATGTTGGAGAAGACTCTTGAGAGTCCCTTGGACTGCAAGGAGATCCAACCAGTCCCTCCTAAAGGAGATCAGTCCTGGGTGTTCATTGGAAGGACTGATGTTGAAGCTGAAACTCCAATACTTTGGCCACCTGATGCGAAGAACTGACTCATTTGAAAAGACCCTGATGCTGGGAAGGGCAGGAGGAGAAGGGGACGACAGAGGATGAAATGGTTGGATGGCAACACGGAGTTGGTGGACATGGGTTTGGGTGGACTCTTGGAGTTGGTTATGGACAGGGAGGCCTGGCATACTGCAGTTCATGGGGTCGCAAAGAGTCAGACACGACTGAGCAACTGAACTGAACTGAACTGAATGATTAGGAAACTGTAGTATTAATTTGAACATAAAGAAATGCAGGTCTGACTTGGGTGCATTCAAGGGAAATGAAGGGAAATAGCTGAGTACAAGATCAATGACAAAGGAAGCACAGATGGTATTTTTGATCCATAAAGACCTGAGTTCGAATCTTCTCTCATTATCAGCTTCTGACTCCTCTGAAGCTTAGGTTCCTTATCGGTCAAATGGAATTGGTAACTATAGTTGATAACAAAATGCAATGGTATTTGTTGCTGCCATGAAGACTGAGTCAAAGGAGAGAGTGAATGGATATTGCCATTTGATGTGGAAGCTGCTTTTTTTTAAAAAAGTGCCTCTTTTTTTTTGGCTGCTCCGGGTCTTAGTTGTGACACGTGGGATCTTTGTTGCCACGTGCAGGTTCCTAGTAGAGGCATGCCAGGTCTAGGGGTGGGACCTGGGGCAGGGGTGGAACCTGGGATGGAACCTGAGCCCCCAGGGATGGAACCCAGGCCCCCTGGCATTGGGAGCATGAAGTCTTAATCGCTGAATGACAGGGAAGTCCTTGGAAGCTGTTCTTATTACAAATAGTATCTCGATGTGTGAGAATGAGGAGGTGCGAGGAGTTGGAGATGACTGCAAAGACTTGACCCCAGGTGCCTGCCAAAGCAAACGGCTCCAGGAAAAAAGAACAGGGAACAGGGAAGATTAATCCAGTCCTGATGGAAGATGTTTGGTTTCATTTTAGGCACACCAAATGAGGACAAATATTCTAAGTTTGCTATGCTGAAAAGAGACCTTTTCATGATTATGGAAAATTCAAATTATAATCTCAGAAAGAATGATACATGTAGGACCTTTTTCCTATTTGTAGCATCTTGAAAGGGCTTAAGCATCCTGTAAATTTAAACTATAATGTATGAAAAGAATTTCAAAGAAATACAGATTTAGGGCAAAAAAAGTGAAGAGATTTCCTAGAGCCCAGAATAAACTGTACACAATTTGTGATGCAAAAACCACAACTGGATTTTTATAAATTAAACTATGATTATTATGTGCTTGTCCAGGCTTACAGTGGTTATATAAATTGAAACATACTGTGCACAGTGGAAATAAGCTCTATTGTGTGATTTTCCGTGAATGGTCAGCTGACACATGGCTGAATTGAGAGCATCCCCGGGAATCAAGTAGTCTTGGCTTTGAACAAAGCCCTGTGTGCAAATTTGGACAAATTTCTTAACCTTTCTGAGCCTCAATTTCCTAATATGTAAAAACAGATGGAAACAAGACCTCTTTCACAAGGTTCCTGTGAGAATCACATGAGATTACATTTGACATTCACACAATGGGTCATCAGTAGACATAAGGTCCCCATTTCTTAGAAAACAAATGTTTTCTAAGGCCTCACTATAATGGCATGGAAGCATCAGCTGCAGAAGAAAGTTACAGATATGATTTGAGAAGTTTTAGAACCATATTCATAATCTGACTTTTGCCTTAATCAATGGAAGATGATGCACAAAGAAATATTCTAGTTAAGTCTGGACTGGGGGATTAAGTTCAGAGTAAAACTATTAAGAAAAAAACACATCACATTATTAGTAAGGCACACACCAGGTTGTACTTATGAAGTCCTTATTTTAAATCTTGATTCTTTGGTTTTCTGTTTGTTTGTTTAGTCACTCAGTTGTGTCCAACTCTTTCGCAACCCCATGGACTGTAGCCTACCAGTTTTCCCTGTCCACGGGATCTCCCAAGCAAGAATACTGAATGAGTTATTTCCTTCTCCAGGGGATCTTCCTGACCCAGGGATTGAACCCATGTCTCCTGAACTGGTGGTGGTGGTTTACTCACTAAGTCGTGTCCGACTCTTGGAAGTCCATGGACTATAGCCTGCCAGGCTCCTCTGTCCGTGGGATTCTCCAGGCAAGAACACTGGAGTGGGTTGCCATTTCCTTCTCCAGGGGATCTTCCTGACCCAGGAATTGAACCCGGGTCTCCTGCATTGCAGAGAGATTCTTTACTGACTCAGCTATGTGGATTCTTTACCTCTGAGCTACCAGGGAAGCCCCTTGATTCTTTATATGTTCCTTTTTCAACAGACATTATGTTGAAATATTCCAATGAAGAGAGTTTATGTCACTTAAAATATGAAGTTGGAAATTCTTGGATTTGATTGATATCTCATTAGAAAATGCCTAGCTTGTCTAGGGAAACATAATGAAAATACCACTAATCTATTGGAAATCAAGTCACTTACTCTTGAGTTGTTTTTGTTTGGTCGCTCTGTCATGTCCCACTCTGCAACTCTTGAGGACTGCTCTCAAAAATGGAAATTTATGATGGTCTGGTTGATCTTGCAGATCATATCAGATCCCCCATATCCCATGAGCACTATGGTAGAGCCTAGAACTTACACCTGGTTCTACACCTTGGTGTACTGTGTAATACATGTTTTTCCCCCATGAATCATAAGTTCTCTGATGGAAGGAAACCTATCTGTCCGTCTCATTGCTATTTTCCTACAATCTAATTCAATGCCTAGCACCTCAAAGACACACAGTAAATGTAGAAGAATGAAGGAAGGGAGGGATCTGATACAGTACTTGGCAATGAAGCCAGCACTTTAAAAAAAATCCTTGTTTAATGGGTAGAGTAAGTCACATTTCCTGTTTTCCTCTTAGTCATATACTCTGTAGGATAAAAAAAATGTTTTCTAAGGCCTCAAACCCTCAAGGCAAATGCTAAATATAATGAAAACTATGTTAATGTTATCATACTAGCCAAAATTTTCATTGAGTGCTTACTATATGCTAGGTAAGCACTGTATATGCATTAATTCATTTGTCTATCATAACATGAGAGAATTTCCATCTGACAGATGGAGAAACTGAAGCTCAATATGGTTTTCTAAGGTGGTTAATAGTGCAAGCAGGATTCCAGTTCAAGCCCCGCCTGACTCTTCACTACTCTGCACACTTTTTGAAGGGCTCAGCAGTATCCTCAGTGGTCTCCACGTCTCCACTCCCAGGAGGAGGACCAGAGCGGCAGGGTCTCCTGTGGGCAGGAGAAGGAGTCCACCTGTGGTTGAGCTCCTGGAGACAGGCCTCCTGGGTCGGGAGTCTGGTCTCCAACAGTTTAGAGCCACAGAGGTTGATGGTAGAAGTGAGTGGACAGGAGGAGAAAGGCAAGCTGATCTTGAGATACAACCAAAACAAATCCAGAAAAACAGAAAGCCTGGATCCCAAGGATCAGGGAGATGGTGGGAACACATGCATGGCTGTTAAAAGGAAATATGGGAGCTTGTTGCTGGGGTCTCAGAAAACTAACAGAAGCCTTCTTGCATCAGAAGTTGATTGAGCAAACACAGGAAAGAACCTTCCATACAAGGCATGACTCTTTCTTCACCCTCAGTCCCATCACTGTACCTATATACCCTTTCCCTCCTTCCTCTTTCTCTTTCCCTTCCCCAGTCACGCCTATTACCCATGCACACACACACACACACACACACACACACACACACGCGCGCACACCTCTGCAGCTAAAGGGTTCTTACCTGTCCGAGGTTGCTGGTCACTGCTCTTCATTCAAACATCTTTGGAAAACAAGGTTAAAATGTCTAGATCTAGGGCTAAACTGACAGTGCTTATGATTCCGTCTCCTTCATCTTGAGGGCAAGAGCGCGTATTCCATTTCTTTTTTATCCCCCTCACAGCACCTATTACTAGATACCATATGCTCTGCACGTACTTGGCACTCAATAAATGCTTGCTGAATGGCTGACTTTTCCCGTCTCCCCCACCCTTTCCTTCCCCCCCCCAACCCACAGCATTACTTTAAAGATCTGTTGCAGAGCTGTGGGGCGAGGTTTAAGATCCGTTTTGACAAATAACCCTTATGGGTGTTTAGAGCCAAAAGATCGAATATTTAAAGCAGAAATATGAGCTGTAACTTCATGGGTGTTCTTTGAAGAGATGCATAAAGCTGTACAAATAGATAGCCTTTCAGACAGGACGTAACAGACCCAGCTTTGTGCATTTGCAAATATACGGAGGAGAAGAGCCTGAGCCTTGCTCTGAACCCTGTGTTTCCTTCTGAAATCAGTTTAAATAGGAAAGTGAAGGTAGTTAAATCTTCTGTATTTTAAAAGGATCTTACAAATACTTTTGGCTTTAAAAGCCTATGTCACTGATTCATAATATAAGAGGTGACATTAAATCTATGCCCCCCTCCAGGCCCCCCACCCCCACAGACAGGAACCTACAGGCAAAAATAAGACTGGATTCCATTGAAGTCGTGAGAGCAAATTGAGGGCTGTAAAAAAGAGGCTTTTAGAATCCCAGACATGAGATCTTGGTGCTGGGAAGTCTTAGGGACCAAAGCAAGGATCCAGGGACAGCAGACAGTTGAAGAACCAGAGTAGAACCCATATCACAGAGTGGCTCTGGTTAATGACTTCATGAAGCTGCTGAGCTTAGAATACTGAGCTTAGAATACAAGTCCCAAGAGAGAAGTGAACATGAACTGTGCATGTCTATTACCCCATAGGATCCATTTTCTTCCAAAGATGTCTGGAGTTTCCTGGCTGCTTCCATTAATAAGGCAGAAACAAGGGTGGATCTTATCTCGGGCTCCAACTCTGACTGTCCCATGTTCTCTTAGATCAGCTGAGCCCTTGGCTTATAGGCCTAGTCTATGTTCCAGGGGTGATCTCAGGAAGTGGAAGCTACTTGATATGTCTTACTTTTTTTAACTGGGACTATTTTGCATGGAGCTGTGGCTAAAGAGGTTACTTACAGCTAAGCGTTTGTAGAACAGGTGGGCTTAAATAACCTTAAATATCAAGCTATAGGTATTAAATTGATCATAAGAACCCTTGGTTATGCATGATTGATTTGGAGGGCCTGACAGCTCTAGTACTTAGCTTGGAATTTATGAATCAAAAGCTTTAAAATTGAACCCAAGAAAGTTTTTTTAAGTACTACTATTCCCACCTAGCTGAGGACTGTTATACAAATATGATTTGTCTCCAGTTATCAGTCATGTATGGTGTAGAATTATCCAAGTCTTTTTTAAAATTTCTAATGACTTATATGCATTAACTCAATCAAGAGAGTTTCTTAAAATATTACCCTTCCCCTTTTGGAAAAAGAAATCTTTATCCAGAAAGAAACTACTAATTTTTACATTGCTAATATCAGAAGTATGCTCTTTTTCTGATTCATCCTTTGCTTCCATTTCCTGTAGGTTTAATGTAGGTCAATAGTCCTGGATTCTAAACTCACTATATTTGTGCAAGATGGTTGAACACATAGTTGAAATTTACATAAACACACAATATCTTTATTTTACTTTTTTGGATAACAGTTATCATTTGTGAAGAAACTTCTCATTTCTCACTTCATGTACTTTTCAAAAAAAAAATTCTATAGGATGGGAATTAATAGTATTGTCATTTTACAGATGATTGAGTTCAGCAAATTTCATTCACCCATTCAGTAATTTTAATTTTGGACCCAAATGTGTACTAGGCACTGGAAATAGAAATATGAAAACACTTTATGAAGCTCACTGTCTATTATGTAAAACAAGTAGGCAAATAAAACATTGACAGTGGGAAGTGATAAGTACTATGTTATGTAAATACAAAGATGGCAAAAACTGAATTACCAAACTTGCCCAGCTGTGAATGAACAATCTTTTCAAAGGAGAAGATTCTCGAAGTGGGTCTTAGTAAGTAAGAAGAAATCCACCAGAAATAATAAAGCACAGGGCAGAAAAGCAGCAAGTGGCAAGGTACAAAAGCAAGCAGCTATAAGATGAATGCAAGAACTGCAAACAGTTGAGCATGGTTGTGAGTACAGAAGGGAGGAAAATGAGACTGAGGGTGTTTTCCTCAGGAACATGTGACCAGTGAGGAGCAAGAAGGTTCTGGGGGTATGATGGGTGGGTGAAAAGAAGTCTTCAAGAAATCAGATTCATTTGATCTTTTTTCACCATGCACGATCTCCACGTGGTCCAAAATGGCTACTCCTGATTGACCCATCCCATCCACATTGTGAGCAGCAGAAAGAAGGAAAAGTCAAAAAAGGAGCAAAGGCATAAGCTAGCTTTCTTTTAAGGGAGATTCTTAGAAGCTGCCAAGGGACACTTCTGCTCATAATTCATTCATGAGAACTAGTCACACGGCCACATCTACCACTAAAGACGAATAGATTGTTTTCTGGCCAGTGTGTTTAGTTATAAATTTGTGACGATGTTAACATAAGGAAGAAGAGAGAATGGAATTTGGAAGACAACTGGGAGTACCTGCCACTGAGTAGCATGAAAAAACCAATCACAAATTGCTATGAATTCTGAACTTCACCCTCTGGTCAACAGGGAGTCACTGGAGAGTTTTTGATCAAGGACCTGCTGCTGCTAAGTCGCTTCAGTTGTGTCCGACTCTGTGCGACCCCATAGGCGGCAGCCCACCAGGCTCCTCTGTCCCTGAGATGACCATATTTGTGTATAAGATTAAAAGAGATGATAGACTGAAGAGGGTAATATTGGAGACAAGGGATTAGTTAGGATATTTCCATCGTGGTCCAGGTGAAAGACATGGAGGTCTGATGAGGGAAGAGGAATGAGGAGGGGAAGTGTTAAGAAGGTTATCTGCCATGACAGTTGAGTAACAGTTAGAGGCAGGATCCAAACTCTTACCTTTGGCTCCAAGTCCATGTACATGGTGTCCATCTTTCTTAACCAAATGGTGGAAACTTGGCCTCCCAGGAGCCTTTCATATCCAAGTTGTGTTGTGAAAATCGGATGTTATGGTCCAGATCCAGGAACTGAAGAGTCCAGAAACAGGACACCATGTGTGGCCATTTAATTTTGATATATTACTCATTTTCTCTTCTTGCATTCAAGTTAGTAGAAGACTCTGAACTGGGCTTCCTTGCCTATGAGAGATCCAAAACAGGACTTCTCAGGTTTTATTTCTAAGCCTCAAGCCATGTAAGAGGAGAGAGTTTGACGAGGGAGAGATTTCAGCTAGACTAGGAAGACATTTTAGAGTTGGGGGGAGGGGAGGAAGACGGATTTTTACCACCTGGAGGTCATGGGAGGAGATGATGGGAAGTAGCTGTGAGCTGACACAGTCCTGGATTCAAGACCAAAGGCTGCTCTCCCCTCCGTGTGGCCCAAGCAGCCCCACCTGATGGGGCCATGTGAGCTGCAATAATCTACAACCCAAAGGATATCTCAGAAAAATCAGCCCTACCCGAAACCATAGCAAAGCCCCAGTCTGCTATTAAATTACCTTCCAGAAAGACAGCTAAGAGGTTACAATGAACTGATGTGTAGAAATAAAAAATATGCACTGAACTACTGAACACAAAAAGAGGACTGAAATTCATACCTTCACCTCTGCTAGACAGTGAACCCTGGGTGACAGCAAGGCTTTCTATAGCCCCAGGGGTGAGGAATGAAGAACAGCTCCAGAACATAATTTTGTGCCTGTCTCTCCCTTTTCCTTAATTCTGATTCTGAGAGTAGAAACCAATTCAAACCAGATCTATGTATATCCATACCCGTTATTCACTTGTAAATGTTCCAAGTAACTCAGACCTCCCCTCAGAAGACATTCGAGCATCACTTAGCAGGATATTTCAGGACAAAGGTATGCGATGTTTGGAAATGTCAAGATAATATTCTAGCTACTGGGCTTTCCCAGTAGGTTCAGTAGGTAAAGAATCTGCCTGTATGGAAGGAGACCGGGGTTCTATCCCTGGGTCGAGAAGATCCCCTGGAGAAGGAAATGGCAACCCACTCCAGTACACTTGCCTGGGAAATTCCATGGACAGCAGAACTTGGTGGGTTACAGTCCATGGGGTCACAAATGTTGGGCACAGCTTACCAACTCAACCATCACCACCACCAATATTCTAGCTATAGTGTAATTTTTCCCTTTACTAATACAAAAGCTCAAATCAGGATCTCTGCATATGATATTTATCCAAACATCCTCCTGTACACAAAATTCCAGAGATGGTGACAGACTAGAGAAAAAACATAATTTACAAAATCAGCAAGAACATTCTATTTAAAGCAATATCCCCCGGGTGTTGTCTGAGCTTGAAATGCAAGTTCACTATATAGTTTCTTTCTGGAGACAAAATGCCAAGCCTTAAATATGGCTAAAAATCAGAAGTGTGGGGGGAAAAATTTCAGCCCTGCAAGAAGGAAGTATGCTATATTTGGTAGAGTTGGGAATACACGATTTTGTTTCAGAAATCTGAGAAAAATTTCTATTCGTCTTCTTTTTTGCCTCCTGCAAGTCCATCTTACCCTAGTTTCATTCTGTTTCATTTTCTCCCTGCCTTCAGGTAGTTATATCTTTAAAATATTATAATCCAAAAAAGGGGGGGCAAGAGGAATTTAACTAAAAAATAATAATCAAAGCCATTCATGGTTTATGTGCCCAGACTAAGCTGTATTTATGGAAGAGTTGATCTTTTTTTCCTTCTTTTTTTCTTTCCAGAAGTCTAAAGTGTAAATTAAGTTGCACCAAGGCAGGTCAAATTATTCCCCGGTCATTTGTAGTATGCAGTGTTTTATGTGACTTTTTACCCTCTTATTCAATAAAACAATGCGTACTTGTGTGGCAGCCAGACGGAGTGGTGATTCACACTCATCTTGGAGATGCCAAGTACTGTACCTCCTTAAGGAAACACACTCACCCATGTGTAATGAGAATGCTTTGGATTTCCTGAAGTGATTCAACATCAAATTGAATTCAACACTGAACTGAATATCCATAGATGTTAACAATCACAAGATCGGATGTACTAGAGTTTCATTTGCTTTTATGTAACTCCCACTCATTTATTATAAGAGATGCAGCCTTGTTATGTTGAACTGGAACATTTTCACTCACTCAAGGAGACTGATTGAAGAATTTGGCCTGTTTCTTACTAATATAAAATAATCAAAAAATTTTCAAGAAAGGATGGCCAGCTATGGCTCTGTGATACAGAACTCCCATTGAGCTCTTCTCTTAAATCATTCAGCTTTCAGCTCAAGAAGAACACTGACCTAGGCTGGACACTGGCTGTATTATTACTAGCTTGATACGGTAGGTGCTGGTCTCAATTAGAAAAGATGCTTGGGGACTTCCCTGGCAGTCCACTGGTTGAGACCTCACCCATCCAGTGCAGGGGATGTGGGTTCAATCCCTGGTCGGGGAGATAAGATCTCGCATGCCTCGGGACCAAAAAACCAAAACATAAAACAGAAGCAATATTGTAACAAATTCAATAAAGACTTTAAAAATGGTCCACATCAAAAAAAAATCTTTAAAAAAGAAAGAAAAGATGCTTGTAAAAATCCACATCCTGCTAGATGTGAGGTCATTAGAAACTGTTGTTTAGCCACTAAGGAAAGTCTGACAACTCTTTTGCAACCCCATGGACTGCAGCCCACCAGGCTCCTCTGTCCATGGGATTCCCCAGGCAAGAATACTGGAATTGATTGCCATTTCCTCCTACAGGGGATCTTCCTGACCCAGGGATCGAACCCTTGTCTCCTGCATTTGGTAGGTGGATTCTCTGCTGAGCCACCAGGGAAGCCCACACCAGAAATTACTGCTTTTAAATGCTGGCAGAGGAGTACAGATTTGATATGGCAGCACTAGGGAGCCATTACGGGCTTCCCGGGTGGTGCTAGTGGTAAAGAACCCACCTGCCAATGCAGGAGACCTAAGAGATAAGGGTTCGATCCCTGGGTGGGGAAGATCCCCTGGAGGAGGGCATGGCAACCCACTCCAGTACTCTTGCCTGGAGAATCCCATGGACAGAGGAGCCTGGCGGGCTACAGTCCAGAGTCAGACACGACTGAAACAGCTGAGCTCACAGCACACAGGGACCACAGTATGTCACTGAGTGAGGAAGTAAGGATTTGATTGAAAAGTCAAATCTACTCCCAAACTGTAGAAACACAACTGCTTAAAGAAATCGAGCTACTTTACCCATCGGAGACAGTCACCAAAACCAGAAATACAAGGGTAAAATGAAAAGAACAGAGTGGAAATAGGAGAGAAAGAAGCAGCTGCCAGAGCTGTAGGGGGCATGGCCTCTAGGAGGGCAGAGATGGCTTTATGTACAACTTAAACTAACCCAATTAAAAAATAAGGCCATTTGGGCATGTGTAAAAGGCAAAGAGTCACCAGAGAACTTGGATGCATTATCCCCAGCCTCCAGTTTCTTTAATCACCAAGTGTTTGGAAAGTTAGAATTTCAACCTAAATTATAATTGTCACAGTAAGAGTCTACCTAAACTCAAAGTTGAGGAACCTGAACTAAATTGCCAAAAAGAAAGGCTGAGACCAGCTCTCAAGGAGAGGAGAGTGCAAGAAAGCAACGGGCCGCTTCCAAATCGTCCATTAATTCACTCTGTGGAAGTCATCTTTTCACCAACAGGCAGGGACTAGAGATGCAGAAAACCTTTTGTTTCCCAAGAATTTATATGGGCTAGCCTTGTTTTTGTGGGCTGGCTTTGTTACAGGCAGCCTGCCAGAAACGCAAATTCTCAGGCCCTGTCCCAGAAACCCAGATGGAGCATTTCTGTTTTAGCAAGGTCCTTGGGTGATTTCTGTGCCCGTGGAGGGATCTGCAGGTATGTGCTTTGATAAGTTCAAATTGAAAATCTCTCTCAAAAATCCCAGTTCCAAAATGGTATCTAGTTTAACCTTTAAACTATGCTATAAAAAGAAATAAGATTATTTCTTTGTAGCAATGAATATAATAAGATTCTTCTTCTGTTACAGGGCTTCCCTGGTGGCTCAGACGGTAAAGAATCTGCTGCAGTGTAGGAGACCCAGGTTTGATCCCTGAGTTGGGAAGATCCCCTGGAAAAGGGAATGGCTCCCCACTCCAGTATTCTTGCCTATGGACAGAGGAGCCAGGAGAGCTACAGTCCATGGGGTCACAAAGAGTTGGACATGACTAAGCAATTAACACTTTCACTTTCTGTCATAATGATGTGCGAGTCTAAATAATATACATGTAAAAAAAGTCCTGTGAATATTCTAGGGCAGTGTGCTCAAAGTGGGGTCCCTGGGAACTTATTAAAAATGAAGATTCTCAGACTTCACCCCAGACCTACTGACTTGGAAATGCTGGAGGAGGGGCCCAGCAATCTGTGTTTTAACAAACTCTCTCAGCAATTCTGATCCAGGCTTAAGTTTGAGAGCCCCTGCTTTTGAACCATCTCTGGAACTATTCCAAGTCATTAGAGTCATTTGCTGTGACTTGATCTCTCAGGTAGGAAAAAAAAAAACAAACCCAATTGAATGGAAAATTATTCTGATAAATTTCAAAATGATGAAAGCAGAAATATCAAAGTTTATCTCACAAGTATTTTCTAGTGGATTGATTTACATTGTTTATCAACAGGGAGGTAAATTGGTATTTTTATTACTGCCAGTATCTTCTCAAATAATTGATAGATCATTTCATTTCAAGTCCCTACCTTCCTTGTGAGGGTCCCTGGAGTGCCTCCTCCCAAGGACCATCTTCTTGGCCAGGGGAATAAAACAGCTCAACTGACCAACTTCATAGGCATCCCTTCCCTGGTGGGGGAGGGAGCTGCCCTCCTTTCCCATCATATGAATTAGAAGAAGTGTGATACTTCTTCTGAAAGCTTGTTAAGCAAACAACATAATGCATGAATACTGGTTAACTGATCAGGACAAATGTATCATTACTAAAGTAAAAATGTTAAGAATAGGAGAAACCAGGCATGAAGAACAAGGGAAGTCTCTAAACTACCTTCAAACTTTTTTCTGTACATCTAAAATTATTCTAAAATTAGAAGTTCATTTATTTTTTTAAAAACTGACCTTTGTTTGAGCCTGAAATAAATCAGAGCTCGCTCCTTCTCTCTCTTGAAAAATATTCTTGTTCAGAAGTCACTGCTATTAACTGTGGAGAGCCTGTGTGCATGCAGACAACTTGACTAACCTGATTTTAGGTTGATGTATTTCCTGTTTTTCTAGAGCCATTTACTCATTGAACCTTTGCTGCAGTCAATGAGATTGAGCTCTTATCAGATTGCTATCTCATACCCTACGCTGCATACCTATAGCTGATAAAGTGCTCCAATTTCTAATGCTGTGTCAACTGTGCTCTGCCCCTTTCCAACTCCTATGTGCATAAACTGCAAATAGTCTTGTTGCCTTTTCAGAGCCATGCAGATAAAAGATGACTTATAGACAGCCGGGTTACTGGATGTGCCAGCACAACACAAAAGGAGAAGAAATAAGAACCATCCTCCATTTCTCACTACTCCCCCTACACACACCCAAAACTGTGTGTATGTGTGTATGTAAATGTCTATATTATGCCAAGGTCACTTTTGCAGAAATTCTTCCATCTTTGCTCCCAGGAGAATGATCAGTGACAACGTCCCTCTGTAGCAGAAAGGGAACATACAACATTGAAATTTCTCCTGCCAACACAACCTGTTAAGATAGGATATTTTGAAAGATGTCAATGTCCAACTTTTTAATTAACATACAGATACCAACATATCCTTTCGCTCTTTAGTTAGGAAATGCCTTTATTTTTTTTTTTTTTGTTTGGGTTTTCCTTTTTTTTTTATTCGTTTATTTGACACAGGTATATAAAAGTAAGTCATTAAAAGCATGCGCTTTGGAGTCAAACATACTGAGGTTCATGTCCTAACATTGCCCACAATGAAAAATGGGAACTTGAGTGGAACTCTTCCCATCTTGCCTTAGCTCTTTATGTTAGAGTGCACTCCATCTGCCTATGAACTGCTTGTTGGCCAGAACCTGCTCTGCCTGCAAAATTCAGCAAGTTAGGAAGGCTGGATAACCATGCCTCCAAACCCACCCTCAGCAGACCTCAACCAAAGATTTATGGAAGGTGGTGTATGAAAACGTGAAGGTGAAATTTTTAGTCATGTCTGACTTTTTGTGACTCCCTGGACTGTACCTCTGTCCGTGGATTTCTCCAGGCAAGAATACTGGAGTGGGTTGCCATTCCCTTCTTCAGGGGATCTTCCCAACCCAGGGATTGAACCTGATTCTCCTGCATTATGTAGGCAGACTCGTTTCTGTCTGTGCCACCAGGGAAGCTTGATTTGGAAAATTATCAACTCGTTTCTTTTCTCTCTTTTTCTTCCTAAGGGTTTCAAGACCATTTAGATAAAGTCTAACAACACTTTGAAGATGAAAGTTTGATTTTTTTGTTTAAATGGAGACTATTAAGAAAAGGAAGCTATATGAAGTATATGTGTTAGACTAATTAACTCTAAGTGCAGAGCCCTTTCTGCATCAGGACCCATCAGTCTTAAGACAGCGGGTACCTGGTATGGGGTGTTCAAGGTCTGAGAGAGCAAGAGATGCCCGAAATGTGTCTTTAAATGCAATTAGGGCAAAAAATCTATATGAATTCTGAAGGTGTTTTTCTCTTCTTATGACACCAACTCGGAGGTATGAGAATGTCCTGATGTCAAGAATTCTAAGTGAAAATATAACTAATTAGACTTCTAACTTTAGACCTGATTATCTAGCAAAAGCTAATATACATATATTATCCTACCATACTGTAAAATCTTGACATATAAAACCACCACTCCATGGGTTGCAGATTCACATGAAAGGATGCTTCACCTCATTGAAAGCCTTTCTTAATGACCAACGACACTGAGATGGTTAGATAGCATCACCGACTCAATGGACATGAATTTGAGCAAACTCTGGGAGAGAGTGACCGACAGAGGAGCCTGGCATGCTGCAGTCCATGGGGTCACAAAGAGTTGGACATGGCTTAGTGACTGAACAATGGCATGATGACCAATAAGTCATCAGAGTGCTAAATGTTAAGAGATCCTGTCCATGAAAATTTAATTGTATATGAAGGTGGTCATCCTTGAAACAATGAAAGCAAAAAAGACCTATCTCAGTTTTTAAAGACCACTAATTCTACGTAACTTCTGAAGGGTATCCATTCTATTTAAAAAATAGTACAGCTGTAAAGGTTCCCTGGGAAATAAATGAGCTGAAACAGCTTGAACAGAGCAGATGATAAGGAAGAAGGGTTGCATTTGACACAGAAAGGTTTAACCCAAGAGAGTGCTGATTAAAATGGCACCTGGAGTTTACGAATCAAATCCAGAGATGTGAGGAAGAATGGAGGGCCTTGTTTAAGATTGAATGGTGACTGATTGGTCTTAAAGGATCCTTTTGCCAGCAGTCTACACTGTTTAATTGGGTGGTTATATTCTAGAGGCAGGCCTCCCCCATAGCTTAGTCAGTAAAGAATCTGTCTGCAATGCAGGAGACCAGGGTTTGATCCCTCGGTCGGTAAGATCCCCTGAAGAAAGAAGTGGCAACCCACTCCAGTATTCTTGCCTGGAGAATCCCATGGACAGAGGAGACTGACAGGCTACAGCCCATGGGATCACAAAAGTGGAACATGACTTAGTGACTAAACCACCACCACCATTCTAGAGGATGGTAACATCCCAAATGGCAATATGGCATTGGTAGTTGGACTATGGGTTAATATGGGATGTGACTTGCCATGGATGGGCTCTACCTGAAGGAGGACATTTTGTCTCCAACATTTATCACTCGTTGTTTGAACCTTTAATGAACTGCAAATGAAGATAGGTTTATAAAAAATTAGAAGACCAACATAGCAGAGCAGGGACTTCCCTAGTGACTCAGATGGTAAAGAATCTGCCTATAATACAGGAGACCTGGGTTCGATCCCTGGGTTGGGAAGATCCCCTGGAGAAGGAAATGTCTACCCATTCCAGTATTCTTGCCTGGAGAATCCCATGGACAGAGGAGCCTGGCAGGCTATAGCCCATGGGGTCGCAAAGAGTCAGACATGACTGAGCAGCTAACACTTTCACTTAATTGGTGCTAATAATCAATATGGCATCCACCAGGACTGTTCAGCAGGTTGCATAGTAATTCCAGACTATTCAAAGGAATTTCTCTCCATTTTTCTGATTGACTGACCAGATATGTCTGGATATGTATTTTATTCAATTTCTAAATTATACTATTAATAGAAATAATTAACACAAATTAAAATCAACAACTAGAAAGATACTTAGTAAAATCTAGAGTTACAAAATTTGTCCCAGGGATGTTGTATTTATTGAAGTAATTTCCACCCCCTCCACAGCAAAAACTGGAATCCATAGAATTACTATGATCAAAGAGCTGATTGATAAATTACATTTTGTAAATATTGGTCCAAAGAAGAAAGAATTAATCTCCATAAAAATTTAAGTAAAATTTTAAATGGAAAAAAGTAACTGGAAATGGTTTAACTAATTAAGGAAAATTACTGCAGAAAATGCCTTTTTGACAAAAAATGCATTAATGTTGTTACCATTTTCATTTAAAGGCTTATTTTTTAAAAAATAATTTTAGCCTGAAAACATCCTCAGAGTCAAAGCAGTGAGAACTGAACATGCTGTGACCCCTCAGTTCGTCATCTGGAAGTCGAATGATGCTGTTTACTGTCAGCTTTTGCATGCCTCGTTCCCTATACCTGGAATTCCTTTCTCTGTTTCATATTCTAGGACTCAAGACTTCTCCTGTAAGACTCAACTTACAAACATCGCCTTCAGATTAGTGCTCCCTGACCTTCAGACAGAATTAGATATTTTACCTTTTATCCTCCCTTAGGGACCTTTTATGAATATTCTACGATGTTGCTGTAATTCCTTGTTTACATTGCTATTTCATGCACTGGATTCTGGCTCTGTCTAGGGTGTGGCTCATGTTTTAGGCCTTTTGTTATTAAATCTCTGACACATAATAGACGTGTAATGAATTAATGCTGAACAAATGAGTGAGGTCTCCATGCTACCTGCACATTCATTCCTCTCATTTTTTATTTTGAAACAAAATCATCAACTCTGTACTGCAACTTTAAAGATGTATTAAGAAAAAGCTCTTTGATATAAATTCAGATCAATACTAAACATGTAGTTTTGTGATCTCTCTCTCAGCAACACCTCCCTCCTTTGCATCTCTTCCTTATCCACACAACCAAGAAAAGCAGTGTATTTATAGCACAGAACTCAGGACTGAGATGGCCAGTTTCGGAACTCCTGGCCATGGGTGTCGTTGGGAGCATCCCTAGAGTGTGGGAGCTCTTTCTGGGAGGTCCAGAGGTTAGGTCAGCCAAGGGCTTTTTCTTTCCATCCATCCTCAATTTGACTCTGGGTTCAGCTGAATATGGTTAAAGGATTAATTGCCCATCATCTTGTTCCCTAAATTAAGAGTCATTGTGGTAAGAACCAAGCATAGCAATATGTACCAACCACAAAGAAATAAATTACTTTGTAAGTTTCAAAAGATTTTCACCAAATTACTGCTCTGTGCAAATGATGTTGGGGGGAAAAAA
Organism: Cervus elaphus; assembly: GCF_910594005.1. Taxonomy (NCBI): domain Eukaryota; kingdom Metazoa; phylum Chordata; class Mammalia; order Artiodactyla; family Cervidae; genus Cervus; species Cervus elaphus. The sequence continues at coordinate 46,466,251 of NC_057817.1, read as the reverse complement.
GTTTGTTTGAGAAACATTTTCTTTTGTGACTGTAATAAGGTATGTGTACCCCTGCTGAGATATGAGTCACATCCCCTGAGATAGGAAACTGTGGCTAGTTTTTGTGGGTTTGGGGTTTCATACTAAATTTTCAGTGCCTCATGTTTCCTATGACTGATGGATGGATCATCACCTGACTCATAGAATCTTTTGCTATGGATCACCATAGTGTAGCTTTTCAAATTCAGTAATGTGGCACCCAGATGCTCAGAGTTTTGATATGGAGGGAGAAACAGTGGAGATATGCAATCAGTGCTTTGAAATGGACCTAACTGAGATCACTTCTTTCCAGCCTTTGGCAGGATTACAATTAAACTGGTCTAGACTCATTTGTGATTCTTATTTTTAAAAGACCTACAACTCCCACTTTTTCATCTAAGTAAAGTAGATGTCTTAGTCCATTGAGGTTGCTATAGCAAAATACCATAGACTGGGTAGCTTATAAACAGAAATTCATTTCTCAGAGTTCTGGAGGCTGGCAAGTCCAAGATAAAGGCACCAGAAGATTCAATGTCTGGTGAGAATCTGCTTTTTGGTTGGTAAATAGCCACCTTCTTCCTATAACACCACGTGGCAGGGTGAGAGAGCTCTCTTGGGGCTCTTTTATAAGGACACTCATACTATTTGTGAGAGCTCCACACTCATGACCTAATCACCTCCCGAGAGCCCCACCTTCAAATACCATCCAATCACTGGGATTAGATTTCAACATATAAATTTGGAGGACACAAATATTCAGACTATAGCAGTCAGGATACAATAACATCTGAGGGTTTTTTCCCCCAGATTAAGGTCACGCCACCATCCTTAACTTCAATATTTCTAAAGGCAAATCTTTATTTATTCATTCATTCAATGAATATTTATTGGATAAATAAGTGTGTCCCACTTATTGAGACAGAGAGAGAGGAATTAAGGTGAGGCCCCTGACCTCAAGAAGCTTAGAGATGAGGGAGGGGAAACATACAATTAAATATGGCACATGCAATGACAGGCAAGGTCACAGAGTATACCAAATGGGTAAATGACAGACCTACAAAAAGGCATGTCTAGAGGCAAGACGTCAGGGTAGAAGATGGCTATGAAAAGGTCAGTTGAGCTTGAGAAAAATGCAGATTGTGAGCAGCACCAGGGAATACGTAAGGTATGGAGTCAGGGAGAGAAGCCAGGGGCTGGATCTTATAAAGAGCTCCATGGTGACTTTCTATGGTACCCAGGAGGAGCCCTGAAAGGTTTCAGCAGACGGGTGACAGGAGGCCATACGCAGAGGTGCTGAGGAGAGATTAGATGAGAGCAAAGGAAGGTTGTAGGTAAGCAGATTCGTTAGGAGCCTTATCTTGATAATCCAAAGGGAAAGGGCATTGAACCGGAATGAAAGTAAGCTCAGTGGGAACAGAGAGTAAGTAAAGGAACTAGAAGACGGACTTCTCTGGTGGGAAGTCTAGTGGTTAAGAATTCGCCTTGTAGGGGATGCAGGTTTGATCCCTAGTCAGGGAACTAAGACACTACATGCAGTGGACTACAAAGCCCATGTCCTGCAACTGCTGAAGTGCCCCCAACAAAAGATCTCACATGATGCAAGGAAGACCTGAAGCAGCCAAACAAACAAATAAATAAAATTTTTTTAAAAAGGACATAGAAGAGACAGGGCCCGGGGATGGGCTCTGGGCTGTGGCTTAGGGTCTGACGATCAGGCTCTTGTTGGAGCCCAATCCCCTGCCCCACCCCAAGGGCACAATCCTTGGTCCTTTTCTTTTTTGTCTAGATACACCCACACCCATGTCAGTCTCAAGCAACCTGCGATGTTACCCAAATTCATAATGTCAACTCACACTTCTCTGAACTCTAGACCTGAATATTCAATGAATGTCTTCACTTGGATGTTAAGTGCAGACAGCAAACTCAATGAGCTCCAGTCTGAATGTGAGCCCTCCCTTGAGAGCTCTTTTACCTGCAGACTTCTCCATTCCGGGGAACAGCAATTTCATTGTTGGTTTCACGGATCCAAAACTTTGATGTTACTAATTCTTGGCTATTTGTATTTACTGCACATTTAGTCCATCAGCACATCCATGTGGCTTTAACTTCAAAATTTATGAAGAATCTGACCACTTTTGAGCAGCTCCACTGCTACCATCCTGATCTAAGCCATCACCATTTTCTTCCTGGATCTTAAAATAACTTCCTAACCTGTGTCGCTGCTTCTTCCCCTGCCCCCTGCACTCTGTGCCATAAGAATAAAACTATCCTGCAAACTTTTTATTTGAAACTTGTCAAGGATACAGAAAAAACTTTAAACAATCAAGTATAAAATGTCTTTTATAGCTTTTTTTTTCTGATCCAGGATCCCATCATATTCATGAATTCATTTGTTATATCTTTTTAGTGTCTCTTACTATAGATCCATCCCCTTGCTTTTTAAAATGACATTCACTGGAGGAATCAACCTGCCTGACTTCAGTCTCTACTACAAAGCCACAGTCATCAAGACAGTGTGGTACTGGCACAAAGACAGAAATATAGATCAATGGAACAAAATAGAAAGCCCAGAGATAAATCCACACACCTATGGACACCTTATCTTTGACAAAGGAGGCAAGAATATACAATGGAGAAAAGACAATCTCTTTAACAAGTGGTGCTGGGGAAACTGGTTAACCACTTGTAAAAGAATGAAACTAGAACACTTTTAACACCATACACAAAAATAAACTCAAAATGGATTAAAGATCTAAATGTAAGACTAGAAACTATAAAACTCCTAGAGGAAAACATAGGCAAAACACTCTCTGACATAAACCACAGCAGGATCCTGTATGACCCACCTCCCAGAATATTGGAAATAAAAGCAAAAATAAACAAATGGAGCCTAATTAAAATTAAAAGTTCCTGCACAACAAAGGAAACTATAAGCAAGGTGAAAATACAGCCTTCAGAATGGGAGAAAATAATAGCAAATGAAGCAATAGACAAAGAATTAATCTCAAAAATATACAAGCAACTCCTGCAGCTCAATTCCAGAAAAATAAATGACCCAATCAAAAATCAGGCCAAAGAACTAAACAGACATTTCTCCAAAGAAGACATACAGATGGCTAACAAACACATGAAAAGATGCTCAACATCACTCATTATCAGAGAAATGCAAATTAAAACCACAATGAGGTACCATTACACACCAGTCAGGATGGCTGCTATCCAAAAGTCTACAAGCAATAAATGCTGGAGAGGGTGTGGAGAAAAGGGAACCCTCTTACACTGTTGGTGGGAATGCAAACTAGTACAGCCACTATGGAGAACAGTGTGGAGATTCCTTAAAAAACTGGAAATAGAACTGCCATATGACCCAGCAATCCCGCTGCTGGGCATACACACTGAGGAAACCAGATCTGAAAGAGACACGTGCACCCCAATGTTCATCGCAGCACTGTTTATAATAGCCAGGACATGGAAGCAACCTAGATGCCCATCAGCAGACGAATGGATAAGAAAGTCGTGGTACATATACACCATGGAATATTACTCAGCCATTAAAAAGAATTCATTTAAATCAGTTCTAATGAGATGGATGAAACTGGAGCCCATTATACAGAGTGAAGTAAGCCAGAAAGATAAACACCAATACAGTATACTAATGTATATATATGGAATTTAGAAAGATGGTAACGATAATCCTGTATGTGAGACAGCAAGAGAGACACAGATGTATTGAACAGTCTTTTGGACTCTGTGGGAGAGGGCGAGGTGGGATGATATGGGAGAGTGGCATTGAAACATGTAAAGTATCATGTGTGAAACGAATCGCCAGTTCGGGTTCGATGCATGAGACAGGATGCTCGGGGCTGGTGCAGTGGGATGACCCAGAGGGATGGGATGGGGAGGGAGGAGGGAGGGGGGTTCAGGATGGGGAACACATGTACACCCATGGCGGATTCAAGTCAATGCATGGCAAAACCAATACAATGTTGTAAAGTAAAATAAATAAATTAATTAATTTTTTTTAAAAAGGAAAAAAAAATAAAATGACATTCACTTTTCCATATAGGGTCTCACACATTCTAAATTTGTGCGTTTCCTCACAGATGATGTCATATATTTCATATTGCATCATATCAAGAGGTAGATAATGTCAGGTTGTCCAAATATTATTTAGTGATGCTGCTTGATCACCTAGTTAATGTGGTGACCTGCCAGAATTTTCCATGGTGAAGGTAATTAGTAAAAAATTGTAGGGCAATATTTCGGCACCTTCCAAATATCTTATCCACAACAGTATTTTACCCACTGGTTTTAGGATCTATTAATAACTGTTCCTATATTATTTATTACACTTGAAGTTGGAAAGCAGTGATTTCAAAATACTCCCACTCTCTTTTTTAGCAGACATTTTAGTAAAAAATTTCTTTCCCTATTTTCCCTTTTTCTTCATCCCTGACCCCTCTTCTTGTCCTTCCCTTCCTGCTCTTTCTCCTTCTGGCCCTCCTCCTCATACTTCTCCTCCCTCTTCTTTTGACTTTCATGTAGACGCATAGATTCTTTTTCATTTAATATATTATAATTAGCTACCATGACATCATTAAAAATATGTATCAGATCATGGTCTACTCTTCTACTCGATTCAAACCACAGTGATGACTTCTTGCATCACTCAAGAGTAAAAGAGAAAGTCCTCACCATGACCTACAAGGCCCTGCATGACCGAGTCCCCAGTTCTGTGGCCTCATCTCCCTCTGCCCACAGACCCAGTCGTCTGGCCTCCTGACTATTCCTCCAACAAGGATGCTCCTGCCTCGAGGTCTTTGGCCCCACCGTTTCCTCTCTTTGTAATGCCCCTATCCCAGATATTCACTTGGTTTTGTTCCTCACATCTTTTCTCAAAGTCATCGGACCACATTTTTTTTTTAAATTTAAAGCCAACACTCCCCATTCACCTGACTTTAATACTCCCCATTGACCTGACTTTCTCTATCAATCTTACTACCTTCTTAGATTTACTTTATTTAGTCTGCCCCCAATTTATTTTATTTTATATTTATTTATTTCCTTGGCTCTGCCAGGTCTTAGCTGTGGTATGTGGGATCTAGTTCCCTCCAGTTCCCTGACCAGAGGCCCCCTACATTGGAAGCATGGAATCTTAGCCACTGGACCACCAAGGAATTTCCCCTCCCACCTCCGCCCTACCCACTAGAATTTAAGCTCCTTGAGGGCAGGGAATTTTACCTGTTTTACACGCTGCTGGATTCCAGTAGCTAGAATACTACCTCTTTGAACATGTTGAGAATGAGTGAATGTAAAGATTGGATGAGAGGCTGAAGGAAGGAGAGATGCCCATCTTCCAGGTTTGGTGATTTGAGATGACAATGCTCCACTCCCTAAGCCAGGGAACACAGAGCAAGGAGTGCACTGGAGGAACACACTTTGAAAATGTTGAGTTTTATGTGCCTGTGAGATAGTCATGTGGAAAAACCCAGTAGGAAGCCAACTAGACCTGGATTTAGTGGATAGACTGGGTATGAAGTAGTTTCCAAACACATAAGGCAGAGTCATGTCTTAATTCATTTTAAATGAATTGAACATTACTGAATTGAATTAATATGAATGGAAAGGCTCAGAGTCTTTCACCTCCCAATCTGGCATGCCAACCAAGCGTGGGAAGGGAGCTATTAACACTTTCCTGAGTCTGCTAGGGTCTGAGCTGCTCAACGCAAAGACAGCACTAAACACCTGGTAACAGTTCTAACGGTTTGTCAACAAAGCTGGGCCTATTAGTCTTCTAGGGTGATAACTGTTTCTAGTAGTCTAAAGACTTTGTTAGAAACACCTGCATCCTGTGTAGAGCAATTAGTAGTTTAAAAATGTGGTTTTACCGTTGATCTATTCGTGTGGTCACCTTTGCAATTCCTTTAGTCAAAGGATAAGAAAGGCAACATCAAAAATCCTTTCTTTCATTGGGTACTAATCTTTTCTCTTCCTTCCTGCACCTTCTTAATTCTTTGAAGCCTCGGGAAAGTCTACTAGAGATGATGAGCCATAAGAATGCGGGAAGAGTTTACCTTGTGTGATGTTTAGAATAGTGCCTAGCTTAAACTAGGTGCTCAGTAAGTTTTACTCAGTTGTATATTAGCATCCAGTTTCTTGATTTCTGAACTATCATCCATATCTCTGTTATACCCCAAAAGCTCAATCCTCCCCCTCTCTCATCAAAGGCCTGAGCCCCACAAACAGTCTTCATAGTTAAAAATAAAGGTTACTATGAGAAAGGGCAAAGTCAATAGCATCACAACCAGTGTGGAAACTGTCCACTGCACCTTGGGATGTGAGGGGAAACTTAAGTGTGTTCGAACATCATAAGACAGGACACACACCAAGTGAATGGGAATGTGAGTCTGGATACTCACGGAGAATTTCCATATCAGCGTAGTTTATAAATCCTGCCCACAGGGTGGGTCATTCCACTATAAACTCCTCAAAGTCTTTTATATTCCTTTTGAGTGACGGTGCCTAAAGTAGATGTTGTCATTCATGTCTTAAGGAAGAAGAGATCAAAGTGAAATTATGGGCATATATTTCAGCAATTTCAGAAGCTTTTGTCATTATTTATGACAATGGCCATACTGATGGCAAGCCGACCTGCAGTACTTTGTGATATCAGTGTTACTAAGTTAAGTGAACTATAAATCAGAGAGGCCTCCCTTCCCCTTTAGATACAAGAAAATAATTACCAATAGAATCCTCACTGGTCAACATTAAGGTCAAAAGTAAGTGTATATTTAACTTGTCCGTTGTTTTTATGGCTCTTTTTCTAAAATAGAAAGTGGGGATATAGTTAAGAAGGCAGCTGACATTAAGAGCACTTTTTAGAGTAACAATAACAAGATGGCCAGATCAGAAAAGCTTCAAACACAACAGGCTAAAGCACAGAAATTCACTTCAGTGAAACTGGAAATTAACAGTGTTTAAACTCTGTGCTGGTAGGGACTCTTGCTGTTGTGACCTTTCCTAGGGATTTGATTTTCAGGGTCATCTATGCTTTTCTTTTAAAATTCTGCACAGAGTAGATTTCATACGTAGCAATTACTAACAGAAGGTATGTAAGTCCATGGATGCCATCCTTTCAACTGAAGGCACAAATTTACTAATCTGTAGGTTAAATTCAACAGTAAGAAATTCTCATAATGGACTTTCATGAAGTTATAAAGCAGGAAATAATTAAGAACTCAAATATTTCTAAATAACTTAATAAAATCAAATATATCTAAAACAATAAAAGCCAAAGATCAAACAAAATACAGAATATCTAGCTATGATTTTTATTTAGATAAGCATGATTAGCAGCACTGAAACTGGCTAAATAACCCCTCTCAAGTTGGGTGGTGACTATTTTTAAAGATAGAATTTTAATTACTTTCCATTCATTAGCCATTTCCATTCATATAGTTCAGAAATCCACAGATGCCCCAACACTTAAAGTTTAAGTCACTGACATAGAGGTGGCAACTCCTGAAGACATCCCATCTGCTTCCAATAAGAAACTTGATATTCCTTAGGATTTATGGGTGGTGGGAGGATGTTGCCTAAAGTGGGGTTGCAGAAATGGCCGGAAAAGCCTTGTAGGTGAAACCCATATTTCTTTGACTGTCTGCAGTTTTCCATTTGTATCTAGAATCTCAACAATATGTGTAGAGCAGTTTCTTTGCCCAAAGATAACCAAATTATAGATTTCTGATAAATCTAGTGTGCATGTCTATAAACACATTTTTTGGAGAGATGGGTAGGAGTTGGGGAAGGGGCACATCTGATGAGAGGTTGAAAATATTTTTAGTTTTAAGCTCATTTGCACTCATGTAACAGTTTCTAATAACAACAACAACAATAATAATTTATATACCATAGTGACTGTCTAGTTTGACTCTTTTCTTCCATCCTCTTCCTGGAATCTGAAATGGTTTCACCTGGTCTCCATAGAGAACTGACCTGGAAGTCGTTATATATGAAGATGCAGCAGCCACCTTGTAACCAAGAGGAAAAGGCCAAAAGATCACAAACGTTGGCCTTTACATTTTAGAGGCACTAAACCAAGGCCAGTAGTCACATCTCTCCAAACTCCTTACGATATTAGAAAAATAGTCATCTAGTTGTTTAAGCCAGTGTTGGTGAATCTTTTATTATTGGCAGCAAAATACATCTCCATCAGAACATATCCAGCCTCAGCTTAATCTGACACTCAAAATCGTGATACATTGGAACTTGGAGTGATCACTGTAGGTTTTAAAAAGCAGGCCTAAATCTCACCAGGTGAATTTGACCAAAAAAAAAAAAAAAAAAATCAATCAGCGAAGGGTCTACAGGAACAAAAGGTAGGGTCTGCCTCCCTTTCTCCCTGCGGCATTTTTTCTTACTGCTTATGCACTCCACCCCCAACTCCACTGCAAATCCATCATGCCTCTTCCAAAATCTTGATTTTAAACACGGAATCCCTACTTCCTACTCACTGACTCTGATGCCTTCCACTGCAACAATTTTCTGCTTTGGTGACCCCACCTTCTTTTTACCGTTCTTTTATCCTACAACTGTCACACTATTCATGATCCTTCGTATCTTCACCTCCTTTCTAAAATTCAATTTAGATTTCACTATGTATCACTGTAAACACCCTCAACTCCTTTCGTTCTCTTTTCTTCATCCTACTCTTCTGGTTAAAATAAAGTAAAGCAAAAGAAAACACAGAAAAAAAACAACCAAAAAACCTCAATACAACCTTACTTATCCTAATCTCAAACCTAATTCTCTTCTACCTCTGTGAACGAACAACATTGCCAGATGAGATCCGGCCAACAGAATTTATTTAGAAATCATGACCCCACACCCCAAATCCCCAAATCACTGCCCAATAGTTCTAAATCATCTGCTCTGTAACTTCCTTTCTTGCTCTTTAAGTAAACATTTCTTTTGACCATGCAGCGTGTGGGATCTTAGTTCCCCCAATAGGGATGGAACTTGTGCTCCCTGTGTTAGGAACATGGGAGTCTTAACCATTGGACTACCAGGGAAGTCTCCCAATTAACACTTAATACTTTTCTCCTGTTGCCTTAAAAGCAGCTCCCTAGCATTCTGATTGGTCAACTAGGTATTTATACATTTATTCATTCCTTTAAGCATTTTCCCCTGCTTTTATAGAAAAATCATCTTTACACCTAAAAAAAGGTAAGAAGTCCTTTAATTTGTACTCTAATACATCTCCTCTGGAGAAGGAAATGGCAACCCACTCTACTACTCTTGCCTGGGAAATCCCACGGCAGGGAAGCCTGGCTGGCTACAGTCCATGGGGTTGAAAGACTCTGGACATAACTTGGCAACTAAACCACCACCACCATCTCCTCTCCCTTTCCTAGGGACATTTCCTGACCAGCTATTTCAGCTTTTGTGTATTAGCAATCTCTTTCTCTTTACTGAATCATCTTTATAGGGCCATGTTAGCATCACCCTTTGACAACCTTTCATTCAACTATTCAACTGTTGCCCCTTTTCTCTGTCTCCTTTCAGAGCAGACTTTCTCAAAAGATCTCTAAACATACTCTTAGCGTGAATCACTTCTCATTCATTCAGTCTTCAATGCATTCCAATCTAGCTTCCACTTCCTCCACTCTACTAAAACTGCCCTGGTTGTCATCACCAGTGGCTTCCATATTGCTAAGTCCATGCTCCTAAGACATTCAGAAGCACTGAACACAGTCGACCATTCTCTTGCCCTCATGAAATAATCTCCACTTCCAGCTTCTATCATACCACACTCTCCTGAATTTCCTCCCTGCCGCTCCCAACTGGTTACTTCTTTTCATGCTCCTTAGCTAGAATCTCATCTGTTATGCTTGGGTTCAGTCATGTCTGGCTCTTTGCAGCCCCATGGACTGAAGACTGCCAGGCGTCTCCGTCCATGGAATTTTCCAGGCAAGAATACTGGAGTGGGTTGCCATTTCCTACTTCAGGGGCTCTTCCCAACCCAGGGATCGAACCCCCATCTCTTGTGTCACCCACGTTGACCGGCGGGTTCTTTACCACTAGTGCCATCATTTATTACTTTACCTCTAATGTTCAAGTGTCTCAAGTTTTGGTCTTCAGCCTTCTTCTCTGTTTAAGCTTCATCTCAAAGGAAATGTAGCTTTGAATGTCATCGTTATGTGGCTGATTTTCAAATATTTATCTCCAACCTCCCTTGAGCTCCAGATACTTATAGTCAACTTCCTGCGTGACAGCTCCACCAGGTATCTAATAGGGATGTCAAACTCTTAATATGAGCAAAATGAATCTCCCACTGCTGGGTATACACTGTACTTCTTGCTTCCCTGGATAAATGCACTCTGATCCTTTCTCTTTATTGTGTCACTCCATTCAATAATCACATTCCCAGGAGGAAAAAATAGGAGCGTCGTAGTTTGGCTCTTGTTCCCACTCCTTGGCAAATCAAGTACAGGTCCTGCCAATCCTGCATGTGACGGTCACTGGGTAATTTCCCAAGTGGAAATGGAGGTGCTTATACCGGAAAAAAAGCAGCTAGATGCCGGGCAGGCAAAAACAACAGCTGTCCACAGTCCATCACCCTGCACAGCTGGTAGGAGCTGTTGACACCAAAACATTGGCCTCATGACAAGAACAGTCTTCAGGTTGATATTCTATGTTTCTTGAAGCTATTTGGTGATGGCTGTCTTGCTAGTGGGTTGTACAAATTTCCCCGCATGAGAATTTTCTCACAAAACCCCAGAAGGCAGACAGTAGGGCCTTATGTTGTGTGAACACTGCCGGCCGGAGATGTAACCTTCACTCATTACACATGATCTTGAGTCTGTTCCTGTTTGCCCAGGGGTCAGGTTGCTAAGAGTGTGGAATTCTGTGTTTTCTCTCTCTACAAATGAAATAGGCTTGAGAAATAAACTCTCATATATTTTCTCATACATATTCTCAGCTGTTGAGAAGGTATGTACATTTTCCACATTTTTTTTTTGCTTGTTAACAATGCCCCACAGCTACATTAAAGAGACTGCAGTAAATACAAGAATTAATTTATCAATATATATATTGATTCTTAGCCAGGGATTAAGATTACACTGAAGAGTTAAAAAAAACTCTTAAAATCACATCCCCAAAAATGAAATAATATTTAGGAATAAATCTAGCAAAGGATGCAAAAGATTTACATGTGAGAACTACAAAAGTTTGATAAAGGAAACTGAAGATGATTCAAAGAAATGTAAATATATCCCATGTTCTTGGATTGGAAGAATTAATATTGTTTAAATGGTCACATATTCAAAGCAGTCTACGGATTTAATGTGATCCTTATCTAATTACCCATGACATTTTTCACAGAACTGGAACAAACAGTCCTAAAATTTATGTGGAACCATAAAAGACCCAGAACTGCCAAAGCAATCCTGAAGAAAAATAACAAAGCTGGAGGCATAACCCTTCCAGACTTCAGACACTACTACAAAGCTACAATAATCAACACAGCATGGTATGAGCACAAAAATAGGCACATGGATCAATGGAACAAAATAGGGAGCCCAGAAATAAATCCACACGCTTACAGTCAATTAATCTTTAACAAAGAAGGCAAGAATATACAATAGAGAAAAGACAGTCTCTTCAGCAAGTTGTGTTAGGAAAGTTGGACAGCATCATGTAAATCAATGAAGTCAGAACACTTTTACATCATACACAAAATAAAGTAAAAATGGCTTAAAGACTTAAATGTAAGACATGACATCATAAAACTCCTATATATATAATGGAATATACTCAGCCATAAAAAGAATGAAATAAGGTCATTTGCAGCAACATGGATGGACCTAAAAAGATTGTAATACTAAGTGAAGTCATCAGATAGAGAAAGACAAACACCATATGATATCACTAATAGGTAAAATCTAAAATATGCTATAAATGAATTTACTTCCAAAACAGAAACAAACTCACAGATATAGCAATATCAAAGGAAAAAGGGGGTGGGCAAGGATAAATTAAGAGTTTGGGATTAGCAGACACAAACAACTACATATGAAATAGATAAACAAGGTCCTACTGTATAGCACAGGAAACAATATTCAATATACTGTAATAAACCATAATGGAAAAATATGAAAAAGAGTATATACGTGTATATAACTGAATCTCTTTATTGTACACTAAAAACTAACACAACATTGTAAATCAACTATACTTTGATTTATATATATTTAACTATACTTTATACTTTGACAGAGAAGGCAATGGCAACCCACTCCAGTCCTCTTGCCTGGAAAATCCCATAGGTGGAGGAGCCTGGTGGGCTGCAGTCCATGGGGTCGCTGAGTCAGACATGACTGAGCAACTTCACTTTCACTTTTCACTTTCATGCGTTGGAGAAGGAAATGGCAACCCACTCCAGTGTTCTTGCCTGGAGAATCCCAGGGACGGGGGAGCCTGGTGGGCTGCCGTCTATGGGGTCACACAGAGTCAGACATGACTGAAGCGACTTAGCAGCAGCAGCAGCAACTGTGCTTTGAAACTTAATTTTAAAAGTTTTTAATTAAAAAAATTTTAAAATATTACAATTAAAAAGGTTATACTGAAGAGAATTTGCCCCCATTATATTTTTCTTATTCCTAATACCACTTTTCTTCCCTTTCTGCCCTTTCCTAGCCTCTCCACAACTCAACCATCTACATAATGCTTGGGTCACCCACCATACAAAGTCTGTTTCTTTATGATTTTTTTTTTTTAATGGAGGAAAGAAAAAGAGAGGAAGGCAGAAGAAGTGCCATAGAGGGTTTGCCAAAGTGGAAATTAAAAGTTCAAAACATCTAAAACTAAACAGGTCCCTAACCACACTAGGATCTGAAACTAAATCTGGGAGATGGAAGCTCTCAGGCAATGATTCCTCCTCTGTGATGAATGGACGATATCAACCATCTTTCTACTTGTCTTTTGAGAAGTTTTATTTACCCTGCTATAAGGTGAGATGAACTCCGAGGCTGCTGTAAACCCTAGGGCAACTGGGGACAGTAATGGAATCCTGTAGAAAGATTAGTTTAAAAAAATCAATATTTATGGAACGACACTCAGAGACTAAAAGGAAACAAAAACATGTTTAACCAGACAGTGTTCTGGGATGCAGTCTGAAAACTCAGAATCAAAGTTGTTTAATTCGAAATGACTTTGCAAAACATGGAGTATAATCTCATTTACCTAGAGTGTCTGGCACTTGGCAAAATACAGCACACAAAAATCTGACTAGTATGTAAAGATGTTTCTATTCTGCTCCTGCTATGGGAGAAAACTGTATGGTAGAAAGACAGATGCTGCTGTGTGAATGTAAACTGGCCCCCACCCCTCATCCCTGCACACCACTCATCCGGATACAGTCGCAAGGTGTCAAGCAGGAAGCCTCAAGAAAGGGGCTAGAATGATCACCTGGGTAATCCTGAGGATTAACTTGAGGATTGTCACTTCCAATAGAATCAAAAAGTGTGAAGGGCGAGGGCTTAACCAACAGGGTGGCATTCCACCCAGAACAACCTGAACCCTGCAGTCTCTATGATAGAATTCTTAGGAGTATCATTTTTGTTACAATTAAGACAATATGTATGAAATGGCAGACATGAAACTAGGATTAAGGACTTCAGGAGCCTCTTGAGCCTTCATTGTTTGAAATCAAATATAATCTCAGTAGCAGAGCCAAATGTAGGTCTATTTGCCCCTGGCTCATGCTATAATATGAATAATAATAAAAACTAATATTGACTAAGCACTTCTGTGCTAGAAGGGCTTTTCCACAGATTATCTCCTTTATATGGTCAATGCAACAGCGCTACAAGTAGATATTATCACCATCTGGATTCTTGAGGAATCTAGAGCTTAAGAAGACTAAGAAACCTGAACAGGATTGCACAGCTAGTAAGTGATGGAGCCACAATTTTCACCCAGGAAAACTGACTCCAGATCATGAATGTTTGACTGCTATTGAATGGCACCCCCATAGAGTCCAGTACTTTGAACCTTGAAGCTGCTCCTTGGCAGCCTTTTTCTTTTAACTTTCAAATGAGATGATAATGCTCCTAATTTGTTAAATTTTAAAATGATGCTCCTGTCCTTATTTTCCTTAAGTCACAAATACAGTAAGTGATATGTTGGGGTCTGGACAGGAATCTCGGTTTTAATCTCCAATTCACTCCACTGGTGCTATAGTCCATGGGGTCACAAACACTCAGACACCATGGAGTGATGGAGCTGAACTGACTGGTGAGGGAGGGATTCCTATACTAGGGTTATGGGGATGGCTGAATCGACCACACCCAACACCAGACAGATGACATGGACTGCAGTTCATTAGCCACAGCTACACACCACCTGGGGGAGGGGGACATTGCAGGCCAAGGTTACATTTAGAAATGGAGAAAAGCAGAACCTGTGAGAAGCAGGTTCTGTAGTATCAATAGGGTGAAGTGAAGTGTTAGTCACTCAGTCATGTCCGACTCTTTGAGACACCATGGACTGTAGCCCACCAGGCTCCTCTGTCCATGGGGATTCTCCAGGCAAGGATACTGGAGTGGGTTGCCACGCCTTCCTCCAGAGGATCTTCTGACCCAGGGATCAAACCTGGGTCTCCTGCATTGCAGGCAGATTCCTTACTGAGCGAGGCACCAGGGAAGCCCCATCAATAGGGTGATGTATCTCCTATTCCACAGGAGAATATGACTGGCTTGTTTGAATAATCCTGCAGGCTTTTAAGGATCCGAAAACTGCTACTCAGGGATAGTCAGGAGCTGTCTGTGATCCCCTTAATAGGAAGGGTTGTTTGCCTTGGAGACCTTATCTGCAGAAGCAGGGTGGAAAGGGGAATTTGCAGTTGGACCATTTGAAGTCCTTCCAATTTGATCAAATGTCAAGACAGCACATAATATAGGGGCTTAATTTTAAGGCTTACACCATGGTCTCTCTATAAAACATAAATAGATGAGAAATAAAAGGAAAGTGCATGAGAAAGATAGCTGGCTAGGAAAGAGTGGGTCTATTTGAATCACTTAAGGCTACGTGGAACAGAAAAGTGTTAAATGAGACTGGAAAGCTGGTTTCCAAGGCCTTTGAGGACCCATTAAAGATTTCTGAAAAGTAGAAGAACATGACCCAATATATGTTTTAGGAAAAATCTGTCTGTAATGAGGGTGGATTAGAAAGGAGAAGAAAGCAGAGACAGGCAAAGTAGATAACTGCTTATTGAAACCACAATAGTGAGAAATCATGGGCATTTGAAAACTGGCCCCCATGGAATGATGAGTAAAAGAGCAAGTCAAGAGAAATTATAGTGGCACAGACCACAGGGGCAATCAAATGATCGGCTGTAGGAAGTAAGAGAGCAAAAGAAGTA
The DNA here is from genome assembly GCF_910594005.1 of Cervus elaphus. Lineage (NCBI taxonomy): Eukaryota > Metazoa > Chordata > Mammalia > Artiodactyla > Cervidae > Cervus > Cervus elaphus. The sequence continues at coordinate 46,450,809 of NC_057817.1, read as the reverse complement.
AAAGCTACTCCAAGACAGCCCATCTTTGTTTAAAGTTTTGATATTTTGTTTACCATGGATGGTTTGCATTAATTTTGATGTTTAAAAATAAATATTGCATTAGAATATTGATCTTGATTACAGAGTACATTAATTTCCTGTGGCTGCTGTAAGAAATTACTATAAACTTAGTGGCTTAAAACAACAAAAATGTATTCTCTCACAGTTCTGGAGGCCAGAAGTCTGAAACTGAGATGTCGGCAGGACCCCAGTCCCTCTAAAGGCTCTATTGGAGAGTTCATTCCTTGCCTCTTCGAGCTTTTGATAGCTGCCAGCTTTCCTTGGTGTGCAGCTGCATCACTTCCATCCCTGGGCTTTCCTGATTTCTCAGACAGTAAAGAATCTGCCTGTAATGCAGGAGACCAAAGTCCAATCCCTGGATCGCGAAGATCCCCTGGAGAAGGAAATGGCAACCTACACCAGTATCCTGCCTGGAGTATTCCACGGACAGAGGAGCCTGGCAGGCTGCAGTCGGACACTTCCACCTCTACTTTGCAGTCCCACTACCTTTTCTTCTTCTTTCTGTGTAAAATCTGCCTCTGCCTCTCTCTTGCAAGGACAGCTGTGACTGCATTTAGGGCTCACTCAGATAACCCCGGATAATATCTCCATCTCATGAATCTTAACTTAATATCTGCAAAGTTGTCAGTCACAGGTTCCAGAGAATAAGATTTGGATGGGGGTGGGTCAGTTCAGTCGCTCAGTCAGGTCCTACTCTTTGCAACCCCGTGGACTGCAGCACGCCAGGCCTCCCTGTTCATCACCAACTCCTGGAGCTTGCCCAAACTCGTGTCTATCGAGTTGGTGATGCCATCCAACCATCTCATCCTCTCTCATCCCTTTCTCCTCTGGCGTTCAATCTTTCCCAGCATCAGGGTCTTTTCAAATGAATCAGTTCTTCACATCAGGTGGCCAAAGTATTGGAGTTTCAGCTTCAACATCAGTCCTTCCAATGAACACCCAGGTCTGATTTCCTTTAGGATGGACTGGTTGGATCTCCTTACAGTTCAAGGGACTCTCAAGAGTCTTCTCCAACACCACAATTCAAAAGCATCCTTTGGTGCTCAGCTTTCTTTATAGTCCAACTCTCACATCCATACACGACTACTGGAAAAACCATAGCTTTGACTAGATGGACCTTTGTTGGCAAAGTAATGTCTCTGCTTTTTAACATGCTGTCTAGGTTGGTCATAGTTTTTCTTGCAAGGAGCAAGCATCTTTTAATTTCATGACTGCAGTCACCATCTGCAGTGATTTTGGAGCCCCAGAAATAAAGTCTGCCACTGTTTCCACTGTTTCTCCATCTATTTTCCATGAAGTGATGGGACCGGATGCCATGATCTTCGTTTTCTGAATGTTGAGCTTTAAGCCAACTTTTTCACTCCCCTCTTTCACTTTCATCAAGAGGCTTTTTAGTTCCTCTTCACTTTCTGTCATAAGGGTGGTGTCATCTGTGTATCTGAGGTTATTGATATTTCTCCCGGCAATCTTGATTCCAGCATGTGCTTCTTCCAGCCCAGCGTTTCTCATGATGTACTCTGCATATAAGTTATATAAGCAGGGTGACAATATACAGCCTTGACGTACACCTTTCCCGATTTGGAACTAGTCTGTTGTTCCATTTTTCCATGTTGGGGGCAGGGGAGAGGCTAGTTTTCAGTCTACCACACTGAGTTTTAAATTTTGCATCTAGGGAAAGTACCTCCCTTCACTCTCCTCATCTACCATGGACCCAGCCCTAAACTATTTGGGCCTGGAACATTAGCAGAAGGGTGGTTTTGCTTACAAAAATGGAGAATTAAAGAGAAGGAACTGATTTGGAACACAACTTTTGCTTTATTTAAAATACACCTACATTATAGTGCCCAATCGGATGTTGACACCTGTTTCTTTACTTTCCTTGAACATGGCCTTGTTTTTCTGGAGCCACATGAAAGCCCACCTTGAAAACAGGACATTTTGTGTCTTTGCCTAGAGTTGAGAAGATAACATTGCCCCAGTGTTCACCTCCCTTTCTTGGAAACAGTACCATGACTTTCTTTGGGGAACCAGTGCTCTTCTGCTTTGAGATGATGTGATTAGATGATCTCTATTCCCAACCCCAGGATTGGAACTTGTTACCAGGCATTGTTTAGTCAATGGAAACTGCTTCTCCCTAACTACAGCTGTGGGTTTACAAATGTGCATTTGCTGCAAATTGATCTAATAAAAATGAATTTGGGGATTTCGGTGGGACCCACCAGGAAGAACTGAGTTTTCCTCTCAACTTTTATCAGTGAATACGTGCCTCTGGAACCTAACAGAAAAATGCAAGCTAATAGAGAAAATGCAAAACCAAGACTCAAAGATCCCAATGACATCCTTTCAGTCACTAAATCAGACCACACTTGAAGCCAGATCTACTCCCAGGCTTTTCAGTTACCTGAACTGATAAACCAATACATTTCTCTTATTGCTTATACAAGATTGAATTTGATTTTTCTCTGTCATTTAAAATCATAACTGGGACTTCCCAGGTGGTCCAGTGGTTAAGACTTCACCTTCCAAGGCAGGGAATGCAGATTAGATCCCCCGTCTGGAAGCTAAGATCCCACATGCTTCAAGGCCAAAAAAGCAAAACATTTTTTAAAAGTGACATTGTAACAAATCCAATAAAAACTTTTAAAATGGTCCACATCAAAAGAAAACCATCAAAAAAATTTAAATAAATAAAAAATAAAACCATTTGTTGTCGTTTTTATTTGCTAAATTGTGTCCAATTCTTCATGACCCCATGGACTGTAGCCTGCCAGGTTCCTCTGTCCATGGGATTTCCCAGGCAAGAATACTGAAGTGGGTTGCCATTTCTTTCTCCAAAATAAAACCATAACTAATGGTTAAAAAACTTTAAAAAAACATATTTATAATTTTAAATACTTGGTTGCCCAGTGGAAATGGTGTGGTGCATGGGGTGGGAAAACTTACTGAGCTGAGGTTGCACCCAAGGGACATTTGTGTTTTATTTGTTGAGAGTGTGAATTATTTCATCCTTTGACCAGGACACCACCACTGTCATGGAATTTATTCAGTGCCACAAAGCCTCCAGTGGGAACCTAACATTTTCCCTCAAGGAGAAAGGACTATCTGATCAATCTCCAGGAAATACACTGATTGAGCAACAAAGAGGAATTAGAGGAAGGCTAGGAAGGTCACTAGGTAATCCTGGACAAAGCTACTGGCAAACATGAAAAGGGAGACCATGGGGCATTTAGAAAAGGGACCAGGGCAAGAGGAAACGTCAGAAATGCAGGGAGGCAATAAGGCATAACTATTTACCGAATTACATTCCTTCAAGTTAGCTGGGCTTTCTTTACAAAAATGGCAATGACTAGCACTGTACTGATAAATCACTCCTCTCTATTTGTACACACCTTTTTTTTGTTGTTGAAATAAAGGAAATTAACAAAAAAGAAGTCAAAAAAGAAACTATAATTAAAAGAGTAAATGAAACCATTTTCTTTTCATCATTCCATACATGCCCTTCATATCTCATAGAAATGACTAAACTGGCGTAAGACTGAGTTATGCTAAAATAATGAAGAGTGAAAGTTTCATAATAGTCAACTCAATCATCTCTTCATCACTTTACATCTCTATGTCTGACCTCAAGACAGTTCCTTCCAAGTCATATTAAGAATATTTAAAAGAAACAGGAAAGTATACCAATAAGATAGCTTCTCCAGTAAAACAGTAACTGTCCACCCAGGAGAGTCTACATTTTCAGCAGCAATTTAACACCTTGCCTAAATCTTTCAACATCTCACTAATTCTTTCCTCTTAACTAGTAAAGAAATGGCTTATATGTTGGAGTGGGTCCTTCTGTATTAAGTTTAAAAAATAGCAGTTGACTACATTTTATACTAATTATATCAGTGGTCTATAGTAATAGGCAAAATAACCTCCAGAGAAATGTGTTTTTTTTAAATATAAATAAGTAAATGAAGAGCCTATGAAGATCCTAACAGTTTCCCTTGACCTTAAATTTCCAAGCGCTATTCAAAGCTCTTTGGGGGCCATAATCACTGCAGTCTATAGAGTTACTGTTCCTTGCATTTGGCAAGATTCTCCATGTCAATTGTACAGTGTGAGGCTGAACAAGAAAGAGAAGTAAAGGGAAAAAATTTGGCAAAACATCTTGGTCTTAGCTTTCACTTACATGACTTAGAGAGGTATAAGGGACAGCCATCACAGTGAATAAAAATAAGAGGTGACTTTTTGGAAGAGATCCAGATTCTCTCTTATTTAAGGAAGTCAGTTCAATTTACCTTGAAACAAGATTTATGTACTTTGGAGGTAAAAACATTAAAGGATCAGGTATGTGATCAAATTTTAGGGGAAAATATAAGATTCCAAACATGGCACTGCTTATAAATACACAATATGCGTGTTCATACATACAAATGTATTCTGAACATTCTGATGAAGAAAAAATGTTGTTTATACTTTTTAGATCAGTTCCAAAATTCACTTAGGAAAAGTCTTAGAAGCTCTTAGAGATGAAAACTCTAATAAATGAAGTCTAATTTTCATGAATACCTTTACTCAAGGGCTATTTGACCTGAATTACACAGCACGTTTTGAGCTTTGTAACTCTTAAGAGTGCATATAATTTTTAATTGACTTTTCTTTGGCAATATCAGTATGTTTGTATTATATTCACGGGACTCCCTCTACTGTATAACTTAACACATGAAAATTCTTGTTTTACTCTTTACCAAGGTTTCCTTGCAGCTTGATGGATAAGGTGTCTAATTATGGAGTACTGCAGAAGGCTTTGGATCAAATCAGATGTTTTTATTGAAGATGAGGTCATATTGGGTTGTGTGATATAGCCAAATAATCAGTTAACTGTTTTTCCAAGCCAAACACAGAGTAATTAGGTTTAGTAACATGGCTTCCTCCCTAAGATCCATAACTCAGACATGGTGGTTTGGGAACAATAGGGGTAGAAATTGTGTATGTTTTTCTTGGACATTCAAATCAATGTCATTTTCTAACTAGACTACTTTTTAGCTAGGACATAATTTTACTTTCATTTTTACTTTATGTGACATTGCCTGGGAGAACATTTTCCAATTTTTAATGCTTTCACTTTCCAAATAATCATCTAAAATTTTGTGGTTCCAAAATTTATCACTCAAGTTATGTAAGTCATGTTATTACAGATAAACAATGAGTCATTGTTATTAACAATAATGAATCATTCATTATTAACAATGAATTGGATACTAAATTATACAGTGATATCCTTAAACATCCATTAGAGTATTTTGACAATAGATTTCCAGATATTTCATGGAAGCATTTGATTTCAAATATATTGTCATTGTGCCACCAAAAATTATTGAAATGTTCTAGTTCTAATATTCTCTCAGTTTCAAATGCTGTGTTTCTTGTGTACCTGGAAGACTTGGTTTGGTGTTCAGGAAGTATGAGATTCATGGTGTATCCAGGTCCATTTTTTAAATATTTGTTAAACAATAAACTTAGATCAGCTTTATGTTCAAATAGTGCCTAATTTTTCACATTCCAAGGTATAGGTTTAGGCACAAGTCTTAGACTACATGTATCAGATCACTCTACTGAAGGATTATTGTTGTTGTTTAGTAGTTAAGTCATTTCCAACTCCTTTGCGAACCCATGGATTGTAACCTGCCAGGCTTCTCTGTCCGTGGGATTTCCCAGGCAAAAATACTGGAGTGGGTTGCCATTTCCTTCTCCAGGGGATCTTCCCGACCCAGGGATCAAACCCATGTCTCCTGCACTGGCAGGCGGAGTCTTTACCACTGAGCCAGCAGGGAAGCCCACTGAAGAATTAGAACTCTCCTATTAAGACTACCAAAATTAACACTAAACTTCGGTGTTCCCTCCAAGAAACCAAAATTTACTATGTATTTCACATTATTGGTTTGGCCATACACAGTGATTTCACACTTTAGCTTTGGGCCTTTAGATATCTTTTCCATTCCACTTTTATGCCTCAAAAGGGCATTATGCAGTGTACCATTATAAAATTTCCATATTCATCTTAGGTTTACTACCAACATGACTTCAAAAATATGATATTGTCGAAACTGCAATGACTGTGAAATTAAGATGTCTTTTAGGGCATCCAGGAACAGCTGTATTGAATAGCCTGACATCTGTGAAATCAAAAGTGTATTTTGAATTCAACTTTCAAACCACAGAATTTGAGTAAGCAAAAACTGACCATGTGTTAAAAACACTTGAAACTCTTCCTCTTGTAACTGTTTATCTACATTTTTAAAACTCTGTTTACATTGTAGTAACAGCTGTGTTTAAAAGGGACATGACAGAGCAGACTAATTTATAATGCAAAACTCTATTCTAAAAAAAAAAACTTATGTTTGAAAAAACACTTCAAAAGAGGGCAAAAATGATTAAAATAGACACAACCATTTGTTTAAACTATGACTTTCTCAAGAAAAAACAGCCTAATGTAAACTGGCCTATGCATGTTCCAAGCAGCTGTTCTGTGTAAGGCCTCTACGAAAGCTTTCTCTTTGGGGGATGGGCAGAAAGAAAATGAGCAACTGACCATAACAACAGGTCATGGCCATTCAAGAAACAGCAAAACTCTAAGGATGAAATACTAACCATTTTTCAACTGTGCCAAGCTCGTTAGACTAATGGCTGAGGAGATAGGACCAGTGACCACCACTGCAGTCAGTGATCTCATCCCTGAAAAGTGAGAAAGTCACCTTTGACCAGCATTCATTCATTGGATTTGTACAGAAGATGGCAAACCTTTTTGATAAGGAAAAAAGTCCAAACGAATGTTTTGTCTGTGTTTTACCATATAGTAGCTAACCTTTCTTTTCACTCTCTTTTCTTTAAATCATTGTCTGGGCACCACACGGCTCAGACGCTAAAGAATCCCCCTGCAAGGCAGGAGAACTGTGTTTGGGTCGAAAAGATTCCCTCAAGAAGGGAATGGCTACCCACTCCAGCATTTTTGCCTGGAGATTCCCATAGACAGAGGAGCCTGGCAGGCTACAGTCCCTGGGGTCACAAAGTCACATACCATGGAGCGATCAACACTTCCACTTTCAAAGAAACATGAGAACAGCTTCATTTCACACCATGTAATTTTGTTGAATGATATTCCTAGCAATTCCTAGCACAGTGCCTGCAATATTGTTGTCTTCTTTACGGAGGATCACAAAATTCTCATTTTCTGATGAGTCAAACTGGGTCAATTCATCCATTTACCCATGTAACAAAGATATTCTGAACATCTACTTTGTGACAGGCGATATTCCAGTCATTGAAAACACAATGATGTAAATGAAGTTCCAGCCCTTAGAGACAGAGACCATTGAAAAAGGAGAAAGAAGGAAGGAAGGAAGCAAGGAAAAAAGGAAGGAAGGAGTCAGGAATGACAAAAGTAAGAGAATAAAACCAGGCAGGGTATTAGAGAGAGCTGGGGGGTGGTTCACTCTCTTGGTCAGAGTGCTCATGAAGGGCTCCCTGAGCAAACGAAATCAACACTGTGCCTTGGGAATCTCTGGAAAGAACACTTCAGGCTGAGGAGCCAGCAGAGAACAAGGCTTTGAATAGCTAAATCAGTTATTCTCTATACTTACAACTCGATTAGCATGTGAGGGAGGAAGTCTATAATCTTAATGTGAATCTTGGCCATTCCTTGGGTTTCATTTATGTAACATTCAAAATACATTTGGGAAAAATAAACCAAAATGAAAATAAGAGTTTGCTGCTATTAAGGTGCGTTCATTAAAATAGGGAAGAAATAGCAATACAATTAATATTTGTGTCTCTGTCTTGGGCTTCCCTAGTGGCTCAGATGGTAAAGAATCTGCCTGCAATGCAGGAGACTGGGGTTTGATTCCTGGGTCGGGAAGATGCCCTGGAGAAGGGAATGGCAACCCACTCCAAGTATTCTTGTCTGGAGAATCCCATGGACAGAGGAGCTTGGCAGGCTACAATCCATGAGGTCACAAAGAGTCAGACACGACTGAGCAACTAACGCTCTCAATGACACTTCTCTAATTGCACATATATTTGTATCACTGACATCTATATTTACATTTGAAATATGCTATATACTCTGGTTAGACCCATACCTACATCTATCTATCTATCTACCTGCCTATCTATCATTTATCAACGTGCTGCTAGACATATGACATGGTTATGTTAGTACTAAGGCCTCACACCTGATTAACGTACTTTTGAAAGAAGCAAACTGTCCTCCTGGGAAACTCCTCAGAAGTAGGGTGGATATCTGTGTATCTATAACATGTGTATCTATATCTGTACCTGGCTATGCTTATAATTGTATTATGTATACATAAGACTTCAATTTAAGCACTCCCAGGCTATCGTTACAGACCAACTGGATCTATCATCTACAGCAAGATGATTCTACTCATAAAACACAATCGGGGGAATTATTTTTGTTTCTATCTTCTAAGGAGATGTTGAAAAGAGGTCCCCAAAAGATAAATTAATAATTCTAAATAGCATAAGGAATCTTACTTTATCATTTGAAAAAATGTGAAAATGCTATCACTGCTTTATCTTTAAGGTCTCCCCTTGGAAAGGGCCACCCCCTCCTCCCCAAACCAGAAGTCGAAGATGGGTTACCAATTCCAATGCATTCACCTCCAGGGTAGCTAACATATCCGGGCATTTTTCAAAGCTATGATATATAAATTTTATTTTAAAAGACCTGCAAACAGAAAGAAACACACTGGCTTTGTCTTTATTCTGGGTCTTAGAGTTCCCTGTTATGATGCTTCATAAAAAGAGAGCCTACATTTTCTAATGCCTGGTACGACTGATGTTTATCACTTACAACTCCCTCACATTCTTGATTTTGTGATGGAATCATAAAGTTATGGGTAATTTTTTAAATGACTCAATCAATTATAATAAAATATATATGTTTTAAAGCCCTCAAAAATAGGATAGTTACAATCAGTTATCATGCACCAAAGGAGTCATTTGAAATGAGTCTTAAGTAATTAGCATAACTGTGTGCCTGACTTGCTGGGGAGAGTCCTAGTTTATGTCTACTATCTTGATGTAAGAACAATGCTCACATTGACTCTCAAGAAAGTCCTGGCAAGCTACAGTTATTCAATGTAAAATCGATTGCAGAATGATTATTAAAATTAGAAGAAATTTTATAAATTCAGTGTTTGGTCCAGGATAGGAAATACCACCTGTCACTAAACTCTGGAAATTAAGGTGGTCACAGTATATAGTATTCAATTACTCAAATAACTTTCCTCCTCTGGGAACCAAAGAATCAGAGCAACAAAAAAGGACTATAGCAGAGAGGTTGCTTGGCTGCCACGCCAACATGAGTGTGACAGCACAGACATGCAAACACAAGACAGCTTTTGCAAGTTTATTCTCTTTCAGCAGCAAAATTAATGAAACTGCTATTTGTAAATGTATTTCTCCGACTACATTTTACTTCTATGAACTAGCAGAAATTTGGAAGTTTACAGAAACTCATCATTTCCACTTTCAAATACTAGCAGGGGAAGTTATTAAAGTTGAAGATTTCTCAAGGGATGTGTCAGTCCCATTAACTAATCTTTTCTATGGCATGTAACATTACTGCAGTAAGTGTTCAATTATACAGGAGAAGATATTTAAATCATTTTAAATTTTCTAATATTTTCCAATTCTACAATTCTACATGTTCCCAGATTTAGTAGATTTGTTTCTTAGAATAGCATCTGTGTTTGGTATCACAAGGGGTTTGGTGTTTTTAAAAGGGGTCGGGGGAGCAGATCATTTCTGAAAAAAAATTAAGCTAGCTCTATGACTATAAAACTTCTTAGAACAATTAATACTCTAATATACATGGTGACTCTAAGAGACAACATGGAGCATTTCTCAAACATGTTTGCCCACTGAGCTCTCTTTTCTCACAGCATCCTGCGAGTCTAATGTCTGTGCAACAGATTATGGGAAATGTCTTCTTAGAATAATGTCTTACTCTTCACAAATCTACATGGAAAAAAAAATCCAGCCCCTCTGTTAAAGGTTTTAAAACTACTTAAAAATGCAGTGATGAAAAAAGATGATAAGAAAATGTACCTATGTTTACTTATTTATTTTTTTAAATACCGAGTATCCGCTATGTGGTGGGCACGTTTCCAGGTACCAGTATTGTAGTGATACAAGCTACGCATCCTTCCCGTTCTCAGGGAGGAAACTTTCTGGTGGGAAATACACAATAAGCACACATATGAACATGTATGTATCCATGAGTGATGGTTTTAGGGTTATAGTATTGTGAGATTTTGTTGTTTCTGTTTTTGCGGTTTCTCTAACATGGGTATAGGAAGCATGTAAATTCAATGCAATTATAATCAACATCCAAAAGGATTTTTTGTGAAACTTATCAAACTGGTTAAGAGCCTAGAAGAAAAAAGAGCCAAGAAGAATCACAATGGTTTTGAAGAGTAAGGAATTTTCCCTAAAATATTAAGGAGCTATAAAGTTTAATAACTTGTGCTAATGCACAAGGATAGAAAAACTAATGGATTCAAATAAGAAGTCCAGAATCAAAAACCTACATGGAAACTTAAGGAGTATAGAAATGGTACTGAAGGTCAATGAAAATGATGGATTACTCATCAAATAGTGTGGGACAGCTAGTCTTCCAAATGGAAAAATAAATTGAATCCCTGCCTCACACCATACTTAAAAAAGAACTTTAAGGTTGAATAAAGAACTGAATATGGGGCTTCCCTGGTGGCTCAGTGATAAAGAATCCATCTGCCAATGCAGGACACACAGGTTGAATATATCCGGTGAAGAAAGATCCCACATGCCATGGAGCAACTAAGCCTGTGTGTCTTAACCATTCAGCCTGTGCTCCAGAGCCCAGGAGCTACAACTACTGAGCCCACGTGCAGTAACTACTGAAGTCCATGGCCCCTAGCGTTCATGTTCAGCAACAAGAGAAGCCGCCTCAATCAGAAACCTGTGCCCTGCAAATGCAGAGTAGCTCCCTCCTGCTATAACTACAGAAAACCCACCCACAGCCATGAGGACCCAGACCAGCCAAAGAACAAATACATATTTTTTTTAAAGTTTATTTAAAAAAAAAACTTTTTTTAAATGGACAGAGGATCTAAACCAATATTTTTCCAAAGAAGACATAAGTATAGCCAATGGGCACATGAAAAGATGGTCAATATCACTAATTATTACAAAAATGCAAATTGAAAGAGATATCCCCTTATACTTGTTAGAATGGCTATTATCGAAAAAACAAGGAATAATAAATATTGGCAAGAATGTGGAGGGAAAAAACAACCCTTGTACACAGTTGGTGGGACTACAAATTGGTTCAGTCACTATGGAAATACAGTATAATGACTGCTCAAAAAAGTTAAGAATAGACGTACCATATGACACAGCTATTAGACTTCTGGTGGTAAAGAATTTGCCGGCCAACACATGAGACACAAAACACTCGGGTTCCGTCCCTGGGTTGAGAAGAAACCCTGGAGAAGAAAATGACAACGCACACCAGTATTCTTGCCTGGACAATTTCAAAGACAGGGGACCATGGCAGGCTACAGTCCATGGGGTCACAAAGAGTTGGACTTGGCTGAGCACAAGCACATCTGAAGGATATAAAAACAACTCATCTGAAAAGACACATGAACCTCTATGTTCACTGTGGCTTGTTTATTCTAGCCAAGATATGGAAACAACGGGTGTCTCGTCAATGGAGGAGTGGATAAAGATATCCAATGGAATGCTACTCAGTCATGAAAAAGAATGAAGTCCTGCCATTTGTGACAGTGTGGATGAACCTTGAAGGTACTACGTTAAGTCAACTGAGTCAAGTGGTTCATCAGTTCAGTTCAGTCTCTCAGTCGTGTTCTGACTCTGCGACCCCATGGGCTAGCACGCCAGGCCTCCCTGTCCATGAACAACTCCCAGAAGTTACTCAAACTCATGTCCATTGAGTCGGTGAAGCCATCCAACCATCTCATCCTCTGTCATCCCCTTCTCCTCCCACCCTCAATCTTTCCCAGCATCAGGGTCTTTTCAAATGAGTCAGTTCTTCACATCGGGCGGCCAAAGTATTGGAGTTTCAGTTTCAACATCAGTCCTTCCAATGAACACCCAGGACTGATCTCCTTTAGGATGGACTGGTTGGATCTCCTTGCAGTCCAAGGGACTCTCAAGAGTCTTCTCCAACACCACAATTCAAAAGCATCAATTTTTTGGCACTCAGCTTTCTTCACAGTCCAACTCTCACATCCATACATGACCATGGGAAAAACCATAGCCTTGACTAGACAGACCTTTGTTGGCAAAGTAATGTCTCTGCTTTTTAATATGCTGTCTAGGTTGGTCATAGTTTTTCTTCCAAGGGGCAAGCGTCTTTTAATTTCATGGCTGCAGTCACCATCTGCAGTGATTCTGGAGCCCAAAAAATAAAGTCTGTCACTGTTTCCACTGAGTCAAGCGGAGAAAGAGAAATAATACCAGTGCTGCAGTTCATGGGGTCAGACTGAGCAACTGAACTGAACTGAACTGATATGGTCTCACTGATATGTGGAATCTAAAAAACAAAACAAACAAAGCATAAACCAAACTAATAGATACAGAGAACAGATTGGAGATTACCAGGGATAAGGAGATTTGGAAATGGGTTTAATGAGTGAAGGTGATCAACTGTATGAAATCTTTAATTTCAAAATTAAATTATTTACTTAATAAAAAAAGGAAAAACAACTGAACATATATAGTATGTACCTACATATAAGTATACAATGACATGGTTCCAGGCAATTATGAAAATGAAATTCACATCAATCTTTTACCACAATATTGATGCATTTAAAGTTTTTATAAGCATGAACCTTTAAAATATTTGAATTTTCTCAGACTAAATTCCATCTTGTAAACCACAGCAATCATAAACATGCCCTCACCCTTATATAACAGAATTATCATATAAGAGAAGAGGTCAACTACAGAGTGGAAATTGCCAAAGATTAGAATCTAGAATACTGAGCTCAACTCTAGCCCCACCATTCCCTGAGGGTGTGATCGCAGATAAATAATTTATTTGACCTGTGTGAGTCTGTTTCCTCATGTATAAAATGAGGATAATGATAGTATCATCTCACAGAACTATCATGAGGATTAAAGGAGAATATACAGGAAAGTGCTTTGTAAATCTTAAACTCATTTTGCCAAAAATAGTAACTCATTTCTGTACCAGAAGGCAAAAGATGCTTACTAGATGACACTTGCCTTAAGGGGATAAGTGAAGCGCTCTGGTGGAGGAGGCAAGATTAATACTGAAAGCAATAGCATGCATTAAAAAAAGAAGAAGAAGAAATAAAAAGAAAGAAAAAAAGAAAAACCCAGAGAAAGGCAGCTTGAAATATACAGTTGAGACTCTCAGGACTGTAGGGGGCTTCACTGAAGGTCAGGGTCCAGGATGATGAATGACTTTCACTAGGCCTCGAGGCATGGTGTTTAGATCATTGGAGGCTGTGGAGAGAGGGTGTTCTAGGTAAGGAGAAGAGAATGCAGTCTATTTGCAAAATAGCAATGATAGGCTTAATTTATCCAACATGGTTAGGATCTTTTCACTGTATTTCCAACCATGGTTCTTATTAAGTGCGGAAGGCTTACTTGCTCCTGTAGGTTAACCTAACTTTAAACTGATGTGAAAAAAGGGTCTTGGGCAACAGCAAGAACTGATACTGACAGTGGGGCAACAATGTTTCACTAGTTATCATCCAGGTGAAGGATCTGGCCTTTAGCAGCTATTTTATTAGGTTCACAGCATCTTCTCATAGATCACTGTCCTGAGCTACTTGATGACTGTGAAGGATGACTGTGAGAAACCTCCTCTTTGCTTCGTAAACATCCCAGAATTTAAATTCTCTGCTTCTAAATCTAATGCATGAATGGACCCACAAAAGTGATAAGATATTCTTCTTGAATCAATACCGCTTACTAGACCTTGAGGCCGATATAATGGCTTAAATTTCTTCTACTTAATTTGGTTTCTATTGTTTTAAACAATTCTCTTTGATTCTATATTTTCATCCAGACAAAATGTTAGGTTCAAATAACTACTTGTCATTCCCAGTGGATCCAACCTGGGAGTAATGAGGACCAAGAATCCATAATATGAGGCCATGTGGCTAAAAAATGTTGAGATTTCAATAACCTGAAAATTGTTAATGTCGAGATTCCTCTTTATAGTAAAATATGCTGTTATCACACCCCTTTCATTAAACAGTGGTGTGATCTTTGTTTCTACATAAGCAGTCACTACTTGATTGAGGATAAGACAATATTGAAATATAAGTTAACTGATGCTCAAATAAAGTCAATCCTATTGATAGGCTGAGAAACAAAAAAGCCTCACATTTATATTACTGCCTTCTTTTTGTTATGGGAGGGGAGGCGGGAGGAGCTAGTGTGTATGAAGAAGGGATTGTTTTTTGTGGAGACAAGCCTAGTATTTCAGGGAAATAAGAAAGTAATAACAGATGTAAAGTCAAGGTGAGAAATGGCACCCACTTCTCCCTCCTTTCTGCTTCCCACTTCAAGTTACATTCCATCTGGAAGACTTTAGACCTTTCCCCAGCATTTTAGTTACTGAAAATTAACCTGGAAATTTTGGTCTGCTTGCCCTCTGGTTGGGGCAACTAAGAATTAAGCCTTTCTCAGTAAGTCCCCGTGATTTACTTACACAGTTAAAACTAACCATAATTCAGGAACCTCACAGTATATTACAGGTCAAAATACATCACCTAATTCAAATTTATACTTGAAAAATGATGCTGCCTACCTCAGCTCACTTCTACCACCCACTCAGCTAGTTTCCCTTCCTTCTGCCTCATCCAGTCCTTCAAAGCTGAGACCAGCCTGACCCTACTTTCCAGAAAACACTCAGGTTCTCTTTCACTGGGAAGTATCTCAACATGCCACGCTCCCACCCACAGGGCCCCATGGCAGACTCCGTCCCACCACATGGCTCCCAAGCTCCCATTCACTGTTAGCCATACCTGAGACTTGAGACCACGGCCCCTGGTTGTCCAAGTGCCCCCCAGCACATCTCACCCCATCCCTAGCCTGCACGCTCCCCTTTCAGGCCATCGCACTGGGACTCTCCCTTTGACTCTGATCTGAAATGTCCAGCCTGTTGCCTAGCTTACCCCCTCCGATCTCCCTGAGACCTGGGACACAGTCCTCACGTCTCTGCTGTACTGTGTGCCCGACGGTCCTCCCGGGAGGACCAGGAGCCTCACCCCAGGAGTTCAGCCCAGCCATGGGTTGTGAACCAGTGGTGCACGACCTGGTTCCTGCTGGCCGAGGTGTTGTCCCAAGACACTTGGCCACACGCCCTTTACCCCAGCCTTTAGAACCCCATGTAACTCCTCCCCCTTCCCACCCAGCTTACACACCCCCTGGGCTCACAAGCTCCAGGATTAAGACTTGCCTGGTGTGCCCCTCAGGTACCAGTTCCACAAAAGACCATCCTCCCTAATGGATGAGTACGATGCCACGCTCTGACACGGTTCCTCCTTCCTCGTCCTTGCATTGTAACAGGTGTGCCGCATACCACGTTCAACATTGGCCCAACAGAAACAAACAGAGGCAGCTGCTACGGGCCAGGCACTGTCCTAGTTGATGAAGAGACAAAAAAAGGCAAATCCTGGGCTCAAGAGATCTAAGCTCTCAGCCATCTCTAATAAGGCCCATGTTCAGATCTATAACTTATGAAGTATCTCCCTCACTAGATCACATCTTGTGTGTTAAGCAAATAGACTAAAATCAGGGTCCAACCAAATTAGACTTATACTCAGGCGTTACCTTCAGAAATATTTTAATTATCCTATCATTCTTTTCTCATTAAAACTGGAAATCTCACATAGAATTGCCTGTATCATGCAACACAGAAACAAAGGAGAAAGGATGTATTCCCAGGCTAGATGAGAATGGCCATTCTAATAGTTGCAAGTTCACAGATCTGGATTATTGATTCTCAACAGAGGTGGTACCACCCCCTAGAGGGCATTTTGGAAATCTGTGGGGGTATTCTTTGTTTTCAGGATGATTGGGGTATACTTCTAGCAGTTGATGGAGCAGGCATGCTAGAGGTCTCCCAGGGCAGGAGACAGTCTGTTCAATTAAGACACTGAGCCTTGTCCAACTTTTAAATATCCCAGAAAATAGTCACATCAATGAGAAATTTCTTTACAATTATCTGAGACTGAAACTTAATGCTAACTTTACATACAGAATTTTTGAACAGCTTTAATAGACACTGATTTTCCAGGAGAGTAACAGATCATGTAAATCATAGGAAGAATGTTCTTTTCTTTGGTTTAAAAGGTTAGTAAGAGCTAGTCGCCATTTTAAGAGGTGTGTCACCAGCTGCCGGGCTGTTCAAGGTCTTCAACAGTCTGCACAATAAATGTTTCAGTCTACATCTATAGATGTCACCAAAAATCATGATAAAAGATACCTGAGATGTATTTTAATGAATTTAACATTCAAATATTATATGAACAGAGACACACAAAACACAGAGATCAGATTGAGGCTCATTAAAAAAAAAGGCTGGATTGTAATATTTCATATTCAAAAATTTGAAGGCAAGATAAAAAATCTACTGTGAAAAATACGTTTTGAAAGTATTTACTTGCTAATTTTGGGGTGTTGCTGTTTTTCAGTCTGACTTGACTTGTCTCCAAGCCTGTACCACCACACAACTTCTCAACGACCTCTTGAACTACTAGTTCCCTTTCCCAAATCTTCTATTCCTCATTACCCATCAAAAATTACAGCCTCAAAGGACTTTCAAAATCCTAGAGTCTAAATGCATGTCTGGTAAGATAGGAGATAGAATTTTTTTTTAAATTTTGTTTTTATCCTAATCCATGTCATAAATTTGAAATCATTTAGATATACTTACAAACAGAACCCAGCTCATTTTGGAAAAAGTATTAGACTTCATTTTCTGCACTTTGACCCTGTATTTCTTCTTGACACTTCCCCTTACTTAAGATTAATTTTCTTTTTATTATTATTTGCAAATATATATATAGTTATTATTTACCCTAATACTAGTTTTTATTCAAGTATCCATTTGTACTTTTACTCCTTAATTTTCCTATAGTTCCTGTGCAGAATGACTTTTTTTTTTAACCACACCACACAGTTTGTGAATCCTAGTTCCCTAACTAGGGATTGAACCCAATCCCCAGCAGTGGAAGTACCAAGTTCTAACCACTGGACTGCCAAGGAATACCCCCAGAATGACTTCTTAATGCCAGCCTTATTCACTATAAAGAAGTGCAAGCATATAGCCACTTTATTATATTTTTTAGTGTATCAATGACCATGAATTTACACATTGAGACGTAAAAAATGATGATTTTTCTCATCAATTACTTTGTCTTAGCTCTCCTTTATATAACACATGTTGTATTGTAGGTAGGTTGTATTGTTTACAAATTTTACTTAAAATAATAAAGGGCATTTTTATAAGAGGGGAGCATTGACTTCTATAAGGTGGTTTCAACTGCTCTAGAGCCAGCAGACCAACAAGTAGTTTTATCCTAGAAAGAGCTTCCTGCAAGGCAAGAGTGAATGTTAGAATATTTTACAGTCAGTTCAGTTCAGTCGCTTGGTCAGGTCTGACTCTTTGCGACCCCATGAACCACAGCACGCCAGGCCTCCCTGTCTATCACCAACTCCCAGAGTTTACCCAGACTCATGTCCACTGAGTCGGTGATGCCATTCAACCATCTCATCCTCTGTCGTCCCCTTCTCCTCCCACCCTCAATCCTTCCCAGCATCAGGATCTTTCCCAATGAGTCAGCTCTTCACGTCAGGTGGCCAACGTATTGGAGTTTCAGCTTCAACATCAATCCTTCCAATGAACCCGCAGGACTGATCTCCTCAGGCTAATGCAAACACCACCAATCAAAATGGACCTCAGGTATAAACAACAATTCTAGCAGAGCCAGTGCCCATCAGCTGAATGTCAGTGCTCTAAAAAATCCCTGTTCACGGTGGTGACCCAACTCCAACATGGCACTGTTATGTCTTGTCTCTCCGCCTAGGGCAATGGTGCCTGGCTTTTGTTTGATATATTCCTTATGCGTTATCTCATTTGATTCTTTTTAAAAAGCCATTATGAATGGATATTTTCTCCAGGTTTACAGATAAAGATAGTGAGAAATTAAGAAATCCATATGAAATCACACAGTTAGAAAGTAACAGGGCTGGGATTGTCACAAAGACACTTTGACTCCTAAAACCCATGCTTCTCTGTCCACCATCACCATTTCACCTTCCCCTATAAAAACCACACAATGAACACTGCGGAGAAGCAGAGACGGTGGTTGGTGCTGGGCAGTACTTTTCACCAAAGACAAAAAACAACAAATCGTATAAAACTAGGATTAATAACCAGCTGACATTTGGACCTGACTAATTTGGGCCTTCCTGCAATCCACCAAGCATAAAGAGACACATTTGTGTGATCTTCTCATTTATTATCCTCGTGAGTTATGGTAATTAAGAGAAACAATACTATCGTGCAGGTACTGATTAAATTCATGGTCTGTGAGCTCCCTGAACATGGGGGATCTTCGTCTCAATTCCAGAGCAGAGCACAGTGCCTCCTGCAAAGCGGGTATCTGGTTAATGTCTCTTGTTACCACTGACTGGCGACACCATTCTGTAGCAAACCATAGGAGAGAAGATCTCTCATTTCTGGTCTTCTTTGCCTTTAAATCTCTTAGGCTTGTCCTCATGAACTCCTGGCCAGCACATTCACTCATAGCCCCAAGAGCTGACTCCTTGGGTTTTTGTGTTTTTTTCCCCAAATGTTTTCTTTCTTTCTTCCCCCTCTTTTCTTTCTTTTTTTTTTCTTTTCTTTTCTGACTCCTCTTTGGGTTGCAAAGTGCACTCAGCTGAAGGATTATTTGGTCGATAATTGTAAAGATCTATTGGTAGCTGGGTGACTATGGGGTACAGAAGGTAAGAGAATAATTGTAAATCCAATAAGGAATGAAAAGAGTATGCTCTCTACATGAGATTCCAAGCTTCATAAATTCTGTAACCCTTTGTAGGTAGACACCATCACTTCTTTTACTGATTTATTTAGAAGCTGGTATGTCCTTGGATAGAAAGAAAAGAGAAATTCATAACATTGAATATTGGCTAAAGATCGGTGATAAAGACTTTAAATTTGATTCCAGATGAAAATATAAGCTCCAAGAGGGCAAAGACTTCAGTCTTCTTTTAACACTATCTCCCTGTTATCCACCACATTTGTAATTGTTGTTGCTGGACATGACTAAGTCATATCCAACTCTTTTGTGATGCCATGGACTGTAGCTTGCCAGGTTCCTCTGTCCATGGGTCCATGGGATCTCCCAAGCAAGAATACTGGAGTGGGTTGCCATTTCCTTCTTCAGGGGATCTTCTCAACCCAGGGATAGAACCTGCATCTCCTGCATTGGCAGACAAATTCTTTACCACTGAGCCACCGGGGAAGTCCCATCTAGCATATTGCCAGGTACTAATTAACATGTAGTGGATAAATTGAGATCACATAAAATAAAAGTCTGACAAGTAGTGAAAGTATTTTCACAAAGGTGTTGTAGCTAAATGTGCCAGGAGGGAGAGGATTCCTATGTAAAAACAGGCTTGGTAATGAAGCACTGGGTTGGCCAAGAAGGTCGTTTGGATTTTTCCATAACATCTTACAGAAAAATCCAAAGGAACATTTGTTTTGGCCAGTCCAATAGGTAGATCATTGGTGTCAATTTTCTCTACAGTTCTTCCCTCCAGAGTCACTCCCTTGCTAGTCACACCTTTAATGGTCCTATGCCATTTCAGATTTTCAGAATGTGACCATCTCAGAGATTTTTAAAAATCACTTAAAGGACAAACACTTCAACATAGACAGCCATTATTACTTTATTTAATGTCTCAGAAGCGGGAAAAATAACCTATTTTGGAAAGGACAATTTGTTTTAAAAAGAACAAAAAGCCCAAGTTGGAATATTTAACTATTGAGTACTAAAAATGAAGGGTTAAATAAAAATTATGTCAAAATATACTAATTTTAGAAATACGTAATATTTGAGTTATACAAGCTATACATTGCAAGCCAAAAGTTGAGCTAAAGTGTCATTCCAAAGATGACTGATTTAAAAGGGGCAGTGTTTCAATTTAATGTGGTGCATGCATGATGTAACTTCTTAAGACAGCCAGGTTTCCCATATATATCAGCTATAATTCTAAGGGAGAAAAATGTTGATTTTGTGAGTGATTTACAAAGCCCTTTAAAGAAAAGTTGATTGTATTAGTTCCCTGTGGCTGCTGTAACAAATTGCAACAAACTCAGTGACCTACAACAAGAGAAATTTATTCGCTTTCAGTTCTGGAGGCTGAGAAGTCCAACATGGCTTTACTGAATAGAAACTGTCAGCAGGACTGCTGTTTGCTTGCTTTTTCCAGTTTCTAGAATTGCGCCCTTTGCTTTCCTTGACTCATGACCCATTCCTCCTCTTCAAATTCAACAGTGTAGACTTTGGTGTCAGTGGTCACATTATCTCTTCCTCCTGTCTCTATGAATATCACCAAGTCTACCCCTTAGAAGTATACCTGTGATTGCATTTAGAACCCACCAAGATGATCCAGGATAAGCACCCCATCTCAAGAACCTGAACTTAGATCTGCAAAGTCGCTTTAATCATACAAAGTACCTCTCATAATTTCTAGGAATCGGGACCTGGATGGTTAGCTCTCATCACCGACACAACGGACATGAATCTGAGTAAACCCCAGGAGATGGTGAAGGACGGGGAAGCCTGGCATGTTGCAGTCCATGGAGTTGTAAAGAGTCAGATACGAGTTAGCAAGTGAACAACTATAACATTATCCAGCTGACCATAGTGAAAAACATATAATTGAATAGGAGGCTGGTGGTTAAAAGTTCTACTTCCAAATTTGCAATAAGACAAATTTTATTTTTCTAAAATACGTAGTATGCATGAAAGAAACAGATAAATGAGGGAAAAGGCAGCTGAAGTTATTTCTCTGACAACCTTAAGTCATCATCAGCATCTATGGCTCATAGTGAACATGGGTACCAGATATTTATCTCATCATTTCTAACATTGTCAGAGAAATAATTGCAACAGGCTTGCAGGGGCGCTAATGTAACTGCACCTGTAACCATTCTTTCCTTTTTCTGTTCTCCAAGATTACTATCTGAGTGGGCTCTCACAATCCAGTGTTTATACTTTCCTCAGTGATGGAGGAGAAGGATGAAAGAGTGTGTGTGTGAGTGCGCACACTTTGTTGTGTCCCCATGGACTGCAGCCTGCCAGAATCATCTGTCCATGAGATTTCCCAGGTAAGAATACTGGAGTGGGCCGTCATTTCCTTCTTCGGGGGATCTTCCTGACCCAGGATATTTCCTGTCTCTTGTGTCTCCTGTGTTGGCAAGTGGATTCTTTACCACTAGCACCATCTGGGAAATCCTGGATGAAAGGATGGATAGGTCCAATTTTTTTGTCTTCTTCAGCTTGAATATCATATGGTGGTTTTATATATTTCTCACTCGCTGTCATTTTCAAACACTTTGATTAAATGTGAAAGAGAGTCTGAGGTTAAAACTCTTGGTTTTTCATTTCAGCCCCCGTTATATAAATGAAATCAATGGACTCAGTTAACCGAATGGTTGGAAGAAACCAGATTTTGTGGAACAGTCGATAATTTCTTGCTGTTTGGAAAATTCTGCATAAGAATGATTAAAAATAAACATTGATGCACACTCTATAAACTCAGTAGAGATTTCATAGATCCTACCAATCATTCTTGATTTATACTCATGGATGCAGAAAGATTCCACTTTTCTCTTTTTAGTTTTGTAAGTCTCCAGGGAGGAAATTAAATGGTTATTACTCTATGATGAAAACCATGGTTAGGCCCTCATTAGCTGAACTCTCCAGCTTAATAATATGCAAAGCAGACTGATCTTAGATCAGAAGGCCTCTAAGTTCCCTTCAAACTCTAAGTTTTATGATTCTCTGTTTTTAGGTTTGCTGACAAAAGGACAAGAAAAAAAAAAAAAAAAGCAAAGATCAGCACACATTTCCTTTGTGCATGAACCATCTGCCTTTGTTTCGGCTCGGAATGCCCATTCTTAGAGGCACAGCCTCACGTGTCCCATTCTTGCCACCCTCTCTACACCTTTAGTTGAGATGGTCATTGGCAGAGTGACACACCTGGGAACCACAGCAGTTTCCAGAACCATAATTCCAAATACCATCCTAGCAGTCTCTAAATCGCCAGGGTTCCTTTGTAAGGTGAGAAACCCTCTCTCCTGGAGGTTTGTTTATTTTGCAGTTAGAAAAGGTAAGGGACTCCTCTGTGAGACATTGGCTTGGAATTTAAATGTATAGTATTGCTGACAGAGTGCTGAAACTTCATTCTATGGTGTATTTAGCATTTTCTCTCTCTCTGGGTGGTGGGCTGGGGCTGTCCCCTCCCTTCTTCCCGGTCCCTGAGCAGAGAATCCTTGGGCGGCAATGACTCAGCCCGTCCGCTGTCAACCGCCGCTGCCATCCAGCCATGGGCTCACAAGGGTTTCCTCACCACGGGTTTGTTTGGAGGGCTCACTTCCAAAACAAAGATTAAAATGCCTTTTCTCTTTAATAGTCTCACTGAACACTGCTGCTTGTTAATGTTCAGACACTAATAGCACTGGAAAGAGTCGCTGCTTGTGTCAACTCATCAAGTAGTCTAAACAAGCTGGCTGGAGGCTGGCCAGTTCTGGCCAGTCATTGACCACAGACACGATCTGCAAGGCTATTACAACTCGTGAAAGAGAGGGGTAGCTCTGCTTCCTGTCTAGCCCACTTCCCAAGGACTGTCCCCAGAAGCACTGGATTTTGAGGCCAGTGGGGGTTTTTGTCCAGCTCCTGCCTTAAGCTGTGCCTCATTGTTTAGCACCAAAATTGACATGTGTGGAAAAGCCAGAAAATTCTGGAAAAGCCGGAAATAAGAGCAAGATCTGAAGGGAGGCTTGGCAGCCGGAAGTTTATAATTTAGTTTTGTGGTTAGAACGTGCTGATAGCTTTTGTCCTACTTGTGTGTTTGATGAGTGGGTGGATTTGTGAGAGTTCTCCTCTTTGGATGATCGCTGGGCTTTTCCAGAGATGTTCGCTCCTCTTCTCTGGATTAGCCACATTTACTCCAGCCACGTGCTTCCTTGCTACAAAGAGAACTTTACAATCATTACACATCCCTCACTAAGGCAGCTAGAGAAAAATCTTCGAGTATACCCTTCTGGCAATATCAGATAAACAAATTAAAAAACTCAAAAGACTAATACTGAAAAAAATTTTTTGCTGAGGCGCATTTTGTTTCTAACTCTGGAGTACTTCCCAGGAGGGGGAAAAAAGTGTCTGTGTCTCTTCCATGGCTTTCCAAGATTCAATTTTGTCTCATTATTTATTTGAGAACTTTTTATTAAGTCACTCATTCTTTGCCAGGAACCAAGCTAGATACCAAGGATTCAAAGATGAAGCAACATGGTTATCGCCCCCAAGGAACACATATCCTTAAAATAAAGTTGTAGCTGTGGTGGAAGGATGAAGAAAGCTTAAAAAAGAGCAGCTGAAAGAGGCCAGGAGGACTTGATTAAGGAGATTCTATTTGAACTGAAATGTAAAGGACTATGGGGATTTGTCAGAGGAAAAAAATCAGGAGAACAGGAGGAAGGGGGATGGTTACCCAAATAATTCAGATCTTCTGTCATTAGAACGGGGAGGTCTTCAAGAGAGATAGGGCTGGATAGATAGGTCATTCAGTGCCTTGTAAGCAGCACATAGTCTTCACTCTTACATGATGGAAGGTGATTGGTAATTTCCAATCAAAAAAGTGATGTGATGTGATTTGCAGGCGAATAAAACATCACTTTTTACTTTGCTGACAAAGTTCCATATAATCAAAGGTATGGTTTTTCTGGGTAGTCATGTATGGATGTGAGAGCTGGGCCATAAAGAAGGTTGAATGCCAAAGAATTGATGCTTTTGAACTGTGGCGTTGGAGAAGACTCTTGAGAGTCCCTTGGACTGTAAGGACATCAAACCAGCCAATTCTAAAGGAAATCAATCCTGAATACTCATTAGAAGGACTGATGCTGAAGCTGAAGCTCCAATACTTTGGCCACCTGATGCAAAGAGTTGACTCATTAGAAAAGACCCTGATGCTGGGAAAGATTGAAGGGGATGACAGAGGACAAAATGGTTGGATGGGATCACTGCCTCAATGGACATAAGTTTGAGCAAGCTCCGAGAGATGGTGAAGGACAGGGAAGCCTGGCGTGCTGCAGTCCATGGGGTCCCAAAGAGTCGGTCACGACTGAGCGACAACGACAAAAACAAAAAATCGCTTTGGAAAACTGAATGCACAGGCAATGGGATCCACTCATCACCTGTCATCTGGTCACTGAGGTTGATCAGGGTACAGAGATAAAACTACCTCCCTATACATCTTTTTAATCTCTACATTGATTTTAAGGGGCTTCTCAAATCTTATTGCAAGGCTTATGCAAGCCTTTGGGAAGTTTGTTGAGGCTTCCCAACATTTATCTCTGTCTAGGTCTCAGTAATTCTTTTTTCTTTTTTTTGCTTTTCCCCCAGCACCCCATGATGACTTTTTTTGAGCTCAGTGGTCTCAAGGCTTTTCAAAACATATTCAAACTTGGAGTAAAGCTATGCTAATTAAAACAATGTGACACTGACACAAGACTGGAAAGCTATAGCTATGAAAGACATAGTTGATTCAGAATCAGACTCTAGTATGCATGAAAACAAGTGAAAAACGAATCATCACAAATCAGTAGTTCATAAAAAAGTGTGATTGATACAAATAATAAATAAATAATAAAGTTCGATTGCATAAGCAATCAAGAAAGGCTAATCAATGCAAAGATAAAATAAAAGATACCACTAAATAAGAAAAATTAAATGTAATGCCTGTGAGGTATTCTCTTACTCAATAAAAGGTATAACTTTTATGAAAAGGCTTTTGTGGGTGTTAAAATTTCTTTTAAAAATGTTTATACCCTTGATTTCATGATTTCACTGATAGGAACATATTTTAAGGAAAAAATTGAAGAATTGGACAAAGATCTGTGCCCCAAAATGTCCACTGCAGCATTATTTACAACACACATTCTAAGAGGTGATTTATAAAGTAAGGATAACAGTAGTCAGTCTCTTCCACAGAAATGAGCGTTTATTGAGCTTCTACTAAAAGTCGGTGATTAATTTATCTCCTATAACCTTCCCATGCTGCACATTATAAAATCTGGGCTCAGAGGAGTTTGGTAATCAGCCCAAGATTACACAATTTTGGTGCCAACCCAGATCTGACATCAAAGCCTTGCTCTTTCTATCATACCTCAGTACTTCTATTATGAATATGTGTCAGTTGTTTGCTTCAGAAATAGCTATAAAGATGGACTTCCCTGGTGAGGGAAGATTAAGATTCTGCACTTCCAATGCAGGGGACACTGGTTCGATCCCTGGTAGGGGAACTAAGGCCCCGCATGCCATGTGGTGCAACCGAATAATAGTAATAATAACTTTAAGGAACTCCATATCTCTTTCTATTGTTTCAACCTTCCAGAAAACAAGAAAAGAGTTCTGTTTTTGGATTCCTGTGCATGAGCAGAGGAGCTAGTGCCTATGCTTTGGAGAGTCAATGAATTCATCTGCAATTTAGATCATTTGTTTCCCAAGAAAAAATAGTGAGCCATAAAAATGTAATATTCCTCCTGGGAGTCTTCTCTCTCTTACTCTTGGAATAAATCCAGAGGAGACAAACACTTACACCACTGAGTACATCCCAGACAGGATCTGTAGTAAATATTGGCTAGTCCATCTACATTTAGTGGTTAGTTATTTATAGGGATACCTCTTCTACTAGATAGCCAGTTTCTCAGAGTTAAGGAAATACACATTGTCAGTGCCTTGAATATAGAGAGAGTACACTGTCTAGTGGCAGAAGCAGAGGACTACAGTTATTTCTCAACAGTCAGTAGCTTGACTCAGTTCTTACAGGAGGCACTGGTTGGCTTCAATTTTTGTAAAAATGGGAAGTGGATGTAAAAACAAACTAACAGCCTCACATGATCAAAGGTCCATCAGAGTATAATTGCAAATTGCCAAGAAAAAAGTTGCAGGAACATCAAGTGTTGATGGTTAACTGAAAGGTCATAAAACAAGTAACATCGGTTTGCCTCTTGCTTATATTTTCTTATTTTGAAGATGTTTGGAACACTTGTTGTAATCCCATGTAAAGTTCTAATCTGCTATCTTCAGACTGAACCATTGGCTAATTTCAGCTTCAGACTTTAACATAGCAGGAAGAGATGGAAAAATCAGCTGATTCACAGAGAAATATCTCCTCTTCTGAGCTTGCCCTCTTTTTTCACTCTCTCCCTCTTTTCTTTTCCCCCCACAAAGAATAGAACTATGCATTTCATCAAAACCAAGATATTGATTATGAGACTAACTGACTTTGCAGGTATAATTAAGAAAGAAAAGTACTGCCAATTAAAATGGCAGGAAGTTGGGGAGAGCTGTAACTTAAAATTTGTATTTTATTTTTATTGCAAGGGTTAATTTAAGCTTATTTAGACAGAGTTTTTTTTCATGTATGTTGTACTTATGCACATATACAAAGAAAAAAATAAGCAAAATGACTAGAGTATGGTATTCCTAATGCCACTTCATACAGTATTAACTCTTACAATCGTTTTTTGATTTAGAAAATTTCTCCACACACAGTTTTGCTGTGTGAACTATTAAAATGTTATGTTTGCTGCATAAGCACGCTCCACTATTCTCTCTGGGATTTTCCATCAAGTCATAGACGGCCATTTCTACAAATGCTGGTTATTGCTTGATCTCACCAGATCGAAAGAAGGCTTTCAGACAACAGCCAGAATTCTTATTTCTTCCTCAGATTATCTTTTAGCAGTTTGTTGACTCAAATATTGAAGAGTTGCAGTTATCCAGTTATCCTTCCAAAATGTCAACCAAATTCAAAGTTATGGGTACAAAAGCAAAGACAATTATGTCAGGATTTCTACCTGGCCAACATTGATTATAAGAGACCATTGATTGTAAGATGTCAGAAATGTTAAAATGTAAGTAAGTAGGTAAAATGAGAAGGGGAGGAGTTCATCTTAAGTTGGTGATTCAAGTTTGTATTCAATTTCCACCGCATAGAGGGGATAGTGGTGGAAGGGGTATAGGGTTGGAGGTTAGGGCTGGAGAGCTCTTTTCTGATCATTATTTATTCAAGGTCTGAGTTTTGGTGTCCCATAGAGGACTCAGTGACTGTAGGCTGACACCAGTGTTTTTAAGGGAACTGTTTAAAGGTCTTTCAGGAGCATGTACAAAGAGCCTAGGTTTGTTTAAATCAGCATGTAGGTTTCATTTTATTTCCAACATTTCTAATAATTAATTTATAGAAACAGATCCACCTTAATAAGAATCAAGTTTCTTTGTTTGTCTCCCCCCTCTCACATCCAAAGACTAGACGGGAATCTGAGCCACTTAACTGAAAATAGATATGTGGGGAACAACTTTCACCTTTAAGTTGAAGTGAGGCCAATTTGTATGTTGATTTCATTGAGGTTAGACTGGAGGCATTGTTTAGCTGATTATTCACACAGAAGTGTGGAATTAAAACAAAAAGTCAATAGATGGTAGTAGGAAAAGTGTTTTATGGTTAAAAAAAAATACTCCTTCAATTGGATAGACTTGTGTGCATGCCTGTGTGTGGTCAGTCGCTTCCGTCTTGTCTGACTCTGCAATCCATGGGCTGTAGCTCGCCAGGCTCCTCTGTCCATGGAATTCCCCAGGCAAGAATACTGGAGTGGATAGCCATTCCCTTCTCCAGAGGATCTTCCTGACCCAGGGATTGAACTCGGATCTCCCATATTGCAGGCAAACTCTTTACCATCTGAGCCACCAGGGAAGCCCATTCAAAAAAGACTCTTAGTTCTTTTAGGAATAAACTACAGCATGTTGAAAGTATATTAACCTGATCTACTCCATAGAGCAAAATAAGTATTGGTTCAAAAGTATGTGACATACTATTTTGGTCAACTGTTGTTTAATTTTATTTTGTAAAATTTCCAAGTTTAAGAATGAGAATCTGACCAAAGCTGATAATACAAAATACAAACAAGCAGAAATACAAACTTAATATGCCCCATGTCAGGAACAAAAACAATGTTAGCCTACTTATGTGTAGAGCACATCTTTATGATTTTGTGTAAATGTAGATAATTTTTTTGTGTGAATTCATTAAGTTTTTGGCTAAAAAAAAATATGGAAAATGCACAAAAGTAGTTGAAACAGATGTCCAAAAGGGTATTAACTATTGTGTAGAGTGAGGTTGCATGCATGTGCTCAGTCGCGCCTGACTGTGTGGCCCCAGGGACTATAGCCTGTCAGGCTCCTCCTCCTCCTCAAAATCCTCTGTCTATGGGATTTCCCAGGCAAGAATACTGGAGTGGGTTACCATTTCCTTCTCCAGAGGATCTTCCCTACCCAGGGATCAAATCCACATCTCCTGTGTCTCCTGCATTGGCAGGCAATGCAGCTGGTATTAACTATAGCCACGGGTTATTTGTTTTCCTCCACTTCACTTTGTATTAAGACTTTGCGTAGGGATTTCCCTGGTGGTCCACTGGTTAAGAATTCACCCTGCAATGCAACGCAATGTTCGATTCCTGATCGGCACACTAAGATCCCACATGCCGCAGAGCAACTAAGTTTTCATGCCATGCTGACTAAGCTCACATGCCACAACTAGAAAGTCCATGTGCAGCGATGAAAGATCTCATGTGATACAATGAAGATGCTATATGACACCACTAAGACCTGGTGCAGCCAAATAAATAAATACTTTTTAAAAAAGACTCTGCATAGATCTCTTCAATTAGAATTGAAATTTTAAAATCGCAACCAAAATATGTACAACTTTGCATTTAACAAAATTCCAAGTTTAGAACCTCTAGAGATGTTTTTGGTCATCTAGAAAAACAAGTAGAAGACATTTTCTCCATCCTGTCCTTTGGTTCAAAGAACTTATCTGCTTGAAACATCAAATGATATTTTCATATCTCATATTAGCTTTTTCATAATCCTTTCATATTATATTATTGCTGATGGTAATTTTCAGCCCAGCTTTCCATTTTCTGATTAATCATTAAAAAAAGACTCTTCAGACAGTTACAAACAGATAGGAAAGAATTTAACAGAACTGTCAGCGCTTTGTATCTCTGGAATACTTAAAACCCCCCTCACATTTATATATTTTTCCTATAGTCTTATTAGACACTAACTCTTTTTTTAAAAAGACACATTATTTTTAATAAAACATTTATTTCTTCATTTGGCTGTGCCACGTCCTAGTTGTGGAAAGCAGGATCTTCATTGCAGCGTGTGAGATCTTCTAGTTGTGGCACCTGGGATTTAGTTCCCTGATCTGGGATCAAACCCAGGCTGCCTATATTGGGAGCTCAAAGTCTAGCCCCTGGACTAGCAGGCAAGTCCCTATATGCTAATTCTTAAATGCTACAAGCTAATTTCCAGCTCTGCCCTTGTTCGAATTCTCACAAAGCCTGTTTTAATGAAGGACACACTAGTGGGATAGGTGGGGGAGATGGGTACATGCTGTAATTGTGCTATGGTGTTGGCCAGGCATGGGGCTTGCCTAGTGACTCAGTGGTAAAGAACCTGTCTACAAATACAGATGTGGGTTCAATCCCTGGTTCAGGAAGATCCTCTGGAGAGGAAATGACAACCCACTCCAATATTCTTGCCTGGAAAATCCCTTCAACAGAGGAGCCTAGTAGGCTACAGTCCATGGGGTCAAAAAGAGTCTGACATGACTAAGCAGAAACACACATGCATACACGTTAGTCAGGCCACTTAGCTCAGGGAGGGTAAAAAAGCAAAGGATAGGAACCATAGTAGCAACAAACTAAAGAGCTCTTTAGCATTTTTTTTTTAACTATGGTGTTGGAGAAGACTTTTGAGAGTCCCTTGGACTGCAAGGAGATCCAACCAGTCCATCCTAAAGGAGATCAGTCCTGAATATTCATCGGAAGGACTGATGCTGAAGCTGAAACTCAATACTTTGGCCACATGATGCAAAGAACTGACTCACTGGAAAAGACACTGATGCTGGGAAAGACTGAGGGCGGGAGGAGAAGGGGATGACAGAGGATGAGATGGTTGGATGGCATCACTGACTCAATGGACGTGAGTTTGAGTAACCTCCGGGAGTTGGTGATGGACAGGAAGGCTTGGCGTGCTGCAGTCCATGGGGTCTCAAACAGTCGGACACGACTGAGCGACTGAACTGAACTGAACTGAAAGAGCTCTGGTTGATCGGAAGGACCAGCACTTGTATCTTTATCGGAACGCCAGCTTCTTGTCACTTGCTCTTCATCCACACCAACATCTCAGGTGACTCCTGAATTATCCTGAGGCTCCAATTACTGTAACTGCTGTAGCATATTCTCTCCCAATCTCTGTCACAGCAAATGTGCTTGCTCTCCTCTCTTTAACTTTCCTATGCATATGCGCGTGCATGCACACCCGCAGACACACAGTAGGTGATGTTCAGTAAGCCATTCTGAGCCTACACACAGGGAGCTATTAATGAAGCATTTGAACTTCACAATAATGAAGTTCCCTGCCCCGGGGTGCTGTTCCCTTCTTTGCCTGCCTTTCCTACTGTGCCAGGGCAGACTTCTCTAGCCACCTCAGGGGAAATTCTGTTTCCAACAGCCAGGTCCCCAGGTCCTCTCCCAATTCAGTCCCTCCTTATTTGGAAGAGACTTAAAACATTATGGTGCTAGTGGTAAAGTACCCACTTGCCAATGCCGGAGACATAAGAGATGCAGGTTCAATCCCTGGTTCGGGAAGATTCCCTGGAGGATGTAATGGCAATCCACTCCAGTATTCTTGCCTGAAGAATCCCATGGACAGAAAAGCCTGGCAGGCTACAGCCCCTAGCATCACAAAGAGTCAGACACAACTGAAGTGACTTAGTTCATGCTGCTAAGTCACTTCAGTCGTATCCAACTCTGTGTGACCCCATAGATGGCAGCCCACCAGGCTCCCCCATCCCTGGGATTCTCCAGGCAAGAACACTGGAGTGGGTTGCCATTTCCTTCTCCAATGCATGAAAGTGAAAAGTGAAAGTGAAGTCGCTCAGTCATGTCTGACTCTTAGCGACCCCATGGACTGCAGCCCACCAGGCTCCTCCGTCCATGGGATTTTCCAGGCTAGAGCACTGGAGTGGGATGCCATTGCCTTCTCCTGACTTAGCTCATAGGCAAAACATATTAGAGTTACAAAATCATACTATCTTCATCTTTTAAAGAGGTAGTGTGGACAGGACAGGAATGGAAAGGGACAAGGAATAAAATAGCGTTTCTTCATTGTTTGTGTTCAAATGACCTGGGACTTAAATTCGGTGGAATTTTGGCTCTCTTGATTTCTCTATCCATGAAATGGGAGAGTATGTATCCTGCCAGCCAGAGGATTATGAAGACTGTATCCAGCATACTTTTTGTTTGTTCAAAAAGCCAGTATACAGTATTATTTCAGGATGAGTTGAGGTACTCTGCCAGATATCCATTTGAAGTTTGTCCAGGACATTAATACCTTCATCCTTTGTTTCAGGAATCCCAAAGCCTCCAAACCCACTGGAAGTAACATGTGGCTATGGGTTTACACTTTTGTACAAGACAAAAGCATGCCTGTTACAAAAATGTCATTAACTTGAGCGGTAGGAGGTTTCATGTTTTCCATTGTGTGAGGTTCACAAGACGTTGGGAAACAGCTTAGCTTATATGGATTCTCACCCTAAATTAAGTTTATACTGAAACACAGCTGAAGCTGAGTTTCGCTTGATTTCCACCTGAAACCACAATTCATCTCAGGTTCACTTGAAATGTGCCCCTATGTAGTGTAGGACTGCACGCAGGTTCACTCGGCGTTTCACAAGCCTCAGCAAACCTCTCAGCCAACTTGACCTGAATTTGAGGTTTTGATTCAGTTTGGAGTTTTCATTCAGGAGCTCTGCACAATCCTGGACTATCTCAGGCCAGGATCTGAAATCTCATCAGACTCACTTCAGACCGTATGGAGCAAAGACAGAGGCTTCTGTGGCTATTATTACTGGCCACACATTTATTCCAATACATCTGTATCCTCAGCCACCTTCACTAGACTTCTACTGTGAATACTTTTCCTTTAAAAAAAAATTTAAAAAGATACTACATATTAGTCTCAGTGACTGCTAAAAATGAACTGGTCAAAAAGCTTGTCAATTTCTTGACACGCCATTACATATACTGAAGGACTGTTTCTAAAGGCTTTGCCTTTATTTCCCCCAACAGACATGTTTGCTACTTCTGAATTAAATAATCACCTCCAACTACATAATGTTTTAAGATCTAAAACTATTATTTCTAATTATGTTGGTAACTTTTGAGGGAGGCACTCTGTGAAATTTGTGGGATATCCGTTTCCCAACCAAGGATAGAACATGAGCCCTTGGAGTGAAAATGTGGAGTCCTAACCACTGGATCACCAGGAATTCCCCGTGGGTAGCTTTTCAAGAAGGTCCATTATATAACTACAAGTATAAAGGTCACCAAAAAATTCTAGTCACTCCTTTAAAATAAAGTGCAGACCTTTGTAACAAATGAGACAGTACGAAGTTGTATATTTTTTAAAGTCTGGCATTTATAACATTGATTTTCCTTGTGCTGCTTATTGTCCCAATGTGAAAATCTATTTGCACGACAAGTTCTTATATATATTTCAATGATTCTTATTTTTATGGTGAACTATACTTTGTTGCTGCTTTCAGCACAGATAACAGTAGATCATAAAATGAAGTAAAACTAAATAAAATAGAGAAATTTCAATTAGTTTTGACAATGGGGAGAAATTCTTACTTCTTTTGGTGAATAATGCAAATGAAGAATTTTTCTCACTTATAGTGCTTTGGGAGAATCTGGCTATAGAACATTTGGGTTTTCCCAGAAAACAGTGGTTTACAATTGATTTTCAGGTTATTTCTCAAATCCTCAGGAAACAGATTAGCTTTGCAGCATAGCCTTATTTATTCAAACATATTAGAAATCAGGTGGGTCTGAAACTAGTAAAATGTCTGAATTGAAGACTATTTGTAAAGAAATGCATCTGGATTCCTCTTAAGGATATATGGTATTGAAACATCACTAATAAAGTTTCTAAGTCAAATCCTTTGAAGGAAACTCTTTCCTGAATAGAAGAGACAGTTGAGAATAAATTACAACCAACGAGTCAATTGTTTCTAATAAGTGGGTTCTAGAAAACTATTTGTTCCTTTAAGAGTCTCCCCAAGTCTCGTTTTCACTATTAATTTTCTGGGTACACTTTGTGTTCACAGCGAATGGAAACGTATGCTTCAATCTGGCTTCTGCATCAGTGAGGTTTGGGAGAAACTGGGAAGCATCCCCCAGCCTCTAGGCAGCTGCCTCCCTGGCTAATTCACTCATCACTTCTGGCTACATTTTTTCCTCTTCCATTGCCACCGTATCCCAGGCAAGCAAATCTACTTCCCCTCCACCTCCATTTTCTCTGGTGTTCAGTGAACCCATTTTCCAACCCCAGATCACCACCCAGCTTAAAACTTCCTTCATCTGTTTTTCTTCCTCCCCTCCCAGAGTACAATCTATGACAGAGAAGGGATCCAGCCAATGATTCCACAATTTTACTAACGTACTTCTGTTCTCTGTTTCCTCTGCCAGAATCTCGGCTCAGTTGCTTATCCTTTGCTACCTGGCCTAACCATAGCCTTTCAAGAATTCTCTTTCCCTCTAACCACCCTCCTGTTAACCCATTCCCCAGAGCTTTGGGCACTTAACGACATCTGGCCACAGCACTCCTCTGCTCAACAACCTCCCATGGCCCAGCCACTGGAAGCCTCCACAAGAACTGATCCCAGCTCTTTCCGATGTGAGCTCCTGTTCCCCACTGGGGAAACCTCACAGTTGAGCCAGTCAGGTGATTTTCTGTTCCCCAAACACACTATGTGCCTCCCAACCTCTTTATGTACTTTCAAGCTGTTCCTCCACTTTCCTCTCAAAATGCCATCAACGCTTTAGAGTCGTAAACAAACATCAAAGTTTCCTTACAGGCATAGATAACACAGAGTGTTAGTCACTCAGTCATGTCCAACTCTTTGCAACGCTATAGATTGCAGACTGCCAGGCTCCTGTGTCCATGGAATTCTCCAGGCAGGACTACTGGAGTGGGTAGCCCTTCCCTTCTCCAGGGGATTTTTCCAATCCAGGGAATGAACCCAGGTCTCCTGCATTGCAGGCAGATTCTTTACCAGCTGAGCCACCAGGGAAGCCCCTATAGCACACAGAAGTCCTAGCCATATTTATAAATACATGATTATCCAGAACTTTTGTAAATCTGTATATCACATAGACATATATATCTTGGACTCACAAAACACTTAATAGTTAACAAAGAACTTTCACCCGTATTATCTCATTTAATTCTTATATCAAGCCCATTAGATGGGCAATATCAACAGCTGACTAACCAAGAAGCTGAATCTGGGGAAGTTGTGTGGGTTACTCAAGGTCACCTAGCTGAGAAGTGACAGAAGTAGGTTTCACACCCAGGTCTTGGAACAACTCCGGGGTGCTTTCAACTCTATCACAATGACCTCCACAGTAATTTCTGCAGCAGATGGGGAAAGAGGCCAGGTAATGGAGGGTCACAGGAGGTTTCTGAGAACAGCAGTGGCATGATCAAAGCATTGCTGCAGGAAGATTGATCTGGTGGGGCTGCATGGAGGGGATGGAAGCAGGAAAGCCCTGCTGGAAACCATCTCGCCCTCCTCTGAACTCCCGGGGCTCTTTGTTTATACTCCCCGTGCAGCATTAATCCAGGGCTGCAAATGGGTTATTTATTTGTTTACATGACTCCCTTCCTACTAACACTTTGCTTAGAGCAGAAAGGATTTAATGTGCCTTTAAACTGTCCTGTATTTTACAACTAGATTAATACAACTAGGTTCTTATCTTCTCCACTTGATTTTAAGCCTTGAGTATAAAAAGCATGGATTTTACATCTCCGTACTAACTGCGTATTTGACATGAGGCCATACGGATGGTGGATGTTCAGAATCTAACAAATGAATGACATCGGAGACATTTCTGCTAAAGATGGGACTGGAGAGGAGTTATGGCTAAATAAATTACAGTGTTTGATATTTCAAAATAATCTGCAACCATTAATAGGATGAGGCAAAATTATATAGTTTAAATGGTGAGAAGACTGTGATAAACTGTTTATAAATCACAGAACACGAGACTTTCCTGGTGGTCCAGCAGTTAAGAATCTGCCTGCCAATGTGGGACACAGGTTTGATCCCTGGTCCAGGGATGATTCCCAAGGTCGTGGAGCAATTAAGCTCGTGTGTCCCAACTACTGAGCCTGCATGCCCTAGAGCCAGTACTCAGCAAAACAGAGAGTAACCCCCACCCCCTCAACAAATAAGGAAAGCCTGCCTTGCAGCACCAAAGACCCAGCACAGCCCAAAAATGAAACAAATAAATACATTTTAAAAATTTCTTTTAAAAAAAATCACAGAACACACACATAAATATATACGAAAAATAAAAAGTGTGTTTTTTCGGTGCACATAGAACTATTAACACTGGTTGCCTCTGGGAAAAGTAATGGAATCAAGAAAGAATCATGAAGAATTTTATGTTATAGTTTATATCCAGAGTTTACATAATAATTCTGTATAGTTTTGTACACACTGGAAAATGCATTTTACAATGAGTTTGTATGACTTTTGTGTGTCCAGAGAACTTGGTAACACAAACCATATACAACTAAGGACTAATATTACAGTTCCATGTTGTCCTGTCACCTTAGCCAGGGTGACTAAAAGAACCATTTAGTGTCTCCCATGTGCTAAATGTCTTCGTTTAACTTAATCCTGAAGATTCGTTCCAGGTTGTTTGTGTATCCACCTCTGAGTCTAATTTCCTTCTCTGTAATGCCTGTGCCCAGTGGAGGCAGAAAAGATGCCCTACACACGGTCTCCTGGTGTCCTTTTTAACTTTACTTTTTAGGACTTTTTTTTTTTTTTAAGGGCTTTTCACGGCACATCCCGGTCCCTCCCAGTTTGACTCTCCTTCATCTCCTTGGGACTGTCTGCCTGGACCAGTCCAGTTGCCTCCCACAGACACCCCAGTAAGATATCATAGTGCTGCTTGACATCTTCTGTGGAGCTCCCAGAGGCTTGAGTTACATGTGTGAAACCACCGTGGGCCTGTTCTTTTACTGTCAGGAGAAAGTACAATGCTACCACTTCTGACTTTCTTCCCGCCATCTCCCTGCCACTCCAGCTCAACAATCATGATTTTTCAGAAGGAAATTATTTTCCTTAAAATCCACTGATGACAAAATTACAGTCATTGGGTGATTATAACATTTCCTAAGTATTAATACCTAAATAGTATTCAGAACCAGGGTTTTCATCGTTGATCATTAGCCTTCTTTTCCTTCCATTTGAGTATTTTCTCTTTTGAAAAATATGCTTTCCCCTTGATATTTTTTTTTTAATTCATCCATGGCTGTGTGCGTGCTAAGTGGCTTCAGTCATGTCCAACTCTTTGTGACCCCATGGGCTGTAGCCTGCCAGGCTCCTCTGTCCATGGGATTCTCCAGGCAAGAATACTGCAGTGGGTTGCCACGCTCTTCTCCAGGGAACCTTCCCAACCCAGGGATCGAACTCAAGTCTCTTATGTCTCCTGCCCTAGCAGGTGGGTTCTTTACTACCAGGGCTACCTGGGAAGCCCTCTATTCATCAACTCACCACTGAATATCTTTTAAAAAATTGCATTCAATCTCACTTTCTAGTCAAGACTATGGTTTTTCCAGTAGTCATGTATGGATGTGAGAGTTGGACTATAAAGAAAGCTGAGTGCCAAAGAACTGATGCTTTTGAACTGAGGTGTTGGAGAAGACTCTTGAGAGTCCCTTGGACTACAAGGAGATCCAGCCAACCCATCCTAAAGGAAATCAGTCCCGAATATTCATTGGAAGGACTAATGTTGAAGCTGAAACTCCAATACTTTGACCACCTGATGCCAAGAACTGACTCATTTGAAAAGGCCCTGATGCTGGGAAAGATTGAAGGCAGGAGGAAAAGGGGACGACAGAGGATGAGATGGTTGGATGGCATCACCGACTCAATCAACATGAGTTTGAGTAAGCTCCAGGAGTTGATGATGAACAGGTAAGCCTGGTGTGCTGCAGTGCATGGGGTCACAAAGAGTCAGACACGACTGAGTGACTGAACTGAACTGAACTGATGAATGTTCATCCCTCTTAACACTTTAATTAGAATCAAAAAGGAGTCATCTTATCAGACAGCAGTATGTCATTTCACGTTGCATGACCAAGTGAACCACATTATCAAATAAGAGAATACTGAACAATCTCCAGGAACCCGAGGAGGCTGTTTGTAATTACCAGACATGCTCCACCACTGTGGTCACCATCTTTCCCACTTTCCTCAACTTCTTCATGAGCATACCAAAGCTCAGAAGCAGTGTCGGCTGAGGCAGTCAAGTCTGAAACCAAGAACCCTTTCCACCAAGAACCAGCTGGGTATGCGGTGCAGCAAGAATGCCTACGATGAGCTCCACAGTCACCATACTTCATGCACCTGTGCCCAGTCCAATTGTACCTGATGTGTTGCCGACCGTATACAAGATATGCAGAACTACATGTGTAAGCAACGTCTGGCAGGAAAGAGCTCTCTGCAGGAGGCACTGGTCCGTCACTATCGTTAAGCCAGGCACCCCCTTGCTCTACTCATTTCCAACCCCAGGAAATCTTTCAAGTCTTTTGATCACACAATACCTGACCTAACCTGTTGGATCTTTCCTAGACCAAAGAATTAGAAATGAAAAATAAGTAAATTAACAGATGATCAGATCTCTTTCCTAGGTTCCCCTTCAGTCATTTCAGGAACAAACTGTGTGAACAAGATAGCATCTAAAGCGAAATCAGGGACTTTCCTGGTGGTCCAGTGGCTAAGACTCCATGTTTCCAATGCAGGGGCCCAGATTCAATCCCTGATAAGGGGACTAGATCACACATGCCTCAACTAAGAACTCGAACGCTGCAACTGAAGAAAAAATAAAAAAGAACCCCATGCGCCACAACTAAAAAAGATCCTAATGCCGCAAGTAAAACCGGCACAGCCCAGTTCAGTTCAGTAGCTCAGTCGTGTCTGATCCTTTGTGACCCCATGAACCACAGCACACCAGGCCTCCCTGTCCATCACCAACTCCCGGAGTTCACCCAAATTCATCTCCATTGAATCGGTGATGCCATCCAACCATCTCACCCTCTGTCATCCCCTTCTCCTCCTGCCCTCAATCTTTCCCAGCATCAGGCTCTTTTCAAATGAGTCAGCTCTTCGCATCAGGTGGCCAAAGTATTGGAGTTTCAGCTTCAACATCAGTCCTTCCAATGAACACCCAGGACTGATCTCCTTTAGGATGGACTGGTTGGATCTCCTTGCAGTCCAAGGGACTCTCAAGAGTCTTCTCCAACACCACAGTTCAAAAGCATCAATTCTTCTGCACTCAGCTTTCTTTATAGTCCAACTCTCACATCCATACATGACTACTGGAAAAACCATAGCCTTGACTAGATGGACCTTTGTTGACAAAGTAATGTCTCTGCTTTTTAATATGCTGTCTAGGTTGGTCACAACTTTCCTTCCAAGGAGTAAGCATCTTTTAATTTCATCACTGCAATCACCATCTGCAGTGATTTTGGAGCCCCCAAAAATAAAGTCAGCCACTGTTTCCACTGTTTCCCCATCTATTTGCCATGAAGTGATGGGATCAGATGCCATGATCTTAGTTTTCTGAATGTTGAGCTTTAAGCCAACTTTTTCACTCTCCTCTTTCACTTTCATTAAGAGGCTCTTTAGTTCTTCTTCACTTTCTGCCATAAGGGTGGTGTCATCTGCATATCTGAGGTTATTGATATTTCTTCTGGCAATCTTGATTCCACCTTGTGCTTCCTCCAGCCCAGCGTTTCTCATGATGTACTCTGCATATAAGTTAAATAAGCAGGGGTGACAATATACAGCCTTGACGTACTCCTTTTCCTATTTGAAACCAGTCTGTTGTTCCATGTCCAGTTCTAACTGTTGCTTCCTGACCTGCATACAGGTTTCTCAAGAGGCAGGTCAGGTCATCTGGTATTCCCATCTCTTGAAGAACTTTTCACAGTTTATTGTGACCCACATGGTCAAATGCTTTGGCATAGTAATAAAGCAGAAATAGAAGTTTTTCTGGAACTCTCTTGCTTTTTCGATGATCCAGGGGATGTTGGCAATTTGATCTCTGGTTCCTCTGCCTTTTCTAAAACCAGCTTGAACATCTGGAAGTTCACAGTTCACGTATTGTTGAAGCCTCTCTTGGAGAATTTCAAGCATTACTTTACTAGCATGTGAGATGAGTGCAATTGTGCAGTAGTTTGAGCATTCTTTGGCATTGCCTTTCTTGGGATTGAAATGAAAACGGACCTTTTCCAGTCCTGTGGCCACTGCTGAGTTTTCCAAGTTTGCTGACATATTGAGTGCAGCACTTTCATAGCATCATCTTTTAAGATTTGAAATAGCTCAACTGGAATTCCATCACCTCCACTAGTTCGTAGTGATGCTTCCTAAGGCCCACTTGACTTCACATTCCAGGATGTCTGGCTCTAAGTGAGTGATCACGCTATCGTGATTATCTGGGTCATGAATATCTTTTTTGTACAATTCTGTGTATTCTTGCCACCTCTTCTTAATATCTTCGGTTTCTGTTAGGTCCATACCATTTCTGTCCTTTATTGAGCCCATCTTTGCATGAAATGTTCCCTTGGGATCTCTAATTTTCTTGAAGAGATCTCTAGTCTTTCCCATTCTGTTGTTTTCCTCTATTCTTTCCGTTGATCACTGAGGAAGGCTTTCTTATCTCTCCTTGCTATTCTTTGGAACTCCGCATTCAAATGGGAATATCTTTTCATTTCTCCTTTGCTTTTCGCTTTTCTTCTTTTCACAGCTATTTGTAAGGCCTCCTCAGACAGCCATTTTGCTTTTGTGCATTTCTTTTTCTTGAGGATGGTCTTGATCCCTGTCTCCTGTACAATGTCACGAACCTCCATCCATAGTTTATCAGGCACTCTGTCTATCAGATCTAGTCCCTTAAATCTATTTCTCACTTCCACTGTATAATCATAAGGGATTTGATTTAAGTAATACCTGAATGGTCTAGTGGTTTCCCCCATTTTCTTCAATTTAAGTCTGAACTTGGCAATAAGGAGTTCATGATCTGAGCCACAGTCAGCTTCCGGTCTTGTTTTTGCTGACTGTATAGAGCTTTTCCATCTTTGGCTGCAAAGAATATAATCAATCTGATTTCAGTGTTGGCCATCTGGTGATGTCCATGTGTAGAGTCTTCTCTTGTGTTGTTGGAAGAGGGTGTTTGCTATGACCAGTGCATTCTCTTGGCAGAACTCTATTAGCCTTTGCCCTGCTTCATTCTGTACTCCAAGGTCAAATTTGCCTGTGACTCCAGGTGTTTCTTGACTTCCTACTTTTGCATTCCAGTCCCCTATACTGAAAAGGACATCTTTTTTGGATGTTAGTTCTAAAAGGTCTTGTAGGTCTTCATAGAACCGTTCAGCTTCTTCAGCATTACTGGTCGGGGCATAGACATAGATTACCGTGATAGTGAATGGTTTGCCTTGGAAAAGAACAGAGATCATTCTGTTGTTTATGAGACTGCATCCAAGTCAGCCAATAAATAAATATTTTAAAATAAATACATAAATGAAAATAAAGGAAAATCACAGGAAGTCGACAAGGCTATACTCAGTAGGGGATGGTGATGACTCTGACCCTGTATCTCAATGACTAACTGAGATTACTTCCATTTTTCCCTTTAAAAACTTTCATGGCCAAGAATCATTGGAGGTGATCTTTGGGCAACACTGAGTCCATCATCTCCCAAGATGGCTGGCATTCTGATTAAAAGCAACTTTCGTTTCTGCCAAAATTTACTTCTCTCGAGGACTGATTTTTGAGTGGTGAGCAGCTGGACCTGAGTTCGGTAAAAAGTGGACATCGGGTAAAACTTTTACAAAAGAGCATGTAGAAAATTTCAGGCAGGTTTGTGAAGTTCAAATTAAATTGTTCTTGCACTACTCTAGTGTCACCCAAATTCCACTTTCTATAACCTCTATAACCCTGGAAATTGAATCAAGCCATAGTTTTAATATTTCGTGGTCACAGATTCCTCGAGAAATTGATGAAAACCAAGAGACCTCTTCTTCCTGAAAAAAGTGCACTGGTTTATATATAGGAAAATCTACAATTTCAAGGCTTTTGCGTATTCTAATGCCCCTCCCATCTCAGAATTTTTGTTTTCCCCTCTTAGATCCTAGGTTAAGAAGCCTGAACCACAAAGCAGCACTATTTACAATAGCCAAGACACAGAAACAACTTAAACGTCCATCGACAGATGAATGGATGAAGATGTGGTATACATACACAGTAGAATATTACACAGAAATCAGAAGAATGAAATAATAGCATGTGCAGCAACACAGATAGAGATTGTTACTCTAAGTGCAGTAGGTCAGACAAAGACAAATACCATATGATATCATTTATATGTGTAGTCTAAAAAAAGTGATACAAATGAACTTATTTACAAAACAAAAATAGACTCACAGATATAGAAACCAAACTTATGGTTAATAAAGGGGAAAGGGGAGAGGAGGGATATATTAGGAATTTAGGGTTAACAGATACACACTATATAAATAGATAACCAACAAGGACCTACTATATAGCATAGGGAACTATATTCAACATCTCGTAATAATGTATAATGGACATGAAATGAAATGTAAGGTTGCTCAGTCATGTCTGACTCTTTGTGACGCCACGGACTGGAGCCTGCCGGGCTCCTCTGTCCAAGCCAGAATATTACAGTATTTGTTCCTTTCTCCAGGGGAATCTTCCCAGCCCAGGGCTCAAACCCAGGTCTCCTACAGTGCAGGCGGATTCTTTACCCTCTGAACCACCAGGGAAGCCGAACGTATAATGGAAAAGAATCTGAAAAAGAATGTAGAAATGTATATGTATAACTGAATCACTTTCTGTACACCTAAGACACTGAAAATCAACTATACTTCAATTTAAAAAAAGAACTTTGAATTAAAGGGAAGAAATCAATCTCCTGTAATAAAGTCCAGGGTTGTGGTTGTTCAGTTGCTAAGTCGTGTCTGACTCTTTGCGACCCCATGGACTGCAGTATATCAGTCTTCCCTGTCCTTCACCATGAGAAGAGTTTGCTCTTCTCATGTCCACTGATTGGTGATGCCATCGAACCATCTCGTCCTCTGTCTCCCCCTTCTCCTCCTCCCCTCAATTTTTCCCACTGTCAGGATCTTTTCCAATGAGTTGGCTCTTTGCATCAGGCGGCCAACGTATTGGAGCTGCAGCTTCAGCATCAGTCCTTCCAACGAATATTCAGGGTTGATTTCCTTCAAATGGAGCTTATAGATGGTTCTTACAGAGGATGAGAAGGGAGGTGGTGGTGTTTAGGGAAACAACAAAAGAGATATTGATGAAATAAAGGATTAGCAGAATGGCTTTAAGCTTGTGGGTCAATCTGGAGTGAAGCTGAGAACAAAGGTCTATGCCAAACTGCTGACTTCCCTCAGGTAGCAGAGTTGAATGCTTACAACAAACTTTTGTATCAGATGAAAGTGGGTGAAGCCTGGCTCTGTCCTATGGTAAACTTAGGCAATTTACTCATCTCCCCTAAACTCCACCATCTTCAACTGTAACATGAGGATAGGTACGGCTTAATCGGGATCTTAAAAATGAAGGATTTTTGAAATTCTCCTTAAAATCCCTGCACAGATACTATGTATAAATATTATGTTGTTTCTCTTTTTCAGGCTCTGAAAGGATTCTGTGCAGGTCATTCACACTATAGGATGAATTAAAATCAAATGCTAACTCACCGAA
Source organism: Cervus elaphus (assembly GCF_910594005.1). Classification (NCBI taxonomy): domain Eukaryota; kingdom Metazoa; phylum Chordata; class Mammalia; order Artiodactyla; family Cervidae; genus Cervus; species Cervus elaphus. Next base: position 46,407,459 of record NC_057817.1, on the reverse strand, counting down.
AGCTATCTGCACATTAACATTTCTTTCAGTGTAGGAAGCTGTCCCATGTCAGTCCTTGGGGAAAAAACGGCAGCCATAAACACGAGGAAAAGGAGGAAGTTTAAAAGACACCATAGCATCCTTTAAAATCACAGCTCTGAGACAGCTAAGCTAGACCTGGATGCAGAATAATTTTGAGGGACAAAAGGGAAGGACTGCAGCAGGGATTATGGAGTAAGGAGGCACATCTGGTCCTCTATAAGTAAGGATGTACATCTGGGCTCACATCCTCTCTATTCTGCTGGCTGCATCTGAAATCCAAAATTGAAATCCATCTATCGTCAGCAACAGGCTGGCTGCTCAGTCATCTGAAAGAAGGTCCTGTGGTCCAGCCCACAAATCTAAACTGAGCAAAGATGTTAACTACATGAGTTAAAAAACACTGCCTCAAATTGCAAGCATACTGACTCAACATCTATACCAAGGAGCACTGCAATATTGTAAACGCAGTTGATGGAGTGCAGAGGATCTATCACAGAGATCAGATGTCAAGCCAACCTGCAAGGTGGCCAAAGTCTTGAGATCTTTGGGTACTAGTGGTAACCATGCTTTATGATTCAGCCATGTAATATGTCATCTTGACCACTGCTTTTGACAGAGTTTCATTATTGTGATAAATGGCGTGGTTACAATAGACACGCATGGTTCCCACTCAGGATGTTCTGTCTTCATTATACTGGGACGCCCATAGTTCCTGGAGAGGCTTATGGTCCATTCTACTAACTCTCCAAGGAAAACACATAGAGCCTTTAGAATGATGACATAGTGTGATCTGAGGAGATTTAAGCTTTTATTTATCAATTTCTATATTAGTAATCTCAACCCCTTGAAGTATATAAAGATTTTATTTCGTGTTCTATTAAAACAGACCTGTAGTACTTCCTCTAATCTAATGACTCAGGTGCATATAATCTTAAACCACTGAAAGTCAGACATCTGTGTATGTGCTTATTGTTTTTTAGTGTATATATATGTTACAAACATAGCAAGTTGTTTGATGAAAGCGTTTGTCTCTGGATTTCATTTTACTTCATGAAATGAAATCTGAAACAACTCAGATTATTTAAGTAGTTTATTTAAAGCATAACATTGATTGTGCAACTTGTTTTGTTTTTTAAATATTTAAAAGGCCCATGAGTTGTTTGACCCTTCAAACAGAGATTTTGGTTTCTAACTTGGTCTGATCTTCATTAACAACTGTTCCTTCCTCATAAACAGAAGAAACAGATAGGGATGCAACGCTCTCTGTGTGCATGCTAAGTTGTTTCAGTCGAGTTTGACTCTGTGCAACCCTATGGACTGTGGCCCACCAGGCTCCTCTGTCCATGGGATTCTCCAGGCAAGAATACTGGAGTGAGTTGCCATGTCCTCCTCCAGGGGATCTTCCCAACCCAGTGATCGAACCCACGTCTCTTATGTCTCCTGCATTGATGAGCGAGTTCTTTATCCCTAGCGCCACCTGGGAAGCCTGAAGAGCTCACTAACTCCTTCCAAATCTGATGCTCTTGATGTGCTCTCACTCTTTCTCTCCAGTTAACTTTTTACAGGATTTGTTAACTGTCAGTTAAGGATAAATTAAATTTGGTAATCTTCACTTCTTGGAGAGCACCAAGCATTTTCAGGACTGAAAGTGATGAGAGATAATCTCTGTCCTAAGAGACTAGCTTTAGTTCCTTGGAGCTACTTAACACTTTGTTTCTTTGCTTAACTGAAAACTTTAACTGGTAAAGCAGAGTTAAGAACGAAAGATGTAATTCCAGGGCCCAAGCCCACTGTGTATGTGAATGAATGGAAAGCTAATTGAGGGAAAAGGCAGAGTGTATTTCATTCATTGTTAATTTAAGTGGAGTTGATAAGCAAAAAAGGAAAATGTTTTTAAATCCCCAGGTATGTTTCTCAGTTTATGTCAATATTTTGGGTTTCTTTTCCATGGTAATTTCAAAGGTCAGAATTGTGTTTTGTATGTTTTTATGAAATATTTTACAATATAAACTTCTCTCCTGGAAAAGCTTTCATAGATGTAGAGTTCTAAAAACGTAAAGGATTTTTTGTAAGAGACCAGATCAAACTTTGCACATTCACACTGGTTCAGTAAGATAGTTGGCTGTTTTATTGCACATTTCTTAAAATGATACAATTCTTTCTCAGATGAAAGATTTTACTTTTAATGGATACAAAACTATGTAAAACACTTAAGAGTTCAGGGGGGTGGGGGGTGGGGTGAAATTGCAAAGCTGGAGAAATGATTGGCTACAAAGCTGGAGAAGTGACTGTAGTGTCTGATGAAACTCTTCTTTGTTTCCTTGTTTGGTTTTCTAAGAATTTGCACCCTTGATTTTGGAATTCATTATTTCAAACTCTAAACTTCTTAAAAACGAAAGCTGAAACTATGGAATTTTTTATGGTTTTAACTTGATTGTTCCCTTCCACCTTGAAAAGTGCAAGAGTGTGCCCCCAACTAAGCCAAACTTGTAGAAAAGCTTGACAAAAACGGCAAATGTTTTGTGTATGGAGTGATGTCCACAGCAGCGTGACCTTTCCTGCTTTCTCATTGTATTACGTGAAATGTTCCTACCATTCTTCTAGAAAAGCTAACCTTATTTTTCTAAGACTCCTTACATTATTTTTTTTAGCCAAAAGGGGAGAAGTAATTTGCAAAGAGCTGGTATGGTGATAATATCCAGGGGTTCATTCTTTAGTGAGAATTCAGAAATGGATTACAAATAGAGACAGTTCAGTTTTTTCATCTGCAGAAATGGAGAGGAAGTTCATGGTTTACAAAGAAAGAAGCAATAATGCACTTACCTTATAAGACACAGTGAAGCAGTGTAGCAGGAAATTGAAAATATACACACATGGAAAGGTTAAAATAGTTGTAAGAAAACAACTTTTGCAACAAACTTCATAAAGATTAAATCTGAGAGACTACTGAACATTCTCCCTCTTGTTATCCGGTCCTGAAATAAAATTACAAAGCACTGTTCTCCAAAGACTTTGTATTTTATTCTTGCCTCTGCTGCTGAAACTGAATGATCAAAAACAAGTGCCAGGGGACTTCCCTGGTGGTCAAGTGGTTAAGAATCCACCATGCCATGCAGGGCACGCGGGTTTGATCCCTGGTCGGGAACTAAGATCCCACGTGCAGCAGAGCAATAAAGGCAGAGCATCACACCTAGAGAGTCCATGTACCGCAACTATTGAAGTACGTCTTCTGGAGACTGAAAGATCCCGCAAGACACAGTGAAGAGCTGAGTGCCACAACTAAGAACCCATGCAGGCAAATAAATAAGCATTATTTTAAAAAATAGCTGGGACTGATGTTGCTTTTTTACAGTGTCTTGGCTGTTCTCAGAACTCAGGAAAAGATAAAGTCTGTGATGACACACATACACACCCCCCAAATCCTTACATTTCCAAAAGTAACACTGAGATTCCAGCGTTCTTCCTCTTCTTGCTTTTTTATCTTGAACACCTATCCCTAACAAAATCTTCTAAACTCAATCAAGGTTTTCAACCATCTCCTTGTCTCCTCATCATTCAATCTGGTCCTCATATGTTAATTTTGGCCTTCCTCTAGTCAGGCTTCCGGTCATGGCGTCCAGATAGAAAGAATAATACGGAAAGAGGAAAGTCAAGAGAAGAAAATGTCAACAGATAGGAGAGAGTGGAAACAAAAGATTAAGGCAATTCCACAACTACAAAGGCCTAGAAAAAGAGAAAGAATCTGAGAAGGTTAATGATTTTATGCCTGTAAAACATTTGTGCTTTTCAGACAAGGCTGGGAAATGAGGAAGTGATCACAAATGGAGAGAGAAGTTGCATTTCACCACCAGGGACAGGAGGAACTGTGCTTGGGAGGGGGTCGTGGGCAGGGGCCAGTCGCCGACTTAAAGCGCATGAGCCTTCATGACATTTGATGAAAGGGGAGTTCCCAGGGAAGATATTTCTCTTCTTCTGAAGACTAGCAGCCTGGATTCCAGGGCTACTCTTGATCCCCCAAAGCATCCTAAGGCCTCTTTTTCAGCTTGAGTCAGGATGGGCGGGGCAAGGAGTCTGTATATACCCCTTGGTTATGGGAGGCTTTCTGAGATCTTTCTGATGCTTCCAGGGTGATTCCAGACAGCCTGGTCTAAGTTTGGTAGGATGACCATATCCTACCAAATTGCTCAGGGCAGACAAAATTGACACCTGTTATCCCAAAAGAATTAAGAGCCCATCAAAGAAAAAAAAAAAAAAAAGAGCCCATCAAAGAGATGGATGTAAATCCCAAGCTCATCCTAAAGTTTAGGCTCTGAGATCTCTAGGACACCAGTCCATTAACGGCTCTTTTGAATCTGAGGGAATGTGAGCCAGAGGAGTTCACGAGTGACAGAAACCATCAGCTCTCGGCAATCTCCCTGGAGGCTGGGGAGTGAAGATGACGGCCACAAACTAGAATCATGGGAAATTCTGACGTGTGCTTGCATGCTCAGTTGTGTCCAACTCTTTGCAACCCCACAGACTACAGCCCGCTAGACATCTCTGTCCATGGGATTTTCCAGGCAAGTATACTGGAGTGGGTTGCCATTTCATCCTTTAGGGGATCTCACCAACCCAGGGATCAAACCTGTGTCTCTGGTGTTTCCTGCATTGCAAGCAGATTCTTTACCGCTGAGCCACAAGGAAAGCCCAGGAAATTCTGATATTCACCAATAATATTGAATTCACTCCTTAAGTCATGCTAAATAAAGGTAGGTCTCCACTAGTGTATTCATTTAATGCCTCAAAAGAAGAAGAAAAATTATAATCAGAGCTAAAACACCTAACAATGAAAGGTAACTGTGTTCTTGCTCTTTTAACCACTTTGGGAAAAGACAAATACAACAATAAGAAAAAAATAGAAAGTTAAAAAAAAAAGATATAGAAAGTCATCACCCATAATATAAATGTGCATTTCTTTGAATAATAATAACATGAATTTTACAAAAATTTTTGCTTTATCTTTATATTTGATCATCAAGACAACTTGTGAGATAAGAATTATTAATGTTATCATAAGGGCTTCCCTGGTGGCTCAGATGGTAAAGAATCTGCCTGCAATGCAGGAGACCCGGGTTTGATCTCTGGGTCAGGAAGATTCCCTGGAGAAGGGAATGGCAAGCAACCCACTCCAGTATTCTTTCCTGGAGAATTCCATGGACAGAGAAGCCTGGAGGGCTATAGTCCATGTGGTCTCAAAGAGTTGGACATGACTGAATGATTTTCATTCTTATGAAAATTCACATAAATTGTAGGAATACAAAGAGAAAAAAGTAACAAAGGAACCTATCATCGAAACTATTATCTTAATGGAATAGTTTTGCACATGTTTTATTTCTATGTAGTACTTCACAATGAACAACCAGAAGGACCTCTTGAGTTCAGCTTTCCTTGCCAGCTAGTCTAGAAGATTCTGAACATTAAGGTACATTAAATAGGTAGTTGAGCCATAGTCTTGTAGGAATGTATTGCTTAGTGACTTGTTACTATTCAACAACATACAGTCAGGAAAGTATTCAAATATCAATGCCCATTTCTCCTGTTACCACTGAAGTCTCATTTCTTCTTGCTAAATCTTTTTGTATGTCCCTACTCCAGGGCCCTTAGGATAACACAAATAATGGAATATGATTATTAGTCACCTTAAATCTTCCTTTACCAGGGTTATAAACTTAACTCTTTTAACATTTCCAATTGATGTAACTTGAATTTCTAATCTTATATAGATGGTGTTGCTTGAACACTTTCTTTGTGTTGCAGGAGATATTAACAGGTTTTACTATGGTACTCATTCATTCATTACAAGAAAAAGATGTATATGATTTACTGATGTATTTACGTTGTTCACAGACTAAAATTTCTTTAGTTTCCTTCTTCCTCTTTCCCAATTTTTCAGCCCTCCCCTAGGTTCACTTCATTTTACAGGTAAGATTCCAGTTTCTGAGAGAAAGTGATAACCCCAACTGAACTTAAAATTTGACTTTTGACTTAATTCTATGATATATAACACCCCACTGAAGTTCTTAAAGACCTTTCATTGGCTAAAATGTTCCTTGTCAGTGAAGTTTTACTTGAAATGTAAGATTGAATTGCTATGTTTCTTTTTATCAGCAAAATACCTATCAATCATTTTGATTTTATATGCACGGCTGTACTAAAACTAGAAATCATGATTATACAGCGCTAAGTAAACTGCACAGAGTTTTCTTTGATAAAATGAAATATAAATTGTACTTCTCTTTTCTCTGCTAGGCAAAACATATTTTTCTAGGTTTTTGACTTATGATTATTTCCCTTGTACTTTTCTATTGTTGTCATTAATAACTGAAATTGCTTTAATACCTGAAGCATGTGCACTTGAAAATCATATTAGTCTAAGGATACAAAAAACCTTACTGTATCTTTAAACATCAAAATGATCACTTTTCACACCTGGAGGTTATTCAAGTCCCCTTCAAGTGAGCATTTTTTTTTTCTCCATGGGTAATATTTCCTACTGAAAAATCTTATACGGATTAAGTATCCAGTAGAATTATCAATAATTGTGTTAATAATGTTAATGAAAATGTACAGTTAAATGACAGAGACAATTAGTTCACACCATTTGGTTTATTTATTTAGCAGGGAGTATTGTTTAACCTGTCAGTCCCGAGAAACAGAAACAGCCATGAAGAGGCTTAACATTACTAATAAAACAATCAGTATCAAAATATTTTATGTAACAATTTGTCCGTGTTCATATAATAATCTGTCAACCCTATGATTTGCTTATTATGTGAATTAACTCCATAATCGCTCTGAGATTGGATTCAGTGACACCGTTTAACAGCTCCCGACTCGGGGGCTTTTACTCAATATTTTTAGGGAAGGAGCTGTCAGGCTAATCTGAGGATATTTGGAGAAAGCCAATAAACTGTCACAAACTCGTAACCATTTATATTTTTCGTGGTTTGGTAGAGATTTTAACACTTCTCCCCTCCTACCCTCCACTTTCACTCCAGCCCCTCCTTCTTGGAAACGCTTTAAAAAATTAAAAAAATAACAGTAATTTTAAACCCTTGTGCTGGCTCTAAACTTGTCCCTAATTGGTGCAAGTCAAAGCGCCCTGCACCAGGACGTGGCTGAGCGGAACACGGGGACCAGACGCCACCGAGGAGACAGAAATGGAAAACCCCTCTTTCCGCCTCGGTCGTGGGCACTTGCTCGCCGCAGACCCGGGAGCCGCCGCCACCGCAGAGACCCCTAGGTGGGCGCCCAGGGCGCATCCCTGGGGAGCAGCCGCCCCGGTGCTCGACCCTAGTCCCCCTGCGGCCAGAGGAGGTGTCTGCGGGTTTCCCGCGCCGCCTCGGTTTGGAAACCCGATTGCTCCCCAGTGCAACTTCCGCGCCCCAGGCAGCGGGGTTCCCGGCGGGTCTGTGGGCCAGAGGCACCCCGAGGCCGGCAGTGGCCGAGACCTCGCAGGCGGAGGGGCGCGGGCGGCGCGTCCCGAACCCTGGCGGCAGCGAGCGCGCGGGGGGCGGCCGGGTGGCCCCGGGGCGCGCGGGCTCGGCTTTCCCGGCAGCGCAGCAGCCTGGCCCGCTACCCGGAGGGGTGGGAAGGGGGCGGCGGGTAGCCTGCAAACCGCGACTCTGCGCGAAGGCGGTGGGTGGGGGGCGAGGGGAATGCCACCCCAAAGCTATTTTAAGCACAAAAGCCAAGCCATGGGTCATTCAGGACACCTAAGGAACAGTAATGAACCGCAGCCTCCACCCACCCACAAACATAACATTATGCATATGTGCTTTCCCCACGTTGGCTTGTCAGATTTTCCTTTATTAATTCATCCCTCTGCCCTCCTTCCCTGGCAAGAATTCAGGCTCTAGATTTTCTTTTTCTTTCCCCATCCTCCCCCCACACCCACCTTCGGACTAGAAGTTGGCTAACATCTCTTTATAGCAGATTTCTATTTAGTTCTTTTTTTGTTTTTTAATTATCTTTGGGAGGAAACTCACAAATACATACTCATACAAATTCGTTTTTCAGCAGCATCTTCTTCTAGAAAAGTATTCCAAAGTCTATCGGTTGACGTTATAGGAGACAAATAAGACTAATAATTTTGGAAAATGAAATTAATGATCAGGATAATTTGGGGAAGGAACAGAAAGGACCTACTGAGACTCACTTCCACTTACTTATCAGAAACCTTATGACTGACCATCACTGGAGAGCAAAGCAATGCCAGGAATGTCACATGCTTCTTAGATCTTGGTATCCTGTCTGGGCAAAGATCCAGTGTTCAGCACTACAGAGAAAGGGACAAACCTTTGCAGCCAGAAGTGAATAACAGGCAGAGCAGCCTTTGAAAGGACATAATTTCACTCAATGAACAGTTGGACCAACTTCTTCTGGGAGGAAGAGTTACGAAAGAATTGGGAAAAGGATAAAATAGGAATAAATGTGGGCTCCTATCCTCATGGATCATTCAGTCTAGTGACAGGAAGAAAGGTTAGATGGTAACAAGGGGTAGAAAGTGTAAAGACCTCTAAGATTGGCTCTAATTAAGTACTAGGGAGTTTAGTGGAGGCAGGATTACTCCCAGCTAAAAGATGGTCTTTTATTAAACTGAGTCCGGCCAAACTTCAGCTCTGTCTTGGGTTCCAAGTAAATGAAGGAATTCACTCAATGTCATTTCCCTGTAAGAATGTCTCTGATAATGGATACAGGATTGCCTCTTCTAGAACTTTCAGTGTTTCCTTCTATCCGCTTTAAGCCATCACCTTCGTCCCTTTCTGTGTTTCTTAAGCATTCATTTTGAGGGTCAATTCCTATAAATTGAGGCTGAGCTGAGGTGACACAATCAAGGGGGTTAAAAATTTATGAGCTAAGTATGTTTTACTTATTCTTTCTTTCCAAAAAGAATCTGGGTGGTCTACAACTCAAAACACCACGTTTCAAATAAATTGGTAAAATCAAAATAGAAAACCAGAAAAGAAAAAACTGGAAACTTGAAATAAGGCAACCCTTAGAGTGAATGTAGGGTTGCCTTGATTTTAGTAATCAAGTTTCAGATTTGGTTGAGCTTCTTAGCAGCCAAGGTAAAGAGAGAAAAACCTGGATAGTGATCTTGCTTAAAAGTGCAAAGAATGCCTATTTTCAAATGAAACTAAATTTTAAAAGAAATTTACTCTGCAGAGTATCATAAAAGGCACCAAGGGATGTAACAGGCAGTGGCCTAACAGCACTTTTATAGAAAAGAAAAGAGGCTATCACAAGCCCTTATGCTTGTAATAATTCCACAAAAATCAAGACTTGAATGAAGCGGAGTCTTTGCAGACTAAGCTAGTATATTAAGAATTCAGTATTGGGGGTTCACTTTAAAACACTAAATAACATATCCACTGGGCAGCCTTCCCCATGGATCACGTCTCTCAGCTGAGCCATATAACGTAAAATTAGGATTCTTCTCTTCAGTCAGAGCCCAGAGTGTTGGTATTATTAATACTTCAGGATCATAATACTTCAGGATCATAGAGTACAGATTCACAGGGTTTGGAAAACAACTGAACAAATGCAACATTTGTCATCCTTCCACTAAAGCGACAGAAGCAAATCAGTGTGTTCACACAAAGACCACCCCAGGTTTCCTCAGAGGGAGACTGCAGGGGCATCTCAAGGGTGAGCCAACATTTTCCTTAGGAAGTTGCTTTGAATGTGCTCCAGTACTTGAACAAATGTTTAATTGAGTCCCTGGAGCTCCATACTGTTTTGGCATGGAAAAAATGTCAAAGCTGGTGTTTCCTAATCACCCACAGTGGCTGGAGGAAAACATCAGTACCTATGAGTGAATGACAAGGCTTTCTGATGGGACTCCAGTATGAGTTCATTGCAAAATGAAATTGAATGAGTTGAGAATAGCTCCCACAAACCAGGATTTTAGTTTTATTATAGTTGGTTAGGTCATTATTTTCAACGGTGTTATATACAACAGCCACTTTTTTTTTTTTTTGAGGCCATTTTTGGTTCATGGTAATAAAACAATGTCCTCAGACCAGAGGAAAATGTTCCTCTTCCAACTTACTATGACAGGGAAACTTTTAAACAAGGGAGATCACCCTGTTTCATACTCTCAAAGGATTGTTCTCTGATCTGTCAGGAGACTGTTCCTTCTTGTCTTAGGTTTTACAGGGGGTAAAGAAATGGAGAGTTTTTCTGAATTTTTTAAATTGTGGTAAAATATATATAATATCAAATTTATCATTTAACCATTTTTAAGTTTCCAGTGCAGTGTTGTGCAGCCGTTACCACTATCCATTGTCAGAAGTTTTCCATCTTCTCCACCTGAAATTCTGTTTCATTAAACGCTGACTTCCCATTCCTCTCTTCCCCAGTCCCTGGTAATCACCATTTTACTTTCTGACTCTATGAATTTGACTGTTCTAGGTCCTCATATAAGTGGACTCATATAGTATCTGTACTTCTGTGACTGATTTACGTCATGTAGTATAATGTTTTTAAGAACTTTTAAAAAAGACTGTGAATAATCTATGTTGAAATCATGCCTTTTGGCTGATAACCAGTTCTTATCTGCAAAATGAAGAATCACTGAAGCCTGCAAACCATCTTACATTGTTCTAAGAATCTAGGCAACTTTCTCACCAAAGAGTTAGGCAATGTATCATCGGATATTAAGGAAGAGTAGTTCTATTTGTAACCTACTGGCTCCTTAGGTAAATTGTCAGCCTGAGAGCTTTAGAAATATAGAAAACTGGAAAAAGTTTGGGGGGAATTATGCAAAAATGCAGTTGTATTTATAATTGGTGAGATACAGAGAGTTGTTGATGGATCATTATAAGTGTAAACAGGATCCTACCAGAGGGGTTGTCCGAAATAACCTGGTAAAGACTAGCATACATCAGTCAGAGCAGTCTGATCCTGTTTCAGCTATCCGTTATTACTGTGAGCAAATAACCCCCAAACACAATAGCTTAAAACTGCCATTTTATTTTGCTCACAATTTTGTGGCTCAGGAATTTGGGGATGGCTCAGTTGGCCCTGGGGTTTCTCCTGTTCTTGCACTGACATGTCAGCTGGAACATCCAACATGGGTGGGCAGATGATGTTAGCTCCTGACTAAAAGCTCGACTGGGGCTACCAATCGAGTGGGTACATGTGGCTTCTCCAGCACAACAGTCTCAGATATTCAGACTTCTTACATAGTAACTGGCTTCACCTACAGCAAATCTGCGAGAGCCAGAGGGACACTCCATGGCCTTCTATGGTCTAGCTTTGGAAGTTACAGAGCATCACTTCTGCCATACTCTATTGGCCAAAACAAGGTCGCCCAGATTTGCATTAAGCGGGCATGCACCTCACTTCCCAATGAGAAGAGTAGCAATGTATCTAAAGCAACTTTTTAAATAAACACTACACATAGCAAAATGTTCTAACTCAATTATAATCAATATTAATCAGCTGAGCTTTGGCAGGAGGAGCATGAAGCACCTAGCCCGAGAGGCATCAAGAATCTATAATACATTGGAACAAAATTGGAACAAAAATGTAAAAGGATACACTGATGGCTTCGAAGCTACCACACCAGCCTTTGACTGCTTTAGCAAGAGAAAAAAATTCTGTCATGATCTGGCTAATGCTATTTCTAGTCTCTGACATTAGCAGCTGAAGATAATTCCTAAATGCTACACTTTCTAAATTCTCTAACTGGACAATTAAGTTATGGCTCTAAAGAGACTTAGGAGCAATGAAGCTGAAGATTAGGCTGCTAAAGAAATTGTAATTTCTAATGTGATATTCATCCATTTCAAGTACAGTGTAAATCAAAACTGGACTCTTAAGTATCTAAAATATTCAATAGTCATTGATTGAATACTTACTGTGTGGATGAAAAACAAGTACATAAATAATTGCAACATGGAGCCATAATGCAAAAACAGAGACAGTGTAAAGTATTTTGGTTGGACAGCTAATGGAATGATTCATTCAGATTGACGGATCAGTGAAGTTTCAGAGGTAGTGACATTTGGCCTGGGTCTTAAAAGATGAGTAGGAGCTTACAAGGTGAATAAGGAAGAAATGAAAGAACATTGTTAGTAGACAGAATAGCATATTCCAACGCACAGAGGTGTGAAATAGACCATTGTGTTGTAAGCCCAGAGTCCCTTGTGTTTCTGGAATAAAGAAGCTGGAAAATGTAGCTTTGAAGAGTTTGGATGCTTGAAGTCAGTCACAGCCAGATTTGATTTGTCGCTGTTGTTTTTGTTTCCCCACCCATGGCATGTGGGATCTTACTTCCCCATGGGATGAAATTTGCTTCCCCTGCATTGGGAGCCCAGAGTCTTAACCACTGGACCACCAGGGAGGTCCTCGATTTGAATCGCAGGTCTGCCACTTGACAGCTGGGTGGCCTGGTGCGACAGTTATGCAATTCATGCTAAGGAGATTGGATCTCATGGTGTAGATGGAGGGTGCCCCTGAAAGGACAGAAGCAGATTTGGATTTGCAGACCACTCTGATGGCAGCTCAGAGGATGAATGAAAGAAAGAAGTCAGAGAGACAAGCTAGAATTGTTACTGAGTGCCTACTATGTCCGCACACAGAGGCACTGGGCAAACAAACAAAATTACCACCCACCTTTGGGGGAGTTTATATTTTATCAGGAAAAACAAACAAAAAAGCACGGAAATATATAATGTAAATACAAAGACCACTACCCTTACCTGCAGCTTTCTAAGGCCAAATATTTCAGCTCTCAATTGGCCATAAAAAGCAGAGATCTCTAGGAATACCTATTGAGATTGAAGAATACAGATTCCTTTTTTTTAAAGTGTGTTCTTTATCTATTTTGTATTCTCCCTCCCTCTCTCGTTCCCACGTTCCATCTTTTTGGTTTTGCTGGACAAATTTTTTTCTGTGTAGTATTTCCATCTCAAAAGCTTTCCTGAACCACTAAATCTTAGGAATTCCAAACGCCCTCGCACCCCAAAGTTCTACCTTGCACGTTGAGACTACAGTATTCAAACATAAGAATGGGGGAGAGTGGGGATTTGAACTGGTTGTTATTTAAGACCTCTTCACATCCTCCCATTGTGTTCATTTTGGCGGGTGGGTGGGGTGCCCGTTCCAACAGTACATATGCACACACACACACACACACCCTCTCTGATGTAACTCTCACTCTAGTTCAACAAATATTTTAATAGGACCCTTTGAACAGATGTGACCTGTGGATTTATCCGATGACCCCCATCGGAAATAATCTGAAGTCGGGGGAGAAGACTGCCTTCCTCTCCAGGAGAGCTTTTATTGTGTACTCTAGTTAATGAGCCTCTTTTCAGCCTCAAACTGGGCGCGTCATTATCCATGTCGGCAAGGCAGGAGGAAGAGGAGAAACAAGTCTCTCGGGCCCCCGGGGCCATCAGCCCTAGTTTCCTCCTGGCCCGAAGGCAGACCGACTAAAACCCACCCGGGTTTTTCTCGGGTCCCCAGCCGGACCATGGAGCGGAGAAAAGTAATCGATTTTGTCTGGGGCTGCGGCGCGCCTAACACTTCCTGCTGTGATTTGCAGCCGGGGCTGGAGGTCGAGAGCTTCCCATTGGCTCGCGGGCCGACGCCGAGCAGTCTGGGTAGGCGGGGCCGGCAGAAGGGGCGGGGTCGAGGGCGGGGCCAGGAGCGCTTGGAAACAGCTCCTCGGAGCGGAGCGGGGCGGGGCAGAGGGGGGACGGCCACGCCCCCAGCGCTCCCTCCGAGGGGTCTCTTGGCTCGCGGAGTTTTTTCTTTTAAGAATGAGCGGATGCCAGTGACAAGTTAATAGCTCTCCCAGCGCTCCCAGGTTAAACGGAACCTCATTCCTGCCCGAGTCTCCTTCCACCGACCTGCCCCTGGCCGCCGGGGCGAGGGCAGGGGCAGGCACCCAGCCGAGGGGCCTTCTGCTCACTGTCCTCCGCTGCCTCCCCATCGGGCTCGGCCCCGCCCACGGTCCTGGTCGAGGACCCGGAGCCCCAGGCCCGCATTCACCAGGCCTCCTACTCCTCACACTCTCACCCCGGCCTCCTCTCTCACGTGCACCCGGCCGGCTCCTCTCCCCTCGGCAAGTCCCGCCCGCACACGTGTGCGCACTCACTCCGCGTCCCAAACTGGAACCAACCCACACCCGGCATCTGCCCCTCACACTGGCCGATCGATCGTGGGAATCGAGCAGAGGCCCTCCCCCCGTGCCTGTCCCCCCCCCCCCCCCCATGTCATCCATCTCCCGTCCCGTCAGCCACCGAGGCTTCAAAGGCGACCTGGCCGCTGGAGGTCCTTCTCCGAGCGACGCAGATCGCGGGCGGCCCGGGCGCGGGGGTTCAGCCAGGCCGCAGCCGCTAGAACCCCGCGGCGGGAGCCTGCTTCCTCCGCGGGTGGGAGCTTTCCGACGAAGGCGGATGCTTGCTGCCTGACCCTGTCTCTTGAGAGAGTCTCCCTCGGAGCTTAAGCCCTATTTCCTTCCTTCTTTCCTCTCTCCAGTTCGGTCACCCCTCATTGATAGGCTCTAATCCTCTGATCTGAACTGCTTCTGCCTGAAGATTTAGCCTCCTTTTTCCTTTGCTCCCTGCGTTCGCGAAAAGCCGATTCGTTCTGAGCCGCATTGATGGCAGGGAATGGGGGGAGGAGGGCTGCTTCCAACTCTGGCACCACCTGGGTGGTCGCCGCGACCGACTGATTCCCTTTAGAGCCATTCTTCTCCTCGACTCTATAAAGGCCGTTTTGCACAGAAGACCCTGAAGTAGTCTTATTTTGACATTGATCTTGAAGGGGTACAGTGACTAGTTTATATTGATCTGTATTCAACTAGACTATGAGATTTTTTAGGGTAAAGTGTGTTACTCAGTTGGATCACTTCAGACCCTAGTACAGGGCCTAGTAAATAAATAGTAGCTGTGCCTTCAGTCATGTTGAAGGAACCATCTTTTTAACTGAGGCTCACCTAACACTTTATCAGATACACTTCAAATGTTATATACAGCTTTCCAAGAAGAGAAAGAAGACAAGAACGAAAGGGCGGGGCGGGGGGGGGGGGGGAATCATAGAATAATTTCAGATCCATTGAAACAAACAGGTTAGATTTGCATCTTCAGAGCTAAACCAAACAGATCCTGCACATCTAAATGATATCACAGAAGCGCTCAAACCTCATTAAACACCTCAAGTTCCTATTGTTTTCCAGGCTAACAGTGTCAACCTTCCTTAATATGTAACGTTCTCCAACTTTGCATTGTGTTATTTTTTCTGACCCACCTTCAGTTCAGTTCAGTCGCTCAGTCATGTCCGACTCTTTGCGACCCCATGAATCACAGCACGCCAGGCCTCCCTGTCCATCACCAACTCCCAGAGTTTAAGCTGACTCACCTTCAAGCCCTACATAAATGCTGAGTTGAGAACATAAGACTTAGCTGGATAGAGATTGTTCAGATCTGGAAAATGGCAACCTATTTTTTTTTCCAGTGAGAGAGCTTTTATGTTATTTAAAGAAAAGTCAAGGGTTCACATAACAAGATTATTAATAGCTTTTTAGAAAACAAGGTGGCTGTATAGAGGCAGTGTGCAGGGTATGCCAGGGAATTAATAAATACAGTATACCCTCCTCTATATGGTTTACAACATAGACAAAACTGTTCAATCAACAATAAGTTTTTGAGATATATTCATTTTGAGACACATAGATCTTTAACTATTGCATTGTTTTCCACTAAGTGAATATTATAGAATTTACTTATTCATTCTCACAAAATGGATATTTAGGATCCCTTTTTTCCTTTTGTGTGTGGTGTTTGGTTGGTTTTTTTTTTGCTATTAGAAAGAATGTTACAGTGATGTCTTCATACTGGGTGGTCTCCTTGTTTGCTCGTGAGACTGCATCTCTCACTTCTATCCCTAAAAATTAAATTGCTGGGTTGTAGGGTTTCATAGCTTCATCTTTACTAGATAGTGCCAACTTGTTCTTCAAAGTTTTCATAACCATCTGCTGGCTTGTTAACAGTGTCAGACCCCCACTTTCTGACATCCCTCACAACACTTAGTATTATCAAACTTTCCATTTTCCCCCCAATCTCATAGACATGATATAGAATGTCATTTGAATTTACATTTCCCTGATTCCTCATCAAAGACTTGTAAAACGTTTAACCAGCATTGTTGAATAGAACTTTCTGGGATGATGGCAATGTTCTCCCTTTCCTGGATTTCTCTTCACTTTAGTTGTGTGGTGTGTGTGTGTGTGTGCATGCACACGCACGCTCAGTCATGTCTGACTCTGCAATCCCATGGATTGTTGCCCCCCAGGCTCCTCTGATAATCTAAACTGTCCAGCTTATACTGAAAATTTACTGAGCATTCAAAGTGTGCAAAGAAGTTGGAAAGTGTGACTTATAGTCAAAGTAAACAAGCAATCAATAGAAATAGATACTGAGATTCCTCAGACGATGGAATTAGGTGACAAGGACTTTAAAGCAGTGACAATAAATATGTCCGAGAACTTAGGAAATGATAGGTCTAAAAGAACAAATAGATCAGAATTATTAGTAGAGACTTGATAACAAAAAGAAGAAATAAACAAATTCTAGAACTGAAAAGTATTAATACAATATCTATTATGAAGTACTCATTGCATGGGCTTAACAGCACATTGGAGTCCGCAGAAAAAAGGCCAGTAAACCTAAGTACAAATCAATAGAAATTATTTAGTCCATAGAACAAAGAGGAAAACACTTTTAAGTGGTAGCAAAATATCAAGCAGCCTAATGTATGTGTTGAGTCTCAGAAAAAGGAGAGAAAGAATGGAGCAGACAAGAAATATTTGAGGAAGTATTTCCCAAATTTGGTTTTAAAAAGCCATATAAACAAACAAAAAATTGACCTCCAAATCCAAGAAGCTCTGCAAACCCCAAATAAGATAAATACAAGGAAAACCAAATTCCAGCACATCTTAGTCAAACTGCTGAAAACCAAAAACAAAGGGAAAAACAGCCAGAGAAATAAAGAAAACAAATCATATTCAGAGGAATGATGACAGAAAAGAAGGCTGACCTCTCACTAGAAACAACGGAGAGACACAGTGAGTATATACGAATATTACTTTTATAATATTGAGGGGAGAGGAGGAGACCGATGAGGAAGAGGAAGAAAAGAATAACAGTGCAGCAAGCAGAAGAAACTGCTGGATGCTAGAAGTGGACTTGAAGGTGCCTTGTTGAAGCAGCGGGGCTGCACTACCTAATCTAGAAAATATTAAGGAAGTAACATGCATGAAACCCACCCTCAAGGAGCTAACAGTGTCGCTGACAGCGTTTGATAAGCTATAATAAGATCAAAGAAGAGACAGAAGTGATCTAGCGTGACTGTGGAAGCTGGGAAGGGACAGGTGGGAGGAGAGATTAAACAGTGCTTGAAGATTAAACAGATTAAACAGTGCTTGAAGAATGCAGTCAGATTTGGATAAAGATGGAACTCAGCATACAGGACCAGCACTTGAGTATGGTGGAGGACTGGGCGAGCTGCCCTCAGGAATCTGACCTAGATGGAAGTGGGTGGAGGGAGTGAAGGGATGACCATGCTTTATATTTTTTCATATCTTTGTTGATTGTCTCTGTACAGGGCTACAGGTAGTATATGCATACTTAGTCATGTCCCACTCTTTGTGGCCCCATGGACTGGAGCCCACCAGGCTCTTCTGTCCATGGGATTTTCCAGGCAAGAATACTGGAGCGGGTTTTGCCATTTCCTACTCTGGGAGATCTTTACGACCCAGGGATCAAACCCATGTCTCTTGGGTCTCCTGCATTGGCAGACAGATCCTTTACCATTGTGCCATCTGGGAAGCCACAGGTCGTATAGGGTAGGGATGAAATGTTGAGGCTCTAAAGTCAGACTGCCTGGGTTCAAATCCTTTCTTTGACACTAATAAGCCAGCTACCAGAGCAAGTTACTTAACCTCTTGGATTTTTCTATTTCTTCACCTGTAAATGGATAATAAAACTGTACAATAGGGATGTCACAAGGATTGAAGGCAAATATATATATATATATACATATATATATGTAAAGCTCATAGAGCAATGCCTGGAATATAGTAAACGGTCAGTAATGTTTACTGTTCTTATTAAATTGGGTTCCCAATATATATTTTTGTTAGAGGAATTGGTGGTATTAACTGAAGCAAAAGTATATTTAAGTCAGCTGGGATATAAGCAATGTAAGAAGTCAGCCACAAAAATGGAAGCTACATCGAAAGTGACCTTGTCACATGTAAGTCATTAGCTGCTTCGGGTGGTGTGAATGAGGCACTCCGCAAAGCAATGGCATCTCACTGAGGATGGAGAAGGAGAGGTAGAAGCCTTTGATTTCAGGAGAGAAAATCTTTAAAGACAGGAGACCTTCTTGAGTCGAGTCATATAATTTTTAAACATCACTTGAAGAACACCTATATAAACCTAGATTTATTGCCTACCAAGTCACCTCTATGCAAGAAAGTAAAGTCTTATGGCCTTCACAAAAAAAAACTATAAAGCAAAAACTGACCAATTACTACAGTTAGATTGACCAATTACTATAAAAAGTTGCTTGTTCCCCACAGAGGTATGACCAATACAGAGAGAACTGGCCATTTTCACTTCATACTCATTTGTGGAAGATGACAAATATCCCCCTTGAATGAATACTTTCTAACCTGAAACTGCACATGAGAGTCCAGGTGAAAACCTCTACTCATTTTCAAGTTCCATGTTGTTGGTAGTACTGTTTCCAAAGAAGGTGCCTTAAAGTTATTAATGTGTGTTTTTAGCAAAGAGCCGTAGCTCATGACATCCACCATCCAAAGCCCAAGAGAGAGGGCTTACTCTGCAGATTCCCACCACAATATAGAAGGATTAGTTTGTACTTTGAGCTTCCATATGTCTAGCCAACTGATATCCATCTAGCCATAAGAGACTTTATTCTTCGAATATATTTCATTCCATATAGCAATTACCCATTGGATGATATCAGAATTTGTGGTAGTTTCTGTAAGCATCACAACTGACTTAAGATGAAAGGTGAATTAAAGTGTGAGGTTCTAAAAAGAAAAAAAAAAAGTGAGGTTCTGGGACTCCATGGAGTCTGGAGTGAATATAAAACCATGGGTCTAAAGGTTTAACTCTCATCCTGTTACCTGAATGAGGATATAAGTCATTCCAAGGCTTTGAGAACTGATTTTATGTTTAGGGCCCAAATAAGTAAGTGGTCAGTTTTATACTGAATTATAAATTCAACTTATTTGTGGAAATGTTTAGGCACAAAAGGAAGAAATATACAAAAATCAAACCATTAATTTCTACAAGACTTTGAAGATAGACAAGGTGCATTTTGCAGATAAAAAAAACTAGTCCTGTCTAAGGGAAACCTATTACCATTGACTCTCAAGCCTCTTCCACCAGAACCATGTGGCAATGTGAAATTCTTCAAGATACAGGAGAGAGAGAAACCAACATACATACTCTTGCAATAGGTGCAATGACTTTGGTCAGGACTACTTTCCTTATCTTGCTTTATGTAGCTTCCTGAAGCTACATAGGTTGAATAATTCTGTCCAAAAAGCATCCACATGATCTAGAAAAAAAACTAGCAAGATTCTGGTGAAACACACTACAAGAGAAATTCCACATTATCAAGAGTGGAACAGAGAAAGACAAATATATGGTATCACTTATATGTAGATTCCAAAAAGATGACAGAAATGAACTTATTTACAAAACAAATAGCTACATAGGTCTAGAAAACATAGTGGTTGTTGTTCACTCACTAAGTCACGTCCGACTCTTCACAACCCCATGGACTGCAGCAAACCTGGTTCCTGTGTCTTCCACTATCTTCCAGAGTTTGCTCAAATTCATGTCCATTGAGTCGGTGATGCTATCTAATCATCTCATCCTCTGCCGCCTCCTTCTCCTTTTGCCTTCAATCTTTCCCAGCATCAGGGTCTTTTCCAATGACTCGGCTCTTTGTATCAGGTGGCCAAAATATTGGAGCTTCAGCTTCAGCATCAGTCCTTCCAACTGAATCACTTTGCTGTCCACCGGAAACACTGTGAGTCAACTATACTTCAGCTTTTAAAAAAGAGCTGAACATATTCTTGTCTTGGATTGTAAACTGAAATTTTCTGAGACTGGAGTTTGTTACTGTCTTGGCGAACATGAGTTCTCCTCCATTCCTGAGGCATCCTTGGGGACCAGCTGGTCCCCAAAGCCTTTGAGATCAAAGCCTCTGGAGAGCACCACTGAGAAGAACAAGTCTTGGCACTGTACCGTTTCCCAGATCTCTTCCTTCCCCCACTTTCTCTTGCACTTGGGAGACTTGGCAGTGTTACACCCTCTATAGTGTCCATACAGAAGCCTCTTAGAACAGTGCCGTTCCAGGTATTCTGTTACGATTCTTGCAGTCACCAATGCCACAGAACCCATCATCAGTGAGAAGGACGTTTAGGGCCACTGTTACTGAGAAACAAAACAACCTTCAGCTGTCCGTCCAACCAACATCTGAGACATCAATATTGTGCTTGCCTTTGAAAGTTGGAAGACATGTAACTTCTACTTTGCTGCAAAACTTCGTGCTCCTGGACACCTAAACTGCTTATTTTGGAGAAGGGGAGCAATGTCACAGTCTCTGTGACCTAGATATGGAAAGTTTTGTTTCTTTCTGAACTCTTCATGCTTTTTTGTATTGATAATTGCTTGACTCTGTTTAATAGTCAGATTCCCAGAGATGAACCAAAGCAAGGGCCCTTCTTCTCTACTACACGTACAACCTTTTCTTTATTGAGGAGCCTCATCTCCACCCTCTTACACAGGCGCAGTTCTCACTTCCAGTGCTCATGGAAAACACAGGGTATTTAGGGTATTTGTCTTTACGTAAAATGATGTCAGGCATCCAAGCCTCCAGTGAATTTTGAGACTCTGGATCTTTGGGGGGGGCGGAGTGGGTTGTGGGGGGGGGTAGGCTGTGAAATCATGTTTTGAATCCTAGAGGTAAGAATTTTAATGAGAAACAACTGTTGAAGAAGTCTCATTTTCTGAATGTGTACCACAATTTTATTTTGAAAAATGAGTTTTTGCTATAACTGGCCAGTTTTAATCAGAGTCGGGGAGAGAGGGGCTGTTTCAAGCAGCTGAGCAGAAATGAAAAATAAGTGAACACTTTTAAAGAGAAAGGACATGCTCTCTGTGGTGAAGAAACAGGAGAACTTTCAGTCATCCCACTAGGCCCGTGTTTTCCCGGCTCTGCAGCACTCTTGTAAATTTGTAAATTTGCCACAGCTCACTTGTAAATTTGCCAGGGTGGCAGGGACACATGACTCTTAGCTGGGAGGCCTGCCAGCTATCAGAAGCCCCCAACTCTTAGGAGGGAGTAGGGGGCGGGTGCCCAGAGACCACCCTGCGTTATATTTATTTGGGGGGATACTTGCTGGTTCTGATAGCAAATCTCCCTAGACAGATGCAGCCCACATGGGAATGTCTCGTAGAGAATTCCACCAACTCCCCAGCATCAGACCTAGCACCTTATAAAATAAATCTTTACACTATACCAAAGGTAAGGACACACTTCCCTATCTAGCCCTAGATGTCACCTGATCTTTCAGCTTCTTCTGTGCCTGAGTCCATCTCAGCAGAAACCCCTTGTGTATTCTCCATAGGCAGAAACCCATAATTCTTACGCGTTTTATCGATTCTCCCTCTGTTCACAAACCCCCCTTTATTCCTCCTCGTTCCTGGTTACCTCATTGTCCCTTGGCCTCCAAAGAATCATCTCACACCCGCAAGCCAGACAGATTAATGTCTCTGTTTCCCAAGGTGTGTGTTTGGTCTGACTCCAGCTGACCACTGGGATTCTGAAGCCACGACCCGACCCTGAGGGGAAACTCCTTCCCTTTTCATACCAAATGTATGCATATTCCTGATTCTCAGTCTCAGCTTGAGGGAAAAAAAACCTAACTTCTCGAACATTTCTGAGAGGAAACTTAACACTCTCTTATCATACACAAACCTCCCTTGAACCTTTGAACCCTGAAAGAAAGACAGGCCCTCTTAGCAGTTTGGAATGAGACACATTATGGTATAATTTTAAATCAGTATCTCTCAACTTGGGTGATTTAACCAGGGGGTTTGCTGAACTCAGGTACTGATGAGATGAGCTGGCCTCCTCTGTTCCACTGTCATCCCCACTGAACTCACCACCTAGGAGCTGCCCTTACAGGAACTCGGAAGAGCATGCCCTTCCGCATGGATGCCTGGAAGACAGGCCTAGGGAGGGACTCAGGGACTTAAAGAAGTGTTATATCCTCTTGAAGAACGGAGGGGAGAAAGAGAAAAAGTTCTAGAACAGTCTACTAACACAACTTTCATTTTAGAGCTGCTGCTCCAACTACCATAGTTTTATTGGCTTATTTCTCCACAGTTTTTGAAAAAGCAGAGTTATGTGCTTCTTGCTTACAAAAAAAAAAAAATTACTCTTGGTCACTATAGTTTTTAAGAATTCAGTATAGTTTTCAGGGAGAAATTTGAATGAACATATTATATGTTAGTTTTGTTGACTTTTGTGCTGCAGAATTGCATTCATGTCATGATAATCACACATTCGTGACTTTTACTCAGAGAAACACCGGAAATGAACAGCCGCAATATGTCCACATAGGGAGAGTTCAGTGTCAAAAACCTAGAGCAGTACCCCGCTTCCATGTCCCCTTGTTCTCCACTCCTCTGCTTTCTCCTTTCCTTATCCCACTCAACAAATGATCATTTATTTAAAAGCCTCGAAATGTAAAATTAAAAAAAAAAAAAGGCATTTAGTCCCTGATAGATCCTTTCAAAGCTGTGTAACTATTGTCCATTTATATTCATACATATACATACGTGGGCTTCTCTGATGGCTCAGCGGTAAAGAATCCTGCCTGCGATGCAGGAAACACAGGAGATGTGAGTTCAATCCCCGGATCAGGAAGATCCCCTGGAGGAGAAAATGGCAACCCACACCAGGATTCTTGCCTGGAAAATCCCATGGACAAAGGAGCCTGGTGGGCTACAGTCCATGGGGTCACAAAGAGTCGGACAGGACTGAACAGAGCAGAGCAGAGAGAACATACACATAAGCACACATCGCAAGGAGCCCAGGCGTTGTTCAAAGCTGTGATGCCATTCAAAACAGTGTTTAGATGCTTTAATTAGATGGTAAGTTCTTGTTTTGGTTTGCTTTTCATATTTTGTTGGCTGGGTAAAGCAATGACTAGAAATTCTCCTCCTGATGGTAGAAAGGAGGTTTAGGGGACCAGAAGAAATAGAAAAAAAAACAGTCAGGATTTTCTTTTCTGGCATCCCCTGTGCTAACTGACACAAGAGATTGTGGCCTGCTTTCTCTGCTAAGGAATGAGTACAAACCACCAGCCTATGCCCAACAATCTCCACACATGGGAGAGAAGAAGTCTTCTCCAAGACTAGCATTCAAGGACTTCCCTGGTGGTCCATGGGTTAAGAACCCGCCTTCCAAAGCAGGGAATGCAGCTTCAATCCCTAGTTAGGAAACTAAGATCTCGCGTGCCTCGGGGAAACTAAGTCCATACCCCAACTAGAGAGTCCAAGTACAGCAATGAAGACCCAGCACGGCTAAACAAAAAAAAGTTATTCTTCAAAAAAAGAAAAAGACTACTATTGACAGTGATGATGTCACTTAATGTAGTCATGTAGTCACCTTGGACTGTTCATCAAATTGATGGCTGAACATAGCTTTACTCAAATTCAGACACCTAACTTTGACTTTCTTTGCATCTGCTTAATAAAGTAGCCATGTCATCTTAAAAAAAATAAACCTATAGATTTTTGAAACCCTGCATTCAAAGGTAATGTCAAAGTAAAGAAGCAAAGGTGAAGCATATGCAGTTTTTCCTGGAGGATGCAAAAAATCAAACTGAGCAAGTTTCAAGTCTTCTTGTTTCCAAATGACTCATCTATTTCCTGGCAGGCTGTACTTCCCAAGATGGTGGCAGTAAGAGCTCCCATTAGATGTGGGCTCCTTACAACCTGAGCTGGACACTTCTTGGACAGAGGGGTAGAGTTTGTGTCCACTCCTCTCAAACAGGAGAGGCCTGTGACTATGGCAGAGGTGACACTCTGTGACTTCTGAAGGCTATGTCATAAAAGTGGATCCAGTTTCTATCTAGTTCTCTTGATACACTTGCTCTTGGAACCCTGCCACAATGCTGTGAAGAAGCCAGGCAGCACCAGAGAGAGGCCACATGTATGTGTTCTGGCTGACAACCCAGCTGGGGTCCCACCTGTTAGCTGACATCAGTTATCAGTCTGTATGTGAAGTCATCTTCAGATGACTCTGGCCCCCATAAGCCATCCCCAGATTTAAGCCACCCCAGCTCACGCTTCGTGGAGCTGTCCTTGCAGAGTCCTGCACAAATTGCAGGTCTGTGAGCAGATAAAGGGGCTTCCCAGATGGCACTAGTGGTGAAGAACCTGCCTACCAATTCAGGAGACCTAAGAGATGCAGGTTCGAACCCTGAGTCAGGAAGATCCCCTGGAGGAGGGCATGGCAGTCCACTCCAGTATTCCTGCCTGGAGAATCCCATGAGCAGAGGAACCTGGAGGGCTACAGTCCATAGGGTCAAAAAGAGTTGGACACAACTGAAGTGACTTAGCACAAGCAAATAAAAAAGACTTGTTTTAAGCCACTAAGTTTGGCATTTTTCTTATGAACCAATAGGTAACTCCAACCCTGAACTTTCCCCTCCTACTGGGAGTTTGTTGTCAGTCCTATATATATCACACATATAAGCATCCACATATAACGAAGTCATGTAAGCCAGGATCTTAAGTTCCTAAGATTTAACCCCAGGAAAAAGTGAAAGCTCTATGCAAAATGAGTCGCCATGGTTTAACAAAAAGAATTTTAAGAGCCAATGCAGCCATCACTAAAAATGCAGTAATGATGACCATTCCTGGGCACCTAGGATTCATCATTCATTGTACTACAGCAGAGATGAACTGAGAAATGCTTCTTGAAAGAGATGGTTGGTTTCAAAAGATCAGAAAAAGAGGAATCTGAAGAAAGGATGGACAGGCTAGCAGAAGGCAACATGAGCTAAGCATGTACTTGGGATGAATCTGATCCTTGTATCACAGAATTTCAAAATCTCAAGATTACTGGAGGCTAACTCGACTTGGTCTAATTCACCACTCTTGTCACATCTCTGAGTCCAATCTGCAACATACTGAAAAGTTATCATCTAGTTTCTGATTAAAGGAAGAGCTCTCTTAACTTCCTAAAGAAGTTAGCTATTAGAGACCTCTTCCTTTGGCTAAACTAAAATCATCTCGCTGAAATTTTTAACTTTTGGTTCTATTGTGAAGTTGCATATTTTGCGGGAAGTTTGGTTTTAAAGTCAACACATGGCAACAATTGCATATAGCTAAACTTGGTCTTGAACGTTCCTCTGGAAAGTACCCCAATAGTCATCAGCCTGAGTCCTCAGCCACAGTTCCCTCCAGTGTTGGAACTGATCCCTGTTCTTTTCTTTTTATATATTCATTTGCTGTGCCGGGTCTTAGTTGTGGCACTTGGGATCTTTTAATTGAGGCTTGTGGGATCTAGCTCCCTGACCAAGGATTGAACCTAGGCTCCCTGCGTTAGAAGCATAGAGTCTTAGCCACTGAACCACCAAGGAAGTCCTGATCACCGTTTCTTTCATTGAGAACCAAGGAAAGTATATAGTTGATTTGCATATAGGACATACATAGATTTTTGAAAAATGTATCAATACCTTTCAAGGCTAGAGGTACACTCTGGGGAGATGTTCATGCTCTGAGAGGCAAAATGGTCCTGAGATGGGGGATTCACAACTTTTGTCTCCTGCACATTTGGGGCACACATACACTCATTAAGTGGATAGCTGGAGGAGCCTGCCACACTATTTAGACTGTGTTATTCCCTTTAAAATATAATTATTTTTGCAGAGCCATATAATTGAATTTGCATCCTTTAAACACATATATGTGGGGCTTCCCTAGTGGCTCAGATGGTAAAGAATCTGCCTACAATGAAGGGGGACCTGGGTTTGATCCCTGGGTAGGGAAGATCCCCTGGAGGAGGGCATGGCAACCCACTCCAGTATTCTTGCCTGGACAGAGGAGCCTGGTGGACCACGGTCCATGGGGTCAAAAAGAGTCAGACACAACTGAGCGACTAAGCGCAGCACAGACACATACATGACATGTTACTGTAGCCTTTCAAAGCTACATGGAGTGAAGGGAAGTGAAAGTCACTCAGTCGGTTCCAACTCTTTGCGACCCCATGGACTACACAGTCCATGGAATGCTCCAGGCCAGACCATTGGAGTAGGTAGTCTTTCCCTTCTCCAGGGGATCTTCCCAACCCAGGGATCGAACCCAATTCTCCCATATTGCAGGTGGATTCTTTACCAGTTGAGCCACAAGGGAAGCCCATAAAGCAAGTCTAATATCTGTTTAATGAAAGCCTTGAAGACAGTTATTAGAACTCTTTAAACTGCTCCACATGAAACATCGTCTTCCTTTAAATGTTTCTCACAGAACACGGTTTTGAGCCCCTCATTCTTTTGTATTTCTCCGTTGAACAGATCTGAACATGTGTTCTTTTAGGTACAAGCCCCTAGTATCGATCAGGTTGTCCATGTGTAATCAGGTCAGCACAGGATAGAAGAGACAGACACACATTACTGTTCTCAATATGGACTTTTGTTACTCTAGCTGAAAATCGCATTTGAGTTTTTGGCAATTATGTCCAATTGTTGAATTATAGTTACCAGAGTCCTGTGTTTTTTAAAATCATGAAATATTGAAAGATGTAGAAAATAAAACAGATACCCACAAAGTCGTCACCAAGATCAACAGATGTTAGCTTGCCTTATTTACCTCTTTCTTTCTGTGTGTTTATTTTAATATTTATTTATTTGTGTATTTGGCTGTGCTAGGTCTTAGGAGCAGCATGCTGTATCTTTGATCTTTATTGCTGCGTGCGAGATCTTTAGTTGTTACATGCAAACTCTTAGTTGCAGCATGTGGGATCTAGTTCCCTGACCAAGGATCGAACCCAGGCCCCCTGCATTGGGAGTACCAAGTCTTAACCACTGGGCCACCAGTAAAGTCCCTATGTCTGTTGTATTTATCTTGATCTCCCACATATTATAGCTCTGCAGCCACATAACCACGCCATCAAGAATTCCTGTTTCACAATTATTTATTATATCCCTACTGTGTCATTTTGGGGGTGTTAATTTTGCTATTCGAGTGTATTATATATTATCTCAGCTTCACATTATTCACAAATTTGATTAGGGGGTCCTTCATATGCATTTATTACAACAGTAAATGGGATAGGGTTGATGACAGAGACCTGGGACCCACACTAGGGACAATCCTCTAGAATGGCTGAAGCATTATTGTGTTTCTATGACTGCATGCCTTTGTTTATACTGTCCCTCCTGCCTGGAATCGCTTCTTACTTCCTTCCTCCATCTGACTAACTTATATAATTAACCCTTTAAGACCCAGTATCCCCTACTCTAGAAACTCTGCATCATTACTGCTAAGTTAGGTATGCCACCTCTGCACATTTCTCTACTAGAGCACCTTGCTCTATTGCAATCATTGGCAACTTGTCCATCTTCCCTCTCTTTTTTGTTTTTTTTTTTTTTGCCACATTGCTGGTTTGCAGGATCTGAGCTCCCTGACTAGGGATTGAACCCGGGCCACGGCAGTAAAAACACCAAGTCCTAACCACTGGACCAGCAGGGAATTCCCTTTTTTCCCCATGCCCCTCTCATCTTTTAAGTCTTTCAATGGCAAAATGTTCTCATATCTATCTTTGCATTCTTAGTTTTTATCAGTGTACCAGAACTTAAAAACTGCTAGTTTATATTAGGTGTTCAAAAATGCTAGTTAAATAAAGATGTAAGACTAAAACAATTCAGTCAAATCTTCCTTCCTTTCATTACAGGAATACTTTCCACAACACCTCTAATAGATCATCACTTCTAACCACAGAGATTTGCTACCCCACAGGACAACCCATTACTTATATGAATGGTTCTGGATTTTGAAAGACTTTTCTCATATTAAGCCCCAAGTCAGTTTCCTGTACCCACACTATAAGTTCTCATTATGAGTAAGTTGAGTCTCTTCTCTGCATGTCAAGGATTCTTTTATGGCACTCACTTGGGTAACTAAACAGTTAGTGAATATGTTATACATGCAGCTAGCAGAGCTGAAGAAATTATTTCAGTGCTCAGAATCGAGGTACTTTCTGAGGCATCCCATTAAGGATTTCTACCCTGAATTCTTTCCAGAAGCTAATTGGGTCTGTGATGACCACAGAGCACAGGTGTTCCATGTTCTATGCAGCTCACATTCCTGTGTAAACATGCTGCCACTTTTTTGAGCATTGCAAGCTCCTGGGTGGTCTTCGGGCCGCCTTCAAAGGGAAACAAGTTGGATTTTCTCTCCTTGCTAATCATTTGAGGACCTGGTTAGCACAGAGCTAGACTGTATTCTGGAATCTATTTCTTGAGTCCCTACATTCACACCGAAGGAGAAACCTCAGTGATTAAATCTGGCCCTAAACTTGTCTGAATACCCAAAGAGTGACAGGGAAAAATACAAGGGAGAAACTGGTAACTTCTGAGCAAAGTTCAATGCCTTTCTATCAGTTCTTGATCATAATTATCACTTAACATGGTGGGAACAATTGGCATTTGCCCCTGAAAAATATGAAAGCAAAGCATTTCCTTAAAATTTAGGCTTTTGTCTTGCCAGTGGAAGGTAGACATTTTCAAAATGGTGATCAGTTGGCAATATTTTATAACAGCTCATTCTTTATTCTCTCTATAAAATATAAGTTCTTCTTGTGAGTCAGGCAATGTGCTAGGAACGTCACAGACCTTACCTGGTGGAACCCTTGTGACTAGACTGAAAAATAAACACTATTACCCCCATTTTATAGATGAGGCTGCTGCTGCTGCTGCTAAGTCACTTCAGTCGTGTCCGACTCTGTGCAACCCCGTAGATGGCAGCCCACCAGGCTCCCCCGTCCCTGGGATTCTCCAGGCAAGAACACTGGAGTGGGTTGCCATTTCCTTCCCCAATGCATGAAAGTGAAAAGTGAAAGTGAAGTCGCTCAGTTGTGTCTGACTCTTAGCGACCCCATGGACTGCAGCCTACCAGGCTCCTCCGTCCATGGGATTTTCCAGGCAAGAGTACTGGAGTGGGTTGCCATTGACTTCTCCATAGATGAGGCACTGGAAGCTTAAAAATTAAGAAGTATGTCCAGTGGTAATGTCTTAAGCTCCAGAATTACTAAGTGCAGAAACAATTCAAATCCAGATGGTTCTGACTCAAAAGCCTATAGGCTTTATTCCAGGCCATGCAGGCTTTCATTTTAAATAAGCTTCCCTGCACAATCTTCCATTGGGAGTTGAGCTGTGCTCACTTCCTGATCCAGTGTTCCTGAATCAACCCTTTCATCTGCATGTGGGTGCAGCCCATCAAAGTGATAACATCCTTGGATTAATAGCCAGAGTATATCTAATTTTGTTTTTAAATAATGTTACTCTTAAGAATATCCAGGCTATATGAAGGTGACTGCATGAACATCTGCTGGCTTCTCTCACCTACCTCAACTCTGAGCTGGCAAGATGGGAGGGGTAGAAGGAGGTGATCCTTACTCAAGAGGGCCCAACAGAAGTATTTAGTAAGAAGACCAATTTCTTTTAAAAGTCTTAAGTCATCTGGACTGAGAATTCAGGGAGAGCTTTAGTTAGTATTCATCATGAGTATTTTATTCATGTTATTTAGGCTTTTTATTTTTTTCCATCACCATGCTCCATGCTTCACAGCAAATTATTTAGACCAGGGCCTGACCAAACCTGACCCACTGCCTGTTTCTGTAAATAGAGTTTTAATGGAATACAGCCACGCTCACTCGCTTACATATTGTCTGTGGCTGTTTTTACACTACAAAGGCAGAGGGGAGTGGTTGCAGCAGAGACTGCGTGGCCCACAAAACCGAAAATATTTACTTTCTGGCCCTTTACAGAAACAATTTGCCTACCCCTGCTTTAGGCAGTACAAAAATGTATGGATGTTGCAGTCCAGCAAGGAATCTCAGTGTCTAGACTAGAATGCGGAGGAATTTGGACTTGGATGGCTGGACTAGAGCATCTTTAAAGGCTCTTCCAAACCTGCACTTTGAGGCTTTAAAAATTCAGCCATATATACATGTGTATCTATAAAATATTTTCTCATAAAGTACATAAAGTAGGACCAAGAAGGCAGATGTAGACTTGGAGGACAATAAGTATGTTAAAAACAGGCATTTCAGTTTTGCTAATTCTTACCATGCTGATGCTCCAGCAAACTATATATCCAGCACGTTAGTTAAAGCTTGAAGAGTCTCTAAAGACAGTTAAGGCCGAAGTAAGCCATGTCTGATTACATTGACATCAAGTATCTGGGAGAAAGCCATCTACACAATTGTACCATTTTGCTTGTCGGTATTTGTAAAATGTTATTTGTATCTTTGATGAAAACTCCCTCCAGTCATGGAAGCTTGCAGTTATGGGGATGTTTTATTAATTTATCTATTGACCAGGAACCTTATATATACTGCTACATGAAACAACAGAGGAAATGTGGCCTCTGCCCTGGGAGACAGCACTGCTCCATCCTTGGACTCTCTTCTCATGCCTTAGGACCTGTTATAATGTTTTGGTTATTTTTTAAGATAGTGCCAACTAATTAAGATGCATGTCTGAAAAATTATGTATAATGTCAGAGGCCCAAATCCTTGGGACCTAATGCTGACAAGATGTCTTTTTGCATCCCTGGGAACTTTGGGTGCATTTTCATCAGAAAACCCATCTTTTGAAATTACAGGTTTTTTTTTAAAGCTCCTGTATTTTCTGTAGGTCATCATTTGACTCACTAGTTAGTCACCTGGTCTTTTAAGCTGCGCCAAACTTTCCCTGCCTATAAGAAGGATGTCAAAAGTAGATGTTTACAGACATCTGATCCCTGATGTGTAGCTTCAAATCATTATGCACAACTATCTTAATAAAATATTATCTTGGTCTATTTTCAAGAGTCTATACTAGGAAATATAAAGACTGAAGTCAATTTCTTTCCATTGAATTTAAAATCAAGACAGATTTATGTGAGTAAAACAGCAGACAATGTGAAAATACCTGTGGAGTTTCTAATGATTTGCATGGGGAAAAAATATCTTAGGATTTGAACATTGGAAAGAGGTCCTATCTTGGGTGGAAAAAAGATATCCTGGCAGAGGAAAGACGATTTCTTTTCATGTGTGGACACTGGGGATTGTGGGCATGACCCAGCAGCAGGTCAGAGCTGTCTTCACATTGCTCTTCTACAGTGCCATTGCGAACTCGTTGATAGGATATTTTGTAATTGTTCTCAAGTCAGCCAATATATGAATCTTTTGTCTTCTGAGTCAGTAAGGAACAGCATTTTCATCACCTATTTCTTTAGTATTTCCTCTCTTTTCTTCAGCTGTAAGTGTCTAATAAAATATTCTATGTTAGGTACTTAAAAAGTATTTATTGATGAATGTCTTCACTATTTCAATCAGCTCATTGGCATATCTACTGAGAATTAAAAAAATTGCACAAACTTAGGCTCAAAAGCCAAAAAAATTCTGGAGAGAAAATTTATGGCTTCTAGCAATGTTTAAAAGAGAATTTCTATAATGTTCTACATGAATCATTAACATTTCTTTCACATAATAACAATTTGTCAAAAAATCAATTGGTCCAGTGATCAATCTGTCCACTTAATGATTCATAATTTTTTAACAAGTAATAAAGTAACAGGGGTGTGTATGTCAGTCAGGCTGCTCAATATACAGCTTACTTTTGGAAGAGACAATTTCTCTTTAAAAATTCTGGGATCAGGCAAGATGCTGTCAGCAATCTCAGTGATACCTCAAAATTGTATGGTGAGTTTTTAACCTTCCAATATATTTTCAACCGATTCTCTTGCTTTTCCTACTCATCATAACTTAGAGATTTTCTTTCTTGACTGGGAGAGGAAGGAGTTGAATGACAAGCAATTCACTGGGAATGTTTTTATACATAGATGGGGAGGGATCCTTGGGTGTATGTGATAGCAGGTGTGTGTACTGATATAAGGCAAGTGGGAAGACACCAGTGTGAAAATGCCCAAGGGTTAAGTTTGGAATTTTTTCAAGCAATTATGCCAATAACTCTAAAGCAACAAGTTCTTGATGAGTCAATAACATCGAAAAAATGGTCTTTTGGCAAACTACTTCTTTGATGGATTGGTAGTCAATGACTTACTATTTGATTGATTTTCTGCACACTGGTCTACTTCTTATAAAATCATCTTCTCTCTCCCAAGAGAGACCCACTTGTGTGGACTGCCAAAAACAGTCTCATCTAGAAGCAGGTGGAGGAAGCTTCTGCCATATTTTCCAGCTATATAGCTTTAGAAAAATGAATCGCTGCACTCCAGGTAAAGGAAAAATTCTCATCAAGGGTCTTTCTGAGAATATGCAAAATCTTTTTAGTTATTGAACATTTCAATGTGATAGCATTAGAAATAAGATTCCATTTTAATCATAAAAATGGCTTTGTCACAACTTCCAGGGGAGGTATGGGCTAGGAAGTGAAAGAGAGGAAAACTTGGATATACATAACAGGAAGGGATAGAGAAGAAGATTATTTGTAGAAAGAAGAGTAACAGTGCTTAAGGCTGTCAGAAACAGAGGAAACAAAATGGTACAGAGCCATTAGACTCTGGAGGCTGCTGACATACATAGGTGTGAGTCCTAGTATGAGCTCAAAGAAGGTTATATGTATTAAAGATAGAAGATTCATCCTCCCCCAAATAGTCAACCTTCCTAAAACACTCGGCAACAAACAGCTGGTAACAGATGTAAGCAATTTCCAGGCTTGCTTTGTGGACTTTATCTTGTCCATATACCTTAGCAGCTGAAATGGGGTTCCAAGGACTATAAAACAGGACATGGATTCCAACCACTGTACAAACCACTCCACTGATGTTTCCAGTGGTGACAGCCAGAGACTGATGGTGAAAAGGTACCAGAATTGACTGCTTGAATAATGAAAGGTACTAGGTGTCATTGGTGAAAGACTGATCTACATTCTTTTCTCTGTTATTTGGATACTGGCATCCATGGGAAAAAAGGTCTGCAGAAAAAAACTCAAATATTACATTACCAAGTTTCCCACTGCATCATGTGTGAGGTGTCTAGGATTTTAAATACAGCTCTCTATTCTTTACATATAAAAGTGTTAGCTTTCTTATTTCAGGTATTAGTGCACAATCCGGATTTCTCACCAACCTGTCTTCCCATACAAAGAAACTAAACTTGAGATCCCTGGAAATTCTTCTTGGTATGAGTCTTTGTCTTTCCATTTCTTTTTTCTTTTGCCTCCTCTTGCTTTCACTGGATGGAATTTATGCTTTTCTTCACTGAAAAAGGAGCTGCATCGAGCAAAGGGGATCAGGAAGAGGTTTTTTTCACCTCCATGATTTAGGTAGCAATGCAGACATCTGGCAGCAAGGAGTTACAGAAAACTTCTCTATCCTTTCTTTTTTTCTTTTTTTTAAGGGAGCCATTACTTCAGGTAGAGGATATCAGCTAACATATTTCTGCAGGCATTGGCTCTTTCAAGACCTCCATTGGTGATCAAACCAAATATTTAAAAGGACATTTGAGTAAACAAAAGCATGGTCTGCATTCACAAACCATTTTCAGTAAGATCTCTTTTCAGTCAAGACTCTGACCATCTGCTTGCCATCTTATATTTTTTAATATTATTCTGTCAAATATATGCTCTGTCAAGGCAGGTAAAGGAATACTTGAAAAATCTGAACGTACACAAAGCAGGGAGTCCAGATGACATGAATACTGAAATCTGGAGGGAATTAGCTAATGTAGCCTTGCAAATAAGTACCCCCAAACAGAGCAGCTTCACAGTAATATTTTGTCATACCGCCCTCCCTCAGGAAGTACACAGGTAGTAAAATAAATACAATCAACATTGTCTTAGATTCCCCTGGCATAAATTGCTACCTTGGACAAGTTACCATTTACAAGGCCACACATACGAGCTTACTTGATCACTAAAAGGAAGAAAAAGGAGGATGTCGCCAAGAAAGAGCGAAAAACAAAAAGAACGGTATTCTTCTAAAGATTATGGAAGAAATCTGCAGTTTATTATCTACTAAGGGTGGCTTTTCAAGATCTAGAAAAGGATAAATCATATATGAGATGTAGCTTTGGTCCTAACCGGGACTGGAAACCAGAATGACCTTGATTCTGATGAGATTGGTCATGTGGCTATGTAACCACAGCCATGAACCTCAGACGGGCCAAAGGTAGGGAGGGACCTGGCTATCTCATCTTTGAATACTGTGGTAAATTAAAAAGTGACTTCAAATTCTTTGACATCCCTCTCACTGGATGTTGGGGTCTATTTCCCCTCCTTTTGGGTCTGGCTGGCCTATAACTGCCCTGACCAACAGAGTCTGGCAGAACACTATATATACCAGTTCCAAGCCTAGCCCTTAAGAAGGTTTCCATCCTGGCTTCTTGACAGCCCTGACAAGTTGAATTGTTCTAAGGCTGCCATGTTG
Source organism: Cervus elaphus (assembly GCF_910594005.1). NCBI lineage: Eukaryota > Metazoa > Chordata > Mammalia > Artiodactyla > Cervidae > Cervus > Cervus elaphus. Next base: position 46,372,669 of record NC_057817.1, on the reverse strand, counting down.
TATGGAAGCCCAAGCTCCTGACCCACAGAACCATGAGCTTAAGAGAAGGGTTAAGAGACGTTATTTCACATCACCCACTAAGGATGCTCTGTGACATAGCAAGAGAGAACTAGCAGCTCCCCCTCTCTACTTCAGGAAGCTTTGCTCTTTTCCTTTTCTATGTTTCTTCCTTTTTGCTCTTTCCTTTTTTCTCCCCCTATTCCTCACTGTTTTCTTACAGCCCACTACACGAAGATAATTAGAGACATTTTTATGTTTGTTTGCTTGTAAATGAAGTCAGATTTTGGTACTATTTTTCCTCCTTGTTCATTATTTTAGAAGAAGGTGAGCTATACTTAAAACTCTCTCAAAAAAAAAAACCAAGGTGATTATTATTTTAATGTAGGCATCAATGAATTCTTTCCAGCGGCCCAGAACCTTAAAAAAAAAAATAGTTAATTGTAGGGATTTCTCTGGTGGTCCAGTGGCTGAGACCGCACAGTCCCAATGAAGAGGGCCTAGGTTCCATCTCTGGTCAGGGAGCTGGATCCCACATGCAGCCACTGAGAGTTTGCAATGCTGCTGCTAGGACCCAGCACAGCCAAATAAATAAATATGTATTTTTTTAAAAATATAATTATCTAGTAACATATTACTAAAAAATCTTGTTAATTATAAATATGAACAATTGGAAAGAACTCACATGTCTAACAAAATGATTAAATACTTTGCAACTAAAAAAAATGCTCTTCTGACTATATCAGAATTTCCAGGGCTATCTTTGCCTCATCTCTGAATACTCTTATCTTGCTAACCCTGATCTACTTACCAAGGCCCTGATACTGTTCCTCAAACTTATCACGTACACTTGCACATCAGAGCCTTTGCATGTGCTATTCCTTCTTCCCAGAAAATTCCAAGAAATGCCCACAACTTGGTCACTCTCTTATTTCAAGCTCCGCTTATCAATGTAACCTTACCTGACTATTATATGTATAACATAGGACTCTTTCCTTCTTGACGCTCCCTATCTACTTCATCCAGCTATATTTTTCTCCTTAATATTTATCTCCACCTGATCTCTTGTGTTCTTACTTTGACTACTGTCAGACAACTGACAATACATACATCATCAAGAGACAAGAACAGGTCATGAAATGGTATGGGGAGTGTATACACATGCTTTAAAAAGGTTGTAACAGTCTCAACTCAATGCCTAACTAGGAGAGATGAAGAGTCTCATTTTGCCAGCCAGATGTAAAATTCAAGGACGGCTTGGTGCTCCGACCTAGGTGACAGAACAGCCTAGGAGGTACCAAGAGAACGGATGGATGATTCAGGAGAGGCACAGGAGGCAGAACGTGGGGTGAGCCAGAACGGAAGACAGCACTGGCCTGCCCATGCAGCAGTTATAGCGTCCTCTTCCCTACCAACAAAATTTTGATTTCTAAAATTAATTAATACATTACTTTTTAATTGGAGTATAACTGTTTTACAATATTCTGTCCGTGTGTCTCAGAATCAGCTATCAGGATACATATATCCCCTCTCTCTCAGCCGCCCTCCCACCCTCCCCTCGGCCAGCCCCTCTGGGTCATCACAGAGCACCACATGGTAATGTACACATGTCAGCGCTACTCTCTCAATCCACTCCACCCTCTCCTTCCCCGCCTGTGTCCACAATCCATTCTCCACGTCTGCATCCCTATTCCTGCCCCACAAATAGGTACAATCTGTACCATTCTTCTAGATTCCATATATGTACATGTTAATATACAGTATTTGTTTTTCTCTTTCTGGCTTACTTCACTCTATATGACAGACTCTAGGTAATCCACATCACTACGAATGGCCCAATTTCATTCCTTTTTATGGCTGAGAAATATTCCATTATAGATATGTACTACAACTTATTTATCCATTCATCTGTCAGTGGACATCTAGGTTGCTTCCATGTCCTGGCTATCATAAATAGTGCTGCAATAAACATTGGGGTACATGTGTCTTTTTGAATTGTGATTTTCTCAGGGTATATGCCTGGTAGCTGGATGGCTGGGTCATATGGTAGGTCATTTGGGGAAACCATGGGACCAGCCTAAAATACTCACTGTCTTGAATTTCCCTGCAGTTAGGAGACTACTACCTGAAATGTACTGGCCAATGAGAATTGAAGTGAGAGTTTCTATAAAAGCTTTTACTTTTCTTATATAGGTAGTGACCTTTCTTGCTTCCCCTTCTCTTTGCCTCAGAAGGATATGAGACTTGGAGCCACAGCAACCATCTTGTAGCCATGAGGTACCAGACATGAGGCAAACACTTTTACAAGAAGCATGGTGAAACGGAAAGGCAGAAGGAGTCTGATTCCTAAAGGGTGTGGTTCTATCTCAAAACTGCTTTCTCTGGACTTCTAATTGTTGCAGCCAAATGTGATTTAGAATTTTTAGGAGTTTTACCATTTTTTTTTTATTGAAGCATAGTTAATTTACAAAGTTGTGCCAATCTCTGCTGTACAAAGTGACTCAATTTTACACATATATACATTAATCTTCTTTTCCATTATGGTTTATCCCATAATGGAAAATTGGAGATTGGATATAGTTCCCTGTGCTATACAGTAGGACCTTGTTGTTCACTCATTCTATACGTAACAGTTTGCATCTACCAATCCCAAATTCCCAGTGCATTCTTCTCCCACCTCCTGCGTAACCACAAGTCTGATTTCTAAGAATTTTTACCCTCTTCTTTCAATTTACCATTTTTTTTTACAGTAAACATATGCTATTTATATAATTAGAAAAAAGCAATATGTGTGTGTGTGTGTGTATATATACTTGACAATGGCTATGGAGAAAACATTTACTCTAAACCTGAAGCAGAAACTCCTTTTTCTTCCCTGGTCCACTTACCCAGCGAAGACAGAACCAGATCCTGAATTCCTGCACCTTCCCTTATGTCATCTCGTGTCTCACACAGAGGCAGCTCCAAATATTTGGTCAGCCATTAGTGCGGCAGTCTCAGGGGGGCCCTGGACCCAAACTGGGCCATTCTGAAAGTCCCCTGCCCCCCTTATGCCTGAGCAAAACGCTGAGCCTCGCTGCGGCTTATCTGATATAAGGGAGGTCCTCAGACAGAATTCACCCCTCCAAAACAGAAGAGTTTCCGACAATAGCATAGTCTGCGTATCTCTCTGCTCCTCCTACTGATATTTCTCTTGCTAGCATCACAGCTCAGTTTCGGGGCTCCAAATTCTTCCTGCTTGTGGTCCCTAAGCTGTTACATCTCCTGGGCCCCGCTTCCTCTTCATATTCACCTGGCTGAAAATTAAGGGGGTCTAAGGAACAATATACCTGCCTTCTTTCTCTCACTTGAATCCTGGGCCAAGTCAGAAACAAGTCAAAAGAGCAAGGCAGAAAAGAATACAAAATGGACTTTTACAGATAAAGCTGGTGTTGCTGAACTTTTCCTCTATCAGCAACTTAGCTTCCAGAATTAGACAGATTTGCCAACCCCGTTGCAGTTTGCATCTGGCAACCCTAACTCCTTCCTCAAGAGGGGCCCTGCTCTTGTAAAACTCTAACATGAAAAAGTAAAGCTGTATTCTCCTAGATAGGTGGCTCCCAAAAATAAAACGAAGAGGAAGGGCTGGCCAAGGCATGCTCAGCTTCTCTTTCCAAACTCATCAAGGAGACCAAGGTCCTCTTTCTCCTGTTCAAGGAGCTTGCTTAGCTCACTCCTTCTCTCCCACACTCCACCAAGGGCAAGGTCAGCGTGCCCCTTCTTACCCCGCCTCATCAATAGACAACATCACCCCCACATGTCGAGCTCCTGCTCCCCACAGGAAGCTCAACCAAAAGTGGCGTCTGGTTAGGGTGTCAGATGCTCTAATTCTCCTTCCCACTCTTCCTTGGACAGAGGTTTAATCTCTTCCAGCTTTATCCATTCATCTATATACTCTTTGCATCAGTTGGGTCTCCATCTGAAGATCTGACTCTGGAGAAATACGCTCTGGATTAGGAACATATGAAAACACATATGGAGTCCCTCCAGCCAGCTCTGACTTCCAGAATCACAGAGAGAAAAAGCGGTCTTGTTCTATCGTTTTGGAAACAGACATTTACTTTCAGCTTCAGGGAAACACCAGAGTTCTCAATCTGGTTCTGCCATTTTCTTGCTCTGAGACCTCAACTCTTTAGTTTAACCTAAGATCTGGTTTCTTTGTCTGTAAGATCGAAGTGTTAGTCATAGCATACCAATCTTGTGTGCATTTGCGCTAAGTCACTTCAGTCATGTCTGACTCTTTGCAACTCCATGGACTATAGCACGCCAGCCTCCTCTGTCCGTGGGATTCTCCAGGCAAGAATACTAGAATGTGTTACCATGTCCTCCTCCAGGGGATCTTCCTGACCCAGGGATCAAACCCTTGTCTCTTACATTTCCTGCATTGGCAGGTGGGTTCTTTACCACCAGCACCACTTGGAAGCCCCAGCATAGCTGCCTTACAGAGTACTTTTTGTAAGTTTTCTCAGGATGATATACCAAACACATAGGAGGTAATCAAGAAGTAATGGTTTCTTTGTACACCCGAAATTAATAAAATATTATACTACAATATAAAAAACTATACTTCAGCTACAAAAGAGAAATGATGGTTGTCATTGCCTATCTCTAATCTAATGTAAGGGAAGTTTCTCTCAGAGAGCTTTACGGTAGTCTTTTGGTCCATCTAGCTTTTGGATAAGTCTTTCCTCTCCTCTCTAAAGAAATCATACATCCTAAGTTAAAAAAGAAAAAAAAAGCTATTCCTTGTTTTCCCTTCATAGAGCACTACTGAAGCTAGTGAGTGAAAGTTGCTCAGTCGTGTCTGACTCTTTGCAATCTCAGTCTATGGGATTTCCCAGGCAAGAATATTGGAGTGGGTTCCCATTTCCTTTCTCCAGGGGATCTTCCCAACCCAGGGATCAAACTCAGGTCTCCCACATTGTGGGCGGATTCTTCACCAGCTGAGCCACAAGGGAAGCCCACATAATCCAAAGACCAAACTGTCTCAAAGCCAACATTCAATATGGCTGTGTAGAGACAATGGAAGTCCTTCGGGGCTATGATTGTTATTCCAAGCCCCATCTGCTGACCTTGACATAACCTGGTGGGAACTAGTGGACCATACATCAATTCACTCTGTTCTCAAAGAACAAGAAGTAGCTTATGCCATAACTTCTCTCTGTAAAGCTAAACCATTATGAGTACTTGTCTGTGAATGGACAACTTGCAGGTACCTCTACGACTTATTCTTTAAAGGAACAGCAGCTAGCCTAGGGCAAGGAGCAGTGGTCTTTAAGTAACGGTGGCTCAGTGGTAAAGAATCTGCCTGCAAGGCAGGAGACTTGTAGAAGACATGGGTTCAATCCCTAGGTCGGGAAGATCCCGTGGAGAAGGACATGGCAATGCACTCCAGTATTCTTGCAAATCTCATGAACGGAGGGGCCTGGCACAGCTCATGGGGTTGCAAAGAGTCAGATATGACTGAGCGACTAAACAACAAACAACAACATTCAATGAATGAATGATCCAGGACCAAACATTTGATTCAAAGGGCTCCTATATAAAATGCATCAGGGAAAATACAGTGTCATTATTGTGATCATTTTCTGCAAGTTCATTTGATTTTAAGTAATAATCCCCCCAATACAACAGAGGGAGAACTCTCTTTGTACAACAGTTCTGTGGGTCATAGACCTCTGTTTTTTGCCGGACTCCAAGGATATCTAATCAATTCTATTACAATGAATGCCCTAATCACAAGGATTTGCCAATTGGATTCGTGTCCTTAAAATAGCATTTTTCCTTTGACTTGCATTATAATCTCAGGGAGAATTTAGTTTTATTATAATGATGTGGCTTTAGTTTTAATATATGTGTCATTCTCCTAAGAAGATACATTTAGACTCTTTGTTATGCAAATTCTCAACCCCTAATTTATATGTTGTCAAGCTGGGGTTCCAATATACTGTACTTGAATTTCTTAAAGCATGGCACACCTGAATTAGCTTTGGGGATAAAAGGAATACAGAGAAAATTGTAAGCAAAACATCTGATACAGTTTTACTTGCAAAGTTTAAATTTTCTGAATGGGATCAAGATGGCATGGCTTGAAATGTGGCTGAAGGGAATAGGAGAACTATGGTAAATGTCTACATATCTGAAAGTGGTAGTGGCGAAGGTCTTATACCGTATTTCCTGGTGTATTTCTCCTTAGATATTTCCACATATGTACACACACGTTGGAGAGACCTAGTGGAGAATTTCCCTGTCTCTTCCCTAGAATCATTACTGTCCCATACATTCTTCTGTTATGTGATAATGGCCACTCTTGCCAGCATTCCCTTTTTAAAGTAGATTTTGCTTTAACTTTACCAAACAAGAAAAAGGATTGAATTTAAAAAGCAGTGTAAGTCTGTTGGCTACTGGGAGAGGGCCTGTCCTCAAATCTCACCCCTTTGGTCCTGCAGAGGCCTCTCACTCCACCGTCCAGGTTTGCTTTGTCTTCTGACCCACACAGCAAACCTTTATCCAGCACCTGCAAGAGGCTGGGGTAGAGGGCACTGTGGTCAGTCTGAGTGGGGGTGGGGGATGCTGTCCCTGTCCTCACTGAGCTTAGAGTCTAAGGAATGTTTGATTAAATCAACCAGTCAGATAACAGAGCCCATGACAGGATCCAGGTCAGAGGCTTTGGACTCCTCTGTCTTTGGACTCCAGACCCACCAGGTTCCTCTGTCCATGGGATTCTCCAGGCAAGAATACTGGAGTCGGGTTGCCATTTTCTCCTTCAGAGGATCTTCCCAACCCAAGGATCGAACTCATGCCTTCTGCATTAGCAGGCATATTCTTTATCCACTGAGCCATTGGGGAAGCCTCAATTTGTCCTATATTTTATCCATATTTGTCCTTCTAGAGTTTCCTTCATTAAAGCCACACCGATTAAGGTTTAAGCCTCTTCTACAAGAAGTTGCAGTTGTTTTTTTTTTAAAACAGCCACCTTCTCCTTCTGAGTGATCTCTCCTTTAGGCTAAGTAGACTCAGCTCTTTCAACCCCCTGACATGATTATGAATTCCCCAAGTCTTTGTACTATAAGGCTATGGTACAAGTGACTAAGAACCTAACCAATAATGGTTTAGACAAGATGTACGGTTTTCTGTCTAAAATTTCAGGGAGGTGAGCTATGACTAGTATGGCCCTGTATAACACCACAGACTTCCATCTTGTTCTTTTTGTACATGGCTTACATCTCAAGGTCTGAGTGTTAGCATCCAAGCCCTAAGCAACAGGACAGAGGAGGGGGCAGAAAGATCTGAGTGTGCCTATGTGCTGTCCCTTAGCAAGGACATCCAGAAATTGCCAATCTTGATTATATTTTGTTGATTCAAATTTAGTTGCACGCCTGCACATCTAAGGAAGAGAGGCTGGGAAATGCAATGTTTTCTAGGGAGCCATATGCCCTGCTAAACCTTGGAGGTACTCCTGCTTTAGGAAAGGGGGTAATGGATATTGGGGAAAACCAGTTGTATTTAGCATACCATCCCTTTGTTTCCTGTTACTCATGAAGTACAAAGTTGGCAGAGTCAAGCATTTCTGCCTTTATTGTCCAAGCATATTCTTTGATTTCCTCACTCCTTGATCAGGCCAGCATCATATCCCCCCAGGGGCCTTAAGGAAAATAATATTGGCCTTGTTTGGTGGGCTTGTGGTAGAAGGAAATTGAGGCATCAATTTTTGTTGCTGATGTTCTGTTGTTGTCTTGCTTTTGTAGTCTTGTTGTCGTTTTTCAGTCACCCAGTCATGTCTAACTCTTTAGTATCCCATGGACTGCAGCACACCAGGCCTCCCTGTCCCTTAGCACCTCCCGAAGTTTGCCTAAGTTCATGTTCTTCTTCAATGAACGTAGTCTTACCCAGGCACAAAATACTAATGCAGTCTCAGATCATCGGGACCATTTTCATAATCACATTGAACTACTGACCAGTATCAGGAATTGAGATTCTCTGCTAGTAGCAGATATCCAAGTGGCATGATAACTAATTAAGGGTTTATTCTTTCACATAAAGGGAGTTGAGAGGTCATATACTTCAGAGCGGACATAAAGGTTCCAAAATGCCATCAAGAACCCAATGCTACCTTGTCGTTTTTCTCTTTACTTGTGTCCATCACCAATGACACAATGTGGCTGCTAGAGCTCCAACCATCACATCTATATTCTAGGCAGGAGGAAAGGGAAGAGCAAGAGGCAACAACGATATCCGTCCTACATGAATCAATACCTTTAAATAGCTATCTTAAAAACCATTTGCAAAGATTCTGATTTATATCTCATTGGATAAAACTTTCTTTAGGCGGCAGGCTGGAAAATAAGTCTTAGCTAGGTACAGTGCTGCTCCAGATAAAATTAAAGTTTTATTATTAAGGAAGAGGAGAAAATAGAAATGGGTAGGCAACACAGTCTCTGCGTGTTACTGCTAACTTATGTGTCTGTTCTCTGTCTCACACCTACAGTTGGATATTTGGACCCAGGTAGAGGACCCTGAACCTTATCTTACTAAAAAGTGCTCATTTCAGCCTGTGAAAATCTTTTTAGATCCAATATACTCATTATTCTTCAAAACTAAATCATCTTTAAAGAAAGTTAAGTGAGCCAGCTGTTGAAATGTTCTTTCTGACTTTTTACCAGTTGGTGAAATGATGAAGAGATGGTAATAATCTATCTCCCAATATTTTTCTCTGATGCCTCAGCTTCAAAGACTTCCATCTCTATTCCAGAACTCTGAGATCTTTTTGAACAATTTTGCTTTTTCCTTTTGCAGAAACTTTTTATTGCTAGGGAGATGTAATTATTATTTCAAAGAAAACTTTTTTAGTTCATCTTCCCCTTCTTTCATTTTACCAAGTGTAAATCACTATGTTATTAAAGTGTTACCAGCACCCACCTCAGTACTGCTCTGTTCTTACCACCCCACCAACCCGCCTTTTCAGAAAGCCTTTAAACTAAAACAAGAACTGTTTCTGCAGCATAAACTTTGCCTGGTCAATGATCAAATTTCTGCTCCTTTTTGAGAACTTTGGCATAATCTAAGTGAGTATATCTTTTTTTTTTTTTAATTAGAAATTTTAGTTCAGTATATAATCCTCTGGGTAGAAAGTTGTTTCTTTCTTTTTTTTTTTTTCTTTTTAAATGAGGGTTAATAATTATGTAATTGATCTTGTTTCATATTTTGAGGATTTTTTGAGAAATAGAAATAATGACACTGCAACAACAACAAAAACAAATGGATTATTTTGAACCTTAAAAATAGCACCAAACAGTAGAAAACACTGCAATCACTAATTCCAGATCTTCTCTCTTGAGTCCTTATTTACAAAATATTCTTTCAGCTCCTTTCCTCTTACAATAGGAATTGATGGCCCTTTGCAACATTTGAAAATCTGTGTACTCTCTGTTGAGGGTAAAGGGGCCCAGCCTTCTCCCTGAGGGGAGGGGAAATTCTTTGCATTCCTTCCTGATGAATCAGACACACACACACACACACACACACACACACACACAGAGCGTGCTTTCTCAGTGGCCCTTTGGTGGGATACCCTGTTACAGGCTGAGACCTCCAGTCATGAACTCTGCCGCTCATTCACTGTGTCACTGGGGCACACAGGAGAACATTCTGGGCTTTAGTGTCCTTGCCTGTTCAATGGGGATGGTGATATCTACTGTGCAGGCTTCTTGTGGCTAATGAGATAACACAGGAAGCCTCTAAAATAAAATAATAAAAGATGAGCTAGTCCTCTATTTTTTTTTTTCCTTTCCATGTTCCACTGGCAGTCCATTGTCAGGCTGAATACTGTGGTCTGCAACGCACTGCTTTTTACCTGTTATAACATGAGAACTACAGCGTTGACTTGGGGTACCTGCACGTGCTGTGGATGCCAGAGGCAGCAGGAGCAGCAGACAGCTTTCACTGAATGAGCTTCGTGTCAAACACTGTCTAGACATCAGCATTTTAACTTCTCTCAACAATGTAAGAGTGCTCATCACTGTCATGGAGTCGCTAAGTCGCGTCTGACACTTTTGCGACACCATGGACCATAGCCCGCCAGGCTCCTCTGTCCATGGGATGCTCCAGGCAAGAATACTGGAGCAGGCTGCCATTTCCTTCTCCAGGGGATCTTCCACGTCTCCTGCTTGGCAGACAGATTCTTTACCACTGAGCCACCACGAAAGCCCAATCGATGAGTTAGCATTGCCCTGATTTTGAGGAACAAGAGACTCTGAGCACTTACGTCACAAAGTTGGTTAGTACAGAGTAGACAGTAAACATCCTCCTTGTGTCTTACAGACTCATGCCTTGTGTTAGGCAGATTTCTAAGAAGGCCCCCAGATTTCACTCCTCTGTCATCCATATTTCATATAATTGCCTCCCCTAGAGTCTGGGTGGGACTATGAGTCAGAGGGGAGAGTTGATGCTGTGATTACATTATAGCCTTTAAGACCCCATCTTGGAAGAAGTCAGGAAGATTCTCCTGCTGACTCTGAAGAAGTAGGCAGCCACGTCAGGAGGGGGCAGTAGGTTAAGACCTGACAGCAATCTTCAGGGCGCATTTTTAGCTGGCTCCCTTCTCCTTGCCAACATCTACCAAGAAAAGGAATGTCAGTCCTACAACCTACGTTACTGAGTTTTGCCAACAATCTGAACAAGCTTGGAAGAGGAACCAGAAGAGAACTGCAGCACGGGCAACACCTTGACTCCCGCCTGTGAGACAAAAGCAGGGAAGCCAGGCCTTCCACATCAGCCCTTCCGACCTACAGAAACCGAGTTAACCCAAGTTCGCAGGAATTTGTCACATAGCAACAGAAAATGAATACATACTCTTTCTACTAGGCTCGGCCGGACCCACAGTCAGGAGATAGAAGTTTTAGATTCTACCTGCACCTTCTTTGCCGACCAGCCCAGAGAGCTAGGAACGTCCCAGACGGCATTAGTGGTAAAGAACCGACCTGCCAAAGCAGGAGACAAAGGGATGCAGATTGGTAGCAGAGACTCTTCTTTCTGCCTGGGGTCTCCTCCCTGCCTCTCAGCTTCCCTGCTTCACTTCTCTTAGCCTTTTAAAACTCAGCCCAAGAGACACCTCCTACATCCTAGATGCCAAAAAATGTTTATTGGCCATGATATGGTAAAAATTCATTGCATTACAAATCAGAAGGTCTTAAGAGTAAAACTCTTTCCTCAAAATCCCCCTCAAATTTTTTTTTTCTGTATCTCTCACATTTTATTTTGATGTATCTACTCTTTCCTTCCTATTTCCTTCCTATCATGTAAGAACGCCCCATGGCTCAAATTCTATGTGATTTATATTTGTATTCAAGCTGAGTGCTGAAGAATTGATACTTTTGAACTGTGGTGTTGGAGAAGACTCTTGAGAGTCCCTTCGACTACAAGGAGATCCAACCAGTCCATCCTAAAGGAAATCAGTCCTGGGTGTTCATTGGAAGGACTGATGCTGAAGCTGAAACTCCAATACTTTGGCCACCTCATGCGAAGAGTTGACTCACTGGAAAACACCCTGATGCTGGGAGGGATTGGGGGCAGGAGGAGAAGGGGACGACAGAGGATGAGATGGTTGGATGGCATCATCGACTCAATGGACATGAGTTTGAGTAAACTCCAGGAGTTGGTGACAGACAGGGAGGCCTGGCGTGCTGCAATTCATGGGGTCGCAAAGAGTCAGACACAACTGAGCGACTGAACTGAACCGGTATATGATTTAACAATAAATAATAAGCACATTTATTAAAAAAAAAAAGAGAGAGAGAGATGCAGATTCGATCCCTGGATTGGGAAAATCCCCTGTAGAAGGAAATGGCAACCTACTTGCCATTTCCAGCATTCTTGCCTGGAAAATCCCAAGGGCAGAGGAACTTGGTGGGTTACAGTCCATGGGGTCACAAAGAGCTGGACATGACTGAAGCAACTTAGCCCTTAGCACCAGATAGCTAGGTCATTTCATTTTTTAAAGAGAAGCCCAATCAAGCTTGTCTTTTCTCCTTGATAGAGTGGCTGTGAAGCTTATCTAAAAAGGTGGACTTTAATGTTCTTGGTGGGATATAGAGGGCTATCTTAAGTGATATTTGAAACGTTTAATAACCAGTCAGAAAGGATGCTGGCCAGACGCAACAGGCTCACACTGGCACATGCTGGGAAACATATTTCATAGGGCAGGTGGGAAAGGCATCTCCAGGTTCAGATACTGATGTGTGGGAGCCCAAGACAATGTCACCAGGAGGGAATCTGAGCTCATAAAGGAGAGATCTAGGACTTCCCTGGTGGTCCAGTGGTTAAGACTCTGCACTTTCACTACAGGGGGCACAGGTTCCATCCCTGGTGGGGGAACTAAGATCCCACAAGCCACAGGGGTGAGTCAAAATCGCTCGTGTCCAACTTTTTGTAACCCTGTGGATTGTAGCCCACTAGGCTCCTCTGTCCATGGAAGTCTCCAGGCAGGAATACTGGAGTGGGTTGCCATTCCCTTCTCCAGGGGATCTTCCTGACACAGGGATCGATCCCAGGTCTCCTGAATTGTGGGCAGATTCTTTACCGTGCGAGCCACAAGGAAGCCATGGGGCACAGCCAAAAAAAAGAGAGAGAGGGAGAGAGAGACAGAGGGAGAGACCTCCATTCAGAAACTCTCTGCTCTGGGTGTCTTAGAGTTTGGCTCTCCCATTATTTTCTTTAAAGTCTCTCATATTTTCAACAACTATTATGTCAACATATTCTTTCTAAAACAGACTCCGCTATTAGACAATGAGCATCCTTCATCCTGTCCATACTTCTGAGAAACAGTGGTGTCATTAGCTCTTCCCTGAGTCTGCTCAAGCAGAACAAAATGGGAAGATTATTTAATACTCAGATGTATACTATTGAATGAGAAATGAGAGGCTGCTTCTTTACAGTGTCATTCACATTTATTCAATTTGACTGTGTTGATGCAAATTTTGACCTCCAAGTTCCACCTTTTCCCTATAGATACTTTGCTTTTTTTCCCTGCAGGTATTTCTGTCTTCTTTCCTAGGCTCAAGGTTCCCAAAGTATCTCAGTTGTTTTAGTGGCCTAATTGTGCAGTGGCATATTTAAAAGTCATTATTTTCATCATCTATTAAATGCAGCCCAGAACAGTTTAAAAAATTGGGTGAGGCATTTTTGCAAAAGCATTTATGATGTGGGCTGCCAAGGAATGTGCAGCTGCAGGAGCTTCCTTCTCTAATCTCAGACTTTTACTTGAAAATGTATTAAGGGTGGATACCTGTGAAGAGGAACCAATTTGATCTCCCAAGAGCTAAAAGCACTGGCGAAAAAGACACACTTTGTCTGAACATGCTGAATCTACTGATCCTAGGAAGTGTTAACACTTAAAAAGTAGTCCTTTCATATAGAAATGAGCTGCCTTAACTAGGACTGCACCTGCTATCTTACTAGTTACCCCCACTAAGAATGGTAATGGTCATCTGAGTTAAATTCATCCATTCCAGTCTATTTTAGTTCACCGACTCCTAAAATGTCAATGCTCACTCTTGTCATCTCCTGTTTGACTACTTCCAATTTACCTTGATTCATGGACCTAACATTCCAGGCTCCTATGCAATATTGTTCTTTACAGCATCGGATTTTACTTTCATCACCAGTCACATCCACAACTGGGTGTTGTTTTTGCTTTGGCTCCATCTCTGCATTCTTTCTGGAGTTATTTCTCCACTCTTCTCCAGTAGCATATTGGGTACCTACTGACCCAGGGAGTTCATCTTTCAGTGTCCTATCTTTTTGCCTTCTCATACTGTTCATGGGGTTCTCAAGGCAAGAATACTGAAGTGGTTGGCCATTCCCTTCTCCAGTGGACCACGTTTTGTCAGAACTCTCCACTATGACCTGTAGTCTTGGGTATCCCTACACTGCACGGCTCATAGTTTCGTTGAGTTAGACAAGGTTGTGATCCATGTGATCAGTTTGATCAGTTTTCTGTGATTGTGGTTTTCGTTCTGTCTGTCCTCTGATGGAGAAGGATAAGAGGCTTATGGAAGCTTTCTGATGGCAGAGATTGACTTGAGGGGGAAACTGGGTCTTGTTCTGATGCTGCAGGGCCATGCTCAGCAAATCTTTAATCCAATTTTCTGTTGATGGGCGGGGCTGTGTTCCCTCCCTGTTGTTTGACCTGAGGGCAAACTATGGTGGAGGAAATGAAGATAATGGCGACCTCCTTCAAAAGGTCCCATGTACGCACTGCCCCACTCAGTGCCCCTGACCCTGCAGCAGGCAAGTGATGACCAACCTAGACAACATATTAAAAAGAAGAGACGTTACTTTGCAAACAAAGGTCCATCTAGTCAAAGCGATGGTTTTTCCAGTAGTCATGTATGGAAGTGAGAGTTGGACTATAAAGAAAGCTGTGTGCCGAACAATTGATGCTTTTGAACTGTGGTGCTGGAGAAGACTCTTTAAGAGTCCCTTGGATTGAAAGGAGATCCAACCAGTCCATCCTAAAGGAAATCAGTCATGAACATCCATTGGAAGGACTGATGCTGAAGCTGAAGCTCCAATACTCTGGCCACCTGATGAGAAGAACTGACTCTTGGAAAAGACCCTGATGCTGGGAAAGATTGAAGGCAGGAGGAGAAGGGGACGACAGAGGATGAGATGGTTGAATGGCATCACCAACTCAATGGACATGAGTTTGAGTAAGCTCCTGGAGTTGGTGATGGACAGGGAGGCCTGGCGTGCTGCAGTCCATGGGGTCGCAAAGAGCTGGACACGACTGAGCGAATGAACTGAACTGAACTGAAGAAAGGTAAGGCTATGGCGGTGGACTCACTGCTGTGTCTGGTGACAGAATAAGGAGGGCTGCAATGGGACAAACTTCAAGCGATGTTGGGAAATAGTGTTTCCTGGAGCTCAGATGTGGACCATGTAAAAGGGAGCCAACCTGGCACTGCCTTAGAAGGAAAGTGAAAGGGAAGTCACTCAGTCATGTCTGACTCTTTGCGACCCCACGGACAGACTATAGCCTACCAGGCTCCTCCATCCATGGGATTTTCCAGGCAAGAATACTGGAGTGGGTTGCCATTTCCTTCTCCAGGAGATCTGCCCAACCCAGGGATTGAACCAGGGTCTCCTGCATTGTAAGCAGACACTTTACCGTCTGAGCCACCAGGGAAGTCGCCTTAGAAGGGGTCCTCCCCAAATAGGTAAGAGTAGTGGAAGAACAAAGCTAGAAGTTCAGTTTCTCCTTATAACCTATAGATGTGACATCAGTCTGTCAACCAATTACAGCTGTATTTTTTTGAAGATTTTTTAAATATGTCAATGCAATGCTATAAACAATTGCTACTTAACAGAATGACAAGTTAAGTCACATTTGTTGGTATGGAGCCTTTTTGAGAACAGAAGACAAAAAAAAGTTGGGTAACTTCTGAAATTAAATACTGAAGTACTTCACAAAAATGGGTGTTTTTTTTTCAATTCTAATTGGTAAATCGTAATCCCAAAAGCATAATAGGAAAAGATAAATCACATTATAAAAATTGGAGTACATATAATT
Source organism: Cervus elaphus (assembly GCF_910594005.1). Taxonomy (NCBI): domain Eukaryota; kingdom Metazoa; phylum Chordata; class Mammalia; order Artiodactyla; family Cervidae; genus Cervus; species Cervus elaphus. The sequence goes on along the minus strand of NC_057817.1, from coordinate 46,357,065 downwards.
TTCCATAAATTGTCTAAACACTACAAAGAGTTAAAAAGTGAAAATAAAAATTATTTTCAATTACAGAACACTAAATAACTAATTCCTTCTGAACTGCCTAAATTACAATTTCTTTGGGAATGTACAGAATACACAGCCAGAAAATTCTTGCTAAAAGGAATTTCAACGTTTATTTACTCAACCTCGTGAATGTAAATGTCACTTTAGGATAAAAGAGTTATTTGGGGGGATGGGCTGGGAGCAAACATAAAAGTTCCCAGGTTCCATGAAACAGTCTTACGTCTGTTCCACTCACTAGCAGGGATTATATTTGCAACAATGACTAAACCCAGAAACTTCTGTGAGGTTACTGGGCACAGAGGCCACACACATGATCTTCCCAGGAGAGGTGTGTTCCCAGGTGAAAGCTTTCATTCAGACCCTGTTGTCTAAAGAAGGAAGCAGGCTGGTAGTAACAATTGAGTAGTGACAGAAGACAAAAGTGGAAGGAGAAAAAGTGATAATGACAACACTGTAAGGTCCCTTTCAATTTGCAAATTGATGGGCATGCAAACTGAAATGCCCAGGGGACTAGGAACAGTAAGAGAAAGAAAAGCAAGCAGCTGTGAGAAAAGACAACAGGACAAATGCTGCAGAAAATGGCAACTGACACTCTGCTTCAGGGGCAAGGGCAGTGAGGAGCAGGGAGAAGTGTTGGGAACTGGAGACCCCAAGGCAGGGGACACGTGGTGACTGAGCCTCAGGAGACAGTGGACCCAACGCCAAGACACTCAATGCCCCCTGACTGCAATGCCCTGAATTTCTTCAATATTACCAACCAGTTTTTTAAAAGTTGAAAACACTGTTGACCAGATGAAAAAGGGATGCTTTACGATCCATGGTATGTGATCAAAATATTTTTTTTGAAAATAATAATTTGGTGCTATTCAGATTCTAGTAGAGTGCTTACGAGTGCCTAGAACTGTGCTTCACTCACATTAATCTTTTTCATTCAAATTAATACACATCACCACACGAGTGACAAAAGTGTCCAATGTAAATATCATGGTTTTGTTTTTTGTATGCAAAAATAATTGACACATAAATAATTCTAAATAACTGCTCTTGATTGCTCCTAATTATATCCTTAACCATATGGAATGGACAGTAGGTCAAACAGGGCATGGTCTACCCTGATAAGATGAATTTAGAGAACTGGAGAACATTTATGAAAATATTGCAGAAATCAGACCTATTTATTAGCTGTCAGAGCCGTGTGCCTTTCATCACCTCCTACCAAACACTGTATTTGTTGTAGGAAGCACATAAGGACAGAAGAAAGATACAATCTGTAATTTCTGAGAATCTTTTTAAATGCAGTATTGCTATCTTGGTATTTGAAGCAAAAACTCTAAGGAACCAAGTTTACTCTTGTAGAAAAGATCTCTGGAGGCTACTTCACTGAAATATCAAAAATCTGTATCCAGTGGTGACTGAAATGTCCCAGAAAGTCATCTTTTCCTTAAATTGTGCCCACTTAAAACTCTTTTTAAATAATGACAATGACAAAAAGTAAATTTTCTTTGAAAGAGATATATCAAATGCTGAATATTATACTATGGTCTCAGTTTTTTTAATTCTCTGAGACATTTAAAACATTCACATAAAGCTAGTGAAGGCAAGTTATTTTGAGAAAAGGAAAAGGCTGAAGAAGTGAAGAGGAGAAAGAGAAGGACAAAGATCAAAAATAGTTATTTTACTATTTTCTGGAAAGTCAACCTTAGGTTTCATCTTTTAGGAACTGAGGTCATTATGGGTCAAAAAATGAGTAAACACACATAAAGATACAATCAAAATAGTTTTTTTTTTTTTTTAATAAAAAGCTTTAGGGACTTCCCTTGTGGTCCAGTGGCTAAGACTCTATGCTCCCAATGCAGGGGGCCTGGGTTTGATCCTTGGTCAGGGAACTAGATCCCACATGCCCCAACTAAAGAACCCGCATGCAGCAACAAAGATCAAAAATCCCACATGCCTCAATTAAGACTTGGTGCAGTCAAATAAATAAATATTTTTTTTAAAAAAGCTTTTGTTTCCCAGCAAACAATTTTAGAACTCTTTAACTGAATGTGCTTTTTAAGGGTACCTACAGAGACAGCACATAGAGGCAAGATTCCATTTTAAAAGTTTTTGTAGATTTTCCAAATCATTTAGTCATAATGGAATTGGGTTATAATGGCTAAAATGAAATCATCACTAGAAATAACTTTTCAATTTCAAGGCTTTGGAGATGAATTAGACTTGATATCCAATTCCTGAAGTGAGATAGCTGGGAAGTGTACTGATCTCAGTAGGAAACATACAGAGAATTCAAACATTCTTGCCCTTCCTAATTTCTGTCATTTCTCCAGGTTGCAATATTGCTTTTGATTCACTGTTTTGGCTGGGGAGAGGGGCACTTTCAGAGACTTTTACTTGGCCTTTCCCTGGACTTCGACAGCTCTGACCACACCAGCCAACGCAGAAATCAGTCAGCTATCAAGCTATCTAGTTCAGCTATATTTGGGGACCAGGAAATGACCCCTGGAGGAGTCCACAGTCCCGGTGGGCTCACCGCCGAGTGGCCAGGACTCCATCTATTACCTGGCCCCTCTGTGACCACATGCTAACAGGAAGCTAAGGTAATGCTTTGGTTCCAGGTTGTCAGCGTCCCCTTTCCCTAGTAATCGGTCACAGATTTCTTTAGGGAAGGATGGGGGAATCATTACTGTGTTCATTTCCTATAGTATTGTAGGGTTCTTCTTCCTGGGGACTCAGTCTCTTTAACCACTGGGTTTCAGGTTCAAAAACTGGCTCAGCTTCAGAAGTCTTTTAATGGGATGACTGCCCTTAGCTTCCTGATCATCCCTGTTTGAGTGCTTTTGACTTTATGGATTGAGTAGTACCCTCCTTTTTTAAAAAATTTCTTAAAATAACTAACTTTTTTATTTATTTTTGACTGCTCTGGGTCTTCATTGCTGTGAGCGGGCTTTCTTTAGTTGCAGCGAGCGGGGTCTCCTCTCTAGTTGCGGTACACGGGCTTCTCACTGCAGTGGCTTCTCTTGAGTGGAACACGGGCTCAGTAGTTAAGGCTGGAGGGCTCACAGGCTGAATTGCTCCTCGGCATGTGGGACCTTCCTGGACCAGGGATCTAACTCGTGTCCCTTGCATTGGTAGGTGGATTCTTAACCACTGGACCACCAGGGAAGTCTGAGTAGCATCTTCCTTGGCTGCCCATCTATTTTGCCCTTAGAGATACTGTATTCTAATAGTGTCCACAATACACTGAGCACAGGCCACTCTGTGTGGCTTTATGACTTTGCCTCTCATTACGGTAACTGTGTTTATTTAGGGGTTCTATCACCCCCACTGCTACCAGAAATGGCCTCTCCTGCCATCCCGCCCAGCGTTCAGGGGATGAGCACCACTGAACTTCTTAGCGGGGATGGTGAATGGCCCCTCTCACCATCATATCCCTGTTGCTTGGCAAATGATGCTCCTCCCTTGTTCCTGTAGAACAGAGGCTTCTGGTGGCTTCCTGGTCTTATACCACACACCCACTGCAGGAGAAAGAGCTTCTCCACCCATCACAACAATTCTGGTACAACTACCTCACTTACTGTGATGCACTGCCTTTTCCAGGAGGGATCTTGGTACTGCGCTTGTATGGGGGCCTGCATCCTAGATCCTGGATAAACACTCTCTTATTCAACTTTCTGCTACCCTTCATCAAGCGCTCACAGCATCCAGACACACCCACCTGCTTCAGCCCCTGCCCATCCACCGGCCCTGGGAGATCTAGTTCCTCCTCTCCCTCATCAGGTCCCAGCCAAGGCTGGGTTACGCTGGGACTGAATTATAGCTACTGACCTCGTTAGCAAGCCAGGGGAAGGGCTACTCTTAAATAAGAAGGGTGGGCCCTTGTGCAGGCAGGCTCCGTGGGTTCAGGGGGAATCTGGGAATTCATGATTCTCATGACCATCAATCCAGATGTCCTGTCCATGTGCCAAGGTCACTCCCCTCCTTCCTCCTCCATCCAGGACTCTGACCTTGGCATAACAGATCTGTCTTGTTTGGGAGCGTAACCTCCTTTTGAGCTCTGCTCCTGTCGTGATTAAGTCCTCTGGTCCTCAGCTTTCTCTGCTCTCCCTCCAAAAGATGAGAGCCTCTTTATGCAGCCAAGGAGGCGGTCTCTGGCTTTCAGTCTTAGCTTTTAAATATAAAAGCTTGGTTTTTTTGGTCCTAATTGTATTTTTGAGACTGCCCATTGAGTTTGGGTATAGCCAAACAATTCCACCAGCCTCATAGTTAACCCTTTCTCACACATTTCTCAAATTCCTACACCACCACACCAATTAGTGATTTTTGTCCCACGGGTCACCAGCATATCAACCCAGTTCACCACTGTTGAAGGTGTTAACAATTGCACTGCTGCCTTGTACCAGCGTTACCTGGGCAACCCCAGTCATGGAATTCAAATTGCCAGCCAAGAATTCCAAAATTCCATCCCAGCATCTGCTTTCTCAACCATTCCCGGTACTCCTAGTGGGGTTCCCCAGGAGGCAGACTCTGAGGTGGAGATTAGAGCTGGAGAGTTTATAGTATTATGGAGCCTCATGGGATCACTTCCCACAGAAAAGGAGAGATGAAAGCAGGGCTGAGCAGAGACATAAGTCAAGCTGTGTTGCAATTTCAACCAAGTCTGCAAGCAACTCTATAGGGCTCTCTAAGGCTAGGATGCCCTTCCTATGTCGTCTTGAGTTGGGGAAAAGGCCAGCTTTTATACCCAACACTGATCAGTCATTGCATGCAGGCATCTCCAAAAAGGGTCATAACCTTGGGTAAGGCAGCTGTCTTCAGCCCATGCAATCCCCAAAGAGGGCTGACCATGAAGGGCTCCCTGCTGGAGGAACTCCCAGTATCGGGGAGAGTTAAGTCCTTCATCCCTGAAAGGGGTTCTGGGTGGTGCATCCAAGTGTCCACCACACCCCATATTTGAGTCTATCTTAGACAGATATTCCTGGCTCAATGGCTCGCTCTTTGCAAAGGTGGCTATTCATTTGAAACATCTGCAGAGAGGAGCCAAATAACACTGTGGCTCTGAATTTTACTTTCCAGGTAACTGCCGTTCACTTCATAGCATCATCTACCAGAATCTTCTATCATCTATATGCTCTCAATTCACACCAGCATTCTCTAAACCCACAATTCAGGGTCAGAACTCTATGCCTTTGAGGACACTAGGTACTAAGGCTGGAACTGTCTTTCTTCTTTCTCCATCTGTTTACTCTTTAAGACCGAGTTCAAACGTTACCTTCATGGTGACGCTTTCCTCTAGTCCCTACACTAGAGCTATCTGCAATCTTCTTTTCTTACCTACAAGTGTGCAGTAGTATAGTACTCAGCAGGTCATACTCACAATGCAAAGAGCTAAAACTTGAGAGCCAAACTCCCCCTCGACCTAAATCCTAGCTCTGACATTTAATAGCTGTGTATCCTTGAGTGAGTTAGCTGACCTCTCCCTGTCTCAGTTTTCTCATCTGTAAAAGAGGGCTCCACCTGATAGGGTTGGGCTTTCCAGGTGGCCCTAGTGGTAAAGAACCTAGCTGCCAGTGCAGGAGACATGAGAGACTCGGGTTCAATCCCTGGGTCTTGAAGATCCCCTGGAGGAGGGCGTGGTAACCCACTCCAGTATTCTTGCCTGGAGAATCTCATGGACAGAGAAGCCTGGCAGGCTGCAGCCCATGGGGTCGCAAAGAGCTGGACACGACTGAAGTGACTTAGTGCGTACTCATGCACCTGATGGGGATATTGCGGAGTTGAATGAGGTATATGCCCAAAGCACATAGGACTTTGCAAGGCACATAATTTATTCTTTATGTCTCTGCTATTACCTCACTGTAACTATTCTAGATTGCACTTCAATTATTGGCTCATCAGAGCTCAGTACCATTTATTTGCCCTTTAGTAGCCAACTACTAGTGCCTGGCACATGCAGAAGATAACAAAAAACACTTGCTGACTACACCTATTACTGTAACACCTAGAAATCTGTATTTAGCACCAGGATGATAATGAATTGCCGTTATGAAAAGCTAACAATACCATACATTGCAACCTTAAAGAAATATATACATTCTCCCTTGCGATGGCAGTGTTAAAGCAGTGTTTCCCAAAGTGTCTTTAATGAAACACCAGTCCTGCAAAATAATTCACGAAAAATGAATCCCAGACCAAATAAGCTTGGGAAATGGTACACACACAATTGGATTTACATCAGAGTATTACAGACTCTGAAAAGTTCTATGGAGATGTGGTGTTTAATAGATAGGCACAAGTTCCTTGATACTTCTCCTTTTAAGAATTAGAGTTTAGTTCCCTCCCTGCTGCATGAAGGTTGAACTGCGTGACCAAATCCTAATAAACAGATTTACAGCGGAAGTGACCTAGGCCTAAGAGGAGGTCAGAAAGGTTTTGCCATCTCCTCCTTGTTTTTTCTCTTGGATCAGTTACTCTGGGAGAAACCAGTTGCTGTGTGTCAAAGAAAAGCCCATGCAGCAAGGAAGGCAGGCCTCCCTCCAACAGCCAGCCACATGAATGAGCCTTATTGAAGTGAGTTTTCCAGCCCCAGTCAGGCCTTCAGATGACTGCAGCCCTGGGCTGCATCTAGACTACAATCTGTGAGATACTCTGAGCCAGATCCACCCAGTAAAGCTGCCAAATTTGGGGGAAGTTTGCTATGTACCAATAGATAACTATAGGATAATAAAGCTTGTTTAACTGTATACAATCCAGTGTTTGACCCCGGACCCTGTTCCATGCAGTACTCATCAACACTGCAGCCCATACTCTTATTAGAATGTTAAAACTCGCTTTACAATGATATACTAACAAGTTTCTCTGAAGCTGGTTTTAGGTCTTTTAGAAATAAACCTTCTTTCCCTTTTTAAATTATCCCACAATTGATAACTTTAAAAAAATCCATTGTCAGGACTTCCCTGGTTGTCCAGTGGTTAAGAATCCACCTGCCAATGCAGAGGACAAGGATTTGACCTCTAGTTTGAGAAGATGCCACATGCTGCAGGGCAACTAAGCCTGCGCACCACAACTATTGAGGCTGAGCTCTAGAACCCACATGCCAGAATGGCTGAAGCCCATGCACCCTAGAGTCCATGCCCCGAAACAAGAGGCACTGAGATGATAAGAAGCCCACACACGACAACTAGAGAGTAGTCCCCACTCGCCACAACCAGAGAAAGCCCGCGCGCAGCAACAAAGACCCAATGCAGCCAAAAATAAATAAACAAACTTTAAAAAATTCATACTATCATGCTATTCTCTCTGGGTTTTTTAAAGGTCAGTCTTAACATCTTTGCTTTGCTAAAATGCCACCTTTTACTTATAAGAAGTCTACTTTCATTAACCATAAATTCATGTGTGGCTTTAAAAATACACTGCAAGTTTTATTACTGAAGTGTGTATTGAAGTTTTAAGGAACCTTAGTTAAATTATTTTAATGTGCCTTACTTAAATTATTTTCTATCAGATTCAAATTAAGGATTAACTATTTTATCTAAAGAAAAGAACCCAAGCACTTCCTAGAAGTGTTACTGCTGTTGTTTAGTCATGAAGTCGTGTCCGACTCTTTGGACCCCATGAACTGTAGCATGCCAGGCTCCTACCCATGGGATTCTCCAGGCAAGAATACTGGAACGGCTTGCCATTTTCTTCCCCAGGGGATCTTCCAGACCCAGGGATTGAACCCGTATCTCCTGCATTGGCAGGTGGATTCTCTACCACTGAGTCATCCTAGGAGCAATTCCTTCTCAAAAACAAACAAACAAAAATCTTCCCAGTTTAATGTTGTTACTATATCAGCTTTTTAGATGTTCACATAAAAAAGAGGTAATACCTCTAAATAAATAATAAAATTAATGGTGCAGGTTTCGTTTCAGTATATTCAGATCTATGTCTCAAAAATATTCACAGGACCCTGAGGTTAATCAGTATTGTCCTTGGGTGGTTTATCAAAGTTTTAGGTTGTCCATAACAAACTTGCTTTCAAGTTGAATGAAGTCAGTGTGGCATTTGCTTAATTATAACTTTTTAGACATTTCAATTTCCTCTACTTACTTTGCATGAAGAGAAGCCCTTTGAAGCTCAAATACTTAGCCACCTCCCTACTTTATAAAAAAGTTTTGAAAGAGCACAGATCGTCACCCGTTAAGGGAAAGCAGACATTTTCTGCCATTGCAGTAAGGGAATAGCTGGATGGAGAGGCTGAGTGGGGAGACCAAGCATCTTCCTCTGTGCCTGAATCACGTCTCTTCAATTCATCGTCATCGTTTTCTTTGAAGTGACTATCTAGACCACCAGACGCATTCGTTTTCAAATGTAATTACCAAACACATTCCAGAGCTAAATGTAAAGAATTTTTAAGTTTTACTACCTAATCTCTGATCTTCTGTTTTATATTAACTTAATCTCTGATCTTCCCAAATAGTCTGAATAATTGCGAGGACCTAAAGGTGGCTCTGGTGGAAAAGAACCCTCCTGCCAGTGCAAGAGGCAGAAGAGACGTGGGTTCAGTCCCTGGGTTGGGAAGATTCCCGGGAGAAGGAAATGGCAACCCACTGCAGCATTCCTGTCTGGAAAATACCATGGGCAGAGGAGCCTGGCGGACTACGGCCCATAGAGTCGCAAAGAGTTGGACACGACTGAAGTGACTTAGCACGCATGTAAATGACAGTTAAAGGTTACAGTTTCTTCATAGTTGGTTAACTATATTGAGCTACTCTTCTTCAGTTCCACAGAGAAACTAATGACAATATGTATTTCTATTATCTACGGCCGTGGGCTTTAAAATTGTATGGATTCTCAGTGGGGAGAGATAAACTGGGAATTGGGGATTAATAGATATACACTATATATAAAATGGCTTCTCAGACGGCGCTAGGGTTAAAGAATCGCCTGCCAATGCAGGAGACATAAGAGACGCAGATTCAATCCATGGGTTGGGAAGGTCCTCTGGAGGAGGGCATGGCAACCCACTCCAGTAGTCTTGCCTGGAAAATCCCCATGGCAGAGGAGCCTGGTAGCCTATGTCCATAAGGTCGCAAAGAGTCGGACACAACTAAAGCAACTTAGCACACATGCACATATATAAAATAGATAAACAACAGAGACCTACTACATAGAACAGAGAACTGTAATATCTTGTAGCATCACTGACTCAATGGACATGAATTTGAGCAAACTCCGGAAGACAGAGAAGGACAGGCAAGCCTGGCATGCTGCAGTCCATGAGGTCACACAGAGTTGGACATGACTTAGTGACTAAACAACAAGAAGAATAACCTATAATGGAAAAGAATCTGAAAAAGAAAGTAAGTACATGACTGAATCACTTTGCCGTGAACACTGCAACACTGTAAATCAACTATTTGCTCAGTTGCTTACTTGTATCTGACTCTTTGTGATCCCATGGACTACAGCCCACCAGGCTATGGAATTTTCCAGGCTAGAATACTGGAATGGGTTGCCATTCCCTACTCCAAGGGATCTTCCCAACCCAGGGATGGAATCCACATCTCTTGCATCTCTTGCAGCAGAAGGAGGATTCTTTACCGCTGTGCTACCTGGTAAGCCTGTGAGATGTCAGGCAAGTTATAATACACGTGATTTTATTATCTGCAAAGTGGGGGAAATAGCAGTGCCGCTCCTACAGAATTATGGTGAGAGTTATATTAGTTAATATACACAAAGCAAATGAATTAATAAACGTCAAGCATTTAAAACAGTCCTTGCACAAGTCACGTGTCTCTGTAAGTTTTAACTCTTACTGTTCATATTAGTATGATTATTGAGGAATAAGGAAAAATGGCATAATAGTGGAGTCAACGGAAGAATCAATACTTCAATTAAAAAAATAAACTGGGAGCCTGGGATTGGCATATACACACTACTATATATATATATATTTTATATATGGTATAAATAAGAACATTACTGTGTAGCCCAGAATGACGCTAGTAATAAATAGCAATGAGGGACTTCCCTCTTTGTCCAGTGGCTAAGACTTCAAGCTCCCAATGCAGGGGGCCTGAGTTCAATCCCTGATCAGGGAACTAGATCCTACATGCCTCAACTAAAAGGAGAAAAAAAAAAAAACTCCATATGGCACAGCTAAAATCTGGCACAGCCAAATAAATAAATATTTTAAAAAACAGATAGCCGTGAGTTAAGCACTGTGTTAGACCATTTACATATATATCATGTCTTTATCCCCAGTACAGTCCTAGGAAATGAGAGATATTTCTAGTTCTGTTTTACAGGAAAAAACAGGCTCAGAGAAGTAGACTGCATCACAGCTTATAGTTAAAATAGGTTTATCTTGACATCAAAATCGCAAATAACTATAGGAACTATTATTTTAACTTTGTTACGATAATTTTCGTCCCTTAAATTTAAAAAGAATCTGTTTATAGGATATCTTTTAATTCAATTGTTACCTATAATCACAGACTCCAATATAAAGACAGAATGTGCAGTTGGCATTAAAGATTGTATCTGCTTTCCTGTTATATACCCTTAAGCATGTCAGGTATATCAGTTCTACAATCAACTGTGATAACTAGAGAAACAACAAATGTCCCAGAGGGAGCATTTTCTAGTGATTATATCATAGATACATAATAATATCTTTATAAGCTAAGCAGGAAAACATTCTCAGAAGCATATTGTTCAGGTCAGTGATTTTAAAAGAATTCCATAGGATGAATAGCCCCTCTGTCAGAATAAAAGTTGTGGAGAAAATTCCATTATAATTCTCTTTTCTCACTCACTTGGAACTTTCTCAAAAAGTTTCTTTCCAAGTGAAACTGTCCCTGGTGGCTGCCTCCCAAATGTGATTTTTTTTTTTTAAGTTAAAGGAAAATTTGTTTCTCCATCCAAGAAGGAAATAGTTATTCAACCACTTTTTTCAAAGGGTTTTAAGTATAAATACCTCAAAACTCAAACTTTTAAATACTTAAGATTTTCTGCAAAATTAGGTAGCACTCAATTATTCTTTTTGGTATTAATATAACACATGAAAAATTAGGGACAAAACTCGTTGAGAATTTTACAAAGTTTGATAAGTTATTTGCTATATCAAATCTGGAGTAAAAGCAGGACTGGGTTTAAAGAGCTACAGTTGGATTGAAGTTGACTGAAATTTCATTAACAGTGTTTTATCTATGTAACAAGTCATGGAGCCAAGATAACACATCACAGCCTGTGTGTGTGTGTGTTAGTCGCTAAGTCATGTCTGACTCTTTGCGACCCCATGGACTGTAGCCTGCCAGGCTTCTCTGTCCGTGGAATTCTCCAGTGTCCATGGGATTCTCCAGGCAAGAACACTGGAATGGGTTGCCATTCCCTCCTCTAGATCTTCCCAACCCAGGGATCAAACCCTGGTCTCCTGCGTCGCAGGCAGATTCTTTACCGTTTGAGCTACAGGGAAGTCCTGTTCAAATACCATTAAGGCCTGTGACAAGGTTGGCAAAGTTTTTTCTGTAACATTTCCTTCTGCCTTTGGTGATTTGCCTCTATGGAGTGAGAGAAGTTTTTTAAAGGTGAGCTCAGCAGCTGTCTAGGAACTCACAAGTCAAGGTCTCCTTAGGGTCTTCTGCTTCACCAGTGAAACATCTCCACCCCACCTACCTAACCAGGGAGTGCAGAACACTAGGTCTCCACATGTGAATTAATTCCCAAATAGCGTTTCAGAAACCTTTGTAAGATAAGCGCACACATGCAATTATTTCAAAAAGCATGTCACCTGCAAATTCTGTTGAACTGGACATTGTCAGCTATTATTCAGAACAAAGTTTAAAAAAACCAAACAACTCACTTCGTAATATGTAAAATATGAGGTGTTAATCAGCCAGCAAATTTGCAAATAATCAGAACTCAGCAACGTCCTGATCACCTGAGATGTCTGTTGGTGCCTGCTATCAGAACCCTAAAACTAAGCTGAGCTGCCATCGTTGTGGCATTTTATAAGCAGTAAATATCAAATGGGACTGTGAATGGTATGTTGTTTTAGATAAATTGGTTTAGCAGCAAGTTACCCTCCAAATAGGAAAAGGAGTACGTCAAGGCTGTATATTGTCACCCTGCTTATTTAACTTATATGCAGAGTACATCATGAGAAACGCTGGGCTGGAAGAAGCACAAGCTGGAATCAAGATTGCAGGGAGAAATATCAATAACTCAGATATGCAGATGACACCACCCTTATGGCAGAAAGTGAAGAAGAACTAAAGAGCCTCTTGATGAAAGTCAAAGAGGAGAGTGAAAAAGTTGGCTTAAAGCTCAGCATTCAGAAAACTAAGATCATGGCATCCAGTCCCATCACTTCATGGCAAATAGATGGGGAAGCAGTGGAAACAGTGGCTGACTTTATTTTTCAGGGCTCCAAAATCACTGCAGATGGTGACTGCAGCCATGAAATTAAAAGACGCTTACTCCTTGGAAGGAAAGTTATGACCAACCTAGATAGCATATTAAAAAGCAGAGACATTACTTTGCCAACAAAGGTCCATCTAGTCAAGGCCATGTATGGTTTTTCCAGTAGTCATGTATGGATGTGAGAGTTGGACTATAAAGAAAGCTGAGTGCCCAAGAATTGATGCTTTTGAACTGTGGTGTTGGAGAAGACTCTTGAGAGTCCCTTCGACTGCAAGGAGGTCCAACCAGTCCATCTTAAGGATATCAGTCCTGGGAGTTCATTGGAAGGACTGATGTCAAAGCTGAAACTCCAATACTTTGGCCACCTGATGCAAAGAGCTGACTCATTTGAAAAGACCCTGATGCTGGGAAAGATTGAGGGCAGGAGGAGAAGGGGACGACAAAGGATGAGATGGTTGGATGGCATCACCGACTCGATGGACATGGGTTTAGGTAAACTCCGGGAGATGGTGATGGACAGGGAGGCCTGGCATGCTGCGATTCATGGGGTTGTAAAGAGTCAGACACAACTGGGCGACTGAACTGAACTGAACTGAACCCTCCAAAAGTGGATTAAACAAGCTAGAAATATTTCTCTATGGTTAAAAAGTCTCAAGACAACTGATCTTGGTGGAATGGCATTCCCCAGTGACAGGGACAACCTCCTTCCAGGTGGTTGCCTGGTTATGTGAACCTTCCATTCCAAGATCAGTTCATGTTCAAAGATGGTGGCTGAAGCTTCAGACACCGTATCTCCATTTCAGTCTATGGAAAAAGAATGAGGAAGGTGCATGCACTGTCTCCTTTCTCCCACTTAAAACACACAGGCTAGAGTTCACATAGTCTCACCTGATTGCAAGGGAAGTTAAGAAATCTAGCTCTTATTCTAGAAAGATACATGTCCAGCTAAGACTCAGGACTTCTCTTTCTGAGAAGAAGGGAAGCATGCACATTTGAAGTAAAACTGTGATTAATTGATAAAATAAAATAGTAAGTTATTTTGCTGTTGTCCAGTCACTAAGCTGTGCCCAACTCTTGGTGATCCCATGGACTGCAGCATGCCAGGCTTCCCTGTCCTCCAATCTCCCAGAATTTGCTCAAATTTATGTCCACTGAGTTAAAGTGATTACAAAAAATGAGAAGGAGTGGTAGACTGAGATATTCAAATTGCATTAAGTCAGAACACACAAAAAAATCTGATTGCGGGCTATTTCCGTTTATCTATTACTTTCTCAAGGTCTTAGAGGTCGAATTATCTTTAAAGTTAAGATCTAACTTAAAGATCTGCACATTCCAAAGCAAAGTGGATGTTTGTCAATTAATGAGAAATTCAGATTGCGTAGTTTGCAATCTCAAGGTTTGGAAAATTCCATATTAAATCAAGAATTGTCCTGGTTGCCACTCTATGGTATGTTTATGCTTAAATATTTATGATCTCTCAGAAAGACCTTTTTGCTAAGAAAGTATGTCATGTCATCCTCGCTATTTAGTACCTGGCTTCAGTGTACATTGTTCAGATATTTTAAGAAACTAATATTCTCACTTTCCATTCAAACTGGAGAGAAAGTCATTTTGTTCAATGAAATATAGAGTACATATTATTTAAGAATGTAAGTGATTTCCTTAGGAAATACACAGTGAATAACTTGAATCATCTTTAGATGGCTATGAATAAGAGTGCAGATTCTTCCACTTACTAAAGATGTGATGTTGGGTAATCTAACTTCTCGGAGTCTCAGGCTTGTTTGTTTGAAATCTAGAAGATAACTATTTCAAAGGATTTTCATGAGGATTAATGAGCTTATGTATGTATACTTGGCATACACCAAGAAGTCAATAAAATTTAAGGATACATTACAGACTAGTGTTGTCTGCTTCAATCCAGCTACTTACAGTTTTATGCTCAGGCTCCATTTTTCCTTCCAAAAATTTCCAAGAAGTTGATTTATTAAGAGTTTCCCCACTAGGCTTATCTTTTAAAATTTGTTTAATATTTATGAAATATTACATAGATAATTATATATAAAAGCATATATTCACATACTCTAGTGTCAAAGTAAACAGGTAGAGGTTAGAGATATGTGATTATGTGAAGTGAGCTCTATCATTCCCAGAATCATTAAAACACAAAAAGTCAAAATCAATATTCCTTTTTCTTCTAACAGTCATTGAACTTTTTAGAATTACATTGTTTTTTTTAATTTATTTATAATTTTCTCTTTGCTGAGAAGGAAATTCTCTTCAAAGATATTTTAGTAGTTAGGGCACTGAAATTCACATCCACATATTTTAAAGGTTTTTGTCACTTGTATGGAAATTATGTCTTTTAATAACTTATCAGTTGTCCAAGACCTACCAAAAGAGCCTTGTTCAAGATATAATAAACACATGTACCAAAATTGCTTTAGCTTCCAGTTCCTAAGCCCAAGCTGTACCACATTTGCTATAATGGAGCAATATATTATCTTGAAATGAACTGTGGAAGCACTTTTTTTTTTGTTGCACTAACATAAAATTTTAGAGAATAAATATATCACAGTGAAAAACTGGAAAATGTGTAACATTGCATCATTTGTTTGCATTTTATATAAACATCAATATTGCCTTTTCCAAAGAAAATATGGAAGAATATTAATTCTGATAAAAAATAAGTATTGCTAATGAGCCAAGCACATGAGATATTTGTCTTACAGTTTTATTAAATAAAAACCTCTACTAATAGAAGAATATCATGTTACCTTTGGTTCCTATTCTGCAGATTTTTACATAGGCAAAACCTCCTCTGCTTTCCTGGGAACATGTTTCAATTAAGCACGATGAGCATATTTCAATTAAGGTTTATATTTCATACATATTTTTACAGGTGTTAATGCCTACCACCA
The DNA here is from genome assembly GCF_910594005.1 of Cervus elaphus. Taxonomy (NCBI): domain Eukaryota; kingdom Metazoa; phylum Chordata; class Mammalia; order Artiodactyla; family Cervidae; genus Cervus; species Cervus elaphus. The sequence goes on along the minus strand of NC_057817.1, from coordinate 46,341,679 downwards.
TAAATATACTCAAGAATCACACAACTGTAAAAGAGGGTCCCATTCTTTGTTTCTGATGGTGCGTATATGTAACCCCAAATGTCTACATAGCCAGTAGTTACAATGGACAAGTATTTCTTGCTGAAGTCGTGTCAAGATAATGCCAAACTACTATATGTTCTTGTCAAACTGCTGCCAAGTTCTCCAGTCCAAAAATATAATAATCTGCCTCAACTTAAAAGTCACCTTTACATAAGAATTGACATTAAAAATCCCATTCCTGGGCATATATCCAGAGAAGACTATAATCTGGAAAGATACATGCACCCCAATATTCACAGCAGCACCATTTACAGTAGCTAAGACACGGAAAGAATCAAAACGTCCCTCAACAGAGGAATGGATACAGGAGATGTGGTAAGTACATACAATGCAATACTGCTCAGGCATAAAAAGAATGAAATATTGCCACTTGCAACAACACAGATGGACCAAGGGAACCAAATACTAAGGGAACCAAATCCGAAAGACAAATATATGATGTCACTTGCATGTGGAGTCTCAAATGTGATCCAAGTGAACTTATTTACAAAACAGAAACAGACTTACAGATTAGAAAGCAAACATGGTCACCTAAGGGAAAGTGGAGGAGGAATAAACAAGGACCTACAGTAAAGCACAAGGAATGATATTCAGTAACTTGTAACAGCCTATAACGGAAAAGAATATGAAAAGAGTTCATATGTGTGTGTCTCTGTGTGTGTGCTCGGTCGCTTAGTCGTGTCTGACTCTTTGCGACCCATGGACTGTAACCTGCAAGGCTCCTCTATCCATGGGATTGTCCAGGCAAGAATACTGGAATGGTTTGCCCTTTCCTTCTACAGGGGGTCTTCCTGACCCAGGGATCAAACCCAGGTCTGCTGCATTGCAGGCAGATATTTACCATCTGAGCTGCCATGGAAGCCCCATATATATGTGTGTGTATATACACACACACACACACACACGTATATATACACATATGTATGTGTAATGTGTGTGTATGTGTATGTACATATATGTATATACACATATGTGTACATACATGTGTATATACATACGTGTATGTAATGTGTGTGGTACATACATGTATGTATATGTGTATATATGTGTGTGCATACATGTATGTGTGTATATATGTATGTGTGTACATATATGTATAATGTATATATATACACACACACACATATATATATAACTGGATCACTTTGCTGTATACCAGAAATTAACATAACATTATAAAGCAAATACACGACAATTTAAAAAAGAACTAACATTACAGCATCGATTTAACCATTTTCTGGCTAATAACTGCAGGTAGAAATGCCCCTAGAACTAAATGCAGAGAGAGGTAAAATCAGCTCTTAATGACCCACTTTGTGGGAGGGACACAGAGGCATGGGCTGTCCCAAATGACAGAGGGTGGGAAAACCACTTCCCCAGTAGCAAGCATTATTGTTGTCACAGTTGAATATGGACTCTAAGAATTAAATTCCAAGTGAAGGTTCTAGTAATACTACTTGTCCCAGGAACTTGAGTTAGTTGCCCAAAGTCCCCAGGTTTCAGGCTGAGGCGTTCACTCAATCTAATTCCTTAAGTATTTGCTTTTCAAAGGACTCTTTGCATGCAAAGTCAATAGTTGAGATGTTGACAAAAATACTGGGAGGTAGGTGTGAGTTTTCACTTGAAAGCAGCACATGTGTGTCACTGGGTGAGTGAATAGAAATGTCAACACAACAGAGAAGGATGCAAAGACAGGGTTATCCACAGTCAGAAGAGGGTGCTGGCTGGTCTGTCCACAGAAATGTTTACTCTATTAGCGCTACTGGGTTATTTTTTTTTCCCTACTCTAAGGCAGGGGGACTACATGATCATAATATTAGAAGCATGAAAAACTTATGGTCTAGCAAAGGATTGAATAAAACCTACCATGTGAATTTATTTTAGGATTAAAACAACAAAGTTGACAGGGTTTTTTTTTTCTTTTTTTTCCAAATTGACCATCTGACTTTTGTGTATTAAAACAGCTAAACTGATTTAATCAGTAATATTCTTGACTTTCCTCTGAATGGTGTCTCCTGAGAGATCAAGCCTCAGCTAAGAGAACAGAGTTCTTAACCCCAAGATGATCTTTAGAGAAGCCACCCACGTGGTTTCTCTCTTTGCCGTCATTTTTAATTTTATTTTTTTAGTAAAACTTTTGGAAGCGACACAGCAACCTTGTTTTCTTTTATTTGGTTTCTGAAATGATTATAAACTTGACATCAGTGTTTAGGGAGAACACCCTTTACAAAACTCAGTGGAAATCTTCCTAGACAAAAAAATTTCTCTTTTGTTCAATAAAAAGTCTCAGATTAATCCTGAAGCTCAAAGATCCTTTTTCTACTGACATAAATGTTGATTTGGTTTGTGGTGGCTTTATAGATTTTAATCTTTGATATTTTTGTTTTAAGGTACCAGTGTGTTCTTAAAGAGATGGGACTACCAGACCACCTGACCTGCCTCCTGAGAAATCCGTATGCAGGTCAGGAAGCAACAGTTAGAACTGGACATGGAACAACAGACTGGTTCCAAATCAGGAAAGGAGTACCTCAAGGCTATATATTGTCACCCTGCTTATCTAACTTATAGGCAGAGTACATCATGAGAAATGCTGGGCTGCATGAAGCACAAGATTGCCGGAAGAAATATCAATAACCTCAGATATGCAGATGACACCACACTTAGGGCAGAAAGAACTAAAGAGACTCTTGATGAAAGTGAAAGAACAGAGTGAAAAAGTTGGCTTAAAGCTCAACATTCAGAAAACTAAGATCATGGCATCTGGTCCCATCACTTCATGGCAAATAAATGGGGAAGCAATGGAAACAGTGACAGACTTTATTTTGGGGGGCTCCAAAATCACTGCATGGTGATGAAATGCATGGCTGCAGCCATGAAATTAAAAGACGCTTGCTCCTTGGAAGAAAAGTTATAACCAACCTAGACAGCATATTAAAAAGCAGAGACATTACTTTGCCAACAAAGGTCTGTCTAGTTAAGGCTATGGTTTTTCCAGTAGTCACATATGGATGTGAGAGTTGGACTATAAAGAAAGCTGAGTGCAGAAGAATTGACAGTTTTGAACTATGGTGTTGGAGAAAACTCTTGAGAGTCCCTTGGACAGCAAAGAGATACAACCAGTCCATCCTAAAGGAAATCCGTCTTTTATGATTTCCTTGATTTCCATTTGAATGAACAGTCATTCATTCGACTATTCAAGTTTAACAGTTTAACTAGTCAAGTTTACTTACTAGTACTTATTAGTCAAGTTTACAATCATTTCAAACTATTCATTCGAATGACTGATGCTGAAACCCAAACTCTAATACTTTGGCCACCTGATGCAAAGAACTGACTCATTGGAAAAGATCCTGATGCTGGGAAAGATTGAAGGCGGGAGAAGGGGACGACAGAGGATGAGATAGTTGGATGGCATCACCGACTCAATGGAGAAGAGTTTGAGTAAACTCCGGGAGTTGGTGATGGACAGGGAGGCCTGGCGTGCTGCAGTCCATGGGATCACAAAGAGTCAGACACGACTGAGCGACTGAACTGAACCAGTGTGGAGCGGGGGCTTCCACAGTGGCTCAGTGGTAAAGAATCCACCTGTAATGTAGGAGGTACAGGAGACACTGGTTCAATCCCTGGGTTGAGAAGATACCCTGGAGAAAGGCACAGCATCCCACTCCAGTATTCTTGCCTGAAGAATCCCTTGGACAGAGGAGTTTGGTGGGCTACAGTCACAGGGTCGCAAAGAGTCAGACAGAACTGAAGCAACCTAGCACACACGTACCGGTGTGTAGCGGGTTGAATGTTCCCAAAAAGATATGCTCCAGGGACTTCCCTGGCAGTAGAATGGTTAAGAATCCACCTTCCACAAAAAAAACAAAAACAAAAAAAACAAACAAACAAAAAACAAAACAAACAAACAAACAAAAAAAAGAATCCACCTTCCAATGCAGGGGACATGAGTTTGATTCCGGTTGGTGAATTGAGATCCCACGTGCAACAGAGCAACTAAGCCTGCAAGCCGCAACTACTGAAGACTGCATGCCTTGATCTGTGCTCAGTCCACAGCAAGAGAAGCCACGGCAGTGAGAAGCCCATGCAACGAAATGAAAGGTAACCTCCACTCACGGCAACTAGAGAAAAGCCTGGGTGCAGATATGAAGACCCGGGGCAAACAAAAAGAAAAAAAAATTTTTTTTTAATCACATTGCTCTGAATATGTTGTTAAACCAAACGTCTGCTGTCTTCCTAGTTGACTGCAGAATGAATTGGTACAGTTGGCCAACGCAAGATACAGAAGTCCCTAAGACAGCATTGGCAAGGGAGGCCGGCAGCCCAGCCTCAAAGGCAGCGGCAAGTCATCCCAGGCTTTAACTCAGACTCAGTCCTGGGTAGCAAGGCAGGTGGGCCCCTTCCATCCGCACATTAGGCTGAGATTTAGTGCCATCACAAAGCGCTTCAACATGCTGCTGAAATTCACACAGTCTATATTTCTCATTGTATAGAAGTGAACTAGTGCCAGAGACTACACTGAAAGCTTCTGGCTAATCTGAAATTGTCTTTGTCGTGGTATTTACACTAACATATTTTTCTTTTATTTTTGGATGAAGTCTTTAGTAAAACAGAAGAACTTCCTCTGCCTTCTTCCTCCTTTCCCTCCAGGCCGCCCCCTTCCCTCTTAATCTCATGAGTGGGGGAGGGGAAACCACAGGACAGGCTATCTGGCTTTATGCCACTGCAATTGAACAGTCAGCAGATGAGTCCAGTGGTGGTATTTAAGAACAAACAAAAGGAAAATATAAATCCTTTAGGCAGCAGATATGTGTAATTTACTCTAGTTTTCTGTTTCAACTTTTTAAAGAATGCAAGATCTTAGACAATAGCGAGTCAGAAATAGGCCAGTTACAGCACTAAATCTCCCTCAATTAGGGTCATAACAAAAACACTATTTATAAACATATGGTGCAACTTGATAGGATTAAAAGAATGGTGGATCCAATTTGTCATCTCCATCCACAATGTCCCAGGAGTGGTAAAAACCCTGTTCCTTGTAGAGCAAGCCATCCGAAGCATTTTCAGAAAAATGTTTAGAGTCCCTGGTTCCACAGAGGGTCTAAATTTGTGGCTATTAACTTGGGCTTCAGGCTCCCTCTCCTCGTTATCTGTCAGCCCCAATATTTATGTAAGCAAAAATGTCAGGTAGCGGGGCACCAACATTGGTGATAACTGTAGGTTAGCTAAGGAAAATGAAATATCTGACACAGCATCATCAATCACAGTGCCTCTGATTTGTAAGCATTTGCGTTCCATTCTGAACAGATCGGCAAGATGAACCCCCCCACCCCACCCCCCTGCAAATGAAAACCCCTCCAAGACTGGATCCTTTGAGTCTCCATACATAACCTTAGGCTTTTGTCAACCGCTAAATGCTCAGGTGTGGCCCAGTCTAGGTCTCTGCCCTCACCTGGCACACTCCTTTTCGTAGAGCCTTCTAGATGAATGATGCAGATCAAACATAGGCACCATGCTTTCCTGCGTTCCTCTTTGATGAACCATTCCTTATTTGGCCTGTGCATCTTCTCTCTCCCTGCTCCATGTTTTGTCTCTTTCTATTATTTTTTAGAGTTATTTGTACGTTGGATCTGCTCCTAATCAACTGTAAGCCCTTGAGTGGAGGGGACTTCCTCACTTTTGTTCCCTTCTTGCCCCCTGATCAGCCCCTAGCACACTGCTTTGCACATCGCAGACACGCCCACAGTTAATTTTTGACTGCATAGATGAGCAGATAAATGATGAGTAGATTAAAAATCAGAAGCCAAACATTAAATAATTGAAATGATGATCTGGAAAAACAAACAGGGAAAAATAAATTTGAATCATAAGTAGTTAGTTCTTCATGAGAAAAATACTTGTCCTGTGAATCATTCTATATCTTTATCCTGCATTAAAATTTAAACTGGAATGTTCCCACTTAAAATGTCTGTGTACATTACATGTTCCAAGAGAAGTCAAATCCATAATCATGACTGTACTGTATTCATAAAAGGATGTTTTGCCATATCAGTATTAACGTCATTTTTTTGGTCTTTCTTGGAGAAATGTACATTTTAAGGCTAAGACTTCGCCACAAAAGAAATTCTATCCTAAACTTCTGATGCCAAGCCACTAAAAATCCAGTTGTCTATACTGTGAAGCCATCCAAACACCTCAATGAATTTTTTTTCCCTTGTACTACATGGCTGCTCATCTGAACAAAGAGGAAGACTTACACATTATAAACACTTGATGGGAAGATCGATCTGAAAAGGAAAATATGGAATAAAGTGTAAAATAGTGTAAAATAGAGTCCTTGATAAATGACTGGATTAAGAGAACGAGTGAACAGGACTTCCCTGGCGGTCCAGTGGTTATGACTCTGGGCTTTCACTGCAGGGGGTGTGGGTTTGTTCCCTGGCCGAGGAACTAAGATCCCACATACCACGCAGCACGGCCAAAAAGTGAAATAATAATAATGATTCAAGTTAAAAAAAAATTTTTTTTAACAAAAGGAAAAGTGATCTGCCTTTATACTAGATGTCTTTTCGGGGAGTATGGGAGACTGCATGCTTTCCCAGATAGTATGGTAAAGCATGAAGTTAACTTTTGATGCTTCTTTATTAAAAACAAAGGCTTTGGAGTATCATGACTCTAGGTACCAAGAGGGAAGAGAGATAAATTAACTTGAGTACAAGACAAAGAGATCCAACTTAAACAAGCAGAGAAAGCATTCTCATCACCTTCCAGAGCTTCTCTCTCTGATTCTAAACTCTGCAAGCCCAAACCACTTCATGTTTTGGGAAGAGAGAGAAGATGAGAAAGACAAAATGATGAGGGGGAGGACAGGAAAATGGGAAGAAAGTGGAGGTGAGGAAGTAGTGGGACTACTAAAGAGCATTTAGAGTCACACAGAAATGGGGAATGGAATAAAAGCTGCAGTGAGCAGCAGAGGCAAACAAGATAAACTGAAGATTTCTGAATCGTGCACGATGGACTATGCCTAATATTCTGCAACCATAATCTAGTGGGTGCCATGTACAGGCATGATACTAAGCATTTTACCTATACTAAATCAGGGGTCCCCAGCCCGCAGGCCACGGGCCAGCACTGGTCTGTAAGCCTGTTAGGAATCGGGCTGCAGAGCAGGAGGTGAGTGGTGGGCGAGTGAGCCAAGTTTCACCTGTACTTACAGCCACTCCCCGTCGCTTGCATTATTGCCTGAGATCTGCCTCCTGTCAGATCTGCGGTGGCAGAATAGATACTACACCCCTGAGTCATCCTGAAACCATCCCCACCCCACACCTTGTCTGTGGAAAAAACTGTCTTCCATGAAATCAGTCCCTGGTGGCAAAAGTGTTAGCGACCACTGTATTAAATCATTTAAGCTCATGACAGACCTACAGGGTGAAAAGCACAGAAAGCCTGACCTGCACCATCGCAGACAAAACAGGAAGTATACTGGGTTCTACAAATGAACAGTCATTCAGGCAAAGCATTATCCAAGGCTCAAAAAATGTGTTCCTCGACTCCATTTCTTCCCTCTGTTGCCATTATGTTGAGACCTCAGGTCCTAGCAGGCTGCCCCTTTCTAATCCTCAAAAAGCTGCCTATAGCTGTGAGTTGAGGTACTTACTTCTTGCTCAATTCAGGGTGGGGGAAATACAGTTGGAACAAAAGTCCCAGACAAAAGTTCCAGAATTTGTTGTCCTGATTTGCCAGGTTTTGTCTTGTGATTATCCCATGAACCAAACTCAGTTCTGAGGAATTTGCTGACTGTTTTAAGCCAAGTATAGATTAACCCTGAAACTTTGGCGGGGGGGGGGGGTTTGCAATTCCACCCAAACTAGATTGATGAAAAATTCAAGGAACCATTAGAAAAGGGGCAAGAATGAAATCTTTATAAAGGAAGACTGCAGAGATGGTAAAAATGGACATACAAATAAATAAGCAGCTATCACAAAAAGCAAAGACTCAGAATGTAAAATATTTTTATGATTCAATTTTTGTTAAAAGCTTCCCTGGTGGCTCAGAGGGTACAGAATCTGCCTGCAATGCAGGAGACCCGGGTTCACTCCCTGGGTTGGGAAGATCCCCTGGAGGAGGGCATGGCGGCCCACTCCAGTATTCTTGCCTGGAGAATCCCATGGACAGAGGAGCCTGGTGGGCTGCAGTCCACTCAGTCAGTCACTGAGTGACTAACACTTTACACGTATTTTAACGTATGTATATATGCATGTGCCTATATCTATCTATACTGAATTGCAGCAAGAGAAGCCATCCCAGGCTGACTTAGGCAGAAAGGAAAAATATTTTTAAAAGGTTTTGACCGATTCGGAATCTTCAGGAAGTTGGCTATCTTCTGTCAGGCTGCTAAAAAGAGGACCCTGAAAGATTTGTACACTAGTGACTTATTAAATGATGCCGGGAGATGCCTGTTAGGCAGTGGGGGAAGCAGGACAGGGAAGAGGAAAAAGCCCAGCAAAGGTGCAGTCTCCAGTGATGGTCCCCAGGGTAGCTGCAGCCTGATCCCACAGAGAAACACTGAGGCAGAAGCTACACCTCAGTCCGGCCCCAACCCAAGGTCTAGGGGCTGGCCTTCCCAACTCTGCACCGCCAAGTCACTGGATCAGGGCTGTTACCCAGGAGGGCAACTTCGGAGGACTTCCAGCTTTCGGTGCCTCCTGGCAAAAGCTAATCCAGGAGTCGTGGGGGATGCAGGTGTTGCTTTCAGAATGAAAGCACCTTAAGACGCTGGGAAAACGAAGCACAGGAAACAGTAAAAGGGGATCCGGTGGGATCTGGGCAAGGCACAAACACGATGCACATGTGTGGCAGCACCAGCTTTGAACTAGGGGGTCCAGTTAAACACAGTGATCACACTGGGCAGCTGCCCTGGGAAATCCTGGGTGGGGCTGGTGTCCTGCCATGAACCCGGTGCCGCTTCCCACTGCTGACCGCGGCCACCACCACTGTCCGCATCAGCGGGGATTCCTTGCGGTTCTTGCTCTTTGAGTCCCTAATCTCTAAAGTCTAGAAACTGGGCTTTCCTGGTGACTCAGACAGCAAAGAATCCTCCTGCAATGCGGGAGACCTGGGTTTGCTCCCTCGGTTGGGAAGATCCCCTGGAATCCACGGACAGAGAAGCCTGGCAGGGTGCAGTCCAGGGGTTCAAGGACACGACTGAGCGATTAAGTTCAGCACAGCCCACCGGGGGCTAGGTGATGAAGGTTAGAGTGTGTTTATATCTCTGCTGTAAGAGATGCCAGGAAAAAAGAATATCTGGCATTTTTAGCTTCTATATTGAGAGGCAAGCTGTGTGTCATTAAGTATTAAGTGGGAATTCCCAAAGCACTGGGAGAGGATGCTCACCTTGTGTGGCCAAGAAGGGTGAGAGGTGTTCTCAACACATACTCACAAATACATAAAACGTTTAAGAATTATCCAGACACTATTAACAGACATTAACTCTGGAGAGTGGAATTTTATATCTTTCTGTAGTATTTGAAAATTTTATAAGGGTTTTTTTTTTTTTAATGTTAAAGAACTGGTTTACTTCTTAAAAGATCTGTGCCTTTATTAAAAACAGCTTTTAGGAGGTCAGGATGTCTTAATTACATTATGTACTTTCTCCTTTCAGATTTGGTGATGATCAAGCATTTTTTTCATTGAATCTTGTGCAAGGGCCACACAATGTAAAAAGACACAGCCTCCGCTCTCAATGAGGTTGTGACAAGGATTGGGAATAAGACGCTTTTGAATTTGTGGGTTTTATTTTATTTTGCTTTCTCAAATACCGGCCAGACTTTAGCTTCAGGGAGTAAGTGCCCCAACTAGGCAGCTTTAACTAGCTCTCCTTTTCTTTCCTATAAAATGGAATTGAAGATTGTAAGTTGTAGATCTTCCTGATGATTTCCAAGCTAAATGATGTTGGTATATTTGGAAGGAAGTTGCTATGAAAGTATTGTATGCTCTTGAATTTCATTTTTTAAAGATTTCATTAGAATTAGGTAACATCACCTCGTGTTTTGTGTCGGACTGCAAAAGACTTATTGCTATCCAGATGTATTCCTTTAGCTGATGGTAATATAAGCATTCTCAAAGCTCATATTTCTAAGCCTGGGATTTAACACAAAACCATAGGTAATAAAGATGTATAAAATCTAGCGTCTGGATCATCCCATCTTCCTGACATCTCATTTTGATTTATGAAACATTTAATGATATGGTCAAGCCAAGCGGTAGCTTGAAGGTAGTTACTTTATTCTACCACTCACCCGCAACTCCCCAAAGGTCCATCTAGTCAAAGCTATGGTTTTTCCAGTAGTCATGTATGGACGTGAGAGTTGGACCATAAAGAAGACTGTACACTGAAGAATTGATGCTTTTGAACTTTGGTGTTGGAGATGACTCCTGAGAGTCCACTGGACTTCAAGGAGGTCAACCAGTCAATCCTAAGGGAAATCAATCATGAATATTCATTAGAAGGACTGATGTTGAAGCTGAAGCTCCAATATTTTGGCCACCTGATGCAAAGAGCAGACTCATTAGAAAAGACACTGATGCTGGGACAGATAGAAGGCAGAAGAAGGGGATGACAGAGGACGGGATGGTTGGGTGGCATCAACTCACTCAATGGACATGGGTTTGAGCAAGCTCTGGGAGACGGTGAAGGACAGGGGAGCCTGGTGTGCTGCCATCCATGGGGTCACAGAGTTGGACACGACTGAGTGACTGAACAACACCCTCAGCTCCCCAAAGCCACCTTAGGGAAGCAGCTTGCAATGTGAATTCAGCAGCAGGAGCCAGCCACTTTTATCAACCAGCATATCTTCCCCAAGTCTCTCCTCTCTAGAAACTCTGAAACTCCAGTGCTTTTAAAAGTCATCCTGGTTGACAATGGTCTAGTTGGTTAACATAAAATCATACACTACTCTTATAGGTAGCTAACAATCTTTTGACTTGGAATTAACTCGTTATAAAAAGGATGACATTTGAAATCCACCCTTACATTTTGAAATATTATATGTCAACTCAGTTGACCAAAGTAAGGGTTTCCAATCTGTTGTCTGTGGAACCCTAGGGTTCCATGAAGGTGCCTTGGGGCAGAGAAAGAGAGTGAGGCTGAGGGGTGAAAGCTTCAGAGAGCTGCTTTCCTGCCCAAGATCAACCCATTCTCTCTCCTAACTTTCTACATATTGGGCTTCCATGTAAAGGCTTATTTGGAAAAAAAAGTTTCTGTTAATTTTTTTCAAAGTGACTTGAAATTTAAAATGTGCATTCTTTTCAACTCAGAAATGTAACTTTAAAAAATTACACTGCAGAAAAAAAAATCAAACTCATGATCAAGATTTATAGATGAAGAACTCTGTTATCATTACTTTGCAATAGCAGTACATTGGGAACAATCTAACACTTGCCAATAGGGGAATAGATAATCAAGCTATGGTATAGTCATGCTATAGAAAAATACTATACAGCTGATCAAAATGCATGGAAAGACCTTCAGGACACATTTAAGTTTTTTAAAAGAAAATTTCAGTAAAATGTGTGTGAAAGTGAAGTCACTCAGTCATGTCCAACTCTTTGCAACCCCATGGACTGTAGCCTACCAGGCTCCTCCGTCCATAGGATTTTCCAGGCAAGAACACTGGAGTGGGTTGCTATTTCCTTCTCCAGGAGATCTTCCCGACCCAGGGATCGAACCCAGGTCTCCCGCATTGTAGGCGGACGCTTTACCGTGTGCTTAGTACGGTCCAATTTATGCAAAAATAAGGCTATATACTTGCCTATTGTTGTTTGTGTTTAATCGTTAAATCAAGTCTGACTCTTTGTGACCCCATGGACTGTAGCCCACCAGGCTGCTCTGTCCATGGGATTATCCAGGTAAGAACACTGGAATGGCCTGCCATTTCCTTTTCCAGGGGATCTTCCAACCCAGGGATCAAACCTGTGTCTCCTGAATTGGTAGGCAGATTTGTTAGCACTGAGTAACTAGGGAAGCAGATAGTTACCTATATATTTAATAAATGCTTAGACCAAGGGACCAGAAAGTTACAGTATATCAACTGTTTCTAGGGATTACCTCTAGGAGGAGAATATGTAAGGTAAGTAGGCTGGTAAAGAAGGACTGTCACACTTTCGCATTTTCTTCCAAATCTTCCTGAGTTGTTTGAATGTTCTACACTCAGATTTTATCCAATTACAGCTTATGTACGTTAATATAGGAAATATTTTTTACAGAGCTTGAAACCAACTGGGTGAGATCATCATGGTGCTAATGAAACCATATGAATATCTGCCTTTTGCCTACATTGGCAAGTTAGTGCCACAGACGGAGTATCTCTGTTTGTCTGGCAAAGATTGAAGCTACTAATCCCAGACCAGCCTTCTCAACTACAGACACCACTGATACAGTCAGATCAGGTGAGAGAGTGTCACTGGTTTGTGGCTTTCAGCTCAGCATGTGTCTCATTGGTAGCTTTGTGGCTCTGCTCTTGTTCTTTGTTTTAAACCATATCATACAATTCATCCATTAACAGCACCCAATTCACTGCTATTTAGTACCTTCACAGAGTTGCAAACCCATCACCACAATTGATTTAAGTATTTTTATCATTCCCAAAAGACAGCCCTTACCCATTAGCAGTCATTCCTCATGCTCCTCCCCTTCCTCTACAATCCACAGATCTATCTTCTGTCTCAATAGATTTACCTATTCCGGAAGTTTAATATAAATGAACTTACACAACATGTGACCTTTTGGCTCTAGCTTCTTTCAGTGAACATGCTTTTTTCAAGGACACCATTGCATGTGTCAGGATGTCATTCATTTTTATTGCTAAGTAATATTCCTTTAGATGGATATACCACATTTTATTTATCCATTCATCAGCTGATGGACATTTGTGCTATTTCTGCTTTTTGGTTTGTGAATAATGTCGCTCTCCACATTTGCACATAAATTTTTGTACGTACCTACGTTTTCATTTCTCTCATTTCATTCTCCGTAATATATCTAGGAGTGGAATTACTAGGTCATATGATAATTCTACTTTTTAACATTTTGAGGAATTGCCAGACTTTTCCAACGAGGTTCTACCTATTTACATCCCCACCAGCAATGTATTAGTGCCTATATCCTTGACAAAACACGTTTTGTCTGTTTTGATCATGGTCTTAGGAAAGAAGCAGCAGTTCCCATTATGTTCTTGTGTATTTGAGAATGACTACATGTATTAATTAGGCTTCTACCACAATAGCATCACATAATAAAAACAACCTCAAACTTCCGTGGCTTTAACTACAAGCATCTATTTCTCCCTTTAACGTGTGTGCGTTGACTGTGGCTCTGTTGGGCTTGGCTGGCATTGGTTCTGATCCATTTCATGAGTCCTTATTCTAGGACCAGGGAGTTCTCTTCTCATAATGGAGCTCAGAATCTCAAGCAGCAAACAGAAATATCCTGTGAACTAAAATAGCATAAGTCACTTCTCTCAAACCATTATCAAAAAAATTCATATCTCCAAACCCAACTTTAGTGGAGCTGGTGAGTAAACTTGGCTTGCAATGGCAAAGGGTACAAGTGTATAAGTTTACTAAGTATAGAAGTAAAAAGCTGGGAACAATAATCCAGTCTACCCTACCACTCAATTCTCTATTTTCAGTTCTACCCTCTTTCTTGTTTTCTAACATGGCTTAGCTGTTATGTATAACACGTTGCTGTCATTAAATTTTACTATGTCTCAAATCACAGAAACCCTTTTTGTTAACCAAATAACTCCTCCTCCAAACCTCTCCATCTAGACAACACCACCCAAATAGGAATTATCAGAAGCTCAAATAATTCCAAATTAGAGCACCCATCTCCCATCATGCTTTCTTCTCTTTTGTATCAAATGCTGCTAGCTTCCACCCAATATTTATTCTTCTTAGAAAAAAAAAAAAAAACAAACTGATTTGATTCAGAGTAGCAATGTGTTTTTTCCCCAGCCCCTCTCATTTTGTGGCTGAGGTTCACCCTGGGATAAAAGTCTACTGTAAATTTCTGGAAAACTTTGGTCTCTTTGTCATTTTCTTCTCATTACTGTTACCTAGGACATGGATGTGAGACTAGATCTGAAATGGCTATATTTTAACCCTGAGATGACCATCGATGAAAGCTACTTGCTAAGACTCGGGGTGCAGAATGGAAGAAGGAACATGGAACACTGATACATCATCACGATGTTCAGCCCCACTGGCCTGCCCGCTTCTGGAATATTATGTCACCCTCTGATAATCAGGCATCAGTGTCTTCACACGGATTACCAAATAATTTAGAAATTTTTTAATGTGGTAATTGAAAGTGAAAGTGAAGTCTCTCAGTCGTGTCCGACTCTTTGTGACCCCATGGACTGTAGCCTACCAGGCTCCTCTGTCCACAGGACTTTCCAGGCAAGAATACTGGAGTGGGTTGCCATTTCCTTCTCCAGGGGGATCTTCCCAACCCAGGGATCAAACCCGGGTCTCCCGCATTGTAGGCAGATGCTTTTACCGTCTGAGCCAATGTGGTAATTAAGATTTCCTAAATGCTCTATAAACTAATCTTTCATCTCACAGTTATTCTTTGCTCTCTCAGCCACCTAGTCCCCCAGTTTCCATTCTTGGTCCTTCTCAGCCCTGTTTGTGTCCCACCTACCTGGAGGCTGATGTCAGTGGCCTGTCATCTAGGGTCCCTTGCTTGTTGACGTTTTGTTGAGTTTGGCCACGGAGGCATTGGCATAAGCAGAGCAGAAGGAAAAAGAAGTCAGGGTATTTCTTCCCGTCCCGTCTCTGCTTTGGTGCCTCTTCTCTGACAGTGGTCACAAGCCTCCCAACCTCGGCTCCCATGGGATAGCCCTCTCCCAGGGCTCCAACTCTCCGCAGCGTCCTTAATGCTACTTCCTCAGGTGATAATGGCTCCCGAACACTGCTGGTGTCTGGAGGCCTCAATATGCCTTGTTTGCTTCTATAATTCTGCCCAGTCTCTACATGTGGCCCCTGCAGTCCAGTGTCTTCAGAAAAAACCATCTGCAATGAATTGTTTCCAGCTGGTCCCTGACTAATGCAGTAAAACCTCTCCTGGTATACATGCTTCAGGTCTGCATTTCAGTTACATTTCTCGTAACCTTCCCTTTGCTTGAAATTCCTTTCCTCCCACTTCTGTGTCTAGCTGTCCTTCCAGGCCCTCTCAAACAACACTGCTTCTAAGTAGCCTCCCTTAATTCCCACACCATGGAAATCCCTTCTTCCCTGCAACTCACTCAGCACATACTTGAGAGTTATTATCTTATTCTGCTTTAAATTACAGTGACTTACATACATATAACTCTGGCCAGTTTGTAAATTCTTTGCAGTCTGAATGTACACCTACGTCTGATTTGTTTTTGTCTTTCTCTCTCCTTAATATTCCTCCTTGAACTCTACCTCCCTCTCCAAAGCACCTGAAGCAAAGCTTGGTGCCAAATGGGTGTTCCATCACTCATTTTTGTTACCATTTATTACTACTGATTACTATTATAACAGACATCAGTTACTAATTTATTATAATGGTACACTTTATAAAAACTTATGAAGGTGATGGCATAGACTAAAACTTTCCTTTGGTGATAACATAGTTGTTACATTTAAAATATGCAAATTCATCTATGATAAATGCATATGAAAATATGCAATTCATCTACAATACATATATAATAGGGGACTTCGTTTTTATTTAGAAGTTTTCTGGTAAGTCTGGTAAGTCTTGTTTTCTCCCAATACTCTTTCTTGGGTATCAAAGACACAAATCCTGCATGGGCAAATAGTCATTTGTAACAGGTTTTTTAACATTATGAGCTGGAATAGAAGTGACAGTTATCCTCTAAGCCAGTATTTTAAAGCTGTGTCCTGGGGAGTGTTATCCAGTCTTGCCAGGAATAGGGATATACTGAAAAACCCTCAGTAGGCTTCTCTTGAAGAAGGGTTCTGATTTTCAGAAGGCGTGAAAACAATTTCTCTAATCTCTCCTCCTACTCCAAACACCCTTACAGTGTCTCTGCTTAGTTGCTAAGTCTCTTGCCTAAATATCTCCATATCTGGAAATTCACTGACTATGCAATAAGATTATACAATGTGTTTTCAAGCAACTCTTAAGTTTAGAAAGTTCTATATTATATTTGGCTGAAATCTGATGACCCATCTTTCTTCCGCTTGAAGCAGTAAGGAATATATCTAAAGTTACTTCCTCAAAATGACAGTACTTTATGGTGGTGATCATATTGCCACAAGTCTTTCTTTAGGTTAAAAACCTCATTTCCTTCAAATGGTCTTTGTATGACTTCGCAAGTTATTTGTCAAAATCTCGCTTAAAACACAATGCCTAGAACTAAATACAATTTTCCTGATGTATACTGACAAGGGCAAAACATAGTGATATTATTACTTTCTCTATTCTGAGTATTTAAAAGCAAGTTTTAGGAATTATCAATTTCTGATCTGGTATGTAAGGAGCTTATAAGTTACTATTCCATTCTAATCAGTAAAAAGCTGAACAAACTAAAGAAAAAAAATTCTTCTTAGATGCATAAGATCACATGGCAAATCACCACCTCAAAAATTGGAGAGATGGGTGAATATAGAAAATAATAACTTCCCAGAGCTGAAACTTCTGGAGAACTAGTACTGGGGTAAGAAAACCTAAAATGTAGTTGATGGATTGCTAAAGCAATAAAACAACAACAACAAAAATAAAT
Source organism: Cervus elaphus (assembly GCF_910594005.1). Lineage (NCBI taxonomy): Eukaryota > Metazoa > Chordata > Mammalia > Artiodactyla > Cervidae > Cervus > Cervus elaphus. The sequence continues at coordinate 46,324,823 of NC_057817.1, read as the reverse complement.
TAAAAGCATACAGATTAGGAAGGGAAAAAAATAGTTTTTTTTCCACAGATGATGTGATTATAAAGAAAATCCAAAACAATCAACAAAAAAAATTCCAGGAACTAGTAAGTGACTATAGCAAGGTGGTAGAAACAAGGTTGTTATACAAAAGTCAATCTCTTTCTTACATACCAGCAGTGAACAAGTGGAATTTGAAATGAAAGCCATTTTACCATTTATATTAGCAAGCCTCCCGCAAAGTGATATATTTTTGTATAAATCTAACAAAATATGTATAAGATCTACATGAAAAAAGCTACAAAACTCTTACAAAAGATATGAAAGAACTAAATAAATGAAACATTCCATGTTCATGAATAGGAAGATTCAATACAGTGAAGATGTTAGGTTTTTAACTTGATCTATGGATTCAACACAATCCCTATCAAAATCTCAGCAAGTTATTTTGTGGATTTCAACAAGTTGATTCTGAAGTTTATATGGACAGTGAAAGGATGTAGCGGAGCCAGCTTAGTATTGACCAAGGAGTCAAAGAGTGCTCATGCTATTCCACTTCAAGATACACTATGAAGTTACAGTAATCAAGACAGTGTGGTATTCACAAAAGAACAGACAAATAGATCAATGGAACCAGAGAGCACAGAAATAGATCCACACAAATACAGTCAACTGATCTTTGAGAGAAGAGCAAAGAAAATACTATGGATCCAAAAAAACAAAACAAAAAACAGATTTATAGACAGAGAGAACAAACAGGTGGTTGCCAGAAGAGAGGAGGTAGAGGATACAAAATTGCTGAAGAGGATTAAGAAGTACAAACCCTCACTTAAAAAAAGCACCATGGGGATGTAACGTGGCATAAGGAATATGGTCAGTAATATTATAGTAACTTTGTGTGGGGACAGATGGTTACTAAAATTATTAGTGATCATTGCATAATGTATGCAAGTGTCAAATTATTGTGCAGAATACCTGAAACTAATATAATATTGTACATCAAATATATTTCAATTAAAAAAAATAAGTACAATGCACAAAGACAGTCATTTTCAATAAATGAAGTTGGAACAAGGGGACATCCAAATGGAGGAACTTCTCATTTGAGTCAGTCCCCTTTAAAGAGCTTTCCCAGAAGCATTTCCAAAGATTTCTGCCTATAGTTAATTGAGCACCTCAATCTAGAAGGGAGCCTGGGAAATGTAGTTTCATGGTTGGGCATATTGCCATATTCAACACTGTTGGTGTTCTTTTACAAATTAGAAGGGCAGAATGAATATTAGGGGAAAAACCAGCAAAATCTCTTTCTTAGTTTAATACGTAATCCAAGGAACTCTACTTTAAATCACTTTTTCTACCCTATACAGGTATGGTTGATTTTTTCCTCATTTTGAAATTAATTCCCCCGTATGAATACTTCATATTCATTGTCTTAAATCATAGTATGGCTTGTTGCATTGTTTTTCGATCTTAATTTGGGCATTAACAGGATTAACTATTCCTTCTACCTGTAACATATCTGAAAATGTGTGTATTATGCCCGAATGCTCATAGAAGAGACCACCTTTGAAGCTGATGTCAGCACAAAAAAATGCACAACATCCAAGCCACGTTTCTCCATCTTTTCACAATGATGTCATAAAAATTTTTTATCAAACGCTCACTTAATTCCAAGTGTTCTAATTCCACTGTATTTCCATGGTATACTATAGTATATATACTCTTGTGCTACAAGACGATGTAGGACATCCTATTGACATGAAAAAAATATTCATGATATATTATTTACATAAAAATAGGTTATGAAACAATGTGCAGCATGAACCTATAGTAGTTCACTTAAGGTCTAGAAGGCTTCAAACGTTACAGGGTTATCTGTGAGTGACGGGACAACTGGTAAATTTTTTTCTTTGCTTTTCTGTCACAGGCATTTTCTACAATGCATTTTCTAGTGTCATAAATATAGCTGATCCAAAAAAGGAACAAATTCTTCTAGAAGCATTGTAGAGAAAGGATTTTCAAAATGGAAGGTAGAACTGGACAGACTTGGTGATCACTTGATGTGGGAAGGGGAGGGTTTAGAGTGATTCCCAACTAAAGAGTGATTTCTAGCTAAGAAAATCACTCATTTGAGTGTGTTAATTGGTTAATTTAAAAAATCAGCTTTAGAGGAAAATATGATGGGCTACTTTCTATGGTTATGTAACCAACCACCTCAAAATTTAGTGGCTGAAGAATAAAAACATTTTTCTTTTACTCATAAAAGTGCATCTGGGGCAGCTCTCAGCAGGGGTCTCTCCTCTCTGATCTGCTCTCATTAGTTTGGGGAGGTTTAGGGCCCGGGCTTGAGGGGATTGGGAATTATATGAATGTATGACCTCTCCCCAAGTCTCACCAGTATAGTGGCTTCAGGAATTCCAAGGTACTGAGACTGAGGTGGGGGCAGGGGAGGCGGAAAGAGGGCAAGAAGAAAGGATGGAAAATAGCACAGATCATGCGATTCCATGCTAGCCCATTGCTTCACTACAAGCCCAAAGACGTACAGAAGTTGGTTGGGTGGCTTGGTAGGTGTGGCGCAACTACTTGGGTTGTGGTCTCCGGACAACTGTATGAGTAATTGCGTGTTTTTGAAGCAATCCATGGGATGGAGGAAGGACCGGGAAGTTTACGGACCTGATCCCTCCTATGTGGGTTTTCTGTTGCTGCACAATAATTCACCACGAACTTGATGACTTTACAGATCATTAAGATACCCACTTATCAGCTCATAGTTTTGTAGGTCAGAAAGCAGGTAGAGTTGGGTTATCTGCTGGGGGACGGGTATCACAAGGATGGAATCAAGGCGACCCCTGAGTTTTCACTGAAGGCTCTAGAGAAGATTCACTTCCAAGCTCATTCTTGCTCACAGAATTCAGCTCCTACTGGTTTTACAAAGGAGGTCCCCGTTTCTTGGCTGGCTGTTAGCTTGAGGCTGCCTTCAGACCTTAGATGTCCCCTGCTTGCCTTGTGATGTGTCCTCTCCATAGCTGGACAGGTAGTGGACAGTCAAATCATTCTTGAGCTCTAAATCTCTAACTTCCTTTCCTAAAATTAGCTAGAGAACATGCTCTGCTTTAAAAGTACACATACGATAAGGTCATGCTCATTAGGATAATTCATCTTTTTTTTTTAATTGCAGGACAATTGCTCTACAATATTGTTAGTTGCTGTCATCTATCAACATGAATCAGCCACAGGATTACATATACCCTCTCCCTCTTTGATCTCCATCCCATCTTTCACCGTATCCCACCCTTCCATCTATGCTGTCACTGAACACCAGGTTTGAACTCCCCGCATCACACAGCAAATTCCCACTTGTCAACTGTACCATCTAACAAAATCTAATCTTGGGAGTAAAAGCCATCAAATTATACATCAACTATACACAGCACATATACCAGGGTCCAACTCTTTGTGACCCTATGGACTGTAACCCACCAGGCTCCTCTATCCATGTGATCTTCCCAACAAGAATCCTGGAATGGGTTGCCATTTCCTCCTCTGGTGGATTTTCCCGACCCAGGGATTCAAGCTCTATCTCCTGCACCCCCAGCATTGCAAACAGATTCTTTATGGCTGAGCCACTGGGAAAGCCCACCCCAGGGTGGTAACCATTCCTATATCTGATTTAAGAGCTGCTAGATAGTATACCAAGACCAAGACTGGGGCTGACACTGTAATGTTAACAGATGAGCTGTGGAAATGAAACTATGCCACCTCTGTTCCACTTCTATGACTTTTGATAAAAAGAATGCTCTGAGAATCCTCACACTTTTAGGTATTCAATAAATGTTTGTTGAAGGACCTATATAGTGGACAGAAGAGAATAAGTATTTATGAGAGTAAATGAGAGACTTACCAGCAGGTAAATAGATTTTAAATGAGCACCTAGCTGTTTTCAAAGCATCTCTCCAGTTCTGAATGAATTACATCCCTGGGTCCTGAGAGAATAAGAGGTGAGATTACTGCCAAACCAATTCAACATATATTTGTTAAGTGAACAAGGGAACAAATTAATTTTGTTTGGTGATCCTCTGTCTACAGGACTTGAAAGCCTATCCAAACCACCACCTCACCTACCCCATCAACATGCCAACTTAGTAGTGTATATTCTTTCTTGGTGATACTGTAGGAAAACTCTTAGAGATTATCATTCTTACATTTCATTAAATACTAAACATCTTTTAAAAGGCACGATCACTAAAACTGTGAGTTTGAGCAGTGCAAATAAGTTCATGTTAAAACACTGGAAGTCTTTTTCAGAAATATGTGTTTGCCCTGTGCTATACTGATCTTCTATATACTGAACATATGTATATATATATATGTATATACATGTATGCATGTGTATGAATATATGCTATACATCATATTCAGTAAATATTAATTACAATTTTTTCTGTGACCCTATATAGATATACTTCCAAAGTATCTTGTTTTAATAAATCTCTGGTTAATTATGTATAAAATACATACAGGATTAATTCAATCAGTTATAATCTGAGAAAAATCCTTTAATCGTTCTTTAACTTACGAATATGTTAAAGGATAAATATTTGATAAAGTACAATGTGAGAACTTCAATACCTTCATCACAGATGCATTTTCTTTTAATCAGAATAATTTTGATCATTCTGAATAATTTTGAAGATATTTTAATATATGTAATACTTTTCTCATCCTGTGGTACATTTGTAAAATAGTAAATGAGTATGTTTATTATGAACAAAAGTCTATTATGAACTAAATACTACCTATACACAAGTTGTGCAAAAAACAGGTGTTAGAAACAGTACCTCTCCCCATGATATTTACTTCCAATTTACAGACAAGACACAATTAGAGAACAAGATATGATGCATTTAAAAAGTCTATTAGAGTTGGGAGAACACTCAGAGATTTTATCCTAAAATCTCAGATTTATCCTAATGAGGACAGAAATGAGAAATGAGGACAGAAAACATATAGAAACTGGAAAAAAGGTCTTAAGTATAGCTTCCAGGAATGAAAATACATAAAACTGCTACACGCAATATTTGTTTCCTATCCTTCTGATTATAAATTCAAAAAGGGTCAAACAGTCTGATAGCAAAGTGACAATGGTCCAAAAATAAGTGGTTCTCACCCCCACTTTTTTTTTTCAGTGCTGTTCTTAGAGTCAAGAATTAATGCAAAAATAAAATTCTGGAATCCCTTCCTTGCCTGCTCTTTTTTTTTTTTTTTTTAATCCAAGGATATGATGTACCCAACTTTATAACTGGCTGGCTGAAATCTTCGGTGATTTCTCCTACATTCATCCTCAGAATTTTATCTCTAGTCCAAGCAAAAAAACCCCAGAAGCCCATTTTGTATGTGTACGTAAACTGCACACCACTGTGTGAATGTGATCACATTAAAATACGTGCAAACTTGGCAGTTAGGAAATGTCACTGCAATCGCTAGGACGTGAAGTTTCAATCTCTTTGATGAAGATACCATCTTTCAGCCAAGCCCTGGCAGAAAATCTTAGGTTCCTGTTAGACCCCTCCCTCCTCAGTCAGCTGCCGGGCTCCATCCGGAGAGATGGGGGCTCTCCTTCTCCATCACAGTTAAGCGTTCCCAGACTCAGGAGAAACCCTGGGTTTCTGCAGGGCACTCAATATGCAGCTAAGTGTCCCAGCTCTGCAAAAGGCAGCTGGAAATGGATTTAAAATGGCAACGCGGACCAATCAGCGCCGCCGCGCCAGAAGCAGACATTTACACGCGCCTCGTCCGCAGGCACAGAGGAACCCGGCGGTACCTAACTCCCTACTTAGGGCTGTAAAGTAGGCGTTTTTTAATTCCACGGTGGTCTGTATTTTGGGGAAAGAAAAAAAATCTTCCTCGAGTAAAAGTTTTTATTTTGGAATTGGCCCAAAATAATTTGGGGTGTGATGTGTGAAAATCTGAACCTAATTTTTTCAGAGTTTTTTGTTATTCAAGGATGAAAAGAGGTACATTTTAAAATGTACTCCACCTTTTTCAAAACGGACTGGGGTCATTATGGTGTTCACATAACTCAGAAACAGCCCAGGCTATAAAATTAGGACTTGGCAGAAAGGGAGTTCCTAGGGAGAAGGTTAAATCGAGGTAAACTGAAGGGAGAGTTGGACAGTTGGCGCAATTGTGGAGTTAGGAAGCATGAGGTCCCCTCGTTAGGGAACTCCTCTACCCCGAGAGCGCTGGAAGCCGGATGCATAGAGCCAGTCGAAGGGAGGTTTCGCTCGCCTTTAGCCCTTCCCGGAGAAAAACGCTCAGTGGAGGCTGGTGCGCTAGTGTGCCTATGTGCACATTGTTTGCAAGTGTGCATGTGTGCGAAAGTGCATGTGTTTCTGCGTGCATGTGTGCATATAAGTGCGCGCGTTTGTTTACATGTATTTATGTCTGCATGTGTCTGTGGGAGTGTGCACGTGTATCTAAGTGCACATGTGTGGATCTGCGAGCAAGTGTGTGTGTGTGTGTATGTGTGTGTACGCGCGCGCGCGTTCCGGATGGGTCGTGCAATCTGCGAGGAGGGCATTCCGACGCAGAGCAGGGCTGCGGGGGCCTGTTCCTACTCCCCTTCATTTGATCCCCACTCCCAGGAAACTAGAACTCCGCGCGCGTGCAGCCAGACGCTTCCTGCCGAGTGCTGGCTCCGCATCGTGGAGGTGCAGGTAAAGGCCAAGCCCCTAAACGCGGCTCCGGGGCAGCCACATTCCCGCGCCTTTCTAGGACAGCCGCCCAGGAACGACCTCGGGCGGCGGGCGGGGCTAGGCCAGCGGCGAGCCGGCCCGGGATTCCCGGCCTGTCCCTTTAACCCCGCCGTGAGCGGGGCTCCGGGTGGCACCCGGGCGCCGCCGCCGCGGAGGCAGTTGTATTTCGAACACTGCCTCTGGCCCGCGGCCAGGCGCCTTGGCTCGGCGGTCTGCCTGGCCTCCCTCCTCCTCATACTTTTCCTCCAGCGCAGCCCCCTCCCCTTCATCCGCCCACGGTTAGAGGTGGGCACTCCCCCCATCTCGCCGCCCCCTCCCCAAGCACACACACACTCAACCCGCTCGAATCCTGGGGTAGAAACTCAGAAAACTTCCAGCCTGGGCAGCGCGCGCTTGGTGCAGGACGCAGGAGCAATCAGCCCGTCCCCCTCCGACTCTCCGGTGCCGCTGCCGCCCGCTCCCGCCACCCGAGAAGGAACGGTGCCACCCACCGCTCCGTGCCCTGCCTGCGCCCAGTGCCCGACCGGATCCCCGCAGAATCGCCCCATCCTCCCTTCGCTTTCCGACTGCCCAAGGCACTATTTGTTTTCTCTCTCTTTCTCTTTCTTGCTCTGCGAGCGCGGAGCGGGGGGGAAGAGGAGGAGGAATTCTTTCCCCGCCTAACATTTCAAGGGACACAATTCACTCCAAGTCTCTTCCCTTTCCAAGCCGCTTCCGAAGTGCTCCCGGTGACCGCAACTTCTGATCCCAAACGGAGAGGGGAGCCTCCCGACTTCAACTCCTCTTTTCCTTCTCCTTCGCTTTCCTCCTCCTCTCACTACCTCCACCTCCGCCGCCACCTCCACCTCCGGCACCCACCCACCGCTGCCGCCGCCACCAGCAGCGCCTCCTTCCCTCCTCCTCCCCTCTTCTCTCTTTTTGGCAGCCGCTGGACGTCCGGTGTTGATGGTGGCAGCGGCGGCAGCCTAAGCAGCAGCAACCCTCGCCGCACGCCAGCTCTCGCCCACCCCGCCTCACTCTCCAGCCCTACCTCGCCATCTCCCGAAAGGTGCCGGGCTGATTCGGGGCGGCAGAGGCGAAGCGGCTGCAGCGGCGGTAGGAGCGGCAGCGGTAGCGGCGGCGGGAGGCAGGATGAGCGCACGCGGTGAAGGCGCCGGGCAGCCGTCCACTTCAGCCCAGGGACAACCTGCCGCCCCGGCGCCTCAGAAGAGAGGACGCGGCCGACCCAGGAAGCAGCAGCAAGTCAGTACGCGGGCGGGGTGCGGGCAGCAGCCCACCTCCGCTACCTCCGCGCGGGCCCCGCGACGCGCGGCCACCCTAGCGCGGGAGTCCCGGCGCCGCGGCCGCCGCACGCCGCCGCGGGGGCGGGCTGCGGCGTCCGCGGCGCGAGTGCGCGGCTGAGCCCCGCTCCCCTCCGGGCCGGGAGGTGGGAGCCGCGGCGGGCGGCCGGGTTGCGGGCAGGAGGTGGGGTCGGGCGAAGCGTCCTCGGACTTTCGCTATTGTGCCGGGCCCGAGTGGCGCGTTGTCTCCTGGTGACGGGAAACGGCCGGGTCCGACAAACCGGGACTCGCCAAGCACTTTCCTACTCGCTTTACAGTGGCCCAGGAGACAGGGGTCCTCTGGCGGGTCAGGGTTGGAGGGACTGAAGTCTTGGGGGCCGGAGGCTCTTTCTCCCGCCAACCCGGACTGCTCGCCGGCCGGGAACTGGCGCGCCGCAGCCGCCCCCTTGGCGCCCTCGCCAAGTTCTCGGTGGCCTGAGACTCGCGCCCTCCCGACAAAGAACTCGTGGGCCCGCCCGGTTCTGTTCGGGCTCTTTAAATGCGGCGCGGCGTCCGATCTGCGGCCGCCGCTGCTGAGGTGTCCCAGGAAAGGGGCTGCAGGAGATCCTGCGTCTCCGCGGGACGGGATTAACTGTTTGGCTAAGGGCGCAGTGGAAAGTAGTGTCCAAGAGGGTGCACGGTAGCTAGGGTCACTTCCTCGCCAGGCGCCCAGTCCCCCTTTTGCCTCCGGATCCCGCGCCTCAGCGCTGCAGACATTAAATGTACCCCTGCAGAATTAGTGGCTGGGGGCTGGGAGCGGACGATCGAGGGGCGCCCGGGACCCCGCCGAGTGGAGGGTTTTGTCTGCGGATGCAACCAATTAAGCGTGCAGCCGGCGCTTGCAGAGTTGCGCGCAGCGCCTAGGGCGGAGGGGTTTTGTTCGCGGCAATTTCCAAGCTTTCGCGGGTAGGGCTCGAGCGGGACTTGTCTATTGAGAACATTTAAACTCCGCTTCCGCGGGCTTTAAAACTACTTCTACGTTCTTTAGCTTTAAAGCGCTTCTTTCAGGGCAAACAGGCCGGGTAGAAAATAATCCTAGAGTCCCAAAGCTACCTAGAGCAAGGTGGGGAAACCGAACCATGTTTGCTTGCCAGTGCGTTTTAGAAAAGCTGTTGTACCTTTTTGAAATCATCAAAGGAAACAAGCCAATCTAGAGGCCCCAGAGTTTTCCCGCTCTGCCCGAGCGACACTTTACACCGCGTTAGGATCCTATTTTACACCTCCCAGGAATTCACTGCCCTTCCCCCCGCCCTTGTTTCCCACCCGCCACCCAGCTTTCTCAAACTCTAATTGCCCCCCACCTCCGAAAAATAATCCAAGTAAAATTGCAGCGGGGTCTGGAGGTGATTGAAGGTTTTACCTTTGAGTTTAAGGCGGAGTTCACAAAGAAAGAAAAATGTGTCTCCGATGTTTCTCCGGATGTGCCCACTGGCGCTAGTGGTCCCACAGAAGCTTGCAGGAAACCTTTCCCAGATTGTCTAAATAGGATGCGAATTTTCATTGAAGACTTTAATGCATTTTAAGCTAATTCGTCTCATTTAATCACCGAATCTGAATGAAATGTAAATTGATGATTCACTGGATAAATATTTAGGATCTGGAATATTAATCATCGCATTCTCTTAACCACTTGAGTATTTACTACTTGGCATAGAAGCCATTTAAAGTTTTGCTAAACCTATTGATAGTTTCAATTTCTCCTTCCCAGACACTTGCATTCCTCCTCACTACCACCCCCCCCCCCCACCCCTTTTAGTTTCCTTCGGTCCACTCCCAGAAGGGTTTTCCCAAAAGAAATTTTTGAAAAAAATGCTCATTTTTATCAAAAGATATTTAAATGTAGACTGGAGACCATGCCTGCATCTCCAAAGGGAAGTGAAGAATTGAAGCAATTATCTAGATAATTCTAGCAAAGCCTTCCACAACGGAGTTACCCTAATTATTTGGAAATTTTAGGAGGAATGGAGTTATTTTAAGTTGAAGAAGTTGGATAATTGCTCCAATATTTCACTCAATGTGTTGATTGAGTCATCATTGACTTACAATGCAGATATACAGAATGATCAAAAGCCACCTTTTCAATATGGGAGATTGTTGAAATATTTATGATGTTAGCTTCATATTTCTGTTGTTTAAAATGGTAGTACAGTGGAGAGTAGTATTTGTGTAAAATGCTTATTATTTCTCTGAGTTGCCAAATACACAGCCTTGCATATTTTGCACTTTAAGGATGTATAACTTTCTGGAACATGCAACCTTGTCAGTCTTTGTTACCTTTCTCTGGTTGAAATAGAATCTAGTTTTCATATGCAAAGTAGAATTTCCTCTTTTAATCCCTGGATTAAAAGTATAGTTATTTCCCCTTTCTGTAAACTCTGTACCAGCATCATCCATTTGTGCTTGAACTGAATGTGTTCCAACAGTTCTGTTGAGCAGCACAGGCAGAAAATATATCTATAGAGTCAGGGTCAATTTCTTTCAGACATTCTTGCCACAAAAGCATTTTTTTTTTCCCTCGAAACTAGGAGCCAACCGGTGAGCCCTCTCCTAAGAGACCAAGGGGAAGACCCAAAGGCAGCAAAAACAAGAGTCCCTCCAAAGCAGCTCAAAAGGTGAGATTTCTTAAGTCCTCCCAACTTTCTCAACGCCCACAGGAACCTCCCTGTAATTTTCCCATTCTAGATCCACACCTAAGGATTTCTCCCAAGTGGGTAACCCAAGACTCATTTCCTACATTTACTATTGGTGATATTTCCAAGCATATACTTAGCATAAAAAGTTCATGAAGCTGCTTGGGGTTGTTTTTAAACAATCACCAAATAATAAGAAACTTAAAACGGAGATGGGAGGGGGAGGTAGGGGAGTGGAGAACAAACAAATAAGATTTTGCACCCAAAAAAAAAAAGATTTGCACCAGTTGTGAAATAGTTAAAAAAAAAAAAAAAGTATAGATTTTGTTTGGCGGTGAAGTTTTTGCAATTTCCTTAAAAAATAATAAAGATTAATTTACTTTGTGCTTATTTACATGATTACTGGAAAACCAAATCCCACTCTTAAAGTCAAGGACTTTGCCAAATAGATGATAATTAGAAGTAAATTCAATTATAGGATTCTGGGGGGAAAATTCACGAATTTTACAGCTTTAAATGTGCTGATAAAGTATTTTGCTTGTTTGCCATCAACCTGCAATATAATATATCATCGTCTCTCAAAAGCCTTTCCATCTCAGGTGATACAGAAATGTTCTGAATAGGACAATGAGAAATTTTTAAAACAAATGTTTGACTCATTTATTGTACATTTTGGGGCAGAATAGAACCCAACCAAGTGTAACTTCCAGTGTTTTCCTTTATAAATTTTAAATTGCAGTTTAAAAACTTCATGTTTGGTGGTATTTGAACTCGCAAAGAAGAAATATCTCAGGATCAGTGCATACACAGGGAAGGGAAGGTGAAGACAAAAATCATAAATTTTTAAGCTTTACAAATAAATCAGAAAAACAGTTCTGTATTTTATTTGTAGGTTTGTATACTCATTAAAAACAAAGGTTCAAAATTCAGAAGTCAATTTTGATGTGTCTTTACAGTAGATTTGAGTCTACCATGTACATTATTTGTTAATAACTATATGCTCATCTTTGGGAAATTAATGTTTTGTGTGGTTTTCTCTATGACTGTGAGCACTAACCATATTATATTTGATAGTTTTCAGTGTTGTAAACTACCATAGCAACCAGGGATACATATAAAGTTATTTAGGGAGCAACTGTGAGTTCTTGTCTGTTTTAAGTCTTGAACAGAGTTGAAAGAGCAGATTTCTAATATACTTATATATAATTGCTTCTCAGAGTGAAGATTTAATCACATTTAATCAATACACTTTGAAGTAGTTCTAAATTATCTTGTCATTTAAAAGTGACAATATGTAATCTGGTATTACTAACATGGATACTTTGGTTTTTTTTTTTACCTGCTTTATTAAATTAAATAAAAAGGGCTAATTTACCAAAGAAGTTTTTTTGTTGTTGTTGCAGAAGTTAGTTTTATCTTAATTTGACTCTAATGGAATGGCAAAGGAATATCTTGGTAGCTAGTTGACAGACATTTAAACTATGATGTAATTGCCCTGAAAAATGCATCACTATAACATTTGCCAGGAAAAAAATCTGTAAATCTCATCATAAATAAATTATTTAAAATTTAATACAAAAAAAGGAAAATTATCTCTCAGATTTTACTGTATTACATTTTCTGAATGAGTAAAGATATGCTTCTATCACTTTTCTTCATTTTGAAAAGTTTGCCACTGACTAACAAAATCTTGTATTGACAAAAGGAAAACTGAGACTTGTGCCTAATTTACCACCTAAAGCAAAATAACAGAAAGTTGGTCTCTTCCCAAGTAAGGTGTAACTTATTTTTAGTTACTTTGGTGATAGGTGTTTATAAATGACCCTTAGGCTACTCATCTTTCTGATAATTCTTCATGTGTATGCATATAACATTACAACTTCCAAACCAGAAGTAGGCTTTCTTTTTCCCAAGGAAAGTTTTCTCTGAAATCTTTCATTCTTCCAGACAAAATTATTTCACACACTTCTGTTATAAAAGTTCCTTTTCTAATAAAACTGAATAAATATTTTCGCTCAGAACATGACTGTTATAGTTCTTCAGTTTTATAAATTACGCTTCATTTGGAAAAGATAATACTTCACAAAATAATGAATGACATTGATGAATTATTCATGGCATGAGTAAACTTAAGGTATTTTCAGTTTCAGATCAGTATTTATTGAGTTTGCTTTTACCTTATATAAACATGATTATCTAACATATTTTTTGTCAAACATATATTGTATTCTAACAAAACGTATTTTTGTTAGGACTTTGAAAAGCAATTTTTTTTTTTAAAAGTTACATTGTTCATATCATGTAAGATAAACATACCCTGCTAGACTGACCAGGGTAGGGATGAGAAGTCTTCTGTGATTAACAAATTGGGAATTCTCCTGCAAACCAAGGCTCATCATAAGGGAAAATATATAACAAAAACTGGTAAGTATATAAGAACAGAGCTCTAAAATTAGAGAAGATGCAGTGTACCCTGGGATCCTGATGATGCTGTATGTTTAAATTTTCTTGCTGCTCGAAATTTCTTTACTTATAAAGTTTGTGTTTGGACTCAGTAACTGGCCTTGGGGCATTTGAAAACAAAACTGCTTGTTGGAAAATTAGCAATGTGAAACTTGACAATGCATGCGGAAAGTTGCAAGACCAAGTGGAGGACTACTCAATTAGCTATCACTTTAATTTTGGGCCATATTCAATATAAAATTGATTTGTGTAATACAAAAAACAAACAATCATGAAAACACAATTTGTTATGCTTGGAACTTTTGGAAGAGAATGTAACTATTCTTGACTTTGCTTCTAGTCCATTATGACAAGTTCTCATGGATAACCATTATGTAGAAATTCTAGTTATTCCCAAGAGTACCAGTTTGAGTGCTCAAAATTCATCCCTGAACCAGAGTCATATTGTTGTCTTAATAAAAGATCAGAAGTTAATGTTTTCCTGAATAAATAATTTATTCATGTGAGTATGCATGTGTGTGTGTCTCGAGCCTTGTATTTATGTGTTAGTTTGAGATATAGCTGTGACCAGTTGCCTCTTAATTTCCTTTTTGTTTTATTTTGTTTTCCTCTTCTGTTAGTGCTGGATGAAAATACTTTGTATTTTCATATTTCTCATGTTTGGAAAGTAGAACGATATGATCTCCTTGACTTTAGGGTTTTTATTGTGGCTTTTTAATCATAAAAGAACACTGGGGGGGTTTCTTAGAAGTCAAAGTCATCTGTAAGTCTCAAGCCAATTGTCTTTCAGGTACCTTTGGGAAAAAAAAATTTCTGAGATTGAATTAAATTTAATTGAAAGAACTGCACATAAAATAGATCTCAGGTGTGAGATAGCCTTCCTTCATATCATAGACATTCCTGAACTTCCTTAGGTGTAGTGAAGAGAAAAAATCACAAAATGAAAATAGGGTCTAGGTAAAGTGTACTTCAAATAATGTACTCAGACAAACACTTGATTTATATTTTCCATTTGCCTATACAAAGAAAACCTGATATGAATTGGATACTCTAAAGAAATAAAGAAATTGTTCCTTTTCTAATTATGTTCCTTCCTCGAAAAGTGATTGATTTTTCACAAATGATTAGTAAGACTATGCGCAGATAGTTTAGGAGGAAAGAATGAGGTTTCCTCATCTATGCTTGACAAATGTTCAAGCATAGATGCTGAGTGAGGGCATGATTTTTTTGCAGGATATAGTAAGTCCAACTGAAGAAGGAACCAAAAGTATCATTATAGGTAAGTCAGGGAAAGATGGTATTGGAAGTTGTCATACAATTCCAGCCTATAGCTTCTATGTTTGTTTCTGATATGATTTAGTTTGAATTCCTCTGTGTTTTTATAGGCAAGCAGTTTCCACTAGGACTCAGGGCTCAAGGATACAGATGAGTCCAGTCAGGTGGAATTACATAAAGCCCAGTTGTGGTCTCCATTATCTTGGTATTTTAGGCTGTTTTACCTAAACAGTTGACTCCTTTTTTTCACTTCACTTTGCCAGAGAGGACGGAACCTTGATGTATCAGTAAATTCTCTTTCATGATGCCTTTGAATCATCGTAGATTATGATCCAAATATGGAAGACTCAAATGCATTTGAGTTATTTTCTGAAGTCACTTTACTTTAGGGGACCCAGAAATCTCTTTCTTTGGCAGTTATCATTTTGAACTTTTTCATCGAAAGCCTCTCATTACTTTGACTGACCTCCAGCTCTGGCTCATTTTTATCTCAAGGTCTCAACAGATCATTTTGCTCAAGAGAACACTCCAGATTGGTATTCTGTTTCCTTTTCAGTTCTTTTTAAAGACTAGAAGGGTGCTGAAGAGCATTTTATGTTAGTTAAATCATTCAGACCTATCTTATCTTGTTACCTGACTTTCTGCAGTTTCCAGAACTCACCTGGGAGCCATATAGCTTGGCACAAGGGTGGAACAATGAATTTTACTATCCTTAATTCTGAAATTTTCAGCTCTGAGTTTTTGTTCTGCCAACCAGGAGAAAAAGGTAAATGGAGAACAGATTCCATTTTAGGCTGCTGCTTTATTATTCTATATTGCTTTAATCTACTGAACATTGCTGAATGGCATCTTCTAATTGATTCAGCAAGGAGCAGTCACAGCCATTTTTTTTCCTCCAGGATAACGTAAGGAACAGTTTTCTTGGAAGGTCACCCCTGTGAACTCTTATATAGTTGCTATTGATTTCTCTGATTACAAAAGAGGAAGAAAGAACCCTTTAAAGAGGAGAATCCTAAACTTTGAAAATAGCTTTTCCTGTCATTTTGGCCTTGGCTTTAGTTTTGTATTTGTGTGAGTGAAGACAGGCATGTGTAAATAATGACATGGGAGTTGACAACAAGGACTTCCTTGGGGAAAATGAGCATGAACTACAATGGATGATAGAATTCACTTTTATTTCCTCTTCGAAAATATGTACTGATGGAAAGATTGTAATTTTTTTTAAGGCTAAAAATGGTTGCACGTACAGTTTGGAAACTCATCGAACAAGATTAGCATAAAGGTTAAGTGAGAATTATTTATCATTTAGTGTGACAGTTAGTCCAGTGGATTTTGATGACCACAGCACATTGATTACACTAGAACCACTCAAAGAAATAAATGTGACTTTCTATACTTTTTTAGGTGGTTCCATTTGCTCTTAAGTCTGTGGGTCTTAGTCATATATACATATATATGTAAAAATACATGAAAACAAAGCAGGGTACTACTAAGCTGATAGTTTTTCTAGCTGTTTTGTGTGTTTGTGTATAGACTCGCTGACTGAATGGGGCATTCTGACTTCCATGCATTATCACAGTATGCTCTGAGCATTTAGAATAACAAAAAGATTAATAGCGATCTAAATTTGACCCAAAAAAAAAAAATAAATAAATTTGACCCAGAAGTCAGAAGTAGATAATGCACTTGGTTCCCAGTCTCAGCTTTTGCCTATGTCTTTATAGGAAACTCGGAAATATTTTAGTCTTAACTACTCATTTGATTTCCACTCTGGAAGTTTGGTGGTTGTTTTTTTTTATTTAATTTCCCCCAGGGATCAAACCTGGGTCCTCCTGCATTGCAGATTCTTTACCGTCTGAGCCACCAGGAAAACCCTACATTTCCCCTTGGCTGCTTTATATGGGACTGTCTCCCAGAAGAACAGACCTTTTATTGCCTTGAAAGCAGATGGGGGTCTCAATTCCACCACTTATAAACACATGGATAGATTGCTTAATCGCCCAGTTAGGGGGTTAGTAATAGCTGCCCCATATAAGTAAGACAATGCTCAGAAAATCACACATTACTTTGGAAACTTACAGAATTGGGAGGGTGGTTTTTTGTTGTTGTTTTCTACTTTTTGGCCTTTCATTTGGGTGTGTGAGATCTTGATCTTAGTTCCTCACCAAAAATCGAACCTGTGCCCCCTGCAGTTGCAGCACGGAGTCTTAAAACTGGACCCCCAGGGAAGTCCCAGGGAGGTATTCTTTTTAAGAGTAACATTTTAAAATATGGAGGGAATTAAGAAATTACATTGGTTCACCCACTCTAGTATTCTTGCCTGGAGAATCCCATGGATAGAGGAGCCTGGCAGCTACAGTCCACAGGGTCGCAGAGTTGGACATGACTGAGCAACTGGTACTTTTCTGCCTGGTGCTTTAACTTTTATCAGCCTTACCTTACCTATACCTCAGCTCTGTTAATCTTCTGATGTAGGCACTGTGGTCTTCATTTCACAAATGAGAAAACTGATTCAGAGATGTAAACTGTGATATGTCTGATGTTCAGCTGTCATAAATGGGAGCATCTGGATTTGAGTTCAAATCTAATTCTAAAACTTATGATCATTCCATATTATGTGCTGTCAAATATCTTGTAAAATATTTGCTACAAGGTAGATTATGTTTTCTCCAGTAACCAGAAACATAGGTTGGAAGTTAGGTTTTGAGAAGCCTTTGCTGGGAAGTTCTATACAAGCTTATAAAAGGGATTGGAAGTATGGGCCCACTGAAGCCCATCCTCACAAATTTCTGGCCTCCAAGTAAACCAGAAGGCTGTGCCTTTGAAGATCAGGGCACATCCAGAAGTTTTTTTATTTGTTAAATGAAGGGGCTCGATGAAATGTCTTCTAAAGCCCTACCAAGCTGTAGAATTCTGATGGCAAGAGGGAAAGAAGACACACAGGTGATAGAAATACCAGAGTTACTTTCCATCCTTCCTTCATGCAATAAATATGTAGTGAGCGCATCTTATGCACTAATGCTAAGCACTCTTTGCAAGTTCCAGAGTTCTATTTGCTAGGTGTGTTTCCTTTCTTAATTAATTTTTTAGTGCTAATACATTTAAGAGCCTGGAATACCAGAATTTCTTAGGGGCAGACATAATGACATTTCCTACTTAACATTCTTCCCATCCCTCATGCATCTACAATTCTGAATCTGAACTTCTTTGAAAGGGCAAAAATATGAATGAAGACAAGTCAGGAGGGAATAATGTTTCTAAAATATGACAGTTGCAAATATTAGTGTAAGGGTGCTGATAATAGTCTGAAATTCAGTTCTTACAAATGCACAATCCCCACCCTCTCTCCCTACTCACCCACCCTGAGATAAGCAGTAAAGTATTTAGAGTAAGTTATTGTCTGAATTATACATGGGTTTGTAGCGTGGAACCAAATTCCAGTCTGGCAAAGGAAAACCAAATATACACTTCCACAGTATTGCATATGTTGATGTATTAAAAACAAAACAGGCCTCTGAAATGTTTTGTTTGTTTTCTATTGAAAAATAATATCCTGAAGAGCATTAAACACGGAAAAAAAAGTTAAAGCCAGTGTTTTCCAATATGTAAAATTCCTGGATCTATGCTGGTTTACAAATGAAAATCCTAACTGGTTTTACAGGCTTTGTGAAGTTTGATCAGAATGATTAAATAATGTGGGTTTTAAGGAACAATGAAAACCTCCCAGATCGCCGCCACACAGCACAGCTAATGTGCTGCTTCTAGATGTCGTCTCAGAAGAGGGTTTCAGCTTACATGTAATACTGGCCCCAAGACCAAGGAGCAACTTCACTTTTAACAAGTCCAAGTGATAATCAGGATACTTTGCCCTTCAGTTAATGGTGCAAATTTTATTTTTGAAGAGACTTTTTGTAAATGGGAAGCTCGGTTTAAAGTCTTCTCCTCTGCTCGGCTTTCTCGCTCTATGAGAGATTTGCTTTCTCTAACTCTGAAATGTAGTGAAACCCTTTTAGAAAACAACCCTCTTCAACAGATTTTAGATACACCCAGATCACATCATGGATCTGGGAGCATAACCACCATACAGAAAAGCCTAGCATAGAAGCACCATTAGCCTTTAAGATCTCAAGCAGACTCCTGCTCTCAACCCCACCTACCATCCCCAGGCCCATTAAAAAGGATTTCTATCTTCCATGTTTGTATAATTTACTACTGAGTAAACTGTGCAATCTTACAGTGGCTCCTAAAGATTAAATCAGACACTGCTTCTGTATTAGGGAATTTTGTGCTCCTATAACTCACAATGTACCAACCAGAGGGTTTCTTAAAAGCTTCATTCTTAAGGTGACAGATGGGTGTAATGGAATATTTGCATTGACTGAACCTTCTGTGAGATTGGACTAACTTGAAGGGAAACTTTCCCTTTAAGAGTTCCATCACATTAGGAGTGAAAGAACGTTTATTGAGCACCTCCTCTCACTGGAGGCATTATCTCCATTTCACACCTGAACCCAAATTAAGGTTTTCAGGGACCTGCCCAAAGTCATAAAGCCAGCATGGCAGGGCAGAGATTTGAGTCTTAGCTTTCCAGAGCGGAGTCTGTGTTCCTCCCTCCCTCTCGGAGACAACACTCAGAAAGAAGGTATGATTTGCTGGGCACTTGTAGTTTGCACTTAACTCATGCCCTTCTGACTGAAGGTAAGACAAGGCTACCCATCCCTGACAAGAAGTGATTCCTTTGTGGAACCGTTCAAAGTGGTAACCCCTACTACAGTGATGCAGAATGCCCAGATCTGGTGCTTAGCTGGAGCTGAATCAGTGACAATTTCAGTTAACTAAGATGTCTTTTTATAGTAGCAAATACATGACTACTAAGGGAAGGTAGCATTGTTAGGAGAATAGGAGTCTGGACTTTAGAGTCCAGCAGAACTGGGTTCAGATCCCAGGGCTGCCATTTAACAGCTATATGTGCAGACTGGGTTATTCACCTTGTCTATTTAAGACTTAATTGCTCATTGCAAAAGAAGAGAAATAGCAATAGCTGCCTGTGCAGCTGCTGTAAAGATTAAAGTAACACATGCGAATGACTTGGCCCAGCGCCTAGGGTACTTTAAATACTTGATAAACATGCAGTAACATTATAATCATATGAATTTTCCGTTAATTCACGGAACCTGTTAGATTGATGCCAGCCCAAGAAGATTTGGTGAAAAATCTTATAATGTAAAAGTCTTACTTTGCCTGTGTACCTGTGTATCTTTGTATCTGTCATCTACCTCCACCTATTTTTACCAGGCAGATTGAAGAGAGAGTCATCTGACAGTGTAGACAGATATGATACAATAGAAAATTGCAGTATCATTGTACCAAATACTTACTGTCTGCTAACTCAGGTAACAGAAGTAAAATGTAAAACAAGTTATCCTGGCTCAGGTTACCTCTATTTTTGTGTTTATAGAGCCTTGAGAAGATTCTCATACAGAGAAGAGTATATACTAACTTTTTTTTACTCTGGAAATGAAAATTATAAACATATTTTTATAGAAGGAGTGTATGATGGGTGTGTGTGGGTGAATTTCGGGATTACAGTAGGGGTGATGAACAGAGAAATTACTTTATAGTATTAAAATCTTACTCAAAAGGGAAGAAATAACTGTGATACCAGAAAACTCTTCTGTGAAGTAAAGCAATGAAACAAACTCTCAAGGTAGTTAGAAATAGATTCATGTCAGGTCTGTGTTGAGTATGAAATTGTTAATAATATACATTTTTTATTATTATTTTTAGCATCCCTAGTTTCTATCTCAGAGATAAACATTGATGATTTCTGCCAGCTTATTTTGCTTTCTCTGCTTTGGATGAACTGATAGACAGGTGATTGTTTGAGGCAAAGAATAGGAAATGAACTGTGTAGAGGTGTGCTAATATTTGTTTCTTTGATTTGGAAGCCCGTATATTTTCACTCACATTTAGATTTGCTTTTGATTAACAATGTACTTTGTAATGTAGAAGTACTTTGTAAATTGTACAGTAATATATAGTGCTACTTTTCATAATTTTAGTTTTGCTATAGAAAGAAAATCATTTAAAAAACTTTTTAAAATCTTACTTTACATAGTTATAGATATGTGGGAATTCCTTTTTTTATTACATACAGAAAAAAGGATAAAATGGCTTTTTTGTTTGTTTTTGGCTGCACCATGTGGCTTATGGGATCCCTACCTTGTTCTATTCTTGGTCTCCTGTTCTCTTCTTCTGTCTTAACCAGGGATTGAACCCAGGCCCAGGCAGTGAAAGCCTGGAATCCCAACCACTAGACCACCAGGGAACTACTGCAAAATGGCTTTTTAAAAGCATTTTCATGCATTTCAGAGGTCATTCCAGGAGAGTCTTATTAGGGTGAGGGTTGCCTAGATCTCTCTTTGCATCATGGAATGAAAAATGAAGAAGATGAGCCTTCAAGAAGACTGAGACTGTAAAAACAATGTCAGTAACTCATGTGCAAACCAGAACATTCTACTTGGAATGGGTCCTTGCTGCAGCACTTACAAGAAATGTCAGGTAGGAAACGATATGACTTCCTTTTTCATTTTGCAGAAAGCAGAAGCCACTGGAGAAAAACGGCCAAGAGGCAGACCTAGGAAATGGGTGAGTAATAAGATAAAATTTGTGTTCTTTTTTTGTAATGAAAAATTTCTGGGTTCTTTTTGTTGTTGTTGTTGTTAATTTATTTATTTTCAATTGGAGGATAATTGCTTTATAATACTGTGTTGATTTCTACCATAACCTGAATCAAACTTATCTATATATATGTTCCCTCCCTCCTGAAGCTCCCTCCCACCTCCCACCCATCCCACCCCTCTAGGTTGTCACAGAGCACCAGATTTGAGGTCCCTGCATTGTACAGTAAATTTCATTTTATCAATTACATTAATTTCTAACTTCTGGTTTGATGAATCTTTGAAAGGGTTAAGGCAAGGGACAAATTACCACCATTCCTTACCCTCAGGCTCTAGGAGTTTACTCAAAACACTTTTCTTTCCTGGGAGTGTCTCCTTTTTCTACCTCTTATCAACATGAAAAGAGTCTCCACTCTTCCTTCAAATGCGGTAACAATGAGACGACTTGTTCCCTGGGTTGAGTAACTAAGGTTAAAGGGTATTATGAAATGTTGGAAGTTGATTACAAATGGTGATAAAATTCAGATGAAATGTGTGTATGAGATAACTTTTTACCTCTTTCTTTTCATTTCTTATTGTTACTATTTCCTGGATGACTTGGCTTTGGACATATCTCATTTTCTAGGTGGTTTGTGTTTTCCTTTTCACATTGCCTTTGTTAGGAAACCAGGTTTTAATCTCCAGTTTTTCTTGCTTCCGTTAGTGGTCATTTTTACATACTGACAATGGCTTCCATGCAAGCTTACTTGACTGCATAGGCACACAGATCCTGTATCTTTTTGAGGTCAGAAAATCACTGATGGCTGAACGTGCGTGCTCAATCGCTAAGTTGTGTTCAACTGTTTGCGACTCCATGGACTGTAACTCGCCGGGCTTCTCTGTTCATGGGATTTTAGATCGAACCCAGGTCTCCTGCGTTACAGGCCTATTCTTTACTGTTGAGCCGCCAGGGAAGCCCTTGTTTGGAGTGATGTCATCTAAATGGCAACTCTCTCCCTGACCCAGGGATTGAAATCATGTCTCCTGCATTAGCAGGCAGATTCTTTACTGGCTAAGCCACATGGGATGGCTTTACTGATTTTACCACTTGGAGCTTATTGTTTATACTGCTACATTACCTTGCTCTTCTGGTCTGTCTTTCCCAGTTACAGAGGAGAGAAGTCTCAAAACGAATAAAACCATTTCTCAAGAAAAATGACGGCATCTTCCCTACCCAGGATCATCTATGATGGGATCTTTAGCCTTCCCATTCTCTCTTCTGTGGTTCCGTCTTCATGTTTCATCTTTTTCCAGAGTTCCTTTGCTTCTCTGCTGGATTGCATTTTCCTGTTAGTTCGCCGTTCCTCTCCCATCAAGAATTCTGCATCCCTTTCTATTTATACTTTGGTATTGCCTTTCATTCAGTTTATTCATCTTCTTGTATTTTTTCCCTCTCTGCTCAACATGTATTAGGATTAGAGTTCTTAGCACAAGGAAATGGGGATGATCTTTAGATTAAAAACATCTCCATGTTGCAGGGTAAACTTAAATAAGAGCGTTTCATTCAAAACCTTCTGGTCCAGAAATGAATTCTCTCCAAACCAACCCACCAGGTGGTGATCATCTAGACTCTGCTTGATTACTTTTCATGTTAGGAAACTCACGTCCTCTTAAGGCTGCCTCTTCTTTCCTGGAAAGCTCTGGACAGTAGAAAATACTTCCATCTGACTCCCTGTAACTTCCATTCACTGTTCCTAGGCCTCCCTCCTGGGAAATATCCAGAGTAATTGTTGTTACTTTTACTTGTGATAGCTCTTCAGATAGTTGAAGGCAATTAACATATAAACTCTTTGTTCTCTTTTCTGGTTTGAATATCTCCAAGCCTTTAGCTCTTCCCCTTAAAGAAACATTCTTCTTATTCTCCTCTGAGTATGCTTGTTTTCTTTGTCTTTTGTAATATGTCACCCAGAACTTAGTATCATATTCCAGGTGTGGGCTCCATAACCAGTGGGTTTATTACCTCTCTTGTTAGACATATGGTTCCAGTTACCTATTACTGTTTCATCAACCACCCCAAAACTTAATAATGTAGAAAGGAAAAAAAAAAAAACACAAAAAAACCTCATGGATTCTTTGTGTCAGGAACATGGATAGGGCACAACAGAAATAGAAAGGCTTGTTTCTGATTCAGGATGTCTGGGGCTTCAGCTGGGAGGACTCAAGAGACTCCAGATGTGTGTGTGGGGGGGTACCTTTCATGCTTGGGGTAGAATCTGGAAGTATCTTCACTCACAGGGCTGGTGCTTTTGCAGAATTGGCTTAAAGTCTGGATGCATCTGAGAATGTCCTCTGGAGCATCCATACACATAGCCTTTCCACCTTCGTGGTCTCAGGGTAGGTAGTCAATCTTCTAACATGCACTCTGGCCTTCCAGAGAGCATGTTCTCCCCAGTGAGGAGAAAGCTGCAAGCAAGGCCTTTTTTTACCTTTTTTACCTTTTTACCTTCTTTTTTTTTTTTTTTAATGTGGACCATTTTTAGAGTCTTACTGAATTTGTAGCAATATTGCTTCTGTTTTAAGTTTTGGTTTTTTGACCACAAGGCATGTGGGATCTTAGCTCCCCATCTAGGGATCGAACCCACACCCCCTGTATTGGAAGGCAAAGTCTTAACCACTGGACCACCCACAAGTCCCAAGCCTTTTTTTACTTAGACGTCAGAAAGTGCTATTCCATTACACTAGTAAGCACACTACTGAGTAAGCTGGTTTTGGCATACATATCAAATATAGATCTGCCATTTTATTTTTTATTTTTTCTTCCATTCAACAAATATTCATTGACTTTCTTCCAGGGGATGCAATGGTAAGAACAACAGACTCTGCCCCTGATGGAGGAAGCTGTGATTAGTTGAAGAGTCATGCAGACAACTGTAACTTTGCCATCTGTGTTCAGTGCTGGGAAGGAGCAATAAGGGTGCTCTCAGGGGATGCAGTCATAATGTGATTGCTGTAGGGAGACCAGGAAACACTTTTCTGAGGTGATCCTTGGCTGTGGTCTTGGGGATCTGTAGTGACTAACCAGCTGAAATATACCTTAGACAGAGGAAGTAGTGCTTGGAAAGGCCCTGTGGCTGGAGGGAATACACTCAATAGGGGTGAAAAGCCAGTGTGACTGGGTCGGAGGGATCAAAGGGTGCAGGTGGGAGATGAGACTGGACAGGCGGATGGAAACTTTGCTCACCAAGTTAAGGAAGGGTGTAGAAAATCATATACATTTTATTTATTTGCTTGAATGATTTTGCTCATGGAGGTGAAATGACCAGATTGTGTTTCAAAAAGATGCCTTGGCTATAGCATGGAGAATATAGGTTTGCCATTTTCTAAGCATCAGAACTAAAAGGGCATCAGTGGAATATATCTGATTGAACTCATCAATAAGAAAAACCTGTATAAACTTTCTTACAGGCAACAAAATAGGAAATAGATAAGTTGTTTGAAATAACGAGATTAATGTTGCTAAAATGAAATGAAATTCATTGTAAGCAAATACAATGAGGTTTAGCCAGCACACAGCTTCTATCTAAGTAAAGCCCCAACCCAGCTTTATTTAGATATAATTGATGCTTTTGAACTGTGGTGCTGGAAAAGACTCTTGAGAATCCATTGGACAGCAAGGAGATCAAACCAGTCAATCCTCAATGAAATCAACCCTGAATATTTATTGGAAGGACTGGTGCTGAAGCTGAAGCTCCAATGCTTTGGCCACCTGATGCGAAGAGTTAACTCATTAGAAAAGACCCTGATGCTGGGAGAGATTGAAGGCAGGAGGAAAAGGGGACGACAGAGGATTATGAGATGTTCGGATGGCATCACTGACTCAATGGACATGAGTTTGAGCAGACTCCAGCAGATAGTACAGGACAGGGAAGCAAGCCTGGCGTGCTGCAGCTTATGGGGTCGCAAAGAGTCAGACAAGATGAGCAACTGAACAACAATTGACATTTGACCTTTTGTAAGCTTAAGGAATACAACATGTTAATTTGATTTATCTTTTGCAAAATAATTACCCCAGTGGCATTAGTTAACACCTCCATCATCTTACATAATTACCATTTCTTTTTTTGTGATGGGAACATCTAAGATCTATTCTCTTAGCAACTTTCAAGAATATAATACTATATTGTCATTGTTGTTATTTAGTCGCTCAGCCTTATCTGACTCTTTTTCAACCTCTTGGACAGTAGCTTTCCAGGCTCCTCTGTCCATGGGGATTCTCCAGGCAAGAATACTGGAGTGGGTTGCCATTTCCTTCTCCAGGGGATCTTCCCAACCCAGGGATCAAACCAGCATCTCCTGCATTAGCAGGTGGGTTCTTTCTCATTGAGCCACCAGGGAAGCCCATAATACTGCACTGTGAACTCCAATCACAACGCTAGATCTCCAGAACTTATTACTGAACGTTTGCACCCTTTGACCAGTATTTCCTCATTACCCCTGTACCTTCTCCCAGCCCCTGGCAACCACTATTCTAC
Organism: Cervus elaphus; assembly: GCF_910594005.1. Classification (NCBI taxonomy): domain Eukaryota; kingdom Metazoa; phylum Chordata; class Mammalia; order Artiodactyla; family Cervidae; genus Cervus; species Cervus elaphus. The sequence continues at coordinate 46,299,193 of NC_057817.1, read as the reverse complement.
TGCCTTCTATAAATTCAGCATTTTTGGATTCCACACAAACACTATCAGACTTTCTTCACTTAGCATAATGTCTTCAAGGTCCATCCATACAGATAGCAGGACTTCTTTCTCTCTCTGGCTGAATAATGGTCGTCATCTGTGTCTACCACATCTCCTCAGGCACTCATCTGTTGATGGACTCTTCAGTTCCATATCTTGCCTCTTAACTGGCCTTCCTACCTTTCACCTTTTCTACCTTTGGCTTGCCTGTATTTTCCAGTTAACCTGCATAGGGTATACTCACATCACTGATCTTCATGGAAACTCCCTCTGGATCCACAGACGGCCACTGAACTGATTACAACCTTCCCTAGCTCTTTGAAGTCCCTGCAGTTTATACCCACCTCCCTTTATGCCTTTCTTTCCCACTAATTCTCTCACAGCCAATGTTTCAGCCACACTGGAATAAAATATGTAATAATTAAAGGACCTAAATGTTTTTATTTTCTCAACGGAGTCTTGCTTATTGGAGGGAGATCTGGATTCCAGGCACCTGATATTCAGGCTGGATGAGGAGCCCATGTGAAGCGCCCACCACAAAAGCCCTTGCCTTTCTGGGAATAATTGGGCCATCCTCATCGACCCTTCCTGGTTCCTGATTTTTACTGGCTGTGAGAATGGAAAATATTGTGTAGTGAATTGTTACAAGACCCTGATTTGTTCCCCAAAGAAGAGTTGTTCTACTTAGAAAAGGAAATAGAAGGAAATTGTGTATTTTTTTTTCTCAACAGCGTGTTTCCTCTTTGCTCATATATATTCTGTTGGATAGAGTGTGCACGGCCGGTCACAGCAAGGCATTCAGTTCAAGGGCATTCTTTACTGGAGAGCTTGTACTAAAGAAATAAATTATTGCATTTTCCATAGGAAATAAGCCTTGTACTTTATAGTAAGCTCAATTTTTTTCCAACAGTGTCATTCACTGATTTCCCTGTATTAGAGCTATGTTTTTGAACTGACAGGATTTACTAGATACAGGATCTAAAAGCCAAATTGCTCCCCTTTTATTCTTCTCATTTGTTTTGTTTTAAAAGTTCTTTTGCTTTTAAAAAGAAGTCTTGTACATTTTGTAGTGTCCTGTAACAGGCCTGGAAGAAGATATCTACCGTGTAACCCTCTCATCCGATGTGATTGGAATCAGTACTGGGTAGGTTACTCCAAAGTTGATTAGCCAAAAGTGTGTAGCTGTCGAAGCGGAATTTGTGCCAGTTTCGCCTCTTCGGGGGATGGAGTGTTGACTAATCCAGTGACAAATAGCTAGACTTTGTTTAAGCTCACTTATTCTGTTTACTTTATTCCCCTTTGCCTTCTTTTTCTTTTCTGAGTTTGAATCAGATTTCAGATCCATTATTCTGAAGAGCTGCTTTGGACTTTCACATCTTTTGGGTCTGGAGGAAGTGGGAGGTGAAGGAAGGAGAGAGAAGTGGGACCTGAATTTCTACTGGTCTCTTGAGTCAGGAACTCAGGATTTGGCATTCAGGTGGCTTGGGTTCAAATTCTGGTCCATCACTTGACTCACTGGAATTTTAAGCAAATTACATGACCTTTTAAAAGACACTTTAAAGATTATTTTAAATATTTAATTAACTAATCTTCTAATTTAAAAGATTACTTAATTTTAGATAATTATTTTAATTGTTTCAGGTATATAACATGCTGATTCACAATTTTTAAAGATTATATTTCACTTATAATTATCATAAAATATTGGCTGTATTCCCTATGTTGTACTGTCTATCTTTGTTAGATTGTTTTAGTCATAGTATTTTGTACCTCTTAATCTCCTACCCTTCTCTTGCCCCTCCCGCATACCCTCTCCCCACTAGGAGCCCCTATTCTCTATGTGTACTAGTCTGTTTCTTTTTTGTTATATTCATTAGTTTTATTTTTTAGATTCCACATGTAATTGATATCATACAGTGTTTGTCTTTTGTCTCTTTCCCTGTTCCACTTAATGGAATAAACTGCAAATTTTCCTTTCTTTTTTTATGGCTGTGTAATATTCCATCATTTTATGTATATCACATCTTCTTAATCCATTTGTCTGCTGATGGGCACTTAGGTTGCTTGCATATCTTGACTATTGTAAATAATGCTGCTGTGAACTTTGGGGGTACATTTATCTCTTTGAATTAGTGTTTTCATTTATTTTTTATATTTTTGATAAATACCCAGAAGTGGGATTGCTGGGTCATGTGGTAGTTCTGTTTTCAGTTTTAAAGGTCTAGGTTCCTCCTCTTTAAACAGATCGCAAGAGTGGTACATTGTTTATAGAGTTGTGTGAGGATTAAATAGGGTATTGATGCAAAGGGCTTAATAGAAGATCTGGCATATAGTAAGTACTCAGTAAATGTTCGACATTATTGTTAATTCCACTCTGCACTTTGATGTAGATATTACAGACAGCCTAAACCCTAATTACTTATAGCTGCATATAGTTACACATGGAGTGAGGTGACAATTATATATCAAACTCACCAAGCATTAGGTCATTAGGTCTTTAATATATCTGCTGAATATCATCAAGTTTAAGAATAGCTTATAAGTAATACTAAATTGCATTTTAAATCTATTTATAGTTAAGGAAAATAATTTAAATCGCAGCTTATAAGCCTGCTCATCTAGAGGTTTGATGTCATATGTTGTTCATCAATTTGAAAAGTAGAATTTCTGCTTTTTGCCTCAATAGGCACATGCAGAGCTATTCTGGCTTCTTTAGAACCTGTTTAGATATCTGTTAGTCAATCCTTTTGCCAGTTGAAGCTAGGCATTTCATATTTATTTGTATTTCTCCATTTTGGCCTTAGAAAGGAGCCCATCACACAACTGATTTAGTGATGGAAAATATTTGGCAAAAGTTTTAGAGAGTGGAGCTAAGGCTCAAGAATACATGGCAATAATAAAGATGTTAACCTTGTATATGAAATGCTCCATCCAGATGTTGCTTTATGAAGCAGCTAGTGCTTCTGGAGGAAAAGAAGCGAGGACAAAATAATAAAGACTAAATCAGTGGGAACCAGGGATGTTTTTAGGTGTTTTGTTTTCAGAGTATCTTTATGAGAAAGGAAATTAACAACCGGAGGGAAATACTCCCCAATATGAATTAATGGTTTGTAAAGGAAAAAAAAAAAATCATTCTGGAGATACTGAAATTGACCTAGAAATTGACCCAAGTACCAGATGCTGAAGCTTAACTTCAGTTGGTCACTAGAAAGTTACTAACAAACCCCAGCTGTTTTCTCAGATTGCTGATTCTCTTCTTTTGGTGGGGTGTGTGCAGTATGTTGATTTAAAAATATGCATTTCCATTCCATCTCTTTTGAGGGACAGTTGTCTTTCTTTTATAAAAGAACTTGTGATCACGAGAAGGTGATGTAATTTCATTTGTTAGTCAAACATTCTAGATAGGCGGCAAGAGCTTTTTGTTTTTCTGAGTTTGTAGAAATCTAGAAACTTAAATTATGATTTAAAAATCAAGTGGGAGGAACTAAATCAGAATAAAACCTATTACAACTAGACTGATTGAAACTCTTTGGGTTTCTTCTAAATATTCCAAGCATTGATGTATTGAAGAACCTGAAATTTACTGTTGAAAACATTGGGTTCTCATTTCCATTATTTTTTTCCCTCCAGATGTTTTACTTTTTTTTAACTTTTAGCCACTTGTAATTTAATACTTGCTTGTCTAAACTGAAAATATTTCTTCTATGGTTAGAAAGAAATATCCAATAATGCATATTGCAGATAACTATAACATTTTACTGAGGGAAAGAAATGACTTTGATAGAACATCAAAAACCATCTATTAATGGAGTACATGAAGATAAAACCATTTTTCATTTGAACATGTAAAAATAACATGCTTTAAAAACCTAGAAATGCTTCCTCTAAAACACATGTTTTTGACATATGCTCAGTAATTATAATACAGATTTTCTGATGCTTATAATGTGTTCAGTACTGGTAAACTGTATTTTCTGAAACTACCTTCTTTGCAGTATTTTGTAATAAAAATGGAGTTTTTTTGGGGGGGGTGGGTGGCAAACCATAACAGAACTCTGTGGGGGAAAGTGATTTAAGTTAGCTTTCTTTTTAAATAACTTATTGCAAAATTCCCTAAAATGCTTATTTTAAGTTACAAGATTAAATAATGAAAACACTAATAGGTAAATCATGCTCAGAATGGAAGAATTGGATTTGATCATTCGTATTCTGATCCAGTCTCTTTTTTGCTTGTTTCAGCGTTGAAGCCCTATTCCTAATTTTTCAGTTTAATGATATTTTTAACAAAGAGATTGATAGCTAGCTCTTCTTGGTCCTCCAGTTCAGTTCGGCATGACCACCTTCTACCAGATGCTGACCACTCAGGATTATTCAGACATTGACCTTCGGGTCCACTCTGCTCAAATGATTCTACCACAGTGGCCATGTGGTTTTGTTAAACTATGATCCAGGAATAATATGTTATCCACTTGTGGCTGAGTGGCAGATTATAGACAGGAGGCAGTTAAAATAAATGTCCCGTTTCTCTACCCAAATAATCAGATCAGTAAACTCTTGGCCAAGGTAGTTATCTCAGTTTCACTCTAATTAAATGTCAGGTGCTATGAAATTCAGTGACCATTTTATATGACAGTAAATGTATTAAAGACTTTATCCATACTACCATACACTTATTTTCTTATGTTTCCCCAAATCTGAGTTTTTATGGATGGCAGTAAATATTTCTAAAACACTGGAAACCCTCCTGTCATGTATAAATGACACTAATATGCCATATATATTTTTTCAACAAGGTAAGATAGGTAAAAATGTTACTCCATATGTCAAGAGAACGTTTTTGTTCTCTTTTAAAGAGTGGAATCTGTTTTTAAGGTGTTTTTTTTAACCAAGGAGTTCTTGATTCTAAACTTGTCCATTTTTGGCAAAATTTCGGTCCAGTGGGATTTAATCAAACCTACTGTTTCTTTTCTGGACATAGGTAAAGATGGTTTTGATGAGCTATGTACCTTTGGGCAGGTTGCTCAATGTACTCAACACTTTTTCTCCCATTTAAGTAGGAATGGTCTATCCATAATTAATGACTGTCAAGCATTTTGAGCTGCAAAACCTTTATTGCTACTACCAGCACTAGTATCCAGGGACTGATTGTTGATTCTGTAGAAGGTTCAGCCTCCTGTTCCCTTTTCTGTGGTGTTTTTCCTGCTCCCCTCTGCTGCCTGCCCTTTGGCCATTTCACTGCTCATTAGCGCCTCCACCAGATGGGGGGCAGGCCTGGGAACAGGGTTCAACTCTGGTAAAAGGCTTGGTGGGAAGGAGGCTGGGAGTAATGACAGACATACGGTTTTCAGATTACCTGTGGATATGATACATCCAAGCTACCCCCAAACCCTGTCCTCAGGGGTAAATTCAGTGTAGCCATGACATTGAAGTTTATTTTTTATTCATTATTCATTCTTATAATACATTTATAAAACTTTATGATAAATTTTCATTCTTATAATTTTAGAAGTAAAATATCTTTTTCAGAATGCTATTGGAAGTGAAGTCTCTTTTTTGTTTTTCCTTCGCATTGATGAGTGGCTGCGGATCAGGCTTCGTTTAGTAAGGCTTTGTCTCTGTTCAAAGACAGAGGAATTGCACTGTCTACTCTTGCATTTTGCGACCTTATGGACTGTATCCCGCCAGGCTCCTCTCTCCATGGGGTTTTTCAGGCAAGAATACTGGTGTAGGTTGCCATTTCCTTCTCCAGGGGATCTTCCCGACTCAGGAATCGAACCTGCATCTCTTACATCTCTTGCATTGGCAGGCAGGTTCACCACTAGCGCCACCTGGGCAGTGGACTCTTGGATTAGAGGCAGGTTGGGGAATGACAGTTGTTTAAATTCTGGCAAATGGAGATTGCCTTATGAAGCAAAAGGCACCCTGTTGGGGTGTTAAAGGATCAGAGAGCTCACCCTACCTCTATGACCAAGGGAAGCCATGTCCTCACATTGTGCTGTGGTTTCACTGTATTAAGCCAAAAAGTGCACTTCACGTGTCTCTTTGAACATAATAGTGTGCAGAGGGCTCAGCGTGTAAGACAGACAGTGTGGACAGAGAAGAAACTTAAGCACTTCGGTTCACGTGTTTGTTTGTTTGTGTCTTTCGTGGCTCGACCATTTAAACCCTAGGGCTTCAGTTCTGAGACCTTTTGATTTTATGACTTTCCGTTTGTCTAACAAAGTCTTCCGGCGATATTATGGATCAAGGCTTGTGCTAGGTCCTGGGAATGTAGAGGCCAACAAAATAGGTGGAGGCTGCCTTTGGGGTGTTCACAACCAAATAGGAAACCTGATACCAGCTCGTCAGGTCACGACTCTGTGCTTCAGATGTCTTGCGGGTAAATTAAAGCCCAGATTTCAAATATTTTGAGCTCTTTAGAATTAAAGAGACCTTCCATAGAAGTGATTATGTTGCTTTGAACTTAACTAGATATAACATTTGTGAATTAGTTGTACTGGTGGGCTTAGAGTTATATTCTCTTACATAGCACCGTGGCAAATATCCAGGCTAATATCAGATGTATGATTTATTAAAATAGTTCGATTATATTTAGTTACATGTGTGCTCAGTCGTGTCTGACTCTTTGCGACCCCTTGGACTGTAGTCGCCAGGCTCCTCTGTCCATGGGATTTTCCAGGAAAGAATACTGGAGTGGGGTTAGCTGAGAAGCTAATAGCTGAGAAGCCTATATTTAGTTAAGTTAGACTTAAAACAATAGGTGGGCTTCCCCGGTGGCTTAGTGGTAAAGAATTCACGTGCTATTGCAAGGAGACTCGGGTTCAGTCTGTGGGTTGGGAAGATTCCCTGGAAAAGGAAATGACAACCCACTCCAGTATTCTTGCCTGGGAAATCCCATGGACAGAGGAGCCTGGCAGGCTTCAGTCCATGGGGTCGCAAAAAAAGTCGGACACGACTTAGCAACTAAACAACAACAATAAAAAGACAGATATTAAATAGTCAGATACAGGCTCCAAAAAGAAAAGGAGAAAGGGAAGCAGAAAGACCAGAGTAATCCTCTTGAGCCGCCATTCTAGCATATATTCATCTTGTTTTCTCTCTTTGTTCTTGCAAAAAGAATTTAATTTATATTTATCAAATGATGTAAAGATCACTAGGTAGTAAAACAACTTGATCATATATTTTAATGTTTCAGAATCGTGCTCCCATTTGTATTTAAAAATTAGGCCTAGGAGGGTAGAGAGCAGGCTATAGTTATCTTTTTACCCTCAGCACCTAGGACATAGGAAGGAATTCAGCAAAGTGATTAAGAGCTCAGACTGCCTGGTTCCCTTATCAGCTTATCAAGGCAAGTTGCTCATTGTCACCAGCCCAGTCTCCCTGTGTGCAAAACAGAGGTTAATAATACTTCTTATTCCTTAGGATTGTTTCATAAGAATTAAATGAGAAGCCTTCAAAATTTTTTATTCATCAAGAGACAAGCACTCAATAGAGTATAAGCATAGATGTTAGTATAGGTTCAGGTCCATAGCAAGACTTAATAAATGTCTGGTGAACAGAGTGATAGTATTTCATTCGTGTGCATAAAGCATGGCCTTTCAGTTTTTGGTTCCAGTAATAAATGTGGATTTGAATTGAGTTCCGTCTTTAATCAGAGGATTTGTATTTTTGAAGAGCCCTCACAAGGGTTAAAAGCACAACCTGTAGGCATCAAAGCCATGTTTATAATGATTTTGAATTCCAGCCTATGCCTTTCCACTTGAGAAGTACGCTGTGAGCCACTATCAGCCAGGCCCAATGCAGACTTTGAACGCCTTGCTCTATATTAATGTTTCCATTTGCTCACCCCTGGAAATAGCATTCTGCTTTCCAAAATAGACTCTGGCACTGTACCTTAAAAGAATTTTTTGTCACAGCTTTGGATCATCAGAAAAACAGAAAAGAACTTTATTGGCAAAACGTCACAAGATAATTTTCAAAGATAGTTTCTGATTTTTTTTCTACATGAACTCATTTTCATTGTCTCCCATTTCCTTCCCTCCTGATTTTTAGTACTAACCTGCAAATAAAGATGAGGAGAATCAGTTGATAACTGTTTACTTCTTTGATTTCTTTCAAGGCTATTTTGAAACACTTAAAATGACACATGAAGCAGTGGGGTTTATAGCTAGGGATTCATTGGGGGGAAATCTAACGCCCTAGGTTTACATCACTGTAGGGATAAGGACTTCACAGTCGGAATAACATAGGTAGCAATGTCACATAACTTAGAAGTTTAAGCATTAACATTACCAATAAAGGAAGTGCAGGTCGACCAAGTTTCTAGACAATCCAAATATTTTCAGTCTTGAGCGAGCACCCTATTGCAGGAGGCACCAACACCCAGGGGGGTGTATGGAGGAGCAGGGAATCGTGAAGATTAGAGCTGATACTATTCTATATCAAATACCATTTGTTTTGCAGTCTTTTATCATTCCCTGTTTCAAATGATTCTGATATCAGAGAAGATGTATACCCCCCAGTGAGTCTGAAGTTGATCCCATAATCTAATTTCTTCATTACAGAATCTCAGTAAGAAAATATATTTTCTTTCCTGCCATTGTCCTTTCAGATGGCCCAACTTTAATGGTCTTTAAATTACCTAATGGACTTCCCAGGTGGCATAGTGGTAAAGAATCCACCTGCCAATGCAGGAGACAGAAGAAACTCAGGTTCGATCCCTGGGTTTGGAAGATCCCCTGGAGTAGGAATGGTTAACCCACTCCACTGTCTTGCCTAGGAAATCCCGTGGAAAGAGGAGCCTGGCGGGCTACCGTCCACAGGGTTGCAAAGAATCAGACAGGGCTGAGCACGCACACACAAATTCCCCAGTGCATTTTGATGAAGCATTTGCAGACCTGGCTCACTCTCAGTTGGTAGATCTGGGGTGGAACTGCAAGTACAAATGACCATCTCTGTGGCCCCCCCCATTCTCTTGAGAGACTGGCATTCGGTGAGGAGTGCTTTTCATACCACTGGACTTTTCATACCACTTATGAAATCCCATAACATTTCATTCTCCTGCGCTCTTACTCAATTTTCCATTTCTCTACTAGGAGTAGGTTATGTTTGATTTTTACGTCCTTCCATCTCCTTTCTTATCTTTGGACCATGTATTTCCCATATGGATTGGATGAAAATGAACTCATTCCCAACCCTAATTCACTTCCCTATAATTCTTTTCAGAGAAGTGGTATAGAGTTTACTGACTTTCCATTTGGATTTGCCATTTAGAGTGCTCATTTCCAGGCTATCAAACCAAAACAATGGTTTATTAAGTCTGTATTTTTATTTGGTCATGCTCTTCCTCCAGTGGTAATCTACTTCTTTTGTAGGCATTAAAATTGACCAATGAATCAGCCAGGCTTAGGATTTTGTGTGTTGTTTGCATGGTGTTTAGGCAGCTAATGAGCTACACAGAATTGTTTGAACTCTATAATATTATAAGCAGAAAAATGGCAACTTTGTCTAATGCATAACCAGTCTGTTTTGCTGTTAAATCCCTAATCTCAGTGGAGATCAATTGGAACCCTTTTTAGAAATTACAGGAAAAAAATTTCTCTATTACCTTACTTGCATTGTCAAAACCTCTCAAGGATTCCTTAGTATTCACAGGGAACTCATTCACATCATACCCATTGGCAACACATGGTTTTCTATTAATTGCATGCATCCTATTAATATATAGATTGTATAGTGTGAGAGAACTTGGCCATACATGGTCACGGTATGAAGAATTCCTTTGTGACTAACAATTTTTTTTTAATGAATAAAGAATTTTTTGCCTGAGATTATTAAAATACGGTGTGTATTCAGCACTACTATTTGCTGTTGTTTTAAGTAATATGTTTTGATAAGATTTTAGACCGCCATGTGAGAAGCTGACATTTTATATCCATGAGGCAAACACAGCTTTTTGAATCTTCATGAAAATTTAGGTGTCCTATTTTGTGGTTTTATCTTCTCATGAATTTTTTGAGAAAATGTTTAGACTGATTTCCTTACAGTCATGAAAGTCTCTTTGGGAGAACTTACGTATGTGAAAAAGCCATCTAGAAAGGAGATTTCTTGAGTACCCTTGGTAATGGCGTGCAAGTTTAATCACTCCGCCTGTGACAGGAAGGTCTTAAGACGTTCAACCTAAATTTCTCCTTATACGGTTTTCAGTTCATTTCCTCTTGTCTTGTTCCTAATGGTGATAGAGAACATCTGGTATGTCCTTTTTCAAAATAAACCTTCGTACTTGGAGTAGCAGAAAGTGTGCACACGTTGGGTCCTAACAGATTTGGGTTTGAGTCTGAGCCTTATCTCTTACAAACCTTAGGCCGTTGTTACCTCTCTGATCCTGAATTTCTTCTTTTGTAAAGTGAGACTGATCATCCTTCCCTTGCAGTTTTAGCTAACACATCCCATTCCTGGTAAAGCCTCAAAATGTGGTATCTTGTATTGTTATTGTTAAAATCTGTGAAATTTTATTGTCAGCTTTTTCATTTTGCGTAATAACATTCCCGAGTCTTTCTGACAATGTTCTTTTTTCCAGCCCACTGATCATAGTTCTGGGTTTCCCAGGTGGCTTGGTGGTAAAGAATCTGCCTGCCAATGCAAGAGACACAGGAGTGGGGGCTTTGATCCCTGGTTGGGAAGATGCTCTGGAGGAGGTAATGGCAACCCCCTCCAGTATTTCTTGCCTGAAAAATTCCGTGGACAGAGGAGCCTGGCAGGCTGTAGACCATGGAGTCGCAAAGAGACAGACGTGGGGCAGACATGACTAAGCGTGGACACATACAACCATGGTTCTAAACAAGACTTCAGATGGTGTGGTGGTGGAACGCTAGGTTTGCAATGAAAAGCCTCTCTGACTTCTTTTCCAACTTACTGAATTTCTAGCTATATGACCTTGGACAAGTCACTTAACATCCTTGAGTCTGTTTGCTCATACGTAAGATGGAGATGATAATTCTATCTTCTGTGCCTTCCTCACTGGATTGGAGTGAGGATAAAAAGTCATTTATAACTCACCAAGCACCACACAAGCATAAAATGATAGCAGTAAGTGTAATCAGCAAGTAAAATTTAATACTTTACAATAGGGTGAGAGAAATTGGTCTTGTTGCGTAACTTTTAAAACATAGGTCTCTGAACTCAGCCTCACCCTTATCCTTCACAGCAATTACAGGGCATTTACTCTTTCTGTTTCCACTTTCATCAGCTCTTATGGTTAGAAGGCTAAAACTGACAACTTTCAAGGATGTACGACAGACACATATTAAAACAGTTCCAACATTACAGGGCTGGAGTTTGTGTACAGAGAGGCTGAATCAATAAGCAGAGTTAGGTGCGTAAAGACAGGGCCAGGTGTAATAAAGAGATGACATGACCCAGGAGGGGGGAAATGGGCAGCCGAAATCTCTGCAGCGATGGACAGTCATGGAGAGGATTCTAAGACTTAGGATAGCCACTGCGAAGTTCCAAACAGAAGACTGGTGTGGTCAAACACATCTGAGTAAGAAGAGAACTTTAGGACTTCTGGGACTGCTCAGAATCTAAGTGACCTTGGAGGTTAGAGGGAACCTGGGCAGGAGAGGAGATAGCCACATTTAAGTAAATATTTACATGTTTTGTTGGTTTCATTTTTTAAATCTATTGAATGTACAGTTAGAGTTTGTAGTTAATCAAAAGCTTTTCCCCATATTTGTATTTGGATTCATCTTTTTGTTTTGTTACCTCAATTCAGTTTGGTGTCAGGTTTAATTATGGAACTGAATGTGCTTAAGTTTGGGTAGCAGAGAGAGGAATTTGGTTGAATATCCCTGTTGATTACTTAAATGACTCGAGAGTCTAAGAAAACTAGCCACAGTGATGCAGCTGTTCTTTTCGGATTTGTACATGCTGCCTTCCTGGAGTCCTTTCTCCCATGGCTGTCTGTGACCTTAGCCACTGAATCATGTAATCGTTTCTGGCCTCCAGAGTCAGTGATTCTGAGTAGGCAGAGTGGTGGTGTGATGTCATGTCTGGGGCATGAGCCTGTACCCTCGCCGCACAGGTCCCACCCTTCCTGGTCTCGGCAACTCAATACACAGTGCTTGGCACATCGTGAGCGCTCAATAAATTTAGCTACTTTTCCTGTCTCTCCCTGGATCTCAAATAGGAATATCCAAATTTGAGAACACCACCATAGCATTTGACTCCCCAGTTAAAATCCACGGAGACAGCTGAGGCAGTCAGGAGGGAATGTAAGTCCAAGAAGATGGCTGCACTGGTTTATGGCACGGCTTCTCATGAATCATAGAAAGACCTCTTACAGGATTAATGAGTTTTAGTTTAATGCAAAATTGGTAAACTATGTATAATATTGTGACATTTGAAAGCATTCAGAATGAAAAATAGCTGATGGGGGTACATGTTTTGAGACGCTTGGTGTTCCGCATTTTTCTGACCTCACTCTGCACCCCCTCCCAAAAAAGGTCAGAAGGAAGCCCCCCCCCCCCCATTGTTTCCAAATTTCTAAATAGGGAAAATAACAAACTGGAAAGGAAGCTTTTGACAGCTTTACACATTTACATATGTTTTCAAAATAAAAAATTTCTTTCTTGCTCTTTCTCTGGGTAGAAAAATTAGACCCCTTTTCTTCTTTTTTCCTCCTTGACCTTACATTTTAGAAAATATATTCTTATTTTTCTTTTTAATTTAATTTCAGATTCACATGCAGTTACAAGAAATCATACAGAAAAATTCCTTTCTCAGGTTGTCGCATTTCCCCCTCAATGGTGGCATTTTGTGAAACTAGGATACAGTATCCCAGCTGGGATATTGCATGAGCACATTGCCCCCAGATTTCTCCAGCCCCGTGTGAACACGTTATGTGTGTGTTCAGCTCTGCACAACTTTACCACCTGTGTGGATTCCTGCTTCCACCACCAGAGGTATTCTTTCTGAAGACGGTCAGTTGCTTTAGAGTTTTCAGCACACCCGGCGATGACAGACATGAAGATGTGTCTTCTCTTCTAAACACACAGGAACTTTGTGTGACTGTAGGGAGGTGGTGAGTGGAAATCTGGCCCGTGGCTCCCGTCCGTGGCTGTGTACTTACTCTTTCACATTCCCTCATTAGAAAGGGCTGGCTGGCCCAGACAGAATCATAGGTGGGCTTGGCACACAGCTAACTACTTGCCTGGAGTAACTTAGGCTTTTGTACTGTATTAAGAGTTCTGCCAATTTCAGAGGCCAGGAAGCAAAGAGTTGGCCTAGGAGTGTAACACACCTGCTTTTCCCCAGGCCACAAACAGCAGGCTGATGTGAGTACCTGTTTGCCCTAGTGGGATATACTGAAACATGTCTCCAGACACCTGAGGTTGTGGATAAGTGCTTCCCCCCACCCACCCCCAGAACCTTGCTTCACACAGATTTTAGATGTCCGTGAAGACAGATATTCACTGGGGGGAAATGTCCTGTTAATTGCACTTTGCCTATCTGGCCCAGTCTCTAGAATGAACTATAGTAGAATCCCATTAGCGTGAGACCTTTAGGAATATATACAGTTGAGAATGCCACAATAAGGTGTGTGTGTGTGCACATGCATGCTCAGTCATGTCCAACTGTTTGTGACCCCATGGACTATAGCCCACCAGGCTCCTCTGTCCATGGGGTTCTCCAAGCAAGAGTACTGGAATGGGTAGCCATTTCCTTCTCAGGGGGATCGTCCCAACCCAGGGATCCAACCCGGGTCTTTTGCATTGCAGGCAGATTCTTTACTGCTGTGCCCACCTAGGAAGCCCCACAATAGCATTGCATTCCCTAATTTTAAAACAGATTGCACCTGTCACACACACACACACACATAGAACAAAGCTAAACTGAGATGCAAACAGTAGGCAGAGGGACAGGCTGCCTCACCAGCTTAGTATCCTATACTCCAATTTGAGAAAAACTGGATTTGCAAATAGCTCCAACTGTAAATATGAAAATTTCTGGATGATGAAGGTCTGTTATGTTATACTAGTCATTCCTGGAATCTGAGTGTTTGATTAGATGACCAGAATTTATGGTGATGGTGGTGATGTTTGGACATGAAAACCAATGAGCAAAAAGCTGTAAATCTGATTACTATGGCAACCATTTAGAGAACACATGTACTGTATTTATTGCCACTGTCCTATTGGATCCTAAATCCCAACTAAGTCACAGCATATAAAGTGCTTATTTTCCTCTCTGGATGAGTACTTTTCCTATTGGCAAAGTAAAATTTAAAAATCATGGTTTGCAAGTGACATGCTTTATTTTGGGTGGTGACAATCATCTTGTCTAAACACAGGCTTACTTTTGAATCAGATGGAGACATTTTGAAAATCTTGGAAAGGCAGAAAAACTATGTATTAAAAAGAAAGTGTTATAAAAGAGTGTTAGGACAGGCTACTATTACTCCCATAGCAAGCTTCTTTGACTCTGACTTGATCCAAATAAATGTGGTCGAAACCGCTGGTGTGACCGTGGAAGTGGCAAATGAGAGCCAGCGGTTCTCCTTCCCAAGCCTGTTCTCTGTCACTGAGACCTTGTCAGAGCAACGCCAGAAGAGTGATTTTTGTAAGTATGAAAATGTTGGTCTGTCTGCTGCTTTATCTGCCCGTCAGTAACCCTAGACTTAGAGATTAAATAATTGAATTCTCCCATGTTCTGCAGGTGACAGTATGAAAGCCGAGAACAATTAAGTGTCCAGCTCAGGGTCATACAACCTCGTTAGCTGGGACAAGAACCAGGTTTCCTGATTCCTGGTCCATTGCTTTTTCACTGCAGGGAGCAGCTTCCTGTCACCCCAGCAGTCTTGTCTTGGTTTTCCATTTGTAGTGTTGACAGTCCTATGGCGCCACCTCTTCCTTCAGTCCCTGGGTTTGTTCCCCAGGGCCGCCGTGACAAAAGGAGCATGAACCTCGGTGCCCTAACACACACAAGTTTATTAAAATCAAGGAGTCAGTAGAGCCGTGCTCTCTCTGAAGGCTCTAGGAGACAGTGTGTTCCATTTCATTTCCTTGGCTTCTGGTGCTACTGGTAACTCTTGACGTTCTTGAACGTCTAGCTGCATCGCTCCAGTCTCTCCTTCTGTTGTCTTCCTGTGCGTTCCCATGTCTCTTCTCTTAAAAGAACACCAGTCATCTTTGATTGTGTTGTGTTTAAGTTGCTTCAGCCATGTCCAACTCTTTGCAGCCCTATGGACTGTAGCCCGCCAGGTTCCTCTGTCCATGGGATTCTCCAGGCAAGAATACTGAAGTGGGTTGCCATACCCTCCTCCAGGTAATCTTCCCAACCCAGGGATCGAACCCCAGTCTCTTAGGTCTCCTGCATTGGCAGGCGGTTTCTTTACCACTAGCGCCACTGGGGAAGCCCCATCTTTGATTATGGCCCACCCTAATGACCCCAGCTTAACTTGATCACATATACAAAGGCCCTGTTTCCAAATAAGGTCACATTCATAGATGCACAAAGGGTTAGAACTTCAGCATCTTTGAAGGGGATCACAGTTCCATCCATAATATAGGTCTACTTAGCTTCCAAACCATATGTAGAACCAGGCAGGCTTTGTAACACACCATGAGAACTATAGTGAGTTTCATTAAGTGTAAAGCATCATATCCAATGTTTGTAGTTTGTTACTATAACACATTGAAAACATTTATAGACTGTTCTGGGTGTGATTATTGGATTAATTCCCCGCTTTGAAACCATTTGTTGGGTCCTGTTTATTTAAAGGAGGGAATGAATAGACCTGAAAACACCTAATTTTCAGTTTAGCCTGGAAGCCAATAAAAGTTTCTTGTAAAGAATTGAAAACTGTGTCACAGAACACTAGCACTGTATTTGTGTAGTTTTTTAGTCTTATCTTCAGTTGTTAGATGCTTGTTTGCATGTGCTAAAGCCTCTAGCTAAGACTTAAAAAAAAAACAAACAAATTTTTGAAAAATTATTTTGTGGTAATAAAGTCTAGAACAGAATGTGTGCCACAGAGTATTTCATGGTGTGTGTACAACTTTTAAGTAGAAATTAAAAAGAAAGATATCCTACCTGCAGTCAGCACTCTCCACTGTGTACGTTCCCCTGAACTTCCCTTGTTCAGTATAGTCATTTGTGTTCATAAACATTCTTCCTGACCTCATTCTCTTTAGCATTATTTGATCGATGTGGGAGGAAATGTCCATATAACCTTAATTTGTACGTTTTTTAAAGAGTCATTTTTAAAGCAAGTAATGGGAATGTATGCCGTGTCTTTTATTAACTTTTATATATGTGATTCCAAATCTCTCTTTAAATTAATGTCTTTTAGCTTCAAATTGACTTCTTCCCATAAGGCTAGTCCCCATTTCCTATAATCTTACAGACCTAGGAGAACAACATTTTCCCTTCTGTTGTTTTGATAATTATGTCCTCTGTGCTCAGTGGTGGCCTATTAACTAACATGAATACCGTGGGCTTGCAAAATAGCCTCAAATTTCCATATATTAGAACTGTGAGAATTTTCTATAATGGTGCTTTAGCAATAATGATGGAGGTGCAGGTATTTCCTGAAGATTAATGACCAGCTGGGAGGAACCAGTGGCCCTTGGCTCTGCCTCCCAGCCAGCCATTAATTCCGAGGAAATGTCTTTTGCTGAGGTCGTTACTGCTATTACAAGCTTAAAATGGAAAAACATAATAGGCGTATGAGTTACTTTTATGGGTTGATGCAGTTTCCAATGGTATGTACTAATTCGAGAAAATGACTGTCTATACATACAATAGTAAGTCAGACTGTTTGAATCATCCTTTAGTATTCCATATGTTTTATAATGGAGTTATACAGTTCTCTACCTTTCCTGCTCAAAAAAAAAAAAAAAGTTGACTCCTTAATTTCCACATTGGTTCAAGGCTTCAAAGTGTTGTGTCTCACTGACATATTTGAAAACATCAGTTTCTGTTATCAACTTCAAATAATATTCAGGTTTCACACATGGGCCGAAAGGAAAAAAAATAAAGAGTTCATTTTCCATTTTTGTGATGATACTTTTTCTTTTAGAATGAAACACTGAAAGAAAAAATTTTAAGCCCTGTAATAATTTGTTGTGCTGCTTTTTTTTTCTTGCTGTCATTTGTATAAGAAACAGCCTTATATTTATACTTTCCCATAGTGAGTCTATGAGACAACAATGCACAACTTAGGTTTTCAGCACTGCAGGGTTTTTAAAAAATCTATATTAAATATTGCAACTATGGGCAATCCTTTAATACAAAAAACACTAAAAAAAAAAAAAACTCTTAAAAATGAAGCCAAAGTGTCAAAATGCTGCTTACCACGCTCCTTTCTCTTTTTTAAAAGTAGCATTTTTTGTATTTTTCCTTCTGATCTTAATCATCTGGCATTGTTTTTCATCTCAGTTATTAGCAGAGCCAACCTAGAAACATTCTTAAAAGTTATAAAAGGGAAAACCTGAACAGTCCTGGAATATTGCCATCCTTGCCCTGATGGAGAATTGTGGACAGCATCATGCAGGCGTGAGCCTGTGGGCCATTTTTACTTGTCTCACCTGTTAGTGACTCTCTGTGTTTATCAAACCTCCGACGTAGGCCAGGCTCAGTGGGGAATTTGAAATATTGCAGGACACAGATGTGCACTAAAAGCAATAGGAATCAAGCTAAGAAGTCCTGTCCTATTTGACCCTCAATTTCCTGTCCCACTTCTTCAAATTTGCTTGCAGCCTACAAGTCATTGTTCACGTTGGTAGACTCATTTGTGATCAGACTTTCTTGAGCCTACTTTGTCAAAGGTCTTTACATCTCCCCGTTCTGCTTCTCTCTCCATCTCCTCAACTTTTGCCATCTACAGAAAGCTTAGATGCTGCTTTGCCTCTCCAACTATTTCTCTGCTTTCTTTCACTTTTGTCGAAGGTGCTAGGATTGTCCCAGTTCTTCTGGAGCAGCAGTGCCCAAAAGAACATTCTGCATTGATGGAAATGTTCATGTTCTGTATTTGTACCATCCAATATGGAAGTCTCTAGCCACATGTGGCTGCTTGAACAATTGAAATGTAGCTGATGCATTTGAAGAACTAAATATTTGGTTTTATTTCATTTTAACTAATTGAAGTTTAGATAGCTTCACTTGGCTAGTAACTACTGTATTGGTAGTGCAGTCATCTTGGATCCATTATATCTTTGCCTTGCCTCCATTTTCTGTCATTTTTACCTTCAGTTCAGTTTAGTTCAGTCGCTCAGTCGTGTCCAACTTTTTGCGACTCGGTGGACTGCAGCACGCCAGGCTTCCCTGTCCATCACCAACTCCCGGAGCTTACCCAAACTCATGTCCATTGAGTTGGTGATGCCATCCAACCATCTCATCCTCTGTCATCCCCTTCTCCTCCTGCCTTCAATCTTTCCTAGCATCAGGGTCTTTTCCAGTGAGTCAGTTCTTCACATCAGGTGGCCAGAGTATTGGAGTTTCAGCTGCAGCATTAGTCCTTCCAATGAATATTCAGGATTGATTTCCTTTAGGATGGACTAATTGGATCTTCTTGAAGTCCAAGGGACTCTCAAGAGTCTTCTCCAACACCACAGTTCAAAAGCATCAATTCGTCAGCACTCAGCTTTCTTTATAGTCCAACTCTCACATCCATATGTGACTACTGGAAAAGCCATAGCTTTGACTAGACAGACCTTTGTTGGCAAAGTAATGTCTCTACTTTTTAATATGCTGTCTAGGTTGGTCAGAACATTTCCTAGGAGGAAGCATCTTTTAATTTCATGGCTGCAGTCACCATCTACAGTGATTTTGGAGCCCCCCAAAATAAAATCTGTCACTGTTTCCACTGTTTCCCCATCTATTTGCCATGAAGTGATGGGATCAGATGCTATGATCTTTGTTTTCTGAATGTTGAGTTTTAAGCCAACTTTTTCACTCTCCTCTTTCACTTTCATCAAGAGGCTCTTCTAGTTCTTCTTCGCTTTCTGCCATAAGTGTGGTGTCATCTGCATGTCTGAGGTTATTGATATTTCTCCCAGCAATCTTGATTCCAGCTTGTGCTTCATCCAGTCCAGCATTTCTCATGATGTACTCTTCATATCAATTCTATTCTGCCTTTTTCCCCTGTAGGAGACCTTAATGCCCTTCAACTTCAATTTTGCCATATTCTGCCTTTGGTCTCTTGCCTAGTTCGATATGACAAAATTGAGAAGCCTCTGTGCATGGACCTAGAGGAAGTATAGAGACCAAGATAGCATAGTCCAGGAACTTCCTTGATTGTACAGTGGTTGAGACACTACACTTCCCCTACAAGGGGTACAGGTTCAATCCCTGGTTGAGGAACTAAGATCCCACATGCCTCGTGGTGTAGCCAAAAATTTTTTTAAAAAAGAAAACAGTCCATTTCATCTCCTCGAAGGGCTTACAGAGTAGAAAGAACCAGAGTTTTCTGTGTTATAGGGAACAGACAGCTCACGATCCAGCATTAACCCTGAGTAAGCCATTTGCGGGTTTTCCTGAAGGACTTTATGGCTTTGAGATGGGAGGTATTACAAAAGAGTGTGATTTTATTTATAAAAGGGTTGGAAACTTTCAAAAAACGTTTTAAATGAGGTAGTTTAGAAGGTATAACACCATTACCTCTTAAAATACCACACTGGTGCCTCAGAATTAAGGTGATGGTATGTTTTTTTTCAGTACAGTTTCAGTTTATGCTGCCTGTTCCAGGGTAACTACCAGTAGCACCCCTGCCAGTCTCCAAGGTGTCCAGCTTGGGAGGGTAAATCCTATAATCCCCCTGCCTACAGTCTGCCTAAATTTTACACATACACACATACACACGCGCTGTGTACCTCTCCTAATCTTTTGCATTTGTGCTCTGACGTTACTTCCAGATTTTTCCTTCATGTCACTTCTCTATCAGGTCATTCCTCTGTTTGGAAACTGCCAATAGCTCCTGAATCAATTATAAATTTTTCAAGTCTCATAAATAGAACTGTTGAGCTCTGTTTTTTTCCTCACATACGTGTAGCCAAGTGAATAAGCTTCCTATTCCACGAACAAGGCAGACACTTTCTCACCTTCACTTTGACTGGAATCTCTTTCTCCCATGTCCAGCTGCTGAAAATCTTCTCCAGCCTTCCACGTCCAGTCTAGACACCACTCTTTTATAAAGTAACCCCTGACTCTCCTGGTCAGAAGTGGGCTGTCTCACCCCTGAATATGAATATACATTGTTAGTGCCTTGCTTAAAGCATGATCCATTTTCCTTTGTACTGAGACTTTTTGAATAGTTCCCATCTTTGTTTAGCAGTTTTATAAACTCTTTGAGAAGAGGTACCAAGTGTTTTGCATTTTCTTTAAAACCCAGGACAGGGGTATACAGTAGTTGCTTATACATATTTGTTGAATAAAATTTAAAATGCATATGGCTGGGCTACTTAGGTCATTCCCAAAAGATGATTCATTAAAACTGTGTAATTGGAAGCTTTTTTTTTTTCTTTCAAGTATTTCCACAGTTTATGCCATTAATTATAGTACTCAGAGTAATTACCGCTGCTATTAATCTCTTGGATCCAGTACTTAAGAGACATAAATGTAAAAGACTTTAGCTCTACCACTGCGTTCAGTGAGATTACAAAACAGAGAGTAGACTTAGAAGCAGATGTCAGAAAAATACCTGTGAAGATAACAAAATGTAGAAAATCTTGCTAAGTTTAGTTCAGGGACACAGTCTAAGATGAAACTGCCAAACAAGATTGATAACATAGTGGCATACTCTTCTGCACTTCTGGAAAGAGCTGTGTCTATTTGGGGGAATTTTCCTCCAAATAAAAACCAAAAAAATGTGTTTCTGAGTGACTTTTACAAAGATCATTTAAAGAAGTAACACTTGTTGATTGGGATGGACAAAAGAAAGTTGCATGTGACAAAACTTATATGTGAATATACTTATTGCTTTTAACCCTTTTTCTATATATATATGGCACATTGAATTTAGAAAATAAATCAGTTTTCTTTTTAAAAATTATATTGTAATTTTAAAAGGTACAATTGATATATAACATTATATTAGTTACAGGTGTAAAGCATAACAATTCAATGTTGGTGTATATTGCAAAAGGATCACCATAATAAATCTAGTTAACATCTATCATTAACTATAATTGCTATGCTGTAAGTACGTGCTCATGACTTATCACTGGAAGTTTGTACCTTATGACTGTCTTCTAGATGTTCTGTATATTTGATTTAAGCACCTTATATGTCCATGGTAAACAAAGTAATAAAATCTTAACAGTAAATTCAGTAATGAAATATTGCAACTATCTTCTGAATAGATAATTCTTTAAAATTTAATTAATCGACATTTTAAAAAAATCTATTTTTGCGTGGGCATGTTCCTAACTGCACGATGAGACTTTAGATTTTAAAGGATGGAAACAAAAGAATAAGCATTGGATATGTTTACTTGTTCTCAGACTGTTACAAGAAACTTACCAAAACACAGATGCACACCCTATACAACTTCAAACAACAGAAAATGGCTTTTTCTCTACCCACTTCTCTCCCTGCTTCCCACAATCAGTATCACCACCACGCGGTATCCAAGTCGGTCATGTCCGACTCTTTGCAACTCCATGGCCTGTAGCCTGCCAGGCTCCTCTGTCCATGAAATTTTCCAGGCAAGATTACTAGGGCAGGTTGCCATTTCCTACTCCAGGGGATCTTCCTGACCCAGGGATTGAACTTGCATCTCTTGCATTGGCAGGCAAATTCTTTACCACTGAGCCACCTTGGGGAGCCCACCACCACCATGACTACCAATAAGCTTAAGTATTTGAAGTACTTTCACGTTTTTATGTTACATGAGAAGTGAAGAAAAACTGTTCCTGAAAGTGCAATTAAAATACTGTTTTCAAATAGTTAATCTTCTGGTTGTACAAAACAGAAGCTGGTTGTTAGAAATCTCATGTGCTTCAAACATTTAGAAGGCAGTATGTGTAAAGGACTAGAAGCATGAGTCTAGTGCTTCTTGGAGGGTGGCCATATGCCCATAGCTAAGAGAAAAAAAAAACCAGGAAGGAGAAGAATGGGTTTAGATAAGTTCCAAGTAGAGATGAAATAATCATATCCTTGTTATGTATGGGTGACGTTTGAGAAAGGAAGCTGAGCCACAGATAAAGATACGAGGGCTATTTGTGGTAGTAGGTGAAGCCATGGCTATGGATAAAGATCACTAGAAAACGTGGAAAAAGAAAAGTGATGGAAAAAAAAAGGTGATGCAGAAAGCGGAGAAGAAAGGGAATATGGGAGCATTACACACAAAGGAGGTGAAACAGGCTGCCAGGGATGGTTTGTGGCCCAGTGGTCGCACCATGAACAGGACGTCTGCATGACTCCCTGGCCCCTTCCTCACCCAAGCTCAGCTCATGGTCTTTAAGTTCCCCACAGGCTCACTGGAATAAACACATCACAGACAGCAGTGAGCCCTGCATCCTGGTGATGCCATCAGCGCTCAAAGACAGCAAGGGAATGAGACCAGGGAGAATTCTTTTGGAGGCCAGATCATTAACTCCTATCTGTGACATCCCTTTTTCCATCTGGAAAAGTTAAAGTTCTCTTGTGCAATTAGCTTTGCAGAATGGAGCGGTTTTGTTGGTTTACTGATACTGTTGAGCAAAATGGGCACAAGTGCAAGTCCTGACCCCAGCAGTTGATTGCACCTTCCTTTCTGAGGTAGATGTGAATGTTAAGAAGAGAGAAATGTCCCTGGGGTGTTGTTGATTAAACTGACAGCCTTAGCTTTCAGGATCATTAGATTTCAAAGACAAAAAAATAAAAAGGCCCACCAAGATGATATCCTTTGCATGGATCAGATGATGAGGAACTGAGTTGTAATTTGGGACTCATTCACAAGAAAAGGTCTGAAGGGTTTTTACATGAATAAGATCGTAAGGGTCAGGATGCCAGGATCTGTGCCCACCGCAGTCTCTCTGACCTGTAGTAGACTTTGCGTCTAAGACTGGCTGAACAGTTTCAGTAATGCAACAGAAAGGCTCTATTCTGTAGAGCTAATTGCAAAACAAAACTCACTTCTCCAGATGGGAAATGGGATACTCAAATCCACTGAAGGAAAGAAGCACAGTTTCCCCCACCACTGATCTGCAGTCTTAGTTCCATGGGTCTTATGTATGCGCAGTAAACATTTATGACCATATTTAGGTCCAGGCAGCATGTGGGATTTTGTGCTAGTAGTTGCTGGTGAATACCTCCAATAGGAATCTAGGAATCCTTTATGTCTGAGGTATCCATGGTAACTAAGTCGAGCCCATTTCCATTGTGCTGTTAGCTGGCCATACTTTGACTCTGTGGGCTCCAGGATTCCTAATTCCTATAACACCCCAGAGAGGTAGGTAAGTGCTTTTCAGAAAAGCAAACTGAAGCAAGGGATTTGAGATTTGAAGAATACCATATAGCAGCCAAGATGATAATTTTTGACTCGCGGGTTAATTTAATTGAGGAGTGCTCCAAAGTCAAAAATTCCATAGCTAGCAACGGAATTATGATTATTAGGAAAATAATAACTTCTTCTTGCACCTCTGAAATCTTCTGCAATGTTATGGACGTCATCGTTGGTTGTATATTTTGTAGGTAGCTTGTGTTCACCCTGCACTTGGCAGAGATCGCTAGATTTGTTACCTTAATAGCAATGTTCATTTTTTTTTTTAAGTACAGGGAGATTTTTGACATACTAGAAAAATGCTTTAAAATTATGACATTAATATTATAATGTTTGTATATCCCTTTTCCCCCTAGGATACCCTGCAAATGATTCTCTGGTGTTTGCATTTAACACACATAGTAGATGTGCTTTGGTTTGAATGTGCACTGGCCGTTTGAGCACCAGCATAAAATTGTCTGTCAGTGGCCTTTATTTCTTAGCTCATTTAACTGGGATCAGAAATAGTGGGATGTATTTTATTCACTTCAGTTTTTTGCACATTAGTGTATTTTTGCTTGATTTTCTCATGGTGAACTTCTATTTTTTCATGGAAAGGCATTTTATTTTAAATATAGCAGTGTGTACATGTCAATTTATTTTATACTAAACATTTATAAGTAGAAATGAAAGCACTCTATATAAATGAGGTGTGAATGCACTGAAAATGTTATAGCTGCTGTTTTAAAATAGTTACATTAAATTTAAATCTAAGTTAGCCCTCAGACTTTCTAAAGTTTTCCTGTTTGAATGGAAATACAATGTGGAATGCACCAGAGTGACATTTTTCCATTTCCCCATTGCCAAGATGGGAAGACACTTGTACTAAGCATCTGAGTCCATATCTATTTTTCATTAATATTCAAATTGTCATTATGGCTAAAATGATGGAGCGTCAAATGTGTGAATTCTAGGGAATCACATCAGATTTACTTATAATTGATTTGTGTGCAGGGAGGGCAGGCCTCTGTGTTGGAGAGAAAAAGTTCCGAAATGTATAAGAAAATGGAAACCAAGAATCATCCCTAAGGAGAGCTATTTGCTCATTCAGCCCACCTTTCTCATATCAGTGCTAATCCTGGGCACCGCGCCAGATATTGAGGATACACTGGTGAGCACTTTAAGGCCTCTGCTTCTCATGGATCTTACATTCTAGAGAGGGACCATGAACAGTGGCCTAGTTACTCAAGAATAAAGGTGATCATTTCTTGCAGTGATGAGAGCTGTGGATACAGATGAACCATGTCCGTGTAATAGAGGAGTCGGGGGGCTGCTTTAGACGGGGCAGTCTGGGTGGGCATCGTGGAGGAGGTGCTATGTGAACTTAGAGCCCCATTGCAGAGCCCCGAGTGAGATGAAGCTAGTAGATCTGCTGGCCTGGCTGGCATTAACAGCAGATGGGGATGAGGGGTGGGGGGTTAGAAGGGGCTTGCTTTATTTTTCTTACCCCTTGAATTATGAAGAATGCAATAGTCAGAATACCCAAGGATTTGTTGGAGGTATTGTAAGAGGCAGGAAAAAGGTGACAGGATTCACCCTGTCTATTCTTGTGATACCTGTGTGACTGTTTGTAAGCTTTAAAAAATATAATAAAGGTTACCTCTCCCACCTTAGCCCACCTTTTATTTTTCAGCACAGGTTTATGAAAGCAATCAAAGCAGTCCTTATTAAAAATAGTCATTCTTCTTCTTAGCAGTGCTAACTCAGAAAAGAAAATCACTGGTGCTTAGTTGAGCTGTAGACCACATGTATCAGCTCTGCTTGGCCTTGTGCCCCTTAAACCCATCTGAGTCAGATTGTCTTTCTGCTGTTGTTTTTCTTGTAGAAATGAGAGAGACAGGAAGTATCTGTGTAGGGGTGGGAAAGGAGAACTCTGTTCTGGTTTTCTGGTTCCTACACACTGCAGAAGCACATAATAGAGGAGGAAAGAGAACATGTGAAGAAAGAGGTAGAATGAGGTGCGGCAGATTCCTTAGTTGGGGGTTGAATTACTAGCTCATATAACAAGAACAACAACAACAAAATGTGGACCGTGTGAATTAGGACCTGCTGTTGTTCTTCACTGGTGCTCCTGAGGTAGTGGATGGCATAAACTATGAAGAAGTGACTTGTCCTGTTTTGATGATGAACAGAGGTCTAGCCCCCAAGGCACTGAATTCTTTTCCAGTTTCTTCCTCTGAAATCTTCTGTGATGATATGGACTTCATCGTCGGTTGTATATTTTGTAGGTTGAGAACATGTTCCTCTGTTGAGAACATCTATGCTTTGGGAAACAAAGGTAGCCTGAAAATCTTGAGATCTTCTCAGGAAGAGGAACCTCTAGGAACTTCATCTCTACTGGGGAGGGCCAGGACTCAGAACACTTGGAATGGTATCTGAGCAGGAGGCGTTGGAATGGGCTGGTCAGTGAGTGTTTATTATGCTTAAGCTACAGGGCTAATTACTGTGAGCAGACAGAAAGGAAAGAGAAGAGCAAAGCCCTATCCTCGTGACACTGACAAATCAGTTGGCCTGAGCACACAGGAATTGAGTAAAGAACACTTCTGCCAAGTTTCATTTGTGTACAAGGGGAGGATATGAGTCTGGTAGGGAACGCAGAGTTGTGGCATGAGCAATTGGTCAGTAAGGCTGCCTGCAGGAGAACTCTGGGTGGAGTTTTGGAGGAAGTGAGGAAAAGATTGGAGTGAACATACATAAAACTTGTCACCTGAAGAAGACTGGAACCACCTGGAGGTTGAGAATGTGGTATCCCTTTCTTATATGTTCCCTGAGGTCCCTTGTTACTCTATAGCCATGTTTAACCAAGAGCTGGAATGAGGGACTTGGGCGCCATGTTGCTAAATCCATGAAAGACTGGCCTTCTACTCGGCCACCGACCGAGTAGAATGGAAAGATGGAAATGGAAAGAAATGTCACAGGCACTTGTGGTCCTGTCCCTTTTGTCTTCCTATGTCCACCCCCTTTCGAGCTCTTTCTCCGTCCAACATTGCTCACAAAGGAATCTCTGAGACTGAGAAAGAACAAATATCTAGTAACCTTCTGCCGCTGGCCTCACTGAAAGGGGAGAGAATCCTGTTGAATGCCATTGGAAATGTAAGGATCTCTTGTGACAGTCAAGTCTCAGGAGAAAACTAGTGGTTAAATTGCTAAGTTCTTTGAGTCACTTGCAGTGCAGATAAGTGCCTGACCTCTCAGTATCATGTTTCTGACTTCTTTGTGCTGGCTTCATTTTTTTTTTTTTTCTTTTTCCAAAATACCATTTTCATTTGTTCTTAGAGTGAAGAAGATGTCAAAGAGCCTCTCTAGCAGTAGGTGGTTTTACAGAGCACATGAAGAATGAAAACTAAATTATCATCCTGGAAGCAGTCCGCCAGCATCAGGGAGGTGTCAGGTTACCTCCCAGTCTTGGCTGTGTCAGAATGTGAAACAGGAAAGGGAGAACTGAGGCAATGTTGCATCAACTGGGCCCAAAGCACCCTTTATCTTGAATATGGAGAAAAATCGAAGCAAGAATTTTTGTTGTTGTTGTTGTTGCTATTTTCTCCATGGCTCTTATCTAATTCAGTACATCTTAAAGGATAGTTCATAGAATGGTGATACATCAGGAAAAAACCCAGATAGTACTAGTCTTGCACGTTCTCACCTAGCTCTTTTCCCTGAATCCTCATTAGAATCTATGGGAATGTTAGCATCATTCCCATAGATCAGCTTTAATTGATCTATATTAGTCTTAATGCTATCAGCTAGGTGATTAGTGGGTTTTATTGGTTATTCTTTTTTTTTTTTTAATTTGACTGCACCGTGAGGCATGTGGGATCTTAGTTCCCCACTCCTGCATTGGAAGCACAGTCTTAACCACTGGACCGCCAGGGAAGTCCCCGGTTATTCTTGATAAAATTATGGAATCACAGCATTTGGAAATTAAAAATTAAATCAAGAATTTGTGCCCAAACTCAGATTACAGATACTATCGTATTAAAGAGCCAGTGCTGTCCCAAACCACCAACACATTGTGTACAAGTTAGTCTAGTAGATTACCATTGATTTCCTGTTCCATATATTTTAAGAGATTGACATTAGTAAGCAGCTTTATCGTTGTTGTTTAGTTGCTAAGTCGTGTCTGACTCTTTGTGACCCCGTGGACTGTAGTCCTCCAGTCTCCTCTGTCCATGGGATTTCCCAGGCAAGACTACTGGAGTGGGTTGCCATTTCCTTCTCCAAGGGATTTTCCCGGCCCATGGATCGAACCCTCATCTCCTGCACTGGCAGGCGGCTTCTTTACCACTGAGCCGCCAGGGAAGCCCAGTAAGCTGCTACATCTTCCTTAATCAGAGAGGCAGAAACCTTTGCAAAACATTCAGCTGATGAAATGGCTCACTAAAGTGAGTCTAGAAAACTGCTAACTGTTTTCTAACACTCCTGCTGAACTCAACTCACTACCAAGTAGACTTTGATTGATTTTTGTGTAGAGTTCCCTAGGCCAGTTTAGTTTGGCTGTATATATGTATTTATCAATTGAAATAGGGTACTGCTGCTCTTCTCATTATGTATCTATACATAAATCAGAGCAAGACCAGGGGAGGACCATGGTAGATCACAGAGCAACTGAAAAAGGTGACGGCAGCGACTAGAAAAGGAAACAATGGTTTTATTTCAGGGACCCTACCCACCAGATGGTAGTTATCATATTTTTTGAAGTTTCATCTGATAGGTTGGTTGATCCTCAAGTCTAACATGACATTGTAGTCCACACTCCTCTCTTGCCCTTGGCTGACATAATTGGGGAAAAGTTGAAGTTACCTTCTGTCAGTGGGGTAACTCCTCAGCAATCATAGTAAACTACCCTTCATTGCACCATTCCCCCCTATAAAATGGGCTAGAGATTCCTGTTCCATTTTTGTATTTAAGAAAGAATGATCAAACTCTTATTTCAAAAGGATACACACACCCCCAATATTCATAGCAGCCCTGCTTACAATAACCAAGACATGGAAGCAACCTAAATGTTCATTTACAGACAAAGGGGTAAAGAAGATGTGGTGTGTATATACAGTGGGATGTTACTCAGCCATTCAGCCATTAAAAAAAAAAAAATGAAATGATGCCATTTGTAGTAATATGGATGGACCTAGAGATTATCATGGGCTTCCCTGGTGGCTCGGACGGTAAAGAGTCTGCCCACAATGTGGTAGACCTGGGTTTGATCCCTGGTTTGGGAAGATTCCCTGTAGAAGGGAAAGGCTACCCACGCCAGTATTCTTGCCTGGATAATCCCATGGACAAAGGAGCCTGGCAGGCTATAAGTCCATGGGGGTCACAAGGAGTCAGACACGACTGAGCAACTTTCACTAGAGATTATCATATGAAGTGAAGTTAAGTCAGAGAAGGAAAGACAAAGACCATATGATATCACTTATATGCGGAATCTAAAATATGATACAAATGAACTTGTTTACAAAATAGGAACAGACTCATAGACATAACAACATACTTATGGTTACCAAAGGGGAAAGGGGTCAGAGTGGGGTAAAATAGGTGTTTGGGATTAGCAGATACAAGCTACTATATATAAAACAGATAAACAACAAGGCCCTACTGTATAGCACAGGGAACTATGTTCAGTATCCTGTAATACACCATATTGGAAAAGAATATGGAAATGAAGTGTCATATATATGAATATATATGAAATATATTATTTTATATATGCATGTATATCATATATATATATATATATATAAAATTCTGCTGTATACCAGAAACTGACAACTTCATAAATCAACTATAAACTGTATAGTTTATACAATGTTTACTATACAACTATAGTATACTATACAACTGTATAGTTTATACAATGAAATGTGAACTCACATTTCATTCTGGTATATACTATTTGAGCATCTTTTCTCAATGTAAGTAATGTAAATGGGGCATCTAAACATAGTCCCACTTAATATTCATAATCAATACTTATTAAATGACTCCCAAATATCAGGTTATATTCTAGAAGCCTCAGAATAAACCTTCAAAGGGTACCTTATTGACATAATTTTATAAATGAAACTGAGTTTCGGAAAACTGAAGTAATTTGCACAAATACACAGTTCAGTTCTGTCTCCCAGCCGTGTCCAACTCTCTGCGACCCCGTGGACTGCAGCACACCAGGCTTCCCTGGCCTTCACCAACTCCTGGAGCTTGCTAAAACTCAATGTCCATTGAGTCGGTGATGCTATCCAACCATCTCATCCTCTGTTGTCCCCTTCCCCTCCTGCCTTCAATCTTTCCCAGCATCAGGGTCTTTTCTAAGGAGTCAGCTTTTCACGTCAGGTGGCCGAAGTATTAGAGTTTCAGCTTCAACATCAGTCCTTCCAGTGAACATTCAGACTGATTTCCTTAAGGATGGACTGGTTGGATCTCCTGGCAATCCAAGGGACTCTCAAGAGTCTTCTCCAACATCACAGTTCAAAAGCATCAATTCTTCAGCTCTCAGCTTTCTTTAAGGTCCAAATGTCACATCCATACATAACTACCAGAAAAACCATATCTTTGACTAGACAGACCTTTGTTGGCAAAGTAATGTCTCTGCTTTTTAATATACTGGTTGGAGAAGGAAATGGCAACCCACTCCGGTACTCTTGCCTGGAAAATCCCATGAACGGAGATGCCTGGTAGGCAGTCCATGGGGTTGCAAAGAGTTGAACACGACTGAGTGACTTCACTTTACTTTACTTTTTAGGTTGGTCATAGCTTTTCTTCTAAGGAGCAAGTGTCTTTGAATTTCGTGGCTGCAATCACCATCTGCAGTGATTTTGGAGCCCATGAAAATAAAGTGTGTCACTGTTTCTATCGTTTCCCCATCTATTTGCCATGAAGTGATGATACCGGATGCCATGATCTTGATTTTTTGAATGTTGAGTTTTTAAGCCAGCTTTTTCACTCTCCTCTTTCACATTCATCAAGAGTCTCTTTATTTCCCTCTTCACTTTATGCCACAAGGGTGGTGTCATCTGCATATCTGAGGTTATTGATATTTCTCCCGGCAATCTTGCTTGATTCCAGCTTGTGCTTCATCCAGCCTGACATTTCGCATTATGTACTCTGCATATAATGCAGAAGGAAATGGCAACCCACTCCAGTATTCTTGCCTGGAGAATTCCATGGACAGAGGGGCCTGGTAGGCTACAGTCTATTGGATCGCAAAGAGTTGGACAAGACTGAGTGACTAACACTACACTCTGCATATAGATTACATAAGCAGGGTGACAGTATATAGCCTCGACGTACTCCTTTTCAGATTTGGAATCAGTCCATTGTTCCATGTCCTGTTCTAAGTGTTGCTCCTTGACAGGCATACAGGTTTCTCAGGAGGCAGGTAAGGTGGTTTGGTATTCCCATTCCTTTAAGAATTGTCCACACTGTTGTGATCCACACAGTCAAAGGCTTTGGAGTAGTCAATAAAGCAGAAGTAGATATTTTTCTGAAATTCTCTTGTTTTTTCTGTGATCCAGTGGATGTTGGCAAAAGTTAGGGAGTAACAAAATAAGTCTAGCATCCAGATCTATCATACTCACAAACCCATGATTTTTCAACACTATGTGGCCAACCCAATTAAAAAAATATGAAAATCTTATAATTTTCAGTCTTTCTTGGACTTGGCTTTCAGATTAAAAGTATTGGTTATGCTTTGCAAAAATGTGGTGCTCAGTATTCCAATTAGATTTAATAAGCATTTATTGGGCACTTAATAGGTTTGTAAGTAAATAAAATATGGTTCTTAGTGTTAAGAACTTAAAATCTAAGGGTAGATATTCATACACTTGAAACTTCTATTTGGAACTCCAGTTATGAACCAGGAGCTATGCTAGGTGCATTACAAATATTATCTTGCTTTACTATTATATCTTTCTAAGAGCCGTATAAAGTAGATATTTTATAAATATTTTTGCCAAGATGTAAATCATAAACAAAGATCAATGAGGCCTGTATTCCAACTAGGTAAAATAAGGAAAGTTTTATCAAGAAGATAAATGGCATTTCAAGCTGAGCCCTAAAGAGTATATGGGGTTTTAATAGGATGGCTAGAAGATGAAGTTCCTGGAGAGACCCTTCCATGCTATGTGAAAAGAAGGAACAAATCAATGAGGGCAGGGAAGTGTAGGGCGTGTTCAAGTAAGAACAGATAGTTTGTATGGGATAGTATAAATTAGGGCCATAGTGTGGGAAGGAAGTGATAATATAGGTCATGAAGACCATGCCCTGCATGTCCACAGAGATCGGGCATCATAGGAAATGGGAAGCTATTAAAGACTTCGGCATAAGAGAATGACTGATGCATCTGATATGATTCAGAAAAAAAGTCAGTCAGAAGCCTATATCAATAACCATAGATTGTCTCATGACCAATGCATTAGAATTACTTGCTACAATCATTTCCTTTAAAACATCATTTTTAAAAAGAGGTATTTAAAATACAGGTAATGAACATTTTATAAGGGCTTCCCGGGTGGATCAGACGGTAAAGAATACACCTGCAATGCGGGAGACCTGGGTTTGATCCCTGAGTTGGGAAGATCCCCTGGAGGAGGGCATGGCAACCCACTCCAGTATTCTTGCCTGGAGAATCCCCATGGTCAGAGGAGCCTGGCAGGCTACAGTACATGGGCTCTCAAAGAGTCGGACATGACTGAATGACTCAGCACACACACAGCTTTTTGTAAGATGATTTTTATAGTTTTCTATTGCCAGGAGCTGAATCACATGCTTTGACTAAGTTGAAAGGATTTACCCCCTTCTAGCCATCTGGTCTCTCCCTTTACTTCTTGTGAACTTGATAGAATTTATTGTATCATTATTTCGATAAATGAGTCTATTGTCACCAGTAGATGTAGACTTTGGAGGATTTGGACTGTGGTTGTTGCTTTCTTTAATATCTCCCAAGCTCTGCAGAAACCATTATTACTTCGTGAATACTTGGTGGATGGATGAAGAATTGAATGGAGAGCCCCTAGCTTCACTGCAATTTGCGCTCAGCATCAAGGTGAATGCTTAACCCAGGGCCATTGTGAGAAAGACTTTGGCACTTCTGAAAACCAGGTTTCTATAAATTGTCAAATAGATAAATTCCATGGTATCTACAGATCAGTGGGTTCCACACACATAAATTTGAATTCACTAAATCTAGGCTGATGGAAGAGGTTGACCTGGATGAGGGTTTTCTAGCATAGGAGTGAACAGCGAATCACGGTCCCAATCCAGCCCATTGCCTGTTCTTCCATGACCCGCAGTCTAAGACTGGTTTAGGACTCCCCTGGTGGTCCAGTTGCTAAGACTCCAAGTTCCTAGTGCAGGGGGCCCAGGTTCAATCCCCAGTCTGGGAACCAGACCCCACACACAGCAACTAAGACCCATTTAGTCAGTCTCTCAGTCATGTCCGACTCTTTGCAACCCCATGGAGTGTAGCCCACCAGGCTTCTCTATCCATGGCATTTCCCAGGCACTGCTACTGGAGCAGGTTGTCATTTCCGTCTCCAGGGGAGCTTCCCAACCCAGAGATCGAACCCATGTCCCTTGCGTCTTCTGCACTGACAGGCATATTCTAATACCACAAGTGCCACCTGGGAAGCCCTAAGACCCGGTGCAGTCAAACTAACTTTTTTTAAAGAATGGTTTATATATGTTTAAATAATTGCAAAAAGGAATAATAGTAATATGTTGAAACGTGAAAACCAAGTAAGATAGAGAAAGAAACCAAGTTTTACTGGGACACAGTTACTCTTACTTGTTCACATCCCGTGTCCTGTCTCTGACTACTTTCTCACTCTAGTGGCAGAGTTCAGCAGTTATCAGAGAGACCACCTGGCCTGCAGAATCTAAAATATTTATTCTCTGGCCCTTCACGAAAAAATGTGCTCACCCTGGCTGGACTGTGTCTTTCTGGCTGTCTTAATCCATTTATATGGCTTTCTTCCTTTTCTGTGCAAATGGAAAATGAGTTTAACTTCATTAGAAGCAAGAAACCTTTAGCTTTGCCTTCAGAATTTTTTCCCCCTCCTTCTCTTGAGAATCTTGAATGTTCTATATATATCTAGATTTGCAAAGCTAAAGAATAATGAGGTAGAATATGTTTTATCCATTAGTAATCCCTTTTCTATGGGGATCCTGAAAGTATGGTTTTCTCTTTAGGTTAGAGAGCTGCATTCCTTTTCTAATCATATCCCATTTTTAGTTCACACTCAGGCTGTCAGTTCCACAGAACAATGTCAAGTTGAGCTTCTTAGGATCTATTTCTTTTTAATTTTGGTTTTTTGGCTCTACAGGGTCTTTGTTGCTGCAGGAGCTTTTCTCTAGCGGCAGCAAGCGGGGGCTACTCTCTAGTAACGGGGTGCTGGCTTCGCATGGCGGTGGCCTCTTTCGTTGTAGCACACGGGCTGTAGGGTGCCCGGGCTTCAGTAGTTACAGCACTTGGGCTGAGTGGTTGTGGCTTGCGGGCTCCAGAGCACAGGCTCAATAGTTGCAACACCCGGGCCCAGTTGCTCTGCAGCAAGTGGAATCTTCCCAGATCACAGATCAAACCCATGTCTCCTGCATGGGCAGGCAAAATTCTTTACCCCTGAACCACTGGGGAAGCCCTTTAGGATCTCTTGAAAACCTATTCCAGTGGTCTCAGCTGGGTAGTTTTCCTCAAAAAGGCTCAGGGATAGTGGAATAACCTTGGATTATGAACAATATGTTTCACCTTCCTGTTTGGCTTGTTAATGCTGTCTATGCTTTGCAGTTTTGTTTGTACTTCTCAGCATCATCACTTTCTGGGCTTCCAGGGCCTAAGGCTGAAGCCATTCTGAAATTGCAAGGAGGCAACAGGACCCAAAGGGAAAAATAGGCCCACCTCGTCAGGTCTGTCATTCACCCCTGAGGCAAATGTGATCTGGCTTCCGTCCCCTTCATCCCACGGAAGGCACTTCAGGTCGTCAGGAACGTCCTGGCCGCCAAACCCTAGGGGCGCGTCTCGGTCCCCATCCTGCTTTTTTGAAGGATCTGGACTTTGACCATTCTTCCCTTTTCACACTCTCTCTCCTTGGTTCCCAGAACAGAATCTAGTCCTGACATGTGCTCTCTTTTTTTCCGAAAGCTCCTCGGAGCTGCTAGGCGCTTCTCTTTCCATCCGCCCTTCCCACATCTCCCGTCTCCAGGGAGACAAGTGAAACCCATGGTGTTTTACTGTGTCCGCTCTGAGTAGACTCCTGACATCTATGTTTCGGCTGTTACCTCCATTTCGAGGACTGTATCCGTGGCTATCGTGAGTGTGCCATCACTCTCTGATCACCCTGACCTCCCTTCTTTCTGCATTTTCAGCACTCACAGAGCCCTGTCATTTATTTACTGCACCATATGTTTTGAGTTTTCTTTTCCTCCGTCCTCACTGCTGCTTCCTTTGTTCAGGCCCCCATCATCCCTCCCTTGAACTCTGTGCACTGGTCTCCTGCTAGCTCCCCCCGCTGACTCTAGTCCTGTCTCCAGCCACCCTCAATACTCCCGCAAGCGCAGTCTCCGAGACCAGATGCCTCCAATGGCTTCCATTCACCCGAGGGCAAAAGTTTAAGTTTCTTATGTTGCTTCTGGCATTAGGCTTAGTTTCTCCTCTTGCCTCTTATCATCTTCTCGTTGTAGTCTCTGCTACATTAGTACGGAAAGACTAGTCTTTCTGAAACCTCTCTTGGTTATGTCACGCCTCCGCTCTGATGGTTGTATTCTTTACCTTTGTCTCCATCTGGACAAATCTCACACACCTCCCAAACCCCAGTTCAGATATGGTTCTCCCTCTCCCAAAATGACTACCCCCTCCTCTTTGCCATCATAGGAGTTTTGCATACTCCCTGAGGAGAACACAGTTCACAGTGTACTATAATTGTTTTTACACTTTTTCACACAGAAGACTGTGTCTCCTTTCTCACTGTATTTTCAGTTCCTAGCACACAATCCATCTCCTAAAAAGCATCCAAGAAATGAATGTGTCCAACCTGTATGTCAGTAGCTACACCACGTCCTCTGGATGCGGTTATGTTACCAGGTATGTTAGAAATGAATGGTTGCTATGAAATCCAAGTAGGCCAGTTATCAGCAGAAAAGGTTTATTTCCTTCTCTTAATATTTAATTTGTGTTGAATCTAAGCTGAGTGTATGTGGCTATATATAGTCACTCTAGAAGTCAGGTGTGAGAAGATTGGTATTTATTTTAACAGACCAGAGTGAAAGAGAAGAGACTTCTAATGTAATTATTAGTGAGTTACATACATTAAAGTTTAATTTCTCATACTAATACAGAGAGAACTTGGTAGAAAGTTAGTGTCTAATTAGTCATATAAAGTATGTGTGTATGTGTAATATGAAATATATGTATATGTACATATACATACATTTAAATGTCAGCATTATAACATTACAGAGTTATATTTTATTATAGTCATCCTCAGGAAATTATCATTGTAAGCCCAATAATAAACACAGGGGACTTTAAGGGCTTCCTTAGTGGTCCAGTGGTTAAGATTCTGAGCTCTCATTGTAGGGGGTACAGGTTCAATCCCTGGTCAGGGGACTAAGATCCCACATGCCGAACAGGACAGCCAAAAACAGGAACAACAAAAAAAAGACAAGGGACTTCATGGGGTTAACCTGTGGGGTTAAACGTATGGTCCCTGCCTTATAGAACTCAAAAATCATAGACATAAAAAGATAAGTAATAATATAAGGCAGTTTAAAGTAAGCCAATAAATGGCAAATAATAAATGAGATTCCATTTTGTATCCTGGAGAAGGAAATGGCAACCCACTCCAGTATTCTTGCCTGGGAAATTCCATGGACAGAGGAGCCTGACGGGCTATGGGG
This sequence comes from Cervus elaphus, assembly GCF_910594005.1. Taxonomy (NCBI): domain Eukaryota; kingdom Metazoa; phylum Chordata; class Mammalia; order Artiodactyla; family Cervidae; genus Cervus; species Cervus elaphus. The sequence continues at coordinate 46,262,751 of NC_057817.1, read as the reverse complement.
TCTTGAAAGAGCCACACACGACTTAGTGACTAAACACCAATAACACTTTACTATAGTTCTGTGCACACAGTGGGTGTTTCACAAGTATTTGCTCAGTGAATGAAGTGACAATGGGACAGAGCAAATTTGTAATAATTTTTCAATTGTCCTTTCTTCACTTTTTTCGTTTACCTGGAGTCAGGTCTTGGTCTGTTTTTGACACTAGCTAGTTGTGCCTAAGAGTAAGAATTTTCCTTAATACTTTTCATAGATCTCAGATAAAGCTTATTTTTATTTTACAAGTTGGAAATCAAACTTAATAAACATATAATGTAAAGAGTAAGTGTATACATAAAGCATAGAAGTAACACATATATTAAAATGTATATAATTTAAAGCTCTGTAAAGTCTGCTGCATCACGGAAGGCTTTGTCAGTCTTGCTGAGACACATTGGGTGAAAGTGTAAAGTCTTTAATGACATGAGGCAAATATTCAGGCAATTTTAACCATTGTCTTTTCAGTGGGAGCAAATTGTTTCAGACAACAAAGTGCAGGTTTCCAATAGGAAGGAAACCAACTAAAGATGTAGTTCCTTCTAGAAGTTGTTTTAGTCTTTTTCAGAAGGAGGTTTAGGGTGATTCCAGGTGCCTCACCAGCTTCATTGGAGTGGAATACAGGCAATCTGTGTACACTCTATCTTTGCCAATTCATGATACCTACCAGGCTGCCCAGATTTACCCATGGAACCTCCTTATGGCTTAGCAAAGTATCTTTAAAGAAAAAAAGAATGGATGATCATGTTGTAATTCATCTATTTTTCTGCATCTATATAGAAAGGTTAATATTTTTATGTGCATGCATGCTAAGTCCCTTCAGTCATTTCTGACTCTTTGCAACCCCGTAGGCTGTAGTCCACCAGGCTCCTCTGTCCATGGGATTCTCCAGGCAAGAATAACTGGAGTGGATTGCCATTTCCTCCTACAGGGGATCATCCCTACCCAGGGATTGAACCCCAGTCTCTTACATCTCCTGCCTTGGCAGGCAGGTTCATTACTGCTAACACCATCTGGGAAGCCCCTAATATTTTCACAAGCATGCTTAAATATTAGAGATTTCAAATGGTAATCCCCAAGGCCCTCTTCTTCGCCTTTTCCAATTTGGAGCTCCATCTTAGGGAAATAGCCACGTTTTGAAGCAGGTGTAGCTCTTTCTGCAAGTTTCCCCAGTGCAAGCAAATTGGAATACAGGTCTGCCTGTATTCCTGTCTTCTCTTCCCTCTTTATTCAACCAGAAAGAGGATTTTCCCCAGTAATAATCTTGTAGAAGTACCATGGAGCTTGATGCTATTGCCAAAGTGAGTTTCACTTTTCAAAACTATACGTGTGTAAAAATAAAAAGGAACATTTATATCTTAATAGGGTTCATGCATCAGGTAATTATTCCAAAGTAGCTCCAAACTGAATTTTCACTTCTCCATTCTCATCTTGGGAGACACATTGACAGTGGCTCAGCCCATGCTTTCTTTGGTTGTCTCATTGACAGTAATACCAGATGGACCTTATTTAATTGAGTAGCTGTATGTTCTTAAATGAGTAAATAGTATCATTCCAAGTTGACCTATTGACATAATCTCAAAGACCATGTCATTTATAACAACCTCAGTTTATTATTTCAACCATCACACTGGCTTGCAGAGAACTCCTTATTTAAATCACTGTACGTTTTTTTATTTTTAAATACCAAGGCTTATTTCAGTCCTAAGTCCATATTCTCTCTGAGGTGGAACTACCAAAGTAGTGATGGTAGTGACTTTCCTTTTTTTAATTTGCTTTTCGTTTGAATTATCTTCAGAAATGAGCAAGGTTAGTCAGTAGAGAAAGAGCTCATCGCCACTCCGGCTATTTTTAAACGCTTTGATTTTTAAAAAATGGTTAGATGGAAGCGATAGAACTCTGATTCAACTAGGCTGCTCCTGGCCTCCGTTTATTCTTTCATTGTTGCTTCATGTTTTTCAATAACACTGTTTCTTTAGAAATTCTTTCTTTTTTTCCCTAAACTACTTGCTATATAAGAATGTAGCAAATACAGATCATTTTAATACTGTTTATAAATAAATCACCTTAGCTGAGCTGGTCTGTTGATTACGTATGTATTTAAAACACCTTTTATTCCCCTATAAAACAGACGTTCTATATAATGTTTTTCATAGAATGAATTGTAATTTCCTCAAAATTCATCAAATATTATATTTAAATATTTTCAGGAGATGTGCCGTGCTAGGCTTAGTTGCTCAGCCGTGTCCAATTCTTTTTGACCCATGGACTGTAGCCCGCCTGCCTCCTTTGTCCATGGGGATTCTCCAGGCAAGAATACTGGAGTGGATCGCTGTGCCCTTCTCCAGGGATTGAACCCAGGTCTCCTACTGCGTTACAGGCAGATTCTTGACCGTCTGAGCCATCAGGGAAGCCCATTAGTACACTCATTCCCAAATCATGGTGTCAAATATAAATCAGATATGTTTTTAAAGTGATGGAAAATATCTTCTTTGATAATTCTTTATTTGCCAATAAGTCACTTTGCAGAAGGCAATGTCAAATAGTCCCATTCCTCTCCTAATTTTGATCTGTATACAATTATACATCTAGTTTTTCTTTCAAGAAAGCCACATCCTAGGAACTCAGAAAAGGATGCTATCTGGGTAATTCTCAATTTCTCTTTGTATCATTTACAAAGCAAGCAAAACCATTCCTGACATTTGATTGTTGAAAACCATAAAGTCATTTCACCACCAAAGCCCAAACTTTCTAAATCAAATTTCGACTGAAGAGCAAATACTTTTGTCATTTATAAACCTTTGAAGTTGGGGGTTCACGACGAACTTTCCAGACAGCCCTCAACAAAGCCATATCAACCCATGTCTCTGAAGCACATTAAATTATACAGTGAGCCCCATGTACCAGCCGTGTTGGCCGCAGAAGGAGAAGAACTTAACCCTTGAGTAGGCCAGTTTGTTGGTGTGGGGGTGACAGGTGTGCTCCAGAGAGGCCTCTGGGAGAGGTGGGGTGTGGGGGTGCCTGTTGGAGGGTGCAGGGAGCTAGCCCTTTGCACTCCACTTGCAAGGCTCCTTCTTTGTAGCTCTGGTTTGTGATGTGATTTATGGGAGCTGCAGCTCACGGGCCATACATCACCTTCCTGGTCGGCTTTGTTGACACCTTGTCACATTCTTGTGGGCTTGAGGAATTCATTGTTCTTGTTTGAACTGATAAGAACCAAAAAAAAGAAAAAGAAAAAAAAAAAAAAGAATTTTCTCACTGAGACCTTGGGAAAGGCCGAGGGGGTGGAACGTTGACTTGGAGCAGCGAGGCTGCACTTTCCCAAGCAGAGCGGCCTCGCCACCTTCTCCTGCCCCAGGAAGCCTCACCCTGAGGCATGCAGCTCTGGGTGCACCCCGAAAGTCGTTTCCTGGTTGTGAGGTGTCTCTTTTTTGCGGGGGTGGGACGGGAGAGGGGCTTCAGGGGGAGGAAAGAAGAGGAGGGAGTTTTCCTTCCAGACATGAGAGCTAGACTGGCTAAGAGCTGCCAGGGGAAGGTAAAATGACCCTGGGCACTGGGAATGTGAAACACGCGGTGACTTTTGATGTGAGCCGGTCTCTTCGAAGTTCATCCTTTGTAGAGCGTGCTCCTCGGGCATTCTGCCATGCTGACCTCTCCCCTTTGATGTGTACTGCCCCATGCCTCACTTAGTATTTTGGCAGCCTGCTCAGGCTGCCATCTGAGGCCAGCACTTGAAGAGAGTAGAACGTTTCAGAATAGCAACTCATAGAGCCACTGATGTATACACAGGATATTACCTCCTGTTTCCACAGAGCAAATGCATGGTCTGCCTGCTGTTTTTTGTTTTTATTTTTTTTAAGATCTTTGCAGAATAATCTCTCTGATAACTTTGCTTCAGAAAACATAAAATGGATTAAACTTCTTTTTATCCAAGAGAAGTAACAGGTCAGATCATATAAATCACTTCATGGGATCCTTAGTGCTCATACTTCCTGTGTGAAAACAGAGGTTTTCTTTGAGAGCAGCTTAGCACAAACGCAGCCCATTCACTAATATTCTCTGTCATCAGCTTTCGTTGATTGGAAGGAGAAGAACCAATTCGCACCCCAGCCAAGGGCTGGTGTCCAGGGAGTTTAGCATTTTTGTGTTGTACTGTTAACAAGTTCATGTGTCCTGTCGTAAATCCCTTCACCTGGAAGCATCATTCACACATCCCCACTAGGAACCTCATGTTGAACTGGAGCCACGGCTTCTTAAAACGGCTCTTGGCAACCACATTTCCTGTAGAATGCATGTGTACAAACTCCTTCTGGCACATGATTTGCCCAGCAGTTACTATGCTCTGAACAAGGAATGCTAGAAGAACTGCCAAGGTAGGTGGTCAGAGAGTAAGATTGAAGAGTAGACATTGTGATAATACTGAATGCAAGTGAAAGTGACCTAATAAATGTATGATAATACAGTGATTGCATGATTAAAGTGAGAGACTAGTTTTGGAAGGCATACACTTTGTGTGTGGGTCGTCTGTCTTGCTTTGAAGTGCTATTTTTTGACTAATATTTAAATGTCTAAATATATGCAGTGCTGTCCATATCGGCATCAAACCTCTAACACACATCCAGCTTTGAAAATCTACAAGCCCAGATCCTCCCATTCCTTACAATTCTGATGAGCCTGCCAGTTCTGCTTCTGCCTTTTCTCTTAGCTCAGAAGCTACTCTGGCTTCCAGAATTAAGTTTATTGACAGTGTTTCACTGCTCTCTGCTGGAGAAGCCCAAAGCTAGGCCTGGCTTCCAGGGCTCAAATCATTTGCAAGGAATGCAGGTGAGATGGCTCAGCTGATAAACTTCCCGTCTCTGAAATTCACCTTAACACAAGACTTACCCATGCTTGTCATAGATCACAGTTGAAGAGCCGTGATGTGCAGACTAGTAACGGGTTTCTCAGAGAAGAAGATGGGTAAGACGAAAATAGATCGCTGCCCAATCTCCAATTTGTTACCTCCAAAGTTGTCTCATATAAAGCTAATCCATGTGGTGGTATACGGAGACTGTGTACCAGTCTCAAGTTAACTCCCATCCTTCTGTTTTGTCACACAGATATATACCTTACTCTGCTATGTACGTCTGAGATGATCATCCCCCAGCCCCTCGAAAAAGAAAAGAAAGCTCTCTTGGCCAAACTATTTATTTCTTCTAAACTGTTTCTTTAGTATGTGCATGTCTGGAGAAAAGAGATCAAAGAATTTAATCAAATAAACCAAGAGTGTGTTAGGGACATTTTTTTCCTAAAACATTTTCTAGGTAGGAATAAATATTAATTTCCACCTTCATTTTCATGAACACAAATCCATACCTTCACTGAGATGTTACACTTCTCAAGCATGAAAGAGAAGTACAAGTGCAAAAACAAAACCAGCCAATGCTTTCGATGAATATTGTTTTTCATATCCATTTTGAGTATGTGTATACACATCAATTTATGCATGTGTGCATGTGTGATTATCGCTTATATTGTACACATGTATGTTTTGAAGGGATAGGGAGAGAAGAGAGAAGCCTAGTACATCTCCAGAGTGGACTATGCTCTTTTAGGCTCTTTTCAGTCTAGCATCTTTTAACTTAAAAACAACTTGATGAATAGAAATCATAAAAAGCCAGCCTTAGAACAGCATTAAAGTGCTCTTCTATTCTACAGCATTCCAAGTGAATTATTGCTGTGCTGTCAAAGAAAACAAAAACATTTGGGAAGGACTGTTTATTTTACAGTGGTTGACCAAAAGTATGCAAGTGGTTATAAAAAAATGTAGACAGCTAGCGATGGGAGGTGCCACTTGCCCATTCTGAAATCCATTCACAAACCTTTGACACTGACTCGCGATCATGAGAGATAATATTAGAGGCAAACACATTTTCCATGGGGAAGATCCTAGCGCTTTCAGAGCCTTGCCCGTTCAGAGCCAACAAATAAAACCACCATCTTCTATCCTGTATCACTGGCATCTTATTCACAGAGCCTGATGGCATGATATTTTTTCCTTCCAAGAAGAGCAAGGAAATTTTTGTAAAAATATTTCTCTAGGAGGTTATGGCAACATGATCTTTTTTTTGTGCTATGCAGCCTTTGTATTTAAAGGTTAAAATAAAAACTGCCGTTGACAGTGTCCATAGTCTTTCATTAGACAAATACATGATTTTTAAGCTAGATAAGAAATTAAAAATCCTTAACACAGTCCCTTTGTATTAAAGATAATAAAATGTATAATCAGAGAAGACAAAGTACTTGTTTTATAGTTGCTTCAGCTAGGCAGTGTGGAGAGATGAGAGTTAGAAATAGGAGGTTGCTGTTTCTGAGATGGCTCAGTGGTGAAGAATCCTCCTGCCAATGCAAGAGACGCAGGAGATGTGGATTTGATCCCTGGGTCAGAAAGATCCTCGAGTAGGAAATGGTAACCCACTCCAGGATTCTTCCCTGGAAAATCCCATGGTCAGTGGAGCCTGGTGGGCTTCAGTCCATGGAGGTCACAAAGAATCTAATGCGACTGAGCATGCTCACACACAGAGACTATATAGAGTCAAGACCTCATTAATACCTCCTGGGAAATGCTTGTTTTAATGTTTAAGGATTTCTCATTAGTGAAGAAACCAAGGAACCTAGGTCCCAGGGTTTAAGTTACTTTTACTTTTTAAAAAATTTCACTGATAAGTTAGCATCCACTTAACCTGGTAGATTGATCACCCGATATATTTTTGAGAAATGAGAATGGTCATAACCAGCTCTCATTATCTTTATCATGGGGTGAAAGATATGAAAAGCTCTTTGATAGTTCCTAGCATGATTCTTTCACATCAAGCCACTCCATAAACATTGATTGAAAGAATTCCTTCCTGTCGACGCCGGTGCAGCCTGTTTTCTGAGTGATGTGTACATTGTAGGAAGACCCCACGTCATAAGGGTATCCTTGTGATAAACGGACAGACAGCTTACCACCATGCACATGTCTGAGATGCTTTGGGCATCCGGCTCTCCTAACACTGTGCCCCCAGAGTGGAGAGAGTGAAAGAAAGAGAGAGGAATTGGAATCAGAATCACGTGCATCTGAGCCCCTACCTCAGCAGCTCCTTCTGGTCCCTGAGGGTCTCCAGGCTCGGAGAGTTTTGTGTAGTGTTGGCCCGAGAGACGGTTATCCTTTGGACAGCTCAGCTGTGTCTGTCTCCTCACCGAAACGGCATCCGATTTTGTTCAGATGTAGCATTTGCCTTCCCTCCGTGACATCCTTGGGTTAATCACGTGCTTGCTGGCCAGGATATGTAAATAAAACTTGGCTACAAAACACTTAGAGGATTATGAAGCAATCTTGCTTAATAGTAGTGAAAGAAAACAAAACAAAAACACCACTCCAGCACATCCTCGTGTGTGCTGCTAAGTCATGGAAAGATCCAGTTATGACTGGAACTGTCCTGGCCTGAGTATTGTCCTAGACTCAGAAAGAGAGAGAGAGAGAGGGAGAGAGAGTGGGGGAGGATGACAGGGAGAGGAGAAACTGTGCTGCCGACAGCCCCAGCAAGCCATCCCTGCAGGCAGTTGCTAATGAGGACGCGGTGTGGGTGGAGGGAGCCTGCTAATCCGGGGAACCCGCCTTTCCCACCCGTGCTGGGATGACTGAGTCACCGCCGCTTACACATCCTTGAACTGCACACCTTTTCCTATGTGCTCAGAGGTGGCCTGGACCCAGGGAGGACCTCCCCAGGAGGTTGCAGGCTGCAGAATGAGAGATTCAGATGTGTGTGCGAGTGGCGGGGGGCGGGGGGGGGGGTGTTCCTGTGAGGCTTTGCAGTTAAAGCTGTCCATCTCCTGTCGCCGGCCAGTTGCTAGCTCGGGACCATGAAGCATCCCCCTCCAAGCTGTCTATCAGCAAAGCTGTCTACTCTGACCGGAGGGAAACGAGCGTGGAAACCCCAGGTGGTTCTGCGTGCCAAGAGCAACCTTAGTCAATGAGAGAGCTCAGCAGATGGCGGGGTCCTGCGTGCCGACCTTTCTGCTGCTCGTAGGAGAATCATGTGCTGCTATTTCTGTGGCCTCTGCCAGTTGGCCCCTGCCCACCTTTTCTGTTCATACTAAAGCGGCCAGGAACTGAGCAAAAGAGGAAGCCTCCTCGGCTGTGCTCCGGGCTGCTCTGCCAGGAGTGCGTCTGTAGTAGGTCCAGCAGCAAAAACAAAACAGGGCAGAGCCGGGGAGGCCCCGGCCAGAGCAGCTGAGCGTGGAAACAAAGAAGCCCGCCAGCAGCAGCGGCAGCAGCAGGCTGCGGAATGTCAGGCTAGAAGAGGAACTTTCAGAGTGGCCACATGGTCTCCAAGCGGGGATACTGAGGCCAGAGAGAAAGTAGCAGTGTCTGGGCAGTGGCTGAACCAGGGCTGCTGAGGACCTACCCACACTGCTGTTGGATTTTAGTAGCTCTGGGGTTGACAGTGTAGCCCTGGACAACTCACTTAGTCTCCCTGACCTCAGTCATCTCATCTGTAGAATGGGAATGAGACTAGACCCTCCCTCCTCCTACCAGTCGCTCTGCAAATTAAACGAGGAAGTGTAAGCAAAAGCACTTGGCGTGCCTGGCCATTAGGAAGTGCTCGGTACACGTTGGCTGGTCTCCTGTGATCGGGGACTTGAGATGCCACTGAAGCAGGAAGAAGAGATAGGGAATTGTTCCCACATATCTGATCTGTGAAATGTTTCGTAATTTGAAGGCCTTTCCCAAGGAGAGGTAAGCACATGTGATTAAGACCAGGCTGATTTTGTGATTTTGCTCAGTGTTGATGTGATTGGAATGTTTAATCAAGCAACAGACTCCCCCTTCCAGGAAGAGCCCAACTGTAATAACGAGGAGGAAGCGGGTAATGTGAGAGCCCTGGAATTGTTGCCGGTCAGACTTCCTGAATGCAGGGTTTATCCCCTTTGTGAAAGCCAATTCTGAACCTTCCTGACTGAGAGTTTAGAATAGTCGGCTTCGAAGTTACATTCTCACTGAAAAATGCTTCCTAAAAGCTGAGGAATTGCTCTAGGGGTAAAAGAAGGGAGGAAGTGGTGAATAATACTGCATTTTGCAGAAAAGACTAATGATAGAGATGATTTTGCCCCCTTAGGCCCAGGTGTAAGGACGGAATTAGGAGCCAGCTTCCCTTCCCTTCACTTCTAACAACACTTAATTCCCAAAGTGCTTTACATCAAGTTCTGACACCAGCTGGTTGGGAATCAGTTAGAGATCACAATGCAAGAACAGTGACCACGTACTGAGCCCTCATTGGAGTGTCAGGTAGTATGCAAAAAAGCACACTGTATTTGTAATCCCACTTCATTTCCACAACAGCCCCATGAACTATTTCCCTGTTTTGAGATGAGAAAAGTGAGGCTTGAAGAAGTTAAGTAACTCAGCCAAGATCATGCAGCAAGTAAACGCTCCTGTGTTCTCACCTTAGCCGCTACGCCGTGCCCTGCTTTTCTCCGAATGGTGACCTTACTTCTGACCTGAATCTCTATGGCCTGCCTTTTTTTTTTTTCCCCCTCTAAATTTAGGACTCTACTACATTCTTGCCAAGGCTGCTTCTTTCAAAATTCTAAATGTCTCCAGAAAGAGGTACAATTTATAATAAGGAATCTTACTTTCCAAATAAATCCTACCCTATTAAAATCAAAGGACCAATTGCCTTTCTTTTTTTTTTCCTCTCTTCTTTGGTATGTATGTGTCATTCAAGTTACAGAATTCAGAAAGGGATTAAAAACTGGGAAAAACTGTCATGTGGTATTTTGATATAGGTGCAAGCCCAGTGACTCTAAGGAAAAAGGAACATTTTTACGAAATAACGCCTGCCCAATTGATCCTGATAAGTTTTAATTGTTTAATCCTGATAAGTATCAATGCACAAGTGTATCTCCTTTTGTTGTCAGAAGCAAATGGTAAACTTTATTTGTGCTGGCCTTTATTTCAAGAAAGACTGTGTGTTTATGCATTTATAATTATATCCCCAAGGTAAGCCACCTGGATATCTCAGCATTATTACTTTACTAAGGGAAATTTCTCTATCAAAAATTTTTATGTTCTAGTGGAATTATGCCTCTAAGTTCTCAATATTTATCGGTATCTTTGAAATTTTGTTAGTTAGCCTCATCGAGATTACTATGTACTAATAATCACTACCTGTGTGACCTTGGACAATTTTCTTAAGCTCTCTGAGCCTTAGTTACTTCAGCCACAAAATGGGAATTGTAATAGGATCATCATATTATTATAATGGATTGTTAAGAGCATTAAATGAGTTAATTTTGTAAAGTGCTCCAGACTGTTCCTGACATACAGTGTTAACTAATATTTTTAATCACTGATGACTTCCAAACAAATTTGCTAATAATTGTATCCAGTAAGTTTTAATCATAATGAACCTTCAGGTTATTCTATTTTTAATTGGTATTCAGCATTATAAAGTTTGCTTTTTTCATTTCTCACTCATGTCTATAAATTGCATTTACTTAGAAAGGCTCTTAAGAAACTTTCATATTTCTTTTACTTTATCCTCTCTTTAGTAAGTGGTGACTTACTGTTTATTTTATCCTTCGAATTTTATCTAGAGCAGCTTTTGACTTTAAACTGTGACATATAATGCATCAAATTACACTCATTGAATTGATTTACTCTGAACTGTAGATTATTTTAGGTAGCATTTGCCCTCAATTTTTTTTCTTGGTGTCCAAGTTTCAAAGAAACATGTTTTCGGTCCTAGTCACGGTAAATAGTGGGTTTTTAAATGACATCATGAGATACATATTTCTCAGATACAAAAGTTTGTTGTTGTGTTCTCTTGGCCAGAAAAGACTCCTCTTCCTGGGAAATGTAGCCACAGAATGCTGGGTTTGAGTTTTATTAATATCCTGTAGATTGAAAACAAAATGTTTTCCCTCCCCGTTTTTGTTCTTTTCCATTTGGCAAACCCGGTGATTTGCCACATGAGCCAATGTGTGTCTCATTTGCTTATTTTCTTGTGCACTAGCAGCCCTGGTGATGTCATCTGGAATGTGTACAGTCCCTGGGAATAAATAACATGTTGGAACAAAGTTTTCTTTGAGGCAGCAGAAGCGTTCATGCACCTTACAGTACACTCTGGGCTTCCCAGGTGGCTCAGTGCTAAAGAATCCTCCTGCCAACCGAGGAGACGCAGGTTCAGTCCCTGAGTCGGGAAGGTCCCCTGGAGGAGGAAATGGCAACCCACTCCAGTATTCTTGCCTGGAAAGATCCTATGGACAGAGGAGCCTGGTGGGCTACAATCCATGGAGTCACAAAGAGTCAGACACGACTGAACATGAACGCGCGCACACACACACACACACACAGTACACTTTAAATAACCCAATTTCCTTATTAAAAAATTATGTCAAGGCCACCGCCTCTTCATATTTCTTGCTTCAGATAATAATAATCACAACAATGATATGTAAAGATTTTTATTATAACTACTGATTATAAATTGAGAGCCACATTTTCAAAATTATCTTAAAATTTGACCTGATGATATCAAATATCTATACTATGAAAATGTCTTTTAAAAAAAAACCAAATTACTAGGTTAAAAGATCAGACAACTTAAACTTGTCTTATGTAAACATCTTTGTTACTCCGTTGTTACCATTCTTAAAAATGATTCATTGACTAGAACGAGTGCCGTTTTTTATGAGTTACAATGCTGCAAGGAATTCAGACTGTTTTCAAGCTGACGGTTCACTGAAGGTTAAAGATTCTCTGGCATCCTCAGTCCCTGTTTCCTCCTCCTGATGGGGGCTTTCTTTTGAGTCATCATTCTTGCAGGGAATTACTGAGAAGTGCATTGGCCAGAAGACAACGCAGAGGTATTTGGGGAAGGAGGCAGATGTCCAACCAGGGCATACCATTGAATTCTAGTGAAATTTCCAGACAGAGCTCCTCAATTTGCCAACCAAGCGCCAACTGGCGGTGGCCACTTTCACTCTCTGCCTTATCTGGAACACATTCTCACTTTTTGAAGGCACAGTCCATTGAATTCCTCATTTCCTGTTACATGCACTGCCTTCCTCCTGTACCCCTTAATAAGTAAGCAAAGACTCTCTTGACCAATAGGTTAGGTTATGCAGTTCTTGTGATTTTTAATGACTTTGAGCTCATTTAGAAAGTAATGCCTGTTTCTCATGGCCCAGAATTATAGAAGGCCAATTACCTCACGCTGTTTATTTGGCGATTGAAGTGATGCCTTTTCTATAAAGAGCTCATTACACAAATGGTCCCTGTGAATCAGTGTGATTTTAGTGGGGAGTTCCAAAGACGGAAGTTTGATGACATCTTCTAAGGCCAGCTCGACAAAAGCAATGCAAATCTTAACTTTTCTTTTTAAAGGTGGCGTTCCAGTGAATCACCCTATGGAAGAATATTAAGAAAGATATTTTATACTTGGACTCTGTGCAGTTCTAAAGGTTTTAAAGAACCATAGTCTGATCTTAGCTTTTATAATTAAAATAATTGAATAGTGAAGATTTCCTGGAGTTTAATCCCTAGGACCTCTATAGTAAGATATCTGTACACAGTACAACCTGACACAGAAAAGCTTTAAAAAAAAATTTTTTTTAATTTATTATTTTAATTGTGCCTTCCTTGCATTTGACCCCCACAAGGCATTTTTTGACTTTTGGATGGCTGCGGCTTGATCTCTCCCACACATATACACACCCCTTCACAAAGACCACTAGAAATAGTAGTTGTTTCTTCTGAGGTTATTAATAATCTTTTCCATAGTGGTTTAGGGGCATAAGATGTCATGCGTGAGTAAGGGAGGCACAGATTATTTTCATAAAAAGAAGACACTGAATAATATGTTGTTTCCGTCTTTCACTCATTGATTCCTTCACCAGTATATATAGAGTGTCTCAGAGCACTAGACATTTTGATCAAATTATCTCACACAATTTTCAGCAAAGATGACTCAAGGAACCATTCACCAACATCCATTTAGAGATGCACTCAGCCCAGCTCATCTGACTTCAGAGTCTGTGTTCACACTACCAGTGGTGAACTGCCCTCCACATGCGTACTAGCAAGGACTACACACCTGATACCTTGTTTCATCATCCTGCTGAATCCTGCTGGCGCCCTACTCCAGTCTGCACCAAAACAGCCAAAGCATTAAACATTTCTTAAAAGAAATACTAAATGTGCCCATTTTAATCTCCTGAACTTTTTTTTTATTATTCTTGTTACATGAACTCCAGTATCTCAATTAGATATTTAAGGCTTCTTTAATTTGGATTTTGGTAAGATTTATTGTTGTAATTAATACAGTATCACCATTGTTTTTTTCTTTCCCCCCTCAAGTTCCAAGAAAGAAAAAGGGCTTTTCTTTCAACAGATCAAGCAATCCTCAGTGCACTACAAGCTGCCTTATTAACCGGCATTTGTTCCTTCTCTTTCCCAACAAAATAATCTTAGATGCACTAGAATTGTTCAGACAACCTGATCTATACCTGTTGGGTTGGCCAGAAGTTTGTTCGGGTTTTTTCATAAGCTGTAACTTTTCGCCAACCCAAAACATGAATAGTAAATAACTATCAATACACACAGATAAAAAGAGAGATGAGTGCTTTAAAGAGTTTCCATTCCAAGAACGCTACCTGAAAACCCAGTACACGAAGCCAAAAAAGCGTAGGACAGAATATTTTAGCGTTGCAGAATGGTGAATGAATCAGAGTAGGACTTTAAATAGGTAGATAGGTAGGTGATTGTGTGTATGTGCTAAGTCGCTCAGTCATGTCTGACTTTGCAACCCCATGGACTATAGCCTGCCAGACTCCTTTGTTCGTGGGATTCTACTGGAGTGGGTAGCCACTCCCTTCTCCAAGGAATCTTCCCGACCTAGGATCAAACCTGTGTCTCTTGCATTGCAAGCAGATAGTTTACCCTGTGAACCACCATCCATTCAGATAATAGTACAATTCAATGAAATGCTACTATTATCATCCCCTTTCTGCTGATGAAGAAATCAAGGCACAGATTGGTAAAGTAACCTACTGGAGAATTCAACAGTTGAATATTGATGAATAAGTCATAGAGCCAGGCAAAACAGGATGGCTTCAGAGCTATCCTATTTGACTACCTATTTTCTTCTATCACTCTGAAAAATTCTTCTGTCTTCTCTACTGGAGAAAATCCAGGCTCTCTCCCCCCAATTCTTAACTCATTTTATTTCTTCCACAGTTACTACGAAAGTGGATCCATACAACAACTACATCACCAACTCACAGAGTAATTAAGTAGCACAAAATCACACAAATTCCTCTAGGTTAATTTTATCAGCAAAAACCCTAAGCAGGTGAGAGTTGGCCAAATCTTGGAAATTATTATGCTGTGAAGTTAGTAGTTACTTAAGTACAGGCCACTGCTGAAGTATAGCACTTAAAACATTGTATTATCCCACTCTGTTCAACTCCAGTAGGGCAGAGAGCATGTTTATTTTATCTTTGTATGTCCAGGCCTTAACACAATACCTGAGACATAATATCTACATAATTAATTATTAGTAAATAAGGAATGGGCTGATTAATAGGTCTTGGTTTGGAGTCCTTTTAAATTCCTACTTAATCTTTCATGAATAGATTCTTGGAATTTGGCCAATGCCACAAAGAATAAGACTGTCACCTGGCATTATTCTAAATATTATATTTCTTAAGATGAAAATCTTTCTTTAACAGCCTTATTATAGTACCTGCTCAAGCTAGCTAGCTAGTTGGGCTACGAACGTCCACATTGCCCACTCCCGCTGTGCTTTCAGGTAGACCATAACTCCAGGGAGGGCTGTCCTTGGATTAGGATGAGATTGAAAGGACCACTTTCTGCTTCTCCTGTAGACTCTTGTGAATTGGGCCTTTCTCTCCTTCTGCTGCTGCCTCCTCCGTGTCTTCCTCTTCCAAGCCATTGGGGACAAGCTGTCTTTAATGCAAAGCATAGAAACGTCTTCCAACCCTGTTTTGTTTTGTTTAGGATAGTTAGTTTTCAATGTTGTCAGTTTCCGCTGTACAGTGAAGCCAGTCAGCTACATATATACATATATAGCGTCCCTCCTGGACCTTCCACTCAACCCCCACACCCCCAATCCCACCCATCTAGGTCATCACAGAGCCCTGAGCTGCTCACCCTGGTACCTAACAGCCCATTTAGAAGCACTGTTAAAGTAGGCAGTTTCCTGGTTTTCACAATCTGTTTCTGCCTCTTAGAGACCAAGCCTTGCTGGGTTCATGGGAGATTTAGCCAGAAAACTGGCAAGGCAATTAATCTGTAGTTAACCACAACAATGAATGAACACAAAAAAATGCAGATGTAAGTAGGGGATAAACTTTAGGTGGTTCCATCAGTAGTGACTCATGATGTTGAACTATAATAATGTTTTTCTCCATGCTCTCTCCCAGTTCCCTCCGTGACCCTAGAGCAGAATTTGGAGATGACTATTGGGCTTGAGGGGGTGGTGGTTCTGTGGCCGTAGCTTGAAGGTTGGTTCAATGGACGTTGATCTGGCTGATGCTTACTTTAATAAACATGTGGTTGAAAGTGGCACTGTGTTCATTTAGGGGATAGTGGTAGACTGCAGTCTATGGGGTCACCAAGAGTCGGACACAACTGAGCGACTAACACTCTAGAAAGTAGGGACTATATAGTTAAGAGAGTGGCTTAAACATTAAAACGCCCAAGAGGGCAGAAGAGTAGATTCTGGCTCCTCCACGTTTGGGCTGCAGAATCAGGAGGCAGGACCGCTAGGCTGGGCTCCAGCCTAAGCATAGCCTTCCTTGGCTATGAAACCCTGGAAGCCACTTGTCTGATCCCCGTGGGTCTCTTGGCTTCCTCACCCCTGATAATGGGCAAGCCTATCTCAGGAGTATTCCTTGAGAGCGTGAATTGAAAGTGCCCAGCCCCGCACCTGGCACAGAGGCTGTACTCCTGAGGCATCCATTCTCTGCAGCCTCTTTGCTTTGTGTCCCTCTGCTGACTTTTGTACCCTCCTGCCCACTCGTTCCATTCAGCAATCCCGAGTTGTACAAGAATGTGCCTCCTTGTGTCCCGGCTGTGCAGTAGAGTGCCCTGGCTCTCCATCGGCTCTCGCCCTGATGCTCTTGGCTGGGAGACAGGGGCTGCTGGCAGGAGCCTCAGAGGGAACGCACCGTGGTAGCAGCAGGAAAGAATTTGGCAAGGAGGTGCTCGCCACATGATTGTGATTCATACTGTACTCGCGAAGTGTGGCAAGAGGGCTAGGAGAGGCTTTTAATGCCAGCGTACAGAGAGCAGAGACACACTCATTTTCAAACATCGCATTCTTTTTATAGTACAGGCATGCCTCATAGGGAAAATATTGAACTTGGCCTGCCAGCACCACGAGAGTCGTCCCAACTGTGATTTTATTACTTGAGTCACTCCCTGAATCAGATACTGGCTGCAGGGAGGAAGTCTTCTATTAAGGATGCTTTGAAATTGTGTTTTTAATTAATTAACACCAACTCCGGGCTGGTTTTTAATTTACTTCTAGCTGACTCTTTTTTTTTTTTTCCCCCTCTCTTTTTCTTGCCGGAAACTTTTTTTTTTTTTTTTAAGACATTTCCTCAAGGTCTCCGCTGGATCATTTCTGAGTATGTTGGTGAAAGAGTCATCTGTGTCGGCTGAACAATGGGAGGGAACTCTTCAAAGTAGAGTTCATCGTCTCTGAATGAATCTGATACATGGGAACAGCGTAGTCTGGCCGGGGGGGTGGTGGTGGTGGGGAAGGGTCTTTTAAAAAAAAAAAAAAGGTCTGGCATAATGCTTTTTGATCCCTTCAGCCATCCTCAATTCATTCATCCTGTTGTTAAAACTTAAAACTGGAGCTGGCCAGCTGTTGGGAAAAGTCCTCCGTTTTATTTCAACCAAATGCTGCTGCCTCCTGGGGCTGGAAGGGGGCTGACTCCAAGCACAATTATAAATGTGTAGCTTTTTCGGGCGGCGGAAACCTACAAAATGGCCTTGATTCACAGGGCCCCTTTGGCTCAAAGGCTTTCTGCTTCCCGTGTGCCATAAATCTGTATCTGCATCAAAACGTGTAAAGGCTGCACTGTATGGAAGTCCCTCTTCCTCTGCGAGTGTGTCCATGACAGATTTATACTGATGGCAACCCCGCTGTAGTCACAGATACCTATTATAGTCATGCCCCACTAACTTGGCCCCCATTTCCTGGAGACGGGGAGACAAGGTCCAATGTGAAGGAAGGAGGGCTGAAATTAGAGCTTCCCTCTCTAATTGCTGTTAGCACAGGAGGACCTTTAAGGGCCACATTCTCTTCACAGCCCCATCCACCGTCTCTTCCCGCCCTGTGTGGTTAAGCCTGAGAGCCCAGGCATTTACTCTCACGACGAGATCTGCCAGGACAGGGCACTTCAGAACCTCACATTGTCTGAGGACTGGCCAGACGTACCTTTGCAAGGAAGCAATAACCTCTTCTGTTATCATTTTTTGATATCTCTGACGTGACGTCGTTTTCTTCCAGAGAGCACGTGTTAAGTGTGAAAGAAAAAGAGAAGGATTGAGTCCACTTAGGTTCTGTATATTCGTATTTACAAACAGATACAGAACAGAATTTGTTTTTGCAACTACCTCCTTCTTTGAGCTGTTTGTCCTTACAATATTCAGTGTCCCTTGAACATTGTAGATCAGACGGCTCGTTAGAACCCGCTTCTGTTCTATCCGCACCTTCATGGTTTACAGCTGAAGGACAGTCCCTGCTGACAAAGAACTGAATCAGAGCTATGATTTCAAGTGTTAAGCAACTAAGTGGCAGACAGTTTAATTGTTTGGATTTCGGTGGGGGGGACTGGGATCAATAGGGAAAGATGTTAGAACGGTTTGGGTCTTCTAAAAAGCAAGACTGACTGATGTCTGCCTTTCTGACTCCATTTAGAGTCTAGAGTGCCCTTCCTTAGCATTGTGTTATCCTTGTTTTTGCCCAGAGTACTCAAATACACCACTAGCTGAAGTTGAAAGTTGCTACAGATATTTTTATTTTACTTTTTAAAATTTTATTTATTTTTTTTCTGTTCTGGGTCTTCGTGGCTCTAGTTGCGGAGCTTGGGTTTCTCGCTGCAGTGGCTTTTCTGGTTGTGGAACGTGGCCTCTAGGGCATGTGGCTGTCTAGTTGTGGTTCATGACAGGCTTAGTTGCTCCCGGCGTGTGGGATCTTCCTGGATCAGGGATCGAACCTGTGTCTCCTGCACTGGCAGGCAGATTCTGTACCACTGAGCCACCAGGGAAGTCCTTTAATTCACTGTCTTAAAAAAATTGTAATACCATAAAGTCATGATATAGAGGAGTATAAAGTTACAGAGCCAATAATTGTGATGTTTTTGCACTTCCAATTCTTATTCCTTTTGCTTCTTCACCTTTGGCCAACTTAATGTGAGCATAGTTACGTGCTCCTGGTGTTTGTATTATATCCACTGCATTTTTTTTTTTTTAACATACTGAAGATTATGGTTTAAATAGAAAGTCAGATTGCCTTTTGAAAAACTGAGTTTTAAAACTCCACCATCTGCTAGATTTGTGAAAGAGGATCTGGTAAATGAAAATTGTGTGTGTATGTGTGTGGTTTATTTTATAGGCACTGCATACTTCTTTGATGATCTGTTTTCCAAGCTCATTCTTATCTTTTAGAAGATGTTTCCAGGATTTATGCATTTGGCAAGATTTCAGAGAACTCTACAGTGGTGAAGAGGTACACTCCATTTATAGGGAATCCTGAATCAGGGTCATTGAGAGAGTTTATCTGGTTCTGTGCTTAAATTTATTTCTGCTCTGGATATTTCTTCAAAATGGATCTTTTTTTTTTTTCTTTATTGGCGAGATGAAGCATTTTATTCATAAGAACTCTAATAATAGAGCTTTTTCAGTCCAGACGTAGGAGGAAATTTGCAAAATGCATCAGGAGAGTATGCCAGTTGTTTTTCAAGCCATCATGTACATTAAGAAATTATTGTATTCATTAGTGCTTGCAAAACTATATATTTAATGATGCAAAAGTAAAACTGACCTCTCTGCTTTGGTGCACAGATGTATAAACTTTATGGGAGTACACCCTAAGGTAGAGACTTTTTGGAGTAACTCTTAGAAAATGCAGAGTTGATCATAAACAGTGATGCAATAACCCTACAATTATGTATGCTCAATTATTTGGAAGGGAAGTCTGGGGAAAGTGTTTTATATGGTTACATAGACAAACAGAAGTGAGGATGGAAAAACACAATCTAAAGGCTCGGATTTGTTGTGTCTACCCCAAATAGCATCCTGATACAAGCTTTATAATGCAAATCCACTGGATGCAAATAATTATTATAATGCAAATAATACAATGAAGAACATTTGCAAAGCAATAAAGATACCACCTTTGCAACCACTTTACTACGGTTTTGAAAAATGTTAGTGAATGGCTGTCTAAAGATGAAAATAAATAATATTTTATGAGATCTCAGCCCAGGAGAAAGGGGAGGAAAACCTTCAAGTAGAATTACATGATTATTACTTTGCTCCTCCCGCAACCCAGAAAATGTTAAAATGAAGCATAAAATAAGTCTATAACAAGATTTATGAGGAAAGGTATTACACTTAGGGGCACACTGTGCAGAAAAGTCATTAAAATTGTTTGGGCCTGAAGAAGCGGGGGAAAAACTTTCTTAGAAAAATGAGAAATTCAGCTGCACCAAATGCCTGCCTGATGCCTACCCCAAGTGTACCTAAGGTTCAGGTCCATTTCCTATTAGGCCAACTTCCTTGCACCAAACAAAACCCTAAGATTCTGTTTTCTCCAGGAAAATTTGCTCAAAGAAGTGTTCTTGGCTTTGCATTCCTTCTGTCCGCTCTGGTAGATCCAGGCTATTGAAGAGTAGCAACAAGGGAAGGCTGTAATTTTTGCATCCTTTAGTTCGTTAGGGGGTTTTCAGTAAAATTTTGCTGCCGTGTACAGAATAAAGGAGAATTACTGATGTCCGTGTGCTTGTGCCTTAGTGTCCCTTCTTCATCCTATTTAGCCTTCCTGGTGGATGTTCTTTCTGGCTGGCTGTCTGCGTGTTTTGATAATTGTGATCACTCAGCATTATCCTGTATGTTTTGCTGCGGTCTGAGTTTGGTTAATACCCTTGATTCAGTATTCTGTGTTCTCCTCTTTCCTTGCCCGATACTTTTATGTTATGCTAAATCTCAGTGGATTCTGTCAGTCAATTTGAGGGGGAGTGAGGGAATGTGTGTGTTTTCTTATCTGTCAAGTTTTAACTTGGACTTACTGTTTAACCAGGAAACTCAGCAAGACAAAGGAGATCTAAGGAAAACACTATTCCTGGTGAGAATCTCCAAGGTTATGCAATCCTATAAAATGGTGGTTTGGGAAGAAGTTCTGTAGTTCATCTTTATCAGAGTGATAGTTTGAGGGTGTTTTTTATTTTATTTTTTTTAAAGGAATGTTTCAAGGAGGTCTTTGAAAAACATTTCCTTCAAATGTTCATTGCATCTAAGGTCCCATTTTTGTCCCTTTATTTGCTCCAGAATACCACCAGACTGCCAACAAAGGAAGGCCTGTACTCCCAGGAATTTTCTGCATTCCTCTCTGGAGTAGGCATTTTTCTCAGCTACAAAGGCCCTTTGGCGAATTCCCTCTAATCATTGGATTTACCCTGGGCTCTGATAGGTGCCATTCATGGACTTGATCTGCTGTTTGATGGGGCTGAGGCATTAATGGGATCTTTTCATGATAAACAAAACTGGATAACATTACCAGAGGGGTCACAAAGCCGCTCTTGTCAGAGGTGTACTGCTTTCTCCCTCTTTCTCTTTCTATTTTTTTTCCTCCTTCCTCTTAGTCTTTTCCTTTCCTTTCTTTTTATGAATGTACATTTCTGTCTGTGTGCAGCAGGGCCATTTCCAGAAGCAGATCTTCTGACCTTCGCTGTGGCTCGCCAGTCAATGGCCAGCTACAGGTCTTTGCTGGACGTAAGATGGTTCTATAAACTGATCTGCAGTAGCCCCGCAGCCTGCGGGGAGGTCTGTGTTTTCCTAATTGATTAAACATTGGAGGAACACTGCATGAAGAATATGGTTTAGAGATCTTTCTTACACGCTGGCATTTAAGTCCTGGGATTTGTGATGAATGAGGCTGTGGGAACCAACACTTACAGTGAGAATCGGACTCCATGTGGCTGCTCTGCCTGATACACGTTACACCTCCAGCCTGTTGTCAGGGTCATGCTTTTTAGGGCAGTTTCCTGTTTGCTTCTGAGAGGAATGTAGAACTGGTTCGTCGAAACCTGATCCTTGCAAGGGTACAGAAGTGAAAAGCGCGGATCAGATTTGTTTTAGGTGACACGACAGTGGTTTTTGATGAAAAGAGACTGACATCATGAGCTAGAGAACGTGCAGTGATGTTATCTACATCATTTTATAAGCTTTCAGAAAAAAAAAAAAGTCTTATTTTGAATGGGAATCTCTGTGATGTAACTCGGGAGTAAGTAGAATTTTAGGCATCCTAATAGAGATATCCTGTTTATTTTCAACACATTGTCTTATATTCTGGCTTCACACTGGGGCCCAGGAAAAAGGACAAAAAAAGAATGGTCAGGGAGAGCACAGAGTGAGGAAGTGCATTGAACAGTGTTTTAAAATTCAGAAGGAGAGATGTAGTCCACTAGTTATGACTCTGCACTACCCCTGCAGGGAGCCTGGATTCAATCCCTGGTCGGGGAACTGAGATTCTCCATGCCATGTGAT
Organism: Cervus elaphus; assembly: GCF_910594005.1. Lineage (NCBI taxonomy): Eukaryota > Metazoa > Chordata > Mammalia > Artiodactyla > Cervidae > Cervus > Cervus elaphus. The sequence goes on along the minus strand of NC_057817.1, from coordinate 46,240,889 downwards.
AAGGCCAAAAAAATTAAAAATAAATTAAAAAATAAAATTAAGAAGGGACGTTAGGACCAGGGTTGGTAGGTAAGGAACGATGCTTACCACTTCTCCTAAAGAAATAAGAAAGTTAAATGATTCACCCATAGCAAAGGACAGCACAGTGGTTGCATGTTTCCACAAGCCATTTACGTCAGTTCTTTAATTCAGATGTGTCCTGGTTAACTGTGGGTGTTCCATTATGAACCTCAGTTCCTACTAGGTAACAAACATATTAGGCTGCTTTCTAACTAAAATATGGTCATGCTGTTTCATAGCCCCCAAAGATCCCTCCCTTAGTAAGTTTTTTAATATACACGTGCTGTTGTTCAAGTGGGGAAAGTTTGCCAGCCCGCTCAACAGGATAGAGAATCATTATCTGCGGTAGATCAGTGTTTTATTCATTTTCTTTCACGTTTTGTTTTTTAATCACTGCTATTTGGGCTTCTCAAGTGGCGTAGTGGTAAAGGATCCGCCTGCCAATGCAGGCCAGGAGACACAGGTTTGATCCCTGGGTTGGGACGATCCCCTGGATGAGGAAATGGCAGCCCACTCCAGTACTCTTGCCTGGAGAATCCCATGGACAGAGGAGCCTGCGGGCTACAGTCCATGGGGTGGCAAAGAGTCGGACATAACTGAGCATGCATGCATTTGTTACAATCAGTTCGATGTAATCTATTGAAATCATAAACCAGTGTTCAAATCTGTTTTCAGTGACTTTTGCAACTGTTCCAAAGTGGAGCTTCCAAGTCTCAACAGAAACCTACAATGGCTGGTGTGGTCTGCTGAGCCTCATCACACCAGTTCCCAAAAGGCTAACTAGGAATTTTTATTTTTTTCCAAGGAAAGCCTCATGAGAGGCTTCTTTCGCAGTCCAGTGGTTAAGACTCCACACTTCCACTGCAGAGGGCACAGGTTCAGTCCCTGGTCAAGGAACTAAGATCCAACATGCCATATGGTATAGCCAAAAAGTTTTTGTTTTTTTTTAAAAGGAAGCTTCATAAGTTTTTATCTTACTTAATATTCTGTGGTTTTACATGTATGGTTATTGAATATATTCAATGTACTTTAAGGGCATAAATTTCATTTTTATTTACTAGGGTCCCAGCCATAGTGGCTATATTTTGAGCACCAACTGTGTCAAGCACTTGATTCACATTATCCTTAATCCTCTGAGTCCCACTTTACAGGTGAGGAACCTGAGGCTCAGCGTGGCAACAGTGTTAGAGGGTGACGGAGCCAGATTCCAACTACCTCGGGCAAACTGCAGTGGCGTGTTCTTCCCCGTCTGCCCTCTTGTCCATTCATTTATAACTCATGCTTCCACACAGATGAAAACCTAACAATTTGGTCAAATATCCAAATGTTTCCAAATATCTGTATTTCATAGATTTTAGTTTATGACACGTTGGGGAGCAAGTCCTTTTCAATGTTTATTTATTCTCTATAGTACCTACATTTAACTGTTCCCCTCCCCCTGCTAATGGCTCATATCCTTCTTTCCCCTGCTTCAGAATTCACCCCATTACTTCATTGGCTTTCTTCCTTATCATCACAAGACACGCACACTTGGGAAAATCTGCCTTATGATGTGATAATCGCAAGATATTTTCTGAATTGCAAAAGGTTTAAGTAGAGGGGGTGAGGGCTTGAATCAACTTTTATCTCTGGATGAGAAGAATTCTGGTCTGGGGAATTAAATGGAAGCCTTCTGGCCAAGTTTTGAATGCTTATTGCGGAAAAGCCTAATTCACTATCTATAGCAAATTCTCTACATTCTAGACATTTTACCACGGTCTGTAGCCTTTAGGATTCTGTAATTCTGGGGAGGAAAGTGATTATTTCCCAGATCGTGTTATTTTTATGATGAGAATTGGAGACTTTTTAATCTCCGGATAGTTTTCATTGTAATTTATAAACACCCCACTGAATCTTAGGAAAGCTGGCGTTTCTAGTTCCATCATGAATGATCACATCTCCCTTCAACATTTTTGCCATCAAAGTAGCTCATTTCCTGATACTTGGGTTTTTCAGCTTCTGACAAAGTCAGACATTGAGGCAGCTATGTGGGGACCTCAATAAAATGAGAAATAAATAGTATTACGATCCAAGCAAAGGGGAAAACCTTTGTCTCAGTCATCTGGCTATTTCGAGTTTTCCAAAACTCCAACTTACAAAATAATTATTTCACCATTGTAGGTTTTGTTATACATGCAATTTAGATTATTTTACTAATTCCTGGTAGCAAATTAGGTCATACTTGCTCTGTTGACAATGAAAATGATTTGAATTGAATTCCCTTTGGGTTATTTCAGTCATTGCTACCTCTGAATATGATAGAAAGAATGGTAAATGTCAGTCTCTGCATTCTTTAGTAGAGCTTTACTGTATTCCACATTTTATATGGTGAGATTTTGCTGTGAAAATACTAGGTCTTTGGTTGTGAAATGGCTTAGCATTTCTCACACCATGATTTCAGGGATTCATTTCTGTGCCCAGGATAGGCTCCAGTTCTTCTCCTCAAGATTCCTTCACAGGGTGTTATCAAACTGGATAGAATCTGTTCCTTGTTCAGAGCGTAGCCAAGCAGTGGAGATCAGTGCTTATCAGACAAGAATCTTGTGCACGGTTCAGGTAGGAACCAGACGCATGGCATTAACGTTACCACAGTGAAATCACATCAGCTGCCAATCAAGGACCAGCAGTGTCGAAGGAGATTGACCAACTCTGTGAACTGTAATGACTGCCCAGAGCAGGTCACAGAGAACATGGTCACAATTTTGTGGCTTTCAAAATCCACCCCATCTTTGTATCCGAAGCTCCAGTCATTTCTGGAGACTCACTAAATTCCACCTGCTCACAGATAAAGCTGGATAAATCCACACACTAGCCAGAGCAATTAAGGGAGATTTTGTGGTGTGCTCAGTTGAAGCAGATTATTAAATTTTCAGGAATTTTGTGAGCTGGTGGTTACACACAACAGTTATTAAAAAGTTAAGGTATGTACACATATAATGAAATATATTTTTAAAAAAGTTAATACACAAAGGTCATCATTTCCAAGTTTTTACTGGACTTTACTATTATTTATGTGCTTGAGGTCATTTATGTTTATTGTATTCATCAGGAGAAAATAGTATGTAATGGATGCTTCTCTTCCAGCCCTACATTCAGTGATGACACAGTGTGGTAGCTTGAAACTGACCATAATGGGAACATTTATGTTACAGAAACTAAAAAATGCTACAAATAGAGCTTCACATATTGTTTTGATGATTGTCCAGATTTCAGATACAATTATTGATAACATTTTAACAGTTCAGGTTAAATTTAAGCATGCTGTGTCTGTAGCCTTCATTGTGAATAGAGAAAAAAAAAATGAGGAAATGTTCTTCAACTCTTCAGAAACTATTATCTAATTCAGCAAAGAAATTACTCACATTATTGATGATTGAGTGAAGTTCTGACTTCATGGTTTCACTTTGGTCTTACTTGTTAATACAAGTGAAAATATCAGACTATATTTGTGTTGTAACTGCATTTGTTAACAGCATGGCTCTTTCTTTGCTAAATTGAATAGGAGTCAAGAATGCCTTTGTAGCCTGATTTTGTGTATTATTATTTGAGATTGTTTGCAGTACATTTTTCATATCACAGAATTTACAGTCAACTTGTGTAAGTGTAAATGTGCACACAGTTTTTTCACCCGGAGGGCTTGGTGTTAACCATTTACTAGATAATGGACGACAATAGAAACTTTATGACCCGAATCCATAAATCCTCCACAAAGTTCTCTTGAGTCCTATTTTTAGGTCCTTGCCATTTCGAGGACGCCTGTGGAACTTTCAAACAGAATGAAAAGTCACACATGCGCACACACACATACACACTTGCACCTTGGGGAATAAAGCTATCACCATGAACCTATTTAATCTTTGAAAATCTAATCAATACTTACATCTGAAATGCACTTAACTATTTCAGAAAACTAAGTTTTTTATGTTAGGCCCATAGAATAGTGTTTCAAGAATAGTAAAAAAATTGATGATGTATATAAACTTTTTTTAAATTTCAGTTTCCTTTTTGAGAACCAATTAGGTGCCAGACTTTGTCCACGGAGACTTGGTCCTTGTTTTCTAGGTCAAGCTCAAATGTGTGTTCACAATAGGGATCGGCCCACTTGAAAGATATTTCTTCCATTGCAAATACACAGGAAAATTTAAAAACCAGTTTCAGTGTCTTAAGAAGAATTGATGTGAATTTGTGAAGGCCTTTGTTCACCTGAATTTGTTTCCCATAGACTGGCAATGCTAAGTCAACAGTATTGATCATCGGTTTTGTGCAGTGTTCTGTAGCGGACACATTCCTCCAAACTAATATTTTAATAAATTCTGTGATATAGGTTCTACTATCTCCATTTTACACCAAAATGAGACATTTTATGCAAAATTTGTTGGAGATGGGATTTGAGTTCGGGTCTTCCTGGTCCAAAAATTCTCCATCTTTTCTGAAAAGGTTTTTACCCTGAAGCCCTAAGAAATAACACAAAACAAATACAAAATATATTCTTTCTAACATCATTACTGAACACCCACAGAGGCTGGGGAAATGCTTTTCAACAAGTGAGAGGATAAAACCAAGTGACTTCTGGATGACCAGATTCATTTTCTGCCTTAGATAGCACAGCATGAGAAAACAACTGCCTGGGAATGAGAACAATGAAACAGGAGACAGAGTCTTGAGATATCTTTTTGGTGGAGAGGAAAGTGGGGAACCATATTTTGATCTTGCTGTTTATCTCTGATAACAACCAAGTCTTTGACCCACTGATGCCACGGGATGCAGTTATTCCGCTCACAGTATGGTCTAATGCAATCTCTCCTCCTCACTCTCCATCAATGTGCTGCTTACCAAGCATTAACCCAATATTTTATATCTCAATTGTTTAAAGTAAAATGATCAGATAAACCAGGCTGTGTAGTTAGAAAATAAACCACAGTGAGGTGTGATATAAAAGAAGAGAGAATATGTTATTTATAAATACCTATCCAAGATATACATGTATACATACATATTTTTTAAAGAAATAAACATCAGGAATGCGATGTCACTGGGAATACTGTCTCCCTTTAGTTTCTTTATATCTCCCTGTATATTGATCTGGATTTTTTAATTTACATCTTTTCCACAAAACACACAATTTGGAACCGTGGCTTTGCTGATGAGAGAGGCTGAAACTTGGGACACTTCGCTAAAGAAATGCCTGGGAAACTATTGAATGTAGAAATAGTGTACCCTAGGAAATGAAGAGGAATGTAGGATTGTTGGTCTTTTAAATTATGATTATTAATTGGTTTAAGCCATCAGTTGGAGGTGATATAAATCAGTCTATTAGGAAACTTTGGAGAAATACTAAAGAACACAGAAAAGTGATCTGTGTGGGTGGGAAGGGATTCTTTCTGGTGAAAGTTGGAAAGACTGTGGTTGCAGAAGCAGAATGAGACATGGGATCGGGGGGTGGGGGGTCGGAGCAGTCCCTGTAAAAAGGAGCGAATAGAACACATTCAAAGTGTCACAGTGAATATTTATATAGGTCAAATGTTAGCAAAATGTTTCTGACAGCCCTGTCAAACACTGCATCGGTGGGCCTAGAGAGGCTGTTTGTGTTCCGAGCACAGTGCTTCTTCACCTTGAAAATGACTATGGACTAAATCACAGAATGTCTGAACCCAAAGTTCCGCCATGTCCTCTGGCTGCTAGATCAGTGCAATGCGGACTTCTGTGCATAATTAGCAGAAAACAGATAACGTTCATTTCTAGGGCTGGAGTGAGACAAAACGCACGCTGACAAATTGACATTCGCAATAACTGCCTCGAGCAGCTTGATTTCCTGGTAGAAGACAAGGGGACATGTTTCATTTGAGGGAGGTGTTGTTAGGTCTGCCAGGAAGAGTAAATAACAAAACCAAACATATCCCATTGTAATTATCATGAGTAGTAATTATAATGTGTCTTGAATGTGTCAGGTAATTTGCAAAGCACCACTTAATCCAACAGATAAATCCTTAGTTTCATGTTATAGGGAACTCTGGGCTGGGGAGGTTGGGGAGGTTTTTTCCCAAGGTCACTGTCTGGGACAAGAATCTGGATTTACTGCTTCCACCCATTACTGTCCTTTGGCTGAGTGATCAAAGCTTTGCAATCACTATATCTGCTTCTAGATTACAAATTTATCTAACAGCTATAAACTGCAGAGCAATTCATTTTAAAACTCCTTCTGATATCAAGCATGGCACAATTATCAGGTAATCTCTTTCAAATAATTGTGGCATATCCTATTTTTCCAAAGTAGAAAGCATCCCAAATTAAGATGACAGTGCAAGCCACTCCTGACCCTCAGTTCCTCAGCAGTAGTTCTTAACTGCGTTTTTTGTTGCAGTCTTCCAGGTAAAGTTATGCTATTTTGTAAATGAATAAAGCAAGGTGCACAGAGAATGATTCCTATATGCCCAAGAATCATTGGTTGGTCTGATGATTCTGAATGATATTGTTTATTAATCAATTCAAACAATTGTTTGGATATTTGGGGGATTGCATTGCCTACTAGTTTGACTACTTACTTTAAAACTCTTAAGCATGTAGTGTATGTATAATTCTATAGCCTAGTGAGTTTTTGATTAGGCAAACTGAGGAGTGAGACAGCATTTTTTACAAAACTTAAAATTTGCAGTTAAACAGAAAATCATTTATATCAGATTCTGCAGTACATGTCCTCTTTTTTTTCTTAGAGGTTTGGCTTTCTGATTATGTGGGGAGGTTCTAACAAATTGACTTTATCTCTTAAATACATGCATGTGTTTTTATGACTGGGGAATAAGGATAAATACTAAAAGAGTATTTATTATTATGTAGAATTAGTGATGTTGATATTTTCAGTTAAACCAGATGAAACTGATGTTTTTATAAGACAAAAATGGTTGGATATTTTCTGTTTCTTCAGCTTCAGCCCACTGATTCTTTATCAGGCTTTTTATCAAGCTTCTTCCATGTCCTTTCACTAGCTTTTGAAACCAATTCCTTTCTCAGCGGAAAAGAAAAAGAAAAATCTTACCACTCGTCTATCACTTTGCTTGTTCATCATTACTTTTTTTTTAGGTTGAGGATTAGAAGAAAAATTAACAAAAAAGTAAATAAAATGCTTCATGTCATAACTTGTCCTGCGCCTGGATCCTGCTGTTATCACAGTCAGATGAGTCCCCTTGACGACACTTGCTCTGAAAATAGCCACACAAAGCAATAATGTGCATGTAAATGCTTGTCTCTCTGCATGTCACTATTTTTTGCATGTTTCTTCTTACATAAGGAATATTTTTCTTTAAAAATGTATTTTGAACACATATATTCTTTTTTCTGTTTAAAGTAGCTTTTTTTTTTTTTTAGAAATTTTAGATAATTCATAAAAGTACAAGAAGTCAAATAAAAATTGCCCTTAATCTTAACTCTTCAGAGGGAATCAGCATTAATATTTTGGTATAATTCTTTCAGAGACAAAGGAAAGAATTTTTTTTTTTTTAAGAATTGTTTTAAAAAGCTAAATGTAATATGGAGACAGTCTTACTTAGAAAATTTGGATAATACTTTACCTATAATTTGTATTCGGCTTTTTACACTTCACAGTATACTGTGAGCATTTCCCACATCATTAAATGCTCTTCCGAGTAACCAGAGTGGATCAGCAGTAGTTCACTTAAAACAAGTGAACAGGCTGCATTAAAAGCCAGCCAGAGCCTTACTAAAGAGCTGATGCTATGAATACCAATCATAGCTTAGTTGCTGTTCCATATGTTAATTTAATTTGACAGAGTAAGAGTCTTTGAAGTCCTAATTCTCTTTTGCATCCAATAAACCAGTTTTTATAGTCCCTGAACTTTTAGACATCAGCCTGCAGCTAAACTCCTGTCGGGAAGTTGCCGTGAGGTCACATGGAACAGTGGCCCGAGGGGGAGGTTCTCTGGAAGTCTTGTGAGAGAGGTGAGGGGGCTGGGAGGGGTCACTGCGGGGGGACGGTCAGTGCCTGTGCGATGGCATCTTGTAGGCGTACTGATGTGTTGCCATTTTACACGAGAGCCCTTGAAGGGTGATTTCTACAGCAGTGGATCCACTAGCCCAGCAATATTCATGAGTAAGTGTTTATGTACATCTTTGTGTTTCTCTGTGGGTTCCGTGGCTTGAGGAGGGAAAAGCTAAGCAGAAGCCTCAGAGTGGTATGTGGTTTTTGCTTCCCCTGCTGGAGCAAAAAGGAGATTCTGGAGTCTTCCCCACCCTCAACATTTAGAATTCAAACTGTCGCAGAATGTTGGGGGGCGGCGGGAGGGGGATGTCTTTGTTTTTGCGCTGATCAGAATTGGTGGTGCTGGTCAGAGGGGTGGAGGCCATTAAAGAGGAGAATCACAATGAAAGAGGTTAAGAATAAATGATGTTGAACACGAAGTCCAATGAGGGAAGGATTTTGAGTTTTCTTTTGTTATTCTTTGTTTAGATTGTAAGTTCTTTGAGGGCAGAATAGCATGCCTGTAAGGTTTTATATGCTTAGGAGCTGCTGTGAGAGTCTTATGGTAATCGTTCTAGTCATGCTCGTGCTAAATCGTCTCCAACTCTTTTTGCCCCCGTGGACTGTAGCCCACCAGACTCCTCAGTCCATGGGATTTTCCAGGTGAGAATACTGGAGAGGGTTGCCATTTCCTTCTCCAGTGGATCTTCCCGACCCAAGGGGGGAACATGGGTCTCCTGCATTGCTGGCGAATTCTTTATCACTGAGAGCCACCGGGAAGCCCTAGTCATTCTAGAGGCTCACCATTAAATATAGTGGTATAATTGCTACAAACAGTAAAGATCAGTACCTTTTTAAGCTGGTTTTCATTCACAATTACTGCTCATCTACAACATGCCACACCCATGCCACATAAGCAACTTGTTCCAGTGGTGAATGGGCAGTCCCTGAGGCTGAAGACGACGGAAACCAAACATGTGAACTGTTCACGTCAATGAAGTCCGGAGTCTTATGCTGAGTGTTCTGGGCCTCTCAGCATTTGTGTAATGTTAGATCACTCGACGATTAATGAGCAGGAGGGGAAATGATGGAGAGATTCAAAGAGGAGTCTGTGCCCCTCTTTGGAAGCACCTGGAAGGCCTGTCCTTTGGGGAGTTCTTGGTTAATGACAGGAGTTTGGGAATAGGGAGCTGAAAGATAGAGTGGCCCCTGGGGAGATACGCAAGCCAACATTTAGGGAAATTGGTCATTAACGGGAAATTATTGGACAAGCGCTTAATTTTTCCAGTAGGGATGTTTCTAGGTAACAATCCTGTTGTGGCTGAGTGGTTCTGGGACGTGGTAGACATGGGATTAGGCAGCTGCACTGGAGAGCCATGATGTCATTGGGTTTCCGACATCATTTCCAGCCCTCCTACTGCGCCCAAGTGGTATGGACTACCGCTGTGACCTAAGTTCCATTTTGGCATTCCCTTTCAGCTTCTACCGCGGCTTCTCAGTCTTCACAAATGTAGCTTGACTGCCTCTTGACACTACATTTCTTACTTTTTACTCCTTTAAATTAAATGGACACTGTGTCTGTCTTAATCCTGTCTGTACTGATATGACACAGTACCACAGACTGGGTCGACTGTAAACATCCGACGTCTCTTTCTCACAGATCCGGAGGTTGGAAGTCTCAGAACCGGGTGCCGGTGTGGGTGGGTGAGAGCCTTCTGTGTATTCGCGTGGTGGAAGAGGCAAGCCAAATCTGGGGCCTCTTTTATTTTTTAAATGTATTTGACTGTGTCCCATCTTAGTTGCAGCACGCGGAATCTCCGTTGCAGCGCACCAGCTCTCTAGTTTCAGCTCCCAGGTTCTCTAGTTGCTCAGGCTTAGTTGCTTCATAGCCTATCAGATCTTAGTTCCCCAACTGGGGATTGAACCCACATCCCCTGCATTACAAGGTGGATTCTAAACCACTGGACCACCAGGCAAGTCCCTGTGGCCTCTTAATCACTCATTCATGAGGGTTCTACTCATGACCTAGTCACCCCACAAAGGCCTCCCTCCTGAAACCACTTCTCGGAGGGTTAGGATTTCAGTATATGTATTTGGGGGCACACATTCAGACCATAGCAATAACTATATAGTTTTAAAATTAAGCATTTAGGAGAAACTACATTCTCTCCTTGTGGAGGAGAAAGGTCAGTTAGACAATCAAGTGGACCAAGAATTTGCCTAAGAGTTGGTATAAATACGTTTGTGAGATCTTACCTGATTTTTATGATGAATTATGGTCCGGTATAAAAGGCACTCTGACTTGCCCATGCCTGACTTTGAAACAGTCGTTGCATACCAGTGACAGCTACATATGACCTGGCCTTCCTCTCTCGCCGCTCAAGAACAGGCCCAGAAAACTGTTGGCCTGAGCCGTGAACTCATCCTCTCAACTTGGTTTATCTCACACACCCTTGTAGTATTGTTCTTAAGTCTGTTCTGTTCTGTGTAACTTCTTGCTTGTGTGTTCCCGTACTTCTCCGCATCTTGTTAAAGTCTTATTCTCTTGGCTTCTGCATATTTCCCCGCTCCACATCTCTCCTTCTTTCCTGTCCATTGTCCTCTTTACTCTTTCCCTCTTTGCATTCTCACTGTGAGGTGACTCTGATCTCCATTGTTTCTGGGAAGTGGCATTAGATGGTCCTCTCTTGGCTCATCCAAGCATTTCCTACAGCTCAGGGTCACTGCATTGCAGCTGTTTGATTACGCATCTGTCTGCCTTGAAGAGACTTTCATCTTTAGCAATTCCCTTGGCATCTTATGGGAACTTAACAAATGCTCCTGTTTTCACCCATCATAATTTCAGTAAGGAAGTTTATTCTGCTTTCCAGATAGTCGATTTACAAACAGACTTTTGGAACTCAACTGTTGTGTAGGTTGAGGACTTCCTGCATCATGGTCAAACTACAGCAAAAGGCTTTTTGTTACAGAACTGTAATCTTGATGTACTTTGGCCCCACCTGAATTCCATTGTAATTGCCTTTACAACATATATCCTGCCATCATCTTAAAAAGGTTTAGTTCTGAACACATCCGCTGGCAGAGGATTTGTTTTGCTTTTCTTTTCTAGGAAACTGTAGCTTAGCAAACTATTAGACTGTCTGACTTTAATTTTTCTTACTTTTAACTGTTGATTAATTTTTTTTAATGTGAATAGATTAGCTTTGTTTGTGTATTATAGTCAATAATTACATGTTAGCAGTTTAATAATTTTAATAGCCGAGAGTACATCTAAGTCTTCTAGTATTTGTTTGCATGTAAACCCTGTACCTAAGAGCTGCAGTACTTTCAAAAGAGCACATCAAAGTAATTGTTTTGCCTGGCGCCTGTACAAATTTCTGCTGGGACCTGTCCCATTTAATATAAATTATATTACCTGTGGAATTTAAGAGGATGTAAGGTGTAACATGCCCAGCAGGCAGGAAATTTAAACTATGGATTGCCTTAAAAAAAAAAACTTTTGTTTGTTCCTGTAATATGGGATACTTAGCATCCCTAATTTCTGTTTAATCTTTTTATAAGCATATCTTGAATTTTGCATTCAGGTGGAAAACAAGTTCAAAAATCCTTTTATTTTCTCGGGTTAACTTGAAAATGAAAACTATCTAAAGGCAGAGGCACTGAACTGTAGCTGACTTGGTGATACAGGGAAGAGATGCCATTATCTGAATCAGTCAGTTTAGAAACAGCCCCTCCCGTACCAAAAAAATGAATAACGACAAAATTAGGAGTCCTAGACCTAACTTAACCAAATCACCATGCTTCAAGCCTGATGTCACGTCTCTATTTTGCCTACATAGACATGAATTTAGGAGTAGAACATCCATGGGCAGGATAATGGAAACATAAACCCCATATTCATAAATCCATTGTGTATAATTTTATACTCTGCTTACAGGACCAAGGTGTTAGACTCCACCACGTGGCAGGAACACGCACCCACCCATATTTGCCAGTAGAGAGCTCTGGCCTTCCTGTTGCATTCACATCTTCAGTGGCTCCCGGACTGGCCTCTCTGGCGTCCTGTGGTCAGCCCTTTAGGACCATTTGGTCCTAATATGTGAGATTGTGTACATGCGTGCTAAGTCACTTCAGTCCTGTCCTAATCTTTGTGACTACATGGACTATAGCTTACCAGATTTCTCTGTCCATGGGATTCTTCAGGCAAGAATACCGGAATGGACTGCCATTTTCCTCCTTCGGGGATCTTCCCAACCCAGGGATCAAACCGATGTCTCTTATGCCCCCTGCATTGGCAGGTGGGTTCTTTACCACTAGCGGCACCTGGGAAGCCCAGGGTGTGAGATTGCTGCATGCATATTGTCTTGGATGTGGAATGTGTAGAAGAAGCACTTTCACTAGAACAAAAAAGAAGAGATGGGTTAAAGTTAATAGTACAAAAGAGGATATACCGAGAAGATGTAGAGAGGCAGAAAGGAGAGAGAGAAACAGAGAAGGAAGGAAGAAGGGAAGATTAGAGAAGCCAAGAGCAAAGCTCTAAAGATTGGCTCCTAGCCCCTCCCTTCTTTGTGCCCCAGATGGTTCCTACATTCAGTTTACTCAGCTCACATTCTAGCCTTGAGCACTTATCCCTGGGATACCACAGCTGAAAAAAATGCTCCTTTTCTGTCCCCAGGGGGAGGAGGTGGCTCTGCGTAATCTTTTAATTCAGTCATTGTCTTACGTTCACATTAAACAGATCTCCATTACTAGGAAGAGCTACTTTCTTCCAATCTTTTTCTTTTTTGTCCAGTAATCCACGTACTTCCTAGATGTCAGATATTACAGTTATGAACAATAGTTACCACTTACTTAAGTACTGTATTAAATCTTTTATATCTTACTTAACAATCTGGATATCTTACTCAGTCTTTACTCCTGTAAAATAGATACTGTCATTGCAACTTTATTGATTACTCAGTAAGATAGGCATGGATATAAACACTTGTATTGATAATTCTACATAAAGCCTATTGTTTTTCCTTTGTAGCTATATGTATCTCTCTCTGCCCCCCTTCTGCAGACTCTGGTTTTCCAAGGATGTCTTCAGATAGGAACTTGGGGTGCTGGATCCTGGGACACTTTTTAACAGTTCCCTCCTTTTTTTCCTTTTTATGGTAGTTCCTTATGAGTTCTCAGAACACTTTCCAACTTAAACTGAAATGCACACCTCCATTTCTTTTGGTTTTCTTACATGCTTCCCCTTTCCTTAACAAAAAAAACCTAAGTGCTCTTTGTCCCATGAGTTGACTGAATTCACAGGGCAAAATCAACTCAAGTTTTGAACTGTGTAGACTTAAAAACTAGCAATTAGTAGTCACTGAACATCAGTGGTTAAGAGATCTGATTTTCCATCTTTCATAGATCCCAAACCCCACTGAAGTTTATTCCTTACGATCCCCCCGCCATAGTCTGCAGATTCATGGATCCTTATGAATAATAACCTTATAGATAATAGCATCAAGAAACAAGACTTCAGAAGTATGACAGATACTGTGTGTGTAGTCACTCAGTTGTGTCCGACTCTTTGCCACGCCATGGACTGTAGCCCGCCAGGCTCCTCTGTGCATGGGATTCTTCAGGCAAGAATACTGGAGTGGGTTGCCATGCCCTTCTCCAGGGGTCGTCTTGACCCAGGGATCAAACCCAGGTCTCCCACATTGCAGGCAGATTCTTCACCATCTGAGCCACCAGGGAATGACACCAATGACAGACATTGTCTAGTCCTAAAAGCTGGTGTATATCTAATAGAAACTCAGCTCTTTATTTCAACATAAGACTCTATGATCTTGGAAGACTCCAGATCACTTGGAATACTATGATAAGTTATATTAACAAGCCTAAGGCATGAGCAAGTTTAGAAAATGCCTCTGTGCTCAAATGTTGGGTCCGGGAAAGAGCTGGTTTTGTTGTTCGAAAACCAGATATTCAAAGGTTGGAATAGCAGACACACTGTCACTTGACTCTAAAGTCAGGTTTAGATGAAAGGATAGCTTAATAATGGGGCTGGTTGTTGGGAGGATCAGGCTTCTAAAATCCTTAATGTGCTTCCAGCCTTTCCCGGAAGCAGGTGACTGAGTGGTTACCGTCCACATCGTCTGCTCTGCAGGGCAGCTTCCCTGTTGGCACCCTGCTTGGCAGAGCTCCGGGGAAAGCTGTGCAATGACAGGGAGATTAGGATGCAGGAAGCAGGGCTGGGTGAGAGGCTCTCAGCTGTCTCTGTCTCTGTAGCATGGTCAGTTCCACCAGCACAGCTTGTGCCTAACGCTGCACCTCCTAATGAGCACCGGGTCATTTGAATTTTCTTGATATCAGACAGTTTCATTTGAGACCCTTTCTGTCTGTCATACTTGCAGTATGTGGATCCCTTGTACTGTAGGTTCTCTGCCTTCCTTAAAACCCAGAGCATCTTTATAGAAATAACACCGTACATAGTGAAGGCTCTGTCTTGCTAGATATCCAAGATGTGGGATCACATTGAGCTCTTTATTTATCAGTGATTTCATGCTTGAAATTGTTTTACAAGCATGTCTCAATGGAAATGAGGCTATATTATGGTAGCATCTCTATGCCAAATTCTGCTCTCTCTGGATCTGGGTATATTTCCAGTAATAGATACTATATTATATGAAATATCTACTATAAATCAGGGCTTTAGACCATGCTTCCTAACTTAGAAACCATAGCTCTCTTCAAATTCATTATCTATAACTGTATTTTCTTCCCATTAGCTTTCCTGTTTATGTTCTCTTTATAATCTCAAAACAATCAATACTTGCAATTCTTATTAGCACATTTCCCCAAATGATTCTTAAAGCAAATAATAAATATTTTTAAATTTCTTTAAAATTCTGCATATTATTTTGGTAAACTAAACAATGAAAACTTTTCTAAATGTTAAAATGAACTTGACGTATTTTTTATATTATATCATTTACCTCTCCAGAGAACATACTACTTTAAAATTTTTCAGAGCTGCGATAAAAGAAAAACGATGACCTCCTCTGTTTCAATTTTGAATAAATGGGTGAATAAATAAATGGAAAGAATGTTCTCTGGGTTCAGGCTTCAGATTGGACTTCCAACAACATAGAGAACAAAAGCTTAGGGACTACCGTGGCAGTCCAATAGATAAGACTCCGAGCTTCCAGTGTAGGGGCGCAGGTTGGATCCTTGGTTGTGGAACTAAGATCCCACATACCATGCGGTATATAGTAGGATTTCTTTCTCCTTTTCAAAGGAAAAAAAAGAGAATAACAAAACCTTAATGTTTCCCATTCCCTAGAACCATGAGGAATCTGGTTTCCTCAACACGTCTGTAGAAGGACATGGGTATCCAAGACACATGAGTCCTTTTTATTGTTCTCTTAATCTGAATGATCAGTGTTTTTCAGCAATTCTCCTGCCACCCTTGCAAGCAATCTCTAGAGTTTACAAGTGATTTACATCAAAGTTAAGGGAACAACCTGAGGTGGTATAGTTGACAGCCAGTCCTCAGAATGTGGTTGAAAATGCAGGTTAAGATTCTGGAAAGAATCCTGGATTGGGGGTTCTTTCAGAGACTTAAAGTCGAGTCTTAGCTCTGTCAGTTATTAACTAGATAAGTCCCTTAACTCTCTGGGCCACAGTTTTCACAGCTCTAAAAATAAAAATTGACATAGAATAATGAAGCCTAATGTACTTGAATTTGAAAAGTAAATGGAGCATTCTATTTTCTAAAATGAGATCACTGTTGCATGTGTGCTAAGTCACTTCAGTTGTGTCCAACTCTGTGCAACCCTATGGATTGTAGCTCTCCAGGCTCTTCTGTCCATGGGATTCTCCAGGCAAGAATACTAGAGGGGGTTGCCATTTCCTCCTCCAGGGGATCTTCCCGACCCTGGAATCAAACCCTCGTCTTTAACATCTCTTACACTGGAAGGGGGGTTCACTAGCGCCACCATTCAGCTCAGTTCAGTTCAGTTGCTCAGTCGTGTCCGACTCTTTGCAACCCCATGAACCGCAGCAGGCCAGGCCTCCCTGTTCATCACCAACTCCCGGAGTTTACTCAAACCCATGTCCATCGAGTCGGTGATGCCATCCAGCGATCTCATCCTCTGTCATCCCCTTCTCCTCCTGCCCCCAATCCCTCCCAGGGTCTTTTCCAGTGAGTCAACTCTTTGCATGAGGTGGCTAAAGTATTGGAGTTTCAGCTTCAGCATCAGTCCTTCCAATGAACACCCAGGACTGATCTCCTTTAGGATGGACTGCTTGGATCTCCTGGCAGTAGATCCATATACATATAAGGTTAAAAAAAAAAAAGAATAAGCTGCTTTGAGGATTGCCAAAGCCCCTAATATGGTCATTTAGCACTTATGTATTTCTGCTCTGAGGCAGGACCACACTTAAATTCTTACATTCAGATTAAAACCTATGTTGCTTGAAGCACTTTCAGAGAAGGGGAGGCTATAGGACTTGGTTCCACAAAGACCTTATTGAAACAAAAGTGTTTTCACTATTTGTCAGCATGATTGTTTTGTTTTCTGTTTGTTCCACATCCAACATTTCTTCCTCCATTCCTTCTACCATTTTCTGCTGTTTTATAGCATGCTATTCAGTGGCAGCTTTTCTTCTTTTCCTTCTCCCTGGTGAGTTCCTTCAACGGTTTCCTTTATTTAAAGTAAACCTCACTTTTCATCTTCTCCCCGGAGTCAGTCATCTTGACTTGCTGCACAGGAAGAAGATTCCATAGTGTTCCTTAGCCACTAAACTCCATTACATGCAACCGTCTGAGAAGGAAACTTTCCTTCGTGTTGCAGTGGAAGCCCATTTCCTATTCTTATTTCTTCAGAGTAAGTTTCAAAGGAGCTGACTACCATCCTTTAGATCCACCCTTCCTAGGCGTTACTTCAGTGAAGTGATCTCACTTTTCAGTGTATTTTGTCAAGCCTGAGTTCTAGAACTTCTCTCACTTTTTCTCATCAGGTATATTGTTCAACCTTTTAGTAAATATTGTGGTGTGATTGAAAGAATATAGGCTTTGGGACTCACCTCTTGGTCCAGAGGTTAAGAGTCTTGCCTTCCAATGAAGGAGATGTGGGCTTGATCCCTGGTCAGGGACCTCAGATCCTACATGCCACAGGGCAACTAAGCCCACGTGCCACAACTAAGACCCAGTGCAGCCAAATAAATGTTTAAAAAGAAGAGAAGGAACATGGGCTTTGTAGTCAGACCTGGGTTTGAATCTGGGCCGTGTGACTTGGAGCACCTAACTTGTCTGAACTGCAGTCTTCTCATTTATCAGGAGGGTTAACGGGCCTATGTCACAATGCCTGTCAGAATTGATGATGCAAGTAATGTCTCTAGTGTATAATCAGTGCTCTGATAAATATGAGTTCCCTTTCCCTGTAACTCTCCTCTACATCAGGACACTTATGTCCTACTAGTTTGGAGCCTGGGATTAAGTAGAATTTGAAATAATTCTACTTACTCATCCCCCACGACATTCATTTTCCCCCCATTATACTGTTTCATCACTAGATTTCCTCTGAGGTATTCATGCCATTTCCATATGCCCTTTGATACTGTGTCCACATGGACAATTACGTCCAAGAATCAGCTCTGAAAAGAGAACATCCCAAGGAAACAATACCCTCAGAAGTGACTGAATTGACATTTTTGTTGTTCAGTTGCTTGGTTATGTCTGACTATTTGCGACCTCATGGACTGCACCCTATCCTTCGCCATCTCCCAGAGCTTGCTCAAACTTATCTCCACTGAGTCGGTGATGCCATCCAACCTTCCTGTCCTCTGTCGTCCCCTTCTCCTCCTGCCTTTAATTGTCGGAGGAGTCCAGGATAGCTCTTGACTTCATTTCACCTTGAAGAGTTTCCCAGGTTAGCTCTATGTGGCTTCTTGGCAGCTCTCTCCAACACAGGGCCTGTCAGAGGTCCTTCAGATCATTTCGGAACTGAGTTACTCATTTCTGGGTTTCCACCTGAGGTCTGGGTGAATCCCAGGATGCAGTTTCACTGCTGCTCCGTGTGGCACCCTTGTGCAAATTATAAAAAGGCATCCATTCTCAGCAGGTGCAGCAACGCCATGCCTGGAAGGATGGCCTGAGGGGTGGAGGGCGGACTGGACTTTGGGCCCACTAGTACAGATTTAGCCTGTTTGTAGAAACCAGACTACTGGCTCTGGTGTGGCTTAATGTCAGAAGGCAGATGCTCACCACATACTAGCTTTATTTCTTTGATGTCATCCAACGTTAACCTTCCTTTGTCATTCCATTGGCCTTCTCCTTTTCCTATAGCTATTATTCTTGATACAGTGTATAATAACATTTCATTCCCTGCTTCGGATTTGCCCCAGTTACTTCTACTGGTTCTAGCTGCTTCTTTACATGCACTTTTGAATACCTGCCCGGCCTTTACTTCGTGTGAAGTTATTCTTTGTGTTTAAATTATAGGCGATTTGGGATTAAGCCAAATAGATGCTCCTAACATTTTCAACACTCTATTCATAGATTCTTTTTAAAAGCAAATTGGTGAAATCAATATAGTTCATTCCTTTCAGTGTTGTTTCTGCCTCTTCTCCATTCCTCTTCTGGAGAGGACTCTAATGAGCATCTAAAATGGCCTAAACCAAATTAATGGGAAGGCAAAGAGGAGGGCTCACCAAGAGACTTCATAACCCACACGCTGGTAATTTTCATAGGAAATGGGAGTTCAGAGGTTCTGAGAGGAGTCCTCTGTTCTCTCCCTTAGCAGGAAAGAAGATCCTTTTCTGTCAAGTTTACAACTTTGTGTAAGTGCTCCATGGAACAGTAAGGAGGTGCAGTGAACAATTAAATTTTCCAAAGCTTGCTCAAACCAGTTCTGGTGAAGCTATACGTCTCAGCCAGCTTGTTCTTGTATCCAGTAACTATTGGTTCTTCTTAAATTCATGTCAAGTAGGTAGAAGAAAACTTTAGTGCCAAAAGGGGGGGATCAAATTAAGAAATGAGAAACCAGAGACACACTTTTCTGACAGCTTGATGTACTGTACTGCAGATAAATCCTGTGATGGATATGCTTGGGAATGCCATTATTAAATTTGCCTTGCCTTCATTTTTCTTCATTTATTTCTAACATGCCTGTTTGGCCAGTGCTTGCCTGGGAACATAACAATAAAACAGCCATTGAGTTAAGTAAATAGAAAAATCTAATAGATATTCATATAACTTCAGCTGGAAGCCTTTCTTTCATGCTCTGTTAATCACCAGAAAACATGGAATGGAAACCATTCCTGATCTGTCTTAGGCTGTGCAGGGTACCCTGAGAAGTTTGCCTGTTTATTACTTCTCCGAGTGTGTTAATACATACATATTTTTACTTTGAGATAGTTAAGATCTGGAATAGTTCTTTGGTGGGGAAAATAGTGGTGAGAGATGGGATCTGAGGAAATACTACAGAAAAAGAGCTAGTAGGGCTCAGTAGAAGACTGGAGGGAAGAGAGCTGGGCAGAGGAAACCATGAATGCAGAGTAGGCTGGTGGAAGCTAGATCTGAGGAGCTGGGGACACCAGTGCTTTTCTTGCTGATGGGAAGGTGGCCAGCAGCCAGGCTTTGGGAAAAGAGATCATGCAGTCTGGTTTTTACATGTTGGCTTTAGATAGCCATGAACTATCTAGTCTGTGTATTTTGTATTCATTGAGAAATAAGGGACTGAAGAGAAAGTGAAAGGTGAGGGCCAGAGATGGAGATCTGGGGCTCCTCTGAGTATAGGTCCTGATTGCAGCCGTGTGGGTGCTCAAGGGAGTGAGCAGAGAAGAAAGAGAAGACCCAGGAACCCTGGGGCTGAGCTCCGCGGACCCTAGGTAATGCTGGGTGGAGGGAGGAGGAGGGAGTCAGAGAAGAAAGAAGAAGCAAGCGGAGATACTTGAGAGACCCATGGCCTGGATCCTATGCTGATGACTCCACGAGGCGGTTGGGAAGCCTACTCTGGAAGTTGGCTAGTTGACTGGACCCCTAGAACTGAGACACTGGTAGGAAGCTCAGTCAAGTGCCTCGGTGTTTGCTGGCTCATAAATGGGACGAACAAAAGCTCAGATTGCTGGAAAGAGGCAAACTTGGGGCAGAATCTGGGTCTGATCATCTTGAGTGAATAAGGGAGTGAGTGAGCAAATGAATCAGTCAAAGAAACGGTTACGGGTAATCATGGGTTTTTTCCCATAAAAGAGGATAATAGCATAGTACTCAATGGTGCGTATAAAGTCACTGACAGGCCTAACACATAGACAGGCAGAAGGGAGGAGGTGTTGAGAAAAGAGAGGTGTCACCGAGGAGAAGAGGAGAAGACGGGGTGGTGAGCAAAGATGACCAGGGGATTCCTGGAGTGTGAAGTTGCAGAGGTCAACAACTTAAATGTCGGGATTTGGCCTTTAATTTGTGTCTCTGGCTGTTTCCCAAACATTCATCTTGTCCCTCGGATGGAAACCTAAGCCTCTTGGCAGAGATAGAAACTTCTCTTGTCTATCTCTTTGGTACCTCATACAGTATAATATTGATTCCACACTTAATGACAGATTGAAAGAAAGAGAGGCACATTTTTAGTCATTCCTACAAGTGTGTAATTATTGAGAAATTTAATCAAGGGAAACCTTTTTTTTTTTTTTGAAGTATAGTTGATTTATAATGTGTTAGTTTCAGGTGTACAACAAAGTGATTTAGTTTTATATATGTGTATATAGACAGATGGGTAGATAGGTAATATTTATTTTTCTCTTTTTCACATTCTTTTCCTTTGTGCTAAGTCACTTCAGTCATGTCTGACTCTTTGCGACCCTGTAAACCATAGCTGGTCAGCCTCTTCTGTCTATGGGATTCTCCAGGCAAGAATACTGGAGTGCGTTGCCATGCCTCCTTCAGGGGATCTTCCCGACCCAGGGATCGAACTCGCGTCTTGTATGTCTCTTGCATTGGTGGGCAGGTTCTTTACCACTAATGCCACCTGGGAAGCCCCTTTTCCCTTGTAGGTTATGATAAAATATTGAGTGTAGTTCTCTGTACTATACAGTAGGTATCTATTTTACATATGAAACCTCCAATTCTGATAAATCAAACTGAAACGCCCCGTCTCCATTCACAGCTGACTTTTTTAACTTGGATTTTCTAAACCATTTACCCCAACTTCTTCCTCTAAAAGAATGTACATTGCTTGTGAAATGACCTTCTGAGCCCACCACACAAGCTTCTTTCTTAATCTTAGCAAAATGAGGACACGCCTGCCTAAAGGATTTGAAATATGCGTCTCTCTCCTCCCTCATTCCAATTTTTGTTATATTTCAATAAGAATACCTGTAAGTATTTGCAGATAAATTTTAAAGACTGTGGTGTTCTGGAGGAAAATGAAGTGCCCATGTAAGTCCGTGATAGGAAGACTTACAAAGAGAACTCAGGCATTTTGAGGTGGAGTGTACACGTGGGAAGCATAAGCAGGGGCTGGTGAGAAAATTTGGTGGAGGTGGTTAATTAATTTTGAACCTGGGAAATGCCTCCATAGTTAGTCCACAAGATCTCCTTTAAAGAATCCCAACACCTGGAAAACATCAGCTTTTAAATTTTCTACCAATTTGTGTGCAGCAAGGATCTGAATGAGCAAGTGGCTTTGAAAGCATCAAAAATGTAGTTTTCTTATCATTCAAAAATATCTGCATATATTTTTCTCAAACTTAAAAAAAAAAAAAATAAAACTTGCCTTTTGGTGGAGATCAAGATGGAAGTGTTGACAAATATCAGAAGGCTGGTGAGTCTAGAAATAGTCTTGGGAATGGCATCTGTATGGAACTTGAGAGTCCTCTATTACCAGTGTGCCTATAAGGGCAAAGAAGAGACTGTTGAAAATGCTCTGATGTTACATTTCTTATTAAATCTGTAAGGGTTGTTGGCACCTATTTCCTGGTAGTCATTTGTGCTTTTTGGGTGATGTCAGTAATACTATGGAGCAAGAAATACCAGTGGGTCAACTGTAACAAAGTAACTCTATATGTAAAAAAGTGTACTTTTTCACTGTATGACCCAGCAATTCCACTTCTGAGTATATATCTGGAAAAAATGAAAACACTGCTTTGAAAAGATGCATGCACCCCAGTGTTCATAGAAGCACTTAGAATAGCCAAAATATGGAAGCAATCGAAGCGTCCATCAACAGCGGAATGGATAAAGATGTGATGTGTATATATAGACACACACACACACAGGGGCGTGCTATTCAACCATTAAAAAGAATGAAAATGTGTCATTTGAAGCAACATAGATGGACATGGAGGGTATTATGCTAAGTGAAATAAATCAGACAGAGAAGGACATATGGTATCACTTATATGTGGAATCTAAAAAATACAACAAGCTAGTGAATAAAACAAAAAAGAATCAAACTCAAAGATATGGAGAGGAAACTGGTGGTTACCAGTGAAGACAGGGAAGAGGAGAGATGCAAGGCAGGGGTGGGGGCTTTTAAAAAGGGTTATAATGGGGTTTATGAAATCATGTGTGAAACTTTTGAAAATTGTGAATACCTCAGAATTTAAAGAGTCTTTCACTTAAAAAAATGTGTCTGTAGGAGGGCAGGCGTACTGCTCTGGTAAATCTCTCAGGATCAGAAAGAAAAAGGAGGTCTAGACAGTCTTGGTTCATCTGATAGAACGTTCCCACAGAAAATGGATGAATATCAGATAAGAACGTTTATCAGACCTCATGAATTTTACAGCCCACATCTCTGTGGGAACAGTATGCAGCTCAGACTTGCTAAATCCCAAACATGGAAGACAGACAGCACCATAAAAATATAGACTGGCGCCCTGAGAAGAACAATAGCCAGTCTTCGTTCATCACAAAGATGTAAACGCTCGAGGTTGTGGTATGCTTGTTAAGTGACACAATAGACAGTATGAGAGTACAGAAGTAGCCCATGGACTCCTGGCCCCAAAGGAAGTTCAGGTAAATTAGGCTGGATATCAGATAAGGAGATGGTAGTGGTCCACATACTGGAAAGCCAAATATGTGCTGATCCACTTTTCTACTTCGACTTTTGTCAGACCTCAGTCTTAAGACGGTGGAGGAGTTTTGAGCTGGACTACAGGAGGCAGGTGCCTATAGTCAGTTAATTCCCAACTTTAGAAGCAAGAGGAAGTTGACAGCCTTGGAGGTGCTTTCATTGATAAGGGCAGGCATCTTGAGTGCAGAACTTTGCAGGTGAAATAAAATGTACAAAACAGAAACTAAACATGGTATCAGAAGCTAATGCAATAATTCTTCCACATTTATGTGAATCAGCTGCTTCCCCAACCCTGGAAAGACAGAGACCAATGTGGAAAGGTGTGACATGTTTTATTTTTTTCCATTAAATTGATGAGAATTAAAATGTCTGAGACTTCATCAACGAAAGACATGCCGTAAAATCAAATAAGTGGTAGAATAGGTATATAAATGACAAAATAGGACCAAAAAATTTCACCTCGTGGTGTTCAGATCTGCTCTGTTTATTTATGGCCTTATTTAACATGATCCTGTTTTACTTCAATCAGCTGTCACAGGAACACGATAGACCTCAGACAACCGAAGTCTTCTGTGATCAGAGGTGGTCTGTGAGATCCATGATACTGAGTGGTTTGCCATTTTTCTTAGGCACAGAGTTAAATTCTGGCTCCTGGAAGCTGGTGTTTGGGAGAAAACCACTCAGTCTGTGGATGAAGGGAGCCAACACATCTCGAACAGCTCCGTGGCAATGCGACCTGATTATTCCCTAATTGGACTTTACGTAGTCCATCTCTTTTAAAGTGAAAGTGTTCGTTGTCCAGACATGTTCGGCTCTTTGTGACTCCATGGACTGGAGCCCTCCAGGCTTCTCTGTCCATGGAATTCTCCAGAAATACTGGAGTGGGTTGCCATTCCCTCCTCCCAGGGATCTTCCTGACTCAGGGATCAAACCCAGGTCTCCCGCATTGTAGGCAGATTCTTTACCATCTGAGCCACAAAGGAAGCCTGGTCATTCTCTTTAGGACACTAAGCAATTGTTTCAGTTTCTTTGAGAAGATAACCATCACGTGAGGGATAACTCCTGGGTAAAAGCTAGAAAGGGAGTTCACCCCTCCCACAGGAAAGGCTTGCCTCTCAATAGGAATCCAGATTTAGGAGCAATCTCCAAACCTGAACACAATATTTCCTGGATTCCCAAATTTAGAGACTGAATTTGGGGGTTTGCCAAATCCTCAAAAACATCAAGGGTCTACTAAAATATAATAGGAAATGATAAGAGAAAAGGGAAAAACACAAGCAAAATGTAAAAGATTTTGCAAAATGTGTATTTTAGATCCAGTTCTCCTCTTGCTAACCACATGGGCTTGGGAAAGGTCTGACCATAGCTATGGTTCAGTAAAAGAGAAGGAAAAATTCCCTGCAGCCATATTTATAGGAAAACTCCTCGGGGAATAAGAGGACAAGATTCTGGGTGCTTTCTCCCCAACCAGAGGACCTCTGTCCTTATCATTTATACAGATTGATGTTCCAAGACTATGTGTGGGAGGAAGGGTTCTTTAATGAAGGAAAACTTGTCACCCACAGTGGGCTTCCCTGTATTAGACAGGTCACCCTCAGTTCCTTGCTTTCAAGGAATAAGCTGGTACCATGGTGGGCTCCCAGTGCCAGCTCCTAGCCCTGAACTAGGCAAACAAGATGTGTTATGATACTGAAGACTGTGTGACTTGCCTGGTGAATATCTTAAGCTCCGTAGGTTCCCAGAGCCAGGGAGAGCTGAGAATAAGTTTGTTTGGACACCAGTAGAAGCGCCGTTTTATGGCATCAAACGGGAGCTCTGGAGGCTGTCTGATCAAAGATGCCAAACTTTCACACCTCTGAGAAATCTTTCCCCAGTGGCAATCTCAGCCTGCCTGGGAACATACTGCTTGATAGTAACTAAAATTTCTCCTGCTATTATTTAAAATTTCTCCTGTTCCTTTTGTCATGGTTGGTTTTGGGTGTGGAAAGCTTTCCCTACTTCCTACTCTCCTGCGTGTTACTGAAGTGAGGCTTTAGATCCTTCACTTCAAATCAAATAAAGTTATTTTCATACTTCTTCATCTAACCTGATTCTGATCTCATTGTTCTCTTTGTTGTCTCTGAAGATACCCTCCAACTTCTCCAACATGTTAATTTCTGGGCTGTACATTGAATGTAAGGCAGGTACTCAAATTTTGTAAATAGCTCGTGGTTACAGATTCCAGTTGTCCTCTGTCTTGGCTCAGCCTCCCAAAACACACACACACACACACACACACACACACACACACACCCCTCCCTTGAAGGTCTCTCGAAGTAACAATATCTGTGAGGTCTCCTGAAGAGTACTTTGCTGTGCCCTAGAATAATGTGTAGTTCAGAGGTTCTTCACATCTCAAGATAATGTCCTCATATATATATTTTCATGCACACAAGTAGTCGGTTTACTTTCCCTTTTCTTCTCCCTTCCACCTCTTCTAAGTTCTTTCAGAGCATGCCTTCCCACTTTCTCCCATGTCTCTTCTACCATTTTGTCATATTGCTAGAGTGGCCCAGGCCATACATGTATCAAAGAAGAGAGAGAGAGCAGCCATATGTTTTGAGGTAAAATTTAATAGAATAAAGAAAGAATGCCATTAATCTCCAACCCTTGAAAATGCCTAGAAGCTCCCATGCAGACCCTCCTCAAAAGTTTCCATCCACTGTGTTTTATTAAAATCTGGTATTCCTCGAATGTCAGGTTCCAAGACGAATTTCAGAATTCTTTCTTAGGAACTTTTGCTTAACTCTTTCGATTAATTATGAATAGCTCAAAAGTCTTTCTTTCTATCATTTCTATTACAGATGTGCTACATGTTAGGTTGTAGACTTCTGTTGGCCGAGTGATGGCCTGAGAGTCTTACCACCACTTAATACCTTTTTTCACTGAAGGAGAAACATCTTCCAAATATGAAAAAATTTGACACGCAGCTCAGCTGTTGGATTGCTTCTATTCTAATGAGAATTTGATTGGCTCAAATGAGCAGGAAGAAATAGTCCTCTAGCTTATGAAGTATAACTAAGGAAAACATCGCAGGTAGAGCAAGGAAATTTCATTTCCGAGACCTTGGAAAGTAATCCGACTTGCAATTAGGGGTGTGATTAGGATGGATAATCAGCTCTCTGGATGCCAGAGTTCTATTCTGTTCCTCGGGCCATCTTTATCTTTATGGAAGTGCACGGCTTGCAGCTCCTCTTATTTCATGAGCCCTTATTTGTCTTTGAGTCCCACACAAGGCTTCATAGTTGAGCACTTAGTAACTGCTCCTTGAACTGAATTTCACCCGAAGCTGATAAATGGTTCTTCACCATCAGATTTGGAGCAAAAAAGTGAAATTAAATCAAAAGCATTTGAAAGTTCTCAGGTTAAATCACCTCAAATAATGATTTAAATTTTCAGTGAGTGGGGGGATGCGGATCTTGGGGGCATTTTCGGTGGCGTGTTCAGGGATGAGAATGTGTTATGTCCACACATGCATCCTTACATAGCAGAAGGAAGGAAGTTGTGAAAGGGGAGAAAATAGAGCTATTGACTGAAGAGCCATAAAGCTGTTTTTAGAATGACTGCTTCTGTTGTATTGGGGAACGCTTCCTTTGAGAAGGGGGTATATTATGCATCCTCTTTCCATTAAGTCTATTTTGGGAAGAAATTACAGAGGATAATATATTCCCAACTCCCAGGGTTCTCTTATCAACACCGCCTCTCTTCTCATTACACACCTGCTTAGAGCAAAATGAATGAAAGCATCTGCTCTCAGGGACACAGACCCAAGACCATCAAAATTTCCACTACATCACTGTATTTATTAGGGATGCCACTGATTTTTGAGAAAGTGTGACCTCCGGCCCTAAGAGCCATGTGTGAGAACAAGCACAGTGGTACCCGTGGTGGTTTGAGCCTTCGATCAGTTTCAACAGTAAGAAAATCAAGGAATTGTTTTCTGAACAGTGTGGGGCTTCTACTCCGGGTGAAGATTTATCTGTATCTGGCAACTACTCTCGGTTACTGAGGAACCAGAAGTGTACTTCTCAATAGTTTTACAAATTATGTGTTTAACTTTGTCTCTGTGGAATTAATTCCTGGGAGGAGGAGGGATAGAGCAGAGGATTTCAAGGCCGGTTTACAAAGTTGAGTTTTTAAAGTAGTATCTTCCCCCTGAGCACAGCAGTGCAGTGAAGTTCTGTTTCAGCCTGAACGCCGGGTGCATCAACATGTATGTTGATGTAAACATGAAAATAAAACAACTTGAATGTTCAGCAGTTTTCTTTTAAAATCCTTTGTTCTTTCACCTTTTTTTTTTTTTCAATCATTAGACAACTACCGTTTTCTTTTGCCCTTTAAACCTGCATTCAATCAGTTCAGAAGCCGGTTTACAGTCTCGTTAACTGCTGAGATCATGAAGGCAAGGTTAGCAGGATCACCAGCAGCGGCAGTAAGCTCTGAAATGCCCCCCTTGTCCCATGAAACATTCAGCAAGAGGCTCCCCTTCAGCTGTTTCCCAACATACACACGGCCCCCAGGGAGGTGTGTGGCAAGAAAAATGCAACCTCCAATTCTAGAAGCATCCGTGTGTTCATTCAACAAAAGGAAAAAAAAAGAGTGTTCTCGTATTTAATCTTCTTCCTGGCTCTGTGGATCGTGGTTAACTGTGAGATACCCAGGGTTCTTCTTGCTGCTGAAGTGTCTGAGAGGAGAGTATGCTATGGCATCCTTCTAGGCAAAGGCCTAGATTTTCCTTCTCCTTCTTTTTTGGTAAAGGGAAGAGTTGTAGTGTTTTGTGGCCTTCTTTCAACACCTGGGAGTTTTATCAGTCGTTTTAAAAGCACAACTTAACATCATTTTCAAACTAGCCTGAGTTTCAGCCCTGCATGGTTTGCACAAAATGGCCCCTTTCTTTCTCCAAGCAGGATGGTCACAGGTGCCTATTAATTGCTTTACTTGTAGGAACTGAATGTTTTCTCTTCATAGTAGGAAAACCAAGAGCATTTTCTGAAATGTAATTCTCTGAGCTGCAATCCGCGATCACGCCAGGCTCTAGGAAGGAATCACAACTTTCTGAAAAGATGAATTGCTCCTTCACCAGAAACCTCTGCTTTTTGACTTCTCATTCTACCTCTGTTGGGGGTTCCTTTTTGCTGCCAGATGTATTAATCACACTGGAAAAGACATTCCTTCACTTTTAAGTGCCGGGGTTATAGACCAACGTGGTCATTATTTCAGCTTCACAGAAGGCAAAGACATGAACAGTTCTTTGTTTTATAGAATTGTGACAGTTGACATTTAAGATGGAGACTATGGAAATCTAGGACGTTCAAGAGACTGATCCAAGATCTCATAAGCAGTTAGAAGCTAGAAATGAGTTAGAAGCCAGCATTTCCTGGTTTGCGCTCATGGAAGAGACAGACTTATTTGTCCCTATGCTATGTACGCATCCCCAAGACAGCATCCTCATCCCCTTCAAACTAAACAATCCAGTTTTCTTTTTTTCATTTCCTTTGAGAGTTCCATTTTACATATAACCTTTTCACCATTTTACCATGGTCTGTGCACAACAGACTCTCAGATTCTGAACTAAAATATTCAAGAAATTGACCAAGGTTTTGTATAGGTGTTTGGATATTGTATCTATGTTCGTGTAAGTGAATTCTGCCTTTCTCTGCTCTCAAAACCACTTCTTAGATAAAGACTATGTATCCTTTCAGCCAGTGTGTTGAACCATTTCTCTCAATGGCAAAACATTCTTATATTGCAGTGTTGTATCTTTAACACATGTGATTTTTTGAGCTGTATGCCTTGTGACCACACAATTTAAATAATTTCATTTCTGAAGATCAAAGGGAGCTCTTGCTAATTTTAAAGACCTCTATAAGCTCACCTTTGTTTTAAAAGTTTAAAAAAACTTACCAACATGATCTTTTCTGAAGATATACATATTTAAGTAGTTAATTTTCACAGATAGACAACCCAATAAACCTTATATCGGTTCTTCAAGTACCGAACATCAGTAACTTCAAAGAATACCCCTTTACTCAATTTGCTTTTGAGACTTGGCGGTCCAGTGGTTACGGCTCTGTGCTTCCAGTACAGGGGACGAAGTTTTGATCCCTGGTCAGGGAACTAGGATCCCATATTCCTCACAGTGTGACCAATAAAATAAGAGGAGATACTTTCTGCAGTGTCTTTGTTCTGTAATGCATATCATATACCTAAGCAAAATGCTTTTTCTCTCTGAGCTGGACAGTAGGAAGTAATCTATCTTCAACCTTGTATGGCTTGTAAATAACACTGTAGAAAAGATCTGTTGCACTTTGAAAAGACCTTCTCCATGTGCTCCCTCTCACTCTCAGAGGCCATTTAAAGGGCACAACCATGACCACCACCTTATTCCTTTAAGAATTGTTTACAGAAAACTGAAAAATGTGCCCGGGGCCCATCCCTTCCCCCTCTACAGAACTAGCCCCATTCAAGTGGGCTGGCAAAGCAAGCCTGGCTTTAATAGAAACAGAAGAGAGGGTTTGGGTGGGCCTGACATCTTTCAACACATGCTTTTTGCTTTCGCCTACTGAATTTCCAATTTCCATAAAGAGTCAGTGGGAAAAGGGACACTGGACTTCTTTCTTTTTGTCTGCTGCTTTGCAGGGATGGGAGACTGTGCTTTGGGAGACCATGAAGCGCATGGGAGACCATGGAGTAGGTTGTCATTTCCTCCCCTAAATAATACATTACAAAGTGGAAATGCAAATTTCCTATGGAAGCTCTAAGTAGCAGGTGATATTTCCTTAATATATTGTTTTTGACCTTCAGGGAAATTGGTATTATGTGCTGACTTTGGAAAATTAAAATAGCATCGAAGTCCTCCATTTTAAATAAAACAGTATCTGAGTTAATTTGAAAACATCAGACTGGAATACTTCACCAGCAAAAGACGTAACGTGTTTCACTTTTATGAGTTATTTTGAGGTTTGAATTCATGGAGGACAAGAGAAGGGCTATGGCAGAGCTGAATTTACTTACTCACTGAGATTTTTTTTTTAAGAAGGGAAAATACGTACTTTTAAGTTTTGCTTCAAACCTTTGCTGTTAACTAACGCTGTGATACATTTAGTCAGTTGTACAAAGAGTTAGGCGTGGAACTGTTCAGATGGCGAATCTGAGTTGAACTGAAGGTAAAGACATCTGTATTTTTCATTCATTTGCTCAGCAGCACTAAATTTCAAGCTTGTGTTTTGTTCAGCATCAAAGACAAAGTTGTTTTATGGTTATTGGATTTTTTTAACTCACATATTTCTTGAAAGGGATTCAAGTCACTGGGTCTTTATTTTCCTTTTAGTCATTTTGCCGCCCAGCCGCCCTTCTGTGTACCATCTTGTCGAATAAGGAAAACTTAATTTTATTTTTTTTCTTTGCCTTTGAAGAAAAAAATTTAAGAGGTTTAAATACCATTCACATTTTGGAATTTCCTTCTTCACTCCCTCCTGAAACCATCATCTTACAACCACGTAAAGCGATCCAATGTTGAAAGACTTAAGAGGTTCTCGCTCCTATAAATATCCTTTATATAGTTATAACGTCTTTGCTTATCAAGCACAACAAGAATGAAGTCCAGGAGCTAACAAAGTTTATAGATACATGTGTGTGTGTGCACACACGTGTGTAGGCAAACTGATACATATATAAAGCTTTGTGTGTCCAAATATGCACAATAGTTTCGGCATATATATTGCTGGTCAGGCATTTGTATTCTTTTCCTCGTAAAAATTCTGAGTGGGTGGACCTGTTGGTGACTAGAGGCCAAATCACTGCAACCAATGGAGGACTGGGCTATTTATCAAGTCCAAGACATTGGAGTTGTTTGAATAGCTTAAACTAATAAGTTTAGCTGGTTTAAATAGTTATCTCTGTCTTCAGTTTGTGGCACAGTTTGGCTTCATGGTCCAGGTTTTTGACTGCAAGAAATCTCTGTTTTCTTCCTAAGAAGTGTGAAGCAAGAGACTTACTTAGATTTCACTGAAGGTTCACATTCGTTGTCACTGCCCGACTCTTTCCCAGAAGAAAGAAGCGAGAGCTTCAGTCAAAACCAGGGACTATAAAAGTTCAGCTAATCTTTGGACTCTCAGAAAGTGTTGATTGTCCAGATAGTTGAATATTCACACCTTTAAATTTTTAACTTAAAATTTAGATAATGTCGTATATGAAAATCTGGCTATTGGATATGGTGTGTGTGTCTCTGGCTACATATATAAATGCACTGGGTGAAATTCCAGGTGTTTCTTGATGACATTAAGTTATTGTCATAAGCATCACTAGACTTGTTAAGTGGCAAAGATCATGTTCTTTCATCCTTTCTTCCTTTTCTCATTTCTTGACTATGAAACAAACTATGTGCCACCCTAGTCCTAGAAGGCCCTCAGTGAAGGTGTATTGAAGGAACAAAAAGAAGGGATGAATAAACAAGCTCAGTAGGTAGTTAGAAGGGTAGATTCAGTTCAGCAAACATCGTTTGGGGTGGAGGACCAAGCCCAGTGCTAGCTGAGACTGGGGGTAGTTATATGATTGTACCTAAGAGTGGTGTGTAGGAGCGGTGGTGTTCCCACCAGACTGATGGTGCCCTGTTCCGTGTCTGCAAAGTACTCCGAACATGAAAGCAACCACTTTCTCATGAAATCGGAAGAAATCTGTGCATCTCCCAGACTCTGGGCACTGTGACTAGACTACTGTCGGTGGAATCCTAAAGCAGCCGTCTCCTCCTCGCTTCTTGAGAAACAGTTATTGTAACAGCTACAGTCAGTAAAGAACTTTTCTTTGCCACTGCCCTTCAAAACATCTGCGGTTTTGGCATCCTCAGCACACATCGCAGACACCAACGTGCAGGTTTATTCCCTGGGCTTCTGTCGCCTGTGGGCTGTCTCTTCTCCGGCTGTGACAGAGGAACATTCCTCACCACTTTGAGAATTGGGGCCTGGATATTTTGGGAAATGAATTCTATTTGTACAAATACTTTGTCATCTTTACACTCCTATACTGTGTAACCTGGAGGCAACGTGTGCCTTTTGGAATAGAATAGCATGGATTTCAGAGTCTGTTTCATCCGTTATTAGCTGCGTAGGTTACCTTGGGGACCCCAGGTCCACTGGTCAGCCCTCATAAACAGAGTCATATATAGGAAAGACCTTTGCAGAGCTCCACAGAAGCTTGTTCCTTTATTATTGTCACCTTTATCAGAAGATGATACACACCTGACCAGACACAGTACCAGGCTAGACATCTTTTTTAAACTTTCCGTAATGATTGTCCTTTAAGCATAAGTAGTACTGTAGAATTCTGCTTTCATTTACCCCTGTCCCCACAGCTAGAAGCAGAGGCTTCACTGCTGGCTAGTAGCAGGGACCTCTCAAGAGTGCGCACAGCTTAGCATCCTGAAGATACTATAGTTGTTGAGTCTTTGAGGCGAATTTTTTTTTTGAGGAAAATTAGATTGTGCACATAACCACACTTTCACATCAGCTCTACATTCTGTTGATGTCAAACCGTGGGTTGGAAACTTATCTTGATTTTAAGATTTTATTTATACAGGGAATATTATCAATTATTAGAACCATTAAAAGTGTTGCTGAGGAGTCAACATGTAGTCAAATGTCATCTTTTGGATGCTTGCTTAACAGTTGTTTGAGAATAGCCTGGTAGTCATCGTAGCACAAAATAGAAACTGAAAATGAAAGTCCCTCAGTCGTGTCTGACTCTTTGCGTCCTCGTGTACTATACAGTTCATGGAATTCTCCAGGCCAGAATACTGGAGTGGGTAGCCTTTCCCTTCTCCAGGGGATCTTCCCAACCCAGGGATTGAACCCAGGTCTCCCACGTTATAGACAGATTCTTTACCAGCTGAGCCACAAGGGAAGCCCAAGAATACTGGAGTGGGTAACCTATCCCTTCTCCAGGGTATCTTCCTGACTCAGGAATAGCTTAGCCCAAAGTAAGCTACTTGAAATTTTCTTGAATAAATGAAATCTCTTTGATAGAAGTAACTGCATAACGGCAATGTGATATACATGATCATTATAGCCTTAGGGCATCTGATTGATTTGGGGTTTTTTCTGACTGCAACACTCATGCAGACATAGTGAATAAATGCTGTTGTATCTTAAAGAGAAGTGTATCTCCTGACTCTTTAACAGCCTAAGCATTCTAGAGGCAGGTTGCAAGCAACACGTAACTTTGAAAAAGGAGAATTAAGTTTGCTTTTATTGAAATTCTAATTTCATAACTTGCTGAAAGTTATTATTGGAGGGAGGTAATTTTTGAAGAAAATACTTTTTTCTTTAAATCCTGCAGCCTAATTGGTTCAGTTCAGTTCAGTTCAGTCACTCAGTCATGTCCGACTCTTTACGATCCCATGGACTGCAGCACACCCGGCCTCCCTATCCATCACCAACTCCCAGAGTTTACCCAAACTCATATCCATTGAGTTGGTGATGCCATCCAACCATCTCATCCTCTGTCGTCCCCTTCTCCTCCTGCCCTCAATCTTTCCCAGCATCAGGGTCTTTTCGAATGAGTCAGCTCTTCGCATCAGGTGGCCCAAGTATTGGAGTTTCAGCTTCAGCATCAGTCCCTCCAATGAACACCCAGGACTGATCTGCTTTAGGATGGACTGGTGGGATCTCCTTGCAGTCCAAGGGACTCTCAAGAGTCTTCTCCAACACCACAGTTCCAAAGCATCAATTTTTTGGCACTCAGCTTTCTTTATAGTCCAACTCTCACATCCATACATAACAACTAGAAAAACCATAGCCTTGACTAGACGGACCTTTGTTGGCAAAGTAATATCTCTGCTTTTTAATATGCTATCTAGGTTGGTCATAACTTTCCTTCCAAGGAGTAAGCGTCTTTTAATTTCATGGCTGCAGTCACCATCTGCAGTGATTTTGGAGCCCCAGAAAATAAAGTCAGCCACTGTTTCCACTGTTTCCCCATCTATTTCCCATGAAGTGATGGGGCCGGATGCCATGATCTTAGTTTTCTGAATGTTGAGCTTTAAGCCAGCTTTTTCACTCTCCTCTTTCACTTTCATGAAGAGGCTCTTTAGTTCTTCACTTTCTGCCATGAGGGTGGTGTCATCTGCTTATCTGAGGTTATTGATATTTCTCCCAGCAATCTTGATTCCAGCTGTGCTTCATCCAGCCCCGTGTTTCTCATGATGTACTCTGCATATGAGTTAAATAAGCAGGGTGACAGTATACAGCTTTGACTTACTCCTTTTCCTATTTGGAACCAGTCTGTTGTTTCATGTCCAGTTCTAACTGTTGCTTCCTAATGTGCATACAGATTTCTCAGGAGGCAGGTCAGGTGGTCTGGTATTCCCATCTCTTTCAGAATTTTCCACAGTTTATTGTGATCCACATAGTCAAAGGCTTTGGCATAGTCAATAAAGCAGAGATAGATATTTTTCTGGAATTCTCTTGCTTTTTCGATGATCCAGCAGATGTTGGCAATTTGATCTCTGGTTCTTCTGCCTTTTCTAAAAGCAGCTGAACATCTGGAAGTTCACAGTTCATGTATTGCCGAAGCCTGGCTTGCAGAATTTTGAGCATTACTTTACTAACGTGTGAGATGAGTGCAATTGTGTGGTAGTTTGAGCATTCTTTGGCATTGCCTTTCTTTGGGATTGGAATGAAAACTGACCTTTTCTAGTCCCGTGACCACTGCTGAGTTTTCCAAATTTGCTGGCATATTGCAGCACTTTCATAGCATCATCTTTTAGGATTTGAAATAGCTCAGCTGGAATTCTATCACCTCCACTAGCTTTGTTTGTAGTGATGCTTCCTAAGGCCCACTTGACTTCACATTCCAGGATGCCTGTCTCTAGGTGAGTGATGACATCATCGTGATTATCTGGGCCGTGAAGGTCTTTTTTGTACAGTTCTTCTGTGTATTCTTGCCACCTCTTCTTAGTATCTTCTGCTTCTGTTAGGTCCCTACCATTTCTGTCCTTTATTGAGCCCATCTTTGCATGAAATGTTCCCTTGGTATCTGTAATTTTCTTGAAGAGATCTCTAGTCTTTCCCATTCTAATATTTTCCTCTATTTCTTTGCATTGGTCACTGAGGAAGGCTTTCTTATCTCTCCTTGCTATTCTTTGGAACTCTGCATTCAAATGGGTATATCTTTCCTTTTTTCCTTTGCTTTTCACTTCTCTTCTTTTCACAGCTATTTGTAAGGCCTCCTCAGACAGCCAGTTTGCTTTTTTGCATTTCTTTTTCTTGGGGATGGTCTTGTTCCCTGTCTCCTGTACAGTGTCACGAACCTCTCTCCATAGTTCATCAGGCACTCTGTCTATCAGATCTAGTCCCTTAAATCTATTTCTCACTTCCACTGTATAATCATAAGGGATTTGATATAGGTCATACCTGAATGGTCTAGTGGTTTTTTCCCCACTTTCTTCAAGTCTGAATTTGGCAATAAGGAGTTCATGATCCAAGCCACAGTCAGCTCCCGGTCTTGTTTTTGCTAACTGTTTAGAGCTTCTCCGTCTTTGGCCACAAAGAATATAATCAGTCTGATTTCAGTGTTGGCCATCTGGTGATGTCCATGTGTAGAGTCTTCTCTTGTGTTGTTGGAAGAGGGTGTTTGCTATGACCAGTGCGTTCTCTTGGCAAAACTCTGTTAAGCCTTTGTCCTGCTTCATTGGTAGTCATTAATTAAATTTAATAAAATATAGGTTCCTCTCAAAAGAAATCCCTGACAATAGTACTTTTAAAGCCTCGCTGTCTTTCCCAGCAGCCCAGGGTGTTTTGAAGACAGGAGAACAAGGAAAGTACTTTAAGCTGTGACATCTTGCAAGGGTGCAGTTAAGTGCTTTAGGCGCTGCATTCTTGATGCAGCGTCATATGACAGTAATATTATGAAAAAAAAAAAAGCTACAGGGAATTCTCATACATGCCCAACACATGTAGCTTTAATGTCCATATAGCTGGATCCATTCAACAAATGGGATCTAGGGGTCAGATGCAACTTGCAAGCCACTATTATTAAGCTGTTTTACCATTAAGTAATGGTTACTTGTTAATATTGTGACTACATGTGTTCTTTGCTCCTCTCTTAAATCTTTTGTTCCATTCTTTTTTTTTTTTTTTGGCCTTATAAGAATGTCGGGGGAAAACATCTCTATCCACAAATCAAGTGCTTTAAATAGCCAGGAGAGAGCTGAACAAAGGAAATCGAGCTAGATAACATCTTTGTAAAAAGTATGCCAGTGAACTCTGCATCACACAATACAAAGGAAATTGCCATTGTCCTGTGCAAGTTAGGTGAACAAAGCACATAAAAAATCCTATTCTGGTTGCCTTGCATACTCCTGTGCTGCCGAACCGGAATCTTGAAGGCCACAGAAGTGACACATTGGCAAATCAGAGATGAGGCGTTTTAAATTTATAGTGCAGAGAATCCGGTAATCATTCACCAGAGCGAAACCCAGTTCTTTGATGTTGAACAATTCGAGTCACAAGCCAGGAGGGCTGCTGCTGCTACTGCCTTTACTGTTACTATTACTACTACACCACTCCCACCCGCCTGGTGCTGTTAAATAATGTTTATGACGTTTTTACAGCCGGCAATTGCGCCATGCATCGTAGAGACGTTAATCAGTTTTAATCACCACAACCACCCAGTGGAGGTATCGACGTTAGACAAATTAGGAAATTGAGGTTTAAGTTGCTACCAAGTCACAGGGCTTGTGCATGACTGGTCTAGACCTGATTTCAAAGGCCTTTCTGGTGCTAAAGTTTCTTCTCCACCCCCGCCTTAAACTTCCTTTGCATGCATGTGTGTGTGTGTGTGTGTGTGTGTGTGTGTGTGTGTAGGGACTGCTCTGTAGGGTACCAACACGTCACCTCCAAAGCCTGACAAAGTAAATAGAGTTCCTTGGGGGAGAATTGCTCAAAGCCAAAGAGCTGCCTCTGGAGTATTCCAAAGCAGCTTCCACATCCTGAAAACAGCAACTACAATCAAAGATAGCCCCTTACAAATATACTTCCTTTATTTAAAAAAAAAAAAAAACTACTACCACCAACAGTCCCTCCTAAGATCAGAGATACACACACGGATCTGGCAATAAGCCCAGACATGTCAAAACATGTATTATCTAGAGCCAAGACTTGAATCCCACTGTCCTACAGAGAGACAAGCATCCCATTTAGAGAGAGAACTCATTCACCGAGTAGATACACTCCCCTGCTGCAGTGACAGGGAGGTGGAGGAGCAGCGTAGAGCAAAAAGAAGTATGAGCAGGCAGCCGAAGGTCCCCAGCACACCCACAGGAACCCCAGCCCAGGTTCTGCTTCCCTTCAGGTCAGCCGGGCAGTACTCCGGTTGACTCTCGTTAAAAGTCAATCAACATTTAGTCAGCTTCCAGAATATGGGCAGAAGCTCCTGTGAGTTATTTCCTCCCCATCTCTGGAATCCCTTTTGGACATGACCAATGAGTTGCAGCTGGTCTTTAGGCAGCGCGGCACACTCATTAATTGGCCATCAGGAACAGCTTACACCCTTCGGTCCATGATGAAATGAACTCAGATCTGGATTCACCAAACGCAAATTCCAAACAGCCTGGGAAAGCAAAAACCACCTACGACCGTCTCTATAATAATCGTAAAACTACAATGTGTACAGTCTACAAAGAGGCCTGTTCTTCTATCTCCTGTGAAAAGGCTTGACAAAGACAAAAGCTTTTTATGCACTCGAGTAGGACAAACAGGGCAAAGAAAAATCTTGTGCAGCTGACTTCAGAGTCGAGAGGGCGCTTCGTGGCAGCGCTCAAAGACAGAGAGAAAGGCACAGGGAAGAGTGAAATACTCAAAGCCAACTGATTGCTATTGTAGATCCAGTCCCTCCTTTCCTTTGTTCACAGTGACCCTTTTCCTTGCTCAGGGGTAAGTCTGATTTGTCAGAGCTGGTGAGCGATTCCATTCCTCTGGCAGGAGGAAAGAAGAGCGGTCTGCTTGGGACCATAGGACACTGTCTCTCCTCCTGGAGTCATCGACTTTCCTGAAAGTGCCACCAGGAACAGTCATACTGGTCTTGTAACTCTGGGGGAGATACACTGAGAACAAATATAAGGTGGCAGAGCAGAAGGTTAGAAAGAACCTGATGACCCAAGGATTTTACCAACTGAATTTAACCTGCTAAATCAACCAGTTCTGAAGAGGCATCATCTCCAGGCTTTCTGTTCATCATCATAACATCCTTGGGACTTCCCTGGTGGTCCAGTGGTTAAGCCTTCACCTTCCAATGCAGGGGACACGGGTTCAATCCCTGGTGGAGGAGCTACGATCCCCCAGGCCTCAGGGCCAAAATAGCAAAGTGTAAAAGCAGAAGAAATATTGCAACAAATTTAATAAAGACTTTAAAACTGGTGCTCCTCAAAAAAAAATTCTTTTTAATCCTTAAAAAGACAGTTGAGTAATTCAGCAGGTTAAATCCCCTATTGTATTCAAAAGCATACAAGAAGAATTTTCTTTGCCAGGATACTTGAGGTTCATCAGAATTCATTATCTGCATTTTTATAGATTGTTTAAAAAGCTTTTGTTACCCTTCCCCACATACGCTGATCTACAGGGGTATAAAGTCGTATTTAATGTGTCTTTTCATGTTTCTAAAAACATATCCATGTCCCTCTCCTCTTTTTTCTTGGATCCGTGAAAATAAACCTCTCTCGTGTCAACTACCTTGTAGGAGCCTTGTTGGAGGGAAGCATTGTAGTTTAACCATTGTTTTCCTATGACGATATTTCTCAGAGTACCAGCCAGAAGACCATGTTGCTTATTTATGAAATAGGTTACTAAATCCGTCCTGAATCTAGGAGTGGAGTCAGGAATCTGCATTTCTCTAGCGTTCTTTTATGAGATCTATGAAAGGTTATCACCACCACCTGAGGAAGAGAAGTTAGAAGAGGAGGAGGACCTTCTCCAGGCAATGAGAAGGCATAGAAATCAGTCAAAAACCTTTTTTGAAGGTTTACTCCATGCAGAAGACAAGAAGTATGCTAGGAGCTGAGTCAGGTGGGTGGGCAATTTCCCTGGGAATTTTCCATTGGTGGCGTGATCTGCTTAGCGTTTGCAGATACACATCTCTGAGGTTGGAGCTTGGCGGGTCATCATAGCTTTGACTAGTAATTGTACCTTAATGTAAATATATATAAATATTACACATCTATATGTGGCTTTAAATGGAGTGTTTTAAATGACTTCTTCTGTATGGCGATGTGTATTTACATATATCATGGGTAAAAAATACGTGTCACGGGTGGTCACATTCCAAAGAAATGAACACATGCACAAAAGCACCCGCCAGTGAATGCAGAGACCATACATACAGGGGATTAAAGGGGGATTCCTTGAGCAGAAAGCCACAGGAAGGAGGTTCAAGAGAGAAGGGACATACATATAGCTATGGCTGATTCATGTTGCTGTATGGCAGAAACACAATATTGAAAGCAATTATACTGCAATTAAAAATAAATAAATGTAAATATTAAAAAGAGAAAGAAAGCCACAAGGAATGAGGAGAGCTGTCTGATGATGTAGATGAGCAGCTGGATGGAAGGACCAGTATGGCATCTGATGAGAAGCAGGCATCTTTATTCTTCCTCACGTTTTGCTTACAGACAATAATACATGAAATTGTTAACACCATAGGGATAGGAACTGTGTCTATTATTTCCTATATCGTAGACACCATGGAATTTATAGCTAATGTTTTTAACACCATCACATAATAGAGCATGTAATAAACAGGGGGGAAGAAAGCAAAAGTAATTTATTAGCATTTATCACAAAAATCGTAGCTTTCACAATTCTGCCTGAATTTTTTTCCATGAACTTTTCAAAGAGAATAAAGGAAATAAAAGGATAAAGGAAAGTGTATATATATATTTGTGTGTGTATGTGTGTGTAGGTATATATAGTTATATACACATATATATATATGAATAGCAGGGCAGGATTTCAACTTTTATAGAAATCTAGTGAGAAACAAGCTGCTATTTATATTTCTAAAACATCTTGAGACTTTTGACAAAACTTTTCAGAACTACTGAAAGTGGTTTTCTGATACTGACTTCTCCTTTAAGAACATTAGAAGCATTCAATTGAACTAAGATCTTTTAATATTGTTACATTAAAATTCAGTTTTTCCTCTTATTTGATTATTTTTCTTCTCAGTGAAGGCATAGCCCCAGAAAGCTAGATCTTTATGATCTTTTTAAACGTATGCTGTTTTTATGGATGATGGTTGCTTATAGCACTGATTTTTAATTAGAAAAGCACAGAATAAGCAGATTGCTGCAGCAGCGTGGGATGATAGAAGGAGCAAAAGATCTGGAACCACGTGGCCTGTGTTACAGTTGTGGCTTCATTATGTACTGGCCCTTGTAAGTCACTGAGTGTCTTTAGGGTTCTACTTCCTCATGTATAAATCTGAACAGTGGTACTTTTCCGCAGATGGCTGTTGTGGAGTAAATCAGACAGTACACATCAGATCACTTTGTAAAATGTATTATTTTTGTTATTGTTCCTCTATGATCAATCGGAATAGAAAGTGCAGCGTCATATCACCTTACCCTGAATTGTAATGAAAGAAAGTTTGATTCAGTGGGTATGATCATGAAACAAAGTTCAGAGAGACATTTCTGCAACGGTCAAAACAAATACATAGTTTTTAGGATGACAATATAGCGATGCTAGGGTCATCCGTTGTAGAGCAGTTGAGCTGAGTTAGGTAGTTTAG
The DNA here is from genome assembly GCF_910594005.1 of Cervus elaphus. Classification (NCBI taxonomy): domain Eukaryota; kingdom Metazoa; phylum Chordata; class Mammalia; order Artiodactyla; family Cervidae; genus Cervus; species Cervus elaphus. The sequence goes on along the minus strand of NC_057817.1, from coordinate 46,199,945 downwards.
GGGGTTGGTTGCCTGAGACTCGCTTAAGTTTTAAATAGAGACTTTGGAGACAAGCCCAATGAAATGTGAGGTTTTTCTGAAGAAGGAAGGGAGACATTTTAATTTACGGATTCTGAAGAAAGGGACATTAATCCAGAGAAAACCTCCAGGGAGCATCCAGGAAGCAGGTATTCTCTGGAAAGACGGGTGTGCTGGGTACACTCTGGAAGTGTGAGAATGTGAAAGAAAGAGAGCTCACTTCTACAACTGCTTAAAACGTTAAAGGATTTAAGCTAATGTTCGGGAATAGTTAACATTTCTCGGATTGAATATTAAACTTCCTCCAAGGAAAACAACTCAACTGCTAAAGTCAGCCCTAGGCTAATGCCAAGAAAATACTGCTAAATTAGGGTTCTAGGAGAGAGATGACTCAGTTAAGTATCGTAGAGCTCTCAACCCATAAACTATCCCTTTGTAGTCCTTGAGAGCATAAGCGATTACAAATAAATTTACTGACTCTTTCCTTAAGGAAAGGAAATGCCTAAAATCATGATTCAGCTTTTTAAATTCGGTTTCCATGTGTAACTAGTAGAGCTGCTGGGAAATGCTGGCTCCTCAAATCATTTTGTAAAACCATTTTTTTAAAAATTTTATTGGAGTATGGTTGATTTACAGTGATGTCAGTTTCTGCTGTAGAGCAAAGTGAATCAGTTATGCATAGACATATATCCAATAGTTTTAGATTCTTTTCCCATATAGGTCATTACAGAATATTGAGAAGGGTTCCCTGTGCTACACAGTAGGTCCTTGTTAGTAACCTATTTTATATATAGTAGTGGTAAATAAACCACTTTAAAATGTTTTATCCTACAACCCCAACAGATCTTCTCAGTATCAAAGAAGGTTTCTGAGTATTGATTCTAAACCTCTCTCATTAAAATAAAAGTAATTAGAACTACTTAAAAGTCACATGATCTCTATCCTATGCACATGGACAAACACACAAGAAAAGGTATTACATGGGATATAAAAAATTGTGTCTCTAGTTCAGCAAGTCCAAATCCAATTTCACATAATCACTCTGAATAATCTGTCAGATGTTAAGAAGACGTTGTGTCTCAAGTAGACTTTCAAGTATGTCTCCAACAGATTTGGAGTATTGATTATTGATCACCTCCTCACAAGGAGTCAGACATGACTGAGCAACTAACACAAACACACAACACAATCCTATAGTACACAATTTAATTTCCATTATCTCATAGATGTCTGCGTTATCCATTATTGAACATTAGTCTTGAACTGTCAGGCTAAAGTTGACATTAACTAAAGTTTGAATTTAGTCCATAGCATCTATGCACATGTGTTTAATTTGTCAAAACCCAACAGCATAATGTTTCACGTATTTACTCATTTTCCTTTGGTGCTGCTTGCCATGTGTGCCTTTGCAAAGTGAACTAGCTTTGTGAATGGCTATAGAGAGAAAAAAAGAAATATGTAAAGAGAATAAATAATTTGCATCTTTAAAAAATACATAGTGTTTCTGTCTAAAAATATTGTGTGATGAGGAAATAGGTCTGAACCAAGAGTAATTCTTTTTCCGTGAAGCAACACTAACCTTGCAATTTTTACTCAGCTCCTTTGCGTAAGGATGGATTCTTCCCCCCAAATCTTGGAGAATTATAAAAATTGAAATGAAAAGTCAACTCTCGAGACGATGTATTCCTTTACCCCACCTGTGTGTAACTGTCTACTTCAGAATGCTTTATATCCCCAAAGTGCAGCCATCTTCTCTAAGAGAACAATGCTTGTTAAATGCTGCAACTCAGGAGCATACCAAAGTATCATTTAAAAATTAGTCATAATTTTAACAACACTGCCACCATTGCTGCATTTTGTTTTGTTTTCTGATTTTCTTAAACTTAATTCTAATCTTTAACTTTCCAAACTGAAACCAAAGAAAACGCTTTACTTCTATCTGTATTTTTTGTGATAGAGATGAATGATATTTTAACTCTACATCAAGTCTTCAAATTTCTTGTGTTTTCTTTTCTTCAGTGAACTTACCTCTGCTTTCTCATGTTCCCCATTAGAAGGGAAAAGAGCTCTTCTTTCTTATAATTATCCTTTTTTGTAATTTGATGAACATGCTTCTCTATGTTTGATTGCATTGAACATAGGAGAAAATTAATCTAAATGCACTTTATACTCTTTAATATCTATTTCCTCATTTGTCTCCCAGTTAGACACTAGGATTCTTGAGACTAGGAAACATTTCTTATTCATTTTGTATACCCAGTCCCCATCTGATGTATACTTTATCATATATCAATTCAAATTTGATAAGCCAGTGAATAACTTCATCAGGTCAAATTGTAAAAGGTTGGCTTTTACAACTAGTCAGGACACTGAGGTTTTTTAAAGAACTCCTCATTGATCTTTCTCCTCCATTCTGAGGGTACCAGAAAGGTACCAGAAGTCAGAAAGGTACCAAAAACTCCACAGTATTAGCTCCCAAATCTGTTTTCATGAGAACTTCAGTGGCTCACTGCCATACACACACAGGCTGATGTTAATAAACACGAACTAGAGCAGATTGTGACTGTTCTCATCCTTGAACAGATTAAACAAGGCCAGCTGCAGTGAGGGCACTTTGCTATAATAATCCAATAAATACTTTTGAAATGATGCTTACTTTTGTCTTTTGCATTAAGTTCAAGAGTAAAGCCAAGTAGAGTGGAAAATAAAGAACACCTCCCCTTCCCCTTCCCCCCCGATACCAAGCAAAAATTCCAGAGATTTTGCCAAAACTCCACATAGATTTATCACTTGTTAGGAGACTTTGTACAGAGAACTACAGAATCTCCTTTACGTTCTAAGGGCCAGATGTTACTGTCAAATTGTAACCATTCGGGGCTACATGTGTATACACATTGCACCGTCATCTCTTGAGTGCACACGGGAGGGACAAGACACAGAAGTTGTAATCCAACCTAGGCTTTTTCTGAGCTGAAGAAAAATTGACATTAACTACTTAATTATGGTGGATATATTCTCCTTTACGAAGGCCTCCCACCACTAGGAGGCAGGATCCTTCTCAGCTTGAAGAAGCTGTCAATACAGAAAGACTCTCAACCCAATAAGAGTGGTATATGCAATAGGCAGGACTTCCCTGGTGGTTCAGATGGTCAAGAATCTACCTGCAATGCAGGTAGGCCAAGGTTCGATCCCTGGGTCGGGAAGATCCCCTGGAGAAGGGAATGGCAACCCACTCCAGTATTCTTGCCTGGAGAATTCCCTGAACAGAGGAGCCTGGTAGGTTCCATTGGGTCGCAAAGGGTTGGACACAACTGAGCGACTAACGCATTCATTAGGCGAGGGATTTGTATAGCTACAGCTAAGTTTCATCCTCACATTGAACCAACATTTGATCTGAAATTCTTCAAACTTCAGACACATTGTCCTATCTAATTAACAGAAACATTCCTCAAGTGCTTAGTCTCTCTGCTGTGTCTGACTCTGCAACCCCATGGGCTGTAGCTCACCAAGCTACTCTGTCCATGGGGATTCTCCAGGCAAGAATACAGGAATGGGTTGCCATGTCCTCCTCCAGGGGATCTTCCCAACCCAGGGATCGAACCCAGGTCTCCCGCATTGCAGGCAGATTCTTTATGGTCTGAGCTACCAGGGAAGCCCGAGGTGATTCCTTAGGTAAATCAAATAACTTTTTGACCACTTGGTGTTAGAGAATACTCTGAACTCAACTTCCCTATAGTGATGTCACTGAGAGTTGACCATTCATTTTTAAATTTGTTTTTATTTACTTATCTATTTTTGGCCGTGCCATGCAGAATATTAGTTCCCCGACCAGAGATTGAGCCCATGCCCCCTACAATGAAAGTGCAGAATCTTAACCACTGGACCACCAGGGAAGTCCTGACCATTCATTTTTAAATTGAATTAGAAGCCACCATGGGCTTCCCTGGCAGCTCATTGGTAAAGAACACACCTGCCAATGCAGAAGACACTGCAAGGGTTTGATCCTTGGGTCGTGAAGACCCCCTGGAGAAGGAAATGGCAACTCACTCCAGTACTTTTGCCTGAGAAATCCCATGGACAGAGGAGCTGGGCAGGGGGTGGGGTGTTGGGGTGGAGGTTACAGTCCTTAGGGTCTCAAAAGAATCGGACTTCTTAGTGACGAAACAAGAAGAAGTCACCTCAGGCAGAAGTCGAATCTGATTGCACTTGTGTGGTTACAAACATAATCATAAGCGCCTCTGTTTCAATTAAGCCATAAAGGACTCTCTGGGAACTTTAAAAAACAAGTATCTTTTTTAGCGGGATACCATATTTAATTAAAAATTTTAAATAACTGAGCTTATCCTGTGAGCTGTTATTTTGTGAGATGTAAAAGGCCCCTAAAATGTAACTTTCATTTAGAAATAAGAGTTAATATTTTAGGGGCCATTCACATCTCACAAAAGAAATGAGGATTTTAAAATTCTTTTAAAAGATTTTTAAATTCTTTAAAATTTAAAATTTAAAAATCCCCTAGTAAACAGCTAGGGGATGGATCTGTCTTGCCCTGTACTGCTATGAGAATGAAAGAAGGGTCAACATGAAAAAAAAGAGTATGTGCTAGGGAACAGAGGTATCTCTTAACTGAACAATGGTCTTATGATTTTAAAAGCCAGTGGGCAAAACCATCTATTGCTAGCTGGCAATAAAACAAAGAATATAATCAGATTAAAAATTTGCTACTTACATAAAACCAAAAGACCCATTGCACGGAGATCCAGTAAAGGACTGTTTTCTTCCAAAGGTCAACTTAAAACCCTTTGCATAATAATCATCCTTACTTTACTAAACATTGTACCTCATTTTTTAAAACATCAAGATGTTAAGCCCAATTCAAGCTTCTTTTCATTTAATGTTTAGGTTAGTATTGAAGTAAACTACTAATGTTCAGGTTCTTTATTGTGAAGGATTTTCTTTCAATACCTACTAGAAGGGGTGGCTTAGCAGCCTAGGCATCAGTTTTAAAATACCTAGACTCCCTGGAACCATAGGCTGGATTCTCATGAGGACCGGGGAGCCCCTTAATTATGCTGAAATAAATTTCCTATACCAATGTCTTTTTACAAAATCTTAAAAGCCAAAATACTCTGTGGACATTAAGAATTCAATCTTTTTTCCCCTTTCATTTGGAGAAATACTGGTTTGCTGTATGATCTCAGAAATCCAAAAATAAGTTCTTTCCTTTTTCACATTCTTTGCACAATCTAGTTTAGTATGCTGTCTCCTAAGCTATTTACAGACTTTAACAATAGTATTTATTTGCTTAAAGGTTGTACTTTCAGTTTGTCTGCGCTAGTCCGATGTAAGGTTTAACCTGCAGAAAACTGCATATTGACGTCTCCGTGATTAGAGAGGGCCCTTCTTAATCTTTTTATGATTCATTCAATCGATGGGTTTTTTAATTGTCTTCACAGTTTTATTTAACATTAACTTAATTCAAAGCATTTCTTCAAAGTCCTTTGTTGTTGATATTCTTTTGTTCTGGGAGGAAGCTCTCTTCCACCAATTGTATTTCAGAAGTTAAAATGCCACTGTGGAATGAGAGACTTTCATTACAAGCTATTTGAAAGGTGTAACCTTCTTATAAGGAACTCAGAATCTCAGTGCAAGGCACGGTTGACATGCCAGGTCTGCAGAGCACCTAAACTGTGCAGACTTCCCCACATGGACAGACTTAACTAAAGTGGAACCATCAGAACTGTCTAAATCAGCAACTTGGAGGGCTTTGCTATCTGTTCAGTAGCACCCCCCTATAAGAGAGATGTGCTCGGACCCTCCACAGTAGGTAATGATAGAAGAATCTCCAAGTGGGGAGGGGGAGCAGCTGACCTTGTGGGACTGAGTCCTCCCCCCAGGTTCACTCCCCATCGGTAGCCTAGGAGAGTCAGAGCTGGCCCTGCTGACGAAACCCGGGACCTTCCCGGCTGTGGTGGCGTGTGGAATCCCGAGAGATCGAAGAGCAGAGTGAATCTGGAGGTGGGAACCAAAGTCATGAAATAGTAGCTTCTCCTCTGGGGCTGAATCAGATTTGACTTTTGTTTTTTTTTTAAAGAAAAGGTTGAGAACAGGTTTCCTCAGAGCATTATATAGGGGATTAAGAGAATTAGGAAACCCTGGTTGTTGTAGTTTTAGAAGATGATCTCAGGGGAGTTAATTAAATTCCCTCTGCCTTAGTTTCCCTCTGAGTGAATGAAAATAACAAGTCCTGGGTCCTTGCAGTCACAATGATACTGATTTTTAAAATAGATTTTAGCTTCTATACAGGAAATGCACGTGCAAAATATGACTCACTTCTTAAGGTGCAGGGAAATATACTGCCAACCACATTCCAGGTCCATCTGCACAGTTGATATTAGTCAGTTTTTATTAAAATATAGTGGTCGGCTGTGGTTTCAATGACAAGAGCCCTACGGGGCACCTGGCTTCTAGGTATTTAAGCTAGTAGGTGCCCCAAGGAAGATAAGAGATTTGCAGTTTGGTGTCCCCGAAGATTTTCAGACAGCAGTTTGTTTCCTCTCACTTTTTATGAATGGCTGTAGTATTGTGCTTCCGTCTGCATTTTCTTCCCAAAGCCATTCATAAAAATAAAAAACAAAACAAAATAACAACAACGGAAAACGGCGGCCCCGGCGCAGTCTGGAGCCATTGGGTGCCAGAGGCTGGGCAGACATCCCGGCAGCCACGGCCCCAACCAGCATTGAAAGTCCTCAAGGGTCTGTTTGTTTGGTGGTCTGAAAAGTATGAAGTGCTGTGTGGAAGGGCAGCTGGAAGAAGTTCTGTGACACGGACTAGGCCGGGAGCCAGGGCTGGCAGGGTTTCAGACATTGTCTTTCCCCTCATTGAAGTGTCAGGACCTAATTCATGGAAAATTGGGCGAGCTGGCAGCCCTTTCAGAGGATTTCATTGAGCCCCGCAATGTGCAGGAGTCACATGAATGCGGGCTCCGCAGCCAAGAAGGGAGGGGGACTTCTGAGCAGGAGGAACCGGTCAGCCTGCAAGAATGTGTGGGGATTTGAAACGATCTGGGAGTAAGCAGTGTACAGGTGTAATCGGCAGGGAAAAAAAGGGGGAGGAAGAAAAGTGGTCTGTTCTCACAAACGACTCTTTTGAAATGAATACTCTCTGAGCGCTCAGAGAGTATTCTTGAGTCCTAAGAGGCAAAGAAGTCCTAATCATTCTCAGTTGGATTCCACCTGGAGAACACATCATCTCAGAACCTGGGCTTTTATGATGTCATCTCTACTGTGATTTAAAGTCAGAGGGAAGAACTTTTGGGTTTGGTTTTTTTTTTCCCAGTAAACAAGAATATTTTGCCTTTCTTTTGTGTTTATCTTGTTCATCTACAAAATTAAAAGCTCTGATTTTCTTTTTTTTTTTTTAATAAAACACATCTACTACAGCAGCAGTAAGACATGACACCATCACTAAAAGGAAGGAAAATGAATAGAAGTTCTTCCCCTTCACGATAAGAGTGAACTTACCTTCACTTCTGTTATCTGGGAGAACTGTAGCAAGTTTCTTTCTTTCCTTTGTACCACAGAAGCGTGTCATTGCCCACATCGGGGTGGTGGTTCAGTTGTATTTGCAAATCTCAGTGATGTGTGTGTGTGCATGCTAAGTCGCTTCAGTCGTGAAGCAACCTACTCTTTGAGACCCTGTGGACTGAAGCCCGCCAGGCTCCTCTGTCCATGGGATTCTCCAAGCAAGAACACTGGAGTGGGTTGCCATGCCCTCCTCCAGGGGATCTTCCTGACCCAGGGATGGAACCCACATCTCTTATGTCTTCTACAATGGCAGGCGGGTTCTTTACCACTAGCACCACCTGGGAAGCCTAGATAGAATAAATAAATAAGGCTTATATTCAAACATGAGAGTGAGCACTGGAAGTAATTCATTAAAAATTTGCGGCTTCATGGGACTTCCCTGGTGCTCCAGTGGTTAAGACCCCATGTTCTCAATGCAGGGGGCACAGGTTCAATCCCTGGTCAGAGAACTAAGATCCTGCATGCCCCAAGGTGCACCCCCAAGAAAAATGGGCTTCAGATCCACCTTTTACAGCAACAAAGAATAACTTAAATGTTTTTCTAATATGCTAAATATTGAACAGCTAACAAGCTGGACAGAAAAGTTTGCTCAGATAGTTCACTCAAAAAGGGGGACTTTGTACTACATCCAGAATTAAATAGAGATGATAGAGATTTGCAGATACAGATATGACAAAATATTCTGCAAATGGTACCGTCAAGAAAGCGAATGAACCCACAGAATGGGGAAAAAAAAATTGCACATCAGATTCTGATAAGAAACTTGTATCCAGAACATATAAAGAACTTATAACTCAATAATGAATAGACAAATACAGTTTTTAAAGATTCAAATAGACATTTCTCTAAAGAAGATATACAAATGACCAAAAGGCACATGAAAAGATGGTCAACATTATCAGCCATTAGGAATATTCAAATCAGAACCACAATGACACTCACCTTCACACCAGCAGGATGTAAAAAGACGGTAGCAAGTGTGGGCATGTATGGGGAGCAATTGGAATTCTCCTACATTGCTGATGAGACTATAAAATGATGAGGCTGCTTTGGAAAACTATCTGACAGCTCTTTAAAAAGTTTAACAGTTAACCTCTATGACCAAGAAATGCCACTCCTAGCTGTATACCTAAGCGAAATAAAAACTTGTACACACGAAAACTCATACATGGATGTTCATAGTAGCATCATTCATGATAGCCAAAAGTTGGAAACAGCCCAGATGTGCATGAACTGATGGATGTGTAAACAAAATATATCCATACAAGGGAATATTATTTGTCAATAAAAAGAAATTAATTACTGGGGCTTCCCTTGTGGACCAGTGGTTAAGACTCCATGTTTCCAATGCAGGGGGCACAGGTTCACTCCCTGGTCAGGGAACTAAGATCCCACATGCTACACCACCAAAAGATAGGTAAATAAATAAAATTATTAAAAAGAATGAATTACTGATACATGCTATAGCATGAATAATCCTAGGAAACATTTTAAGTGAAAGAAGACCATATATTGTATGATTATAAAAGATACAAAAGACTGTATGTTTACGTGACATGTCCAGAATAGGCAAAGTTACAGGTGGTAGTAAAGATAACGAATCCGCCTGCCAATGCAGAGATGCAGGTTCCTTCCCTGGGTCAGGAAGATGCCTTGGAGAAGGAAATGGCAACCTACTCCAGTATTCTTGCCTGGGAAATTCATGGACAGAAGAGCCTGATGGGCTACAGTCCGTAGGGTTGCAAAGAGTCAGACATGACTGAACACACACATGTAGAGACAGAAAGTAGATTAGTAATTGACTGGGGACTGGAGGTTAGCTAGAGGAGGAAGAGGGAATGGGAGTAGGTGATAATGGATGGGTTTCTTTCCGAAGAGGTGAAATCTTCTAAAATTGGATAGTGGTGATACTTGTACTACCTTCAGACTATGCTAAAAAGCTTAGATGTATACACTTCATATGGGTGACTTTTGTGGTATATAAATTATATCTCAATAAAGCTGAGTTTTTTTAAACAAAATTGTAACAAATTAAGCCCTTTCACTTCCTAAGTTTTGTGATATGCTAGCTAAAACAAAGTGAATAGAATAGCAAGTTTATTTTGATGTAACTGCTATGTATTACAGACCTTAGTTGGGAATTGTTTTAAACATCCTTTAACCTGAAAGAAACCATTTGAACTTCGAAGAAACTTTCGTCTTCGAAAACAAGTGTCAATATTTAAAACATGTATACTTAATTATTCTCATTGTGTGTGTTTCCTTTTAAATTATAACAATTCTTTTTTTTTTTTTTTTCTTTCTTAGCCACAACAAGTTGTTCAGAAGAAGCCTGCTCAGGTAAGAGACAGTCATTGTGATTTTTTTCTCCCAATTAATATAAAAAGTAAGACAAAAAAAAACATGACCCCAGATAATCTTTATTTAGCCTTTCTCTAGTTTTGATTATGTCAGCATTGTAGTGTTCTTGAAAACTGATTTTATCCTTCAGACATAGTCAAGAATATATAGTCTGAGGTTTTCAAAAATTCTGAAAGACGCCAAGACCTAAAGTATACAAAGCAAATAAAAATACTTTTAAAAATAAACCCTTTTAGTGCCTCATATAAAACAAATACTTAATCTTCTGAGGTGTTTTGCCCATACTTAAACATCGAATTTTGTCCTTTCCATCTAACGATCCACATCCCATTGACTCAATACAGGACTTATTAGCTGCAAAGTATATCATGATCCATGACTGGAAACATATCTGTTCATTGACTTATTCCCCCCAAAGGAGGCTTGGAAATTGAGAAATTGTTATACTAATTTTGCTATTGATGAACTCTCCGATCTTAGCTGAATGAGTCTCTGAAGTCTTTGGCAACATCAAAATTAGGAACCTTCTCTTGTTCCATATGCCTGGAGTTCCTTGTCCCAATTATAATCTGTACTTAGAAGCATAAGAATCATGTTTATTAAGAAAGTATGTCTTGAATAATAAATTAAAATATAAAAATGTCTTGCTGTTCTCCCTTTTGGGGTTGAAAGAGATGCACAGGAGACCTAGGTGTATCACGTAGAACCTACCGAAGTAAGTTATTAAGCAGTGTCACAGGTTACCAAGTTCTTTGTTGATCTTTCATATAATTTATCTGTAGGATCTTTTCCCTAGAATTCTCTAAAACTGTACCTTTCACCCTGTTCTCTTGGGACAGTGTTGGTTTGCATGGAAAAGACAATCTCTTGTATCTACTGTTCTTTGCAAATGCAGCTTGAAAGAGAATTGAAGCTTCTAAACAAATATAAGCATACAGGATAAATGTATCTGAATAATTGCACACGTGCTTTAAAACAAAAATAGAGCTTCCATGAACAAAAAATCATAATCATAGCTGTTCCCTCTCCTAAAAGCCAGGAGTGGTAGGGAACACTAAAAATAAGCACACGATGTTTCTAAGCAATATTAAACAGAACAAAATATAAACAAAAACTTGACATTTTTAAGTAGGAGATCCCAAATATATTATCCTCTCATTCTTCACTAGTAGGGAAATCAAGAGAAAATGAATTTATAATTCTGTGCATTGGAGTCAAAGTATATTCCTGTGTTCACTGTTACTTCACGGGCTGTGAATGACAGGTTAATAATCTTAGGTGGTCTGTTAAAGCTTTGATTCAGTCTCTGTTCTTGGGGTTGTAGGGAAGATAAGACAAACAAAACACAGTCACTGCATATGAGAAATGTGTAATCTAGTTCAGAGATTCTTAGCCTTGGCTGCATGTTGGAATCACCTACAGATACCATTAATATAATTATGTATATCCAGCTGTATATATTAATATACACAGTTGACCCTTGAACAACATGGGTTTGAACTGTGATGGTCAACTTAAACAGGGATTTTTTTTCACTAACTACTACAGCACCACAGGATCCATAGTTGGTTTAATGGGTGGATGCAAAATCACGGGTATGGAGTGAGGACCAACTATAGAACTTGAGTATCCAAGGCAAATCCTGGAATCAGCCCTCCTCAGATACTGAAGGACAGACAGCTATAAATGTGTGTCCATCCTGAACCCTAGCCAGTGGTGTATGCTGGAGCCAGCAATTATATCTCTTCCAGATTCTATATTTAGTGATGTCAGGTAGGTGACTTGAAATCCATTTTGGTGGGAGTAGTTACACCATGGAAATTGATATATACTACAAGTCAGGACTTTTATTTTCCTGGAGAGCAAGTTGTTGAACTTTTACCTGCATACCACTGGCCCCACCCTTCAGTGATACTGATTATTTGGTCTGGAAGCCCACGCATTAGTATTTTATGAACTCCTCAAGTGAGTCACGGAGAAGGAAATGGCAACCCACTCGAGTGTTCTTGCCTGGAGAATTCCGGGGACGGAGGAGCCTCTGGGCTGCTGTCTATGGGGTTGCACAGAGTCGGACACGACTGAAGAGACTTAGCGGCAGCAAGTGAGTCACGTAGAGCCATGGATGAAGATACTCAGTGAACACACTTGAGAAGACATTTGAACATTTGTTGAGCAAATGAGTGCACAGTGTGAGTCTATATGAGGCACAGCGTGATACAGATGAATGAGTGGGATGCCCTGTGTCGCCTAAGGGGGTGATCCTCAGAAGAGTTTTGATCTTGTTATTGTTTAGTTGCAGAAGGGAAAATGAAGACATAGATTATTCTTTAGGGAAAGAATAGAAGATGTTTTAGATGAGATGAATGGAATATTCAAAAGTAAAGAGGCAGAGACAGGAAAATCACTGGTGGAGGTTATCTGCTTGGCTGAAACTGATTACAAATTGGGCAATAATACACCAAGAAATGATGTAAGTGACATCAGACATTTTTGTCCCAAGAGAATCAGGAATATCAAAGAAATCACAGATGGATTGGGTTGGTCCTCACTCATCAATCTTGCTGTCTTACAGACCATGCTCCAGATTTGCCCTTGAAAAGAGAGTTTAGACTCAGAAAAAAGAACATGAGCTCATTGGGCTTCCTAATCTATATTGCCTAAGGACACAGTGATGAATTATATAAACATGGGGACTACACGGAAGTTTGTGGAGGATAATGTAAATTTTACACCACATTCAAAAGAATCTCTTTCTTTTCCATCTGTTTCTGTCAAAATACCCTCCTGGATGGCTTTTCCGTGTGGCAGTCTGGATTAACTCAGGCTTGTATCCTTTCTGTCAACACTACTTCGAGGGGTTACATTCAGATTCTGTTTTGAGGTGGCAAAAATTTTAGCACAATTAAATATTTTACATCCAAGAAAAGAACTCAGCAGTGTATAAGGCGACCTAGGTTTTGCTTTCTGGCCCTGTCAATGGATGAATTAATCTCTCTATTCCCTATTTATCTATCTATGAACTGGGAAAATAACAGTGCATCTTCATGTACTCCAAGGAACATTTTAAGAGTTGTATAAATTCCAGGGAATATTATTACATTCTGACTTATTTTGGGATGCTCGGCTTTTCATTTCTAGAGATTTGTATTCTCAAAAATATGCAAGGTCTAATTAGTTCAAAACTACTATCTTTTTTTTTAACCTCAAGTGTTTTCACTGCATCTTTTTAAAATAAAGGATTTTTTTAATGAAGGGAAAATTTTATGGTGATTTCTACATACTATCATTAGGACTAAAGCACTTGGCTTGTATGTAATTCCATGTGTATGGAGTTACAAAGACCCTCTTCTAAAGTATCCTAATGCCATCAAATGCTTGTTGTCATTGTTCAGTCACTGTCATGTCTGAGTCTTTGCGACCCCATGGACTGCAGCACACCAGGCTTCCCTGTCCTTCACTATCTCCTGGAGTTTGCTCAAACTCAAGTCCATTGAGTTGGTGATGCCATCCAACCATCTCATCCGCTGTCACCCGCTTCTCCTTCTGCCCTCGCTTTTTCCCAACATCAGGGTCTTTTACAATGAGTCAGCCCTTCATATCAGGTAGCCAAAGTATTGAAGCTTCAGCTTCAGCATCAGTCCTTCCAATGAATATTCAGGGTTGAATTCTTTTAGGATTGACTGGTTTGATCTTCTTTCAGTCTAAGGGACTCTCAAGAGTCTTCTCAAGCCACAGTTCAAAAGCATCAATTCTTCGGCGCTCAGCCTTCCTTTTTTTTTTTTTTGGCGCTCAGCCTTCCTTATGGTCCAACTCTCCCATACGTGCGTGACTACTGGAAAAACCATGGCTTTGACTAGACAGACCTTTGGCAGAAAAGTGATGTCTTGATGTCTCTGTTTTTTAATATGCTGACTAGGTTTGTCATAGCTTTTCTTCCAAAGAGCAAACATCTTTTAATTTCCTGGCTGCAGTTAGCATGCACAGTGAGTTTGGAGCCCAAGAAACAAATGTCACTGTTTCTACTTTTTCCCTATCTATTTGCCATGAAGTGATGGGACCAGATGCCATGATCTTAGTTTTTTTCATGTTGAGTTTTAAGCTCTTTCACTGTCCTCTTTCACTGTCATCAAGAGGCTCTTTTTAGTTCCTCTTCGCTTTCTACCATTAGAGGAGTAGTATCTGCATATCTGAGGTTGATGATATTTCTCACGGCAGTCTTGATTCCAGCTTGTTACTCATCCGGCCCGGCATTTCACGTGATGTCCTCTGTGTTTCAAGTTAAATAAACAGGCTGACAATATACAGCCTTGTCGTACTCCTTCCCAATTTTGAACCAGTCCGTGGTTCGTGTCCGATTCTAACTGTTGCTTCTTCTTAAATTTCCTCAGAACTTTGGTGATGCAAATTCTTGAAAATGGATTAAAGAAAGTCATAATTCATTCTAAGGAGCCAAATTCAGAATTAGGCTAAATCTCAGAATTTAGATGTGCATATGTATATATAAGTACCTGCATCAAAAGAGGGGGAAAAATTTTAAGGAAAACCATTCTGCAGAGGTTTGTGCTTGGGAAGTCCACCAGGTGCCATCAACTGCAAACCTCAAGTGTATGTCACGAAAACCTGATGGGAAAGTTAATAACCTTAAAAATCTAAAGGGGACGGTCTCTAATATTTAACATTAAATTTATAAGTTCCAAAACCAGTGAAAACTAAGCTTCCTGGAGAATTCTGTATTTTCATTTAAAGTGATAAAGTAAGAAATTAGCTAATTTCCTAGTTTTTTAGCCATTGATTGCTAAAAAAAAGCAGTTGATTTCTCAGCCACGTGGATTACATTCTCAGTCTCAGTAGGAAATTGGTAGGTTTTGTTGCTGCTGTTGTTCTTCTTATAAAAGTAACCTTATAACATATCGGGTTATTATTATTGATAGAGGGGCCTCTGTTTCTCACGTGTTAATTTTCATAAGAAAAAAAAATCTCACTCTATCTCAGAGTTCTAAAAAGATTTTGTTGATTTATTAGCTATCTTATTGTTTATTTCCGCCTTTTAAGATTTTAAACTGAAATTAGAAGTGAGTCCTTATATATAAGTCAGATTTTTTTTATCTCACGTGAGCCCTACTCAGAAGGTAAAAACAGCTTTAAAAAATCCTAAGTTCTCCTTCCTTTCAACCCAATTTCCTCATTGTTGTAGAGCCCTGGCAAGCTACACCTCTAGCAATTAAGACAGGTAGAAACCTGCTCCTTTTCAGCTTCCCAGAGAACTGGAAAGTTTTCAGTTTCTAAGAGACTGGAAACAAAGCTTTCTGTTTCGAAACAGAGCTTTTACCGGCGAGTAACATCGTTTGTGGGTGGTGTGTGTTGGGGCAAAGAAATCTAAGCCTTGGTTATCATGGGATTTTCCCCCCTTAAAAAAAAAAAAAAAGCAGTTGAATGCTTTTACAGAGACTTCAAGGGCAGTTTTAAGGATGTTTATATTTCAGACAACCTAAACATTGTTTGGAGCAAAATGAGAGATTTCACTTTGGGACAAGCAGGTTGATGAATTGCAGTCAGCATCTTGTTCTCAAAGAAGGCATTTTTACTGGGGGCTTTTAGTCTAGACATACAAAGGAGGAAGGAGGAAAAAGGGAGAGTTCTCTAACACTCATCTTTTACGTGGTATCTTGGCCAGTGCAATAAATAGTTCATCATAAATCAGACTTGCAAAAAAGAGTCACTCTCTACTCACTCAGAGAGAATAGTGATTTATGCTGCTTAAGTCATAAAGAGTACTGATTTATTTGTTTTCCAACTTATGCTCTTTCAAGCTGGTAAAATAGTTTGTGGACCAGTAAATGTTTGGTACCAACTGGCAAGACATAAAGAATTATATCAAAGTCCACCTTGAGTGGGACTGTTTTGTGTATAGGAAATACATTTTTTATTTCACCTCTGACCTCTGACATTGCAAAGGTCAAGGAAAAAGAAGAGATCCAAGTAGAAGGCAGCATTTAACTCTTATAATAAAGTAGGTAGCTCAAGGAGATATAGCACATGGGTAGGGCAGAGGAAGCATATCAAAATGATCATCAACTGTAAACATATGAAGTCATTAGCTTAGTTTTAATAAAGGAATATTGGCGAGATGAAGTCAGCTGTTTCTTGGCATGGGCTGTCTTACAGAAATGACATAAACGTCTAACAGAAGTGAAAGAACATTACTCAGTTTGGGGCATGACATAAAACTCCAAAAGGCAAAATACAGTGTTTCTGAACTTGACAGATTTCCTATAAGAGTTTTTTGTTTTTTTAATATGATTGCCTTTAACTGTGTGGTAAAGCCTGTGGATTAGGCTAAAAATAAAATGGCCATGTCTGTCTGCTTTCCTTTGCATATTGCAGAGTGCTTTTCCTATGCATTTTGATGTGAGTTGTATAAAAAGCTATTATTTATTCAATATGTAAGATTTCTTCTATTATCCAAACCCAAATTAATGTGAATAAATAGTAACTGGCTTAAAAATACTGTCTTTCTAAGAAAATCCTTAATGTTTGAATAGAAATATGTTGGTTTGTCTAAGAAACTTCTTTAACTTTGAGGGAATGTTTGCTGGACACAGAAATGTTTCTATTGAAGAATTATTTAACTTACTGTTATTATTGATAATTTCATAATCATCTTCAAAAGTCTTGTCTCAGGATAATAAACAATGTTTGGTGCAATAATGATTAAAACTTAGAAATGTTCTGTCTCCTGGCAACAAATACAAATTATGAACAATTTTATATACATAGAAAACAAAGAGAAAATGCTTCTGCTAACCTGAGCCATCAATAAACACATCCAGAATAAAACCATTAAGCAGCCTTTAATCTATCCATTTTAAAACTACTTTGTAAAAAGAAGAACATTTCTCAATAGTTTTGGAAATGTTGAAATGAATTTCCTTTTCCTGAGTGGTTCCTTCATATAGAAATCTTTTTGCTGCATCTTTAACTATTTTTTAAATATGACATTCCTTCAATAAGAATTAGAAACTTCCAGACACAGGAGTCTGGAGGGCTACAGTCCATTGGGGCGCAAAGAGCCGGGCACAACTGAAGCAACTTGGGATGCGGGCCTGGAAAATTGATGAAGCTTGTGATCCTCAGAAATCATGACTTACAGGATCCAGAAATCTGCAGTTAATGAGTATGAAAGTTGCTCAGTTGTGTCCGACTCTTGCAAGTCCATGGACTATATAGTCCGTGGAATTCTGTAGGCCAGAATACTGGAGTGGGTAGCCTTTCCCTTCTCCAGGGGATCTTCCCTACCCAGGGATAGAACCCAGGTCTCCTGCTTGCAGGTAGATTCTTTACCAGCTGAGTCACAAGGGAAGCCCCAAAAATTTGCATTTAGTTTATATATAAAATGAATTGTCTATCTGAAAAACGTGATTCCCTTCTGAAAATATTTTTAAATAGTCTTCCATCCCAGAAAAGAATTTGTAGTATCCCAGAGATGAATGTTACCTCTCTTTGCAGTATTTTCAGTGATGGAACTCTGATCAGAGGCATGCACGAGACAAACAGGAGTATATTACCAATCTAAGATGTCATATTTTGTTTTCTTTGGGAGGCATTCTTTAGTAACAGGTTTTTTTCCCTTTCTTTCACAGCTATCTATCATTGAACCACAGATAAAGAAATAAACACAAAATAAGTAGCTATAATTAATCATCATAGCTCCACACTGTAGTCTTACAGAATTTTTACTCTTTTCTCAAAGTTTTCCCATTTCGTTGTCACATTTTTTTCTCACACCCTGCTGATGGGTATTATCATTATTGTGTAACACAGTCAGAACAAGGCACAAGTTATACACACATTAATGCCAGGGCTGGTGCCCATGGTCATTGATATCTAGGATCAGCCTTCTTTATCGTAAACATCCCCCAGTAAGACCTTTAAAGCCCCCCCCCCCCCCCGCCCCCAGTGGCTCAGTGGTAAAGAATCCGACTGCAATGCAGGAGATGGGTCAGTCCCTGAGTTGGGAAGATCCCCTGGAGAAGGAAATGACAACCCACTCCAGTATTCTTGCCTGGGAAATCCCGTGGACAGAGGAGCCTGGTGGGCTACAGTCCATAAGGTTGTCTCAAGGCAGACACGACTGAGCACCTGAACACACAATAAGATCTTAAAACTGACTTTTATTAAGTTGATGGTAACACATGCAAGGTAGATGCTTGTCTATTTTTACATACATAAGACTAAAATTAACAGAAAGATAAGGCACCATAAATATCCCAACTTCTAAAGCCTCCTTTTGAAAAAACATTTCCACCAGAATGCCTTGCACTTCCCAGATCATAGGGTTTATACAGGTTCCACTGAACATGTTTTTTTTTTAATGTGATATAAAGTTTTCCTAGTTGAAGGAAATAATCACTTTCCATGAAGTTAAACAGCCCCAATCCATTTTAAATTAAAATATCTGACCGAGAAATAGAAAATGTCCAATTTGTGGTCTCGTGGGTCACTTAGCTGCAGATGGAACTTGAAAACTTGGTTTCTGGTCTCTGCTGCAGAGGGAGGGGAACCCATAATTTTTGTTCTAGTGGGACTGGCTTGAGATACTCACGAACATGAAAAACTCTTGAGTGTGTCACTCCAAGTCCTTAAGGAACTGAACGTACTAAGATGACAAAAAGAATGTCACTAAACCGTAACTACTCTTTCTAGAAGACTAGGTATTGTTTGGTTTACTAGCAAGATAGCTTAAATTACAGATGTATTTGTAGCCTGAAGCACTTTCTAATAAGAGTTGCAGAATTCTTTGCAACCAAGGGGGAAAAAAATAAGGGTTTATTAAAGGCGACATGGACTTCTGTGACTAGCCCTTCTTACTACACACACAGAGGGGCATGATGGTGACAGCACCCCTGCAATTTGCAGGGAGGGTATTTCCATTTCTCGGTTCCACTGAAAATTTGCTGGCCTCCTTTCCACTGCAGATCTTCTGTTTAGTCTGCATCTGAAAATTAAACCCAGAGCTTCAGCTCTTGCCTTAAACCTTTCCTCCAGCGCATACCCTCACCCTTGCCTGTGGTGGTAAGATCTATGGTTAAACGCCTAAGACATTGAAAAATCCCATCCAGCATGAGGGGATCAGGATGTATATTGGGATGTCTTCTTCCTCCTTTTGAATCAGTGAGCAAAAGTGCATCCAAGGGTATATGCCATATGCATCATGCTGAACAAAATCAAAAGAATGGGGAGAGGTGAGAACTGTCTTTCTAGGTTTTAGTGGGGTTTTTTCCCCCAAGCGTAATGAAAGCAATGAAAGAGTTACACTTATTAAATTCCTTTTGGGGGGAACAAAAGAAAAACTTTAGGCAAAATGAGTGCAGTTTTTCCAGCAGTCATAATAAAAATATAGTTCTCCAACTCTGCCTACTTTCTTTTCCCTCTCTTCAGTTTTCTGCCAAAAAAATCCATGTGTTTCACCCCCGTGTGGGGCAGCCTCAGTGGTTTTTGTAAGGTAACTGAGTGGATGGCTGGGGGCTGTTCAGTGTTTAGAGGCCTTAGTGGCTGGTGCTCATAAAAATGTCACTGTGCGCTTTCACTTTGAAAAGTCCTTTTATCCTACATTCCTGAAGCGCCATTCCAACAGTAAGCCTCCTTGACCAGACTGCGGCTGCCTGGCTTTCCCACCTCGCCAACCAGCCCCTAATGAGATGTGGAGAGTGCTTGGCGACAGTCTTTCAACCTCCGTATTGCCTCAGAGCTGCCGTTGGGGGGCTACCCAAGCTCAAAGATCCTTCGGCCATATGCAGCGAACATGAAGCAATTTAAATAAATACCTCAAGTTCCAATCTATTGTCTACAGCAAATGGCAGTGTCTTTTAAGTTACTTAGGAGGATTGAATCTCAGGGGTCCCTACCAGCTACTCTGCTATAAAAATAAGATTCCTGGGGCATGTCAGGACCAGATGTGTCTTCCTTTCATCACTGGTTCCTGTCTGTCCACTCTTTGCACCACAGAAGGGCCCTGTGTGAAGTCTGGTCAGCAGCTGAACATGGATTTTCTGACTCCATCCTTTTTTTTTTTTTTTTTTGCTATCCTGGGTGTCCATTGCTTAGCTCAGGCTTTCTCTAGTTGTGGCAAGCATGGGCTCCTCGAGTTGCAGTGTGAGGGCTTCTCATTGTGGTGGCTTCTCTTGTTGCACCACACAGGCTGTAAGACACACAGGCTTCAGTAGTTGTGGCACACAGGCTTAGGAATTGTCATGCTAGAGCTTGGGCTCAATAGTTGTGATTTAGTTGCTCCGAAGCAAGTGGAATCTCCCTGGGCCAGGAATTGAACCCATGTACCCTGTATTAGCAGGCGGATTCTTATCCACTGTGCCACCAGGGAAGTCTTCTGACTCCATCTTCATGTATCTGCGACCCAGATGGTTCCTGAGAAGGAAAACAAGAACTCTTCTCTCCCAGGCTTGCTTTGCAATCTGCTATTGAATTACCTGCCCCAATTCAGGCAATGAACTGTAGAACCAGAAAAAAAAAAAGAAGAAGATTTTTCTTCTCTTAATTACACACATACTTTCTGCCACAGCAAAAGGCCAAGTTACTGAAAGGGTGAGAACTGGGGTTTGCAGAGGTGAAAGCTGCCGCCTCTCACATGCACCTCCAACATGATCCACTTGGCAGCCATGTCATCCTTTAGAGGTTGGCCAGTCAGGGCTATGCCAAGAAGAGAGAACTCTCCACAAACCAAACATTTGTGAGAACCTTCATCCTGAGCATGTGAGAGCTACATGACTTCCTGAAGTTTGACCGAGCGAGGCTCCCACCCTCTGGCATCCTGGTTAGAAACTCGGTACTAGCCGAGGCATTTCAGTGTCCATGGAAAAAAAACAACTCTCCATGTTGTGTTAAGAACCATTAAGTAAAGGAAACAGTATAAGGATGAGGGACCATCATTTTCAGCTGAATTGTGTCTAAGGGATTTAAGTAAACCACTTCCATATCAGGAGCTACAAGAGCTCAAATCAAGCAGTTTCTGGGAATGTTTTGAAAAGCTGATCACATCCCATCTGCCGCAAGATCTTTGTAAGTTCATGGCCTGAAAATTCGATTTCCTTCTGGATTTGGAAGACCTTTTTCCAGATAGTCTAGAAAAATTGAGCAGTTAGGAATGGAATAATTACAGCTTGATCTGTGGCCCCAGGGGCCTTCTTGACAGCCTTCTATTAATTTGTTAACCAGAAGAAGAAGCAATCAAATCTGTCTGCCAGCTTGTACGCCGTAGTCTGTTTCAGGGTAGTCACCTAAGTCCATACCTCCTGTCCTAATGAGAAGTGAATCCTTTGGGGATGATTGAAGAGTATATCTGCCGAACAACTTAAGTGACTTTCTGGAATTTAAATATTAAGTGTAAAGACAAGGTCAAAGGGCAGCTGAACATTGGCTCATCTGTCTTGTGTCCGTCCGTGGCTCTGATCCCCTTCCATCCTCCTTTGTGGCCGGGACTCCATACATGGAGAATCTCAGGATCCTGGCCTGTAGCCTATCAAGAGGTATAAACCTGCTGCTTAAATATGTGAAGCCCAGTTTGGGCGTTGGGAGCAGAGGGGAGGTGGCTGCAAACGTTCCACGTTTCCTACATAACCCAAAGCAGACTAAACAAAACCGGTGTGAAATCTCATGACTTGATGCTGCAGTGGTTATATTTTTTAAGCTGTAATCCGTTCATTTGTATGTGTGTTTATTCCCAGGATTTACAGCTCCCTCAGTCTTGGGTGGGGGGAAGAGAATGTTTGAAACCTTTTGCAAAGGGTTTGCAATAAGCAGTGGCCTATTAAGGCTCAGGATACAGTGTGTGAGTGCGTGTGCATTCATGTGAGCCTGTGAGTGCCCGTTCGTGTGGGCTTTTTCTCCCCCTCCCTTTTGCTGCTTTTACGCAAAAGTGTCACACATGGTAGCATTTAGGAGTTCTTTCACAGCTGAAGTGTTTCAAACACTAATGAATGGAAGTTTGGTCATATAATGCAGACAAGCTTTAAGGCATGCGTTACTGAATGGTGTACTGTAGTGACCTGGGAAAGGAAGAGAGGTATAAATTGTGTCAGTTAGCCACCCAGACAAAATGAAGCCATGTGGAAAATCAAATCTATTAAAGTATGAAGACTGTTATAAGCTGTTTTAAGCTGGCCATTCTTAAAGTTTGCTGCAGGAATAAATGTTTACCTCTTCTCCCAGATCTTTTTCACATGCCGTCTTATGAGACAGTGTACAGCATTTGATAAAAATCATCCTGTCACTAAGGACGCTTTTATCAGAAATGTTTATTGTCTCCGCTTTACCACCCATGTCCTGAAAGGTACTGCACATTTGTTAAATAAGCAAAAGGAAAGAGAACTTTACAGCTCAAGCCGGCTTGCAGAAACTCCAACAAATTCCAGAGCCATAAGGAATCAAAAAAGGGAAAGAGAAGGGGGGATTAGATTTATGAAGAGAAGGCCCTGCGAAAACATATATATTAGATTTTCTCTGTTTGGTCAGCCCACCATTAAATGTTTGGTTGGTGTGGATTTGTATTGAGATTGAGCTATTAATGGCAAACTGTGGTCATTGTCTTACAAAGTGCTTTAATAAATACAAGGAGGAAATCCATTTGGAAAGGAAATGAGTCCTCAGCTCTTGCACTCTTTCTCAGGCTCTGCCTTCATGCTACCTCCCTCACTGTGGTGGCGGCATCTTGGTCACACACGAGTGCCAACACCCATCTGACTCTGCCCGAAGCCTGGCTGTCCTGGCCCTGCAGCTTAGGGTATATGAGTTCTTGCGCCTTGATTTTCTCACGTGTAAAATGGGAATAATACCAGCCAGTCCCCTAAAAGCATCACATAAGCACCCTAAGAGCATCAGCTATGATTACCAATATCTGCAGGACACGTTTCCTTTGTGTCTGAGGAATGGATCCCCTTCACTTGATTTGCTAGTTTTAAAACTGACGACTGGTGAGCCATCGGGAAAAAATTTATCCGTGTCTTTTTTCCCCTCTCGCTGGCGAGTAAGCTCACAGGGGCCTGACAGTCTCTGGATGGCAGACAATTGAATCTGCTGAGCAGCCGCCATGATGTCAAGCCTTAAGTCAACAGTGGCTAATGACGGCTCTGGGAAAAAACAACACCTTGATTCCTCAATTATGGTTTAAGAAGCCCTGGGAACGAGGGGCTTGCCAGTCATCCGCATCCTCTTTTGAAGCCAGCATAATGTGCTGCAGAAACAGGTCACCTCTGAGGCGTTTGTCAGAGCTGGCCACACAGTGTAACGGCTGTGACTTTTGTTGTGTTCCAGGAGGAGACTGAAGAGACATCCTCACAAGAGTCTGCGGAAGAGGATTAGGGGGCGCCAACATTCAATTTCTACCTCAGCAGCAGTTGAATCTTTGGAAGGGAGAAGACGCTGCAGTGACCACTTACTCTCTGCCGCCATGGTCTTTCCACTTTCATCTGGGGTCGGGGGTGCGGGGGGCGGGGCGGGCGCGGGGCGGGGGCGGGGCTGGGAGAAGTCACGTAACCTTAAAAAGGACTATATTAATCACCTTCTTTGTAATCCCTTCACAGTCCCAGGTTTAGTGAAAAACTGCTGTAAACACAGGGGACACAGTTTTAACAATGCAACTTTTAATTACTGTTTTCTTTTTCCTTAACCTACTAATAGTTTGTGGATCTGATAAGCAGGAGTGGGTGGATGAGAAAAAAAACCTCTGAATCGGGTTTAGTCAATCACTGCACTGCACCCAAACCAGAAATGTGTCACCCACGTGACACTGGGCATTCCTCCAGGCCAGGCGCAGTGGGAAACACTGGCCGCCTCAGACACCACCCAGCCCGCTCAGTAGTGAAGCTTCTGTGTAGAACACCAAAGATAGGACTAGCTACTATTTCTCTTTTTCATATAACCTTGTAGACACTTACTTGATGATTTTTTTTTAATTTTTACTTTTATTTCTAAATGAGACGAAATGCTGATGTATCCTTTCATCCAGCTTAACAAACCAGAAAAGGTGATGTTCACTTTTCCAAAAAGGGAAGTACGCAAACTCTGATTGCCAACTCCTTTATTTATGGATGCCACCGCATATCTGCAGGAGTAATAAATTTACTCACAGCCCTTGTTTTTTTTATTTTCAGGAACCCTCATCCGGGTAGAATCTACTTCCTACAGAGCCAAATGCCATTTAGCAATAAATCACACTTGTCAGCCTCAAAGCATTTTTAAGGAACCTAGACAAGTAAAATTATCCTCTTTGTAATTTAATGAAAAGGTACAACAGAATAATGCATGAGGAATTTAACCTGGATTATGAGGGGGAGGAGCGAAATCCAAATTTCTTTTGCTATAGTTTATACTACAATTTAAAGGACAAAAAAAAAAGCAGGCTCTCTCTCTCCTCTCTTTCTCTCTCTTCATTGTTTATCAGTTTCCGTGAAAGACCTAAATACCACTTACCTCAAATGAAGCTTATGTGTTACGTCAAGTAATACGTTTTGACATAGGATGGTTGAATGAGGTGCTTGACCTCAGCTCACCACCTCTTCATTCAAACTGCACTTTTAGCCAGAGATGCAATACAAACCCACTGCTCAATACTACCTCTGAATGTTACAATTAATTTACAGTTTAGTACTTATTACATGCTGCTATACACAAGCAATGCAAGAAAAGAAAACGCAATGGGTAGGTGATACAAATCATCTACAGTTCTTTTTTATCCACTTATTTACAGTTAAAGAAGCAGTCTCCTTACTGTGTTTCAGCATGGCTATGTATTTTTCTATGGGATTTTTTTTTTTTTATTAAAATTTTACAAATACTTGTTTCAGCTTCTCTGCTAGATTTTCTACATTAACTTGAATTTTTGTTTTTAACCAAGTCGCTCCTAGGTTCTTAAGGATAATTTTCCTCCATCACACTACACATCACACAAAATTTGACTGTAATGTTTAAATATTACCTTCCAAGTTTGTACCTCACATGAATTGTTTAAGGAAATGGACTAATTGACTTGCAAAGACCTACCTCCAGACTTCAAAAGGAATGAACTTGTTACTTGCAGCATTCATTTTTGTCAATGTTTGAAATATTTCAGACTGCAGCTAACCCTCATCAAAACTATTTTTGTAAAAGCCTTTTTTGATAGAAAGGAACACGTTTTTACATACTTTTTGCAAATAAAATAAAGCCAACCTTCAAAGAAACTTGAAGCTTTGTAGGTGAGACGCAACAAGCTCAGCTTTTGCATGATGCAATCAAAAATATGTTTTGAAGATTAGTTGACTATGAGAAAATGCTTGACAGATATTTTCATGTATTTTACACAAATGTGATTTTTGTAATATGTCTCAACCAGATTTATTTTAAACGCTTCTTATGTAGAGTTTTTATTCCTTTCTCTCCTAGTGAGTGTGCTGACTTTTTAACATGGTATTATCAACTGGGCCAAGAGGTAGCTTCTCATGACGGCTTGTGTCAGTCTGGCTTTTAGCACTGATGCCAAATGAAACTCAAAACCATCTCTCTTCCAGCCGCTTCAGGGAGGTCGTTTCAAAGGCTACGTACCTCTCTGAGATGGGCTCACTGTTGTGAATCACCAAAGGAGCTATGGAGAGAATTAAAACCCAACAGTACTGTTAACTATGCATTTAATAAGCAAATAAACAGTGGCTCATAAAAATGGAAGTCCCACTCCTTATCTTGGGTTGGGTCTTTTGAAACCTCGCTGGCCAGCAACTGAAGCAGTTGCTCATGTTGGCCAAACTCAGAACACCCAGCAATTTCCATCTCTGATGAAGTTACTCTCTTATTTCCTATATGTTGTACAATCAAAACACACTACTACCTCTTAAGCCCCAGTATACCTCATTTTTCATACTGAAAAAAAAAAGCTTGTGGCCAATGGAACAGTAAGAACATCATAAAATTTTTATATATATAGTTTATTTTTGTGGGAGATAAATTTTATAGGACTGTTCTTTGCTGTTGTTGGTCTCAGGCTAAGTAAGACTGGACATTTAACTTTTCTACCATTTCTGAAGTTAGGTATGTTTGCAGGAGAAAAGTATCACGACGTTGAACTGCAGTTGACTTTCTCCCTGTTTCTTTGAGTGTCTTCTAACTTTGTTCTTCATGTAGAGTTGCTGTCTATGATTGTACTTTGAATCGCTTGCTTGTTGAAAATATTTCTCTAGTGGATTATCACTGTCTGTTCTGCACAATAAACATAACAGCCTCTGTGATCCCCCTGTGTTTTGATTCCTCCTCTTTGTCATGACTCCATTAAATGAGTAATAAAGTTTGGTCAAAACAGGTGAAGGAGAGAGACATTCACAAGTCATTTTGTTGCACTTCCCACACACTGTGCACCCACACTTCTGCACACACCAATGTAAAGTTTTCAGGCACAGTCAGCTCTCCGAGAGTTCCAAATCCACAGACTCAACCAACCACGAATTCCCTAGAGCCGACTGCATAAAGTCATTTCATATAAGGAACTTGAGCATTCTTGGATTTTGGTATTGGGGCTTTCTTGGTAACTCAGCTAGTAAAGAATCCTGCAATGCAAGAGACCCACTTTCGATTCCCGGGTCGGGAAGACCCCTTGGAGAAGGGATAGGCTCCCCACTCCAGTGTTCATGGGCTTCCTTGGTGGCTCAGATGGTACAGAATCTGCCTGCAATTCGAGAGACCTGGATTCAGTCCCTGGGTTGGGAAGATCCCCTGGAGGAGGGCGTGGCAACCCACTCCAGTATTCTGGCCTGGAGAATCCCCATGGACAGAGGAGCCTGGCGGGCTACAGTCCTTGGGGTCGCAGAGTCAGACACGACTGAGCAGAGTATAGGGACCAAGCCCGCGCCCCGAGGACACTGAGGGAAGGCTGCATTGAGCTGCTTGAATCAGCTGTCCTATATTTACATTTCATCATCTGACGTTTAACTCCACAAAGACGATCTTCGAAGAAATGTAAAGGAAGAATAATGGTAGTTTAAAACCAGAGAGTCTTCACTGAAGGCTTGCATCTGCAACATTTGTAACCGATCTGTCACTTATCTTTGAATTGATATCTGTAGAGGTCCAACAGTTTGGTGAAAAGAATAAGAAATGAAAGTCACAGAGTGTCTGCCAAAGAGGAATCTTTTTATTCTATCACAGCCATAATCAGAGTCAGAATTATTCCACCAAGTTCATCGTTACACCTCGGTTGCCTTTTAGAAGTAAATTCAGCATTTTTTAAAAGCTAAATCCTCTGGGTTGTGCTGCCACCGTTGTCACTAACAACCCTCTTTGCTTAGCTTTTTAGGAAGCCCTTGCTCATTTTAAGAAACCTATCAGGAAATTTATTGTCAAACTTACTACTTCATTCCTTCATTTATTTATTTTCACAGCCTATATTTTGTGAGTGTCTATTTTATGCTTAAATCCCAGACCAAGAGGCTTTTCAAAATATTATCTCCTTGGAAAAAAAAAAAATTATGCAGGTGCAGAAATGACAGGCAGCATGCAAAAAGAGCCAAGTAAATTGTTTAGGCAACAAGTTGCAAGAATTTAGAGGAGATAAAGCTGTTTCCTGCTGGAGTGGATCATTAGTTAAACCTAATAATAGGACAAATGTATTTAATAGAGCCCATATTTAGTCTCATCATTTTTATTAATATAGAAAAGCAGATAAGAAAAAATTAATTCTTGGAAACAAAAGTAAGCCAAGAGAGAATCTTTGAATTTAAAAAGGAAGACTAAGAAAGGACATCTTATGTCCAGAATGGGATAAGTAGAAAAACTAGATAAAAAAATTTCCCATATTTTAGAGATGATGCTCATTAATGATCTCTTATTTAGGTTTCTTGTTAGAAAAGTTAAAAGTATTGCACTCACAAAATAAGTTGTACGCTTGTGAAAGTTATTAAGAAAGCTCTTAAGTTTAAATATAAGTTCAAGGAGGGTATCCAAAAGTATCTATGTATTCAAACATTAGAGGAGCCTCTAGTATGTGAAAGTGTTTGTCACCCAAACGCTTGGGTCCAACTCTGCGACCCTATGGGCTGTAGCCTGCCAAGCTCCTCTGGCTATGGGATTCTCCAGCAAGAATACTGGAGTGAGTTGCCATTTCCTTCTCCAGGAGATCTTCCAAACCCAGGAGTCGAGCCCGCGTTTCCTGCAATGGCAGGCAGATTCTTTACCACTGAGCCACCTGGGAAGCCCCATTCCTGCCTACAAAGAGTCAAAACTTCTCATGAGGGAGCTAGACTCAGGGAGAGCTGTGTAAATAGACCCTTACTGAGTTACCCTGAAAGTGGCTGGAGGCATCTTGAACTTGCTGCCAATGTCAGAGACAAATTGCAGGTCCTCCCCACAGAAGGGCTGTGTAGCGCCACCATTGGAGACGGATCCCGGCCTTCAGGGACAGTGAGTCTCAGCTGGGGTGGCATTTCATAAACGGGGAGGGGAAGGTGCTAACAGGTCTGGGTGTGCTCCGCCCTGGTGAATTCAGGGGTGGTAAGTGGTTTAGGCTTTCTTTTTTTAAGAAAGATTTAGTCGCTCAGTCATGTCTGACTCTTTGCGACCCCATGGACTGTAGCTCACCAGGCTCCTCTGCCCATGAAATTCTCCAGGCAAGGATACTGGAGTGGGTTACCATTCCCTTCTCCAG
Organism: Cervus elaphus; assembly: GCF_910594005.1. Classification (NCBI taxonomy): domain Eukaryota; kingdom Metazoa; phylum Chordata; class Mammalia; order Artiodactyla; family Cervidae; genus Cervus; species Cervus elaphus. The sequence goes on along the minus strand of NC_057817.1, from coordinate 46,171,307 downwards.
GGGATCTTCCTGACTCAGAGATCGAGCCTGGGTCTCCTACATTGCAGATTCTTTACTGTCTGAACTGCTTTGGAAGCCATAGAAACAGTACTACAGAATAAGTAACCATCTAGTCAGTGGGATGTGATGCAAGCTGAGACTATAGGTTAGTGAATGAAGCTTCAGAAAAGGGAAGCCCAAGAGAGGAGATGAGGGCAGCATGAAGGTGCTCCTTACCAAGTTTTATTTATGTAAGGTTAATTTTTTTCTTGAACAGGAGTAATTCTTAAAGTTAGGCAAGGTCATCCTTGAGCAATTACTCTCAGATCTAAGAGATCTGGTCTAAAAGGGGAAGAGAAGTTGAAAAGAATCAAAACTACTTGTGAAATAAGAAACACACATGGCCAATGACCACAGTCAAAAGGCAACAACAGAGGTAGTTTCGCCATCTATGATACTTGGCTCTCTGCGCTCTTCCTTAAGGAGGTGGGAACTGGCTGAGGTAAAATCCCCTGTCCCCACGCCCTTCGTTCTGTACATTCGGGACTCCATCCACGCTAAGGCAGCCATGCCTCTGTCCTACTCTGGTACCAAGTCCCAGTAGAGCCGATGGAAAACCCCCCTGTCGGTAAACAGCATCCCTGGTTTACAATAGGTGATTCTTGTCCTCTGCCTCCAGGCCCGAGTCACAACCTGAATAACCGCCTCCACCCCAGTCATCCAGGCGTTGTCCCTGCCTGATTCCTGCAACCCTCCCAGCACCCTAATCCTCCCACTGTACTTGAACCAACCCCTTGTGATCTGTTACTCCCATCTTTCCTTCTCTCATCTGATTAACTATTTTCTCACTTTTGGATTCCACCTGTATTGTGGCTGTCCCAACACTAGATTAGGTATATATTCTGAGAAACGTGGAGTAACGACATTTGGAAATGCTTCCATGTCAGAACCTGGATGCGGGGAAAGGCAGGTACATACGTAGAAAGAGACTTTATGTGGCAGGAAAAATAGTAGATGCACATCTAGCCGTAGTGGTCTGCTTCTGAGAATCTGGAGAGACAGAGCAAAGAAGAGCCCTGTGACACACAGCCACAACATCTCCCTGAATATTCCAAATCCCGGAAGCTCCAGTGACCTCCCAAGCCACGTCACTGATTGGCATTTCTGGTCTGCAGGCCATGTCAGCGATGTCATAGAGGAATCTAGGGAAGGGAGGTGCCATTTAGACAGCATCACTCCAAAAGAGGGCTTCCCTCGTGGCTCAGACTGTAAGGATTCTGCCTGCAGTGCAGGAGACCCAGGTTCGATCCTTGGGTCAGGAAGATCCCCTGGAGAAGGGAATGGCAACCCACTCCAGTATTCTTGCCTGGAGAGTTCCATGGACAGAGAAGCCTGGTGGGCTAGAATCCATGGGGTCACAAAGAGTCAGACACAACTGAGCAACTAACACTTGAACTCCAAAAGATGCAGGTAGTTCAACCCACTTGCAAAGGTGATGATGACCAGGGACACAAGACAAGACGTCCCGTTGACCCATATGATGCCAGAGGTGCAGACTCTGGAACTAGACTGCCTGGGTGTGAATCCTGTCTCTTTCACTAATTCACAAGTCACGTAACTATTTGGGGATCAATTTTTTCATTTTTAAACAGAAATAGTAACAGCATATATCTAAAAACATTTGTTGGGGAAGTTCCCTGATGCCCTAGTTAGGACTTGGTGCTTTTTACTGCCATGGCCTGGGTTCAGTCCCTGGATGGGGAACAGAGATCCCACAAGCTGTGCCGCATGGCCAAAAAAAAAAAAAAAGGCATCATTGTAAGGATTAAATAAGTCAATATAGGTGAAATCCTGAAAAGCACTCGGCACATAGAAGATGATATACAGGATTGGTTCTTATTTCTGTTATCCAGCCTCTGGCTGCAGGGTGAGCATAAAACTAGCATGTTTTCCTCCTGAACTTAGAGGAAAACAACGGGATATCTTGCCATCCTGTGTCCCTGGCCATCACCACCTTTGCAACGGGGCTATTTGATCTTTGCACACAAGAATATCCACAGACATTGTCCAAAATATATCAAAGTCTTCAACCCCATTTTGGTTGTATATTCCATGCATGGAAATCATTAATATAGGTACAGACTCCTTTTCCCCCTTTGCAATTTGCATTATATTTGATCTCAATGGATTTGGTTACTTAAAGGAATCATCCCCCGAAAAATCAGCAAGATGCAAATTGCCTGCATTACAGCAATGGTCTTAGGGTTTCCCTTGTGGTTCAGCTGGTAAAGAATCCGCCTGCAATGCGAGAGACCTGGGTTTGATCCCTGGGTTGGGAAGATGCCCTGGAGAAGGAAATGGCTACCCACTCCAGTATTCTGGCCCAGAGAATTCCATAGACTGTTTAGTCCACGGGGTTGCAGAGTCGGACACTACTGAGCAACTTTCACTTTCACTTTAGGGGTCCCTGATGCCCTGCAGCTTCATTGGCTCATGGGGTTACTCATTTTCTAACCATTCAGTCCAGCCCTCAGGCCTGGCTGCTCCAGACTCCTGACATTGTTCTTGGTTGGAAGGATGACAGTGTTGGAGGAGGGACCTTTGTGGGGGTCTTCCTCCTCCAAGATCTTAGCACCCAACTCCAGTCCTTCCTCCAGATCCCAGCCTCCAGCTGTAGCCCCCTGCTTAATGTTGTTCAGCCGCTGTCACGTCTGACGCTGCAACAAGGGCTGCGGCATGCCAGGCTTCCCTGTCCTTCACTATCTCCCAGGGTTTGCTCAAACTCATGTCTGTTGAGCCGGTGATGCCATCCAACCATCTCACCCTCTGTCGTCCCCTTCTCCTCTTGCCCTCAGTCTTTCCCCAAATCAGGGTCTTTTCCAGTGAGCTGGCTCTTCCCATCAGGTGGCCAAAGTATTGGCGCTTCAGCTTCTGCATCAGTCCTTCTGATGAATTTTCAGGACTGATTTCCTTTAGGACTGCCTGCTTAATGAGACCACACTAAATGTACTTCTGCAGCCGGTCTTTACCCCTCACCTACTCATCTGCATTCTTCGGGGCACCTCACTGTGTTCCTCTGTCCAATCCTCTTCCATAGAACTCTGTCTCCACTTAGATTCCCATTTGCCAGAGGATACTATTCTCCTTGGACCAGTTGAAAGTATCTGAGAGCTTAGTGGAATACTAGAAGAGGGAAAGAGGAAATAAGGAGATTTCCCCTGTTTGCAATTTTCCCTGATGACTGAACTGTAGGTGGTAGGAAGAAGAGCCAGCCCCACGTGAAACATGAAATTTGTGATGGCCCAAAGAAAAGTCCAAATGCACTTCCAGAAGGGAAAACAGATCCAGGAGAGGGGAAAACAGCTTGCTTCCGTGGTACAGCCAGCAATGCTCACTGAAAAACCAGAAAGTGAGGTGAGGTCAATGTGAGTAAAGGTCTCTAAAGTCACATACGTTATTATCAACATGAATGGAAGAGAGATACCCTTAGAGTTGCCAATCAGGCTGTGGGTTTTGCCAGAAGAAACAAGAAAGAAAACTTGTTTCAAGTCACTGAGATACTGCTATTTCTGATCATGGCATAATTTACCTGCCTTGTGGCTCAGATGGTAAAGAATCCGCCTGCAATGCAGGAGACCTGGGTTCGATCCCTGGGTGGGGAAGATCCTCTGAAGGAGGGTATGGCAACCCACTCCAGGATTCTTGCCTGGAGAATCCCCATGAACAGAAGAGCTTGGCAGGCTACAGTCCATGTGGTCGCAAAGAATTGGACACAACTGAGCATTGCAGATTATCTGAACTCAACTATTCATCCCGTTCATCAATCCAAGAATATAGTTCTGAAGTCTCTGTATATGAACTCTAACAGATTTCAAGGATTTTCTAAACTGTAGTAAGCAGGAACCCAGGACATTCTGTGGGGCCACCAGAGTTTGAAGTCCCATTCCTTTATCTTTGGTCATCAAATCTGTAGACTCAAAGAATTTCCCTGTGGCCTTGTACTCTTAAATCAAGCAGTTGGCAGGCTGATGTATGGTCATTATTTATTACAATGGGATACATTTGGCCATAAAACAATTATATTCAGCCCAATCCCCAGCCAATTTAATACTGTCATGGAAAATAAAACCTGCAATTCAACCAGCTAATGAAAATGTGAAACTTTCACAAATCCACAGGTGTATTGCACTGCCTGTCCAACTACTGCTGAAGAAACCTTGCTAGTACAAAGAAATTCAAATACCTCTTTTGTTTTTTGACTATGACTTGTGGCTTGAGGGATTTTAATTCCTACCAGGGATTGAACCCAGGCCTTCGCAGTGAAAGCACAGAATTGTCACTTCAGTCATGTCTGACTCTTTGTGACCCTGTGGACTGCAGCCCACCAGGCTCCTCTGTCCATGGGGATTCTCCAGGCAAGAATACTGGAGTGGGTTGCCATGTCCTCCTCCAGGGGATCTTCCCAACCCAGGGATCAAACTCGCGTCTCCTGCATTGTAAGCAGATTCTTTACTGCTGAGCCACTAGGGAAGAAGCCCCTTACCACTAGACCACCAGGGAAGTCCCTCAAATACATCTTAAATGTGGCTGCTTTCTCTCCATCTCTGTTGCCACCTCTACAGTCCAAGCCCTGAACCCCTCTTTACCCGCTGGCTGTGTAGTCTCACTGCCTGCCTCAATCCTTTTTCCATCCTCAGTAAGTGTGATCTTTCTAAAAACGCAAATCTCATCACAAATCTAATGCTTGCAGGTAAAATTCAAAATCTCTTTCCAATGGCCAGAATCAAGTGACATGGTCTGGCCCCTGCTTCCTTCTGCAGCCTAAGCTCTCACCAGCATTCCCCATCTGGTGCCCCCCACTCCCACTCCACCGGCCTTCCTAGGAGGCTTGGGAGGCACCATTCTCTTTTCCATCACTTTGAGACCCCTCTCACAGGCTCCGGTACCCTCTGCCTGGAATGCTTTTCTCCTGGACCCTCTTCCACCCTGGTGAACCTCCTCCTTGTTCAAGTCTCAGTTTATTGATTTATTTTTATTTTGGGGGGTACAGTTGCTTTACAATGTTTATGGTAGTTTCTGTCTCGGTTGAAATATTACTCTAGGGGCCTTTCTCCCTGCCCACATTCTCCATCCAGTCCAGTCTTCTGTATATTCTCTTGGAACACTCCGGACGTCTCCCCGGTAGCAATTCCTGCAATTGTCAGCAAGCCTTGTGTAACTTGCCCCAGGCAGAGGCTGAGGGAAGATCTGTCTCATCGTATTTGCATGCCTTGCACCTGGCACAACAGCCCCTCCCACTGATTTGCATGATGAATCAACCACACGGTGTCTCCACTGGGCTATCTGTTCAGTGAGGAGAGCTGACTCTGATTAGCCAACCCAGGAGAGACCCACAGCCTCCGCCAGAGCCTTTCCGGGCCCTCTCCTGTCCTCTGGGGCCCTGCTGACCTTCATTCAGACTTTGATCTTCCTCCCCTGCCCAGGATTCTGCACCCCACACCCTCCCGGGCGGTCTCCCCATCTCTCCCTCAGCACATCCAGTGCTCTTTGCTCCACTCCATTTCTGTCAGCTCAACTCCGGGCCAGTGTGTTCATTTTGAAAACACCAACGGGGAAGCAGTGAGTTAACCACGGCTGCTTCCCAGGCAAACACCACACACCACGTCTCAGACACAGCACGAACGTGAAGCAGACAGGGGTTGCTTAAACTACTCAGTCCCTATTTTACTTTCCTCTGGCGACAGTACTCCATTTTTTATTCATTTTTAAATTTGGGGGGGAGGAAATGCCTCTCCTTCACTCTCAGCCTCTCAGATTCCCCTGGTGGCAGGGGAGAGCATGTGACTTAGGCTAGGCCAGTTGATATATTTTGACCCTCTGATTGGCTCAGACACATGATCCAAGGCAAACCCAGGAGATTTCATGTCAGCACTTTTCTGAGACTAACTAGTAAAATGAGTCTCTTTCTCTGGTGGGATTAAAGCTGGTGGGATGCATGCCTGTAACTTCTGAGGACAGGGTGGGGAGCAGGAAGGCATGTTGCCACAGCATGTGATGGGCTTGTCTGAGGATGAAGCCCACGCAGAGGACACCAGAGGTCAGATCTGGAGGAAGCTGAAGTGTGGAAGACATTATTTGAGCCCATTTGTGCCTGAAGGCTAATAAAGTTTCTTCTTTACTTGAAGAATATCAGATTTGGTTTTTTCTCACTTTCACCCAGGAGAATCCTGACTATGACATAAATTAAAGAGTAAAGAAATGGTAAAGCAATTATACTCCAATAATGTGTATATATATGTGTGTGTATACCCACACACACACACACACGCACACACACATATATATAATAAAAAAGTGAAGAAATGAATGAACACGGCGAAAGTCAGCAGACATGACCTTCAGAAGGCCTTGATTCTTGTGGCTCTACCACCCTCAGAGTGTGAAGCCTTGGGCGAAATTCTGAATTTCAGTTTCCTTATATACAGACTGAGGAAGCTGGTTGGACTAGATCTTTAATATTCTAAGTTTAAAATTCTAGGATCCTGTGACACCAAGATGTCCATAGAATCTAAACGCAAAAGAATTAGTTTCAAGTGCTGAGAATTTGGAATAAGAGCCCATAAAGAAAATAGCACTGGATCAGGAGAGACTCTTCCTGTCCTCCCACAGTTCACGCGCGCACGGCTTCCTATTCTGCTTCCAGGTCAGAGAAACAAGGAACTTCCTGTGCTGATAATAGAACCTGCTAGAGTCTGAAGCCAATAAATAGAAAAATAGCAACCTCACAGCGGTGCGGTTTCATGAGATAGCTTGTTTATTTCAGTCACTGCAGGGGTGTGTGTGTGTGTGTGTGTGTGTGTGTATAACATACATACATAAATTATATATATAAATATACATTTAACTTTAAGTTAAACCTTGTGGGAGATATGTCCTTCCTTAAATTTAAGATAATATAAAAATAGAGTCATTCATAATTAAACATAAATAATAATAATATACAATTCTATTAGGGTCTAGACTGAGTAAACTCCGGGAGTTGGTGATGGGCAGGGAGGCCTGGTGTGCTGCGATTCATGGGGTCGCAAAGAGTCGGACATGATTGAGCGACTGAACTGAACTGAAACAAAGTAGAAGGGCTTCCCTGATAGCTCAGCTGGTAAAGAATCTGCCTGCAATCCAGGAGACCCAGGTTCAATCCCTGGGTTGGGAAGATCCGCTGGAGAAGGGGTAGGCTACCCACTCCAGTATCCTGGCCTGGAGAATTCCATGGACTGTATAGTCCGTGGGGTTGTAGTCCATGGGGCTGCAAAGAGTCGGACACAAATGAGCAGCTTTCACTTCATTTCAAACAAAATAGAGCGAGTAAAGAAAGTAAATGAAACATCACTTATTATCACCCAGAGATGAATGAAAGATAATGTGGCTATTATTCTGATAATAGATTTGGAACAAATTCTGTTTCAACTTATAACTAAATATGTCTCTGGAACACCTTTCAAGTCAAAGATATAGTCTGTTTAACAGAAGTACTTTTCTTACAAAAGAAACAATTGCTGTGTGAGAAGAGAAACTGAGCCAGAGGCTAACTCATATAAATCAATGAAAATTCTCCCATAAGTATTATTAATAGTATCTTAATTTATCATTTCCCCTCAGAGTTACATAAACTGAAAATCTAGCATTGCAGATAAAACACATAAGCCATCAAAGTAGAAAAATTTTGTTCTGTTTTTCTCTTTGATTTGTTATTTCTTTACCTGTCACACACTGGAACTAAAAAATGAAATATTGTCTAATTTCTCAATAGTCAGATAATGATCTTAAACAATCATCTTTCAAATAGCCTTAGATTAAAATTTTAGAACCACCTTTAAAGTTCACTTTCAACTTTTTCCTGTCATTTGAAAGGGCATTCCACACATATTAGGTCTGGTCCAGTAGAGAGCCATAGAAAAGGCATGAAGTAACTATGATGCCTCTAGAGGATCTTAAGCCTCAGCTGAGGAGATGAGAGAATAGGAGCGGGAGGGGACTGTATTGAAGACATTTTCACGTCAAATAATTCAGAACCAGGTCTCATGAGTGATAAGGTAAGTTCAATTTTCAATGTGGTCTTTGTTAACTATTATTCTAAGCCTCTGAAGAAACAGGAAAAAAGAACAACTTTCTCTCACCTATTTGTCAAGCCACAAATAAGAGGCTAGGTTATAGCATGTAGCACAAACCATTTTGAAAGTTTTTTACTTTTTTTCTTTCATGGGGCTATAAATTATATACTGCATTCTCAACTTCGGAACTTGCTAGAGGAAAAGAGCTTAGGAAATATTCATTTCCTACAGAACACAGGAAATATGCACAGCCTTCTCGCTATCTCTTGTTCCCTTAACTTCTGGATTTAGGCCAAGATTATTTAACTCATTAGCCTTTGACTCCGTAATTGTTAAGCACAGCTGTGTAGTTGCTTTGGTTATTATTTTTCATACATAAACAGTATGTGCAAACTAAAGTGGAACTGTTCACAGTGACAGTGGCTTTCATTCCTTCGTTTATTCATTCCAGTGGTTATTGAGCACCTTCTATGTTCCAGAACACTACATCGTGTGGTGAGGCTGGCAAGAAAGAGTTCAGTCTCTGCGTCTAGGGACCCTGAGGGCCAGCAGTGGAGACGGAAAGCAAATGCCAGCAACAATGTAATCTATGAAGTCAAAGTCAGAGGGATCCTCCAGAATCCACAGGAGGTAGAGGATCCCCGTTGGGTGGGGTCATTGTTGAGACAGGCTTCTCCAGGGGCACCACTCAACTGAAGCCTGAGAGGTGGGAAGAAGCTTAGCCAAGCGAAAAAGGGAAAGGGTGGGAGGGGGCTGCTCCCATAAGATCCAGGAGCCACGAAGGAAGCCCTCAAAAGATCCAGAGCACAGTCTAAGCACCAGAAACATCCAAACGACCGCACTGTGCTAAAATGATCTTTTTTAAACAATGACCAAAATTTCAATTTCATCTCTGGAATGATGAAGAATGATTTGCAGAGGTGACGGCTCTGTGTGTTCCTGAGCTAGTGATGGATGGCATCACAGCAGAATAGCTGGGCACAGACGGGAGGAAGCAGATCAGAGCTGAGGCCCAGAAATGACTCCATCAGAAGCCATTTCATGTTGTGAAAATCTCATAAATTTCCTGAAACAAAGCTCACTTACATTTCAGATGAACAGACGTGAAAGAGAAATGTGGAATGGAAAGAAGGGTGGAGGGAAAGCCAGCAGATGACACAGACAAATGTCTATAAAAGAGCTTATGCACAATCTTTCTTTCAATTTCTACAGTTCCTGTTGACAAGTGCTTTTGCAGTTCTACAAGGATTTCCTACTAAATAAAAACTTTTAAAAATTATTGCATGATGCTTTTTTCTTGCATTTTAAAGACATGAGGCATATCAAATTCGTATCTTTGTTATGAAGATTGAGAAGCAGAATTTATTCAGTTGAGATTAGGTTACTAAATATTTACATTTGGGGATTGAGGGGTTTTTTCTATTTTTATGTTGAATCCAGATGTTTTCAATTTGCATAAAATGACAACAGATATGTGTAATACCTTCTTCAATAATCCATATAAATCTCTGCACAATGCCTAGCATATAATAAGTGCTCAATAAATGTTACCTATTATTATTGTTGATATATGTTTACAGTAAATAAATAAAAAATGTTTCCTAAGATAGATACACTCTTTTTTTTTTTTAGATTCAATGTTAATGGGTTTATTATGTTCATGTAATATATAAATGATACTTAAGTACATTTATGTTGTATTGGCAAATATTGACATTAGCACCATTTATTAACAATGTATACTTCTCTTATGAGTGTTTTTTTTTCTCCCTTTATTTATTTATTTTTTTTCAGTGGGTTTTGTCATACATTGATATGAATCAGCCATAGATTTACACGTATTCCCCATCCCGATCCCCCCTCCCACCTCCCTCTCCACCCGATTCCTCTGGGTCTTCCCAGTGCACCAGGCCCGAGCACTTGTCTCATGCATCCCACATGGGCTGGTGATCTGTTTCACCATAGATAATATACATGCTGTTCTTTCGAAACATCCCACCCTCACCTTCTCCCACAGAGTTCAAAAGTCTGTTCTGTACTTCTGTGTCTCTTTTTCTGTTTTGCATATAGGGTTGTCGTTACCATCTTTCTAAATTCCATATATATGTGTTAGAATGCTGTAATGTTCTTTATCTTTCTGGCTTACTTCACTCTGTATAATGGGCTCCAGTTTCATCCATCTCATTAGAACTGGTTCAAATGAATTCTTTTTAATGGCTGAGTAATATTCCATGGTGTATATGTAACCACAGCTTCCTTATCCATTCATCTGCTGATAGGCATCTAGGTTGCTTCCATGTCCTGGCTATTATAAACAGTGCTGCGATGAACATTGGGGTGCATGTGTCTCTTTCAGATCTGGTTTCCTCGGTGTGTATGCCCAGGAGTGGGATTGCTGGGTCACTAATATATATACACTCTTTTAAAAAGCAAACAGTGTAGACACATGGTGAAAAAAGCAAATAATTTTCAAAAACTTATACTGAAGATCAACAACGATTTGCCTCTTCTCCCTCTTCCTCTCCCATCCTTTCCCCAGATGCAGTTGAGTGCCTTTAACTCTTTTAGTTATTGCTTCAGATGGCTGTCTCATATTTATAAATTATAAGCTTCCTATCATTTTATTGTGAAACCAGTTTGAGGCGTTATCAACTAACTAACTTCTTTCCACAAGGAGGATTTAAATCTTGAGTTATCCTCTTATTCATTCACTCAAGAAATAACTATTGAATACTGACTGTACCAAGTACAGTGGGATGCACCTAGGAGGCCACTGGGAACAAAACGTCTTCCCCATGGGTTACTTACCTTCTAAGAGAAGAGACGCTGAACAAACAGTTAAATATATTGTACGCCAGGCGGTTAAACATTCAAAGGAGAATAGTTAAGTAAGGTGGGGCTAAGTGGAGGGGCTACAGTTTTAAAGAGTTGGTCCAAGAATGCCTCCCTGAAAAGTGGTGTGTGCATAGGCGCGTGTTCTCACTCAACTCGTGTCCAACTCTTTTGGGACTCCATGAACTGTAGCCCGCCAGGCTTCTCTGTCCATGGGATTCTCCAGGCAAGAATACTGGAGCAGCTTGCCATTTCCTCCTCCAGGGGATTTTTCCTGACCCAGGGATCGAACCTGCCTCTCTAGTGCAGATTCTTTACCATTAGCACCACCTGGGAAGCCCAAGCAGTTGATTATTTGACTCTAATCCTTGGAAATTGTTCTTACATTGTTGACAAATTCTTCACCTTTGTTTTCTCTATTCTTTATTTTTGGATGCCCTGTTGATCACATGTTGGTCCTGCAGGTTTAATTCTCTACACTGCTTGGGTATTTTAAATGTATTTTTTAAAAGTTTTGTTTTCTGGAAGATTTTTTTTATCTTTTTAACTCTTCATACTGCAGATATACAGAGGTCTTTTTTTTTTTTTTTTTTTAGACTCCTGAGGTCTCCTGGGAAGTCACTTCTGACTTCCAGCCTCAGTATAGAAACCAAATTGCTGACATTTTATGCCCAAACAAGTGGATGGCAGTCCACTGACCCATATAATCACCCTGTTTTCAGTCCTAAGCCTAAATACCACCCACTGCTCTACTGGGAATTCGAGAATCCTAAGTTTTTCTGGGATTCCTCTGAGCAAATCTGATTTTTCTTGTCTATATGTCCCTCTGTGTGCAGTGAGAGAGGCTGCTTCTTCTGTTCTGCTAAATTTGCTAAATCCATATTCCAGAAATGTATGGAAACCTTATTTTTTATTGACTCCAATCATTCTTTTTGTCCTCATGGATGTATAGCTTTCACATGCCTTTACTATGATTCTGATGGAATCTAGGGAAGAAGAGAATATTGATGTATTGTCTAACCTGTTGTCTATAATTAGATAACCATGTACTATTTTTAAAAGCATTTATTGATTGCTAATTTGCATCATACACATGCATATATTTATGAACAGTTTCCATAAATTTATCCCAAATATACATTATATATGGCTGTGTATACACAAATGTATGTACATATGTGTGTATATATGTACATGTATTTGTGTGTGTTAATCTTTTTTCCATCATTCCACTCTTTCAGAGTTGAGATACGTAAACTTAAGAAATATCATCAGTCTCAAAGGCGTAAAGTCCTATACATTATGTTTCAAGGTGAATAGCATAGCATATTTGAGGACCTGCAAGAATGGCTAGAGTGTAGGTTTATTTTCAGAAGAGGGAAATGATCACAGAAGACTCTGGAGAGAATTATTTTTTAAACAGAGCCAGAAGAGCCATGTAAGCAAAGTTAAGAAGTCTGAAGTTTATTCTATGACTGATAGAGAACCACTGAATGAGCAGAGCATGATGTAATCAGATTTACACTTTAGAAAAATTACTGGCTACAGCAGAAAGAACTGAGGCGGGGGCAAAATGGAGATGAAGATCAGCTTGCAGGTGGTTGCAATGATAGAGTGATAAAGGTGGCTTGAACAAAGTCAGCGGCAGCAGAGACAGAAAGAATTTGACCCATTTGAGAGATACTTCGAAAGGAGAGTTGATGACTCTTGGAGTTTGTTAGAAATATGAGTGGAAACGGGAAGAGGAGTCAGGGATAATTGCCAGTTCTGACCAAGGCAGTGGATGCTGGAGCCATTCGCTAAGGTCAGAAGCACAGATGGAGCAGCAGGTGAAGAAGAAGCTGATGTGGGAAGAGACAAGAGACTAGGATCCAGAAGCCAGCTCTACCCACCGAGGCAGACCACAGCCAACACATGGAGAGGGAGACCCACTCTCACCTAAATACAGGCTGAAGCACTATTGATATCTCCCGCTTGTCACTGATCAGAGATGGTGATCTGGGGACCAGAGCAAGAACAGGACTGTCTATTACTTCACAGTTCACAGAAAAGACACCACCATTTCTAGAATTTATCTCCAGGGACAGAGGAAGTTACTCCTACCAAAAACCTGTTAAATTGTATCTTTGTTACAGGCCTCGCATGGCAGATTCAACACGCTAATGATAGCTACATGCAACCGTACTCCCCAAATTGAAGATACACATTCTAGTCAAGCACATATACAACACTTATCCAAATCAATCCCACACTAGTCACAAAAGACGGCACAGAATTTTTCAAAAATGTGATGTCTTAGAGATTACATTTTAACCACATCATTACTAAATTCAGTTCAGTTCAGTTCAGTTGCTCAGTCGTGTCTGACTCTTTGCGACCCCATGAATCACAGCACACCAAGCCTCCCTGTCCATCAACAACTTCCGGAGTTTACTCAAACTCGTCCATCGAGTCGGTGATGCCATCCAGCCATCTCATCCTCTGTCGCCCCCTTCTCCTCCTGCCCCCAATCCCTCCCAGCATCAGGGTCTTTTCAAATAAGTCAACTCTTCGCATGAGGCGGCCAAAGTACTGGAGTTTCAGCTTCAGCATCAGTCCTTCCAATGAACACCCAGGACTGGTCTCCTTTAGGATGGACTGGTTGGATCTTCTCGCAGTCCAAGGGACTCTCAAGAGTCTTCTCCAACACCACAGTTCAAAAGCATCACTTTTTCGGTACTCAGCTTTCTTCACAGTCCAACTCTCACATCCATACATGACCACTGGAAAACCCATAGCCTTGACCAGATGGACCTTTATTGGCAAAGTAATGTCTCTGCTTTTTAATATGCTATCTAGGTTGGTCATAACTTTCCTTCCAAGGAGTAAGCATCTTTACTAAATTAGACGACAACAATAACCATATAGAAAAGGAGGAATACTACATTGTGATTAGAAGCACCTCCAAACAATTCGTGAGTTGAAATGGGAATGATGGAAATTACAAAATATGTAGACACGAACAACCATCAAAGTATCAGAATATATGGTGGTTCTTACATATAAATTTATAGCTTCAAATATTTCTTTAAAAGTATTGAAATGAATGAGCATTTCCTTCAAGAAAGTGCATAAAGTCACTCAAAAAAATTAGGCACTAAAGTAAGATCTCATCTTTCTTTAATACAAAACATTATTAGGTACATTTTACTAGAATAAAAAATGGGGTGGGGGACAGAGGAACATTATTGGGTAAATAAACAAACACCTGTTGGGTAAATAAACAAACGCTTATTTTCCCAAGTAAAATTTGTATCAACCCTGTAATAAAAATGCTGATTTCATTCAATCTGCCCTCTTTGCTTTTTTATATCTATACTGATCAAAAACATCAATGGGTTAGTATTAACAGACATTTGACTTTCTCATAAAAATTATGTGTATATAATATCTATATGAACATGCAATATGATTGTATGTATATATCACAGTCTAACTTGGACATTTTGCCTCTAAACAGAAAACAGCTCTGAGAGAAGCAAGATGAAGGAATGAATAAGGACATGGGCCCAGGGGGAGACAGCGTTGAATTCTGTCTCCACTTTAACCTGTATTACCTGGGCGACTTTGGCAACTCTCTGAAAACTTCAATTTCCTTCTCTGTAGATTAGAATGCTGTGACATTGGTCCCAGCCACAGATGACAGTCACAAGCTGGCCTTGGGTGGGGGCACTTGTGTCTGTTCCGCCATTCTAATAGTGACATTGAGTTTTACCAAGAGACTGCTATAGACTGAAGGTTGTTTGAGTTCCTTCTAAAGGCTTAGGGGGAAATCTGTTCCCTGGGATTTTTTTCTGGTTTCTCGAGGCTGCCCACATTCCTTGGCATGTGACCTGTGAGAAATACATTGCTGTTTATAAGCTAGACATTAGTGGTAAAGAACCTGCCTGCCAATGCAAAAGACATAAGAGACACGGATTTGATCCCTGCGTCGGGAAGATCCTCTGGAGGAGGGCATGGCAGCCCACTCCAGTATTCTTGCCTGGAGAATCCCATGGACCAAGAAGCCTGGTGGGTTACAGTCCATGGGGTTGCAAAGAGTTGGACACGACTGAAGTGACTTAGCAAAGCACCCTCTGTGGTATTGTTATAGTGGACCATACACCAAGACAGAGACATTATTTATGATAAAAACTCAAGGATTCCTTATCCAGACAAACAGCTGTTCCAGTGGATAAAGGAAGTATCAACAAATCCCTAATCAATAACTTGGCCAATTTTTTCTTTCTTATTCAATTGAGTGTCTTGCTGAAATGTAGGTATGACACAGACAGACACACAAGTAAATCTCACAGTTTTGTCATTTGCCCCTTTTGGACTATCATGGAAGAGTTTCTTCTAGAACTTGAGGAGTGGTGTGTACTTTTTCCACACTTTTCCAAAGAGGAATAAGCAGACCTGTAAGGTTTGGTAGACAGAATAGTAACTCCCAAAGAATCCCATGTCATAATCTACTGGACCTATGGATAAGTTGCAGTATGTTACGTTTCAGTGCAATGGGGATTTAATGTGGTAGATGGAATTAAAGTTGCTGATCAGGAGGTCCTGAGATGGGGACAGTATCTTCGATTATCCCAGTAAGCCCACTATAATCGCAAAACATCTCTAGAAATAAATATGGGAGAGAGAAGACTCAGTGTCAGAGTGATGCAGCCTGAGAAAATCCCCACTCACCATTTGCTGGCTTTGAAGAAGGAAGCAGGTTACACACCAAGAAATGTGGGCAACCTCGAGAAACCAGAAAAAAAAAAGGAACAGATTTTCTCCTAAGCCTTCAGAAGGAACTCAAGTCTTGCCACCGCCCTCATTTTTGTGAGACCAATTATAGACTTCTGACCTCCAGAAACGTAAGTGAATAAGTTTGTATTGTTTTAAGTCACTGAGTTTGAGATAATTGGTTGCAACAGTAGTAGGAAACGAATACATAAGAGTTCCTTACAAGGAAAGAAAGAGGAGGTGGCCACTCACTAGGTACATTTCTGAAAGGACTTTCTCCCCTTATCCACAAAATCCTGACTATGTTTGTGATCCCTGCGTTGGTGACAGTTTCTTAGGATTCAGCCTTGGGACCTCTCATTCCTGTGTGTTCTCTCTGACTCTATAACTTCATCCACATTCGTGGCTTTTGATGCTGTTTTTATACAGGGCTGATCCACAAATTTGTGTCTCTCACTTAGCCCTCCTTTCAGAGCTCCAGTCCAGAATATCTCTATTTGGGATCTCACAAGGATCTCAAGCTACATGGGTCCAACACTGAGTTTTTTTCTTTTTTCTATTCTCCACTCCCCATCCTCAAATCCCCAGCCCACCTTTCCCTAGATTTCCCCAATTGTTCATGATAGAAACTCATCAAAAAACATTTGACACCTTTTCTCAACCTTGCAAAGAATCAGACATGGCTGAGCACACAGGCACACACACACTCAACCTCTGATTACCACGTCTTATCAAGTCTGTCTTCAAATACATCTCTAATTCAGCCGATTCTTGCCACTGTTTGTCACCACCCTAGTCCAAGCTATCATCCTATCTTCCCTGAACTACTGTTAACAGCCTCCTAAAACCCCTGCTTCCCTCTTCCCTCAGAGCATTCTCCATATTGCAGCCAAAGTCACTTTTTTTTTTTTCTGCACCACACAGCTTGAGCAGCTTGTGGGATCTTATTTCCCCAACCAGGGATTGAACCCAGGTCCTCAGCAGTGAAAGCTCAGAGTCCTAACCACTGGACTGCCAGGGAACTCCCCAGAGTGATCTTCTAAAATATGAATGAGGCAATCCATACCTCTCCTTAAGACCTTTTCATGGCTCATACAAGAGTAACAAAACATGCTCTTTTCTGGCTGGAATCATGGAGGGTACCGAAGAGAAGAAAAAGAAGGTTGCTGCTATCCTAGAAACCTGTAAGAAAAAGCAAAGGAACTTCACAGAACTGAAGATCAAGAGCCTGGGAGAGAAGTTTGAAAAGCAAGGAGAAAGTTCATCAATGAAAAAGCCAAGCACTATTATAAGGCATATAGGCAGATGTACAGAAGTAAAATTGCTGGGATGGCAGGAAAAGCTGGTGACTTCTACGTTCCTGTGAATCCAAACTGGCACTTGTCATTAGGATCAGAGGTAGCAGTGGTGTGAGCTCAAAGGTCCGAAGGTATTGCAGCTTCTTCGCCTCCTCCCGATCTTCTCTGGCACTTTTGTGAAGTTCAGTGGGGCTGCAGTAAACCTGCTGAGGATTGTGGAACCCAGAATGCATGGGGGTACCCAAACCTGAAATCAGCAAATAAACTGATCTACCAGCTTGCCTATGGCAAAATCAACAGAAAGTGAATTGCCCTGACAGGTAACACGTGGATCACTCGATCTCTTGGTAAATGTGGCATTGTCTGCATGGAGGATGTGATTCACGAAGATCTATTCTGTTGAAAAATATTTCAAAGAAGCAAACAACTTCCCGTGACCCTTCAAATTATCTTCTCCACAAGGTGGAACGAAGAAAAAGACCACCCATCCTCTTGAAGATGGAGATGCTCACAGAAGATCAATAGGCTTATTGAAAGGATATACTAAGGTTTTTACATCGATTAGTTTGTAATCTGGCCTGTTAATAAACAGAGACTGCTTTCAAACTGAAAGACAAAGGAAAATCCAAACCCTGAGCATGGCTTAAAAGCCCCTGCATGGTCTTCCCCCATTTTTCAAAATCTATCTTGTGCCACTACCCCATGGAGCCACACTGACCTTCTTCTAATTCCATGAATCTTTCAACGCGCCCCCCCCCCCAACCTCAGGGCCTTCATACAAGCTATTCCTTCTGCTGGAACACGTCTCCCAACTTTCCACATGACTCTTCAGCCTTCAGGTTGCATCTTATCAGAGAGATCTCCTCCTACTTGAAGAAGTTCTCATAACATCCTGTTATTTTCTTCCATTGTTCTTAGCAAAATCATTAATTATACATACACTTAACTATTTAATTCCTGTAACCCTTACTGATCTAGACGTTCCCCAGATCATGTCTACTGTGTTCATCTCTGCCTGACTCACCCCAGGCACAGAGTCTGACACATAGTAAGTGCTCAGTTCAGTTCAGTTCACTCACTCAGTCATGTTTAACTCTTTGCAACCCCATGGACTGCAGCACACCAGGCTTCCCTGTCCATTACCATCTCCCCAAGCCTACTCAAACTCATGTCCATCGCATTGGTGATGCCATCTGACCATCTCATCTTCTGTCGCCTGCGTCTCTTCCTGTCTTCAATCTTTCCCAGCCTCAGGGTCTTCTCTAATGAGTCGGTCCTTCGCATCAAGTGGCCAAAGTATTGGAGTTTCAGCTTTAGCATCAGCCCTTCCAATGAATATTCAGGACTGATTTCCTTTAGGATTGACTGGTTAGATCTCCTTGCACGGTAATGTTTGATAAAAGAATAAATGAATGAATGAAGAATGAATTTGGATGACGTTGACAGAGTTTTTAAACTCTCCTATCCTGGTACTTCCTTAATGGTCCAGTGGTTAAGAATCTGCCTTGTGATGCAGGGGACACAGGTTCAATCCCTGGCTTCGGAACTAAGGTCCCACATGCTGCAGAGCAATGAAGCTCCTGAGCCACAACCGCTGAGCCCACGCACCACAGCAAAGTCCGAGTGCAGCAAAAGAAGAAAAAAACACCTCTTCTATCAACTTCTAGGAATTATTTCTTCCTCTGACCCCCGTTAGATTCTCTTTGCCACTTCCTCCTCCCTTCCCTAGCCAGTGTCTGTGCTCCAAAACCTTCCTGCAGCATCAAAATACTTCTCTCCTGTCACATTCCCACAGGGACTCTGCCCTCTTCTGGCCAATATGGGAACTGATTCCATCTCAATGGCACTTGAGGATTTACTTTCCTTCTCAGGTATTTTTATCTTAATCAGCAGCCTCTGGAAGACCAAGAGCTTGATGCAAAATAAAGACCCCAAATCCATTTTTATTTAGTAATGGGTATAAATTCAAGTCTGTTATCAAATTCTTGAATAATGAATTCCTAAATATAACCATAGCAGATGTCATCTGTCAATTCAACACCTATTTATTAACTATCTACACTGGCTGTGAAGCTTAGAACTTTTCAAGGAGCCTCAGACCCAACAGTAGAGAAAGATATTGTAAGTAAGTTAATGAAACTGTCCCTTCTGTAGATCTTTCCCCATCTCATTTCCTCCAGACACAGGGGAGGGGATGAGCCCTGGGTTAAAATTTTCATCAGCTCCTATACACTATGGCATGTGTGTGTGTGTGTGTGTGTGATGTTAGTTGCTCAGTCATGTCCGACTCTCTGCGACCCCATGGACTGTAGCCTGCCAGGCTCCTCTGTTCATGGGATTCTCCAGGCAAGAATACTGGAGTGGGTTGCCATGCCCTCCTCCAGGGGATCTTCCTGACCCGGGGATCAAAACTGGGTCTCCCGCATTACAGGCAGGAGCTACATTGACATGGGCTTCCCCAGTAGCTCAGCGGTAAAGAATCGGCCTTCAGTGCAAGAGACCCAGGTTTGATCCTTGAGTCGGAAGGTCCCCTGGAGAAGGGAATGGCAACCCACTCCAGTATTCCTGCCTGGAGAATTCCATGGACAGAGGAGTCTGACAGGCTACAGTCCAAAGGGTTGCAAAGAGTCAGATGTGACTAAGTACCCAGGCACATACCCATTATGGCACACATAAGACCTTTTCATATTTCCATCACGCCTGAAAGAGGAGCATTTCTAATAAAGACTAGAGGTAGGATCAAGAAAAAGAGCTAATATTACCCTCCATTTCCAGTCCAGGGACATGTGTTAAAACTCATGTCTTTCTTGTAGGCCTAGATGACATTGCCTTTGAGAATCGTCAGTGCTTGTACATGTGTGATTGACAGTTAATCGTGAGACCAGAGGAAACACTTGTGGGACAGAGTGTCCACCACTCACCCCAAAAGGGAGACCTGAAAAGTAGTCAGGGTTTGGGACACTCGTGTCTGCCCTGGGCTACTCCGAGGCACTCAGAATGCCAGAGGCCACTCGGATGGACCTGCTCATACCACCTCTTCCCACCAGTCTCCCTCATCCCACTCTCCTGCGTATTTTAAGAGGCTGAAAAACTCAGACTTGGGGGAATGTAATGCTAGGAAAGAGGGATGGACCCAGGAATAAAACCAAATCCTGTGCCATATTTTCTCATTTCCCTTGTTACGGCTTCTTTAGATACACCTATCATTTAAAGACGGACATTTAATTTTCAAATACATGGGGTTTTTTAAGTATCTTGGATATTAATTTCTCATTTTGATATTAATTTCTCATTTAATTGCCTTCTTCTCTGCAATCAACCTTTGTGTTTTTTCAGTCTCCTAACTTGACCAAAGCCTTCAATGCCTAAGTCAAAGATCTCTCTTGGTAAATGTCATATTGCACTTGAAAATATGTGGGTTACTTTCAAATATCTTTTGATAGTGATTTCTGACATAATTCTACAGTGATAAGGGAGCAGACTTTGTAGGATTTCAATACCTTTAGACCATGAAATTCTTGCACCTTGTTTTATGCCCCTGGATATGTTCTAATGTCTCCTAGTTTATACTCTATGGGAACTTGAATAGAATTTGTATCCTATTATTGTGTGAAACTTGTATAAATCTTAATTATGTTGAATTGGTTCATGGTATCTTTCAGGTCTACTATATCCTTCTATTTTCTGTATATCCATTCTATTAATTTTTGAGAGTTTGATATTGAAACTCCAATTAAAAATCTTAACTTATCTACTTAAAAAATAATTGTAATATATAGTGTAACTATATGTAACTTTGTTCTGTATTTTCCAAGTCTCCTGTAAATGTGTAATCATACTTTTATAATTTAAAAAATAAAAAAGAATGAGAGAAAATTTTTTTTTAAATCCTGTGTGTAAGGGTAGGATTTCCAAAAAGATAGGTGGAGTTTCTTTAGTGGGAGTTTAGAAAGAAGAGTCATTTTCTAGGAGAGGTACATATCTGAGGACAGGATATGGGACATTCATGAGGAAATAAACACCCTGTAAATTGTTCAACTTCTTGGATTATTTTCTCTTAGACTGTGGGAAATGCTGTATTTAGTGTACAACATTTAGATAATTTACTTTTATATTATAGACTATTATTATATTATACTATATTATTACTATGTAACTGGTATGTTATATTAATATAGTAATATTAATATGCTATATCATATTAACACTATAACCCTCTGTATGGTAATTCTTTTTAGAGACACCAAACCTTCAATAAAATTTGATGTACCCATAAATCATTGTATGAGAATGTTAAGGTAAATGTAGATATAATGCAGTATAATTATATTCATCAGAATCTTTTGGTGGCTGCAGATCAAACTAGCTCAAGAGAAAAGATGAACTCATTGGATTATTGAACTGAAAATCCAGGTGCTCAAACTAAACATTCAAGGATCTATCTCTCTTTCCTTCTTGTAAGTGCAATTTCTTCTGTGTTGTCTTTTTATTTTCAAGCAGCTGCTCCCAAAGATGAGTGAAATGGTTACTAGAAGCTTCAACTTAACAAATCCAACAAAATCAAAGCTTCTATTTCCAAAATGTTTCATAAACAGTATTAAGCAGATTCGTATTTGCTCCACTTGTAAAATCTCAAACCAATCATTGTGGATGGGAATGGACAAACCTGGGTAAAATGCCCATCTCCAGAGGGAATAAAGTCAGGTCCTCGAACCACATAAACCAAATCTGAAATGACAAATCTGGATGAAAGACACATAGCATCTAAAAATAGATATGTTATATCAAGTACTGATAAGTCCTCTAAATAAAACCTTATATTTTTAATTTATTTTCTAAGTAAACATATAGCAAAGTGAAAGAATAGAGGAGTGATCCAGCAATCTCCCTCCTGGGCATATATCCAGATAAAACTGTAATTCAAAAAGATACATGCACCCCGTGTTCATAACAGCACTATTCACAATAGCCAAGACATGGAGACAACCGAAATGTTTGCTGAGAGATGACTAGATAAAGAAGATGTGGTGTATACATACAATGGAATACTACTCAGTCGTGAAAAAGAACAAAATAATGCCATTTGCAGCAACATGGATACAACTAGAGATTATCATACCGAGTTATGTAAGTCAGAAAGAGAAAGACAAATACTGTATATATGCTATCACTTACATGTGGAATCTAAACTATGACACAAATAGACCTATAGACAAAACAGAAGCACGGATGTGGAGAACAGATAAGTGGTTGCCAAGGTAAGGAAGGTTGGGGAGGGATGAACTCGGAGCTGGGGTTAGCAGATGTAATCACTTACATATAGAATGGATAAATAACAAGGTCCTACTGTATAGCTCAGAGGACCATCTTCAATATCTTATGATAAACCGTAATAGAAAAGAAGGTAAAAATGTGTACATATGTATAACTGAATTACTTTGCTGTATACCAGTAATTAACCCAACACTGTAAATCAGCTGTACTTCAATTTTTTAAAAAAATCACTAAAGAATAAAAACAGAGGAAGAAAAAGTTTTGCTTCTTAGAAAGGGTCAGCAGGGAGTGAGGTCAGGGCTAGTAGTTGACTCTGGCGTAGAGGGTTCCAGGTATGGGCAAAGAGAAGGGCAAAAACTCTAAGGGTGACAAGTGCTGGGAGTATCTGACAGACGGTTCAGGGCCCCTGTGGCTGGAATACAGCAAGCAAGGAGTGAATGGGAGGCAATGAAGAAAGAGAGGTAGAGAGGAGGCAAGTGAGAGATCACCTTGGAGATCATGACAAAGACCGTAACCTTTATTCTAAATACGACAGGAAGGCATTGAAGTGATTTGAGCCCAGGATCCACATGCTGTTACTTTTATTTTAAGAGGATGACTGCCTATTGTTACAGACTTTAGGAGGAATCGGGGGAGGGGAGAGAGGAACCAGATGAGTGAGGAGGCGCAGAGCATCAACAAAAGAGGAAAGATAACAGCGACTCATGTTACGATGGTGGTCGCAGAAGTTGCATACATGGTCATATTCAAGGACTATCTTTGAAGTCAATGCCAATAGTATTAGGAGATGGATTTGATAGAGGATGTGTGAGAAAGAAAGGGATCCAGGATCATTTCAAAGTTTCTTGCTGGAGGAAGCAAGAGTTCCATGGAGGTAACAGTATGTAAAGTATACTGGCAGCATGTCACAACATCACACACACACACATGTTTTATTGGAGAGCTCATGACCTCTGTTACTTACAATCTGGCATTCAATGCCTGCACACGTCTGGCAATCCCAAACACTGCTCTCAGGACTAACATACCTCAGGCCCACAGGGAAACACCTCTTTCCTCCTATACTTGAACTACAAGCATATGACTGGCCTGAATGTGTACAGGTTATGCTATTACCAGCACTGGGGGTAAAATACTGCTTTGAGTGAGAAGAGGATTGGAACAGTGCAAGTTCTCAGGTAAGAGAGACAAAAGACCTTGTCACATCTTTCCTCTTACATAAATAGCATCATTTCCCAGCACTACTGAACATCAATTTTCTTGCTTCTCTTGATATTCCAGCTTGGGAGATAGCTATCAACTATCTTTATTCAAAACTGTTGCATATAATTTCTGGAAAAGAAAATTTGCAACATTTAAAACATTAATATTACTCTTAAATATATACGTGTAGACCTAGAGATAACTAATGCATGAACTATAATACTGATTGTTTATACTAGTAATTAGATGAACATCAACGCTTAGATTTGCAAATGGTTTTACTTTTATGAAAATATCTAATAAGATTTAACTTAAAATTTTTTAAAATATATGTAAATTAGGCATAGAGTCTTGCAGAGGTAAGCCATGAACTTGAGCTCTGTAAGGTGATCAGCTGTATTTCTTTATCAACAGTCAACCTGCCATGGATATCCCAGCACCAATCCATTGGTATGAGCATTTTTTTGAAAATGGACTAAGTTTGATTTAAAATTTTGATATGCACTATTAATAATTATCCCATGTATTTTTCCCTTCGAATCTTGCAGACAATTTCAACTGTTTAGAAGAAATAACTTTCTTGAAAACACAGAAATGAAGGGTATCTACAAACTCTTGGTTCTCACACCAACCCTTTGACATGGATGGAGATACTGAAGGGCAACAGCAGAAATTAACCTGCCCTGATATAGCTAATAAGCAAAAGATCTCAAGTTCAAATCTAGGTCTGCCTGGATCTAGAGAGACCTAGAAGGTGTCCTTTACATACACACACACACACATATACACATGGAGCACTATTTATTTTTGGACTTAAAATAATCCAAAGAACTATGTGTGTGTGTTCAGTCATTTCAGCCGCATCTGACTCTGTGACCCCATGGACTGTAGCCCACCAGGCTCCTCCATCAATGGGATTCTCCTGGCAAGAATATTGGAGTGGGTTGCCATGCCCTTCTCCAGGGGATCTTACTGACCCAGGGGTTAACCCACAGCGCCTGTGTCTCTTGCATTGCAGGCAGATTCTTTACCCACTGAGCCACCAGGGAAAGAACTATAATCACCCTCAAAATGTACCTCCTCATGGTTTTTACTCTCTTGGCAATTTTACAAGATTTGGACAAAGGCCACATCTGTATAATGAACAGATGGAATCTGGACTCTTTCCATCTGGCCCATCTCTAAAACCTGCTCATCTCAATGGACTGGTGCTGGGGTTTCTTTGGTGGGTTAAAGGAGTCTTCAGCCAATATGGAAACACAGTTGCTCAACTGACAGAGCGAAGAGATAAGGGTTTCCTTCTGTAGAGTTCTTAAGTCCTATTAGTGTGAGTCTACTTGACCCACCAAGAAATCAGTTGAGAGACAGAATTTTTTTTTCAAATTAGAAGCATTTGCTTCTATTAAAAGTGTTCAGCTCAAAATGGATTAAAGACCTAAATGTAAGATCAAACACTATAAAACTCTTAGAGAAAATCATAGGCAGAACACTTGATGATATAAATCAAAGCAAGATCCTCTATGACCCACCTCCTAGAGTAATGGAAAAAAAACCAAAAGTAAACAAGTGGGACCTGATTAAACTTAAAAGCTTTTGCATAGCAAAGGAAACTATAAGCAAGGTGAAAAGACAACCCTCAGAATGGGAAAAAATAATAGCAAATGAAACAATGACAAAGGATTAATTTCCAAAATATACAAGCAGCTCATACAACTCAATACCAGAAAAACAAACAACCCAATCAAAAAGTGGGAAAAAGACCTAAACAGACATTTCTCCAAAGAAGACATAGAGATGGCTAGCAAACACATGAAAAGATGCTCAGCGTTGTTCATTATTAGAGAAAAGCAAATCAAAACCACAATGAGATATCACCTCACACCAGTCAGAATGGCCATCATCAAAAAGTCTACAAACAGTGAAAGCTGGAGAAGGTATGGAGAAAAGGGGATGCTCTTGTACTGTTGGTGGGAATGTAAATTGATACAGCCACTATGGAAGATGATATGGAGGTTCCTTAAAAAACTAGAAATAAAACCACCATATGACCCAGCAATCCCACTCCTAGGCATATACCCTGAGGAAACCAAAATTGAAAAAGACACATGTATCCCATTGTTCATCGCAGCATTATTTACAATAGCTAGAACATGGAAGCAACCTAGATGTCCATTAACAGATAAATGGATAAAGAAGTCGTGATACATATACACAATGAAATATTACTCAGCCATAAAAAGGAACGCCTTTGAGTCAGTTCTAATGAGGTGGATGAACCTAGAACCTATTCAACAGAGTGAAGTAAATCAGAAAGAGAAAGATAAATATCGTATTCTAATGCATATATATGGAATCTAGAAAAATGGTACCGAAGAATTTACTTAGAGGGCAGCAATGGAGAAACAGACATAGAGAACAGATTTGTGGACATGGGGAGGAGAGGGTGAGATGTATGGAAAGAGTAACATGGAAACTTACATTACCATATCTAAAATAGATAGCCAACGGGAATTTGCTGTGTGCCTCAGGAAACTCAAACAGGGGCTCTGTATTAACCTAGACGGGTGGGATGGGGAGGAAGATGGGAGGGAGGTTCAAAAGGGAGCGTACATGTGTATACGTATGGCTGATTCATGTTGAGGTTTGACAGAAAACAACAAAAGTCTGTAAAGCAATTATCCTTCAATAAAAAATTTAATTAAAAAAATGTGTTTGGAAGAATGTAAATATTCAGAGAAGGGAAAGAATCACCTCTCAGCCTACAAAAACTTAATGAAGAGATTTCTCCACAGATGAATCTTAGTCACGGAGCCCCAGAAGATGATGAGAGAGTTTGCTGAGGAAAGTTGAAGGAGCTAGGCCTCCGTGCATGGCTGTGCAGGTTGTTCATTGCAAAGGCACACAGCCGAGGTGGCAAGTGAGACTAAAATCTAGCAAGCACTCTGCCTGCCAAATCATGCACAGTGGTACTGGATTGTGTCTGCTCAGAAGAAAGGGAAATTTACTTGAATCTATATATATTCTCTAAATGTACTGGTGGTAGTCCTGCCCTAGGCTCCCTCAACTTTAAGGATGCCAGTGGCGACACTGGACCTTCATCTCCACTCTCCCGATCTCTCCCACAATCCAGAGCATTTGAGAGGCAGGTGAGTATCCCAGCATTCCAGAGAACAGGCAGAAGTGGGTGCCAGATTGAGCTGCAGAAAGACCTGGCAGAGGACCTTGCCTTTGAGCACCGTCGTCATTTTTCGGAAATCCTGCCTTTGTTTCCAAGAAGCCTGCTAACACTAAGGCAGCATTCTTGCCACAGATGTCTGGTGCCACCCCACAACATACTCCAGTGATGAGGTGCTCAGACCAAGATGCAGACCAACCCCCTCCCCCAGGGTCTCCTTTGGCGCTTATTCATAGGTATGTGTTTCCATCAGCACCACTTTTCTTACCATCAACAGACTGCTCTTGCAGGAGATAGAAAGGAACGAGCGAAGCTTGCCCAGCTCATCCACAGCCACAGCACTCTCTGCTCTGCTCACATTCAGCTTTTACTCAGGCAGGTGAAAGTAGGAGGGAACATTCATATTTTCCATTCTTGAAAAGGCCTCCAAAAGCTTTCTGTCTTGGTCTAGACATGCTTCCTGGTGTGTACATTTACAATGTTTTTATTCATAAATTAGAAAACTAGGACAGATGTGTTCCCATGAATGCTCAGCTTCTGAACAGGACTGTCTGTCTGCTCCCTCCACGTTTCTGCAGAGTTAACACCCAATATCCAGGAGTGGGAACAAGTGGGAACTTGAGTCAGTCACCTGCGTCACAAATATCGCTTTTCTCTCAGTCACAGCCTCAGGTGCCTCGAGTAGTCTCTTCAGTTCACTTTCCCACTAAGGCTTGTCCCTGGGAGGCCACAACTGCAGAGTTTCCCACAATAAAGAAGTCTGACTGCTCTGTACTCAAAATGAACTGATAAAGAGGACAGCAATTTTTTTTTTTTTAAGTCAGTATCTGCTGACTGGATCTACACTCAGAGAGCCAGGTGACAGTCTAAAGTTCTAAAATTTTCTAATCCAAACCAGAGACAATTGTTGAAACTGTGTATTTTGAGGGGGACAGGTGGATTGAGATAAAAGACAGGTAGCATATATAATTTATTTTAAGAAGTCTGGACTCAATTGACCCCCTCAATCTTTGAGAGTTCTGGAATTATCTAACACAGGGGCCTAGTCAAAAGGTTTCTGCCTGTTCCTCTGTCTTCTCTCCCTTCATTCTCCCGATCTGTTTCTCGTATACTCTCAAGTAAAAATATTTTATTTGGGGGTTCTGATAAAACAGAGTGGCATGGCCTTAAGCCATAGATTGTTTTTCCCTCAGAAATTGTTTAATGAATGTTTAACAGGTCCGAGACACTGTCCAGAAATCAAAGGATATACAAAGATGGAGGAACCTTGAATGTGTCCTCAAGGAGTTTCAGCCAAGAGTAGGAACTTAGAAGGGTGTTAATCATTGAACAAATATTTATTAAGTGCTTACTAGATGCCAAGTAAGTCCTCAGTGTCGGGGAAACCAGAGGGAACAAAGTAAAGACATTGCTATCATGCTTATATTCTGGAGGAGGGAGATTGACAAGGAAGAAAGAACTCTTTAATGTGTCTGTTATTAGAGTGCCAAGGAGTGAGTGCTGTTCCTCAGATGTTGTTGGTCGTCTGCCTGTTGTGCACTCTTTGACAACAAACTAGCCTTCCCTCTTTGGACTTGGGGCTTCCCCGGTGGCTTGGTGGTGAAGAATCTGCCTGCCAACTCAGGAGACGCGGGTTCGATCCCTGAGTCGGGAAGATCGCCTCCATTGTTCTCGCCAGGGGAAATCCCAAGGACAGAGGAGCCTGGCGGGCTACACTCCATGGGGTCGCAAAGAGACTAAACACAACAGTATGACTTGTTACTGCCAGTGACACAGGGGCAGTAATTACTTGCGTCACTTGCCGGCAGAAGCTTCGGGAGCGCAGGCGCAAACACAACACATTCCCTCACCACTGCTGCGGCCATTGTGGTAGCGACTCGGTACACGAAGCCTCAGCTCGCTGACGCCTGCGTGATTAGCGCAAGTGGAGCCGCCTGCGGGTCTGCAGGGAACGGGTTGAGGGAGTCAGGTACGTGTTTAGCCGGCCACGTTTGGGAATAATCCGAACTTTTCAGAGAAAAGGGAGTGGCTAGGTATTCTGTGGAAAAATCAAGCACAATTAAGAGTATTTTTAAAATTGTATGGGAGGAAATGGTTTCTCTTTTAGATCGAGCGGTACAGGAGTCTTTTCTGATCAACTGATACTTGGTCAGACACCTGAAAGAAATCAGTGCCAGCCATGAGAATATCTGGGTGAAGAGCGTTCCAGGCGGGCAGGACAGGTAAGTGCAAAGGTCCTGAGGCAGCCGCATGCTGGGAGTGTCTGATGTGGCCGGTGTGGCCGAAGAACAGTGAGCAAGGGAGACTGGTAGGAAGTGAACTTAGAAGGGTTACTGGAGGTTGCAGGTGAGGAAGGCTTTGTGGTCCACATGGATTATAAGTGAAGATTAAGTGCAAAGGAAGATGACAGCAGATGGATGAATGGCACTTGAGCCGGTCATCTTTGACTCTTATCTCTACCTCACCTCTTATATCTAACTCATGATCAAGTCAATAACATCTTGGATCTGTTCTCCAAGCCCCACACTCACCCCACTGTCCACACTTTGGTTCCAGCTTCCTTAGCCTGGACGTGAACCACAGCAGCAGCTTTCTAACTAGTTAAGTCCTTTCACTGTTGGAGCCAAAATGAATATCCTATGCTTTCAGCCTCCAGAAATTTATTCTTGAAAAACTCAAGGAAGATGAAGTCACACAGGCTGGTTGAAACAAATCAGAGGCAACTCCTTAGCATGGATTTGAAGCCCTCCATCATTATGCCAGCGCTTAGGTCCTCCTTGCCAGTCTTGATGCTTACCCTCACGCTCTCTTCCTCCCCTCCAGAAGGACCGCACTCCTTAGAGCTCTCCACACACCATATTTCAAACCCCTGTGTCTTTACACAGCCATTCTCATGCCTTCCCCACGTCCTTGTTGCCAGCATCACCCAAAATCCTGCTTAAACATGACCTCCTCTGCAGAACTCTCTCTGACACTGCACCTACCATGGACCGGTGAGGGTCCTTTCTCTTTTCTTTTAACGTCTGGGAGAGTATATCCACATGGCCCTAGGGTGTTGGGTAGGTTTATCTGTTTATGCTGCTGTCTGTTCTTCTGGGATGGTTCCTTCTTGGAGGATGAGTCTTGGGATTCACTCCTCTGATTAGGGCTGGACCAAGTACACAGCTCTGTCCGCACCAAGGGGTCTCCTTCCTGGGATTTTTGCAGGCTTCATTTGCTATACCTTTTCTGGACCCAGCTGCTCACTCTGCTTCCAACTCTTGGTTTTATTCTTTATGATCTGCTTTAGGCTTAATGGTTTATTATAATTCATGTTGCCAGCCCCAGGTTTTGCTTTGAACACCAAAAACTTACAGTCTTAGGCCTGCTTGGATCAATCCTGGTGGCTGGACAACCACTAAATCCAGGGTCCTACCCCTAGTTCAGCCAGCAGGTGGGTATTGCTTACCTCTGTACACAACAGCGGTTCCATGCAGGGTGGCTGAATGAGCTGACCTCCCCTTGCAGAAGGGGATACACCTCCCTTCTTCACTATGTACCCCTCACCCAAGCCAACCTCTACCTCAATAGGAGTAAAGTTTCAAAAGATTGGTGAGGTGAGTGGCAGCAGCTTCCCTCAATAGTTTGGGTGGCCCCACCGGAGCCCACCAGCCTCATCTAACCCACTCCCCCTCCCTTCTTGTCTCCTTTCTCCCTCAAGTTGCTGGAAATGCCTCTGGAGCCATCACTTAGCAATAGCGTTAGTAGAATTTGTCCAAGCCTGTCTGAGATGGGGGTACAAAAACCACAAGAATGAAGTTGTGTGCTTTTTTTATTGAACACTTGGCAATTCTTCTTAAACATGCATCCTGATATGGGTGAGGGGTCGGAATGAGTTACACTCCTTGTCAGACTTTGTTATATTAGCGTGAATCTCCTCCTGGGGCCATTTTGCCTCAGAGAGTGTGTTTTGAATCTTCTCTGTCTTGGAAAAACCCACAGGAGCTATGAGTAAGGATGGTGGCACGCAGAGCCCTGGGTGTGGGCTGGGTCGGCTCTGGCCTGCCAGCTCCAGAGTTTCTGGGAAAGCGTAATTGTGGTAGGAAGAATTTCTAGGCAACACTGATTTCAGGGAATAAAGGTGGAAGTGAAGAGCAAACAAAGCTGAGAAATGAGAATGAAGGATCAAGGGACCCTCCTTTTCAGTGGCCCGATTAAGGCTATTACTTCCCATTTGATGCAAAGAAGATCCAGTGTAGGGCTTCTGAGCTGTGCTGTCCATGGTGTCTTCATATCTAGATGGTAAAAGGAGCTCTCAGGTCCCCAGATGGAAGGAAGGGCTCCTAAGCGGATCAGAGATGACACGTCTAGGTCCAGATCTCACAAAAGGAATGGGAGGCCTGGCTGTGTCCATGCAGGTCTCTTCTATTAGATGCCTTATGGTGGCTGAAAAAAATCAGCAAAGAGCCTTCAAATGTCAATGACCTAGCACCTGACATCCTCTCTACTTCCTCATTTTGGCATGGATTAATGGCTCATGATATTGTTTGACAAGGCTTTATTAAAACCAGAACAAGGTTCCCTTGAATTTTTGCTATGGGTGAGGCTTATTCAGACACCACTGGGAAGATTCAGTTGGAAAGGCGGACAAGCTTGTGTTCACATAGAGCCCTGTTGCTCTCAGTGTTTGAAATAGGGTCCTAACCTCACAGGAAGGGTAATTTCCAGGTCAGGAGAAATCTAGGAGACAATCCCTCTGAGAACTGGTCAGAAGGCTAGGCCTGTGTTTCTCAATACACTGAGATCATTTCGACATTTTTAAGTTCCCAGAGAAGGAAGATAAGTCCAAGAAATGCTAAATGGAAAACTAGAATGCAATTGTCAGAGTAGCTGTAGTACAGTTGCTGCCTCAACCTTGAGATAAAAGGGAAATATTAAACATCAAGCGTTAATCTACATTCATTTAATCCAAGAAATACAGTCCATTAATAATTGCATATTAATATATCACTATTAACATTTTGTTTTAATAATTATGCTAAATCATTATTTGCATTAATTGCTATAATATAATCTTTATATTAAGTATATATTAATTTAATAATTATTAACATTAAATTTACCAGACATATGTTTAATATATATTAAAGTATTGGTTCAAAGATCATATAACTTTCAAAGATCATATTACAACAGCTCTAAAAGATGAAAAAAGGGAGAAGCTCCCTAATTTTTTTTATGAAACTGGCAAAATTTTGATATTAAAATGCCACATGGACAATATACAATGAGACAAATTATATGCTAAGCATAGCTGTGAACATAGTTGTACAAGCATTTGGTAAAATTGAACATTTGCTCATTAACTTTTTTACAAAGAAAAGTAAGGAACAGAAGGAGAGAGAGGAGGAAAAGAAAAAAAAGAGAAGGGAGGGAAGGAAAAAAGACAAAAAATGATTACAAATGTGGAATAAAAAGAAATGTTTTTAACCTGATATAGTTACCTGCCAACCATTTAAAGAAAACATCAAACTAAATTGGAAACATTAGAGGCATGGCGTTTTTTAAAATTGAGATGCAGTTGACATATAACATTGTATAAGTTTCAGGTGAACAATATCACAGGAGCATTATCTTTAAAGTCAGGGACAGGGGAAGGATGCTCACCATTACCGTTTGTATTCAGGATGGAATCCAGAACAGGAAAAGAGAGAGAGAGAGAGAAGAACTGGAAAAGTGAAACAGGATGGTCAATGTGAGCCAATGATATGACCGTCTACATATGAAACTGAAGATAATCCATAATTGGTTTAATAAAATCACTAAGAGTTCATCAGTTGCTGGATAGAGAAGCAATATATAAAAAACGGATTGAGAAGCAATATATAAAAATAGTAACTTCATTATACCTAATAAACCACCATTTAGAAAATGTAACTAAAGAAAAGATCCTATTCACAGTGGCAGCAAAAAGACATAAGGCAGATAACGAATTTAACCAAAGATGCACATTTCTTAATGGAAATAGTAAAATGTACTTAAGGACCAATTATAAAACCAATAAATGGAGATGTAGACTGTCAGTAGATGGAAAGAATCATGTTGTAAGAATGTTTAGTTCAGTTCAGTCGCTCAGTCGTGTCTGATTCTTTGTGACCCCGTGGATTGTAGCACACCAGGCTTCCCTGTCCATCACCAA
This sequence comes from Cervus elaphus, assembly GCF_910594005.1. Classification (NCBI taxonomy): domain Eukaryota; kingdom Metazoa; phylum Chordata; class Mammalia; order Artiodactyla; family Cervidae; genus Cervus; species Cervus elaphus. The sequence continues at coordinate 46,138,502 of NC_057817.1, read as the reverse complement.
TTCCCGGAGCTTGCTCAAACTCATGCCCATTGAGTCGGTGATGCCATCCAACCATCTCATCCTCTGTCGTCCCCTTCTCCTCTCGCCTTCAATCTTTCCCAGCATCAGGGTCTTTTCAAATGAGTCAGTTCTTCACATCAGGTGGCCTAAGTATTGGAGTTTCAGCTTCAGCATCAGTCCTTCCAATGAATATTCAGGACTGATTTCCTTTAGGATGGACTGGTTGGATCTCCTTGCAGTCCAAGGGACTCTCAAGAGTCTTCTTCAACACCACAGTTCAAAAGCACCAATTCTTCTGTGCTCAGCTTTCTTTATAATCCAACTCTTACATCTATACATTTTCCCCGAATTAATTTGTAAATTTATTGCCATTCTAATCCCACTTTTAACAGGGGTTTGGACTAAATTTGACAAGCTAATCCTAAAACACATATGGAAGAATAAAGGACCAAAAGTAATGAAGAAAATTTTGAAAAAGAAAAATAAGGAGGGGGACATCTTGCTTTTCCAAATATTAAGATTTATAATAGAGCTTTGGTCCTTAAAAAGTGTGATATTAGCTGGAGGACAAATAGACTAATACAATAGGATAGAAAATCACAAAACAGACACTCACATTTTGGGAACTCAGTATATTTATTTCTGGGGTCAGGGGGCCCCTGAAAGCGACACAATAAATAGTGGGAAAAGAATGGGCTTTCTAATAAATGAAGCTGAGAAAATTGACTGTCTTTATGTTTAAAAATTTATTCCACATATAAAAATGAATTCCAGGCTTATTAAAAGTCTCACTATGAAATGCAAAACTTTAAAATCATGAGAAGATAACGTGGAGAGTATCAACATATATAGAAATGTCTTTATGACCTTGTAATATGCAAGAGAAAATTTCTTAAATAAAACACAAAATTTACCTCGTGAAAGCAACTGAAATTTTCTGTATGACAAAGATCATCTAAAATGCAAAGACATGTAAGAAGATGCTGATGATACAATTAAGAAAATACTAGTATACAGAATGTACATTTTAAAAAATCTCTAAATTAATAAGAAAAAAACCATCAAATATAATGATGGGTAAGCAATCTCAAAAAGCAGTTTACCTTAAAAGGAAACCAACTGGCAAATAATTGCACAGAAAGATTTTCAACTTCCTTGGTAATTAGGAAAATGCAAATTAAATGAAAGTAGGAAGAGTTAAACCTAAGAGTTCTCATCACAAAGAAAAAATATTTATTTTCTTTTTCTTTCATTTTGTATCTATGTGAGATGATGGATGTTCACTAAACTTATTGTGCTAATATGTTTCATGATGTATATAAATAAAATCATTATGCTGTACACTTTACAGCTTACACAATGCTGTATATAAACTATATCTCAATAAAACTAGAAAAAAAAAGAGATTGCACTTTATGCTAAGTAATTTGGCAAAAATCAAGAAGTCCGACAACACATGTTATATAAGCTCTGATCAGGCGTGAGTTGTAATGTTGTTGTCATGAGCTCAATGTTGGTGATTCACTATCACCAATACACCTTAAATAAGATGTGTTTAAACAGAAACAAATAAGACAGGTTATGTGTTGATCAGTTGATAGAAATGTTGTGATCAGAGGCTCACAAGAACTTAACTCCTAGGAGTAATGGTTCAATACTCACTATCAGTGTTTCCAGGAACTTTATAGAGCATGTGAAAAGCGCAAGTTTTGTCTCATGACTCTTTGTGACCCCATGGACTGTAGCCTGCCAGGCTCCTCTGTCCATGGAATTCTCCAGGCAAGAATACTTGAGTGGGTTGCCATTCCCTTTTCCAGGGGATCTTCCCGACCTAAGGATTGAACCCGCATCTCCTGCAATGCAGGCAGATTGTTTACCATTTGAACCACCAGGGAAACCCAGGAATTTTATAGAGCATAACTACTGTGAACAATGAGAATTGACCATGTATTTTAAATCTGAGTTATGGGTATGTGAACATACTTTTGAAATAGTTTATGAAAAGCACATAACTTTCTCTGTGTGTTAGAAATAGTTCACAGTTGTAAAGCATTAAAAAAAAAAAAAAGTCAGTGAGGCTGAAACTTAGTGAATTACAGAGAGGCTGAAGGAGGCAAAAAAAAAAAGTCAGTGAGGCTGAAACTTAGTGAATTACAGAGAGGCTGAAGGAGGCAGGCGGGAGTGTGGTTATAAAGGAGCTTGAGTCAAAAGTAATTTGTTTGAATTTCTCTGAGAACTAGAATAAGTAACTAATACTAGCAAAAGATTTTGCAAGGTCATTTGTTCTTTTCTTCTTCATCCTTTCTTCATCCTGTTTCTTGCAACTTTCCCACCCAGCTCTCAAGAGGTCCAAATAGCTGAAATATCATCTTCAATAGGACTTCCCAAAGATATCTTATTTTAATAAGGATTCTGACTCCATTTTTTGGCTTAACTGCTGACAGCTTGTAAGCTTCACATCTCTCTTTCCCTTTGCCTCATGTCTGGGCACGATGATAAAATCTGGGTGTTTGCTGCGTTAGCACTGGTAGGAGTTCAAGACACACAAGTCTCCACTCATAGGCAAGAACCCTCAGCTGGACTCTCCCTTAAGAACCATTATAACCCCAGGCCTGTCTCCTTTCCTTGCTCTCTCAAGCCATTTTCAGACCTGCTTAGGGTTTCTGCCCTGACTTCTCTGGAAAATCCTGAGTTTGGTAAATAATAAACCTTTTCATACCCTCTTGGTGTGTTTCTATATTGGAACCAAATTGTGGTTGGGTGGGGGGGCCATCTTCTTTTTCAGAGTGGTTATGGCACTTTCAATTTAGAAAAATTATTTCAGGATTAAAAAGGAATTAATATGATTGATGGGCCTTGGGGAAATAAATATGTTGAGAAACTAATAAGACTGAGCATAAGTTTTAGAATAACTAAAGCCTTTTGCTGTTGTTCTGTTGCTAACTCAGGTCTGACTCTTTGCAACCCCATGACGGTAGCACGCCAGGCTTCCCTGAACTTCACTATCTCCCGGGGTTTGCTCAACTAAAGTATCAGTGATGTGCAAACAAAAAGACTCATTTGTTTTTTGGTCCTAATTAAATGCATTGCATTTTAACCTGAGCAATGTCTCATTCTTATGCTGTGGCTAAAGAGAAATGGGAGCTTAAACTATTGCTTGTTTGGTGCTATTGCTTTCCTTGCTCATTGCAGAGATCCACAGTTGTGGGTGGAAAGACAAACACCAATCCATGAAGAGTTCTCTTACTTCCTTGCACTTCCTAGGCTTTCCACACTCCACAGCTAGGGCTCATGTCAATCAGACAGGAATACAGGACCCTCCTCTCTAATGGATAAGTGTAGTCGCTCAGCATGTCTGACTCTTTGCGACCCCATGAACTGTAGCCCTCCAGGTTTCTCTGTCTATGGGATTCTCCAAGGAAGAATACTGGAGTGGTTGCCATTCCCTTCTCCAGAGGATCTTCCTGAACCAGGGATTGAACTCGGGTCTCCTGCATTGCAGGCAGATTCTTTACCGTTTGAGCTACAGGGAAGTCCTTATGTAATGGGAGAGCCTTAAATGGACATTTCTGCCATATAACCCTGTCTTTTGCTACCACAGAAGAGGTCGTCAGCTAAAGGCCTATCACTCTGCGTTTAAGCTAGAAAATACTTGTCTATCTTCCCTCAAAATGGAAAATGCAGCTGTAATAAAGGACTTATCGTTAGAAAAAGCCATTAGCTAAATGTGTTATAACAATTTACTTGTGGGTTAACAACAGCTCCCATATTCTGAGCATCTACCAAGTCCAGAATCACTTCCTCTATCCTCCTCAGGTGGCATTATCCATGCCCTCTTCCTCAGCTACAATAACAAAATGAATGCCAAAGAATATGATTTCACAAGGGAAAGAGATAAATATAAAATGTTTAATATTTACAAAATATTATCCACTTTGTACTTTCCAAAGTTCAATGAGCCAGGATAGATATATCTGACTGCAAAGCTTGTCCTTCTTTACAACTTATGGACTCTACCAGGCACCGTTAGTCACCCATTTGACAGCTATTCCTCACATTTTTATTTGCTAGTAATAGAATCCTGATTTTGCTCAGCTATCAGGTGGCCATCTGCTTCAGAAGAATTTGTTCCCTTCTCAGACCAAAGGTGAATCTTGATGTTACGTCAAGCATAGTAGTTCCATTCTTTTTCTAGCAACTAATTGAGCAATGGGTATGTGATCCAATCCTGTTAAATAAGACATATAGGAAGTCTTAATGGGAATCTTCCTGGGATAATTTTCTTTCTCTGAACAAGTAATAATACAAAAAGGCCATTAATTTTATGTATATTTTTATGTACTTTTGTTTCTTCTTTGGTAACTTTGGTAACCATCTTGGGACATTGGAGGAAGTTACCCTAAAAGGACACACAGGATCCTGAGAATAGCAGAGGAGAAAAGAGAAAGACCCTGGAACCCTAATAAAATTATTGACCTGACTTAACTAAACATTTTACCTCAGTTTTTCTCTTCAAATGAGATAATAAATACTTTCTGATTTCAATATTTGAAGTTGGATTTTCTGTTACTGATACTTGAGGTTCAAGATGACCTGATTGATATTTGACCAATAAAGTAAGATTTGCCTATAGATGATTTGAGCACCAAGAAATGAACTCTTTAATAAGTCAATAAATAGGGATTCTGATTTCACTATGGGGTATGGGAAACAGGAAACAACATCACCCCACACTCACAACCAAAAAAAAAAAAAAAAAGCTAGATAACTTAGGAAATTACAACTTTTCTTGAATCTATCACAGAGATAGGGTCACAGGTCAAACAATTAACTTAAGAACAACAGATGCCTCCAAGGAGAGCACTTGGCTGCAGCAAACACCAAATGTTATATGCACTGGTAAGAAAAAAATTGACTTAAATATTTAACAAATCCTTAAAAGGCAAGTGTAGAGTATAGGGTATAGAGTTTAGAGTGAGCATTTAGAATTACTGAGAGTCACAGGTGTAGAAGAATTCACACCCATTTACAACAGAGACCTCACTGAGTGTGCATAAGAAAACTGGAGACAGGATAAGAGTCTGGAGAAGCATCCTTTGTGGTGAAGACCTGGGGAAAGGAACAGCAACCACTGAGGTGAAGGTATGAAGATCTGCCCATTCCTTCTCTTCTGTATTTCCTACAGAATAAAAGCCTTATCCCACTGGAGGAAAGACACTAAACCTTGTCACCCTCAGACTACAGATGAAGATACATTGCAGATGGGTGCAGGAACAGAAACACCCCCCGACAAAGGTCAGGAAGACTTCCAAGGCTCAGAACATAAGAGATCCCCTATTGCTGAACAAGCAGAAGAATCACTGAGAAGGCTCCACCTGTAAGACCCGGGGTTGAAGCACCTATTTAAGACTGGGACTGAAGCAGAACAACGGAAAACACCTCCATCCCGCTCCCCAACATCAGGCCAGCAAACTCAAAAAACAAGTAACAGCAGTCTTTAAAAGTGTGGAGAGGAGTTTCATGATGGTCCAGTGGATTAGAATCCAGCTGCCAATGCAGAGGACATGGGTTTGATCCCTGATCCAGGGAGGTTCCACATGCCACGGAGCAACTAAAGCCCATGCGCCATGACTATTGAAGCCCGTGGACCTATAGCCTGCACTCTGCAACAAGAAAAGTTACCGAATAAGAAGGCCAAGCACCTCAACAAAGAGTAGCCCCCACCCACTGCACAGAAATGAAGAACCAGCACAACCAAAAATAAACAAATAAATAAATCATTATTTTTAAAAAAGTATGGAGAGAGAACTTTCTGAAGTGTAGGCAAAAAAAGGAAGACCTAAATCTGAGAGTGAAGTAGACATTGAGGAAAACCTTCTAGCAAACCATTCCCGACCCTAAACACAAGGTAATGCTAGAAGCTGAAACTTCGTGGTACAATGAAGGCAATCACAGCAAGAAAATAACCCAACCCAGTCCTACCCTCTAGGATGACAATCCCAGACACTAGCAAAAATAGGAGACATGCCCATTGTCAAAGATAAATAGTTACCTTGGTCTATATTGCTGTACATAAGATGTCCAGCTTTCAACCAAAAGGGCAAGACACACCACACAGTAAATTAAAATAGTACCCTATTTTAAGAGAAAAACAATCAACAGAATCACAGTCAAATAATAGAGAGATACTGGAACTATTAGACAGGGACGTTAAGCTCCCTCAAGAAGACATAGGTAACCTAACTAGTCCCATATGTTTTTAAAAAATTTAATTTCTAATTAAAAATCTTCTTAAAAAAATAAAGAAAAAGAAAAGAAAATTCCAGGCCCAGAGGACTTCAAGGCAAATTCTACTAACTATTTAATAAAGAAAGAATAACAACACTGTACAAACTCTTTCAAAATATAAGAGATGAGAAAAATTCCCAGCTCATTTAATGAGGCAGACATTTTCCTGATACCAAAACCAAAGATGTTGTGAGTAAAGTACAGACCAATATCCCTCTAAAAGTAAAGATGAAAAAAATATCCTCAACAAAAGTAGAAAACTAGGAATAACAAGAAACATCTACAATCTGACACAGGATATTTATCAAAAACTTACAGCTTATATCGTAATTAACGGTAAGAAACTGGATAAGTTTGGATGATTTCCCCATTAAGATCAGAAACAAGGCGAGGCTGTCCTGTTCTACCACTCTTATTTAACACCATGAGAAATTCTTTGGGCTTCCTTGATAGCTCAGTTGGTAAAGAATCCACCTGCAATGCAGGAGACCCTGGTTTGACTCCTGGGTTGGCAAGATCTGCTGGAGAAGGCATAGGCTACCCACTCCAGTATTCTTGGGCTTCCCTTGTGGCTCAGCTGGTAAAGAATCTGCCTGCATTGCGGGAGACTTGGGTTTGATCCCTGGGTTGGGAAGATCCCCTGGATAAAGGAAAGACTACCCACTCCAGTATTCTGGCCTGGAGATTTCCACGGACTGTATATAGTCCATTGGGTTGCAAAGAGTCGGACATGACTGAGCGACTTTCAATTTCACTCAGAGATCCTAGCCAATGCAATAAGGCGAAAAGAGAGAGAGAGAGAGAGATGAAATGGATTGGAAAGGTAGAAATAAACTGGTTGAGAGACATATAAAGGGTCTGAAATTTTATCCTACTTGCAAAATAACAAGTTAGCCTGCCCCCGTTTATAGATGCTGGCAGAGGCACAAATTTCCTGGGTCAGAGAAAAGGACTTAATTACTTACAACAATAGCAGTCACCAAAATATCAGTATTTTCTTGTGCTAGTAACTCTAACCCCAGTTCCCACAGGGCAGCCTGATGAGGGCTAGAGACTGTCTGCAAATGGTTAGGAAACCTAAATGTTTTATACTGGTTGTCACTGATTTCCAGAAACTGAGGTTGAAGGGAAAATTTGATTACAAGGAGGCACAGAAAATTTTCTGGTGTGAGGGAAATGTCCTATGTTTTGAAGAGTTGTGAGAGTCACTTGGACTGCAAGGAGATCAAATCAATCAATCCTAAAGGAAATCAACCCTGAATATTCATTGTAAGAACTGTTGCTGAAGCTGAAACTTCAATACTTTGGCTACCTGATGCAAAGAGCTGACCCATTCCCTGATGCTGGGAATGAGTGAAGGCAAAAGTAGGAGGAGGCAGAGGATGAGATGGTTAGATAGCATCACCAACTCAATGGACATAAATTTGAGCAAACTTCAGGAAATAGTGGAGGACAGAGGAGCTGGTGTGCTATAGTCCTTGGGTTCACAAAGAGTCGGACATTGCCTAGTAACTGAACAACAGCAGCAGCAATTATATCACTGATACAACTCATAGTTCAGTTCAGTTCAGTCCCTCAGTTGTGTCTGACTCTTTGCGACCCCATGAACTGCAGCACGCCAGGCCTCCCTGTCCCTCACCAACTCCCGGAGTCCACCCAAACCGACGTCCATTGAGTCGGTGATGCCATCCAACCATCTCATCCTCTGTCGTCCCCTTCTCCTCCTGCCCTCAGTCTTTCCCAGCATCAGGGTCTTTTCAAATGAGTCAGCTCTTCACATCAGGTGGCCCAAGTATTGGAGTTTCAGTTTCAAAATCGGTCCTTCCAATGAACACCCAGGACTGATCTGCTTTAGGATGGACTGGTGGGATCTCCTTGCAGTCCAAGGGACTCTCAAGAGTTTTCTCCAACAGTTCAAAAGCATCAATTCGTCGGCGCTCAGCTTTCTTTATAGTCCAACTCTCATATCTATACATGACCACTGGAAAAGCCATAGCCTTGACTAGATGGGCCTTTGTTGACAAAGTAATGTCTCTGCTTTTTAATATGCTATCTAGGTTGGTCATAACTTTCCTTCCAAGGTGTATGCGTCTTTTAATTTCATGGCTGCAATCACCATCTGCAGTGATTTCGGAGCCCAGAAAAATAAAGTCATCCACTGTTTCCACTGTTTCCCCATCTATTTTCCATGAAGTGATGGGACCGGATGCCATGATCTTAGTTTTCTGAATGTTGAGCTTTAAGCCAATTTTTTCACTCTCCTCTTTCACTTTCATCAAGAGGCTTTTTAGTTCCTCTTCACTTTCTGCATTAAGGGAGGGGTCATCTGCATATCTGAGGTTATTGACATTTCTCCTGGCAATCTTGATTCGAGCTTGTGCTTCTTCCAGCCCAGCATTTCTCATGATGTATTCTGCATATAAGTTAAATAAGCAGGGTGACAATATACATCCTTGATGTACTCCTTTTCCTATTTGGAACCAGTCTTTTGTTCCATGTCCAGTTCTAACTGTTGCTTCCTGACCTGCATATAGGTTTCTCAAGAGGCAGGTCAGGTGGTCTGGTATTCCCATCTCTTTCAGAATTTTCCACAGTTTATTGTGATCCACACAGTCAAAGGCTTTGGCATAGTCAAAGCGACAGATGGCGCAGAAGCGCGGCTGAGAGGAGCTACCCCACGTCCAAGGTCAGGAGCAGTGGCTGTGCTTTGCTGGAGCAGCCATGAAGAGATACCCCACATCGAAAGTAAAAGAAACCCAAGTAAGGTGGTAGGCACTGAGAGAGGACATCAGAGGGCAGACAGACTGAAACCACAATCACAGACAACTAGCCAATTTGATCACATGGACCACAGGCTTGTCTACCTCAGTGAAACTAAGCCATGCCGTGTGGGGCCACCCAAGATGGCCTGGTCATGGTGGAGAGGTCTGACAGAATGTGGTCCACTGGAGAAGGGAATGGCAAACCACTTCAGTATTCTTGCCTTGAGAAGCCCATGAACAGCATGAAAAGGCAAAAAGTTAGGACACTGAAAGATGAACTCCCCAGGTCGGTAGGTGCCCAATATGCTACTGGAGATCAGTGGAGAAATAACTCCAGAAAGAATGAAGGGATCCTGCCAAAGCAAAAACAACACCCAGTTGTGGATGGGACTGGTGATAAAAGCAAGGTTCAATGCTGTAAAGTGCAATATTGCATAGAAACCTGGAATGTTAGGTCCATGAATCAAGGCAAATTGGAAGTGGTCACACAGGAGATGGCAAGAGTGAACATTGACATGCTGGGAATCAGCGAACTAAAATGGACTGGAATGGGGGAATTTAACTCAGATGACCATTGTATCTATTACTGTGGGCAGGAATCCCTTAGAAGAAATGGAGTAGCCATCATGGTCAACAAAAGAGTCTGAAAGGCAGTACTTGGATGCAATCTCAAAAATTGGTCTCTGTTCAATTCCAAGGCAAACCATTCAATATCATGGTAATCCAAATCTATGCCCCAACCAGTAATGCTGAAGAAGCTGAAGTTAACAGTTCTATGAAGACCTACAAGACCCTCTAGAACTAACACCCAAAAAAGATGTCCTTTTCATTATAGGGGACTGGAATGCAAAAGTAGGAAGTCAAGAAACACCTGGAGTAACAGGCAAATTTGGCCTTGGAATACAGAATGAAGCAGGGCAAAGGCTAATAGAGTTCTGCCAAGAGAATGCACTGGTCATAGCAAACACCCTCTTCCAACAACACAAGAGAAGACTCTACACATGGACATCACCAGATGGTCAACAACTCATAGAACTTTATACTAAAAAATGGTAAATTTGGTCCTATCTAAACTACATTAACTTTTTAAATGAAAGAATTATGAAGAGGAACATAGATTAAAATGTTATCTAAAAAAGTAAAGATCCCAATTCCAGAAGTTATTTGATTATTTCATCAAACTGCCAGGCTAGAGGAGAAATCAGGAGTTGGGGTAAGGTTACCAGGCTAGATATACAAAGATGAAAAATCTGAGACAAGGCAGATATAGCCAACAGGAAGCAAGGAAGGCCAAAAGCTTTGGGAGTTTCACCAGGCTTTCAAGCCATGGAGGGGACACACTAGAGGTCAAAGGGGACACCCAGAGAAAACTCAATCCTTTAGGCTTTCTAGCTGAAAAAGGATGGGGCCAAGGAGGCCAAATGCCAGGTGAGGAGAGAGCCTGAGGCTGAGAACCCAGTTTAACTCAGGGCATCTCATGCCCTTTCTGGTCCAGGTTCACAGATTAACTCTTATGTGCTTACTTTACACACCATGTTCCCCCACCCTGAAAGATCTAGAACTGATTAGTCAGCTCAGCCTTACAGTTGATTTTGTGGAATTAGAAAGCCAAATCTGTTGACTGAATTGATAATACCAACAACTGGAAAGGTGCTTTGGTATCTTTTGGACAAAGCCTATACATGGGTAACATTATTGGTATTTCAGAGTAATCTTATGCTACAATGACACGGCTAAAGAGTGGAAAATAATCAAAATTTAAACTGTCTCTATAAAATGTGCAGTCACTACTATTTCCAGTTTGCTGGAGAAAATGCCAGTGTGGTCAGACCTGATTTTTTTCAAGACAAACTGAAATCTGAGTTTTTACCTCAAGGTATTAATAAGTGATTTTCCAAATAAAATTCCTCAGCAGTACTGGTTCTGTCCAGGAGATGTCATTTTGCAACTCCTGTGGAGCTTTAGGAGACTCCATTTATATTTATTTTTTTAAAAATTTTAATTTTGTATTGGAGTATAGCCAATTATCAAACAATGTTGTGATAGTTTCAGGTTAACCCCAAGGGACTCAGCCACACATATACATGTATCCATTCTCCCCCAAATTCCCCTCCCATCCAGGCTTCCACAGAACATTGAGTGAAGTTCCCTGTGCTATACAGTAGGACCTTGTTGGTTACCCATTTTAAATACAGCAATGTGTATGTACATGTCCATCCTAAACTCCCTAACTATCCCTTCCGCCCACCCTCCCTTGCCTCCCACCTTTCACCCCCTGCCAAGAGCTATAAGTTGGACAGTTCTCTAAATCTGCAAGTCTCTCTTCTGAAACTTAAGTTCATTTGTATCATTTCTTTTTAGATTCCACATGTAAGGGATGTCATATAACATTTCTGGGTTTTCCTATTGGCTCAGCGGTAAAGAATCTGCCAGCCAACACAGAAGAAGCGAGTTCAGTCCCTGAGTTGGGCAGATTCCTTGGAGCAGGAAATGGCAACACACTCTAGTAGATTTCTTGCTTGGGAAATCCCAGGGACAGAGGAGCCTGGCGGGCTACAGTCCATGGGGTCACAAACAGTCTGACAGGACTTAGTGACTAAACACAGCAGCAACATGCTATTTCTAGGAGACTCCATTTTTTAAAAGCAGTAGCAGAAATAATCTTTAACCCTCTCTCACTTCTATACTGAAGATACTTTGAGAAATGCCAAAGATTTCTAACTTTGTTAGTATGTTTTTTTCTGACTCGACAGTTGTTATCCCACATCTAAGAGTGTAGAGCTCAGCTGATAAACCCCAAAATTCATCAAGAAGCTGTATAGTAAGGCTGGAGTAAGGATGGATTACAGAGAATAGGGTACTTCCACCCTCTGGGCTTCTGGCCCATTTCACCGGAGCAGCATCACATGCAGGTTACTTGTGGTAGAGGCAGCTTTTGTCTTCTCTAGATGTGGGTGCAGTGAGAAAGCACATCTGTGAAGCGTTTGTCAGCATGTCAAGAGTAACAGGACTCTTGAAGCCATTTCAAACGTCATGCCAATCCTTGTGCATAACATGTTTAAAAAGATTGTTGCTTTAGAGATCTTAATATTTAAAAAAAAATGAAATGCAATACTTACAGCCACTTAAAAGTGGAGTTCCTTTTCACTAAGCAAAGTTGAACTTTTTAAACTTCTTTTTTACCACACAAGTCCCCTCCCCCCTTTTTTTCCACTAGGGAGCAAATAAGTTTGCATGGGGGTCCTAAGTGCTCTTAAAATCATTTTGCTATAGATCTGTGCACTGTTTATAATTCTTGAATAAAGCTAAAAGTAAAGAAAGGCTTTCTCTGAAGGTTTATGAGCATTTTTCCATGAAGCAGAAGTCAAACAGATCAAAGAGATCTAACAAAATGCTTCAAGCTTGGATAGGGTGGGCTGAAGGCCCGTGAATAGAAACCAACCTCTCCAGATAGTTTGGGAGATATCTCTTGTTATTTCAAAATAAAAACAAAACTAAAACATGATCGTTTGACTGTATCAAACTGACATTTTTGAACAGTGTTGTTAAAAGCATCAGTCTTTGATATTTTACCCACAGCATTAAAGACATTTTAAAAGAGGTTAGATAACTGTTTTACCAAGTGGCAAAAATGAACACAATCAGGTGAATTTCCTAACTCTCTTTTCCTAATAGCCATTCTTCTCTGGACTTCTCTGAGTCTTCCTACAAAAGGCAGAGTTTTCCAGGTTCACGAAGAATTAAAGTGAACAGTCTTAAATTATCTCAAGCAGTAAAATGTATTCTGTGTATTGTGAATGCTCATTAATTGAAGCTTTAGCTTTTGATACACTACCAATTTAAATGCCTACTAACCATTTACTTTAAAATAGAAAAATAAAAACAAAAGAAATCAAATGAATGTATTTGCTGGAAAGGCATGAATCTGTCCAGCCATGATTAAATCCTCCATAAATCTGCTTCTAATCATCCATTGGTATTTAAATATATAATAACTACTCTATTAAACTTAATTCTCTCTATTTAATGACAGTTATTCTAAATTTAATGACAGTTATTTGAAATATATACCCACAGATTATTAACAACATTTTAACAAGATTTTTAAACCAAGGAACGTGAGTATGAATCCATCAAATGTCAATAAATCAATTACTAGTTAATGTAGAATGCCTGAATTGTTAAATCGAAGCATACCCGAGTGAGAACACTTTGAAAACATTTCAATGAAAAATAATTTGCCGGGGGGGAAAAATCCATCTGTGAACTGCTAGTACTATTTCAGCATAATATTAAGGCTATATAACTTTAAAATATATTTATTTTGTATGAAAATATGCATTTGGTGAAGTGCATTAAATTTTCTTGATTGGGAGTTGACTTTAATCAGAGTACCGTTTTAACATTATAAGTCAAGTGGTTTTAATTTTTCTGTTGCCAATTAAATATGTGCTAAAAATATTACATACTATTTTATTCTGGGGATTCACAACCAGGTTCATACAAAACATTCCTTTATATAGAATATGAGAAAAAGCTTTTTGTAAGTTATGGTGCCCACCAAGTCACCATCTCTCAAACAAAATGAAGCCCTTAATTCAAATAATTCTGTTTGAATTATTTGGGTGTGCTTCCAGAAGGACTCTGGCTACCATATCTTTCTGATGAGTATGCCATGCTTGCATGGCCGTGCCCGTCCAGCCATCCTCTTCCACAGCCGGGGACATTTATTGGGATCAGAAACATAGATAGACTGGCAAGTTTGTGTGACGTAAGAATCCCAACCTATAAAGCACATCAGTAGACACTTTGTAGCATGTGCCGTTTATTAGGGTTTCCATTAAAAGTATTATGTTTCTATACTTTACAACCATAAAAGAGTAAATAATTTCAAAGGATTGCTTGATAGAAGACTTCTGTTTTAAATGGAACTTGGAAATATCTGGGAAATCACTGGAATAAATGTACTTAATAGACCCAATGCTGTGAAGTTCTTTTTAACTGTTTTCTTAAGCACATAAAAAGATATACCATTTCCTCCAACATTTTTTTTGAAATAGGTTTTGGTTTGGGGTTTTTCTCTGTAACATTTGACTTATAAATATTTCTTACAATGCTTCCATTGTTCCCTTTCTTTCTTTCAGTCTTTCTTTTTCTTTCTTCCTTGTTTCTTCTAGTGCTGAGGCTGACTTCTTAACGCCAGCCGATTCCACCCCCACTCACTGTTCTAACCTATAGGATAAATCAGAACGTTAAACCAGAAAGCAACATTACATGCCACTCAAGAAAACCTACTGCACCACTTGATAAGTTAGAAAATGTATAACAAATGCCCCTATTGAGATATTTCCTTTTTTTTTAAAGAGGAAACAAATTCCATCCATGGGACTAAGCAAATATTTCATCAATCTGGTTCATGTGGGAAACCAATACACCATTCACTGCATGGAAAAGATTAGATCAGGTCAGTTTCAGAATAAAGACATTTTAAAAAAATATTGATCATATCAAACATTTAAAGAAAAGTTAGTCATTCAGTTGTGTCCAACTCTTTGTGACCCGTGAACTGTAGCCTGCCAGGCTCCTCTGTTCATGGAATTCTCTAGGCAAGAATACTGGAGTGGGTAGCCATTCCCTTCTCCAGGGTATCTTCCCATCCTAGGGATTGAACCTGGGTCTCCCACATTTTGGGCAGATTCTTTATTGTCTGAGCCACCAGGAAAGTCCAAAAAAAAGTTAAGTTGTCTATAAAATATTAATATGTTATAATTCAAGTGGAATAATCCAGTTTGTCTCCACAGTCTCATTCTCTAGAAATTACATGAACTCCTGCTGGATTTGGTCTGTGTAGACAGTGCATTAGATGGAACACCTCCTTTTTTCAGGGTTGTTATTTAAAGGATGAAGTGAAACATTTCTGAGTACCAGCAACACTAACCATCAGAGGTGAGCTGATGAAAATATAACACCGAGGGTGAAAGTCATTTGACTATCTACCTGTACAAAGGAGGTCTCAAAAAGGTGGAGACCAGCATTTTTAAACCTCAACATGTACACCTTCAAAAACAACCCTGGGAACTAAGAAAGAGAGGGAGCATAGCATTCTTGGGTGGGTTCCCTAGACTTGGTAAAGAGGGCACTAGTCATTGAGAGTGGCAACTCCCAGGCTGGCATGCCAGCCTCTACACTGAATTTTTGGTCCATATTACCTCTTTTAATTCTTATCACCCTTCCTCATCTTCATTTGACAGATGAGAAAACTGAGGCTCAGAGAGGTTGAGTAACTTGCCCAAGCTCACAGAGTTAGTCATGCAGCTGGGATTTTAATCCAAGTCTGGCCGAATCCAAAGTTTATGGCCTTTATTGTCATGCCTAATATTTCTCCTGCTTCTGAGTTAGGTATAGCCAGAGGACAGAAAGCAGGGCCCTATCTAGAGAGATGCTTGACTCTTAGGAGGTAAGAATGTCCCAGAGTCAAGATGAAGATCACTCCATAGTAGTTCACAGGGACAAGGCCGCCTGCTGCAAAGAAGGTCTGCTTGGCAGGGGAGAATAAATGGGTGATGGATACGTGAACAGCCCCTTGAATCCCCTCACAGGACTTAATTTCTGCACTTGATCCCATGGAAGATGAATCAAAGCTACCAACCTCCCCTGGCACTGAGCCTGTCGGGTGGAGAGCTGGTGGATTGATTGAGCGAGGGGAGGCCAGTAAGGAGGAATGAAGTCTGGGAATGACAGCCCAAGGCAGTCTTAATATGACCAGGGCCTTGTCTTTCCCATCAAAGCTATGCAGACTTACTGGCGAGGCTGGGAAAGGGAATAGCAGAAGAGGAATCCAAGGCAATTAATCACCTTGCTTGCTGAGGAGGGGCAACTCAGAAGCCAAAGGGAAAGCAGGGCTCGCTTCCACAAAGCACTCAATCTCCTGAAAGAAACAGCACACATAGAGTCATATTTGCCAATGAAGGTTTCTAAATGTTTAAACTAGCCAGTAACGCCACCCAGATGGAGAAACTAATGCTTGCGGAAGTTTCATGATTTGTACCACAGTCCCTCAGTGAGTTGGAGATAGAGCAGATGTGAACCCCCAATCTCTTGATTCCCAGATTTGCACATAAACCATCAAAAATACAAACCTTCTAGCCCTGAAATCTACATAGCCCTTTGTCTGCTGTGTGGTCCTCTGTCAAGAGCCAGCATTGCACTATGCAGAAGGGGTTTCTCTCCCCTTACACAGTCTGTAAGTCTTAGTGAACTGGGTCTTCACGTTTTTCTTTTATCCTTTCATTCGTCTGACAAATATTTACTGTGTGCTCACTATGATTCAGGCAATGTTCTAGATGGAGGAATGCAGTTGTGAACAAGACAAAGATCTTGTTTCCTGGAATGCAGATCTTAGGAGGGGCAGGCAACAAACAAAATATCAAGAGTGAAAGTGCCACACAGAAAGTAAAGTTGCATGATGGGATGAAAAGTGACAGAGGGAAATACCTCAGATTGGAGATTCAGGGACGGCCTCCTAGATGAGGAGAATTTGGGGCCAAGACATGAATGATAGGAAAAATCCACCCATGTGAAAACAGGAGGAAAGCATAATTTTCAACCCCAAATTTCTCCTAGAGAACCCCCAAGTTATGCTTTTCTTTAGCTTACTTGTTTCTTCTACCCAAGATAACTTACTAAATTGCAAGTGGGAACTCCCTGTTGATCCAGTGGTTAGCACTCTGTCTTTACAATTCAGGGTCACGAGTTCAATCCCTGGTCAGGGAACTAAGATCCCACAAATTATGCAATGTGGCAAAAAAAAAAAAAAAAAAATTTAAAAATCAAAACAAAAAACCAAAACTCTCCTCTTAAAAAAAAAATGCAAGTAATTGCAAGTGTCATCCTAATAAGAATAAAGCAAAATATTTTATTCTGAATTTTAAAGTTTCATTAGCAAGCTTTGCTATTTTGACTATTAATGTTCATTTTGATGAGCATGGAATTCCCTACATGTTTACAACAGATTAAGACACAGCAGTATCTTGTATCAAAGAGACTGATGCATGAAAGAATTGAGAGGTTCACAGACGAGTTCAGTGGAAGGACAAATGTCATAGTGAGTGAAGTCAAGTGAGTGAGTGAAGTGGAGTGAGTGAAGTCGCTCAGTCGTGTCCGACTCTTTGCAACCCCATGGACTGTAGCCTACCAGGCTCCTCCATCCATGGGAGCGGGTTGCCATTTCCTTCTCCAGGAGATCTTCCTGAGCCAGGGATTGAACCCAGGTCTCCCACACTGTAGGCAGATGCTTTACCGTCTGAGCCATCAGGGAATACCTTTGTCATAGTCATATTATTCTCAAATTCACCTGCATGGTAGATCCTACACCTGGTTCTCCACTCTCACCATCTCTCGCCATGTTACGTGGCAGCCTTCTAACTGAACTCCCATCTTCTCAGGCACCAAGGTGATCCTTTCAAAAAGAAAGTCTGATCACATTTCTCCACTCCTCACCTCACTCTGACAACTTTCTGTGATTGTAATGGACTGAATTGTGTCCCACCCAAATTCATATGAGGGCTTCCCTGGTGGCTCAGTGGTGAAGAATCTGCCTGCCAGTGCAGGAAACATGGGTTAGATCCCTGGGTCAGAAAGATCACTTGGAGAAGGAAATGGCAACCCACTCCAGCATTCTTGCCTGGGAAATCCCTTGGACAGAGGAGCCTGGAGGGCTACAGTCAATGGGGTCGCAAAGAGTCAGACATGACTTAGCAACTAGACAACAAATTCATATATTGAAGCCCTAATCCCTAATGTGACTGCAGTTGGCAATAGATCCTTTAAGGAGATAATTAAGGTTAAATGAGGTTATAGGTTAAAGTACAAAAGACATTATATCTTCAGATTTGAAAGTGAAAGTCACTAAGATGTGTCTGACTCTTTGCAACCTCATGGACTGCAGTCATTCTAGTCATGCTCATGCTCCGTCGCTAAATCATCTCCAGCTTTTTTTGCCCCCATAGACTGTAGCCCACCAGGCTCCTCTGTCCATGGCATTCTCCTGGCAAGAATACCAGAGATATTCCCTTCTCCAGGGGATCTTCTTGACTCAGGGATCGAACCCAGGTCTCCTGCATTGCAGACAGATTCTTTACTGTCTGAACTACCAGGGAAGCCCATATTTCGGGCTAAGAAAACTCAGTATCTTATGTGATAAGATAGGAAAACATTACCACAAAATGTAGTAATAACAGTTCACAAGTCATACAAGACACACAAAGTACATCTACCAAAAACTTTGTTCTAAAACTTAACTTTTTAAGTGAAAAAAATTTTTAACTAAAATGTATGGGTTTTTTTCCAGTTTTATTGAGTGAACTATTTTTTAATGCAATAGAAAAGATTACTGAGTTTAACAATAAAGAAAAGAAGATTAGGGAAGAGTTTTGGCTAAAACAAAAACTCTACCTGCAAATAACCATCCCTTAATTAATCCTCGAGACTCGGGAATATTTCTTTTGGAGACTTATTTTGTTGTTATTGTTGTCTTATGTAGGTGATTTTTTAATTGAGATATACATATAATGTTGTATTAGTTTTAGATGCACAATGTATTAGACTGATATATATATATATATATGTATATATGTAAGAACTGATGTTTTTGAACCGTGGTGTTGGAGAAGACTCTTGAGAGTCCCTTGGACTGCAAGGAGATCCAACCAGTTCACCCTAGAGGAAATCAGTCCTGAATATTCTTTGGAAGGACTGATGTTGAAGCTGAAACTCCAGTATTTTGGCCACCTGATGCAAAGAGCTGACTCATTTGAAAAGACCCTGGCGCTGGTAAAGATTGAAGGCAGGAGAAGAGGACGACAGAGGATGAGATGGCTAGATGGTATCACCGACACAATGGACATGAGTTTGAGTAAAATCCAGGAGTTGGTGATGGACAGGGAGGCCAAGCGTGCTGCGGTTCAAGGGGTCACAAAGAGTTGGACACGACTGAGCGACTGAACTGAGCTGAATGAGAACTTTTAAGATCTACTTTCTTAGCAATCAAATGTAAAATATAGTAGTGTTTTCTGAAACTAACACATTATAAGTCAATTATTATTTTATTTTAAATTTTATTATTACATTATTTTAAACTTCAATTTAAAATAACTGCCAGGAGCAAAAAGAAAAAAGTAAAAATCAGCTTAATGTAAGTAATAATAATAGAATATAATATTGCTAAGTATGGCCATCAAGCCGTACGTCATATCCCTGGGACTTATTTATAACTGGAAGTTTATACCCTTTGACAACCTTCACCCATTTTGCCCATCCTCCACCTCTGACAATCACTAATCTTTTTTCTGCACCTATGAGTCAGTTTGGGTTTTTTTATGATTCCATTTATAATTTTTTTAAGACTACACAGTTTTGCCTTTTCTGTCTGACATATTTCATTAAGTATAAGGCCCTCAAAGTCCCTGCAATTGTCACAAATGATATCTTTCCATTGTTCAGTTCAGTCCAGTTGCTCAGTCATGTCTGAATCCAATGTATGGCTGAGTAATTGTCCATTCCACATTTTCTTTATACATTCATCCACTGATAGATAGATAGCTGTTTCTCTTGTCTTGGCTTTCATAAATAATGCTGCAATGAATATGGGAGTGCAACTATCTTTTCAAGTTAGTAACTACTTTTCCTTCAGATATATACCCAGTAGTGGAATTGCTGGATCATATGGTAGTTCTGTTTGAATTTTTTGAGGAGCCTTCTTAGTGGTTTCCATAGTGGCTGCATCAATTTACATTGCTAACAGTGTACAAATGTTTCCTTTTCTCCACATCCTTACCTACACTTGTTATTTCTTGCCTCTTTGATAACTGCCATTTTAATAGATGTGAAATATACCTTAAGTGATTTTTCTTAGAGTAGAGACTTTAACACTGGAGTCGGCTTTGTGGCATACATCATAGTCAACTTGCCGATAATTGCCCATCTGTTGGTTTAGGGGTTTCTGTTCTCTCCACACCTATCTGCAAACCCTATGCACTGCCAATTTTGAGTATGTTCCTGAGTGTCTCACTGGAGAGCGATGCAACAGGTCGCCACAAGTCCAGGTAAGTAAAAAGTATAGGGATTGGCAGTCACAAATGCTGACAAGAAATTTCATGCTGTGATATTTCTCTGTGGATTACCATGAGCCTGGAGCTCTAACCCAGTGAGCTGGATAATTGAGTCATATTATTATACACATCTTTGCAGAAGGTAGAGTGGTTTCTCAGTAAATCTAGTAGAATTATATGACAAATATAACAATTTTATATTTTTTTTGCTTTGGGAGTTTGAAGGCTTAGATAGTAATGTGTTTCTTGTTTTGTTCATGGTTTAAGCAAAATCAACAAACTGGTTTTGTCGATTAGGTATTGGGTATTAGATATTTATTTGCCCCTGAAGCACTTACTCAGGGATTTGTTAATGTTGTTGTTCGGTAACTAAGTCATGTCCAACTCTTTGTGACACCATGAACTGTGGCACACCAGTCTTCCCTGTCCTTCACTATCTCCCTGAGTTTTCTCAAACTCACGTCCATTGAGTCAGTGATGCCATCCAATCATCTCATCCTCTGTTGCCCCCTTTTCCTCTTGCCCTCAATCTTTCCCAGCATCAGGGTCTTTTTCAATGAGTCAACTCTTTGTATCAGGTGAACAAAGTATTGGAGCCTCAGCTTCAGCATCAGTCCTTCCAGTGAATGTTCAGGATTCATTTCCTTTAGGACGGACTGGTTTGATCTCGCTGTCCAAGGGACTCTCAAGAGTCTTCCCCAGCACCACATTTCGAAAGTGTCAATTCTTTAGCACTCAACCTTCTTTATAGTCCAACTCTCACATCCATACATGACTACTGGAAAAAGCACAGTTTTGACTATATGGACTTTTGTCAGCAAAGTGATGTCTCTGCTTTTTAATACACTGTCTAGGTTTGTCATAGCTATTTTTCTAAGAAGCAAGTGTCTTTTAATTTCGTGGCTGCAGTCACCATCTGCATTGATTTTGGAGCCTAAGAGAATGAAATCTGACACTCTTCCCACATTTTCCCCATCTATTTGCCATGAAGTGATAGGACCAGATGCCATGATCTTAGTTTTTTGAATGTTGAGTTTTAAGCCAGCTTTTTCACTTTTTCATTTTTATAATATTAATATTAAAACATTATAAAACCAAAATAAAAATATATAAACACTCAACCTTGAGACATTAGTTTCAAGTAATAGAAAAAGCCAACTTCCACACTTAAAAGCAGAGAAATGAAGAAAGGAAGTAACAGAAAAATGAGCATGCATGGAGTCCACTTGAGGGCACCTATACATTTTATGCTGGAGAAGTGGTGGATGTTAAAAAGTTGGCCTGTCTCTGAAGACCAGAAAACCATATGAATAGAGGAGGCATCTTATTTATCTGTGAGAGTTCATTACGGAATTTTTTTTACATCCTTCTGATAACTGTTTAGAAAGAGATCAAAGTTAAAACTAAGTAAGTAATTAAGCCAAGAAGTTATTAAATATCACATCCAAATTATTAAAAATTGAAATACAGAGCTTAAAAAGAAAGGAGATACAATATATAATGA
The DNA here is from genome assembly GCF_910594005.1 of Cervus elaphus. Lineage (NCBI taxonomy): Eukaryota > Metazoa > Chordata > Mammalia > Artiodactyla > Cervidae > Cervus > Cervus elaphus. The sequence continues at coordinate 46,116,840 of NC_057817.1, read as the reverse complement.
GATTATATGAATCTTCAGATCCCCCATGTCTGCAAAGAGCTTCCCAAATATTCATTAATCTAATAACTTCCTAGCAGGACATCTCCCAAACAAAGTATGACTGAAAACAGAAAGCTGAAATACATAAAAAAAAAAAAAACAGGCTTTGGGTATTTGCTTTGTCTGGAATTTATTAAGAGGCGGAAATGCCACCAAAATGGAAATTGCGCACAGGCAAAAAAATCCCACCATGTTTTTATCCAGATAGGTTGGAAGTGATGTAATAAAGGCACCATAATTTATGTACGTAAATGTGTGGGCAACTCACTCAGGGAGTGACAAATGGTGAATTCTAGTGGGAAAAAAAACCAGTGGACATCAAAGAAATTTGATCGGCTGCCAACAATCATTAATCTCTTCAAGACCCTTTTAATACAAAGATGCCAAAAAGAGCTTGTCATTTTATTCCATCCTCAAAGCAATACATTCTTATTTAAGAAGTTATGAGAGAGTATAACGTTATACTTCACTTGATACACCCATAAAGCGTATGGTAACCTTGAGAAGATTTCATTCTTAAACATGAGGACATTGATAAATTGACAGGCATACACCTCAAGGATAATGGTTTAAGTCTGACCATAGTCCTCAGCTTGATGTGAGTGTGATCTTTATTCATCTTGCCATGGCCAGCAAACCACATCACAGAAACCACTATAAATGCACTTCACCAACAGCCAGCTCCCTAACCAGGAGAGACTTCAAATAAAGATAGAACTGAATTGTTTCAGATGCAGAGGCATGAGAAAAACCTTCAGAATTATGATAGAAGAAGCTAAATATCACACTAAAAGGAAACATTTGTGCAGCTGTCGAGAAAATCTAGGGGTTCTTGGCTGCACCTATCACAGAATTACAGCATTCCATGTGCTAGCACTGTTAAGTGACAAACCTCTCCAACGATGTGGCTTTACCAGAAATTGCTTAGTACTCTTCAAACTCAGAGCTTGATAGATTTCCACGGAGAGCCTCCCTTAAAGACCCTTCCTTCTTTGGATTTCTATAATTCTATGTCTTACACACCTCAGCAGTAAAGCACGTGTTGCTTATTACTTCTTCTGAAATGAGTACCCAATGTTTTCCACCTTGAAACTTTACTTCAACAAAGTCTACACCAGATTATTTCTGCTTCTCTGGACATGAATGGAAGAGGTCTCACAAAAAAATAATTTAAAATTCACTCAAGTAATGGGATAGCTATATTACTCTTCCTCCGACTGCAACCTCAATAAATAATTAGAAGGAGAAGTGTGTATGGGTAGTTGTGTGTGAGAAAGAAAACAGAGACAGAGAGACAGGCTAAATCATTCACTCAAGATTTTGCCCACTAGGGGAAGTTCTGTTGAGTTCTTTGATCAAGGTCCCTAGATGTTGACTTATAAATACTAATACAATAAAATAGTAAAAAACTACCTTAAAGAGTTCACAGTGCAATGAAAATATACTACTCCCCAGCACCTGGCAGAGGGCCTTTCACAAAGTAAAGACTCAATAAAAAACATGAATGGATTTATAATTATTTTTCCTATTCTCTAAGTTGTCTTTTCACATTCTTGTTAATGTCCCTTGGATACACAGAAGTTTTTCACTTTTATGAAGTCCAGTTTATCTTATTTTTCTTTTGTTGCTTGTGCTTTTGGTATCAAATATAAGAATCTACTACCAAATCCAAGGTCACAAAGATATGTCTCTATGTTTGCCTCTGATAATTTAAATAGCTTTAGGTCTTAAATATTTAAGACCATTTTGAGTTAATTTCTTTCTTTAGTATTTATGTATTTGGCTGCATGGCATCTCAGTTGAGGCACAAGGAATCTTCCCTGTAGCCCACCAGCTTCGCTAATTGCAGCCCAGTCTTCTCTCTAGTTGCGGGCTTAGGTGCCCCACACTATGTGGGAACTTAATTCACTGACCAGGGATCGAACCTCAGTCCCGTGCATTGGAACCACTAGATGGACCACCAGAGAGGTCCCTTGAGTTACTATTCATACAAGAAGTGAGGTAGGGGGTCCAACTTCATTCCTCAGCATGGTGTTATTCAGTTGTCCCAGTCCCATTTGTTGAAGAGACAGTTCTTTATCCATTGAATGGTTTTGGAAGTCTTGGTGAAAATGAGTTGGAATCCCTGTTGAAAATCCTTGTCAAAACCTTAGGGGTTACAGTTTATTTTTGGCCTCTCGAATAAGTGGACTGTACAGCTTCACTAGTAAAGGATTATTTAGGTTTCCGATTTTTGCCATTATAATTTTGCAATAAACGACCATGTGCCGTTTTGCATAATGTATCTCAGGGTAGCTTCATTTGTTTTATTTTTTCTCATTTACTATTTTTATTTAAATTTATTTATTTTTAATTGGAGGATAATTGCTTTACAATGTTGTATTTGTTTTTGCCAGTTTCATTCGTTTTATAAGTAAATCTTTAAATCTCTGATTCTTTTGGTGCTATTATTGTTTTTTTTTATTACTTTTTTAAATATCAAGTTTATACTGAGTCTTACTGAGGTGGCGCTAGTAGTAAAGTATCTGCCTATAGTGGAGATTCTCCAGGAGACACAGGAGATACAGATGTGATCCCTGGTTTGGAAAGATCCCCCAGAGAAGGAAATGGCAGCCCACTCTGGTATTCTTGCCTGGAGAATCCCATGGACAGAGGAGCCTGGTGGGCTATAGTCCATAGGGTTGCAAAGAGTCGGACATGACTGAAGTGATTTAGCACACAAAGTGCGAGGTATAAATTACAAGCAGTAAAAATGAACCATTTTGAGTAATACTGTTTGGTGTCATGATGCCAAATTTTTCACATTGTCCCATTTAAGGCAGTCCCCTCTCCCTGCCTCCCTCTAATAAGGGTTTAATATCCAGAATACATAACATACTCATACAACTCAACAACAAAACACAAATAACCCAATTTTTAAATGGGCAATGACTTGAATAGACATCTTTCCCAAGAAGATACAGAAATGGTCAATAAGTACATTGTTAAGGGAATACAAATCAAAACCACAATGAGATACCACTTCATATCCATTTCACATCCACAGGCCATTTTAAGGCAATGGCCTTAAAAAAGAAGAAAGAAAATAAGTGTTAGAGGGAATATGGAGAAATAACAATGTTGTTGGTGGGAGTGTATAATGGTACAATCAGTGCAAAAAACAATTTGGCAGTTCCTCAAGAAGTTAAACAGAATTATCATGTGATGCAGCCATTCTACTCCTAGGTATAGACCCAAAGAACTGAAAACAAGTGTTCAAACAAATACTTGTTCACAGATGTTCATAACAGCAATATTCACTATAGCTGAAAGGTGGAAATAATCCAAATGTCCATCAACAAATGAAGAGTTGAACAAACTGTGGTAAATCCATATAATGGATTATCATTCAGCCATAAAAAGCACTGAAGTACTGATACCTTCTATAACTTGGATGAACCTTGAAAACATTATGCTAAATGAAAGAAGAAAGACACAAAGGGCCACATTCTATTTAATTTCTTATACATGAAATATCTAAAATGGGCAAACCCATAGAGACAGAAGACACATTAGTGGTTGCCAAGGGACGGGAGGAGGAGGGAATAGGGAGATTTTTTAAAAGGTATGGGTGTTCTGGACAGATGAAAAATTTTAGAGCTAGTGGTTGCACATTGTGAATGCACTAAATGTCACTCAGTTGTACACTTTAAAATGATAAACTGTATGTTATATGATTTTCATCTAATAAAAAGGAAAAAATGCATTGGCCTATCCAATGACATATATATTCATAAAAAAGAGTGAAGCTATTATGTATTGATATAAGAAGATTACAGAAGAAAGTTTTTAAGTTTAAAAAAAGCTGTAGAGTATATACAGTAGGGGAGAATTGATAAATATGTGCTTATTTACGTGGATTTACATAACACAAATGAAACTGGTAGTATTAGTTGCCTTTGCAGAGCAAAATGTGAATTCTTGGGTGGCTAGGGATAGGGTAAGAAGCTATTTTCAATATAAGCAGTTGAATCTTTTGAATTTTGAACCATTTAAATGTACTAATACTCAAAAAATTAAAAGAGAAAACTTAAAGTTAGTATGAAAAAAAAAACACAACTCTGTGAATGAGCTTTCTTAGTGGCTCAGTGGTAAAGAATCAGCCTGCCAATGCAGGAGATGTGGGTTTGATCCCTGGTCCAAGAAGATTCCACATGCCCGGCAGCAACTAAGCCCGTGTGCCCTAGAGCCCATGGTCTGCAAAAGGGAAGCCACTGCAATGAGAAGCCCTCATCCCCCAACTAGAGAGTAGCCCCCACTCACCGCAGCTAGAGAAAAGCCCATGCAGCAACGAAGACCCAATACAACCAAAAGTAAATAAGAAAATAAATAAAATTTTTTAAAAAGACCTGGCTCAAAAAAAAAAAAAAAGACCTGGCTCACATTTAAAAAAAGATCTTTATGAACGGACTGGTCGCTATTTTTATAACCATGCTCTTAATCTAGCAAACTCTCTTCCTTCAACTACTATTCTCTGATTATGGAAAAGCTTTTCATCATCTGTAAACTTCACAGATTGAGCAGAGCAAGGTCTTGTGTGCTGACATCAGCCTGCTTACAGCAAACACCCCTGCTGGCCTTGAAAAACTAATTTCCCCTCAAAATGGTTCCCAAACGATGTTACTTAACACCTTGTAATAAAGTTACAAAGACAAATAATGAGCCCTATTCTCTCTTTGTGTTTTCATTTTGGAAAACAGACTAGGGTATAGAATCTGATTCCAAACCTCCTAAAACATTCTAATATTGGGTTTGCAGGAAAGAGGACTCACAGTCATCCTTCTGGGTTCAGTTAGGCTGGAGCCTCAACACACTCTCAGTGGTCGCGTTGTAGGTCTGTATTTTCCAGCATGCGAGAGGAAAACGAAGATGACAAAACCAGGGTTGCCTACCAATTACTCAGAACTAGTTCTTGCTTACAGGCTTCCCTGTAGCTCAAATGATAAAGAATCTGCCTGTGAGGCAGGAGACCAGGGTTCAATCCCTGGGTTGGGAAGTTCCTCTGGGGAAGGGAGTGGCAATCCACTCCAGTATTCTTGCCTGGAGAATTCCACAGACAGAGAAGCCTGGTGGGCTACAGTCTGTGGGGTCGCAAAGAGTCAGACACGACTGAGTGACTAACACAGTCCTTGCTCTTTTTCTCGTATTTAGTGGCTATTTCTGACTGTTCCTAAAACCAAAGCAGCCAATGTCATCACCGGGGATATACAGATCAAAACTGACACTCCAAAAGCAGCCAGATGGATGGACCTAGAGATTATCATACTAAGAGAAGTAAGTCAGAAAGAGACAAATACCATATGATATTACTTACTTGTGGAATCTAAAATACAACACAAAAGAACATATCTATGAAACAGAATCAGACTCACAGACGTAGAGAAATGACTAATGGTTGCCAAGGGGCGGGAAGGAGTGAAAATTTGGGATTAGCAGAAGCAAACTAGTATATATAGGTTGGATAAACAACAAGGTCCTACTATGCACAGGGAACTATATTCAATATCTTGTGATAAACCAGAATGGAAAAGAATAATATATTATTAATATATTTTATGTAATATATATATTCCAGGTTATATATATGTGTGTGTATATATATAAGTATATATATATATATATATCTAAGTCACTTTGCTGTATAACACAAATTAACATTGTAAATAACTATACTTCAATAAAATTAAAAATAAATAAATAAAAGCAATCAGATGGAGACTATATATTAGCAAGCACAAAGGACAGAAGACAGAAACCCAGAATGGGCCAACAGATGGCAAATCATGCCCTAGGGTCAAAAATGGATCTAAGCACATGGGCTGAGAGAATGATGGTTTTCTCCTGGAGACTTCCTTTCTCAAAACACAGAGCCCCTCAGATTCACGTATGTGTTTTGACAAAACTGGATGATTCCTGCCATTGAGAGCACTGGAAGGGTCCCCTATGGGAAGCATACACCTTACAATGGGCAAATTTTAAGTGGTTTCAGCACTCTGAGGTGTCCAAAGTGCAGTCAACAGCTGCACCCCAAATCTTGGTGCACCTGGACCCACAAAGACCCCCACCCAAGTTTGGACACTCTGTCGTCAGGACGGACAGCCGGCTCCTCTCACTGGCTACAACAAAGACAGTTAGTGTCAATTTGTTGTCTCTAAGTGGATTTTAGTTCCATGTTTAAGTTATATATTTATGTGAACCCTCTTCATGCTCACCACCCAAAATTTACTTACTCAGTAATTTCTTTAGACCCGAGACTTAGAGACCATTGAATTCACATGGTTCGATTACTGAGTAATTCTTAAAATCTTATTACTAGAGTGTGACATATATATAAAATTAAATCTACAAAGGAAAAAAAAAAAGATGTAGTGGTAATAAACTACTATTGAAACAGAATCGTAAAGCTGAGTGTCAAACAATAGGGTATTGTAAATGATACCCTCCCAAAAAGGTTCTCTGATAGCCACGGCTAAGGGAAACATATGATAACAATAAATATGATTTCCACAACGCCACAGTCCTTTCACCACTTGGTCCATGTGGGGATGATAAGCAATAGTTCTGCTCTGCATTTTTTGTTAAAAAAGAAATTCTTCTTCGCAAATAATAAATTTATAGCAAGAGAATGTCTTTGCGACTCAAGCTTCCATTTCTTTAATTTACTGCTTTTATGGACGTAAATTCTATTAGCCTACGTGTGGAAAGTTCGTTAGGGCAACCTGGGATCGGTGGGAATTGCAAGTTTCTTACAGTTTAAGAGGAAAACACACAATTCACTTTAGAGTCTTTTCAGCTCTCACAATATTCCTGGCCATTTCAACCCAAACTGTGAATTAACACTACTTCAGTCAACACTGGATTAGGCAATGGTTCACAGTAATTCACTATATTTGGGTAAAGAAAGATCAATTTTAAAAATGGCATACATGAATGTATATATTATATCAGCTCTATATGTAGTTCAGAATACTATGCCCTTATTTACATTTCAGAAACTGTTTCATTCTTAAAACAATTTCAGTGTTAAAACAGATTCATTCTTCCAGTGTTTGAATACAAACTGGATCCATATGATACCAGTGATATTCCATGATATAGTTTATTTTACTTAAGCAAATACCTCAGTGATTTTTATAAATCAACAGTGCTCAGGCAATAAAATGTTTTCTTTTAAAAGAATAATACATAATTACACAGTGAGACTAAATTATTTGAAAAGTACCAGAATCAATCTCCCTGTCCTGTTCAAGGATACGTTAATGACTCTGAACTAAAACAACCTAAACCGTTATCCATTTACTTTTCTACCTCTGTGTAGAAAACAGCTGGACTGGTGCTATCTCTGAGACAGACAGTGTTGGCCCCTGAGTTGACTGTCATCACATTATGAGTGAAGCACAGAAATCAAGAGAAAGCATTTAGATATTAATACTTCTAGAGTTGGAGAAGGAAATCGCAACCCACTCCAGTATTCTTGCCTGGAGAATCCCATGGACAGAGGAGCCTGGTGGGCTATAGTCCACAGTGTCGCAGAGTCGGACACAACTGAGGCTACTTAGCATGCACACACACAGTCTAGAGTTCTTTCACAGGTAATTTTTTTTGCCTATTAAATCTGACATCAGACATTAAAGGCTTGCGTTTTGCTCTCGTTGGGAATATTTTCTAATTCAATTTTTCTTGTAATTCATTTTTGCTATATTTTACAAAAATATCAGTCATGACTGGCTGGAAATTCTCAAACTGGATCTTTGCTACAGGTAGTTGGAAAAGCATTGTTTTAAACTACAGAGTGATCTGCATAGTCAGGTAACTGCCTTATGAGTTAAATGTACAGTTTTCATATAGCATATGCATATATATATATGTTTAAATGTGTATATACACAGGTTTTATCTATATGACAGAACAATCAACTCAACAAAAACAAAACTCAAAACGCTGTGAACTCATTTCCTCAGTCTTTCCAGATGTGCCACAGCTGAGTAGATTGTTCAGAAATAGGATGGTTTGACTAGATGATGAAAATAACTGGATTTGTGATGCCTTGATTCTTTTTCTTTCTTCCTTCCTCCCTCCCTTCCTTCTTCCCTCCTTTCTTTTCTATGTAGGGTCAGTATCATCATCTCTCTCTTCAAAGAGTGAGATCAAGAGCCTGTGTTCCTATACGTCAATAAAGTACATCAATAACATTCACTGAGGCGGAAGAAGCAGGAAAAGCCTGACTGCAGGGACATCTGAAGAAACAGAACTACATGTGGGAAACACGGGTATGTTAGGATCTAGACAAAAGCATCTACAACAAACAAGAAGCATTCCTCCATGAACCCCCTGGAGACTTTTTTTTTCTGAATTAAGTCACCTTTTACTAATATGTTACAATTGTCTAGAAAAGAGATTGTCAATCTGAATTTTTGAAGAACTCTCCTCGGGCGTTTACCCATGAAACTCCAAAGACATTTCTTTTAAGTCATTAATAGACATTCCTTTAGACTCTCTTGGGAAGAGAACTGGGGAAGCCATTCCCTCGGCAGCTCGCTCACTCCCACTCTGCACCCTAGCTGAACTGCTGCAGACCACAGAACTTTTATTGGACCCATGTCCTTTCTCCTAGTTTCTGAGAAATTGATGGTTAAAAATAGGACACCAAAACCACCACTCTTCCTCCCATCACACTGCCCCTTTCCATGTACTCAAGACAATGCAGATTTGTTCTGCCTCACCTGTGTCTAATGTCAGACACATGCCCGAGAATCTCCGACAACTTTTGTGTTTCATTTCACAGTCAAGGAAATGTACTGGCCAGGCTCATGAGAGAACACAGAGAAATGAACCTAGATCCCTTAAGCTTTGCAATTCATTTTTCTTCTTTGTCTGTTCTGAAAACTGAATTCCCTGGGTTGGAGTTTTATACTACAGTTTTGTCTTCTGCCCTTTTCTCTACTCCCCCCCCCCCCCTTCTCCCCCCCCCTCCACATGGGGTCTTTGGCTCCAAATCAAAACAGCTTTCACGTGGCCAGGACCAAGTTCCAAAGCTCCTGCGTTTCCTAGAGATTTTCCTTCTTTCCCAGATTTTCCTAAGCCCCAGTCTTTGTAGGAGGGCATAGCTCCAGGTGGGGCTCTGACTGTAAGTATTGTGCCTGGGCCCCCACCCTGACTGCAGAAGTTTATTTGAAGTATGTACTCTTTGCCTGCTTCTTAACTTGAGGCCTGATAGTCTTACAATGTCATTTTTTTCCCCCCTACTGTAATTCAAGAGACAGCTGTCTTTGGAATAAATTCCAAATAGTTGGTCTGGAAATGAACTTCGCCGTGGGTCCCTCCTCCATTCTGGCTGACATTTCCCCATTAATTTCTTTTTCTCTTTCATCCATTCATTGGCTGATGAGTCTATAAATACACCTCATCTGCTTTTACTTTGCTTTTTTAGAATAAACTGATACCAAACACACTGTCTTAATTACATCCACAGGCAAAAGCATAACAAGTTTAAATGTTGTCACAGTATAGTTTAAAAATTTGACATTGTTAATTATACCAGCTGTGATATAACTGGCAAATGAAAATTCTCATTGGAATGTGTAAATGAGTAATTCATCTGAAAAGGCATTTGTAACATTAATAAATGAAAATACCCAGAAACCTGCTAAGCAAAAGAAGAGAAGTGAACAGGAAACTGGTAAATGGATGGGTAAGGAAGCAGAAAAACATGGCCCCCGTGTCTCTGGGTCACCACACTTCTGAAATTAGGCAAATCGGTCCTCCCAAATTCAAGTCAGACCAGAGAAAACATGGTCTCTGTTGCTTTAAGTGTCCACATGATAAGGTGGCTCCTCATTCCTGAGTATCTGAATTCTAGCAGCACATCAGGAAGGCAGGCCCAGGACAGATCTGATTCATCCCCAGGAGACAGTACATTTTGAGATGCGGACAAAATTAAAAAAAAAAAAAAAAAGACAAGATGAATATCTTGGGAAGGTATTCCCAAAGGATCTGCCCTTTACCCAAGCCAGTGTCCTAAGCCATCTCCTTTGTGTGGTTATATTTCTTCCCTATTCTTTTTTGTTTGTTCAATTGCCTTCTATAAATTCACCTATGAAATCAGTATCTCTTCTTTTTCTCTCCACCAGATGCAGAAAGGGGAGAAGGTCTCACCACCAGTCCAGAAGGAAAACTACTAATCTTTGATCTGGTTAAATAATTGTGGCTTATTATATGAATTAACTATTTTTCACTCAAGTCTAACACCTTTCAAATTATTGAACTCATCTGAATTTACTTCTTTTTAAAGTGTTCTGATATAAATAATGATCATAATAGCAAGAATCACTCATGTGTTGTTGACAGAAAATACCGGTTATGCTGATATGGCTGATAATTTTCAGATAACAGTAGCTCACTGCAAGAAATCTTTGTTTTCCTGATGTATTCTCACATAATATACATTCCTATTTTTGATAAAGAGTTTTGAAGAAACAAACATCCATTTTTGAATGGGAAATTAAAGTCAATGGAAAATTTTCAGATATGAAATTATTATAATGCACCATTTTCACACCCAAAAAGACACAAAAAAATGGCAGTTAATATACTTTCAGTCACATGTGAAAACTAGCAGACATATCATAAAAGTTTTAAGTGAACCTAAAGAAGAAAAGACCTACAGGTGGCCGAATGGCCTTGACATTGATGCAGAAATACAGGAAGAGTGATCATCAGATGTTACACTCTTTCTCCGAGGACAATTCAAAATGAACATGAGGAAACTGTAGAAAAATCAAGTTTGGAAAAATCAGCCTATAAGATATTTCAGAGTAGCTGGAACCCATTCATCACAATCTCTAAAAAACATTGTGAGAGAATCTATTTTCTTTTAAATGAATATTTCCCTTCCTTGGTTGGGGGGGTGGAAAAAGAGGTTTGAACTGGTAGTTCTCAAACTTCATTGCATCAGAATTACCTAGAAGGATTTGTAAAAACACAGATTGTCAGCCCCACCCCAACTTTATGATTCAGTAGGTCTGGAGTGAAATCCAGTATTTCTGCGAAGTTCCAAGGTGATGCCAGTGATGCTGGTCTGGGTTCCTTACTGTGAGAAACACAGGTCAGTGCTAACTTGGTGCCTTATGCTGTCACTTAACTCTCTCCCACGGAGAAGGCAATGGCAACCCACTCCAGTCCTCTTGCCTGGAAAATCCCATGGATGGAGGAGCCTGGTAGGCTGCAGTCCATGGGGTTGCTAAGAGTCGACACGACTAAGTGACTTCACTTTCACTTTTCACTTTCACGCATTGGAGAAGGAAATGGCAACCCACTCCAATGTTCTTGCCTGGAGAATCCCAGGGACAGGGAAGCCTGGTGGGCTGCCGTCTATGGGGTCGCACAGAGTCAGACACGACTGAAACGACTTAGCAGCAGCAACTCTCTCCCAAACTCTTTGCAACTTCTCCGAAGTAGATGTAACTCTGAGAGGTAGACATACAGATATTCCACAATGTTCATACATTCAGCTCTCATATATCATGCACAAATGATTATAAACTACCAACTATATACCCAACTACCCTCTTGTACATCAGTTGATAAACAGACTTTTTGAGAGACGCCCTGCCTGCTATAGTTCAGTTTGTTTTAGTAACGCTGTCAGGCAGAGACACTGTGATGGGTTCACCAAACGATTCTGGTTCTCTCCTGGGCAAAGTGGGAAACGACATCTCTCATTCTTCTTGCATCTAGATAGATCTCATGACAATTTATGGCCAATGGGATATAAGCAGATGCTATGTGCATACTTATAGCCCTTAAAAAGACCCTTGAGATGCTCCTTATTCTTACTCTTTGCATATCAATTGGCTGAATAGAACAGATTCAGCAGAGGCCTCCTAAGGAGGCCCTAATGGGTAACAGAGCCACCTAGGGAAGATACCAGGACCTTTGAGTCCCATCTTGGAGAAGAACTGCTCAAGCAAGATCAACCCCATTCGATTCTATGTAAGTAAAAAAAAAGAACCAAGCCACAAGATTTGGAAGTAGCAATAGTTAACAGTAACCAACTATCCCAACAAGTAACTTCTGTGGATGGAGCAATCCAAAGTTCAATATTTGTGCAATTATTTGAATGGTTTTTTTAATTTATCATTATTTTCTATTAAAATGGTGAAAAATAGAAAAATAAATATAATACTAGTATAGATATTAGATATTAGTAACTAATAGGAACATCACAAACTTAGTACAATACAGAAAAGGATGAAAAATTACTCAGCATGTTAAAAAGGATTACTTTCTGAACTCAGCCAGATTCTCACTTAAACAGACGAACTACTTGCGCAGGTGCAAAGTAAAACAGAATCAAAGAACCTAGGTGAGATGTGATGTGAGAATTTAAATAATTAAAATATTATGTCTAAGAAGTAAAACTTATATGGAAACAGGATCCCTCATCTATCAGATCCATTGTTTCACTATCTTACCATCAACTTGCATTCATGTTTTGAGGATCAAAAGTACCAAAGCACCTATTTCCTCATTTTTGAATATGAGAAAATTAAAAATCAGAGAGCTTGAAAAATTCCTTCAAAGTCATGTTAATAAGTAATAGAACTAAAATTCATTTCAATGTTTGGATCAGTCTAAAGCCTAGCTTTTTTCATTATACCTTGCTGCCTGCTGCTCATCTCTGTAAAAATTTGGATGTCTGCCTATCTTTGAAAAAAATACACAAAATGACCTTACAGTGCCTCCTTTGAGCATTTTGATTCTGTGATAAAGATATTCCCATAACTTCTTAATCTTGCTAATGCAAGAACTCTGTGAAAATGTCCCTCTGCTACTCAGGTGGATAAGCGCCCAGAGATATGGCTCTGGTTGGCTATGCCAGGCTGTCTCTACAAAAAGACATTATTTCTATGAAGTGTTTATGCTCATTTAAAGTGGAAAACAAAGTTATGACAACATCAATGGGTATCCTACAGTTTCATGCTCTACACTGTTGGCAAAAAACTTGGCTTCTGTCCCAGTATTCTGTCTCAACCACATCTCAGGAGGAAAGAATTCCTCCCATCACTCCTCAGCCGCCCCTTCTGCTTAACTCAGACCCCTACAGATGGTCAGGAAGACAAAAGGCTTACAAAGACAGAACTGGCAAACAAAAAGCTTGGAGACACCTTATCCCTTGAAAAGAAGAAAATTAATTATTTATTATTAACATCATAATGGTGCTTTGAAGAATGTCATAAAAAGTGTCCTTTGTCACCAGTGCCATATCAAAGCAAATGTGAATAAAATACCTTAGCTGAAAAAAATCATTTTTATTGACCATTCAACAACTTTGATTCACATAATATTTTGAGAGCCCACTTTTACAATAAATCAGTTCCACAGTGTTTTGGACACAATAAAATGTGTACATACTGGTTAGACTTCTGGTTGTGAGTGGTACTGATGCAAAAATAAACTTTAATAAAGTTACTAGCATCCATGTACCTTTGTATCCATAACTGCTTCCATACCTCGAGTTCTGCCAAGATTCTTGCTTCAGAGATATTTCCTGTAGGGTTCCCCTGCCCTCCCATGGACAGCACTTCCCTATGACCTGCAGAGGGGCAAAAACAGGCACTGGGAGAACTTATTAGTTAGGTGGCCCTCCAGAGTCACTCAGAAGTTGGGGCCATATATTGTTCAGGGAATTAATGCCACAGGCAAACCCAGTGGCCCACCCACTTCTCACAAGCCCCCTGGCTCACCTTGTTCACATCTTTGAGATGAGTCCAAGAGTGGAAAATGAAGCATGATGGTGGATGGGAATAAAGGAGAGTTCTTAGAGTGAGAATTTATATCAACACAATGGAAATCGACAAGCAAAAATCTTGCTGCTCAAATAACTCCTAACAAGCAAGTTGGATGCACCAAGAAGTATGCTGGAGCTTTCAGCCACAGAGATCACGGACACCATCAGGAAGTGTGTCCCCAACAGGAAGTGGTGTAAATGTAGACCAGTATTTCTCAAACTTTAACATGCACCAAGTCACCAGGGATCATACTAAAATGCAGGTTCTGACTCAGTGGGTCTGGAGTGAGACCCAAGATGCTACCTTTCTAACAGACCTGAAGGTGATGATGCTTTGAGGAGCAAGAATACAACAAGTAAGAACACAAAGTCCAATTTCAGAACATATTAGCTATGAAACCTTGGGCTTCAGTCTTCTTATCTGTGAAAGGGAGATTATTGTGAGCATTAAATGGCATGATATCATCTACCTGGTGTATAATGAGGGCTCAATGCATGGACTACCATCAATGTTTAATTTTTACTCCTCTGAGTATTGGGACAACTTCCAAGAAATGATGTTCATTGTCAACTTGTTTTTTTAATGGTGAGACCAAAACGTGCAGGGTGAGATGAAATGTGTATGTGTAGGGAGACTGGGTTGGTAGGTGGAGAAGGTGGGCTAAAAAGAAACCCTAAAGAGGAATAAAATGAGAGAGTTTATTTCTCCATTTTCTTCTGTACCTGCATTCATGGTTAGATAGAAACTAACCCAGTAACAGGGGCTGCCCAGGGGGCACTATTGGTAAAGAACCTGCCTGCCTATGCAAGAGACATAAGAGACTCAGGTTTGATCCCCAGGTTGGGAAGATCCTCTAGAAGAGGGCACGGCAACCCACTCCAATATTCTTGCCTGGAAAATCCCACGGACAGAGGAGCCTAGCGGGCTACAGTCCACAGGGTTGCAAAGAGTTGGTTGGACATGACTGAAGTGACTGAGCATGATTTGCCAGTAGCAAATGCATCTCTATGAAATTACGTTAGGAAATGTATTCTTGGAGAAGATGAAGGACAAGCTTTGGGGTTTGTGTCTTTTATCCTAAAAGTAAAGGCTATGAAGTGAGACTGCAGCTACCAAAATGCCAAATTGCTTTAATCTTCATATTGGTGTTTCTCACAGAACGTTTCCACCGTAAGGGTAGCATGGCCTTCTCAACTGAATGAAACAAAGTAAACCGAATTATTTTTATGCACAATCCCCCGGAGGAGGGAACAGCAACCCACTCCAGTATTGTTGCCATAAAAATCCCACGGACAGGGGATGGTAGTGGGTTACAGTCCATGATGGTCGCAAAGAGTTGGACATTAACTGAAGCAACTGAGCACGCACATATACCCAGGGTACTATGCCAAAATTTTAGTCAAGTGCTTAACTCCTAAACCTGCCCTCAATTCTCAGAAAGGCAGAGAGTATGAGCTCATCTGTGAAAAAAAAATATATATATATCAAAATGACCTCCACTTTAATTAGTATGGGGGAAGTGCTTCCTATGCCAGACTATGCACTAATCACTTGGAATATAAAAATAAATAAGACATGGTTCTTTCCCATAAACAGTTTTAATCTAGCTGAACATACATATATCAACAGAAGACATACTCACACACACACACACACATATATATATATATATACACATACACATATACACATATCAACAAAAAAATTATAATACATTTTAGTAAGTGTAACAGATACCCACTGAGTATTATGAGGACACAAGTGAAGGATATATAACTTTGTAGTTGTATCCTGGTGGTCCAAGTCCAAATATAGCCCATGAGTATAATATATTAAGGTTTTTCAGTTTTTGTTGAGTTTGATTAGTTGACTACATTAAAATAAAGGAAAGTTGTACTCAATTTCCTCCCAACAAAAATCAGCCACGCTGAGTAATAGATGTTCCTTTTAGATGAAACATACATTCTTGAGTTTATCACTGCCCCCACTATTTCCTACAATCATACACAGGCTTCCCTCACTTACCTAATCAATCTGGCTCATATAGTGTGTTGAGTTTGACATATGAAGGGTTGGTAGAGAAGTATAGGGTTTCTTCCTAGAAGGATGGATAGGTGTGAAAAAGATGAAAATGAGGGGGAAAAAACATCTTTTAAAAAATATTTACCCACATATTTATCATTTGGATTGCTCTTTACTTTTCTCTGCAGATCCAAATTCCCATCTGGTATCATTTTCTTCTGCTCAAAGAAGAAAAAGGGCATGTTTTAACATTTCTTACAGTGAAAGTCTCTTACCTTTTATTGACCTGAAAAGGTTTTTATTTTGCCTTCATTAAAAAAAAAAGTCTTTGCTGGGTATAGAATTCTAGGTTGGCAGTTTATTCTTCTAGCACTTAAAAAAAATAACAGTCCATTGCCTTTAGGCCTGCATGGTTTATGATGAGAAGTCTGCTATGGTTATTATTTTTATTCCTCTCTACATAACATGTCTTTTTTCTGGCTAGTTGCTATTTAGATTTTCTCTTTAGCATTGGTTTCAGAAATTTAATTATGATGTGCTTGAGTGTGGCTTTCTTTATGCTCCTTCTGTTTGGAGTTTGTTGAGGTTCTTGAATCTGTGGGTTTATATTTTTCATAAAATTTGGATAATTTTCAGCCATTACTTCTTTTTTAAACTTTTTAATTTTATATTGGAATTGTTGTTCAGTCACCAAATTTTGTCCAACTCTGCTACCCCATGAACTGCAGGACACCAGGCTCCTCTGTCCTCCACTCTGTCTGTGTTTTCTCAGATTCCTGTCCATTGAGTTGGTGATGCGATCTAACCATCTCATCCTCTCGTTGATTAACAATGTTGTCTTAGTTTAAGATGTGCAGCAAAGTGACTCAGTCATACATGTACCTGTATTCATTCTTTATCAAATTCAGCCATTATTTCTTCAAATAGTGTTTCCATTACCCCAACTGCCTCCAAGTAGTAAGCTGTGGCAATTATTGGGTTCACCTTAGTTTTCTCCAGACCTTTTTAACCAGTTCTTAACCATTTTCAAGGCAATGTTATCATAACTGAGTTTAGTGGAGGTGGAGGACAGTTCAGGCTGGACTCTTTAAAGAATATAGGCTATTAACAAATTGTGTTTATTGGTCACTTACCACATGCCAAGATTTATGCTCAGAGTGTTAAATACATTATCTTAATCCTTGCAACAATCCCATCTCACAGATGAGGAAAAAAAAAAAAAAGAGGTTAATATCTTGTCAAATGTTATATACCTAAAACTGGTGGAGAGAATCTGAACCCAAGTCTGGATAACTACATTTTGCTGGACCAAAGGTCTTTGAAGTTTTGCCTTTAAAGCTCCTTGGGTGATTCTAATGTGCATCTAGGGTCAAGAGCCATCTATTAGAAAAGTTAAAAGCAGGTTTGCGATATCTACCTAAAGAACAAGTACCACCTTCCATTATGTTTCCCCTCCCCTGTTACACCAATTCAGATCCACTGTGATCTTACTTAAACTACACCCAACCCTGTAAGGGGATAGGAGGTAGGCAGAAGAGTAAAGCTTTAATTTTTTGGAAGAGGATATATTCAAGTGGCAACATCTTCATGGATCCTCATAGTCCAGTAAATGGTCAATTGTAGTATATAGTCTTCTTGGTGCTTTTTGAAACAACACCGATTGACTGAAAATATATTATTTATTAATGTTGGAGTAAATTGACTTCATATTTTATGCAATTTAATTTTGGGGCATACTGATGACATAAGGCAAGATTTTTACTATATTCATAACAAACAACTGAAACCTTCTTAGGAAGGAACCTAAGAAACCTTCCTAGGTCCTAGGAACCATGCTAAGCACTTCGCTTGTATTACCTTGGTTAATTCTCACAATAATCTCATGAGGTAGGTACAGTGATTATTCCCACTTTACAGGAAACTGAGGTTCATAGTTAAACAGTGGGTTACTGAGAAATAAGGCCAAGCACTCTGGCTCCAGAGGGACATATCTCAGACCTGCATCAGGCTACTTCTTCCCTCACAATGGTGACCAGTGTGTTCCTTATTTCTTTTTCAGCTGTAAATAGTGATATTAGGACAATCAAAAGTGTTTAAAAAAAAAAACTTTCCTACTGTCCTTTTAAAATGGGGACTAGAACAGAAAAGGAAACTCTTGATACCCTGAGCCCAGACTCTTACATTCTTCCGTCTATTGTAGGTGAAACCTCATTTTTGGCACACGGGTCACTGCTCAAAAGCAATGTGTGCCTTTATCGTTTTGATCTGTGTGTGGTCTTGGTAATGTACGTGTGTTGTGGGCCATGCCACAAATCTGGCTCCCCCTTCACTGGCAAGGATTTTACTACCCAGACCACGTTAACAAAGAAAACTTGAAACAAAGAGGAACTTTCACTAGCAGCATTGTGTTCACAGCTAAACGGGCGACATGATGTATCACCCATTGATAAGAAAACTATTATAAAACATTTTCTTTCAGTATGGGAATCACCAGCATCTACCTCAGAGATAAGTGCTTAAAAGGTCTAGGGAGGCAGGAAGCTGATAAGCACAAGTGTGTGTCCATATGAAGTTCTTTAATATGAAGCAAAATGTTTTCTGTAAAGCAGTTTTTTCTGAGACACTCTTGATTATCCAGCAGGGCACAGGCTTCTGTGAACTTCCCCAAAGGACAAATAGGCATTTTTCCACCAGCATGTGAAATGACTTTCCATACTTCTAGAAGAAAAAAATAGGGGAAGGAGCTGCTTTCCTACCAATCATAGCTTTTTGCCCCCCAGCATGATTGGCAGTGAAAACATTAAGCATAAGAAAAATGAATAGATGACACTTATTTAATTTAGGTATAGTTAAACTTCCCTCAAACAAACAGAACTCTTTGATCAAGCTTATTTCAAAATAGGAAAATCCACGTATTGTTCAACATGTACCCCAGCTCCATCTGGAGGAGCTAACAAAACTAGCAGAAAGGGAACCCAGATCCAGCATAATACCAAATCAGATATTAACCAAGAATAGTAGATGATCAGCCTAATATTTCTCTCATTTTTTTTATTTAAGGAGGGTGCAACCCAGTGTTTAGATTCTTTAATCCCTCAAACCCCAAAAGTAGTTCCTGCTCTTGTCCCTGGGCATATTCAGCGTCAGGATTACAGAAGGGGTTTCCCCATTGGGCAGGAGAGAGGACTCAGTGATGCCAGAGATTGAACAGCATGTGCTGAATTTGCTGATGATAAGACCCATCCAAGGACAGAGGGAAGCCTGCTTGGAGAGAGAGCTGCTGAAATACCCTGACAGTCTCCCTGGAGACTGGAGATAGGCTAGTTCCTTCTGAAGTGAAAATACCATGCAGCCCCAGGGTACATGCCAGTGAACATGTGCTACATGGAAGAGCTGGCGGGGATGGGGTTTAAACACCCCCGGAGAATGTACTGCAGCTTCTTTTAGTTTCTCTCTGGTCTGCTGGCAAAGGCCAAGTTCCTGGACTCCACTGATGCAACAACCCCTTCAGTAACACAAACCTTCAAGTCCTGGCTTCCCACTCAACAACTGGAAGGTCTTTTCTGGGTCTCTGTTCTATGGAGTCTGAGGCAAAGCAGTGTCCACCTCCAGGAGAACACTGTGATGCTGCAGGCCCCAGAGAAGATGTCTCCACAGATGCTAGGCAGGACCCTACCTGCCTGAACCATTTTAACATCAGGGATTTCCATGGCACTGTTTCCCACTTCCCACTGGAGATCAGGGCTTCCCTGGTGGCTCAATGGTAAAGAATCTGTCTGCTAATGCAGGAGATGTCGGTTTGATCCCTGGTGTGGGAAGATCCCCTGGAGAAGGAAGTGGCAACCCATGGAGAATTCCATGGACAGAGGAGCCTGGTGGGCTACAGTCCATGGGGTCGCAAAGAGTCAGATCCAACTTTGCGAATGAGCTTGAGCACAGCTGGAGATCTGAGGAGACTGCCATCAGGATCAAATCAATTCAGATTTCCCAGTTTAAACTTTGCCAACCCCTTAATACAGTCATGCAAATATTTTCTTTTGGCCCTAAGTTTTTAGAAACTCAAAATCATTACTAAAAGTAAAAGCCTAATAAGTGCCCTATTCCTCTAAACCGGAAGCTTGAGTTTCACAATTCACTCTATTACAAATGCAGGCTCTCCAAACCCTACCTGACCTCTAACTGTGATCTGCAGAGAGCCTAGGACTTTGCTGCCACCAGAGCACGCTGGCAGCTGCAAGCACAAGGGGACACAATTTATTCTCCTTTCCCTGAGCAGACAACATGCAGAACTGCAAGGAAAAGCAGTATGTGTCCAAGCCGATGATGAGAGCTTTCCTGTGCATTTCATCAAAACTGAAGCCAAGTCCAAAGGGTTATGTCAAGGAAATCACTTTAGACAGTACCCTTTCAACATCTAAATGCCTGCGCCTTTAAAATACTGAATAGAATTGATGATTTTTCCCCCCTGAAACTATTTGTTCTTAGTTCATAAGGAACACCAGAAAAACCATCTCTTTCCTCTTGTTTGTAAGAGGCGTTGGATGCAAAGGAAAGGCAAGAATCAGTAGGGGGGACGCGCTGCTAGCAGGCCAAATTGAGACAGCACAAAAGTAAATACGTTCTGCTACTCTTTATTTCTGCCTGTCAGTGGTAGCAATTGGAAATAATAAAAACAAAATAAATACAGTTGGTGTTGGTGAGAGGGGCTGGGGGTGGAGTGTGGAAGGCATTCTCTTTCGGATGCTTTTCGATTGCTGAACAGAAACTGCTCAGAACACTGCTTCTGCCTGTCCTGGCCACCTCCTCTCTTATACAGGCAGGAGAGCGAGATGGTTAAGGGAGAAGTCGCTTCAGGCTTCAGAGAGACCTGAGTTCTAGGCTCGGCTCTGCTATCAGAGCTATTCACAGTTGTGCTTAAAACCTTGGACAGTAATAAAAATGTTAATACAAAACATTTAGGGAGGCTTCCTGGTGGCTCAGTGGTAAAGAGTCCACCTGTCAATGGAGGAGACACAGGTTCGATCCCTGGTCCGGGAACATCCTAAATGCAGCGGAGCAACTGCACCCATGTGCCGTGAGTACTGAGCCTGTGCTCTAGAGCCCAGGAGCCGCAAGTACTGAGCCCTTGCATTGCAGCTACTGAAGCCTGAGCAACCTAGAGCCTGTGCTGCAGACCAGAGAAGCCACCCACACGAGAAGCCCTCGCAGCACAGGAAAGAGCAGCCCCTGCTCTCCGCAACTAGAGAAAAGCCTCTACAGCAACGGAGACTCAGCGCAGGCAAAAATAAACACACACAATTCTTACAAAGGAAAAAACCCTTTAGGGAATTCCCTGGTGGCCCAGCGGTTAGGACTTCACACTCCCACTTCAGGGGTCACAGGTTGGATCCCTAGTCGGGGAATTAAGATCCCATGTGCTGCATGGTGCTGCCAAAAAATAAATAAAATCAGATGAAAAAATAAATTGAAAAAAAAATTTTTTTAATGTAGACCATAAACTTCTACATGGATGGTGTTAGTTAAATGAGATATTGTTTATACGAATCACAGGACTGAAGCCCCTGGCTTAGACGGTAAAGAGTCTGCATGCAGTACAGGAGAACCTGGGTTCAATCCCTGGGTGGGGAAGATCCCCTGAAGGAAGGCATGGCAACCCACTCCAGTATTCGTGCCTGGAGAATCCCATGGACAGAGGATCCTGGCGGGCTACAGTCCATGGGGTCGCAAAGAGTCGGACGCGACTGAGCACACAGCATAGCCGCAGGCCTGGGGTATAATAAGCAATCAAAAATGCCAGTTTTTATTGTTTGCTTTTCTTTTCTTCTCCTTTTATAGCCCAGAGCCAAGAAGGTGGGACCAACAGAGAGGACTTGAAGAAATCATGTGAGTGTCTAGAAAAGAAACTCTCCATCCAGGGAGTCCTGTGTCTATATACTGTTGTGCGACATTAACCAGTACTCACAGGCACAATAATGAGGTCACTGGGTACAACGATCATGTGGGGTATTACACAAAACCCATCCTTCTACAAAACCTGCCTGCTTCCAAACCTGTTCATTCTCTCCTGAGAGGGTTTAAGGTTACTAGCAATATATCCATTGCAAACCCTTTTAGTCGACAGGTTCTGCTGCTGTGTCTTCAGGGTTTCGTCTCTGCAAGAATACAAGACTCTTTTATTTCAGCTGCAAGGGTGTTTGGGTAGCAGCCAGAGTCTGTAATATTCGGGGTCTTTAAGCCTTTATGCATCTGTTGTTTGGACATCACAACTGACTGCATTGACTTGGTTGGAATTACAACTCAATTTACACCCTATATTTTCCCTTTACTTATTCTACATCATACTGGCCTCGAGATTTAACAGTATTTCCTTGCCTTTCTGGCCTTCCCTCAAGACTTTATTTAATTTCTACAAGCCATATAACGGGGTCCTCAGCAGCCAAAAATAAGTCTTCAGTGGGACAATATAACCAGGCTCTTTTCCTTGGCAAGAAGCTCTAGCAGCCTCCTCTTCTGTCCTGCAGGTAAAAAGAGACAGCTCCATCTTTAGATCGAGGCAAAGGTGAGCTCAACAGGTGAAAGAAAGTCTACTTTCATCAAAGTGGCAAGGGCAGTCCCTGCAAGAGAAAACTCTACTCCTGTAGGAACTTGATTCCTTAGGAAGCAATAAGGCCAAGGTAATTGGCATCGAGGGTAATTCCTGATGCTCACTTGTCACTTGATTTAAGGCAAGCCTGTTTGGGACTCAGTTTTCACATCTGTAGAATAATATTCTCTGGCATCCTTACCACAGAGCTTAAAGCAGTTTACCATATGTTACGTCTTTACTTCTTACGTCTTTACTTCTCCTGTAGTCAGGCACAGAAACTCTGCTTCAGAATCTGAAAGGAAACAGAGGAGCAAAAACCTGCGGGGATCTGCCCACATGGCAATCGAGCTGGGACAGGAATTCACATTGTTTGTCTTCATGCTTAAGTGCTATTGTTTCTAGAAATGACTTTGCCACTAAATGGAATTCTTAACACAGAAATAAATCACCCTGCTTGCAAGTCACTTGAATTGAGGATTTAAATAAACTTAGGGGATTTGAAAACTCAATCTAATAGATAACAGTAATGCTCAGCCGGGGCGGGGTGGGGTGGGCAGGGGGGTGTGGGGAGAAAGGCCCAACAGAGTTTCACGCTGTAGAAATATTTCAATACTTGGGTCTACCACCTTGAAACACTGGCTACTTAATCCTCACAGTTACCTTGTGAAATACATTATTAGTCATCATTAGTTCCATTTTACAGCTGGAGGAGCTAAGGAAGAGTGTTCCAATGGCTTCTCTGGGGCCTCAGAGGAAGTCAGTCCTGTCCAGGAGCTATTCTTGTATTCGCTCTCTCTCTCTCTCTTTCTCGTCCTCATGCAAATAGAGAAAACAGGTTGCCTGGAGAAGTCCTCACAGCTGAAATTGTTCCTTCAAACTAGAGGCACATTCACGCCACACCAGCCTTTGGGTTACAGTCGCAGCTATAGGATTTCACAAATAGAGAAAAGAAATACACATGAGCTCCATATTGGGAAAGCATCCTTGAAGCTGTTTCTTTAATTGGAGTCACTGGACTGCCAAATACAGCCAGGAATTTGGGGGTATCCTCAGTCATTTGCAGACTAAGACACTTACTCTCTTATTCATG
Organism: Cervus elaphus; assembly: GCF_910594005.1. Taxonomy (NCBI): domain Eukaryota; kingdom Metazoa; phylum Chordata; class Mammalia; order Artiodactyla; family Cervidae; genus Cervus; species Cervus elaphus. The sequence continues at coordinate 46,093,274 of NC_057817.1, read as the reverse complement.
AATTAACTATGTATTTGTTAATTCAATTAAAAGCAGATACCTTCTTATGTGTTTCTTAACCCAAAATATTGCCAGACTCCCCCATCAGTTTTTAAGATGTGGGGTATTTGTGTGTGGTGGTGAAGAGTGTGTGTGTGTGTATGTGAGCATTAACTACATGTCAAGCAAAGTGCCTACTTGTTGGAAAATAGAAATAAAAATATTCCCTAAGGAATTTAAAATTTAGGTAAGGAAACAAAACACAATAAAGTAGGCTCTGGTAAAACCTGAAGTTTAAATAACTGATTTTTAATTTTGCTGAACCCCACATTTCTTTAACTTTTTGAATCCCAAGAAAACTGTTTTTCAAGAAGTGCCTAATAATGACCCTCTATGTCATTCTTTCACGTTTGAAAATTAATTTTTTAATCTTCCAATCAACGTTCAGCTTTAGAATTTCCTACAGTGTTATTCATTGCACTTGAGCTCTCCTATGAAGCAATGATATTAAAATGCAAATACAAATGGCCTTGTTTACATGTGTATTCCATTATTTTAGGTTACACTGGGGCTTTCAACGTGCCAGGCACGATGCTGTGCATTGAACATAAAGGAATCCAACATGAGCTAGACTTGAGAGTACAGTGGGACGGAGGTAGGTGAACCGCTGATCACAGCTACAGGGAGGTGGATGTTGGCTGACAACACACGATATATGACCAGCTCCTGGAGGTCAGCCACACTACCGCGTGGGGCGCCTTGGGGTGTGCTGGGGGGAGGGAGGCTTTAGGGAGGAAGTGATGTGTGAGCGGCAAGTCCTCTAGAGGAGGATGAGGACTTTTCCAGGCAAAAGGAGAAGCATACGCAAAGGCGAAATGGCATGATTTGGGAGTCTCCTGGGGGTCTACTGATCAAGAGCAAACCTCCTGAGAAGGTTGAGAAGTGGGGCAGCCTCTGTAGGGGTCTTTGCACAGCAAGCTGTCAGACACCAGACTGCTTCAGTGAACGACATCTGCTGCCAGCATCTTCTCCTCCCCGCCGAACTTCACTGCTCACAGTCTCCCAGACACCCCTCACTGCTCTCCTGTCTCCCCTTCTTTTCCTGTCAAATAATGCTAGTGTCTGCTTCTAAATGCTCAGGAATGTGATGGAAGGCCTGAGCAACACTAGTGGGAAGACCAGATAAACAGCAGTAAGCTGGTCCCCATTTTTGTCAGTCCCACAGCAAAGAGCTTCCTCACTCAACCATGTAGAGTTTAAATCCCAAAGCCTGGTTGCTTAGTTGTGTATAAGCCGTATTTTCAATTACTCTTTCTCTGTTGTCTACCGTTGGGCTATTTGCACTGTTTGCTCACATTTATGTCCACTATGGGTTGTGTGATTCCACTCTTTCAGCTATTGTTACTTCTCTTTTTCTCCATTAGTGAATTTATAAGATCCTAACAGCATAGCTTCAAAATGTATTATGTAAAAACCAATAAAACTACAGGGAGAAACTGACAAACATCCAATAATAGTAGAAGACACACATTCCTTTAGGACTAATAATTAATGAGTTAATAAGACTAAAAACTTTATGACAAGTAACAAATCTAACATAAAACTCTAACCTTCATACAAAGAATGATCAGTATTTTGACCCAAAAGAATGCCTCAACAAATACTTTTTTTTTTCAATAAGGTCATTTACTTTTAAATATATATGTATTTATTTATTTATGTTGGCCATGCTGGGTCTGAGCTGTGGCACACAGGATCTTTAGCCATGGCTTGTAAACTCTTAGCTGTGGTATGTGGGATCTAGTTCCCCGACCAGGAGCTGAATCCGGGCCCCTGCACTGGGAGTGCAGAGTCCACCACTGGACCACCAGAAAGTCCCTCAACAAATTCTGAGAATCATATGATACAAATAATTTTCACGGACCACAATGCAATAAAATAAGAAATCAATCCAAAAAAGCTGACAAGTCCAGCAAAACTTCCATTTTGTCTCCTCATAGTACTGAAGATTTATTTTATAAATACTTATATAACACTATATGCCATCAGCTTCTGTGACTTCTTAGGGTGATAAAGTTCCAATGGAGCACTGCAATAATATTAGAAAATAATCTATGGACTTTCTGTTTTTGGCTTGATTTATTTCACAGAAAATCAAGATACTTGTTTTATTTCTATGAAAAAATAATATAACTGTTAAAATGTTCTTTTTGGTGAACAATACTTTTAGCTAGTCTCCAAAATTGTTGGACAACTATAATCCTGCTGAATTTCTTGAGCACTAGGACAAGTCCCTATAGCAAGCATAGGGTTTTGAGTTTATTAGCAAGGGAGAGCACTGTCTAAAGATAATTATGTTGTGACTAAAGACCTATCTTAGGCTAAAATCCTTAAACAAATACGAGTCACAAGTATCTTTGTTTGAAGTTTTATGGTGAAATAATCATTGGAAACTTATGTAGCTATGCCTTGATTGATACCTGTCTTAAAAAATACTTTTAAAAGGCTAAGCGTTTGCTAGATAATGCAAAGTACATCTTAAAAATTCCATATTGGCTAAGGTTATATATATTCACTCAGCAAATGTTTGCTGAGTTGTTTCATTTGTACACTGTCAGCCGTACACGCTTGACAAGTCACTTTTTTTAAAAAGTAATGATTTTAATTATTCAAGCAGAACTTACCGTGACTACCATGGGCAAGGACAAAATCATAACATTACTATGTACTGAGCTTCCCTGGTAGCTCAGCTGGTAGAGAATCCGCCTGCAATGCAGGAGACCCCAATTTGATTCCTGGGTCAGGAAGTTCCCCTGGAGAAGGGATAGGCTACCCACTCCAGTTTTCTTGGGCTTCTCTGGTGCCTCAGACAGTAAAGATCCACCTGCAATGTGGGAGACCTGGGTTCAACCCCTGGGTTGGAGAGATTCCCTGGAGGAAGGGCATGGTAACCCATTCCAGTATTCCTGCCTGGAGAAGCAGAGCACATGTACTGAGCAATTACTAAGTGCCAGGCTCTATACTAAGTGTTCAATGGAAATATCTCATTTAATCCTCTTGATAACCCTTGGGGGTAAGATTATTATCACCCCTTTTATAGGTGAGAAATCTGAGAGAGAGATCAAGAAAATTTGTCAGCGTTTATTAGAGCTGACAACACTCAGAGCCAAGTTTTGAACCCGGGAGTGTCTAAATTCAAACACTGGTCTCTTAACAACCATCTCCCCATTGCCTTAGGAATAAACATGCTAACCGGAGAGCTACTTTATAGCAGATACTCATCCCTGTTTGGTAACGTGGTAACATATCAGCTTACAGTTTGTTTTTACATATGTTAGAATTTGTAATCTAACAACAACATTTGAGGTAGGCGTTCTTAATTACTCTTTTTAAGAGCTGAGCACACGGAGGCTCAAAGAATTAAGGGACTTACCTAAAGTCATTTAACCACTAAAAGGAAGAATGAAGACTGAAAAGCAGGTCTTTCTTTTGGTTTTAAGTCCTGTTATGCTCTGCTATAATAGGTAGAGAGGGAAGTGATGGAAATTTTGCCCTCCGCAAACATATGTGCACATACATTCAACAGATGAGGTATTACTGTATCTCTGCACTGCTAAAATGATCACTTGAATTAAAACTCATGAATTTTTATTTTTTTTACAAAAACTTAGTAGCAATTGAAACTGTTTTTGTGTGTGTCGCTAAGTTGTGTCTGACCCTTTGCGGCCCTGTGGACTGTAGCCCGCCAGACTCCTTTGCCACGGAATTTTCCACGCAAGAATACTGGAGTGAGGTGCCATTTCCTACTCCGGGGGAATCTTCTTGACCCAGGAATCCAAACCCATGTCTCCAATGTTTCCTGCATTGGCAGACTAATTCTTTACTACCAGTGCCACCTTATATCTCATTGTGCTGCTAAAATGATCATTTCAATTAAAACACATCAAATTTTTTTTTTTACAGAAACTTAGTAAGTTGAAACTTTAAACAAGCCTAATAATAAAGGCCAAAAGGATCAAATATTTATCAATTCTAATGAAAAGTTAAGATTTCACTGATTATAGGATGGATTTTTTCTTAGTTTGTTTACCTAATAACTTTTTGAAGACTAGAGACGTCTTTAAATTATAGATAATGATTTTAAATCTTCTTCATTGCAGGCAAAAAGCAACACCAACAAAAAAGGAGGAACTCTATCTACCTGTTTTAATGAGAAAGTATGCATGGCTGGGGGAGATTTCTAAAATGAATTGCTAATGAAAACTCCAAACAGATAATGATCCAAGAGAACTTTGGATCTTGAAGTTGAAATTTTTACACTTAAAATGGAGAAAAAAGAGTAAAAATTTAGTCTTCCAAAGGATGCTTAGAGGATAATATCATTCAAAAAGTTGGTGCCAACAACAATTTATACACAGCATGAAGAGCAACAAATTCTGCTTCTGTGGTTTGTATCTGGAGAGCAAAACAAGTCAAAAGGAAAAATTCCAAAGAAGGTTCAAATTTATTCTCCAACCTCAGAGCCTAGTTCAGGTTTGCCTGTGTGGTTTTATTGCTTAGTTCACACACACAAATTAGCACTGGAGATCCTAAAAGCCAGCTTAAAAAAAAAAGAAAAGAAAGAAAATCTTTGGCTTCTGGTGTTGATGAAAGAAAACACTCTTTCTCAAAAATGTGATTATTTGGTTTCTCACAGTTCAACATGTGTGAAAAGAGAGAGGGGAATTTCTTTAAAGGAACTTCCTTCTACCACGTCTTAAAGTGTTGCTCTTTCCTCAATGATGGGCAATCAGGGGCTTCTAAAAGCAAAGAAACATAATGGTATCTTTCAAATTAGTCAATAGGGAGCCTAGTGTCAAATTATGTATATAACCAGAATACTGTAAGGTTGATTTCTGTAGTTACCTTTTTATAGGGAAAAAAAATAATACAATAATTTACAATTTAAATCATTGGAATTTGAGTGACCTTTACTACAGTAAAATCTCATTGAAAAAAAATCTTGCTACAACATTCCCTCAAGAATAAATTTTTATAGTTACAGCCAGATAAAATATGATTTGCTTGTAAGATGAAAGCCACTACTATGCCCTACCACCTGCATTATATATTACTGTGAGCTTATATTGAAGTTCTATTGAAATAAGTATCAGAATAAGATCCATTGTCTAACCAAAGAAAACACTGACAAATCTAACAGTTTAAAAAAGGATATGAGAAATACAAGTTACAAAATGTGTATTTTGCTAAAGTCATATAACAGAGTGATCAGGGAAGGCTGTGCAAATTGCCTAGAAGTCTAGGAGTTCAGTGTTCAGTGTTCAGCTCTGAGATGGGCAGAGGCCTTCTGTTCTGGCATAAGCATGTGGTCACTTGTGAACACACCAAGTGCATTAGTGTTTGAACTTTATCTAATACCTTTCAACACTTCAGAGCCCTCTGCCAGTCAAGCTAGTTGTTAAAAATACATTACCAAGTTTTTTTCTCAGTCAATTTGGTAAAGATCTTTTGTTGTTGTTGTTTTGGCTTGGGTAACTTTGCACTTGGTGACATCCATGGTGTTGCCTGAGTTTGAGATAGAAAATGTTAGAACTCATTTGTTTACTCCTTAAAAGAGTTGTTCAGTTCTCACTGTTTTATCTTAGCCTCCTTTTACATTTTGTAGATGAAAATTTTCCTCTTGACTTAACATTGTCAAATGATAGAACTTCTGTTATAATATATATGAGGATTTTGAAGCTGTCTTCTAAATTTTAAAGTATTATTTACATCCCTAAGAATGTACATTCTAAACGTTTTTTAAAAAATTAAAAAGCTAAAAAAAAACCCAAGATGCACCAATATGCCCATTTGAAGTCTTTTGAATAAATCCACTTTTTAGATGATGAAAATACCAAATCAAGTCCCTCTGGCTGAACCTTGTATGACCACCTACTCTGGGTAGATGTAATGAACTTGAGGTATTGGGGTATGACATCTGGCAAGGAGTTGTGAATTACAATTTTCTTTTACGACTGAAAACCATATCCTGGTCAGGTCTCAGTGGGGTTTAATGCTTGTGTCACAGCACACAAGGTTTGTTTTGATCTGTTATGGGGCAACACACGTAGCTTTCAGTCCACACTAATAACATCCCTGAGTCTGGTATACACCAATCCAGAGGCTACTAATTAAAGGCTGGAATTAACCAAACACAGTTTCACTACAAAACATGTGAAACTTATTAAAACTTAAAAGTAACTGCTGATTCTCAATACAGGCAGAACTAAAGAATGTGAGGGTCTTGTGAGGTTACTTCAGCAAAAATTTTAAAGCACATTCAAGATGCTTTGGGTCTGCGCATTCAGCACACAATGTGTTAACACAATAGAAAAATGTGCTAAACATTGAAATTACTGAAACCAAGGCCTGAAAAGGATTCAGCAGGGAAACAGACCGTTTCCCTCTCCAGGGTGAACCCCTACTCTGAGTTTTTGTTCTAACAAACAATTCTATATGTAGTTGTTGGAATAATTACCTTACCATTTTCTCATCAAAGAACTGTTTGCTGATTTGGAAATGAAAGGGGGAGGAGGAACCAGACGATGATGGCAGAGAGGAGGCGAGCAGCTAAGCTACATAAATCAGTATTAAAGACAGCAGCTTTATTTTGTTAAATATGGGTAATAAACATACAGAAAAGTGCATATTTCATGAGTGCACACTTTCTGAGTTTTCACACACTGGATTTATCCACATAGCAAGTACTCAGAGCAAGAAACAGAACATTCTGGGCACCCTTACAGAGTGTTTTAAACTGAGCAATGTACCTTCACCCACAGTGGCACTTAGGTCTTTCTCTTTATCATGATTTGAAAGCATAGTGAATCCCTGAAGCTGGAAAGCAATAGGGAATGGCAGTAGCCAGCGCTGAGTTCCCTCTGCTTGTGGTTTCAACAGGGTTCCCACCATGGGATGTGTGATACTAATTGCTCAAGCTGGATCCAAGGCAGGCATGGAAGAGGAGGGAGACGCTCTGGTTAAAGCTCTTTCTTTATGCGTGCATGTGCGCGCAGTTACTCAGTCGTGTCCTACTCTTTGTGACCCCCTGGACTGCAGCCCGCCAGGCTCCTCCGTCCATGGGATTCTCCAGGCAAGAACAGTGGAGTGGGCTGCCATTCCCTGCTCCAGGGGATCTTCCCAACCCAGGGATCGAACTCCTGTCACCTGCATTGGCTGGCGGATTCTTCACCACTCAGCCACCTGGGAAGCCCCTTTTCTTATGAAGCGCCCTCAGAACTGAGGTTTATAAAAGCTGCGAAAGCACTGTGGTTTAGGAGCTGAGGTCCCAGATTCTGAAATCAGAGATACCATCTCAGCTTCCTTGAAGAAAGACCCAGTCCAAGTTGTTTAATCTCTCTAAAACTCAGGGGCCTGATCAAAAACACAAAAATGTGCCTATCGCACTGAGTTTTTTGTTTTTCACATTTTGGCTGCACTCCAAGGCCAGGGGGATCTTAATTATCTGACCAGGGATGGAACCTGCACCCTCTGCATTAGAAGCTCAGAGTCTTAACCACTGGACCACCAAGGAAGTCCCACTCTTGAGTTATTGAGAGGATCAATTGAGAATCTCTACAGTTGCATGTGGAGAGCCCTAAATGCAAAGAAGTAATCAAAAGATGGCATTCATCATTCTTATTATTACAATGCCTGAAAAATTGATCTATCCATTGGAGAAGAGACCTGCTGACTTTCTCCTCTGTTGGGGATCAGTTCACCCTCTGCATGTGGCTTGCGTTATCTCTTAGCCTGTTAGAACCAAATTCAAGACTAAAGAGTGAGTGACCCCTATTGGTAAAAGAACCAGTGTATTTCATTCCATCCTTTCCTGTCTGGACTTGCTAAATCTTTAAACAAATACCTCTTATACTGGGTTTTCAAATTCTGGTATGCATACACGTCACTGGATTTCTGGGGCGCCATACCTAAATATTCTCTTTCAGTGGCTCTGGGCAGGGCCCAGGAATCTGCATGTTAATCAGTGTCCAGGCAATTCTGACATAGGTGGTCTCTGGGCCACCCTTTCAGAAACACAGCCCCTCTGAGTCTCAGGACCCCAGAGCTTATAAAGAGCATCTGTTGAAGCAGAGGAACTTTCACTGATTCTATTTTCTATGCTGAGTAGACAGTATCCACAGTTGACACTCTCCAAACATTAAAGGAATTTTCCAAGGAATAAAAAGAAAATCTCCAAGTATGTGGGTTTCTGGCTTTCATTTCAGATAGATCATTTGCATATCATTAAAAGTTCTAAGCAGAAATGGGATGCTAATGCAATTTGTGGAGTCAAATCAATACAACTTTTAAAATTCATGGAAGCAAAAATAAGATTCCTGCTAATGTATAAATGTAACATTTTTCTCATTAAGTTTTTCTTTATTCTTGAGCATATTTCTTGGCATCTGACAGTCTATTTTTTGGCATCTTCAGTTCCTCTTCTTTTTTCTAAAAATAAGCCTATCAGCACCATAGCTTGAGACATTTTTGTAAAAAATTTCATTTTTACATATACACTTAGAGATATATATATGTATATACGTATATATACATACACATACATTGAGATAAGCACAGTGCTTTGTTAAATGAATAATTCTTCCTAGTCTTCATGTTTTCCTCCTTTTCCATTGTCACCATCATCATCACCTCATCCAGTGTATATTAAATCACGTCCACATTGGCTTAAAAGAGATGTATATTCCCTTAACCAAGTTCAGTTACAGTTCTTTCATGAAAACAATTTGATATTCTTAAGTCAGATTTCAGTCCAGATTAGAAATTTGGTGTTCTTTAGTTGCAGTCAATAAGCATTTATATAGAACCTAACCATGTGCCCAGTTCTATGAGGCAGGTTTGGCTATTTTCACAAGTTGATAGGGGAATGAAAAACCCATCGTGGCAGAGTACGAGTTGGAATAAGGGCAAGGTACCACTTTTCTCCACCAAAGAAGCCCTGGAGCAGAGATCCTTCGACCCCCAAAACATTTGAATTTGCTTTTATGGATCAGATCATTTTCATTTCCCTTCCTCCACACTCCACCCACAAATTCCTGTCCAGAGAGCAAAGTTGTTGGAAAGTCTTCCTCATACAGTTCTAGTCTACCCAACCCTGGCCCAGGTTGTCTAACACTGTCAAATTTGCCTGCCTTTCTAAGATATCTGAGCCAATTCATTTCTAATAAAGCACCTGCTGATGTGAAAAACGAAAGATGTGGGGCTAGAAGAAAATATACCAACACCGGTACTTGTCCTCAGGAGAAGCAAGGATCACTCAGCGTGCTTTTGTGTGTGTGTGTGTGTGTTACCCCAATTTTCCAGAATCAAGGTATTATTTTCATAATTGGAAAAAGTAACTTAGAAAAGGAATAAGGAAAGTGTATCTTACACTGGGCTGTCCCACCATCAGAAAGTGGCATGGAGAGCCATTGTTACTGGTGCTATATTATCAGATATGCTCATTTGTATTTTAGATTCAAATACATATTCAGTTCAAAATGTAGTCACTTTGAAAAAGGACCCTCAACAGAATACACAGTTGGCCTTTTTCTTGGATGTCAAGATTTCAGGCATGAGGAAGATCGAAGATGGTTTTGCTTTCTTCTTGTTCCCCTCAAATTTTCTAAAATAAGCATGAATGACTTTTATAATTAGAAACATACCAATAAATGTTATTATTTGGAAAGACAATTTTTAGATTTGCTGAAGCCCATGGATATTTGCATGCATGCTAAGTCGCTTCAGTCCCGTCCCACTCTTTGAGACTCTATGGATTGGACCTTGCCAGGCTCCTCTGCCCATGGGATTCTCCAGGCAAGAATACTGGAGTGGGTTAACATGCCCTCCTCAGGAGGACCTTTCCAACCCAGGGATCGAACCCTCATCTCTTGAGTCTCCTGCGTTGCTAAGTGGGTTCTTTACCACCAGCGCCACCTGGTGTATTTAGGCTTTGATCAAATTATTTCTACATGGGGGGAATTTGCTTAACTGCTTCCAGCGTGGTGGACAATTCCTTAAAATAACATTCAATGAATTCATTTGCTTTAATGATTTTATAATTAGATATCTTATCAATATTCTTAATTTTTCTGGTATGGGTATGAATTGGATCTAGGAAACTCCATAATTAAACAAAATTCAATCTCCTTTCAATATGGCCTTTTAAATAGGGAAGCATCAGATTTACAATGTGGGACTTGTGAAAATGTCTCATTACCTGGGATTATCATAATCCTGGAAATGACAAATTTTAAAATTTGTAGATTCATTTTAAGACCACAGAGAAGGCTGAAAGAAGGAGTCTATATTTATTGTGACCAGGTGTTCCTGGCCCTCTATCTTTAATAGCCGAGACCACATTGCTCTCTCCCCAGAGCACTGTTCAGGAAGGCATAAAAGATATGAACGTTGAAGAGGGCCTGGTAAACTCTTCACCCTAACTGCTCAAAGTGTACCTCGTTCTTGGGGTAGAACTTAGCAGCTTCCAACTAAAGGTGAGAAGTGCTGAGATTTCTGAAAACAGATGTTGCAGTCAGTAAACTCAGTGTATGTCTAAAACATCATCCCACTGGACCAGACAGGAGTATAAGAAATTGAATTCATTCGAAAGAACAAATACGAGAAGGCAAATAGACACAAAAGACAAATGACGGAATTGGCTAATCCTACCCTCAGTCTGAGTGGACTCATCATGGAACTCTTTTATTCTCATGTTTCCTCTTAGAGGCAATATTTAATATTGAAAAACAAGATTTAAGACATCTAATACTTTAAAATAATACCAATCAGAGAAAGGAGAAAGATGCACACATCTGTCTGGTTTCATTTACAGGATCCATGTTCAAAAGCCAAGAAAAGAGATTATATGTTTTAAATACAACCAAGGATGATTTTCTTCAGTGGAGCCATCACTGAAAAGAAAGATTTCCTATTATTTTATCCTGGAAGCAACTTTTTTTTTCCCATAAGGATTGAGTTGATCTTTGAAAGTAATTACTTTAAGCATCAAAGCAATGCATGTCCTCTAGCGAACCATTCTCCAGCACTGAAACCCAGAGACCACTGTCGCCTTGCAAGGGTCTCCAATAACTCGCACGGTCCTTTGAGCTTCGTAGGCCCCCTCTGTGGTTCGGTTTGCACAAACTAGTGCTTGAATGGCAGTGGAACATAGTAGTTAAGGGTTGGCATCACTGTGGAGCCAGATACTTGGGCTCTGATCCCAGCTCCCCTATTTACTCTCTCATGACCTTGGGTGATTTATTTCAATTCTTTCTGCCTCTGATTCCCTGTCTGTAGATAAGGATAATAATATTACTCTATCATAATACTATTGTAAGGTGTCAATAAAGTTATTCCACGGAAGTTCTTAGAACAACGCCTAGAACACACAAAATTGGAAGTATTAACTGCATTCCCAAATACAGTCAGTGTGAAACTACTCTATAAGAGAGAAGTCAAGAAGGGAGAAAGAAGAATTGCCAAATAGTATTGTCAGCATTGTTTTTGAAAAATTAGAAATTATACGCAAGTGCTTTCATGGTTCTGAGTTATGCTACAGTTGGGTGTTTCTTTCCTCTTACATCTGGGTGAAAGTCTCCAGGAAACACGAGGGGAGACTGCTATATTATCATCTAAATTTTGCCATAAACAAAAACCAGTCTCCCACAAGACTAAGATTGAGTTTTTAACGAAACGGCAGTCACTTGTGAAACATTTTCACCTATAAAAGTAATGGTCAAAACCTGTTCTCAGTTTCACTTAGAACCCATTGTGTTAAGAAGTGAATCTCTTGGGGGAGCAAACATCAACGGCATGCTTGTGGAACAAGCATTTTTTAATCACACACAGCCAGTGGAAAATGGTACAGAAGAATGAGGAAGTTATCTAATGAACGGGAAGCACAATGACGAATCCAATTCAACAGATTTCTCAAAGGCCTTCCAGCAGCTCTCACAGCGGCCAAATGAAGGGGAAGGTAACAGTGGATTATTACCTTTCACTCAACACTTCTCCCTCTGCCAAGAATTTTTTAAATGTCACAGGAATATAATTCACATGCTTCACAGATTGTGAACAATTTTCTCTAAACCTCCACCACGTATGTATCCAGCAGCACCCAAACTCCACATAATCTGAGCATAACAGCAAATGGCCAGCACACCAACAGTCCCACCATTCAAATGCACCAGGGGTCTGGACGAGAGGGCTCCAGGTGGCTCTTGCCCACAGAGGAAGTAAACCCAACGCTGCTGGGGATGAGTCACAGCGAGCATAAAGGCAGCTATGCCAAAATATTTGAAAAGCTGGGAGCCAGTTATGGCTCCCACTGATGTTCATTTTATCAGCTTCACTGATTGTACATAAGGAATGGGTACTCCCAGGCATCACAGTGCCCATCATTCACAAGCTATGAACTCGCGAGGGTCAGGACCACCTCTTTTTAATCTTAAAGCTCTGGATGGCCAGAGTTGAGTTTGACACGGCTCCTGACACATCAAAATAAAGAAGATCCCTAACATGGCTGCAAATATTCATGAAGCAGCTCTTGTATGTCAGGCCTAGAAGCATCAAGAAAGACTTCATTGTCAGGGTTTTAAGCTGAGATCTGAATAGAAAGTATGGAATATGAATGGAAATTTCCCTGGGGAAGGGGATTGGGGAGATAATAGGTAAAAATATTCCCAGCCATGGAACAGCACATGACAGTAAGCATAAATGCCATAAGGCAGGAAGGAACTGGATATAGTAGGGGTATTTAATTATTAAATAATCAAGACATCATGGGTTGGCAACAGAGAAGTATCTTTCTAGAAACTGCCATATATATTGAGCACTAGAAAATGGGATACTGCAAGACAGATCAAGAAAAGTATTCAAACCCTAAACCATCACACCACTTGCCATGGTGTAGGCAATTCTTTGAAACTATTTGGTCTGGGAGCAACTCCTGCAGTATTTGTGAATCTACTAAGAAGAGTCTATTGCCTCTCTCAGGCACTGCCTGCCCCATCTCCCACCACACAGAATGAAAGAGAGAGTCCTACAGAAGAGCCTCTTCCAAAACCTTCATCTGATGCTCATTCAGGTCTCCCAGCAAAGCAAAGCAGGGTGGCAGCCGGCCCACCGCATTTCCATTTTCTTCCCCCACACACTTCCTTCCCTGACTGCCTCCACCCACATCTCACTTAGACTTATGCAACTGCCAAAGCAAACAGAGATGCCTTAGAGAGAGAAAAAAAAGAAGATGAAGAATAAGAAGGGGGAAAATAAATCCCTTCAGGATTTTTTGCACTTTGGGATTCACACAGCAAAACTATCTGAATGCCAACCTGACTCCTGTAGCTTTTCAAAGCACACAACCTCCCGGTCACCCAGCTTAAGTGGCATAAAAAGCAGACCCACCGACTGATTGCATTCATAGTGTGTGGTCCAGAAAACCAATCCATTTGGAGGACAAAGCCCACACCTCTTCTTTGCAAGTTCATTCGGTTTCCTCACTTATTGTTTTCTCTAGGCAATGCCTGCAACCTAAGTAGGATCAGTAAAGTAAGTAGCCCTTGATAAAGCACAGGAAACATGGATGGGAGGGAGAAGATGGAGAGAGATGGGGTGGAGGGGAATTGGGGGAGGGGGAACCACCTTGATCCTAGGACCCAAGGGAAAGTCTGATCAGAGCCTTCAGATGCCGGAGTCCTCTCAAAGGGATGGATGGCAGAGAGCTAAAAGTGACTAAATTGTTACATATAAATTAATAGAAAACTCAATCTCAGGTTACTCAACACTCTTCATTTTGAACCTGTAGAGACCTCTGACTAAAACACTCCCAATCTAACATGGAAATGGGGTAAGTGCCGCCCAGCACACATGGGTTTTCCAATAATCTCAAATCTTTTTCTGGAGGCTGGGCGGGTATTTCATCTTGCCCACTTCTCGCACAGAATCACTCAGTGTTTATGACTGGCTTTTAAAGGGGAATTCAGAACAAGCTATGCACTGTTTAAGCTTAGCCTTAGTTCTGTTTTGAGTTTCAAAGCAATCTCATTGTTCTTACCAAACAAAAAAGTTTTGACTTGAGCAAAATAAATAAGGGTTACCTGAAAGGAAAAATAGATACCAGCTACAGAGCAAATTTTCTTCAGAAGATGTCCTCTTTGTCTATAGTTCTTCATCTTCTTCTTCTTCTTCTTCTTTTCAAAATTAATTTGACCGCTCGGGGTCTTAGTTGCAGAATGTGGGCTCTAGTTGCCTGTCCAGGGATCCAACCCAGGCCCCCTGCAGTGAGCGCTGAGTCTTAACCACTGGACAACGAGGGAAGCCCCTGTGTGTAGTTGTTAAAGGAGGAAAAGGCAAAGCCTGCTGGGTAATGGTTCCTTTTCGTTTTACCCTCCCCTGAGTTTCCACAAGAGATAGAGCCAAGTTGCTAGGTTGCTCAACTTCAGAGCACCTAGCTTTTGTAAACCTCAGGGTGGATGGCACAATGTGGAAGAACTGTCCCAAAGATCTATCAAGGTGACTGGTTGCAGAACATTCTAGAATATTAGCTGGATGTGCCTCAGCTTCTACATTTAACCAGTGCTTCTCCTAACCACTCTCCAAAATTATTCTGTTACTGTTCCACGTGGGGGAGGCAAAGGCAGCTCACTCCAGTATTCTCGCCTGGGAAATCCCACGGACAGAGGAGCCTGGTGAGCAACAGTCCACGGGGTCGCAAAGAGCCGGACACGACTGAGAGAATAAACACCATAAACAAGGACATATGGGGGAGGAAAAGGGGGGCTAGGAGAAGCAGGGCCAAGTGAAAAATGGGTTCATTAGAAACACACATTCAGCTAACCTGCTGAACCAGGATGGCCCTGAAGAAGCCTAAAATCCATTCCTTCTTTGCCTCTCCTTCAAATGAAGTATTTCCCATGGAGTGCCATTTCAGCCACCCTCCCTGTGAACATTCCATAAAGATTCACAGGACTCTCAGAGCAGGTAACTACGGTTTGTTTCACACTTGAGACCTTGAGTTTCTAGGGTCAATGGGTTGGCCAAAAACTTCATTTGGGTTTCTCCAAAAGATGTTATGGAATAGTTTCCTATCTCTCTTAAGTTTTTGCTCTTCAAAGAGGGATATCTCTAGGCAGCAGCTCAACTTCTACTGATAAAGTTAAACTGACCTTAGTGATACAGGGGAAAAGTGAAAGTGAACTCGCTCAGTCGTGTCCGACTCTTTGCAACCCCATGGATGGTAGCCCACCAAGTTCCTCCATCCATGGAATTTTCCAAGCAAGAGTACTGGAGTGGGTTGCCATTTCCCTCTCCAGAGGATCATCCTGACCCAGGGATCGAACCCAGGTCTCCCAAAATTGCAGGCAGATGCTTTACCGTCTGAGCCCCCAGGGAAGCCCGATATAGGGGGAATTGAACTTAAAATAGTGCAAGCTAAGCAGGATAAGGTAAGGTGCTTGGAAAGCTAATGGCTTGGCTTTTGGATGTTTAGTTCTCAGGCTATCCTCCCAGGAGTATCAGACTTCCAGGACACTTAATACGCTAGTGAAGGCCCACTGCCTTGGCAATGGGCTGTTTACTATACAGGGAACCATAGAAAAACAATTTTCCCTGGAAGCATCGGGGGATGCAAAGATACATTTAATAATGATATTCGATGGAGGTGGAGAAAGAGCTTTTTTTTTTTTCCCTAGGAGAACTTTCTTCGGCACTACAAAATTAAAGGATTTTCTAACCCTGTCTTCTCTTCGTCTTTCCCAGAGGAGGAAATTGTAAAGGCTGGCCCTTAAAAATAATATAGTAAAATCTAACTTTATTCCCCTAATCTCTTAATAATGCTGCAGCTGGCCATGATCTATTTAGCATAACACAAAATAATGTATTTGTACCAAGCAATTTTGAAATGCTTTAAAACAGTGAAAGCTATTTGCTTGATTGATTAAGTTAAAGTGTTTACATAAAAGTGTCATATAGATATTTTGACATCAGTCATACAACACCACATCTGGTACTCCTAATTAAATTGTGTGAGAAAAGACGATATTTTTTATTCAGTCACAACAATATGGCTAACAGGAAGTACAACTGTATTCGTCATGCCCAGAGTCTGGGATCTGCAGTATGGCATGTGGCTGCGAAAAGCCCCAGATTTGGATTTTGCAAAGCTTTCATAGCCTCCAACACATGTTTTGCCTGAACAAAGACTAAGAAACTGGGCCCCACCTCTGTGAGTCAACGGTTATTATTTTTTCTCCTTTGATTTAAACCTCTCCAAGCGCCATCAGTGAACTAAAATGTAATGAGAATTAGAATAAAGTTATCTTAAGGAATTGGTGCTCAGAGCCCAGGTAAGACGCTTTGTTTTGTTAAGCTTTATTCCTGCTGATTAGGAAATAAACCCAAGAAACTTTAATGGGGGGACAGGGAAGCGAAACCCTATTATTCATTCAGAGCAGGAGTTCATTTGTATCTATGCTGAAGGGTGGAACCTATACCTACCTTAAAAATGGTCTGCGCCTTACTGAAGCACTTGATTTAAACCACTGATATTATTTTTCCTTCCAAAATTAAGATGAAATATTTTAAATATAACAAATAAAAGACAAAATGGCTTGGCTTGTTAAAGCATGCTTACTTTACTTTTAATATACAAGTAATACTTCAAATCCTCTTCTTATTTTTTTAAGTTAAATTATGTCCACCCCATGTGCAGATTCAATTTACTGACTAAGTACACAACCAAATCTAGCCTCCCTGGGAACCATCCATTTGCTTAAGAAGGTGGAGGAGACACTGCTGTATTTTCTTAAAGAGATTCCTGGCATTTTTTTCCTCCTTCGTTTCGCCTTAAAGACTACCTTGAGAAATGTTGCCCAGAAGTAAAAGGAAAATGAGTTCAAGCTTCAAAATCAGGAAATTTGGGTAGTAAAAATGTAAGTTATAAAGTCAACGTTGATCGGAAAATAAATCGAGCTCTTTTAAATAAGTTAAGTGTCAGCCCTAAGAAGTAAGACCATCCGACTTCCTATAGAATTATTCATCCTTCCTCAGGCAAACGCCGCCTCCAAAAGGCTCTTCAGCTGCAAAAGCAGACATTGGGCCAAGATGGTAAAGTATTTGAATACGCATATGGGATATGCACTTATTTACCATGTACCATGTTCAATTTAAAGAAAATAAACGTGAAGGCAGGAGCCATGAACAAATAGAAGGCACGGTTTCCTATAATTGCAAGGAGGCTTAGGTAATGCTCTATGCGGTGTTTGATTTAAAATGTTAAAATATTAACAGAAGTTTTCTATAGCAGAGTGTTCCTATCACAGTGAAATGACTCATAAGAATGCTAAATTCAAACCAGATGGGCACAAACATTAACTAAAAAAAAAAAAAAAACTCAGATTTTTTTAGGGGTCAGCATGGGTCTTCATAAAAATGAAGACCTTGTCTGGGTTAGTGAAAAATGAACTTTCAGTGATAAAAAAGAAAACAAGAGAAAATATTAGTGACTTTATTTTAATTAAACAAGCCACCATCAATTAGAAGAACTAACATTTACAAAACTTTACATTGCCATTTTAATTTGAAAAAGATGACTATGGTTAATCATGAGACTTCAGATAAACAGGGACTTTAATGTCTCCTATAGAGCCCGAGTCAGGGACACATGAGTTCAACTGTTTGCCATGCTAATACCGGACAAGAATCTCTCTGCTTCCCACCAAGAAGTCACCCTCATTGAAGACTTGTGTGGTATAGAAACCTCCAACCGTCTGCCCACGGCATGATGCCAACCTGAGCTCTTCTTTCAGCAGACCACAAAGGAAAATTCTCATTGCCGGGTCAGACACCCCACCAAACCTCTTCTGCTCTCTTGTTAAAAAAATATGTTCCCTTGCATTTCTTCCTTTTTGTTTTTTTCCTCCAGAGCTTTTTACCATTTGCAGATTGTCTGCAACATGTGCTATGTTTAAATGTGTACATACCCTACAAGAAGAAAAATATGTGGGCTCAGAATTAATATTGTTTTTGACTTATAGGGAAATTCCAGTTGTGTTTAACTTGGACTGTGGGATCCAGGAACTTTACTGAGAGGAGAAACGAATGTGTTTTGAGCAAAAAAAAATGTGTATGGGGAGTTCCCTACTGTTTTGTTGCTGGAATCTTGGACAACAGAGGGAAAAATGACAAGCACATAATTTAGTCTGGCAGCCATACCTCTCTGTACTGGGAGCCTGTCAGTTCTTATAGCTGAGTGAGGGCTGGGCTGCTTTGGTGCGAGGATGAGAGACCTCCCAGGAACAAGTAGGTACTTCAGGAAATGGTGTTTCTCGTTCAGTAGGTGGCCTTTCCTCCCCGGGTCTGTGTGAATCGATGCCCCGCGTGGTGTTGGGGGCACCGTGCTACACGGAGCTATTTACCTTTTGGATGAAACCTAAAACCACAGACCTAACCATTGTGGTCACCAGAGATCTTATGGCAGACTTTCTAAGAGCAGTTGTGTTAACTCCGGAATCCTGGCTGCAGTCCAACTAAAGTAATTACATTCTGCCTCCTGAAAATTCCCCCTGCAGTTTCAATTGAATATGATAGTCTCAACCCTCCACCCTCCACGGCGTGGCTAGGCATGGTGGTTAGCATTCCGGGGAGGTGCAGCCTGTAATTCCCTGCTGGAAGAAGTGATTCCCAGGTCCTCACCAAGGTGTGATGACGCTTAGTGAATTAGCGCTCCTAAAAGCATCTGGAGGACCTCAGTGTAAAAGTGATTCTAATACGCAAAGGGGCAGAAATGGTCACGTGCCCATTTGTCTGTAAGAGCAAGCGATCAGTGTGCTATTAGACTCCTTTAATGGACATGGGTTTGGGTGGACTCCGGGAGTTGGTGATGGACAGGGAGGCCTGGCGTGCTGGGGTTCATGGGGTCGCAAAGAGTTGGACACGACTGAGCGACTGAACTGAACTGAACTGAACTAAATGGAAGCACAAATAGGAACGACAGGGTCCCCCTGCCCTCTGACCTAAAAATATCATATCTGGGCTGGTATATTCAATTCTGGAGATGCATGTAAGAGAGGCACCTTATCTAAGTGTAGCAAGTCTTCAGAGGCACCAGAATGAAGGGTCTAGAAATGATATTGCAACATGCCTAAAGGAATAGGAGTGTTTAACCAAACCAAAAAAAAAAGAGGGAAGGAAGGAAAGAGGAAGAATGGGAGGGAGAGAGGAAGGAAGGGAGGGATAAAGGTAGAACTGATATTCAAAGAGCAAAGGGCACTTCCCTGGTAGCTTGGGCAATAAAGAATCTGCCTTTGATGCAGGAGGCCTGGGTTCGATCCCTGGGTCAGGAAGATCCCCTGGAGAAGGGAATGGCAATCCACTCCAGTATTCTTGCCTGGAGAATCCCATGGACGGAGAAGCCTGATGGGCTACAGTCCATGCGGTCACAAAGAGTTGGACACGACTGAGTGACTAACAGGTGCACATGGCCCCACAGAACGAACCAGGGCCAGTGGCTTCTCATAGAGAAGTGCAGAAAAGCCTTTCCTCCCAGCCCTAGCCTAGAATGCCTTTCCCCACTACCTGTGGGCATCAGTTCATCTCTTACTCATTCAACAACACTACATATACGTCTGTTGCCAGATGAAATTCATTCCACCAAAGATTCATCTAACACCAAACTCACTCAGTACTTACAATCTGCAGTACTAATTTGGCCCTTATCATGGGCTTTCAATGGATATCATATTCATTCTAACTATATTTCCTCATCAATGTGTCTCTAGGATTTATCACAGCAAGAAGCACGCGGTCAGTATATTTTTCCTTATCTATAGTAGTGGTAAACGAAGTACATTCGACCTAGTTCTTCACAATAGCTACTTATTATGAGACTATGACATGTGTACTAGGTATACAGAGATGAATAAGCAAACCAACCATCAGGGTGAACTCCAACTGTATGACATAAATTATTTTTTACATAAAGAAAGAAAAGAAAGAAAAAACATCGAATGGAAGGTTCAGGAAAGATTTTCAGGAAGAGGAGGACTTTGATGTAGCCCTTGACAAAAAGATGCCTTTTTCATAGGCCAAAGTGTCAGAGGGAATTTTGTCAGACATTTTAACAAGGAAACGGCCTTAAAAGCAAGGTCTGGAAGTGAGAAAACATTGGTTAGTTTCCTGGAACTAAGATGTTTCTTGAAATAGGATGTGAGTGAAGGGAGAAACAGGAAACAAAAGGAAAGGCTAGTTAGAAACATCTTTTGGATCCATCCATCCAGTGCTCAGTCATGTCCAACTTTTGCGACCTCATGGACTGTAACCTAGCAGGCTTCTCTGTCCATGGGATTTTTCAGGCAAGAATAACCCTCCTCCAGAGAACCTTCCTGACCCAGGGATTGAACCCACATTTCCTGCATTGGCAGGTGGATTCTTTACCACTTGAGCCATCAGGGAAGCCTCCATATTTTGGAAGACCATAAGAAATTAATCAACTCAGTAAATAACGCTGGGCTATTGAGGATTTTATCTTTGTTTCCATGGGGGAGATATTAAGATGAGACTTATGCTTTAAGGTATTGATATGATAGGGCTGTGTGAGATGGATTTCAGGGCTGAAGGCTGAAGTCTAAGCCAAGGTAATTACAAACCTAACTAGGTAATGGGCTGTGGTGTAGAAGATGTGGGGGAGGGGAGGAGCAAAGGAGATGAAGAAGATTGATTTCACAGAACTTTAACAAGTCTGCTGTGGAGATGTGAAAGGAGATCTCTAGGTTTAAAATTAGATGTTTGCTTTTTACAACAGAAATAAAGAAATCAGAAGGACCTGGTTTGCATAGGGAAATGATTAGTTTTCCACATATTAAGTTCAAGAACCTATACTGAATCCAGGTGAAGATTCCTAGCTTGTAGCTGGAAAGGCAATACTAAGCCCAAAGGAAAAGGTCACAGTGAGACAGATAGACAGACAGAGATAAAAATGTGGCCTCTATCCACATGCAAGAGTAGCCAAGTCACAGACTTCTAGAAAAGAAGAATCCTCAAAAAGGAGAGGTGACCAGCCAGGCCAACACTGAGGTTAGATATGAAAAGATGGCGTATGACTTGATGATTAGAAGGTCACCAGCGACCTTCAAGAGTAGATTTCAGAGATAATTGGAGGTGCAACATCTCAGGAGAAAGTAGAAATGTCCTCGGGGAGTGTATGCGGAGCTTCTTCCCTGGTGGCTCAGACAGTCAAGAACCCACCTGCCATGCAGGAAACCCGGGTTCGATCCCTGGGTCAGGAAGAACCCCTGGAGGAAGGCATGGCAATCCACTCCAGTATGCTTGCCTGGAGAATCCCATGGACGGAGGAGCCTGGTGGGCTACAGTCCCTAGGGTCAAAAAGAGTGGGACATGACTGAAGTGACATAGCATGCATGCACCATAATCATATGATAAAAGTGATCAACAAGAGATGGATTTTAAAATGCTGAGCATAGTGAGTAACCTTTGGAAGTTATCCGAAAGACACTGTACCTACCAAAAACAAAACAAAACACAAATGTCAAACACTGGCTAATGGTTTGCTTAGCACAGCATCCTGTTAGTTCACTGAGAAGACAAGTAAGGGTTGATCTGGGTGTGAATCTGGTTATTTGGGAACCAAGAAGTACTGGTTGATAGCACGTGCAATGTGAAATTAACTCCCAAGGATGGAATCTAAGGAAGCTGGTGGTGAGTCTGGTCACATGATCAGGTTAAGTAGCATTAAGAAGAAGAAATCAGCAGACACATTCTCAGACATCTGCCCAGCACCCTGGGAAACAGTAGGGTACAGACATGGAGATGCATGTACCTCTGAGGGGGTGTTCCAAGGGAAAGAGGGGCAAACATTTGCACTGATGATTATGTACAAGAAGGATGATCAGACTCAGACTCCACCACTTATAGGCCATGTCATCCTTAGTGAGTAACTCAACTTACTAATTATATTATTCTAAGCAAGTAGTTTAACTTCTAAGCCTCAGTTTCTTAATCTGTAAAATGGGAGAGGCAATTTACCTCACAGGGTTGTTATGAGAATTAAATAATCCATGTGCTTGGCTTAAAGTAAGTACCAAATGAAATTAATTTCATCAACTTGCCATGTTCTCTTTAACTTGCTCCAGTTGGCACCCTTCTGATGGATCCCTTCCCCTCGGTTCTAGGTGACTCCACGGTGACTTACCAACCTCACCCTCTGTGAAGTCCACTCCCATCTCTAACAGGCTAATGGTGTGATGCACCCAGGGGAATACATTAGGGATTATGAACCTCAGCCCTACCAACTCTTGCTGAATTTTCCAGCCCTTTATCTCTGTCCCTCCAACCCACAGCAGAAGCTCAGATTAACAGCTGAGGGACCGTACCTAAATTGGGATGGGGGAAGTGGATTCTCTCTCTAGTCGCTGGGCTTGACTCCAAGATTTCTCTTTCCTCAGTGGAACACGTTAGGTATGAATCATTGCTCAGGACCATTTCCTCAGGGAATTTGGTGAGGAAAGAACATGAGTAGCAAGCCCCTTAGAGCTGGCTATTGCCTAAGAATGGGAGAGGAGGAAGAGATCTGTGTGTGGCAAGGGATCTGGGTCCCTCCACTTTATGCTTCTCTTGGGCTCAGAGACTTTTCCTTTGCAAACAGTGCCACCTACACATCAGGCGGGTGAGAATTTAGCTCACTACTTTACTTTGAGGAGACCATGGTGTATTTTACCTTACGATAAGTCCCCTATTTTATCAACTTCACAATCTCTGCTTCACCTTCAACGCCATTTTTTCTCATTATCAAATGAAAAAAACTTTTTTAATTGAATGAAATCAAATTTTTCTGTTTTTTAGCATCAATCATAACTTGTCCCAATGATCTGGCAAATTACTCTCTCTAAATTCTAGGAAATTGTCTTTTTTCTGGAGATTATAGATAGTCCAAAGGTACAACAATGTTTTATCAAGAGAAGACAGGGTGGTTGATGAATAAAGGTCCTTCAAAGACGGTTCAAGACCAGGAAGAAAGATAACCCAAAGTTGCATTTTTTTCTTATACCAATGCTTAAATAAGGCCAGCAGTAAACTTCCTCTTAGAGAGAGGAAGGCTGGAAGGTCCCCTTATACCAACACCTTCACTTCACAGGTGAGAAGCATTAAAACTGAAATAAATTTTCTTAAGCTTCTTTATTAAAAATAGATATGCAGGGAAAGATTAGATATAAGACAACTTGTGTCATCGTGAGGGGTTAGTTCATTGAACCTGTGCTTTGTTGATCCACTAACTACAAACACAAGAGTGACCACTATACACTGGGTCCTTGAACATGCAAAGGTATTTAATGATAATGAAAGGAGGATATATCGCAAACTGTTTGTCACATCTCACTTCAGCCTCTGAGTATCCCTCTGAGAATGGTATGATCACCTGTTTGCCTACAGTCACAAACTTAAAATGTTAAGTGAAATATATCTGGTTTCTAACTAAGCCCAAAGTTTTCTTGTTTGTTGCTTTTCCTATCGATCCTGGCTTTACATGTTAAAATTCCATTTATAATTTCATTTTAGGAATAGCTCACACCTTGAACCATATAAGGGTCTTCACATGGCTTATCATCAAAGAGCCATTACTTTTAACTTTTCTCATCTCTTCCCATCTGGGTACCACCAAATCATTCCCCAAAGGGATCTACAAATCAGATCCAGGAGTGAGGAAAAGTGGACAGAGGGGAACTCATTCAATCTCACATTCCCCTGCAAGATCAGGGCTCTACCTTTACCTATTTGGCCAAGGCAAAGACCATTTATCCTACTCCAAAATGAAGGTGAAAGTTTTCATTCAAAAACCAGCTAAATGTATCTTCTGGTATCTTTGAAAAAGGAGTTCAACCCAGAAATTCTCTAAGGTTTTCAGCTTCATTGGAGGCTGTCTTTTTAGTTGAGAACACAAAATCAATGACAAAGAATGTCTTCTTCAAGGTGGCACAAATTGTTTTTAATGAAAATATATGTCACAATATCCTCTGTAATTAGTACACTCATTCATTCTTCAACAAATACTTCTCGAGTACTCTTTATGGATTCAGTTCAGTTCAGTTCAGTCGCTCAGTCTTTGTGACCCCATGAATCGCAGCACGCCAGGTCTCCCTGTCCATCACCAACTCCTGGAGTTTACTCAAACTCATGCCCATCGAGTCGGTGATGCCATCCAGCCATCTCATCCTCTGTCGTCCCCTTCTCCTCCTGCCCCCAATCCCTCCCAGCATCAGGGTCTTTTCCAACAAGTCAGCTCTTCGCATGAGGTGGCCAAATGATTGGAGTTTCAGCTTCAGCATCAGTCCTTCCAATGAACACCCAGCACTGATCTCCTTTAGGATGGACTGGTTGGATCTCCTTGCAGTCCAAGGGACTGGAACTCTCAAGAGTCTTCTCCAACACCACAGTTCAAAAGCGTCACTTTTATGGATTAGACCCTATCAGACTCGCAATTTTGCCTCATAGTTGAGATCTGAAATAAGCCACGATGTAAGAATTCATCCCTCTCTAACTAGAAATGTAATCCCAGCATTAAGGTGTGTGTTTCCATCCAGTATGGCAAATCGTTAGTCAGCCTTTTCATAAGAAAGAAAAAAGGGATAAATTTTATTATGGAAGCACATGTGTTGATACTAGTTGAAGGAAGAACATAAAACTTCTAACGAGATAACAATGTTCCAAGCATTTCTTGCTTCCCACACAAACATATATCTGGCCTCAAACATACAAACATGATCCTCCCACAGATTTCTGGCATTTCAGAGAAGGAAGCATCAAACAAGAAGGTCTCACCTCATGGTCTCTTTGTTTCCCAGCTAACATTCGGTAATGGGATCCTTTCTGATTTGTTTTACTGGAAACCCAATCAACTGCCCTCTAATGACGTATATCTTTAAAAGATAAAATACAAAAAAATATTTTCATATTACTGCCTTAGATATAAAGAGCATCTTTCTTAGAAAAAGTTAGGGGTTTCTGACAAAGAAAGTGAAACTTTGATTATTAATTATTCATTAATTCACCCAATAGGACAGATGGTTTCTGAAAGACAAAAAGTAAAAATAAGATACTGTTGTTGGAACCGCTACAACTATTTTGAAAGTGAAAGTGTTAATCGCTCAGTTGTGTCCGACTCTGCAACCCCATGGACTGTATGGAGTCCACCAGGCTTCTCTGTCCGTGGAATTCTCAAGGCAAGAATATTGGAGTGGGTTGCCATTACCCTCTCCGGGACAACTATTTTGGTTCACAACAATTTCGCTTCCTGGACTTTATCCCATAGATATGATCAGACAAATGTGCAAAGTACAAATACCAGAATGTTCACTGGTGTTAGAGAAAAGCTAGAAATGAGAAACTGTCTGAGTGTGTTTCCACAGGGAAGTGCTTAAATAAATTAGGATACATCTACAAAGTGGAAAATCAAGAGTTGCTTTACAAAGAATGATTTAGGTCAAGGTGGGCTGATATGGAAAGCTGCTGCTGCTGCTAAGTCACTTCAGTCGTGTCCGACTCTGTGTGACCCCGTAGACGGCAGCCCATCAGGCTCCCCCGTCCCTGGGATTCTCCAGGCAAGAACACTGGAGTGGGTTGCCATTTCCTTCTCCAATGCATGGAAGTGAAAAGTGAAAGTGAAGTCGCTCAGGCGTGTCCGACTCTTCAAGACCCCATGGACTGCAGTCCACCAGGCTCCTCTGTCCATGGGATTTGGCAAGAGCACTGGAGTGGGGTGCCATTGCCTTCTCTGATGTGGAATGACTGACCGTAATATATAAGCTCCTTCCATTCAAAGTTTAGTGTGCAGTATACCAGGTTGCCCACGTCAGTCAGGGTTTGACTTCAGGAAAGCAGAAGCCACACTACGTATTTTAAGAAGGAAGGGCTTTCACAGGGAGAAATGGAGGCTTTCACAACTGTTGGAGGGGCTGAGGACACGGGTCAGGGAGGCCGTCACTGAAGATCTCAGCATGCAGCGTTATTGGCAGCTCTCAAGAGCTCTTTCAGAAGCCTTCCTGATGGCCTCAGCCAGCACTAAAGCAAATGCTTTTCCAAAAGCCACTTCCAATTTCGTCAACGCTGAGAGCACCAACGCACACAGTAAGCTGGGTCTCACCTAGAAGCAGCTGGAACCATTCATGTGTCCTCTGCGCCCAGGTTTGCCTAAAACTACCTGTGGAGAGTAATGGCCTTCCCTCTTGCCGCCCTTCCAGACCTCACCCTTGGGCCTCACACGGACAGACTCAAGTCTAGAACAGACGGAGAAGGGAGTTCTGGGAAATGTGGTACAGAGGAGCCGGGGAGGGGACCGCAAAGGTGTGGGTTTGACTGCAGACAGCCCTTCGTTCTGCCTTTACAATAGGAGCTGGCATGTAAATCCTTTGACGAGTGCTCACAGGCATAACTGAAATACAATGTGACAACAATTTTAGTTTATATACACTTTCTCTGAAACAATATCTTTAGGACATGTACCCAGTTTTCTCATGAAGGGAGATGTCACATCTCATAGTCAGAATTGAGAAGTCCAGAAAAACTTCTGAGTTTCTAAAACTTTCATATCCTTTTCCAGAGTCCTAACAGTAGATAGAAGAATCTATAGAAAAGTCAAACTTTCTGTATAGATATGGAAATAAACCTGTCCACTGCTCATTTGGGCAAATATCTGCCTGCAATGCAGGAGACCCTGGTTCAGTCTCTGGAGTGGGAAGATCCCCTGGAGAAGGGAATGGCCACTCACTCCAGTATTCTTGTCTGAAGAATTCCATGGACAGAGGAGCTTGGCTACAGTCCATGGGGTAGCAAAGAGTCGGACACAACTGGATGACTAACACTTCACTTCACTTTACGAATGATGTTTTCTTGCCATCATCTAGTCCCTAAGCTAAGTGGTATTAGCCTCATTTCACAAACGGGGAAAATCAAGGGTGAGAACTTCCTCTACATCACACTGCAGCTATTTTACAGAGCCTAGAACTGAACTCTGACACACTCTGAAATCCAAACTCTAAACCACTCTTTCTGAGGGGGAAAAATAACGTAAATCAAAAACTCTAAAAATTATGTTTTTTATAAAATGATTTAGGGGGCTGGGGCAGAAGGAGAAAAAATGTCTTTTACTTGAGTTGAGGCACATATTTAATAAATCCTGGATTTAAAGTAAAATATTTTATGCTTTTAAAAGTTTTCTAAGATATCTGAGCTATTGTTATTTAGGTGTCTATATTGCCAGTGGCAGCTGGTCACCCCAGGAAAGATAGACAGAATTCATAGTGCAGAAGAATTAAACTAATTTTTTCCTTAGCAACAAAGAAACAGAACTTCTCTAAATGCTCAAGCAATTATAAATACAATTATAAATGTGGGCTCTGAAATTTCAAAAACAATCACAAACATGGACATTGAAGTCAGTCAATTAAATATGATCATGCTGATACGATTAAATTGTATAACAGAATAGTCCCTAGATGAGAAAAGACTTTCACTTACTGTACAGATTTGACTTACCCATTGAAACAATGACCTTATCTCTGCCCTGAGACAGTAAATTTAAATACTCATTGGGGGACTTGCCTGGCCATCCAGTGGTTAAGATTCTGCACTTCCATTATAGGAGACACCGGTTTGATCCCTGGGCAGGGAGCTAAGATCCCGCAAGCCATAAGGCATGGTGAAAAAAAGAAAAGGTTGGGTTAACTCTTTAAATGAAAAAAATACTGATTTAAAAAGTAGTAATAATAATAAAAACCCAGCGGAATGAGCAAGAAGGAAGAGAAGAGAAGCCCCTGGGAAGAGGGAGGTAGAGGGCTTCCAAGCAGAGTATAACAGTGTAAATTATTAAGGAAAAAAAAGTAGATGAAGATGAGATGGTTGGATGGCATCACCGACTCATGTCAATGGACATGAGTTTGAGTAAAAGCTGGGAGTTGGTGATGGACAGGGAGACCTGGCATGCTGCAGTCCATGGGGTTGCAAAGAGTCAGACACGACTAAGTGACTGAACTGAACTGAGCATCTTTTTGCCCATCACCATCCCTGAAAAAGAAATCTGTACTACATTTCTTAGCTAATCAACTGACCTTATAATACTGACTCCCCAACACTACTACCACTAGCCCTCACTCAGATTGGGGAATAAGTAGGAGTTTCTATAGATTATACACACTGAAGATTGAACTGGGTAGCCCTTGGGGTGTAAGTGATGGAGCTGAGATCTTAGGGGAGTCTGAATTTCTCTGAGACTATAGAAGAGATGCAGGACAAAGTGGCAGAGGCAATAGCTTCCCTTTATATAGAGGGATGGCTATGAGATGCTGAGTCTGTGGTTCGGGGGCAGGGGGTATTACTGGCAGAAGCAAGACGCCGTAAGCCTGGCCAGAGCATCATGGTTGAAGAGAGAGAAGGCAAAGCCTAGAACAAGACAACTGCACTGGAAAACAGAGCGACAGTAAAGATGAAGTGCTCCCAGACTGCTGCCTGTTCTCACTTTTTGTTATTACTTAAAATTAGGGTTCTGGCCTAATAACAAAGCATGACAGAAGAGACCTCCTAAATGACTGAGGACAAATTTATGGCCAGTCAAACACATTATGGGTTGAAGCAGAATAAATTTCTTTTAAAAAAAAAAAAGGCAAAAAATTCATTTATTTGGCTGCTTCAGATCTTGGTTGTGGCGCTCAGGCTTAGTTGCTCCACAGCACGTAGGATCCTAGTTCCCTGATCAGGGATGGAACCTGTGTCCCCTGCTTCGCAAGGTGGACTTCCAACTCCCGGGACTTCCCTGCGAACTACCAGGGGAGTCCCCAGAATAAGTTTCATATAGAAAAGTAAAGTAGGTTTCTGGTTAAAGATGTTGTTGTTCGGTTGCTAAGTTGTGTCAGACTCTGCAACCCCACGGACTGCAGATGGCAGTCCTTCACTGTCCTTCACTATCCCCCAGAGTTTTCTCAAATTCATGTCCACAGAGTCAGTGAGTGTATCTAACCATCTCAGTCTCTGCTGCCCTCTTCTCCTATTGCCTACAATCTGGTTAAAGAGAGCTTCTGGTTAAGATAGCAATGGCCATCTAAGGCCCAAGATGGTGGGGTAGGGAGACCCTGAACCCACCTCCTCCCATGGACACACCAAGCCTACAGCTACATATGGATCGTTTCCCTTTGAAAAAGATCTGAAAACTAGGTGAACTGCTTCTTTACAACAAAGGAGAGAAGGACCACAGTGAGATGGGTAGGAAAAGCAGAGACTCAGTCTCAGGAAAAATTGCATTCCCAGCATGGCATGGCAATATGCATAGGAGGGAATCTTACCAGTATGGTGCTTCTCCCAAAAAACAGAGGAGCCAGCGCCCCATCAGGGACCCCAATCCCTGGGACCTGCACTAGACAGACAGGCCCCCAAAATGTGTGGCTTAGAAAGCCAACGGGGCTGATGTCCAGGGACCCAAAATGACACAAGAAACTGAGATTCCCTTCCTACAGGGCTCATGTACACTCTCACTTGTCCCAAGACCCAGTTTAAAAAAAAAAAAAAAGCAGAAGTTTGAAAAGTGTCCAGAGACTACTATGTGAAGGAAATTGATTTGCTAATCTAAAAGCATATGCTGGAGGAGCAGAGGACAGCTAAAACTCTTCCTGGAGATGGAGGTCTTGGTGGACAATACTACTGCACTTCCCAGCTACCCTGCGAGCACCGGAATGCATGTGGAAAAGCTCTTTAGAGCTTTGTCCTGTTACCATCAGTAATGGCTTTAATAGAACTTAGAAATAAGTTCATTGAGTTTTAGCACTTGAAAGTATGGCTTTGTATCACCAAATCTGTACCCAATACTGATAAATTTGTAATCACCACTACCTCATAGCATCTGACAGTTAATTGGAATATTTATTTATGTAGATTAGATTATTTTTCAAATGTCTCCCCACTCCATTGATGTTGGACTTGGACACATGACTGCTTTGATCAGTGGAATGTGGGTTCCATGACAAGGTAACAGTTCCCAGCACTGGTTTTATAAGGCATCTCTAATTTCCACACACCGCCCCCAGGAGCGTCTGACTTCTGCCATAGGAAGGATACGTCTCAGGTAGTAGACAAACACAAGGAACCATCTGTATCAGATACAAGACAGACTGTGGTACTACACTTCTTCCAGGTTAACACCTTTCTTCAGCAATAATTCTTAGAATGAAGATAATTTAGTTAAATTCTTCTAACTATTACTAATATACTATTACTGGTACACAGCTAGGGCCAATGAGAAAAAAACTGTCTATGCAGAACAGGGAATGTTCTCTGTTGAGCAGCAGAACTTTACCTTACTTTTGTTTGAATTCCTCTCTCTGTCTCAATTAATTAATTACTTCTGTTGACTAGAGTAGAAAGCCCAGTCCATACCACTGCCCTATTCTGGTTGGAGGCAGTGGTTGGCAAAGGTTAAACCCCCAATTTAAGGAGAAGTTCCATCATAGGATGGGGCTTCCCTGGTGTCTCAGACAGTAAAGAACCTGCCTGAAATTCAGGAGACCCAGGTTTGATCCGTGGGTCAGGAAGATCCGTTCCCCCTGGAGAAGGGAATGGCTACCCACTCCAGTACTCTTGCCTGGAGTTTTCCATGGACAGAGGAGCCTGGTGGGCTGCAGTCCAAGGGGTTGCAAAGAGTCAGACACAACTGAGCAACTAACATTTTCACTGTCTATCAAAGGATGTTGAGCCAAAGTCTCTGCTAACAACCTGAAGTCTATAAAGTATTTTATTTTAGAAAGTAGCAGAAGTGGGTCTAGAAGAAATTTAGAAAGAATAACAATGAAAACACACAAGGGAAATCCAAAAGCACATCTTTCCTTTCTTTCTATTTAAAATAATAGCAGCTATCTTTACTGTGCTTTTGCTGAGGCAAGAATAAGCTCTGTGTTCAGCAGACTTTGCAAATTAGCTTTTGCACATTGCCTTTTCCAGTCTTTAGGGAAAAGAGCTTCTCCCCCATGACACAAAATTCTGAACTTGCACCTAGGCCATAAATAATGACGGAAAAATGTAAACTGATGAGTCATACTTAGAATATAGTAGGTATTCAATAAATATCTATTAATATGAATGATAGTCTTTCTATATTCAGCACTAACATACTTCTATTTCATCTTTGCAGTAGATATGACTGGCGAACTAATAAGGCTCAGAGAAATTAAGCCTTAATTAAGAGAAATTAAATTGAAAATCTCACACTATTTGTTGGAGCATCAACTCAAAGCCAGATTGGATACCAAAGCTAGCACTACACAATGATACTTCTTTGTTGAATGAACTGAATAAACTCCCAGACTCTCCAATATCTCCAGCTCCCCTATGAAGTTGGAAAGAATCACTTATTTTGTTTTAGCCATTTAGAAGCAATTAGGTACATTTTCTCTCTGCACTTTCTCCCCTTAAAAGTCTTAAACATTCCTGTAGACACTACAACAATATTGCTCTCATGATTAACTGTTTGCTAGAACAATAGCCTGGTCCCTTTTTGTGTGTTTCTGGCAATTCCTCAATGGTCTTCATATTCCTTTTTATGGTTTTCCATTTGAAATATCTTGGAAGACTGAAAATAAAACTGCTTTTCCCACAGACTAGTTTCTGTTTCCACTTGGTAAATGGTAACACTCCTTTCTCCTCATATTTCGAATTCAAGTGAAGTTAACATGGCTTTGCTTTGGGCCTCTATTTTCATTCTCTGCATCAAGATCAATGAGCTTGTGAAAACCTGCCCGCCTCAGGGAAGAGTGATACAAAGATTCCTAAAGCCAACTACGCTTGAATCTGTTTCAAATGCCACATGCAAAGTTATTTCCCCCCAACAGGTCCTGGTGACACTTGAGACTTCTGTCACAGCAAACATCAGGTCTGGGGCATAGTGCCTTTGACTAGGATTTCTCCTCTCCTGCAGTTCCTACCTGTCTTTCTCTCCACTCAACTTTCTGGCCTATTAGTTGCTCAATCGTATCCAACTCTTGCAAATCCATGGACTGTAGACAACCAGGCTCCTCTGTCCATGGAATTCTCCAGGCAAGAATACTGGAATGGGTACCCATTCCCTTCTCCAGGGGCTGTTCCCAACCCAAGGTCAAATCTGGGTCTCCTGCATTGCAGGCAGATTCTTTACCGTCTGAATCATCAACTTCCCGAAGGCTTTCCCCAAACCACCTTGCAACCCAAATGATAGAACTTCCTGTAGAAACCCAACACCAGCTCACCCACTAGGACATCCCCAGGACTCCTCCTCCCCCTCTATCCAGGGTACTCCAAGAATGATTATTTTTTGCAAGATATAACTCTGTGTCAATGCTAGAAGTTAAGTAGGCTCTAAAATAATGATTGAACTCAATATTTGTGATTAAGAAGTCAATGTCAGATACTGTATGCAAAAGAAGAAAAAAAGTGTCTTTTAAGAAGAGCAAAGAGGCATCCTTGAAGGCAGATCTTGCATCTTCAAATAGAACAAAATTACCAGCAAGCAATATTGATCCCAGAAGCTAATCTTGTAACCCTGCTCACAAGTTCTAGTCACCACGTGTGCACCTTTCACCTTGAGTCTTGAATATTCCCAGTTACTCTTTTGACATGTGCCTCTGGAACTTCGGTGTCTCTTATAAATACCCTTCTGATCATTGACCCCAACTTTGTTTCTGTTCCAAATACGGTTTGGGCATTTGACTCCAATCTGCCCTATAGTCTTTGTCTCCAGGCTTTGTCTGACTGCTCACCAACAAGGAGAATATCCGAGAAGAGATAGCTGAAGGTTTTGTTCAGACTTCTGCTCAAGGCAATGGCTTGTTTAGTTAAGGGATGTCTCTTCCAAATATGATGCCTACAACTAAATTCTAAGAATCATCTCCTACTCTGAAACCTTCAGGTTTGGGGATGGAATGGAGTCTGAGATGGACGTGACATTCTGATTCTAAACCATATCCATCTATTTCTTTTTAAAAAATTTTTATTGTGGTACAGTTGATTTACAATGTTGTGCCAATCTCTGCTAGTGACCCGGTTATACACATATAGACACTCTTCTATTTCTTAATTTTGATCAAGTTGTATGTGTTTGTGTGCATATCTTTATTACAGGTGCGTTCATTGGAATACAAACATTTATTTATGCCGTTTTTTAAAACACACACACACACACACAATGTGTCACACTGCATTTCTATGAATGAGTTTCTTTTACAAAGGTATTAAATCATGAAAAATATTCTCCTGAGTTTTACTGAGCGAGGTATGACACATAACCACTAAACCTCATACTAAGAGAAAGTTAGCTTAAATAAGAAATTGAAAAATCTGCCTGCAAATAATACTGTAAAAGTTTACAGTCCATCCTAACCATCAAGGATACTTTCCATAACTTTAGGGTTTGATAGTAAAATATATACACACACATACGTATGTTTCTAATAACAAAGCACTAAAGTAAAATAAACCTGCTTGTCCAAATACGGTTGCGTTTCAGTCAAAGTTTTGCTTAATATTTTGAGAAGAGCTTTCAGAAGGTAAATATTCTCAGCCTTGGATCTGATAGCAGATGTTCATGGTGCCATCTACCGGCCGTTTGACTGAGAGATCTGGATTTGGCAAGCTGTAGTTTCTATAGCATGAAGCGACCTTCGTGTATGCACAGTACCAATATCGTGGTCCGATTTTACTTAAAATGCCCAGCTGTGTGGATTTCCCTTTTCACAACAAAGACACCCAAATTGTTGAGCGTCACCAGAATGGTTAGGTATCTCGTTTTTGAACAGCAGTGTTTCTAACAAAACAAAGTTTAAACTACATTCTGCAATAAACCATAGATGACCGTCTGTGCCTTGCTCGGTCTGAGCATCGTCGTGAGGAAGGGGAGTAGACCTGGCCAAGTGTGTCTTCATGGAAACACCCTCTCAGGAACACAGAATGTTCCCAGTAGAGTGAAGCTGATGAGAAAAGCGGAGGTGGTGGGTGTAAGTGCTAAGATGATCATCTCTCTGTAAAGAGAGAGCAGGGGACAGACCTCGGTCCTCCCTTCAGAGATCATGAGATTACCGCAGGCAACAGGGGACGGCTCATCTTTGCCAGTGACTTTCTGAGCAAATTCACTCTTGAGGCCCAGCCCTGGAGAGAAGGTCCAGCATTTTCTTCCTTTGTCACCTCCCCCACTGAGAGTGCGTGCTCTTCTCGTGGCCTCTTTCTACTTTCTACTTATCAAAAGCTAAGTTTGTCCTGCTCTTTCACGCTTTCTGTGTCTCGGGTGCAGAAGGCCTTTGTGGATAATCCACACATCATTAATGAGCCCAGTTATCATCCTGCCTGGCCCCCCATGGAGCCGCTCTGAGTTTGAGGCTCCCAGAGGCCTGGATGCATCGAACGTAAGCCCACGGCAGCCACGGCAGACAGGCTTCAGGGCCTGGGACTGAGCAGCCATGGTCCTTTCACACAAATCAGCAAGTATCCTGTAGGTCTCTGCAGAAGACCACCTAATCAGACTCCTGAAGTCTTTTTTTTTTTAATTGAAGAATCTATGAAGAAAGTGTTTTCCAGAAATTAAATTAAACTCCAAACCTGGTATATATTTTGAGGCTAGAATTCAAGATTCTGAGAGGAGAATAGGGTCCCTCTTGAACCAAGTGTCAACTTGCCCCTTTTAAATGCTGTGCTACCCAGGGGGTGCTAGTAGTGGTAAAGAACCCGCCTGCCAATGCAGGAGACATAAGAGCCGCGGGTTTGATCCCTGAGTTGGGAAGATCCCTTGGAGAAGGGCATGGCAACCCACCCTCGTATTCTTTCCTGGAGGACAGAGGAGCCTGGTGGGCTATGATCCACAGGGTTGAAAAGAGTCTGACATGACTAAAGTGACTTAGCACAAATGCTATGGCTATCTGAGGTCTCAAGACGATGTGGAAAGTTTGGTAGAAATTAGGAATCAAAGATAATTTCTTCATCCTTTCACATCAAACACAGGTCTACCTGCATGTCCTAAAAATACTGAAAAGAGTTAACACAACAATATTGGACACATATTGATGATTTCAGCAATCACCCCCTCCTGAGAAACAAAAATGGAAACTTGAATGGATCTAAGTGTTTATAAGAGCACAAAGTATCAAACCCCAGACTACAACAAGAGTTTAAAACAACAGGTTCTACAAGCATGAGTGATCTTTAAAATAAAGGTTGTACCCAAACACTGTTTTATTTTCAAAGGCTAGTCTCACTTCATTTGGCACACTAAAGGAGCCTGGAAATAAAATGGTTGTTTTTGAAAGAAAATCTAAAGACATTCTGCTAAAATTCAGCTGACACTCAGAAGATAAATGCAATGTTCAGGACATAAATGGAAGATTCATTACTGGAAAGAAAACAACCATTTTTCTACCTACGATATCTGGGTTATACATACAAGAAATCTTTTAGAAAAGGATAAGTCTTCAATAATTTAACTAAAAATGGTGGGATACGTCCCTGGCAGCCCAATGGTTAAGAATCTGAACTTTCATTGCAGTGGGCAAGGGCTAAATTCTTGGTTGGGGAACTAAGATCCTGCATGCTGCATGGCATGGACACATATACATCTGTATAAAAAAAATTTTTTTTTTTACATGGAAGTATACAAAATAGGGCTTCTCTTGTGGCTCAGCTGGTAAAGAATCTGTCTGCAATGCGGGAGACCTGGGTTCAATCCCTGGGTTGGGAAGATCCCCTGGAGAAGGGAAAGGCTACCCACTCCAGTATTCTGGCCTTGAGAATTCCATGGACTACAGTCCATGGGGTCGCAAAGAGTCAGACACGATTGAGCAACTTTCACAAAGATTAGGGAAAAGGAGAATCATTAAGTGTGGAAAATTCTGAAGGAGATGGGAATACCAGACCACCTGACCTGCCTCTTGAGAAACCTATATGCAGGTTAGGGAGCAACAGTTAGAACTGGACATGGAACAGACTGGTTCCAAATAGGAAAAGGAGTACTTCAAAGCTGTATATTGTCACCCTGCTTATTTAACTTATATGCAGAGTACATCGTGAGAAACGCTGGGCTGGAAGAAGCACAAACTGGAATCAAGATTGCCGGGAAAAATATCAATAACCTCAGATATGCAGATGACACCACCCTTATGGCAGAAAGTGAAGAGGAACTAAAAAGCCTCTTGATGAAAGTGAAAGAGAAGGGTGAAAAAGTTGGCTTAAAGCTTAACATTCAGAAAACTAAGATCATGGCATCCAGTCCCATCACCTCATGGGAAATAGATGGGGAGACAGTGGAAACAGTGTCAGACTTTATTTTTTGGGCTCCAAAATCACTCCAGATGGTGACTGCAGCCATGAAATTAAAAGACGCTTACTCCTTGGAAGGAAAGTTATGACCAACCTAGATAGCATATTAAAAAGCAGAGACATTACTTTGCCAACAAAGGTCCATCTGGTCAAGACTATGGTTTTTCCAGTGGTCATGTATGGATGTGAGAGTTGGACTGTGAAGAAAGCTGAGCCCCGAAAAATTGATGCTTTTGAATTATGGTGTTGGAGAAGACTCTTGAGAGTCCCTTGGACTGCAAGGAGATCCAAACAGTCCATCCTGAAGGAGATAAGTCCTGGGTGTTCATTGGAAGGACTGATGCTGAAGCTGAAACTCCAATACTTTGGCCACCTCATGCGAAGAGTTGACTCATTGGACAAGACCCTGATGCTGGGAGGGATTGGGGGCAGGAGGAGAAGGGGACGACAGAGGATGAGATGGCTGGATGGCATCACCGACTCGATGGACATGAGTTTGAGTAAACTCCAGGAGTTTGTGATGGACAGGGAGGCCTGGCACGCTGCGATTCATGGGGTCGCAAAGAGACAGACACAACTGAGCGACTGAACTGAACTGATACAAAATAGATTTGTGATGCACAAAGAAAGTATACAAGATAAAATAGTGACATCATTGACTTTGTCCATTTGTTAGGGGAAACACACTGACTGAAACTTCCCTCCCTGGCCCATAGTAACTATTGGCATGAGTTGTTTTGCAACAGGAGGTCCTCGTAAGGAAAATGGAACTAATAAGCCACCACCAACCAGAAGAGTTCAGGAAAGATCAAAAGGAGACACCACCGTGTCTGACCACATCCCAGAATCCCTCTCGCTGGCGTCCATCTTGGCTGAGCAATGTGTGTACCACCAGGAAGGACACTTGAGTCAGAATGACTGGCCAAAGACTATCTGGAAATTAATCCCATCACCAGAAAACCCAAGACTGCGAGCCATGCGGCAGAGCAGTCCTGGGTTCCCTTACCCTCCTGCTCTCTGCCCGGGTGCCCTTTCCCAATAAAAGCTCTTGCTTTGTTAGCTCATGTGTCTCCTCAGACAATTCATTTCCAAGTGCTAGACAAGAGCCCACTTTCAGGCCTGGAAGGGGTCCCCCTTCCTGCAACACATTCAGAGCCCAAATCCAGCTGATATAATTAGCGAATTTTCAATTTGATATACTCACAGAGAGATAATATCTGGGTTTTTTTTGAGGATCAGTGTCTTGTTTCAAGTTTTCTAAATAAAACTACCAACTTGAAAGTGCTATTTTTACTATAGAAAGGAACTATAGAAAAGAAGCTCTTATTCTAGAAGAGCACCCAAAACATGGCACACCCAAGAAAAACAGTCTGTTGAATTAGAACCTCAATCATACTTGCAAAGACAATGATGAGATTATCTGGCACCACAGAGAAACTGAGGTCATGTATTTTCAGCACATAAACTCCTAACTATCCCAAGAGTTGTGCCTGTCTTTTTTGAAAGAAATGTACCACGCATTTTGAATTTCCTTTGATCAATCCTGTTATTTTCCGAGTATCTACCTATATTTCAACAGATACAAACATAGTGTGTTGAATTCAAAGAAAGAAAGAAAAAGAAAAGGATGAGGAAGAGAGGGAGAGAAGAAAACATTCAGAGAAAAGAGAGATACAGAAGAGAGAGAGGGAGAAGGAGAAACAGAGAGAGATCAGAGGGGCTGGAGGAGGAGGCCGAGGATAAGACAGTGATGGGGCAGAGATAAGAAGTCCAAAGAGGGAGGAGGGAAGGGTGGGGGACGCAGGAAGGAGGGAGTACAGCACAAGAAAGGTGAGAAAGGAAAAAGAAAAAGAAAAGCAAGAGAGAAAGGGTAGAAAAAGACAGGGAGAAAAAATTACCATGGAATAGAGGGGAATGAGGGATTCCCAGGTGGCTCAGAGACCAACTGCCAATGCAGGAGACACAGGAGGCAGAGACGTGAGCTCAATCCCTGGGTGGGGAAGATCCCCTGGAGAAGAGAATGGCAACCCACTCCAGTCTTCTTGCCTGGAGAATTCCATGAATGGAGGAGCCTCCCGGGCCACAGTCTGAGAAGTTGGACACGACTGAGCACACACATACACACACACTCTCTCTCTCTCTCTGAATGAAAGAATCAAAGAAAGGTAGTAACGGATGGATCCCTGGAGAGGCTGAGGAACAAAGGTAATGACCTGGTTACCCAGCTGTTTAGAAACTCAGCAGGTCCGAGATGGAAGGAATATTATCGAACATCTCCTCCAACCCTTCAGAGTACACATTCGGAAATAGAGTGCAGGGGAGGTTAAATTACTAAATGTAAGTCACATACCTGGATATCACTGTTGAAAATAAGTCACAGAAACAAAGCAAACTTAGGCACCGCAGCTTTTCGATCATCGTATAAACGCTTGAGCATCCTCCTTGCGCTTCAGACTGCTGTTGGATTAGTCTGAGAAATGGAACCCAGCATCCGCAGCGGAGGGTGGTCCGCGTGCCAAGAGGAGGCAGAGGCGATCGTGATCCAGCCTCCTCTGAGGTCAGCACTCTGCTCGAAGTGCATTCCCAGCGCAACCGACAGCTCCATAATCAAATAGAAGTATCAGAAACCAAGAGCAATAATAACAAAACTCTAATCCCTCTGGTATTTAGAGGAGGATAGGAGCTTGAACTCTAAGGTCAGACTGCCTCCGTGTGAATCCTCACTGAGCCACTGTCCTGTGACCTGAGCGAACATTTTCTTTACCACAGTTCCCTAGTCGGAACATTGAGGTAATCACAGTATTTGCCAGCTCAGTGTTACTGTGAGGATTAATTAAAACAATCCACGGAGCGTGTTGACGGCAATACCTGGCACACCAAACACAAATGCTTTGGGATTCTTGTTGGCTGTTTTCAGCTTCAGCACCACCCAGCTGTATTTAAAGTATGGAACTGACTACTTCATTTTTGTAAAATACCTGATTATGAAAACGCCTTTGGCAGTTATTTTGAATGAATGAGGAGGACGAGTACTAGGCTGGCATCAAGACAGTTTAAACCTCTTTCTTAGAAGACCTCTGAGGTGAGTTTTCCAAGCACTAGTCACCTAGTTTTGAGACTTCAATGCCCAATGTTATCAGTTATGAAGGATAAACCTAATTCAGCATTTGACTTGATTGGCTGCAGACCTGCTGAAGGCGATTTGCTTTGAAATGAAAATGGAAACAAAGGCAGGACTTGTTCATTTACAAACATTAATGTTGATCTGTTGCTTTTACTATTAAAATAGCCTTCTATCCATTTCAGCTGAGGTGCTGATCCCTTGGTGACCACCTCCACATCTTTAATGCCACTTCTGAGTGCTCTTTTATTACAGGAAGTGGGGCAAACCAGTGGGGAGGCTGATTAGAATCCCCTTTAGAGGCAAGTGGATAAAAATGAGATTAGGGAATGTGAGCGCATCTCTAAATCACTGCACTTGCCCGAACGAATTACATTTAAATGTGCCTTCTCCTCCAGTCCAAAGGAGTGAACAGTGATTGGAAAGAAGAGACGCAAACTCTGAGGTAAGCTATTGTCAATGGCTTCTCACACACACACACACACACACACACACACACACACACACACACACACACACACACACACACACACACACACACACACACACACAGTATGCGTGACTTTCCTCAGGTGAAGTGGTATTTTCCCTTTGTAACTTCTCCAGATGTTCTAGCTTTCCAATAACAATACTTCCTATTTATGGTGTACAGTTTCGGGTACTGGGCTGGGAGTTTTACATATGTAATTTCATTTAAGCATCATAACAAATCTGTGTGTTGCCTCTTTAAAGATGAGGAAACGAAAGCTCTGAGGATAAAAATATTAATAATAATAGTTACTTTTTAAAACACGAACATGTGCTAGATGGTTTTACACACACTGCTTCATCTAATCTTTTATAATAATCTAATAATTTTGTGAGATAGATTTTTGTCCCCATTTTAAAGGTGAGGAGAATGTAGCTCATGATTATTTATAATAGCTACCACTTATTACATACTAATTATGTGCTGTAGGTACTGTGATAATCACTGTATCACATTTTCTGTGTATATTATCTTTTAAAATTTTTATTTATTTATTATTTTGGCTGCACTGGGTCTTCATTGCTGCTCCTGAGATTTCTCTAGTTGTAGTGAGTAGGGGCTACTCTTCTTGTTGTGGTGGCTTCTCTGGTTGTGGAGAATAGACTCTAGAGTTTGAGGCCTCAGTAGTTGCAGCGCACAGGCTTAGTTGCCCCAAGGTATATGGGATCTTTCCGGATCCGAAATGAAACCTGTCTCCCCTGCATTGGCAGGCAGATTCTTAACCACTGGACCACCACCAGGGAAGTTTCCACAGTATCTTTTTAATTCTTACAACCTAGTAAATCACTGCAGATGGTGACTGCAGCCATGAAATTAAAAGACGCTTACTCCTTGGAAGGAAAGTTATGACCACCCTAGATAGCATATTAAAAAGGAGAGACATTATTTTGCCAACAAAGGTCCG
This sequence comes from Cervus elaphus, assembly GCF_910594005.1. Taxonomy (NCBI): domain Eukaryota; kingdom Metazoa; phylum Chordata; class Mammalia; order Artiodactyla; family Cervidae; genus Cervus; species Cervus elaphus. The sequence goes on along the minus strand of NC_057817.1, from coordinate 46,052,387 downwards.
TCTAGTCAAGGCTATGGTTTTTCCAGTGGTCATGTATGGATGTGAGACTAGGACTGTGAAGAAAGTTGAGCACTGAAAAATTGATGCTTTTGAACTGTGGTGTTGGAGGAGACTCTTCAGAGTCCCTTGAACTGCAAGGAGATCCAACCAGTCCATCCTAAAGGAGATCAGTCCTGGGTATTCTTTGGAAGGACTGATGCTGAAGCTGAAAGTCCAGTACTTTGGCCACCTCATGCGAAGAGTTGACTCATTGGAAAAGACCCTGATGCTGGGAGGGATTGGGGGCAGGAGGAGAAGGGGACAACAGAGGATGAGATGGCTGGATGGCATCACCGACTCAATGGACATGAGTTTAAGTAAATTCTGGGAGTTGGTGATGGACAGGGAGGCCTGGCGTGCTGCGATTTATGGGGTTGCAAAGAGTCAGACACAACTGAGTGACTGAACTGAACTGAACTGAGTAACGTAAATCTTATCATCAGTTCAGTTCAGTTGCTCAGTCGTGTCCAACTCTTTGCGACCCCGTGGACTGCAGCATGCTAGACTAAATGAAGGTACAGCAGAGCAGATGATTTGCTCAATATCATTCAACTAAGACAAGATGAAGCCAGGATTTTAACTAAGATTTAGGTAATTCCAAAGCCTAAATTCTATACTTAACCTATACCATGCACTATCCCTATTTCATTGCTTTTCTAATTTTGCACTTATTTTTTCCCTTATTTCCATTTAATGTAATGTAAATGGCATTATAAAAGAAACTTCGGATCTGGAAAACATGGATTCAAAACCAATTTGAAGGGGCTCCCACTGTCTAAATCTGGGACATTTGAGCATCAAAATAAAAAATGACAATCATGGATTATGATCCTTTTGATAAGAATTCATGAGTCCATGCTGATGTGAATGAATAAATGAAGAGAAAGTTCTTCCTGAAAGTAGAAAAACTGTCAATAAATACAGAAAGAATGATGGAATTAGAAAACCACTATAGTGGCAATCACCACAGTAATAATTTACTCTCACAAGAAATATCGGTGGATGTCAAAACAAGTGGGTGGAAGTGGAGTGAGGAATATGGTCTCAAAGTATCTCCCCACAAAATATTTATTAATACAAGAGGGAAAATACTTTTACAATAGAGACACAAGGCAGACACCACAGTCTTAATCAAGAGATCAAAGCTAATACCACCAGTCACAGGACAGACACCACATGCCTCTCAATAAAATACAATAAAGAGAACGCAGCATCTATGATATCATAGCCAAAAATGCATCCTGGGGTCTAATCATGAGAAAACGTCAGAAAAACACAACTAGAGGGACGGTTTACAAAATGACAAGTGTATAATTTTTAAAAATGTCAAGATCATGAAAAGATTGATGACGTGTTCCAGAATAGAGAGACTGAAAACACAACTGAGAATAACATGTGGCCCTGGATTAGATTCTTTGTTATTCAAGGCATCGCTGGGAAAACGGGCAGCATTTAAATGGGGCCTTTAGGTGAAGAATATACATTTCTTTTTACCTTTCTTGCAAATTTTCAAGTTTGAAATCTGTCAAATAAAAGGCATTTTGAAAAAAATTCAACCACTTTCCATGTGACCTTGGGCAAGTCAATGAACTTCCCTGAGTTTGTTTTTTGTTCTGTAAAAGTGGGAAATAATTCAATAGTTTCATTGAGGCCACAAGTGAGATGGTATATGAAAAATATTGGGCATTTATCAAGGGCATCTATAAATACTTGTTTCCTTTTTTGGCCTGTTTACCTAGTACTTTGAACTTGACCTTTTAGGGGTGAGGGTTGAGAAGAAGAGCATGACTTATGCTTTGTTTTACAGGGTGAACAAGTCTCAGCATTAGAAACATCCCAGAAGTTCCAAATCTGATGCTCCTCCTTGGATGACCTTATCTGCTTGGGAACTATCATTCCATTGGGTAGTGCTTCCAAAATCGGGGTCCTTAGATGTAGCCTGGGAGATCCAGAGAGTTTTTTTGGAGTAAATTTTGTGTTTTCATTTAAATTAATGTAAACTAACTAATTAATTAAAATTAATGTAATCTTATCAGCGTGAGCTGATCATAGTTAATTAAGTGACTTTCAGTGCCCACGTTTGCAATTGTCTTTGAAATTTCAGAGCCCACATTTACAGCGGTGCTTACAACTGTTTAGAAAGCAAAGAGTTCCACTTTGGTTATCACAGGCTAGTGAGAAAAAGAAGTGGATTCTATCAGTAATTTATGAATTCACACCAAGTGACGGCTACTGCCAGCAAATACAGAATACCCTGTGACTACAAAAGAGATGCTCCTTCCTTGAGACGTCTTATTTCCACCTATCCAACAAATTGTTCTCCTATAAACAATAAACACAACAAATTAGTAAGTGATGTACTGCTAGAAAGTGATGTGTTGTCGAAAAAGAAAAAATAGAGCAAACTGGAAGGAATCAGAAGTACTGGCTCAGGATCAGGGAGCGGTGTCAGGTTCAGTATTAAATATATTGGCCTGGTACTTCCCTGGTGGTCCAGGGGCTAAGACTCCACACTTCCAGAGCAGGAGGCCTAGATTCAATCCCTGGTCAAGGAACTAGATCCCACCTGCCGCAACTAAGACCCCACAAAACCAAATAACCCTGGAGTCATCAAAAGAGACCCTAAGAGAGGTAAGAAGTGGCCAGATTATGGGTCTCTTTGGAAGTAGAACCAATTGAATTTGCTTAGAGATTGGAAAGGGATGTGAGAGAAAGAGAAGACTCATTGATGACTCTGAGGTTATCAACCTGAAAGATGGATGTTCCAATCACCGAAGGAGACAAGGCTGAAGGTAGAGCAGTTTTAGAAAGGCATACTGAGTTTCAGATGTCTGTTAGATATCCCAAAGGATATATGAATATGGAGCTCAGAACTGGCTAGCAGTGAAAGTGGGGTGTCCTTGGTACAGAGAGCCCTAAGTCTACAACGTGATGAAAAGCGAATATAAGCAAATAGCAAAGAATGCAAAAGAATGAGCCCTGGGAATCTCCTGCTGAATGCTTGGGGAGAGAAGGATCTACAAAAGAAACTTAGAAGGAATATTCAGGGCCATGCCAGGCTCAGTCACTCAGTCCTTCAACTCTTTTGCAACCCCAGGGACTGTAGCCCACCAGGCTCCTCTGTCCAAGGAATTTTCAGTCAAGAATACTGGATTTGGCTGCCATTTCCTACACCAGGGGATCTTCCTCACCCAGGGATTGAACCCGCGTCTCTTGCATCTTCTTCACTGGCAGGCAGATTCTTTACCATTGTGCCACCTGGGAAGGCCAATATCCAGTAAGGCAAGCAAATAATCATAAGATGTCTTGGAAGCCAGATGAAGACAAGGATTATTGATCCAGTTCTTCACTTACCTGTCATAGGACTATAGCCCCATACCGTTTGCCATGTAGCTTTATAATGCCTGCCCACTGCGGGTGAGGGTACTTCCTCACCTCCCCTGGGCCTGGGTACATGACTTATTTCCAGTAGGTGTGAATGAAGCAGAGGCTTGATGTGCAGTTGCATGATTTGTTCTATTTCTTGCTTTCCTGGCATTTCCCATGAGAAGAACATGTTCCAGGTGGTTGCTGGTTGGACGAACATGAAAGACTGGTGGAGCACACCTGAACCCAACCTATACCCCAAGCAGATCTGCTCTGTCTAACTTGCAGACCTGTGAGGACAGGAAATAAATGTACTCTTGCAAGCCACTGACTTTGTGATACATCACTGAAGTGATTGCTGACTATCATAACCACAGAGAAGTCCCCAGGAACACTTATACAACCCAAAGAGATTTGTGTGATTTAGATAAATGATGTGACATTTCTTGCACCTGCATGATGTGGTGTAAATTCATTCCTGCCAGTATGTGTGACTGTGTGTGTGTGTGTTTTAATATTTCTCAGTTGATGTTCATGGCCAGGCCCAGGAACTGCTACACTAGGTGACCTCCAAGGTGTCTTCCAGATTCTCAAACTTCATGATTCAACACGATCCAGCTTGTGCCATTTATTCACTGTGTTACATGTAGCCTCTCCATTCTGACAGCTTCTGCTTTAAGTCAGGCAGAGGTCATTGTGTGCCCCTGTGCTTTGGTACCATTACTTCTGAGATCCTTGGCAATCAGCAAATTCAAGAGGCCCGCAACTTTTTCGAGGCTTATGCACAGACTTTAGGTGACAGGGAAGGAGGTGCATACAAAGATGGAAGGGGGCGTGGCATGAGTTACCGCAGGATTCAGGGAGGAGCAGGGAAGATGGTTGGCGTTGCAAGATCCTGGGTCTCCAGGTCAAATGACTGCTTGTAATAAGTTGGGAGGGGGGAAATAGGTCAAATTTTGATTAGTAGTACAAACGTGGAAAATAAAAGTACCATACTGGAAATATTGGATAGACATTAGGGACTTCCCTGGCTGCCCAGGGATTAGGACCCTGTGCTTCCAGTGCAGGAGATATGGGTTCAATTCATGGTCAGGAAACTAAGATCCTGCGTTCCGAGTGGCGTGGCGAAAAAAAAGTGCTGCCTCAAAGGTCATATGGTGGTCTGTACTCCGCTTTGTGGATAGATATGAACACTTAATAGATACTTGGTTGATTTGTCACTTGAATAGAAGACCTAAGATAGAGGAAAAATGAAACTATGTGGAATATTTGAAAGTCTCACCATCACAGATATTCCATTGATATACTGGAAATTCCTAGACAGGGCCTGACCTTAAATGTAGATGGATATTGGGAAAATAACTGCTGTGATATCTGTCTCTCTCTTTTTAAACAAGCTCCCTGTAACTTCTGGAGAGCAGACGAAGTTAGTGGGAGATAAATTCCACCTTTTGGGGAACGCTTAAGCACTTTTAAAGTTGCAGTTCATCTTAATAAGGCGTCAACATAGAAAGGCAACCAGTATTCACATGAGCCTGGAAAGAATTCTTCCTATCTAAAGAGGCTGAAGTTAGATTGGATGAGAAAGGCATTTCCCTCTTTATCTTTAGAGATTTTAGAATTCCTTCCTTTATTATTACTTCCTTCTCTTTCTCTCCTGGAAGGCTCATCTCTTTCTACTTTTTTACTGATTCATCTCAGCCTACTCCAAAGCAAGTCAGCTTAGGTTTAGATAGATCACAGACTAAATTTCATTGTTCAACTACTGTAAGAGCGTCATAAGGATCCGAGAAGCACAGCTAACTTTTCTTAAACATTTTTAGTATCTTTCTTAGGCAACTTTTCACTGTAATTCAGGTGGTGTCTGGGTGTGCGTGTGTGTGTGTGTAGGCATATGTGGAACTAAAAATATTATATAAATATACATATTCATTTTTATTTTTTGGCTGCACTGTAAGGCTTGTGGATCTTAGATCCCTGACCAGGTATTGAACTTGAGCGCCCCCTGCAGTGGAAGCTCAGAGTCTTAACCACTGGACCACCAGGGAAGTCCCAGTGATAACATATTTTTAAAACATAAAACAACTTTCTTCAAAAATGTACCTGCTGTTAAGTGCCTCTAGGAGGCCATATGCTTATTTCAGCTTTGAGGTATTTGTTCATCAAGATATTTCTAAAGGCTGGCTACATTGACGGGAATATAGTCATTTGACAATATAATTTCTGTTGGGTTCATCAATCTCAGTTAAATAAACCAATTTAAGCTAAATAAAATTATGGTGCAAACATACAATGGAAAGTATTCCTGACTCAGCCGTTGTTAAAATGAATTATTTAGCTCACCTCCAGGATACATTAATAAGTGAAAAAAGACAGATGCAACAGTGTGTGGTGTGCTACCATTTATATGAGAGGAAAAAAGAATATATATGTGTGTGTTTATAAAAGCACAAACTATTTCTGAAAGGACACATAGGAAATTTTGCCTGCGGTGGGTAGAGGCAGTGTGGCCGGGGGAGGAGGAATGGAAGGACAGGAACCTCAGCGTGCCCGTCTTTGACTTTATCATGCATGTGACATCCACTCCACAAAAAGGCAAAATAATCAGAAAAAGTCTCCCTGGGCCCCCTTGTGAGTTCTCATGCGGTAGAGTGCCCCAGTGGTGGCTCTAGTGGTAAAGAATCCACCTGCCAATGCAGGAGATGCAGGTTCGATCCCTGGGAAGGGAAGTTCCCTTGGAGAAGGAAATGGCAACTCCAGCATTCTTGCCTGGAGACAAGACAAGAGGAGCCGGGCGGGCTATATATAGTCCATGGGGGTGCAAGGAGCTGGACAGGATTGAGCAATTGGGCGCCATGGGAACACAAAGGGCTCTGCGGACACAAAGTCACACTCTGGGGTGAGCCAGGTTAAGATGTGAACCCACATGTTAACTGAGGGACTTCCTATGGGTCCCTTAACTTCCCTGAAGTTCTCTCCTCCGTGAAATGGGGGAAATGATAACTACCTTAGGGAAGGAATGGCAGAACATAGTAGGCACTCAGAAAACCCTAACCCCGATTCCCTCCTAGCATGTAGGAAGGGACTTGCTCTGGTTATATGACGTCCTTAATAGCTTTTAAAGAGTTAATTGATTGCAGCCTGTCCCTTTCACCTCTGCCACTTTCAAAGGTTATAAACAAGCCTTTAATGAGGAATGCCTCCCTATGCCACAGGGATCAGATCTTGGTGCCTCAAAATCAAGATCCCGGTTGAGGCATTACCATGAGAGAAAAGGTGGGTTTGAAGGCAAAAAAGGGAAAGGAACTTTTACTACTTGTCTTGGTACATGAAATTTCACCAATAAATTTCTCTTTTATATCCTAGTGGCTAGTAAATCCCTAGCAGCCTTGGTATAGATGATATTTAAACCTCATCTGCTAACACTTTGCAGGGAATTAGTTTAAGCAATTAAAATCTTTCCCTTCCCCAAACACCACCACCCATAAAACAGAGGACCAGTGAAAAGGGAGGCCGAGAAGCCCCTAGCCCAGCACCAACTGCAAGTTAATTTTAAAAGTACCGTGCCTCAAGACCCTTTACTGCCATCTGCTGGAAAACTGTAGGTATGAACTATCAAGGTTCATTGGAGACAATAGCACTCCAGGAACTGGGAGCTGCAAAGCCGGCACAAATGGTAATTTAAAGGGTAAAGAATCTGCCTGCGAAGCAGGAAACCAGGGTTCGATTCCTGGGTTGGAAAGTTCCTCTGCAAAAGGGAATGGCAATCCACTCCAGTATTCTTGCCTGGAGAATTCTGTGGACAGAGAAGCCTGGCGGGCTACAGTCTGTGGGGAGACTAACAACAGTCCACAAACCTGCATGACTGTGAGCAACATCTCAAAACAAGCTTCCTAGTTTTGCCAAGGCACAACGCCTGCAGGACACATCACTGATGAGTGGCTGTCCCCTTTAGGAGTGGGTCTTGCATGAATTCTTCTCCGCAAGTACTCTCCTTGCCCACTGATGATACTGCATTAAACACTGTTCCCTTTTCCCAGAACCTCTGGACTGAGAATATCATTTTAAAGACCCTTCATCAGTCCATAACCTTCCCAGGTGAAAAAGTCTTTAAGGAGTGTGAATTCATCTTTCCATCATTGTTTGAGGCAGCACCATAAATTGTGACGGTCAATTGAGGGCCAGTGGAATGCAGCATCATATGCAAGCTCTGTGGATGGGAAACAGATCTGTCTAGGTGCCATCAAAGCATGGAACTGGCCATTAGTAACTCTGCTGAGGTCTCGGGTGCTGGGGAGCAGGAGGAGGAGAGGAGGGGGAAGAAGTCCTGTGGGGCTCACGTAGCCAGCCAGCTCCTCATCTCAAAGACAGAAATGAGGTTTGGCTTCATTTCAGCCCACTGATTGCTTTATTTCAAATTACCCTAACTACTTAGCATGGTAAATTAAGTTGAAACCCCCAAAAGTTTGCAGAGGATGTCATCTAATCTGATTAAAAGGAATATTCCCGTCACAAGCGAGGGAGGAAATGGAAATTACACTGAGTGCACTGCTATTAAATAATTTGCATAGACTTGCATATGCTATACATCAGAAAAGCATATGCTCTTTAGATTTAATGAAATAATTTTCCTTCTCTAAAGACTGCTATAGTCTCTGTCCTTCCCTATCTGTCTTTTTCTTTTCTCATCTGTCTCTTCTTGAATGTTAAAATTATTTCGTGGGAAGAGTACATGGTTATGCACAAATTACATGAAATATGCTAATAACCTTCCTGCTGGCAGGGCTGGGAGGTCCTGAAACTGCACTGTCAAACTTCCCATGTACCCTCCCCATTTCCCCAACTCCATCCTATCCCCTCATATAATTAAAGGCTCCCTTTACAGCCCTTGAAAGGTTTGACTTAATTCATTTGGGGCTTCCATTGATGGGGGGAGGGTGGTTATAACCAACCCTTTGGCTCTACTTTCCAAGTCATATGTTCCTAACCCTTAAGCAACACCACCTAAATCAAAATGAAAATGAAAGGAAAAATCTCCAACACGCTCATGTCATCTCTATCTGTTGAGTCTATGATGCTGCCATTGTGGTTGCAAGTGTACAATAATCATCCTTGAAAGATTTCTATACCTGCTCCGCTTTTCAAGGTTCAAAGCCCTTGACAAACGCTGGCCGCTGCTAACCTGTCACCCCCGTTTTTATCAATGGAGACAAGGAAGCCCAGATAGGTGAACAGGATGCCTTAGTGGTGGTGGGGCGTGGGGGACGGGGGATGAAATCTATCTATTTTTGCATTCTCCGTGGATATTCACCAGTTTGGGGTAATATTTTAGCAGATCTCATGTTCAGTTGTAATGTAGCCAACAGAGGAATTCTAGTGAATTCCCCAACAAAATTACATTAGGATCAAATGTGATCGTTATAAACACTATCCAGATGTTGAGGATGGACTGGATATAACTCTTTAAGCCCCAAATTACAGTATAATAAATGCAAGCATGGGGATCTGCCAATACATCTGAATTTCGTGTCGGAAACCAGGTCTGACCTTAATTTAACTCTATAAGGAACTAAGAGTTTCCCCACTTGGATAGTTAGGATGAATCCAAAGATCTCCAAGTGCTATATTGTCATGAGTTTTATCACTTACTTGAAGAATGACTGTATCAGATTCTGGAGTCAAGCCAATCTTAGTGCAAGCATTTTATTAACACATTTAGAAAGGAAACAGAATTGCAAATATAGAAATAACCACTGAGGTTATGAAACAAACCTGTGAAATGAAATACAATGTAATATTAAAAATACATTTGTCCTTGGTAAATCTTGCAGAGTTAAGATACTATAATAAGCACTAAAATATTTTATTATATAAACCAGGGTTGCAAACTAGCAGGGCTCACGGAGAAAGATAAAATTTAGCAAGGAAAAACTTCATCCTTTGTCCCTGAATTTTTTTTCTATGTTCAGGGCTGATATAAATGGACAACTTGGTATTGTAGCTCAAGATCAGTACTGAATGTATTCTAATTAGAATGGTGGTGGTTATAAGGGAAGATGAATATTTTAAATATTCTAATGTTGATATTTTTTAAAAAGCAGGCACTCTGGAAAGTGAGAATTCATAGACTAACCAAGCTGTTAAGTGTAAACTATAGCATACCTACTAGCTCCATAATGTTGTGTTGACGTTGATGAAAGAAACAGAAAGTATTGGGCTGGCCAAAAAGTTCATTCAGGGTTTTCCCCTAAGCTGTAACAAAATACCCAAGTGAACTTTTTGGCCAAGCCATTTAAAAAACAAAAGTGATTTAAGGAGTGCCAAGTATGCATCAAGTTCTTAAAGAAATGTTTTTTGTCTGGATATATCAAACCATAGAATGGTCTCCTCCCTGTAGAAACTTAAAATATCGTGCCAAAGACATGAGATTTGCAGCCCCCTAAATTCAGAAGTCAAACCCCAAACAAAATAATAGATGAGACAAGCAGAGCACTGCACTGAAGGGCACTGGGTGTCTCTACCACCAGCTTGCCAAACAACACAAAAGCTATTTGTCGCAGTCAAAACGTATTGAAAAACACAAGAAATCAGCTACCAAAAACATGTGAAACCTACAGCATTATAATTGTTAAATATAAGAGTATATTTTTAAACCATACATTTGTTTGGTTTAAAAATAACTCATACTTAATAATTATTTAACAAATTATTTAACAAACATTATATTTAACAATTATTTAATGAACAATTATTTAACAAACAAACACATTTGTTTGCAAAAAGAAATTAAAGATCTATGGTAAAGAATCTGCCTACAATGTGGGAGACCTGGGTTCGATCCCTGGGTTGGGAAGATCCCCTGGAGAAGGGAACAGCAGCCCACTCCAGTACTCTGGCCTGGAGAATCCCATGGACAGAGGAGCCTGGCAAGCTCCAGTCCATGGGGTTGAAGAGAGTCGGACATGCCTGAGTGATTTTAACTTTCACCATCATATTTACGTGGTCTGTGACCTCTCCCTCTGCTCCTTCTCAACCTTTGTCCTCAACATTTTTCTCACTCAGTATATGACTCTGAGGCAGACAAAGTGTACAAAGGCGTTTCCAGAAGGGAAGGGTGTCTGAGAAAGAAGGACTTGGATGGGCCAGCACCATGGGCTTCAAAACATTCTCAACAGAACCATCTAAATGTCCGTAGACAGATGAATGGATAAACAATTTGCAGTATATCCATACAATAGAATATCATTCAGCCATTAAAATCAAAGTCTGACACATGCCACAACCTTGAAAACATAATGCTAAGTGAAAGAAGCCAGTCAGGGAACAATGAACACTGTATAATTCCACGTGTATGAGGTATACTTAGAACAGGCAAATTCGTAGAGACAGAAAGTCAAATAATGGTTACTGGAGGCTGACAGGAGGGTGAAATGCGGAGTTATTGTTTATGGGGACAGTTTCTGTTTCGGATGGTGGAAAAACTTCTGGAAATGGATTGTGGTAATGGTTGCACCACATCTTGAATGTACTTAAGACCATCTGAACTGTACACTAAAAAATGGACTAATTGGTAAATTTTATGTAATGTGTATTCACCATTAAAGACAGGATAATCTCAGGGAAAAGACAATGGAAGCCAAGGTGCCTGGCAGACAGTCCGGAGTACATAAGGGAAAGATGTGTGAGTGCTGGTAGAACAGGACAGCAGAAAACAGACTTCCTCCCAGGGTCAGGAAACTGTAGAAAACAGGAGGGCGGAGGGAATTTACAGGTGTCTGACCCACCTAAAGGCAATATTCAATCAAACAACAAAGCAAACACTGCACAAAGCATCTTCTGGGCAAGGATGCCAGTTTTTCACTCCCGCCATCAGCCATCAGTGTGATGTTAGAACTAAAATAAACATTTACTATGGGGTTTCTACTTCTAAGCATATGCTACCAGAACCTGGAGCTAGAACTTGGGGAGTAAAGGAGAGAGAAGAGGAGATACATAACAGCGGAGCAACTACCACCGTTTATAGTAAACTCACTGTGTCCTACATAGGCACTGGAAGTGTTATACATGTATTTTCTTATTTAATCCTCTCAAGCACCTGTGAGGTAGGAATTGTATTTATCCCCATGTTACAGATGCAGAAACAGAGGTATAAAGAGGTTAGGTCTCTGGCAGGTAGACAAGTGGAAGAGCCAGCTGACCATCTGGTTCCAATTTAGGGTCTCTGCCCTCGAGGCATAAAAAAAGGGTAGACCAGTAATCCTCAAACTGGAACTCTTTTTTAAACATACAGGGTTAAGAGAGACATAATACTTAAAGCAGTGAAAGTAAATGAGGATAAGGTAAAAAACTCATCTTATATGCGTATTTGAGTGGAAAATGAAGGAAGAGCATGCCGTGGGGCCTGAGGATTTTAGAGATGGAGGAAAATACCAAGAGTGTGAATGGTACCACATCAAAGGAAAAGAAGGTTTCAAGAATATCAATGATATCTATTTTTCAATGATATCAAAGGCTACAGAGAAAGATGGAACAAGATCTGGCTCATACCGCTAGGTGAGACTGCTATAGCAATCCACCCCAAACCTCAGGCTTTAGAAAACAAAGTTTTGCTCAAGATACATGCCCCTCACTGGGTGGCTGGGAATTCCTCTCCACACTGATGTTCTTTCTCCAGGACCTGGCAGCCACCATCTGAAGCACTGCCCTTTACATGGGAGAGAGAATAGGAGGGTGGTTGACTAAGGCCTAGCTCATAAAAGATTTCACATGTAAATGCACGTGTTACTTCTACTCATATCTCACTGGCGGAAGCCAGCCATGTGGCCAAATCCAAATGCAGGGGGTGGGAAAGTGAAATTTTACCATGAGCCTAAAAGAGATCAGAAATATTTGGTGGACAGCACTGCTAACTACCCATGAGGAGTCTCAATTACAATACACCCCCAAATGTTTATAGTGCTCCCCAGATTAAAAACTTTTCTTACCTCCATTATCTCACAGGAGACCCACAAATCAAGATATGTTTTATTATTTCCATTTTAAAGTCAAGGAAACAGGCTTAAATAAATTAAGTTACTTAATTACCAATGTCACATACTACTAAGTGGCTCCTCTGTCCTTGGGATTCTCCAGGCAAGCATACTGGAGTGGGTTGCCATCTCCTCCTCTGGGGGATCTTCCTGACCCAGGGATCAAACCTGAGTCTTCTGCATCTCCTGCACTGGCAGGCAAATTCTTTATCACTGTGCCACCTGGAAAGCCCTTACGACCAAGTAGCAAGGCTGGGAATTGAACTCTAGTTTCCTGACACTTAGTCCAGTCTAGGGCTGTTTCCTGGATGCCTCCAGGCAGATGGATGGGGGCAGATGCCAGATTCCAGTGGTTGAGAAATTAGCTGGAAGTAAAGATATGGAAGAGCGTACACACTAAGACACTTAGATTTGATCTTGCAGCCATGGGAAGTTTCCTAGCTGGAGAGTGACATATTGAAAGGAATGTTTTAAAAGCTTAATTTATAGCCCTTCCAGTATAACCCAGACAGGCAGTCACACGCTCCAGGAAGGATTATTAATTGTTTCAGCCTTTCAGGAAAGTGAGTTGACAATATAGATCAGCAATCTTTTTAAGAGAAGTTCATTCTCTTCTAAAACTCTTCTACAAGAATATATCAGATAAGGATTAGTAAGTCCATTATTATTACAGAGAAGTATTTTAATCACACGCACACACAAAATATTTCGGAAAAAATTTAAACACCCAAACATAGGCAAGTAAGAAAATGTAGTTAACCCACAAGATAGAATATGAGGCTACCTTTCAAAACATTTTGTGGCGTAGGGAAAATCCCTATGATATAAAGTTAAAAAAACAGAATATAAAACTGTACTGTGTTGAGACAGTTATGAAAATATAGAGATATATATTCTCTGGGTGGTTGGATTATGGATGATTATATTTCATGTAGACTTCACTGGGTTTTCTAATTTTCTACAATACTTGCGTTACTTTTATGAGAAAAGAAATAAGAAGTTGATAACCAGACAGGGTAAATGAGAAGAGAGTAGAAACAAAGAAAAATCTAGCCTTTCAGGGGGGCACAGGGCCAGAGGAGAAGTTTGTTATTGTGTTTTGTTTTAACTGAAAGATGTTACACTGCCTATGAGGTAGAGACACCAGTGGACAGTCTGGTTATTAACCACAGCAGGAACAGAACTGAAGAAAAGACAACTTAACTACACACCATTGCTTCAAGGAGCTGCCCCTCTTTTTCTAACTTTTTATTTTATGTTGGAGTATAACCAATTAACAATGTTGTGACAGTTTTGGGTGGACAGCAAGGGGACTCAGCCATATATAAACATGGATCTGTTTTCCCTAAAACTTTCCTCCACCCATGCTTTAGCAGTCCCTCTTTTTATACAGAGGAAAATAACAGAATTAACTTTGACCTTAGAATGCTACATTTGTGTGGCCAGTTGTCACTCCCCTAAGGTTTAGAAAAAGATTGTTCTGAGAAGAGACCTGGGCTCTGAACTGAGTCATGAACTCCTGATACCTAGGGATCTCAATGGTTTCCTTCTTTGTTAACAAGCACAGGATTAAAACAGACGATCTTTGAAACATTTTAAGTCTTAAGACTATTTTAGTCCATATTAATTCATGTTAATGAAATCAACCTATAAGAATATTTCTTTGAAACATTTTCAGATAGACCATCCACCAAGTAAAATTAAAATGAAATGCTTTTTTTATATGTGCCAGTATTCTAGGTGCCATATTAAATTTAAGAGTACTTTCTCCATCATCTAACATTTCCAAAAATGCTTCATAAACTTAAAAGTTAGCTGTGAGATGTTTGAAAAGCTTTACAATGGAATTATCCTCTGTTACCCTCCAAGACTAAAGTGTGAAGTGAAAGTCACTCAGTCGTGTCTGACTCTTTGAGGCCCCATGGACTGTCCATGGAATTCTCCAGGCCAGAATACTGGAGTAGGTAGCCTTTCTCTTCTCCAGGGGATCTTCCCAAGCCAGGGATTGAACCCAGGTCTCCCACATTGCAGGCAGATTCTTTACCAGCTGAGCTACAAGGGAAGCCCAAGAGTACTCGAGTGGGTAGCCTATCCCTTCTCCAGTAGATCTTCCTGACCCAGGAATCGAATCGGGAAAAGAGCCCAATTAGAGGTGAAAGATGTGGAAGACCTCTTAATACACAGACAAGAACACACCATAAAGGACATTTTTGGTATTACCTACTTTGCTTTGATAGACAGTTAACTTGTATTTTTCTTTTGGATACCACTAACTGAGAAATTTGGGGGAAATTTGCAAATATAAAATGCAACTCAATTTCACTAAGCAGGGAGACATAAGGGCTTCCCTGGTGGCTCAGATGGTAAAGAATCCATCTGCAATGCCGGAGACCTGGGTTCGATCCCTGGGTTGGGAAGATACCCTGGAGGAGGGCATGGCAACCCACTCCAGTATCCTTGCCTGGAGAATCCCCATGGACAGAGGAGTCTGGTGGGCTACAGTTCATGAGGTAACAAAAAGTTGGACATGACTGAGTGACTAACAGGGCATAGTACAGGGAGACACAAAATAGCCCAACTCATCTTAATTTACAGATAAAGAACAAAAGCCTTCATTTAATAAGAACAGAAAATATCTTAAAGCAGGATTCAGCAAACTTTTTCTTAAAAGGCCAGATAGTAAATAATTTGGGATTTTCAGGCTAGAGAATGGTCTCATTCATAAATATTCAATTCTGCCTTTGTTGCACAAAAGCTTCCACAGAAAATAATGTACATGAATGAGTGGGTGTGGCTATGTGTCAGTAAAACTTTATTTATAAAAACAGATGGCCAGCCAATTGGCTTGACCCTGCTGTAAAGCACATACTCTTCTCTTTATGCATCCAGTTAAGCTTAAAAGATGAGGGTAAAAAGGAAGAGGAAGAAAAATACAGTAAGCAGAAAAACTGAGATGAAAAGGGAAGAGCCAAGTAGAGAAGCAGAGAGAGAATGCAAGAGCAGTGATTTGAGCCTAAGGAGGAAATTAAAATAATATCCATACAGGAAAAGAGGTCAGTGTAGAAAAAAAAAAATTTTTTTAAGAGGAAAAAGGAAGAAAGACAAAGTGAAATAGGTAAGAAAGACAGCACAGAAGTAGGAAATCTATTTCAACTATTGTCAGTGGACAAATTTTCCACAAAGAAAAATGCCAGGAGTCATTTGTAAACAAAAACACAACTAAACTTGATGGGATTTTTTCCCCCCTCAATAGTAAGTAAAGAATGTTTCACTCAGAGCTTTAAGTTTTTATTAATAAAAATTTTTTTTACAATATATGTAAGAAAAACAGACTAAGGAATACAGAGAAAAGGGAGGTGCAAAAGTGTATCAAATGGGGACAGGACAGGGTGGTGACAGTCAGGAAAAAAAAAAATGTGTAAACTTTCCCTGCCCTCTCAGTCTCTGCTCTCTGGAATTTAAAGTGCCAAGTTTGATCTGCAACCCTCTGGTCTTGCTGGAGATTTCCTGGAAAAAAAATTTGGCTGGCACGTGGCTAGCAGTGACACGGCAGCTGAACCCTCCCCCCAGCCCCTTCACTCATCCTAGACCCAAGTGGTTCCAGCCTGCCACCCACTTGCCTTTCCAGAAACTGCTCAAGGTCAAATTCCTTCCTGGCACTATGAACTCAGAGTGTACACTGGTCTTTAATGACTAGGGTGGAAAATCAACCCCGGGTTAATTTCCTCATCCACTGGTCACACCTTAGCATTTCCTTTCAATTAAGAATCACACCAAAAGGACCTCCAGACCTAGGGGGTCCTCTGGCTCTTTAGTTCTAATGACTAGAGTATACTCTTCAGGTCTGACCTTTCAAATTTCAAAACCTGAGAGGTATGTGTGAGAAAAGAGAATAAAGGACTCATAACCGCTGGGCAGAATTACATTTAAACCATCTTGATTAAGTGAGGGGCCTCCCACTCTCCGCCCCCTTCCATTCCTTTCTCTAGCACTCTCTTTCTCTCTCCTCAAGAGAGACAATTCAACAGCCTCTTCTCAATCCAAACCTGGCTTTAAATAACACTCACATTCAGGAAGTTCTTCTTTACATTTAACCCAAATTCCTTCTGCTACAGTTAAAACCCATTTCGTCAGTGTAGATTCAGAACAGCTGGTTCCCATTCTCTTCACGGTGATTCTTCTTAAAGATTCATAGGCTTACAAAGGAGGACCATACCAATTTCACCCAAGGCATACAGCTTCCCTGAGTATTTTCCATGAATATTTCACTATATTTATCAGTAACCAATTGCCTAGACTGTGGAGAGGTTACTCACTGAGCAAATTTCTACAGCTGAATAAAGACAACAGCCCCTATCCAATTACTCAAGGGACTCCTGCATAAATATCTACGCTTTTGTGAAGACGATACTAGTTTGAAGTTCAGACAGAACAAAGGCTAAACCTAGGGCAGAGTACTTATGTCTGAGTAGGGAAGCATGTAGGAATGACCAATCTTTGGCCAATTGCCTACAGCTCTGCTCAAGAGTATCACCTCTTTGTGTGAGCAAGATGAAGTACTTTAGAATTTTGAAAAACAGCACCCCACGTTGGTCTCCCACTGTAATTTTATCTCCCTGCCTCTCATCACATAGTATGGTTTCTTCTCTAAAGGATTAAAAAACAAAAAATATATAAAAAATAAAAACAAACATAAAAATAAAACCCTGGAGCAATACAAAAGATCTTCAGCTGACTTTTAGGAGCAAACAACATATGTTCTTGAACATCTGTGTTCTTCCCAAGCTATTTTTTTTTTTTCCATTATTGTCAAGAGAAAAGAAGTTTAGTGGAATGTTTCTCCACAGAGGCACAAGTCTGTGATACTCCCTGTTGATTACATATAAAAGACACAAAATATTAGTTTATTAAAAGCAGCTTCAACCACTGCTGTACAAAGCAGTTCTCTGATGGAACAGATTTATGAAGTAACAGCTGAAAGGTATGCAGATCACAAGATACATGACAAATGTACTTTATTACACGGATCAGAAATACCATATGTACGAGCGGTTACTGTATAGTGATACACAACAGCCAACTAAGACCCTTTAAAGGTTTTGCTGATATTGAAAACTATAAAGACACAATGTGAGAGTGAGAAAGTGTTTCATAAGATAGCAGAATGCCAAGACAAGTCATCGCTTTAGGAAGTTAAATATACTCTGCATATTATAAACTTAATGTATTATAAAACAATGCCATTCTTTAAATTAAAATGCGAAGGACTGCACCCTATTCATTGTTTAAAGCAGATGTTTATAACGTTTTTCCATACTTTAAAGCAGAACTCGGAGTGAATACCAGACTTAACGACATTAACAAATTTAAGGAGATTTCAGATTTTGTTATTTCCGCCAAAAAGATACTTAAGTCTGCAATCATGGAGCGCCAAAAAACTAAAAAAGGGCAAAATAAGTACAGTACATTTCAAAGTGAACAACTTCCTGCAAGGCACTCCTTGGCTGGAAGACTTAGCCAGCTTTCCACTGAAATTCCAAGTACAATATTTGGGTCCATTCTGCCATATTCCAACCAAGTGGCTGTCCAGCATGACCTCGACAGGACAGTCCTCCCAAGGCTACTTGTTTCATCTCTCAACAAACATCTTAGTTACAAGGCTCTTCCTTAAGATTGAATCGAAACCAGTCTCTGAAGCATACCATCAGAGACATTCATTCTACACACACAGCCTTGATCACAGTTTCATAGTTGAATAGCTTTGGGCAAGTTTACTTACCTCTCCGAAGTTGGTCCCTCCTCTGCAAACAGGGATTATAAGAGTATTGATCTCACAGTTATTGTCTCAGGGATTAAATGAAATGGTATAGGTAAAGAATTTAACACATTAAGCAATCTCTAAGTGTTGGCTGTTATTACTAATATCCTAGGAAATTAGGCTTCCCAGGTAGTTCATGGGTAAGAATCTTCCTGCCAATGAAGGAGACGCGGGTTTGATCCCTGGGTCAGGAAGATGCCTAGGAGGAGGAAATTGCAACCCACTCCAGTATTCTTGCCTGGGAAATCCCATGGACAGAGAAGCCTGGTGGGCTACAGTCCATGGTGTTGCAAAGAGTTGGACACGACTAAGCACGCACGCGCCTTTTTTTCCTGCTCTAAAACATGTGTAGGAGACTCCCGGCATTCAACTGTGTAAAGTTTAGGGGGTTTTATAAGCAGGCACAAAGCTGGGCTTGGCCTTCCTGCTACCTGATGGGACCCTAGGAACACCAGAGTGACCTTAAACTGGCATGAGGATTTAACAGTTTCCTAATACCCCTCACGGACAGAAGAGTTTGGCAGGTAACAGTCCATGGGGTCTCAAAAGAACCAGACGTAACTTAGCGACTAGACAACAATCCCCCTAAACATTTTCTTGTTAAACTGGTATGTACCTAATGCAATGGAGTTTTTCTATTCTGGCAAATACAGAGGAAAAGCAAGATTATTTTGTGCTTGGCATGAATGTGAATGTGAATCACTCTGCCAAGTGGCATCAGAAGTCAGTCTCTCAGCTCATAAGCTTAGTCAACAACCCACCATCTGCATCTCAGGTATAGTATTTAAATATGTGGGAATTCCCTGAAGTCTCTTTAGATTCTTCCTATTTGTTCTATTTGTGGCTACCACTTCACTTCAATACTCCTACACATTACCCTTCACCATCAACACACTCCAGATATTTAACACACATTTCAGATATTTAAAACAAGTCATTTATAGCCCATTACTGCTTTCTCTAACTCCTAAAAATCATATCCCAGATATATTGACCCAAATTTTGAAAATATCCAAATTTCCTCATAAGCAAATATATTCTGCTACCTATTTATTCTAGGCAGCATGTGAACTAGTAATGGGGAAATGTATATAAAATGACATTAGAGGAAGAGATGTAGACAAAACCACTTGATTCTACCTTACAGCTTCAACTGCAGTTTACATTTCTACTCTGATCAGTAGCTTGAGTACCAATGAGTGTGGGCTATACCATTGGGATGGGGTCAACCCATTCTAAGGGTGTGCTACTAAAGGAATGCCAGTCTGGTTGAGACCTGGAGATTTGAGATTTGAGAAGAGGTCTATACATAATTTCTCTACTGAAACCTGCTCTTTATCTGATCTTGAGTACCCTAAATGGACCCAAACCGAAAGTATTCTATCCTAAAACTACTTTTTTTCTTAGCGAGAGTTTGCACACCCTTAAGAGGCAGAATGGCATTATAAGAGGATAGGCTCTGGTGCTTGACTGTCTGAATTTGAGTCCCAGCTTTATGGTCTGTCTGCTTCAGTTTCCACTGGTGTATATAGAGATAATAGGATTGTTCTTATTGCTGTCACTATTATTGCTCATAGGATTGCTGGGAAGATTAAATGAGTTAATACTTGCAAGATTTTAGGACTAAATGACTAAGGCCTGATATGCAATCAATAAATGAAAGCAATTTTGATTGTCCTTAGATAATATTTTAATTTTAAACTTGATTTCTTAAAAAACAAAAATAAAATGTCACATTAAATCCCTAATGTGATTTAGCCCACTCAATCTCATTTCAAGAAAAAGGTTTGGTGCTTAGCTTGAGCTCCATCTGGTGGTTTTAGAGAATTCTCTGAAAGACATCAGTCAAAAAGATGACAAAAAGCTAAGCTAAATCATTTAAGGGATTAGAGGACTTTGCTATACTTCCTAATTTACAACCTTCAGGAGAAAAGCAATAAAGGAGTGATCACACGCTGTACTTATTTCAGAATGCTACAGCTCCCACCATATTTGTTGGTAGCAAAAATCCTGCTGACCACAGTTCAGGAACTCAGTGACCTCAGAGGCACCCATCACAAGCTCTGCCAGTTTCTGATAGCCAACTTGTCAGAGGACATAGGACTCTTGAGAACATATTTCTCAAATACCTCTTTATAGTATTTTGATTCTGTTAACCTTTATGTAAAATCCTGACTGTACAAACTTCTTGAGTAGACAAATGTTAAGTGAACAGCCTAACATCACTGAAAGGCCCTGGATGAAAAAAAAGCTACTGTCTACCGTTGGGAATCAAACTGGAGATTATCAGTCTCAAAACATGAACAAGTACTTGGCACTGGCCTCTAACCTCCAAGTTAAAGAAAATCTGGCAAAAACATACCTGACAATGCTGCTTAATTTTAAATAAACACCAAATGTGTAGACAATTCCTATGATGGGGGAAGAGAGTAAACAACTTAGCTGGTATATTTATCCTGATATTGTCATGGCTTAAATAGACAATATTAGTGACTTATTTCATGAATTAACATTTATGTATTTCCTGTTCCTCACAAACTCTGTTGTTCAAAATTACACCAAAAGGCAAAAAAAGGCCATGAACTTTTTTGAACTTTTCAACTCATATCTTCTATTAGCTTAAGTATTTAAAAATAACCCACTTTTTGGTGAACTAACCACTGAGTAGATTGAGAAGTTTATTATATAAAATGATCCTAAGACTTTATTAGCGTTAAATTTCAGCTTCACCTCTCCTAAAAGATCTGGGTTGTGTCCTTTTTATTTCTATATTGTGTCCCAGCCTAGCAACGTGCCCAGTACATTTGTGTCTTTATGATTAAGTGACTATTCTAATAGGTCTCACTTTTAACTTGGTTTTCCTAAGAAGTTAACAGCCTCTTCTGAGGGTGAACACCTTGTCTTGTTTCCTGGGTCCCTAACACCTAGAAGTCTGCTAGATTTCTACATGACCACATAGGCAGACCTCATTTTATTGCACTTTGCACATACTTTTTTTTAAACAAACTGAAGGTCTGTGGCAACCCTCTGTTAAATAAGCCTATCAGTGCCATTTTTCCAATAGCATTATTTTTTTAAGGTATATATATTTTTAAACATAAAACACTGCTGCAAAATAGACTAGTATAAAAATAATTTTTATATGCACTAGCAAACCAGAAAACTCATGTGGTTCCCTTTATTGTGGTGGTTTGGAACAGTGTGCAGTATCTCCAAGATATGCTGTCCTAAGCTAATATTTTCTTTGAATCTTCAAGAATGTAGCACTTCCCAAACTGATGTGACCATGTAATGTATTTTTTTCACAATACATCCAGAAAATCTGAGAACTATACTCTGAGAATAATATAAAAACTGAAGAACATTAAACTAGTTCCCAGGATGTTTAAATCCTCTGAAAAGATGGAACACACTAATTTGTACGTGTCAATATTCTACCTAAAAATTTAAGAGTTTTAAAAATTGAAGTGAAGAATCTGATCTTCTCCACTATTAGGAAACCTTAAGGATATGGTAAAGGACAGATCTTCAGGATCTAGATGTATCTTTTATTCTGAATTATACAAAATCAAAACTCCAAATAAGTACTGATTATATGATCCACTGACATATTTTTCAAGTGATAACAACAGTTTACTTCAAATCTGAGTTAGCTCAAATTTGTCAGCATGATGTCATATTTTACTTTTTCTAAGACCAAACAATTACAACTGTATTAACACTTGAGAGAATCTTGATGTCTGATAATCCCTGCAGAGAGGACAACATGCAATTAAAATATCAGTGTACTTTCACTCATCAAATAACATATTTTATTCAAGTTACCAAATTTGAGGAGTTATGTTGGGCTTGAATTGAAGAAAAAGGCAAAGTTAAAAAAATGGAAATAAAGTTTTCATTTGGTGGAAGCTGAAATCCATGTATGCTTTCTGATCAATTCACCCCATGTGGCATTTTTCAAGTTTTCAGAGTCTACCAGGTCAAACCCTTTGCTGCCTTCATGGCTTTTACTTTGCTTTTCCCCTTCTTTTTCTCACGTTTTGCTTTCAGTCTTTTCCTTTGCCTCTGGTTCATCCATATGGGGTACTGCCCATGCTGGTCCAGAAGAGTCTTTTTGTTTCTCTTATTATCAGTCTCCATCTTCATGTCATCTGAATAAAAAATGGAAAAGCTATTAATACTCACAAATGAAGAAATAGCCCCATGATAAAGCACATCAATGTGATGAGGACACTGAGTTTAAAAGTGGCACGCAACTACAAAAGCAAAAAAGTACACATCCTTTATTTGTGCAATGCTCTTTGAGTCATACTCAAAAAACACTCCTTACAGCACATTCAGGAGAATCATACACATGCCAAGTGTTCCCACAACCATGAAAGACATAAAAACTATCTGTGAGGAACTAGAAACATCATCTATTTAATCACTAAGTAACTTTCTAAAGAAGGTTGGTATGCAATCCAATCAAAAAATAGGCAAAGACTAACAGAGACATTTTTCCAAAGAAACACACATGGCCAATAAGCACATGAAAAGATGTTCCCATCGCTAATTATTAGAGAAATGCAGATCAAAACTACAGTGAGGTACCACCTCACACTGGTCGTGGTCATCATTAAAAAGTCTACAAATAACAATGATGCAGAGAGTGTGGAGAAAAGGGAGCCCTCCTACATTGCTGGTAGGAATGTAGGTTGGTGCAGCCACTGTGGAAAACAGTGTGGAAGTTCCTCAGAAAACTGAAAATAGAACTACCATATAATCCAGCAATCCACTCCTGGGCATACGTCCAGACAAAACTATAATTCAAAAAGATCCATGCACCTCTGTGTTTGCAGCAGCACTATTTACAACAGCCAAGACATGGAAAGAACCTCAACGTCCATCAGCAGATGAATGGATAAGGAAGATGTGGTACATATACGCAACTGAAAACTACTCAGCCATAAAAAAGAATGAAATAATGCCATCTGCAGCAACATGGATACAACCAGAGATTATCATACTAAGTGAAGTAAGTCAGACAAAGACATACATGATATCACTCATGAGTGGACTCTGAAATATGACAAAAATGAATCTATCTATAAAACAGAAACAGAATCAGGGCTGCTGAGAATAAACTGGGGGCTGTCAAGGGGGAGGGCAGTGGGAGAGGGCTGGATCGGGAGTTTGGGATTAGCAGATACAAACACGTACATGTAGAATGGATAACCAACAAGGTCCTACTGTATAGCACATGGAATTATATTCAACATCCTGTGATAAACCACAATGGAAAAGAATGTGAAAAAGAATGTATATATATAACACTTTTGCTATATAGCAGTAATTAACATAACATTGCAATTAAACTACATTTCAACTATACTTCAATAAAAAATAAATTTAAAAAAGAGAACACTGTTACCATTGTCCTTACGAAAGTGAAAGTTAAATAGAAAACATTTAGGAGATACGGATTTGAATTACTGCATTAGGGGTAAGTATATGGTTCTGAATACATGTGAGTTAAAAGAACACTTCTCAGATTAGTTGCTTTCTTGAGCTAACTAAAATAGTTGCGTCAATAAGAAGTACACTCACCCTTCTGACAGACAGGCCTTAAGAAGAAAATAAACTGTTAGGAATGACTGGTCACTTTCACTGAAGTGTACCTGCAAGAGGTTCAGCAGCAAGCAGCACGCGTCTGATGATGGAGCAGACCTGAGGCCCTGAGCTGAACACATCTTTACCCAGGTCACACTCAAGGCACCCGCTCTTCTAACAGAAGCTCAGCACAGCAACGCTGTGGTCCAGCTCTCACCAACCTCATCTATTGTGGAGGACACGTCCAGAATGTCCTCCTCCGGGAACTCACCAGGGTACACAGGTCTTCTGTGAACTCTGCTACCTGACATTATATCAGTTCATCTGTCTCGTTTACTGTCTGTCTCCTCCAATGTGATGTGAATCCCATTAGGATGGAGACCACTTCTGTTATTCATCATTGTTGCCTCAGGACCTAGAACAGTGCCTGATATATATTAGCCATTCAATAACTGGTCAGTGAATGTTTATTCTGGGTGCGGTTCTAGGGATACAGTGGTCCAAATAAGCTTTGCCTTCATGGACTTCTCAATGTTCTGTTGAGGGGAGAATAACAAAGCAAACGTCAGCCTGTGGTTAGAACCTTTTCAAAGGGAAGTATTGGGATGAGACTAAGTAGGACCAGGCAGGCTGTGGTAAACACATGGAAAGATAATGAGGTGACAGAAGCACGGGAGTGACATAATTGATCTATATCCTGAAAAGATCATACTGGGTGATGTGACAAAAATGGGTCAGAAATGAGCAAAAGCTGAGACAGAAGTAAAATGGCTACTACTGTGGTTCAGGCAAGAGATAACTGGCATTAAAGTAAAAGCGTGAAGGCAGAAGAATCTACCCACAGGGATCTATCCATTCCTAATGCATTTTGGAGATAGTCAAGACGTGCTGATGGTTTACAGGTGGGTGCTAACGGAAAGAGAGACCAGGGATAATGACTATTATATAGAGACATTACATACATATATCATATATAATATACATATAGTACATATATATAATACATTTATTATGTATAATACATATACATGTTATATAATGACACATTATATACAGCCTCCAACTTCAGACTATATTAAAACAGAGCACCCAGAATCTGTCAAAATCAAATACAGGGAAACAGATCTTTTAAGGTAGTAAGGACAGAGGACTCTCAGAATGGAACCTAGATCATGCAAAGGGTAAAATGAGGAGAACTCCTTCTATCCTGCCTAGCTCTTGATTCCTCTGTACCCTTCCAACAAGCGTGTGTCTAGGTTTGTCTATTCCCATAGTACTGTCTATTTCTGAGACACTTAGGCTATTGTAGCGTCTGTGCACAATGTGGGTAGACCTGGGTTCGATACCTGGGTTCAATCCCTGGGTTGGGAAGATCCCCTGGAGAAGGAAATGGCAACCCACTCCAGTACCCTTGCATGGAAAATCCCATAGACGGGATAGCCTGGTAGGCTACAGTCCATGGGGTCGCAAAGAGTCGGACCCGACTAAACGACTTCACTTTACTACATAGGCTATTGTATAAGCACCAAAGGTTCTCAATAATCCAAAACATGCTTACTCACATGAACTGGCTTTAAACTAGCTTAGCATAGAATCTCTAGTAGCAGCTACAAAAAATTATGTGGCATGGCAGGTTTGTAGAGAAGCAAGTGTGAGAAAGAATGGAAGATAGTTGAAAAGGAAAAAGTCACAAAGGGAAGTTTGATATAATGTTTAAAAATTTTTTTTAAAAACATAATCTCACCTGTTTCATCTTTCACCACACACTGCGTTTTCTCTTGACAATGTCTGGGTTCCACCACAGTTGCTATCTCTTGAACATCTTTCATTAAAACATCACCATCTATTTTAAGAATACTTTTAAGTCTGCTGAGCTCCTTTGGGGCATTCTTTTTTCTCTTTTCAGCACGCATCTTCCTTTTCCACTTACTCCGTAAACTTTTAGCCATATTTTACCTGGAAAGTTCACAAAATTACATTTTTAAAAGCAACTATTTACTATTAAAAAAAAAAGGCAAATCTTTGGAAAACCAAGTCAAAAGGTATCTCTGCACCACATGAACAATTGGAAAGTAAACTCTTCACTCTGTTCATGGATTATGATGGCATAATGTGCAAATTATGTGAGGCTCAATAAGACATATACAGCCACTAAATAACAATTAAATCACCAAATCCGACAGCCACCAAATAACGAAAATACGAAACCAAACTCCCTGTGGCCACTGGCACTATACTGTGTCAGCCAGTTCTGAAAGCTCCTATAGTTTCCATACGAGATGTAGAAATTTAACCATACATGATGTAGAAATTTAACCATACATGGTGTAGAAATTTAATTTCCTCCAAAACACGAAGAGCACCGTCTCCTTACATTCATGTAACAACTTACAAAATATTTCCTAAATCTTTTAACTGCATCTTAATTTCCCCCAAACCTACAGGTGATCTTACCCACCCCAATTTTCCTCATTATCCACCCTTTTAAGTCAATCTAGGTATTTCAAGGGGTTCTCTTGTAGCTCAGCTGATAAGAGTCTGCCTGCAATGCAGGAGACATGGGTTTGATCCCTGGGTCAGGAAGATCCCCTGGAGAAGGAAACGGCAACCCACTCCAGTATTCTTGCCTGGAGAATCCCAAGAACAGAGGAGCCTGGCAGTCTACAGTCCATGGGGTCGCCAAGAGTAGGACATGACTTAGTGACAAAACCAGCAGGTATTTCAAACTTGTATATTTCTATTCTTGATTTCTCTCCACCCCTTAGGCCCAGCCTGTCCCCCACAGACTAGTCAATGTGAGCTTTTAAAAACTTGAAGGGCATATACAGTCTTTCTTGAAATTAACGATTTTCCACCTCTCATATTCAAGATCTACAAGGTTATTTGTGACATGGCCCCTGCCTCCTTCAACTCCTATCTCCTATGCTCCACCCCTCCACAATTACATCTGAAAATAGCCCAATCAATGACAACAAGTGTGGGAATGTGATGAGGGTTGGGAAGTGATTGCAGAGATTATTAAGAGTTTAGAGGGAAACTTATAACATCATCTTAATTGTGCCCACAGATTTACGTTTGTCTGTGTATATATATTTCAAAATATTCTACACACTTTATGTGCAGTTTGTTGTGCTAAGTACACATCAATAAAGCAGTTAAATAATAGAAGACATTATTTTGAAAAAAGAGAGAGAAGTGTCCAAATGACGTTGACTTTAGTATCTTTACATTTGTCCTTCTTTTGCCTAGGAACTAATCCTTCAGTACCTCGGAAAGGGTTTTTCTGACCTCTGTTAAGCTCGCCTCCTTTTATTCTCTACATCATTCTTTTCTTTCCTCCTTAATACGTGTTACAATCTAAAATTGTTTATTTTCTGTCATTCCCGGTGGTCTGTGGTCTATTGATCCACGAAGGCAGTGGATAAACAGATCTCGCTCACGGCTGGATCCCCCAGTACGTAATGCTGTGCACAAACACTCGCTGAACGGATGACTGGTGGAGTTAACATTTCTGGACGCCAGCAATCACAAACTAACTCTGTCTTTCTGTGTACAACTCAAGCCCTGCGAGGGGCAGGAAGAAAAAGGTTACGGAACACAACTCTGAGGGCCGAGGTTAACCTGAGCTGGGCTGAAGGAGGAATCCACTTCCCACAGAGCACTGGGAAGCCCGACCAGAGCCGCCAAGACGACGGGAGACCCTAGGTGAAGCCCGCCTCTCTGGACAGGGCTCAAGCTTGCCCAGAGAGGGACAAGATTTGAGAGGAGACTCTCCATAGGCGGCGGAATCAAGTACCACGGCCCACGCCTCACTAAAGTCATGCGGTAAAGAACTCACCTGCGAAAACCCAGGAATTCAAGTAACACACGATGCTCACGCCGACCGGAATTCTCTGCACTTCCGCCTTCCGGCCAACCCTCTCCTCTGGCCCGCCCCTCCCGGGTGGCGCGCTGCTTGCCGGGAACCAAAATGTCCCGGATGTCCTGGGGAGGCGGGTCCTCTGGAGTCCGAAGGTGACGCGCTTCCTGATATTTGGGTAAGTTCCGCACCGGGAGCTGGGCTCCTCCCAGATAGATTCTGAAGTTGGTTTTGGAGAGTGCGACGGAGTACCCGAGTCAAGAGTTCTTGACACAAGCCAGGCCTGCGTCCTGAGCGTGAGCGGGATAGCCCTGAGACTAACCACGGAGGGATAACCGCCAGACGACTTTGCCCGTCAGGTTGGGAGCTCAGAGCCGACCTTTAGGTTTCCTGTCGCGCCTCCCCGTTCGCAGGACCTTCACCACTGTGATCTGTTCTTTTAGATGCCAAATTAAGATCATCTTTATTTGCAGCCCTTAAACTTCCCCATCCCAACTGGTTTCATCGTTGTACACGTCAAAACTTGTCAAACGATATCCTTTAAATACAAGCAATTCATTGTATGTCAGTTATACTTTACAAAGCTGTTACCAAAAACAAAAACCCCCTTTTAATCCCAAATACAAGTTCAAAGGGTAAAATGATCAAACTAATTCAGTTCAACTCACGTTTACCTGACTAATCACTTACTGTGTACCAGACGCAGTGCTTAGCCTAGGACACTTGGCGTAGGTGGTGGTCACATTGATCACAAATACCACCAGTTCTTTTTATGATTGCTTTACATGTGTTTCTGATAGTATTGGCTTTGGAACAGTACAGGTCTGTGGTATTTATGGTTCTAACACTTCTTGTGAGTGATGTGAATACTATCTCAGAGCCTGGACTTCCTTATCTATAGAATGAAGCTAATACAACCTAATAATCGTAGGGGATATAAGAGTACAACAAATGGCCACTGTTTATCATTTTTACATAATAAATTCAAACATGCACAGGACTATTTGCAAGCAGTATTTTCTAGAGATTTACAACATATATCTAAAACCAGGAAATAAATTCTATAACCATAGCCTAGTAAACTGTCAGGTTACTTGTAAGAGTTCTAAGAATTAATGGGTACCTTTCTTTCTTTAAATTTGCACCCTTGAAGAAACTGTGCATCATATGGAAGTTACTAAACTCCATATGAATACAGCAAGGTTTTTTTATGGAACAGAAGCTGGAGAAAGCTCATAACATATGGTATTTTTTTTTTAAAAAAAAGGCTTGAAAAACTTGCTTTCTTTAGAGATTAAATTCCTTCACAGCAACTGGATTTCTATAATAAAGTTAACTATATATCAGATCTTAGCCACCTCTCCCAAAACTAATGTTCACATTGCATTTTAAATTAGAACTCACTTTCAGACAGTCCAAATTGACAGCACCTTGCTTAACATACCAGGCCAAGACTTTTGAATAGATACTTGGCACAGATTTTTTTAAAAATTATGTTATGAAAATGTCATGGTGTTAAATATATGCCATAATTCTGCAGAACTGGTGCTTTAAAAGGTTGAATCCTAGATTACATTGGGCTTCCCTGGCCCTCAGCTGGTCAAGAATCCACCTGCAATGTGAGAGACCTGGGTTTGATTCCCTGGGTTGGGAAGATCCCCTAGAAAAGGGAACGGCTACCGGCTTCAGTATTCTGGTCTGGAAAATTCCACGGATTATCCATGGGGTCACAAAGAGTCGGACATGACTGTGCAACTTTCACTTTCACTAGACTGCATTATTGAGGGAAAATAATTTTTTAACATGTTCCTCATCAGTTCATATAAAAGCAGTTCCAACAGAAGAGTTAAATGGCCTTGGTATATTTAAAAATCCTTAATTCATTCCCTCATTCATAGATTTGAGTATGCATTCTGTGACAGGCACTGTGCTGGCTATACAAAGATGCTGCGGCTGCTGCTGCTTGGTCACTTCAGTTGCGTCCGACTCTGCGACCCCACAGACCCCACTAGGCTCCTCTGTCCCTGGGATTCTCCAGGCAAGAACACTGGAGTGGGTTGCCATTTCCTTCTCCAATGCATGAAAGTGAAAAGTCAAAGTGAAGTCGCTCAGTCATGCCCGACTCAGTGACCCCATGGACTGCAGCCCACCAGGCTCCTCCGTCCATGGGATTTTCCAGGCAAGAGTACTGGAGTGCGTTGCCATTGCCTTCTCCGATACAAAGATGATGGGAACCAAACTACTGTCTTTAGGAAACTTTAACCCCTGATGTAATAATGTTTAAGGATCAAACTGGACATTGCTTCATCTCCATTACACAGCCAGAAAGAGCCTATGGGATGGGAGGCAGTTGAACACCTAGCAAGCAGAATGGTTTCCATCTCAAAGCCATGCTACACCACCAGCACCAGCTAAAGGTGCCTCTACACTCAGACCTCACCCATGGAACTCCTGCTCTGACTGTCACTTAGGAAGGACTAGGAAGACTTAATAGGATTCAAATGGTAACTCCTTGTTGCCCAGGCACTAGGTGACAGGAATTTCAAAACACAGCTTCACAAAGAGAACAAGCAGAAAGAAGCTAACTTCCCAGCTGCTCCAAAAAGACCCACAACCGACTACTGACACCACTAATCCCAAGAAGTGGATCAAGTGGATAAAAGCCAGGTGTGAGATCTGGAGAAAAGAAGTGAATGTGGGCAGAAGGGCCTACTGCACTTCTTTCCCCAAATTATACTCAATAAAAAACAGTTCTCAGATACTGCTCTTTCCTATTTTCCTCCTACTTCCCTGCTGTACTTTGTACATTCAGGTGCCTGTCACAGTCCGGCTAATGCCACTTTCTTATTCTCTGTGCAGTCTGCATATTTTCACCTTGACTTACAGTAGTAAACTGAGGCTGCATATGCCCTTTTGTCCAGCAGTCCCACTGCTAGGTATATTCCCTACCTAGGCAAACTCTCCTATCTGTGCACAGGGGGGATACAGGGATGCACATGGCAGTGCTGATTGTGGTGGTAGAAAAGGAGGAGCCATATAAAGTCACTGATGCAATCATACATGAATGACTGTGGTGGTTTTTACAAAACATAACTACACCAGTGGTTAAAGAAACTATATTTCCTGAACCAAACAATGATTTGCTGGGTAAAAAAAAAATAATGACCTTGTTACAGAGTAAAGAAAATGGTATTGTTCAGAGTGAAGTAAGCCAGAAAGAGAAAAACAAGTATCATATTGTAATACATACATATGCAATCTATATGGTACTGGTACTGCTGAACCTATCTGCAGGGCGGGAACAGAGATGCAGACCTAGAGAATGGACTTGTGGACACAACGGGGGAAGAGAGGGTGGGATGAACTGACAGTAGCGCTGACATACACACTGCCGTGTGTGAAAGAGCTAGTAGGAAGCTGCTGTGTAACACGGGCAGCTCAGCTCAGTGCTCGGTGATGACCTACAGGGGTGGGAGGGGGGCTCAAGCCGGAGGGGATACATATAGAGAGCTACAGAAACCAACACAACATTGTACAATTATCCTCCAATTAAAAATAAATTTTAAAAAATGGTATTGTTTTACATTTTTTAAATGTCATTATCTGCATTTGCTTATTTACTATCTTTAGTCACAATTCAGTACATTCTCCCTTTGGACCAACAATAATAACATTAATAACAGCAGCTGACATTAATAAACACTTAGTTTATATGATATATTCATCTCACTTAATCCTTGTAACAATCAATAAAGAAGGTGGTGTTATTCCCATTATAAAGATGAGGTAAAAGACCTAAGGAAGGAAGGGTAAGTAACGTGCCAAAGGCCAAATCACCAGTTGGTTACACAGTAAGCATTCCAATTCAGATTCTCTTACCTACGATGCTATGTTAACTTGAGTATAGCATTATGCAACTGGATATTAGTGATGGAGTCAAATTTACATCTAAAACTCACCAAAGGCTGTATCTATATATTACTAATTTATTTCAGTTTAATAGCTTGGAAACAATGCTTAGTGAGTGTTACAGGCTGAGTTGTACCCCCTGACAATTCACATAATGAAGTCTGTCTTAATCTATTTGGGCAGCCAAAACAAAACACTATAGACTGGGTGGTTTATAAACAACAAAAATTTACTTCTCACAGTTCTAGAGGCTGGGAAGTCCAAGATCAAGATGCAGGCATATTCAGTGTCTAGTTTAAAGGTCCTCTTCCTGGTTCATAGACTCTCTTTTCATCATCAGCTCATGTGGCAGAAAGGGTAAGGGGTGTCTGTGGGCTCTCTTTTATAAAAAGAGCACTAATCCCCCTTGTGAGATCTCCATCCTCATGACCTAAGCACATCCCAAAAGCCATACCTCCTCATAGCATCACAGGGGGCATTAGGTTTCAACAAATTTAGTGAATGCAGACATTAGGAACAGTGCAAAGTCCCAATTCCTGGTACCTCAGAATGTGACTGTATTTGGAGACAGAATCTTTATAAAGAGGTAATTAAAGT
This sequence comes from Cervus elaphus, assembly GCF_910594005.1. Lineage (NCBI taxonomy): Eukaryota > Metazoa > Chordata > Mammalia > Artiodactyla > Cervidae > Cervus > Cervus elaphus. Next base: position 46,020,178 of record NC_057817.1, on the reverse strand, counting down.
AAAATGAAGTCATTAGGGTGGGCCCTAGTCCAGTATGACTGGTATCCTTACACGAAGAGGAAATCTGAATACAGACAAGTACAGAGAGAAGGTCACATGAAGACACAGGGAGATGACCATCATGCAGGCAAGAGAGAGACCTCAGAAGAAATCAACCCCACCTTGACCTCACACTTCCAACCTCCAGAACTTTAGAAAATAAATTTCTGTTTAAGCCATGCAATTGGTGGTACATTGTTATGGCACCCTAGCAAATGAATGCAGTCAGGAATTTGCTAAAGTTTTACTGATCACTGTATACTGCTATAATTTTTAAATGAGACCTGTACTTTAAAAACTAAGAATGTTAAATTTTATGTCAAAATAACCGACTTAAGCACACTTTTAATTTTTAATGCATACTATAATGAAATGTCATTAACATTTTAATATAATTTTATTGTAATACTGAATAATTGCCTGTCATTTATCTTTCATACTTTTTCCTTTCTAAGTAAGATTAAAATCTAGTCAAAGGAGATTTATACTTTATAATACACAGCATACAAATAAGATCTTAAAAGTATTTAACAATTATATCTCAAACTTTATTACTTAATGAATCAGTTTCTACATACTGCTTTCAATCACTTTTTATTAACTGCTTCCAAAACCCGCAGCAGGTGCAAGAAGAGATTGATGATATCCAAATAGAGGTTGATGGCCGCTAATACATACTCTTCAGGTGACAGCCGGTGCATCAGTGAGTGTGTGTCATAGATGATGAATCCGCAGAAAAGGATGGCTCCACCAGCAGCCAAGACCAACTCCACTGTCTCACTGTAAAAAAACAACTAAAGGCAAGAGATTACTGTAATAGTTTTATATTTAAGGACAGCATTAAGAATACTTAAGTTACTTATACTCTACATACATATTTAATAATTCTGTACAACTTTGAATACAAATGTTAAAAGTAGAAACAGGCAGGGCAGGTCCACTTGTGTTGGATGAAGGGGTGAATGGAGGAACCAATGAATAGCCTCCTCTCTATTAAATTACCCACCTGACTTTGATGAGTACCATTCCAAACATAAATTATTTAAAATCTATTTCTTACTCAGAATTACATGTGCCACTTGAAGATTAGCAATTGCAAGTGAGGGCCTCTTTCTATTTCATTTAACTCATTTGTTCATCTTTCTTTCAATTAACATAAGACCTTGATTTTTAAAATATCATTTTAAAATCATTCTACATAAATATGTTCCAGATAATTATAACTAAGTATTCTATAATAACATGTTTCATAGCTTTTTGAGATTATTTGTATTTCAAGATACCATTCTAAAACAACTTACCCTCAAGATTCCTGACAAACACAAAATCCACAAACCAGCAAACAGTCTATAAAAACAAAAATTTTAATACTTTAGAATACTGTTCCTAATGAAAAACCTTTGTAAACTCATTCAGCATTTTCTGAATAAATAAATCGATCCTGATATTTGCCAAAGAATCACTGAAATGTAAGAATTCTTAAACGTACAATGAAAACTGTACAAGACCCAGAAACTGAAAGAACAGCTATCTACTCAACACTTGTTTTTATGGTGTATGAGACTAATTAAGAGTGTGATTTTTAGAGTCTTCAGTTGGAGTATAAAGAAAGTACTGACATAAGCAAAATATCATTAGAAATATCATTTAATTCAGAGCTATAAAACTTCTTGAAAATATATAAATTTATCAATGAAGCATAATTGCATTTTTAACCAAAGAATAAATTATTCTGTGAACACGCATATCCATTAGAGTTCCCAATGTACACTGTTTTATTCTGATGTATTAAAGAACTTAATTTATGCACATAAATTTGCCACTGCTATAATTTTATGAGTTATCATTCATTATATATATATAATAAAATTACATATTATATATGTAAGGTTTAATTATATGACAAACGACATCCTATTATCTGAGACTTGGAAGCCCGAATATACATCTGCTGCCTCAGGCCACAAGAAGTACACTGATCAAATTTATGTTCCCTCCTTAAATAAAAATGAGACAAAATATATGAAACAACAGTTTTCAAACAACAAGCAGCACAGGACAATGATTCCTGAGATAAGGGAAACAAAGAAGGTGAGCTCCACAAATGACCCAGCTAGAGTTCCCAGGCAACAGCGCAGGGACAGGAATCCATATGCAGCGTTGTGGTTTGAGTTGGAGACGAGAATTCAGAGCTCAGAGAAGCTAAAGTGGTAGACTCTGCAGGTCCAAGTTGTAGAGGAAAAAAGAGTAATACAGAGAGTTCTGGTGGCATGCGGAGGGTTCTCCAGTCTTCAGCTGAGTGCCTATCAATGCATGGTTGCCACAGTCTGGAGAAAGCCGCCAGAGAGAAGCTGGCAGAAAACTCCTCACTCACTAAAGCCAGGAAGAGTTCTGATCCACACCAGCCAAAGTGGAAAGACCTGAGACATCGGGCTGTGAGTGAACCTCAGGAGGATACTATCTCAAGAGTCGGACCAAATTAGCCCTAAACTAAAAGCTGTTCTGGATCCAGCTAACAGAGCTTAAAAACAAGCCTCAAAAGGTTCAGACAATTTCCAAAGAACTTAATTGCTTCCTAGAAGAACAGAACCTAACACATATGCAAAACAGGAAGCAAAAAGAAAAAAAAGAAATATATATATATATAGCGCTTCTCCTTAAATCAAACTCCATTCTAATACAACTGTTTATGCATCCTGCACCATTGTCAGTGTTGGCTGACCAATTGATATTTTATCCCAGTAGAGACTTCTGATAATCTGGTGGTTGTTCAGTCGCTAAGTCGTGCCCAACTCCTTGTGACCCCATGGACTGCAGCATACCAGACCTTCCAGTCCCTTCACTATCTCCACTATCTGGAGAACCAGGAAAAAAGGGGGAGGAAAGAAAGTTTTGCGACACTAGACTGCTTGTAAATTTTTAGTGCTGTAACAGGAAAAAAGAACAGAAAATGTTTGGATGATTATGTGCCAAAAGAAAGCCATTGTGAGCTTAGGAAAGATTCTATGCATTCTTACCAAAGTGAGGGCAACACAGTACCATTATCTTAATAGAAAAAGGATCATTCCTTATATTAGTTTGAAGAAGGATATAAGTTACTTAAGATGGATCAAAAAGATTTAAAGTTCATGCAGGCTTCTCCAGCACCTGGGTCACAATTACCTTGCTTTTGCCACAAAGATGTGGATGGTAACATTTCTAACATTTATGTTAAGATCTAAATAATTCAGGTAAATTTCATACCATTTATAAAGCATGCAAGCCTATAGCCTCTCTAGAAAGCTTAGATTTCAGGGCATTCACTTCCCTTTCAATATAGAGGCGAAGCAAAAAACTCAAAGCTATTTTCCATCTCCTATCATGTATGCTCCAGGAGAGTAGGGCCCTAGTACCCAAAGGGATGACTTCTCATTACCTCCATTTTTAAAGTAGCCAAAGCTAACGGTATAGCACCTCTCTCAAAACTGGGTAGTATTAGAGATATTTATCATAGCCATGATAAATATATCACTTACCCTGCTCCAAATTTGCTGAAATCTCTCTTAGACTGTAGAGTATATACAGTCAAACCAAGAAATACTGCACAAGTCAGTATGAAAGCTTGCAGGACAACATACACATCATAGAAAGTAACTGTAAAATTACAAAACACTGATTAAAAATACATATAAACAATATAAAAGCTTTTTTCTGTCATATAATAGAAATGTCTTATTTTGTCCTGTACTACTTGCCAATAAAAACAATTAAGAAAAGATTCCTTATTCATTCTTCAACTCTTGTACGGTAAAACCACACCCATAGTGCAATAAGCAGGCTCCAAAATGTACAACATAGTATTAATTGCTCAGTCGTGTCTGACTCTTTGCAACCCCACGGACTATAGCCTGCTAGGCTCCTCTGTCCGTGGGATTCTCTAGGCAAAAATACTGGAGTGGGTTGCCATTTCCTCCTCCAAGATACAACATAAGGGGGTCACATTATTATGAAGTTAAAGAAATGGCTAGAAGATAATACACAGCTAGCTGGTTTAGGAGTTTAGGGAATATGGTGAAATTATTTTCACCCATTTCTATCCCAGCTGCAGTTTATCACCATTTGTGGTGACTGTCAGCTATGGCTTAAACAATCAATAGTGATGGTTCTGGGTCCTGTGGCTGGTTGGGAATTCCTAGGCAAGAAAAATATTGGGGCTGTCAGGGGTTGTCTGCCATTCACCAGCACTGTAGGGAATAGAAACCAACCACGAATTGCTTTATATCCAAGTCTATATTATCCTGGAGTACATTATTGGGGTTTACTGGATATATATCAAATTTACTTCAGAAATTTTTAAATGACCATCTAGACTGACTATAGCTATTATAATAAAACTGCTTAACATTTTACAGAATACTGAATTATAACCTCTTTAAAGGGAACTGAGTGTTTTGAACTCAAATCCATTTAAGTAATTTTTAATTTGAGGGGGATAAATTATCCAAGTTACTTCTGTTCCTAAGTAGTTAGACTTTATTTATCCCATGCAGGGTTAAGAAGATGAATGAAGAAAAGATAAAACATGAAATCACTTTTGCTTCTTCTCAGAAATTTCAGTTTAAGTTCGGGTGGATTCCATCTCTCTCCAACATCCCTTACGAATGGTGGGCACCAGAGAGAACAGAGATGGACTTAATAACATCGTAGTAAGGAACATTAATAGATAATAACATTAATAATAATAAGTGTTAATAATACTTCCTTTCCATGTTGAGAAATTTCAACCCTATTTAGTTTGGTGGTTGTTGTTCTTTATTTATATTCAGATTCTTTTATAAAAAGAAGAGATGAATTACCAAAAACATATAGACAAAACAAAACCTAATGAAAAAGTTAAAAACAGTAATGACAAAATAAGAAGAGATAAATATATTAACAGTAAGGATCCACAATTTACTGCTATTGACAGTAACAGTAAATTGTGATCTTTTTTGGTACCCCAGATAAATAATTTTGAAACAATCAGGATTTTTATTGTTAATCACAAAATTTACTTGAGGTATTATTATATAGGGTACATCAAATAATTATAACAGATACTTCCTTTTAAATATTATATATATATTTAACACAAAATACAAAAGAGAAATGACTATTGTTTCTTGTAGTGCCATCTGATGAAATATGAGGATGTAATAAGGTACAGTTCAGAGCAGGCAATTTGAGATACTGAGCTCATGTGATGAAAGAGCATGGTTCCAAACATGTTATTAGTTCTTTTAAGATCCCTTTAAACAAGGAAAAAGATTAGCTATAGTTGTCTTTTTTTTTTTTTTTTTTTGGCTGCGCTATGCAGCATGTGAGATTTTTAGTTCCCTGATCAGGGATTGAACCCATATCCTCTGCAGTGGAAGGGCGGAGTGATTAACCACTGGATTGCCAGAGAAGTATCTGATGTTGTCTGTTGGATAAACAAAATGAATATTGTTCTCTGTTCCTATTGTTTTCCTAATTCTTTTCGACTTCCTCTAAACTCAGCTGAACTATATAAGCATTTACCTTTTGCTTATATTTTAGGAATTCTTCATTCTATGCCACATTTTTGAATATGACATTACATGATGTTAAGCTTTAGCCCCAAACTCTTTTTTACCCAAAAGATTTATCCACATTAAAAAGTTACTGTAATATACAGAAGTACAATTATGGCTTACCAACGAAGGCCACAGTCAGAGATTCCAACAGTGTCTAAGAAAAAGAGACTGAAATTACATAGATGCATGTAAAATTTATACTATGTTAAGAACATATTCTGATTTCCAGGAATTCAAGGTGATTTCATACCCATGATCTAATTTTAGCTTCAGAGCAGCCTTTTGAAGTATATGGGACATATAATAAGCCCCCCATAATGAAAATGAGACCTCAGTGTATTAAAAGAAAATATTTAGAGTCTTTTCTTGACTGTGCTGCACAGTTTGTGATATCTTAGTTCCCCAACCACAGCAGTAAAAGCAATGAGTCCCAACCACAGGACAACCAGGGTATTTCCATGAGAACAGATTCCAATTGTGATACCACTACTCCTTAAACTCAACTAGATTTTTCATATCTGTAACAGGGAGATTCTAGAAGTAATATAGAAAATTCTATTTTTCTCTTTATAATGTAAATAAAGATGAAACTGTAAATCACATGCACATTTAAAAAACCTCACTATCTCACACAAACAAACATGGGAAGAATATAATATTTAGACAGTATTTTGGTGTGGCAGAGTCTTGAAACTGTCTCCCAATATTCTTTTTTTCTTTCTTGGTAATAGAATTTTGCCTAAACATATACCCGTTCATACTAAGCATTACGTTTTCAGCTTCCCTTGCAGCTAGATCTGCAAGAATCTAGATCTAAAAGCTAGAATATAGTGTGACTATATTCTAGTCAATAGAATGTGAATAGAGAGACATACAACTCTGAGAAGCAAAGAAGTTAGCTCTCTTCCTTTCTCTTTTCATTTTTTAAATAGAATGCAGGTATGGTAGTGAGCTATCTTATTTGATGCAACTTTAGAAATGTCTGAACTATAGCAGTGTCTGGGCCCCTGACAAGTTCACTAAACAGTCATTCAGATTTTTATATGAAAGAGACGTAAACTATCTTGTTTAAGCCATGTCAAAAGTAACTGAACCTCCTATCATAAATAAGAGTTAGGGATACTGAGCTTCATCCTCAAGCTTCTTTCCCCTTAATTACATCTTTGTTTTATTTGCTTACTCTAGGTAGATTTTACCTGATAGACAATTACCATAAAGGTAATGCCTTGATTTTTTAAAAAAACTCATTAATTTGGTTCTGCTACTGTTACATATATATATGCATTCAAATAAATAAATTTAAAACTCAGGAATAAATGTTAAGGGAAGACACTGTCAAAGTACTTACAAATCCAAAAAGCAGGTATAGGTTAAGGGGATGCTTATGTCTGTTTACAGTCAAGGCTAAAATCAAACCCAAGGATCCAAAGGCCAACACCAAAATTAAGGCAGGACTGAAAGACAAAAAATTAAAAGCATTCTCAACTTAAAAAAATACCATAAATAACATCCAATTTAATAATAAAATTTCTCTATGTGTTCATGAAAGTACAGGAAAAAAAAATTTGGAAGGATCTAAACCAAACTGACCAAAGAAATTATTTTTCCATGGGGAAAATTTGAGGACTGTGAGATGGGAAGGAGCAGGAGGACAAAGAATCTTTCCCACAATGAATGTGGAAAATGTAACCTTTTTACTTCATGAATTTCTATTATATTGAATAATTTTTTCAATTAGCATACTGCCTTTTTTAAAAACTAAAACTCAAAAAAGAAAAACTAATAAATAATAAGCAAATTTTATACCTAACTACTTTTTTAGGGCATTTACTATATAGCTGTAACTTACAGAATTTACTCCAAATAGCAAACTAATAGCTCAAGATTCCCCTTTCGTAAAGGGAAGATAGAAATTATCTACTTCTAAGAAAATATTCATTCTTTACCTTTCCTTTTCTTTAATATAAAGTCTATATTACTCTTACCCATGGAAATAATTATTTTGGAGGTCAAATCTTAAACAAATTAGGGAAGAACCATATGGAACTCCTCTAAAGGTTTTCAGTGAAATTTTCCTAGCTGTGAACTAACACTAATGTAAATTTAACTTTTCAAGCATGGTCTTGGGCTTTGGGGACAGGGCATAAGTCTAATAAAGACACACACAAAAAATTACATTCAATAAAAATTCTTAATGGAAATGAGGGATTAACTCTATGAAACCAGGCTAAAAAGGTTAGCGGTAAATACCATATTGTAGATTATTTTTCTTGTAAAAATTTATTTACAAGAGTTAATGAATCTTTTTTACATTCTAACCCCAAAAGTTAATAGAAAAAAAGAAAAACTACCTTTGCTCATCTTATGCGCTTTCAGTCACATGCAGTGGCTGAAAATGATTCAGAATCATGTCATTACCTTACCTTTCATGTACAAATGTCCGTATAGAATCAAAGTATAAAAAAATTGCCGATGTCACTGTAGTTAAGAGAACTTGCAGAGAAAGGATGCTGTAGACTTTTCTTAGAAAGGCTGAAAGAGAAAAAAGTTACACATGACTGTTTTCTTAAGCATTTATCAGAGTACAGCAAGATCAGGTTTCTTCTTAGACACATTAAATTACTATGTAAGTTCTTTCTTAAATCTTAGTCCAAATATCACAACTGTAACTAAAACTTAAAAAAAAAAAGCCTCCCAGAAAATAAAAAATTTTGCTAACTATACTCCAGGAAGCATGAGCTTAAAAAAATTAAGTTAATGGGCCAGAATACAAATGTTTCTATCAAAATAAAACAAAACCATCAAATGCATATTTGTGCAACATACAACAAAGCAAAGGACTAAAAGCAGAACATGTTTTAAATAATGGAGCTATCTTGAAAGTGAAAAGCAGGAATAAAAAGCATATGGTTAGATATAAAATTTAAAAAGAAATCTTAATTTCCAAGCAGTGCAAATGTTTCCCTAAAATGAAACTTCTCCATAAAAGGCAAATAATATATAAACTTACTTTCATTACCTATTTTTATTTCTCACTTCTAGTACCTTTGCCTCTAGTTTCTATATAAGAAATTCTTACTTTCAAAATATGTTATTACCAACATCCATAAATCAACTCCAAAGTGCAATGATCTAAAACTATTTATAAAAGTCTTCTGATACACAGACGACTTCCCAGGTGGTGCTAGTGGTAAAGAACACACTTGCTAATGCAGGAGATGTAAGAGACATGGGTTCGATCCCTGAGCCAGGAAGATCTCCTGCAGAAGGGCATGGCAACCCACTCTAGTATTCTTGCCTGCAGAATCCTAGACAGAGGAGGCTGGTGGGCTACAGGCCATAGGGTCACAAAGAGTTCCTCATATTCCTGAAGGATCCTAAACAGACTTCTAATCACTTTATTTTATAGTGATGTCTACTTGCCCTTCACTATTAAGACTATGAAGACTAAAGAGCTCCCTAATAATAGGATAATAATATTTAAGCTTCCCATTTTAGGACACGACTCAGCATGAGTCCCTAGCACTCAGCCAGGGGATGGCACAGAATGTTGCTGTCTAATCGCTAATTCTGGTCCGACTCTCTGACCCTGTGGACTACAGCCCGCCAGGCCCCTTTGTCTATGGGATTTTCCAAGCAAGAGTACTGGAGTGGGTTGCCATTTCCTTCTCCAGGGGATCATCCCAATCCAGGGATTGAACTCACATCTCATTCATCTCCTGCATTGGCAGGCGGATTCTTTACCTCTGAGCCATCTGGGAAGCCCTTGGCACAGAATAAATACTCATTATATTTTATTTGCTTTTAAATAAACTTATATTGAATTAATGAAAAGTGAATTTTGCCAGTCAGAGAATAAGTGTTATTCTGAAACAATAATGGAGCCACATAATTTCCATAGAGCACTGTTCTTAGGCAAGAACAACACTGTGGAATGATTTTTACCCAGCAAAAGATGTGATACTGTCTCTTGACTCTCGTGACAATATGCATGCGATAAATGTTCTCTTTGAAAAAAATTCCTACTAAAGACCTCATCCTTCAAGGAACAATGAAGTGCTTTGATGGCATGTCTGCCAAATATCAAGAAGTAAAATAAATATTTTATAAGAATAAGAGAATGTTCATAAATACTAAAGATTTAATCCTTAAAGGCCCTCCCATTACATCTTTTTTAAAATATAAGATTATTTATTTATCTTTTGGTTGTGCTGGGTGTACACTGCTGCCAGGGCTTTTCTCTAGTTGCAGTGAGTGGGGGCTCCTCTCTAGCTGCATGGGCTTCTCATTGTGGGGGCTCCTCTCTAGCTGCATGGGCTTCTCATTGTGAGGGCTACTCTCCCGGGCACACGGGCTTCAGGAGCTGTGGCTCCTGGGCTCCAGAGCACAGGCTCAAGGGTTGTGGTGCACAGGCTTTAGTTGCTCCTCGGCATGTGGGATCTTCCCGGATCAGGATCAAACTGGTGTCCCCTGCATTTCAATGTGGACTTTCAACCACTGGATGCCTAGGGAAGTCCTCTATACTCTTTAAAAATGAGAACTTAAATCCCACAAAAAGTAACATTTGACACCCATTTTGACTAATATAAAAAGTGGCAAAAGATATACATACACACCCACAGAAAAAAAATAAAAGATCTGATAAGAAAACAAGTCAAACTGCAATCTTTCAGTTTTTTGTTGTTTTTTTTTTTGAGTTCTATTTCTGCCTTTCTACTTTTCTGCTTTCTACTTCTACTTCTCCCCTTTCTACTCAAACTTGACAGGCTGAAACATTAACTTTTCATTTCTACCCAATCTGTAACCAGCACCAACCTCCTCCAAGCCAAAAACGTAGGAGTCACCTCTGATTCCCCTCTTTTCCCAATCCATCAACAACTACTGTAGCTTCTACTTGCAAAGTCATCCACCTCTGTGGTCTCCTTTGCTACATTTCCCGTCAGTCTTATGATCTAGCACCCGCACTGTTACAGTAGCCTTCTAACTGGTCTGCATGCTTTCACTTGTCCCACCTATAGTCCCACAGCTGTCGACAGCTATCTTTTTGTAAAGTAATCCGTATCATGTGACTCCCTGCTTAAATATTTTTAATGGTTTCCCTTCTGCTTACAATAAAATTTTAAAGTTTTTATGGGGCCTACAGGCCCTACATGACATTTGCATGCATGCTCAGTCATGTCCGCTCTTTGTGACAGCACAGACTGCAGCCCACCAGGCTCCTCTGTCCGTGGGCTTTCTCAGAAAAGAATTCTGGAGTGGGTTGCCATTTCCTTCTCCAGGGGATCTTTTGGACTCAGGGCTTGAACCTGTACCTCCTGTATCTTCTGCATTGGCAGATGGATTCTTTACCACTGAGTCAACTGGGAAGCCCGTGATTATCATAACTAGGTCATAAAAGGCATGGTAGCTTCCTTAATGGTCTCTCCTGGGCTGCATGCTCTTGAGGAAGTCAGCTACCACACCATGATGCTCAAGCAGCCAATGGAAAAGGTCACATGGCAAGGAATTAACAACTTGTATCAACATTCACATGAGTGGGGTTTCCAGGAAGCAGATCTTCAACCCAGTCAAGTCTTCAGCTGACTGCAGTCCCAGCTCACATCTTGAATGGACTCTCCTAAGACACCCTGAGCCAGAACCACCTAGCTATGCCTCTCCCAGATTTCTGATTCTCAGAAACTGTGTGAAGTAATAACTGTTGTTTTAAGCTTCTAAAATTTGGAATAATTTTTATAAAGCAATAGATAACGAATACACCTAGCTAGCGCCTTCTCAACAACACAACTGCCATCTCCTTTAAAAGTTCTTTCCCTGACCATTCCTTAACTAAAATAGCTACTATGCTACTATTCTAGACTCTAACGTCTATTTCATCACTGTTTCTTTTCTTCAGAGAATTGAACACTGCTAGTAGTCTACTTATTTGCTTAACTCTTTAGGGACTATCTCCCTTACTCCTCCACCCAAATAATAACTCTAGAGGACTCAAATATTATCTGGTAACTGCTATATCCTTAATATCAGCAGGGAGCCCAATTAAATTGTATAAACAAAAGAAAAATGCTCACCTTCACTTACCTGGCTAAAAAAATGTAGATTAAAACAAGATTACATTTTTTACCCACAACAAGAGGCAGTAAACCATGGCTAAGGACCAAACCCAGCACATCACCTGATTTTATAAGTAAAGTTTTCCTGGGCACAGTCACAGCCATTTCTGTGTCCTCTATAGCTTCTTTTCTTGCCTGGATAATTCCATGGACAGAGGGGCCTGGCAAGCTACAATCCATGGAGTTGCAAAGAATCAGACACAACTGAGTGACTAATTGTAATTGTATAGCTTCTTTTGCATGACAATGGCAGAATTTTGTAACTGTGCCAGAGTACTTTATTATGACTCCACAAAGCTGAAAATATTTACGATCTGGCCCTTTGGAGAAAATGTTTGCTAATCCCTGATCTACCGGATTGCCAGATACTAAGAAGTTTGATGATCTCAGTGCTGGTGAGAGTGCAATAACAGGTACCCTCATGTATTGTTTGCTGGAAAGTCAACAGGTGCAATCTCTTTGGGTAGTTGATGACATAAAATTTTAAATGCACATATTCTTTGGACCTATAATTTCACTGCTAAAAATTTATAGAACAATAATTGGAGAAATTCACAACCATATGGAAGAATGGCCCCTAAAGCTCTATTTGAAGGAATAAAAGAAAGTAACAATCTAAATACCCATCAAGAAAGGATGATTAAATAAATTATGGAACATACATATTATAGATGATCACCATAGTTAAAAATAATATGATAAAGCTATAAATATATGTACTGCTATTTTTCAATATGATGCAGTAAATAAAAATACAAAGTTGCAGAAATGGAAGAAATAATCATAACATTGTGCTTCTGAGTATAAAACAGTATGTCTTAGTGTTTCAAAAATACAAATATAGTAGACTGCTAAAACAGCCTAGTTTAATAGACTATATTACATATGTAACAACTAATTATATAAACTAACTTAATGGCACTATAATAGTGCTCAAGGTAGAGACTGTACTGTTCAATTCATAAAAATTTTTGACAGACCAGATACCATTTTAAACTATAGATGCAGTCAGCTTAGTCACAGGTCCAATGACCATGACACAGGGTTCCTTTCTGGTAATTTCCTGGTAGGAGTGTCTTTCGATCTACTGAGATAACATTGGGTGAATCCCCGTTTGAAAGCTGTTACCAAGAAAGGAGCCATGATTAGACTTCTCTAAATATATGTCTAAAGCTTAGAATGTTCAGCCCCACACCCTTTTCTCCTGAGAAGAGAGAAGGGCTGAAAACGGAGTTAATGATCAATCATGCCTTCGTGAGGAAGCCACCGTTAAACCCCAATAGTACGGGGTATACGGGGCTTCCAGATGGGTGAACACAGCCTCACACCAGGGCATAGAAACTACAGAGACAGACGAGGACACAGAATCAGCCCTTAAATAAAAAACAGAGACGCAGATAACTCCATTCAGATGTACGTCACAATGATCATATAATAAACGTACTTTCACGGAAGAAAAATAACCCAAGTTTCTCTTTAACTGAAAGATGCCATATTCAAGCTAGTGAGGTTTTCAACCCCTTCTCCACCGAAGACGATAGGGTGGACTCAGTTTCAGGTCTCTGGGCACACAGCTGGGGAACCACCTCGCCTCTCCCTCTGCGCCCCAGCGGAGGGAGAAAGCTCCTCTTCATCCAGCCAGGGGACCGGAAGGAGGAAGGAAGACTGCCCTCTGAACCCAAGAGACCGGCGGTATCCCCAGGCCCCAGTCGCGGAGGATGCTCGCCTCAGAAGCCGAAAACTAGCCCCCAGAGGCCGGCGACGCGGCGGGACCGACAAGGGGCGGCCGGAAGGGGCCCGGCGACGTACCCATTCGGATGTGCACGCTGGCGGAGGCCACGCAGCTGCCATAGTTGAAGTCGTCCTCGATGGAGGAGCAGGGGTAGCGGGGGTCAAGGGCCGCCATGTCGACAGAGCACCCCCCAGGGCCCCCGCGGAGCTAGGCGGGCGACGCCAACACAACGGCCTCCAGGCCACTTCCTGAGGAAGCGATACAGCCCCAACTAGCCGAGCGGCCGCGCCCAAGCCAAGCCCCAACCAATCGATGATGTCGCCTCGAACGTTCAGTTCATTTCCGTTCAGTCGCTCAGTCGTGTCTGACTCTTTGTGATCCCATGGACTGCAGCATGGCCGGCCTCCCTGTCCATCGCCAACTCCCGGAGTTTACTCAAACTCATGTCCATTGAGTCGGTGATGCCATCCAACCATCTCATCCTCTGTCGTCCTCTTCTCCTGCTTTCAGTCTTTCCCAGCATCAGGGTCTTTTCCAACGAGTCAGTTCTTTGCATCAGCTGGCCAAAGTATTGGAGTTTCAGCTTCAGCATCAGTCCTTCAAGTGAACACCCAGGACTCATTTCCTTTAGGATGGACTGGTTGGATCTCCTTGCAGTCCAAGGGGCTCTCAAGAGTCTTCTCCAACACCACAGTTCAAAAGCATCAATTCTTCAGAGCTCAGCTTTCTTTATCCAACTCTCACGTGACTACTGGAAAAACCATAGCTTTGACCAGATGGACCTTTGTTGGCAAAGTAATGTCTCTGCTTTTTAATATGCTGTCTAAGTTGGTCATAACTTTCCTTCCAAGGAGTAAGTGTCTTTTAATTTCATGGCTGCAATCCTCATCTGCAGTGATTTTGGAGCCCAGAAAAATAAAGTCAGCCATTGTTTCCACTGTTTCCCCATCTATTTGCCATGAAGTGATGGCACCAGATGCTATGATCTTAGTTTTCTGAATGTTGAGCTTTAAGCCAACTTTTTCACTCTCCTCTTTCACTTTCATCAAGAGGCTCTTTAGTTCTTCTTCACTTTCTGCCATAAGGGTGGTGTCATCTGCATGTACAAGCTATGAAATACAAATTAATGTAATTTTGGTCGTTTCTCACATCAGTTTGCATTTAAAACTGGCATTGCACAATATAAGGATCAGAGGTAGGGACTTCCCTGGTGGTCCAGTGGTTAAGAACCCGCCTGCCAATGCAGGAGACCCACGTTCAGGAGGCAGGTAAGCCCCTGTGTGCCACAACAGCTGAAGCCCATACCCTATAGCCCTTGTTTGGCAACAAGAAAAGCCACCGCAATGAGAAGCTCAAGCTCCCGCACAGCAACTAGAGAGTAGCCCCTGCTCAGAAAGCCTGCTCACAGCCACGAAGACCTCATGCAGCCAAAAATAAGTAAATAATAATCATAAAAATTGTTTTTTTAAAAAGATCAATAGTAATTTATACTAATAACTTTAAATGATATCTTTACTTAAAATGACATTAAATAGCAAGTTAAAAAATCATGGCAAGTCAAGAAACTACAAAAGAAACGAAAAAGCTTTGTGTTTTAGCACTTTTAATGGGACTTCTCCCTGCATTTGAAACAAGGGGCCCCACATGTTTATTCTGCACTGGGCCCCACATATTATGTAGCTGGCTCTGTGAATGCCACTGTAACAGAGAGACCACTTTGGAAAACTGCCAGTGTCTACCAAAGCTGAACATACACAACAAGGTCTATGACTCAGCAATTCCACTCCGAGGTGGAGTATACACCCAAAAGAAACACATGCATAGATTTGTAGAAGATGTCCCAAAATACACATAACAGCATTATTCATAATAGTGCAAAACTACAAACAACCCAACCATCCACTATTAGTAAAATGAACAAAAAAGTGTGGCATATTCATATAATTGCATGGTTTCTATAATGAAAATGAAAAAATTACTATTATATGCAACATGAATGAACTTCACAAACATAAAGTTAAGCAAAAGAAACCAAATACAAAAGAATATATACTATGAGATTCTATGTAAAGTTAAAAAGCAAGCAAAAATAATCTATGGTCTTAAGACATCAGGAAATTATCTTTCAGGAGGAAGAAGGGATAATAATTGGGAGAAGGCACTTAGAAGGACTTCTGGAGTTCTGATAACATTCTACTTTCTGGCTGATTACACATGCTTTCTTGTGATAATAGCAAGCTGCTTATACTAAGGGTTTGTGTACTGCTCTGTGTATTATACTAAAATTTTAAATTGTATTTTAAAAAGTGGAAAAAAGTTATTTGCTACCTCTCAGTCTAGATAAGATAGTTATGGCAATAAAGCATTTACTTACAGATATGAAATCCAGTGACTCGGTATCCTTTATTTCTTTAAAGCTGCAATTTTAAGAGAAGTACTTTGTAAATAAAGTCATTAAAGAAATTTCAGTGGTTTTATTCGGAATTGAAAGAGACACATGTACCCCAGTGTTCATCACAGCACTGTTTACAATAGCCAGGACATGGAAGCAACCTAGATGCCCATCAGCAGACGAATGGATAAGAAAGCTGTAGTACATATACACGATGGAATACTACTCAGCTATTAAAAAGAATACATTTGAATCAGTTCTAATGAGGTGGCTGAAACTGGAGCCTATTATACAGAGAGAAGTAAGTCAGAAAGAAAAACACCAATACAGTACATTAATGCATATATATGGAATTTAGAAAGATGGTAACGATGACCCTATGTGCGAGACAGCAGAAGAGACACAGATGTAAAGAACAGACTTTTGGACACTGTGGGAGAAGGCAAGGGTGGGATGATTTGAGAGAATAGCATTGAATCATGTATATTATCATATGTGAAATAGATTGCCAGTCCAAGTTTGATGCATGAGACAGGGTGCTCAGGGCTGGTGCACTGGGATGACCCTGAGGGATGGGATGGGGAGGGAGGAGGGAGGGGGGGTTCAGGATGGGGAACACATGTACACCCATGGCTGATTCATGCCAATGTATGGCAAACCACTACAATATTGTTAAGTAATTATCCTCCAATTAAAATAAATAAATTTAAAAAAAATAATAAAATTAAAAAAAATAAATTTCAGTGGTTTTAAAGACCTATCTGCATCTCTCCTCTTATCGCATCTTTCCTCTTCTTTCTGTCTCTTCATCTTTCTCCCCTCCTGTTCATCTGTTTGTTCTATCATCTCCAAGCTAAAATCTCTTCTAGATTATTCCCAGACTATAATAATCCTATCCTTATTCCTAGATTGAGAACATTTTTTTCTTTTTTTGGCTTCTAGATAATCTTTGACATTTGACATTGAAGGAGGTAGGGACTTACACTACTACTATCTTCGATTTTTTTTTTTTTTTCGATTTTTTTTTTTAGAGAGAGAGTTTTATCTTTGACTCAAGTTTAGGGGCCAGAATAGTAGAGGTTCACAAATTTCAAGAATTACAGAAAAAGTCCATGGGCTTTTAGAGCTAAATAAATTTGAGTCTGAATCCTAGCTCAATCACTCACTAACTTTCAAGCAACCCAAACATACATCTCCAGGCACAGACTTTTTCTACCGTTAAGCTAAGAATGAGAACACTTGAACTGTGTTGCTGGAGGATTCACGTCTGTAAAGTTGGAGACGACAGAGAGAAAGCATTCAGCTCGGTGATGGCAGGTGCTGTACTGTCTCTCCCTCACTGAACCTAAACAGGTGGGATCTGATAACTACTGAGGAATGGGGCGAATGTCAGGAGGGAGGAAAAGCAAGCATTAAGAATGGCCCGAGGTAAAAATAAACACAACCACCATGAAACAGACTTTAAAGAAACTTGAATAATAAAACTTCAGTATGTCATCGAAAGTCACTAAGGAGGTAATGTGATGAAATCTCTGTTTAAGGGAGATTATTTTGGAAATAAACTGGATTGGGAGAAAGCTGGGCTAGAGGCAGCACGGCTTTGAGGTTAAGTCTGTTTCCTCATCCGTAAGGTGCAGATGGCATTGATACCTACCTTCAGGAGTCCTTGTGTGAGTACTTATTGTACTCGCGCTTAGTTGCTCAGTCCTGTCCTACTGTCTGCGACCTCATGGACTGGAGCCCGTCAGGCTCCTCTGTCCATGGGATTCTTCAGGCAAGAACACTGGAGTGGATTGCCATTTTCCTCCTCCAAGGGATCTTCCTGATCCAGGGATTGAACCCTCATCATCTCATGTGTCTCCCGCACCGCAGGCAGATTCTTTACCAGCCCATATATATGTGTGTAGTATAATAAAAAAATGTGTTTTGTTTTTGTTACCGGGTTTTGGCACAGAGTTTCAAAAAACCTTGGAATCTCAGATCAGAGTATCTGTTGTTATTCACAGAGACCCCCTTTCCTCCATATCTGAATGTATGCTAATTCACAAGGTGGCTTACGATGGGCCCTGAGATAGTTACAAGGAAGGGGCTGGCCATTCTGGAAAGACCTAACCTGTGACTAGAGACTTGGAACTTTCAGCCACACCCTCATAGATCTTGAATTCAATCAAGTGGTTGACGATTTAGCCAGTCATGCTTATGTGACAAAACCCTAGATATAAACTAAGAAGCAGTGAGGCTCTGGGAGCTTGCTGGTTGATGAAAGGATCCATGTGCTGGGAGGATGTACGCAAGGAGGCAAAGGACCCTTCCAGACCTCTTTATCTTACTATTCATTGCTTCCTTTTTAATAAAATGGTCACCATAAGGATAGTACTTTCCTGACTTCTGTGAGTCATTCTAGTGAATTGTCAAATTGGGACAAAGAGTGGATTCTGGGAATCCTCAAGTACAAAGCCAAATAGGCAGAAGAACAGGCAGCTTGGCGATACCTGAGACTTGCAACTGGCACCTGAAGTCATGCAAGACTAAGCCCTTAACTTAAAGGACCTTTATTAACTCTGGGTAATTAGTATCAGAAATGAAGGCCGTGGACCTTAACTTGTGAGGTCCATGCTAACTCTAGCAGTGAGTGTTAGAATTAGACTGAACAGCAAGACACTCAATTGGGATAAGCATGTTGTAATTGGAACACTGATGTAAATTACTGACACGTTGCCCAATGCAGGCTATTGGTGCTCAATAAATGATAGCTGTAATTATTTGCAAGAGGCAAGGTCATCACTTTTTTCATTCATTAGGCATTTATTGAGCAGTATGCAAAGTGCACAGTACCCAGAGATGACTAGAACTGCCCCCACTACACCCCAACCCTCAATAAGCCCACAGGGGAATAACAACAACAAAGAAACATGATGACGGAAATAAGTGCTGAGTGTTATGGAACCAAAAAATAACTGATTAACTTTAGGGAGATTATAAATGGCTTCACAGAGTATTTTAGCTTGCTGCTGTAACAAATTACCACAAACGGGCTTAAAACAGTAGAAGTTTCTTTTCTCACAGTTCTGGAGGCCAGTCAAGGTGTGCTCAGGGTTAGTTCCTCTAGAGCAGGGGTCCCCAACCCCTGGGGCTATGGACCAGTACTGGTTCACGGTTTGTTAGGAACTGGGCCACACAGCAGGAAGTGAGTGGTGGGCAAGTGAGTGAAGTTTCATCGGTATTTACAGCTCCTCCCCATCACTCGCAGCACCAGATTCTCATAGGATCACGAACCCTACTGTGAACTGCGCATGTGAGTGAGTGAGATTGCAAGCTCCCTATGAGAATCATTTCAAAACCATCCACTGCCACCCCAGTCCGTGGAAAAATTATTTTTCATGAAACTGGGCTCTGGTGCCAAAAAGACTGGGGATCACTGCTCTAGAGGTTCTTAAAGAGAAATCTGTTCCGTGCCTCTTCATTGATCCCTGGTATTTACCAACAACCCTTGGATTTTCTTGGCTTGTGGCTGTATCATTTCAGTCTCTGCCTTCATTGTCTAGGCCCTCTACTTTCTGTGTCTCTATGTCTAAATCTCCCTCTTCTTATAAGACACCAATCACTGGATTAAGGGCCACCCTCATCTGATATGACCCTGTCTTGACCGCATCTGCAAAGACGTTATTTCCAATTATAGTCACATTTAGAGGTATCAAGTTTTAAGATTTAAACACATATTTTGGGATTACACAGCCAATTCACAACACAGAGGTGGTAACTTTTCACTTGGTCTTATTGGATAAGTAGGGGTTCACCTGGCAGGAGATACTAAAAAACTAAAAAAATATAAGCATAAATAACTGGTAAGGACAAATTGAAAACAACACAGACACTTATGGGTGACATTATAGAAGCATAAGATTCGGTGACTTATTGAATATAGGCACAAAGTACGATGTCTGACACAGCAGATGCTGAGAAAATTCCTCTGAACAAATCAATCTTAAATTACTTAAACCTTAAATTACTAAGAGTTTCGTTGGCTTATTTCACCAGAAACAAGGAAACTGATTTTTCAGGAAGTGATCCGTTTGGGACATGCTGATTTGAGATGAAAGCAAAAAAAAAAAAAAAAAGACTGAAATGAAATAAATACTGGAGACTGGAGTGAGAAAGGAGTCTGCAGGGTGGACCAGGGCTGAAGACATAAATATGAGTGTGGTCCACATAGAGATAATAGATGAAAATGAGATTATATGAAATCTCTAAGACCTGGAATAAAAAGATTCAAGAATTCAGCCTGTGGGTACATATTACAGGCTAGAGAAGTGTCAGTTAGGAAAACAGAAGAAACCATCAGGAATATATGAGGAAAATACCAAGCATCATCATAGAGGGGAAAAAAGGCCAAAATTCAAGAAAGATGCTCTGATAAGGGACTGATGCTATGCAACTGTCAGAATAAGCACAGAAGCCATTTACCTGGAAAATTACTAATATCTTTAGACCCAAATATGCTGGGTATTTTCATATACAGACTTGTTATTGCTTTCATTATCAAGGCACCAGATTAAAATCCAAGCTTTCATTTTTCTTTCAAAAGTTCAGAATAATGAAATAAATTCAGAACAAAAGGCCACGATGACCACGATGAAAGGCTAGGTGATGCGGATAACTAATTAACAAAGTGTTGTTAGGATGTGTACTCTGGAGCCTGGATTATGTGATGTCGTTTCTTACGTGAATTTATGTACAGAGAGTTTATTATGAACTGAAGTCTGTGTCATTCCCCCTACCCCAATTTATATGTTGAAGACCAAACTCCCAGTATGGCTGAGTTTGGAGAAGGAGTTTCTAAGGAAGTAATTAAGCTTAAATGAGGTGGTAGGTGTGTTGGAGAATGGAGGAGATGAAAAGTATCCACTGAGCTGAGAAGCCATCTTGAGACTGAAAAGTGAGTCAGGCAGCTTCATACAATCGATGGATGAGTTTATTACGGGGTAACTTACCCACAGGGTGGGATCAGTTGGACAACAGCCTGAAAGCATTCAAAGCTGCACTCCACACAGCTGAGAGGACACTGAGACAGTTTTATAGGGCATGGGGGTAGATGCTTGGAAACAGGACGTGAACTCATAAATCAAGATTTATAAACGGGTAACTAGCCTTGTGGGCACAGAAAATAAGTCGGCAACAGTCCTCATCATTGTTTGGAGACTAACAGAGCATAGAGGCCATCTGGACCTAATGATCACTAAACAATATCTACTAACAAGAGCAGAAAAGAGATTCACTACACAGTACGGCCCTTGGTAGGGTCAGTGGAAGGACAGGAGGAACTGAACAGGCCCAAGATGGCCCGGTTTTACTAACAGTCATATAGGGTGGGGCCCTGATCAGACAGATTAGTGTCTTTCTAAGAAGTGACACCAGAATGTCATCTCTCTCCTTCTCCTCTTCCTCTCTTTCTCTCTGTGTATAAGCAAGAGCCCAGCAAAGGCTATCTACAAGCCAGGAGGAGCACTCTTACCAGAAACTCAACCCCTTGGACACCTTGAACTTGTAGCCTGTGTAGCTGTGAGAAAATAAAATTTCTGTTATTTAAATGACACAGTCTGTGGTACTAAATGCCAGCTCGAACAGACTTCATAAAGGGATTCCCTGAGGGGACGGCAAGAAAAAGGGAGCCAACTCCTAGAGTGGGAAAAATAAACAAGATTGATGCTACAACTTGACAAGGAAATTTTGGAAATCTTGAATGAGGCTGGGGAGGGGGAGGATTTTTTTCAACAAATAGCCTCCAGGGTTCTTACATCCAGCAGCTGTTTTGCCGTCTGCAAAGTGCAGGAGTTGGGTTAGGATCTCTAAGCCCTTTTCCAGTCTCAAGTTGCAAACAATCTGAGCAGATATTTTACTGCAAATGAAAAAATTTTGCCATGACCCCAGATTTCTTTCACATTTGAGGTTCTTCTAAGGATAAATAAATGTTTCAAAAATAGAATGTTAGCTAATATTGAAATTGTCATGAAAATTCCTTGACTGAAAACTATTCAATTATAAAAATCAGACTTTTAGAAGTCAGTGGTGACTAGGCAAAAGTTATTACAGAAATATATTCTGGGATGAAAAATACTATGAAAATGATTTAAAAATGAAACAGTCAAATAGGATTAATCATAAAAGTGTTGGAAGAGGGACTTCCCTGGTGGGTTCAGTGGCTAAGACTCTGCACTTCCAATGCAGGTGGTCTGGCTTTGGTCCCTGGTTAGGGAACTAGACCCCATATGCTGCAACTAAAGATTATTCATGCCACAACTAAGACCCAGTGCAGCCAAATAAATAAATAAATATTTTTTTAAGTGCTGGAAGAAATTATTTTCTATAGTTGAGGGTCTTCTAATCACAGAAATAATACATGCCAACTTTAGTAAGTTTGGAAAACACAAAGTGAGAATAAAATCCCCCAAACCCTATCAACCCTAAAAGGATAATTGTTAAAATTTTAGTGTATATCATGTTGTGAAATAATAGATTTTTAGAAAAATGTTTTGATACTTTTTGAAAAGGCTGAGTTACATGACAATGTAAGCCTAATGTTCTTTAAAAATACATAGAGAGAGAGAAAAGGAAACCTGGGGGAATAATTATTGCATGTTATTTTCACAAGGTCTTTTTGATGAAAGCCCAAGAAACCAGTGAACTTCCGCTTTTTAAAATTATCAAGTTAATGCGCACTACAAACATTCCCACCCCATTACTGATCTTTTTTTTTTTTTTTTAATTTTTTTATTAGTTGGAGGCTAATTACTTCACAACATTTCAGTGGGTTTTGTCATACATTGATATGAATCAGCCATAGATTTACACTTATTCCCCATCCCGATCCCCCCTCCCATCTCCCTCTCCACCCGATTCCTCTGGGTCTTCCCAGTGCACCAGGCCGGAGCACTTGTCTCATGCATCCCACCTGGGCTGGTGATCTGTTTCACCATAGATAGTATACATGCTGTTCTTTTGAAATATCCCACCCTCACCTTCTCCCACAGAGTTCAAAAGTCTGTTCTGTATTTCTGTGTCTCTTTTTCTGTTTTGCATATAGGGTTATCGTTACCATCTTTCTAAATTCCATATATATGTGTTAGTATGCTGTAATGTTCTTTATCTTTCTGGCTTACTTCACTCTGTATAAGGGGCTCCAGTTTCATCCATCTCATTAGGACTGGTTCAAATGAATTCTTTTTGACGGCTGAGTAAAATTCCATGGTGTATATGTACCACAGCTTCCTTATCCATTCATCTGCTGATGGGCATCTAGGTTGCTTCCATGTCCTGGCTATTATAAACAGTGCTGCGATGAACATTGGGGTGCATGTGTCTCTTTCAGATCTGGTTTCCTCAGTGTGTATGCCCAGAAGTGGTATTGCTGGGTCATATGGCAGTTCTATTTCCAGTTTTTTAAGGAATCTCCACACTGTTTTCCATAGTGGCTGTACTAGTTTGCATTCCCACCAACAGTGTAAGAGGGTTCCCTTTTCTCCACAGCCTCTCCAGCATTTATTGCTTGTAGACTTTTGGATAGCAGCCATCCTGACTGGTGTGTAATGGTACCTCATTGTGGTTTTGATTTGCATTTCTCTAATAATGAGTGATGTTGAGCACCTTTTCATGTGTTTGTTAGCCATCTGTATGTCTTCTTTGGAGAAATGTCTGTTTAGTTCTCTGGCCCATTTTTTGATTGGGTCATTTATTTTTCTGGAATTGAGCTGCAGGAGTTGCTTGTATATTTTTGAGATTAATCCTTTGTCTGTTTCTTCATTTGCTATTATTTTCTCCCAATCTCCCATTACTGATCTTTACCCTATTCCTGAACCCCGGGGCACCTATGACCCTCCAGGATAAGGCTCAGGGATGGGATGAAGCTCAAACATGGGACAGATGAGTGATCTTTGTCTTAAAGTTCTGAAACCAGAAAATCCCCCATAACCCACAAGCCTGGGTGTCCTTTGAACATTCAGCCCTAGAGACACTGAGCAGATAGCTGTCGCCGAGGTAGTTGTCTCATACACATGAAGCGCTGCTATGCGCCTCACTCTCTTTGTCTCTCACTTGTTTTCAGATTTCTGAGGCTCTGATGCCTGTGCTCACCGGGACTTCACCACTGATGACACCCCGCGTCTATGCTGCTGTCACTCTGGCCATCAGGGTTTCCCTTAGCATCTCTGTCTGTTCATCCTTGCAGCGCATTACTCTCTTACCTCCAGCTGCGGAGGAAACACTTTCTTCTTGTAACGTCCAAAACTTGAGGGAGAGGGTGGAGCTGTGGCGAGGGGCTAGGTCACAGCGTGAGGCAGTTCTGAGGTTTCACCACAGCCCTCTTCACTCGAAAGCATGTGTGCTGGCAGTGGGTCTGGGTCTGCCTGGGTCTCACGTGCACGCCTAGGACTTCACGTTACTTCCACCGCCACTGCCAGGATCGTTCTCCACTAACACTCACTTTCTCTCAGGGGCTCAGTTGTCTCTCTCTGCAATCCAGCTTCATGCTCACCTCACATTCCACAGCTCTAGCTGCATTTGTCCATTTGAGCTCCAGTTTTGCATAGAGGTTAGAGGTTTTACGGGCCTTCAGCAGAATCAGGGAGTTTTACCAAATGTCTGTTCAGTGAATCAACGAGGATGCATTCAGCTGCAAATGACAAGGTCCCTGGTGTAAAAAGTGATCTAATAAGGGAATTTATGTCATATAAGTCCATGAGCAGGACATTCTCCAGGCATAGAACAAATGAGCTGGTTAATGACCTTATTAAGGTCATTCCCTCACCAGACCATCCCTAGGACTGACATCACTCAATCTCTGTGTGGTTGCAAAATGGTTCCAGAGACAGCCAGAGCTACCACCTGTTCTTACTTCAGATCGAGAGCGGTCGAGAGAGAGAAATCTGAAATGAGATTTTGGTCCCCTGAGCCATAAATTGTTGCCAATTCCAGTCACATGCCAGCCTAAATCTGAGTACAAGGACCAAAGCAATTTTAAATACAGAGGTCAGGGTAGACCGGAGGCATGTGGGAAGAGCATACCAGGCAAGAGAATAGCAAATACAAAGGGCTCTAATGGGGGATTCTGCCTGCTGTGTTCAAGGACCAGCCAGGAATCAGTGTGGCCATGTAGAATGAACAAGGACACACGATCACAGGGTAACAGGGTGGACGGCGAGTGGCAGAGAGAATGTAGCTTAGAGGAAGAATTTGACTTTTCTTCTGACTGAAATTAGAAGCTGTTGTTGGCTTCTGAACAGAGGAGAGACATGATCAGATTTAATTTAAAAGGATCAGGCTGGCTGCAGTGTTGAGAAAAACCTGCAGGAAGCGATAGTGAAAACTACTTTTAGTTAGGAGACAACTACAGCGATCTGGACAAGACATCATGATGGCTCAGACCAGGGTGGCAGTTGTGAAAGTGGAAAAAATATATATTCTGAATTGTGTCAACAGGATCTGCTGGTGGACTGGACATGCGCTGTGAAGAAACAGAGGAGCCAAGGATGACTCTACAGTTTTTGGTTCAAGCAACTGGAAGGATGGTGTAATCTAGATGAGGAACAGTATCAAAAGGTAGGTTCAGGAGGCATGATCGAGGGTTCAGTTTTGGACCTGAGTCTGAAGTCGAAGAGAGATGTCTAGGCTAAACAAGTACATTTGGCAGACCTGGGTAGATAGCTGGTGTTTAAAGCCTCTGAATTGGCTGAGCTCACAAAGGGAGTGGGTGTCAACAGAGAGAACTATGGACTGAGCCCTGGGGTGCTCTGACATTAAGAGTTAAGAGAACATGGAAGCAACCAAGATGTCCATCAACAGATGAATCGATAAAAAATTGGTACATATATACAATGGATAAAGAAGTTGTGGTACATATATACAATGGATAGGGCTCCCTTGGTAGCTCAGCTGGTAAAGAACCTGCTTGCAATGCAGGAGACCCTGTTTTAATTCCTGGGTTGGGAAGATCCCCTGAAGAAAGGATAGGCTACCCACGCCAGAATTCTTGGGCTTCCCTAGTGGCTCAGACGGTAAAGAATTCACCCGCAATGCAGAGGATCTGGGTTCAATTCCTGGGTTGGGAAGATCCTGTGAAGGAGGGCGTGGCAACCCACTCCAGGATTCTTGCCTGGAGAACCCCCACGGACAGAGGAGCTTGGCGGGCTACAGTCCATGGGGTGGCAAAGAGCTGGACACCACTGAGCGACTAAGCACAGCGCAGAGCTGATCCAGTAAACAGTGAGAAATTGCTGCTTTTGTAGATCATGAGAACAGCTGTCTTTAATGTCTAGGAGTATGGGACAGGAGATAGGATCTATTGCCCAAGTGAAGGGATTAGATTTAGGAGCCTAGATAATTAATTCATGAAAAAGGCTGGGGAGAGGGGAGTGTATTTTGCTACAGATACTGGTAGGTAGGTAAGTATGTGGTAATGAGGAAGGTTTCTCCTGATGCATCAGTGCTCTCAAGCTCATTAGTTGACCATGAGGATGGGAGAGAAGGTGATGGGATTGAGAAGAGAGATGGCATAAACCGGTTGCCAAGGAGTTCATAAGAGTAAATGAAATAAAATCACAGATGTGACTGCCTGGCAGCATAAAGAACCCACATGAGGGCCAAGGCTTGGATTTTAAATTGTGTCCAACTAATAGGGTTTTTATTGCCCCTCCCCCTTCCAGCTACATTCAGATGTATGGGTAGAGCCCAAAATTGGAAAATTGGATTCAATCGGGATGCTCGATTTGCCAAGGGAGTTCAACAAAGTGACGGGGGAGCAAGAGTAGAGAGAGCATGTGCAAGGGAGGGACTATAATAATTGAGCGTGAACTTTATGGATAAAGAGAAAGGTGAGAACATCAAGAGGGTGGGGCCAGAGAAAAGGTAGCAAGATAGTGGATTTGGTATTCTGGTGAGGGTAGGGATTGTTTGGGTCAGAGTACTACAGGATAGATGTGATCAGAGAACAGATTCTTTAAGTAGCATTTACAGACACAGTGCAGTTATTGATAATGACAGGTTCTAGGGAATGAATTAAGTGGCTGAAATAGCGTGAAGGAGAAAATTACTGATGGAGAAGACATATCAAGGAACTGAGAGTCCAGGATACTAGAAAGATCATCATCTATTCTACATATATTTTAAATCACCAAGGATTAAGAAGAAATTAGCATTGGAAAAAAAACTACAGTAAACCGGAGCTATCTAGTTGAAAAAGGAGGAGGAGAAATTGAGATGGGGGAGAGCAGTGGATGATAGCAACATTGAAGAGTAGCAGTCATACAACCTGATGAAATAAAATTCAAAAGTCAAAGGCAGTTTTAAGGAATAGGGAGGGAGCATGGTCCGATACTAACTGCCAATACTGAAAATAAAAGACATTTGACATAATCTATATCGATTTCCCATAATCCCGCTTTCACGTACAATTCTTGATTCTCTGTAAATCAGACACTCTGGCAAAGCAGGCTTTGCAGACTGCTTCACCGAGCCACAGCAAATTCCTGGCTCCTTGGCGTATTTGAATTTGGCTCTTCGGTTCCAGCAATTCAAGAGCGACAAGATACTTGATCACCTCTACTAGCCACTGTTGCTGAGCTTATTCAGGTAGTCCCTTCGAGGCATATAGGGCTTCTTAAGTGTGTGCAGATTGACAGGAAAACTTTAGCCATTTGAACATTGAAAAAAGGGGTAGAGAAACTCTTGCCCAAACGATATTTTTTTTAATTTTTTATCAATTTTCAAGTATATTTTGTGGAATACTTAAACTGAGAACGACTTCGAAATTGAGGCAGCTACCAAACGATGGTGCATCATCACTATTGACCCCTGCTGCTGCTAAGTCGCTTCAGTCATGTCCGACTCTGTGCGACCCCATAGACGGCAGCCCACCAGGCTCCCCCGTCCCTGGGATTCTCCAGGCAAGAACACTAGAGGGCGTCATTCCCAAAGAGACCAACTCTGAAAGGCTGCAAACAGATCCTGATTTTTTTCAATGGCGGCTTCCGTGAAGGATCAGTGGTAAAGAAATCCTTGGCCAGTGCAGGAGACGCGGGTTGAGAAGATCCCCTGAAGAAGGAAATGGCGACCCACTGCAGTATTCTTGCCTGGGAAATCCAATGGACACAGGAGCCTGGCGGGCTACAGTTCATGGGGTCACAGAGAATCGGACACGACTTAGCAACTAAGCAACAAGAACAAATTTTTCAATGGCCATCGTCCACTCTTCAGTCCTTCAGGCTGGGATTTTTCTCACCATGTTCCAACTATCTCCTCTTTTTGGGGGGCAGTAGCATTCGTAGCAAGTCCATGGGGTCTCAAAGAGTGGGACACGACTGAGCGACTAAGCACAGCATTCATATCATGCCTGCGGTGGGATATTATAGCAAAAATGGTAGAAGACTTCAGAACAATATGCAATTTTACTTAAACTTGTTGACAGCTAGAGGAAGATTTCGCGAAGCATTTTGAGGAAGGAAAAAGTGGTCGAACAATATTTCATCAGGAAAGTCCATGGACAAGACTGTAGTAAAACCAAATAGTTTGGAGAATGGACAACTTCATGAAGAACGGCCACAATTTTATCCCACTTCGTTCTCTCTTTTGTTTTTCTGTTGTCTGTATCCAGGTTCGTCTTTTCCAATAATCATTTCAGACATGCCCATTTATCTAACTTCGGTAAAAGGTCGGAGGAAAATGTGCTAAACCTTTAGAGTGGTTGGTTGTCCTCAGCTGAGTGGGGCTATGAGTGTTTATTTTCCTCTTTCAGTTTTTCTGGGTTTTTCCAAGTGTTTCCTCAAAGAAGAGGATCAAAAGATATAACTTTGCAAGAAGTCAGTGCAGACCATCTCCCGTCCATCCGGGCCAGGTCGAGGGGATGGCGGACTCTCCATCAGTTCTGCGCTTCTGGTCTTTCTCACCCCTCCCTCTTTTCTGGGCCTCTTCAGTCTCGCCTCAAAGCCGGAGGAACAGAAATCCAACCAGCCAGGGAGAAGCCGGGACCCGGTGAGCCGCGGCGCAGCAGACCCGGCGGCCGCTGGGGCCTCGCCGGGGAGCCGCGCCGTGCGTCACGGGGGGCCCGCCCTCGGCGCGGCCCGGGCTCCGGGCGGGCGGTCTCCTTGGCCGTCGTCGTGCTAGCAGGATTTCCGCGGTTGAGTAACGGCACCGCGCGGCCGCGGAGAGCCCTGGGCTCCGCATCCCTCCCGGGCGCGGTCCCGGGTCCCCCGCGGCGCAGCCATGGCCTGGGCGGCGGGGAGCGGTGGGGCCCGCGGGGCGCTCTCGTCGCACACGCTCCTCTTCGACCTGCCGCCCGCGCTGCTGGGCGAGTTCTGCGCGGTCCTGGACAGCTGCGACGGCGCGCTCGGCTGGCGCGGCCTCGGTGAGTGCGGCGGGGGCGGCGGGGCAGCGGCGCGCGCCCGTCCAGACGTGCGGCCCGCGCAGCGGCGGGCCCCGGGGGCTGCGGGCCCGCGAGGCCGCCCAGGCTCCGTGTTGCGGACTTGCCCTTTCCCCATTCGCCCTGGGAGGGACGCAGATACTCCCGAGACCCACCCCAGAGCTCCATTAAGGCAGCGGAGCCCGTGGGGGAAACCGGCCCCCCGCGTGAGACCATCTAATGTTGCGCCAGGATTCCTGCCTTGCCTGGTTCGGAATATTTTAAAAAAGAAACGCCTGTGAAATGTCTCTTGTCATTGTGAAGTGACCCCCAGAGTATAATTTTCGTATGAAGATATGTTTATACCTGTAAAATATTTATCAAGTGTTGTTTTCAATGCACTCCCCTTAATTACATTTCAGGTGAAATGCTAGATTAAAAAATTATTTGTAATTAACGTGCCTTCCAGCGTTCTTAATTAAATATATCTTGCTTATTTACCCAATCTGGTGGAAGGAATGAAGGTTAAGTTAGAGAGTGGCTCTTGAATTTAGCAAGTTGCCTCCAAGGCTCCATTTTATGCAGACTTTGGAAAGTTAAGCAATGGCCTATTGGAAGTGTTGAGTGTGATAACAGAAATAATTCAGACAAAAATCTGTAAATATCTGCGTTTATGGTTCGATTTGATATTGCATGATGTCACATTTAATGTTACTTGAAAATAAACACAAATATGTCAAAAGAGTATAGCCTTAATTCTCTGAAATAGCTATCTATTATTCTTACCCAAAATAGCAGAAATAATGTGGTCACACTTTATGAAATGTGGCATTATTGAGTTTCTAGTTGTATAAAGATTTTCTAGGTATTATAAGCTCTATAATTTTATATTACAGCCCTGCAGTAAAAAATGAGAAAACTCTGATTTCTGAAGACCATGGACATTTCCAGTATGCATTTGAGAGTTAAGATCCCTCTCACACCATATCTTTTCGAAATGGATGATGGCATGGCAGTTTTTGCATCCCTTGGTTTCCTAGAGTTACCAAATTTGGAAGAGGAAAATGTCTTTAGTTCAGTCCATGGTTAAAGAGCGTTAGGGCTGAGCAGGTATCATAAATGAGGGAAGTGGGTTGGTATAGGCTATGAAAATGGAAGAACATTTCTCATCTAAGAGGGGCAGTTAGTACTCAGCCCTAGGCCTCTGCTCCTTTTCAGGAAGTTCAGCTCAATGTTGCTGAATCTTGTCTCTCCCATTCTCCTCTCTCTTTCCCTCCCTCCGCATGAAATTCAGATATTCATTCATTATCTGGGTTGTCTCATAGACTCTTCCAATATCCCTGTCAGGCAGGTGCTATCATCAGCAGTGTTTGAACAACTGTGGAAACTGGTGCAAGTTGGTTAAGTAACTAGTCCAAGACAACAAAGTAAAAAGTCCAAAGCCGGGAAGTGCAAAGCAAGAATTTGAAGCAGGGTATACAGAAAGGATAAAGTGTATGAGGACTCTTTATAGTCTTTAAAGTCTGAACTTTTCTGTAAATTTAAAACTGTTCTAAACAATAAGGTCTATTTGAAATAAAAAAGAAAAAAGACATGTAGACCTTGGCGTTTGATAACCTACAACTTCCCTCTCTGACTTCGTCAGGGTCACAAATATTACTGTGTTCTTTCAGCTGCATCTCGCAGCCTCCCTAAAGTACAGCTACTTCTGCCATGAAAGAACCATTCAGGGAGCCATTTCAAACACATAGCCCTATTTTCCTAGTAGTGGGAATAAACGAAGACCACCCAAATGAGAACAAGCAAAGGCTATTTATTCAAAGCAAGGGAGTCAGCCTCCATCGCTTGCATTTGACTGAGAGGCAAAGGCAAGCAGAGAAGTGGAAAAACTATAGCTCAAAAAGAGAAGGCTTCAGTCAGGTATGCCCTGACTGGAGGCTGTTGGCATGGGGAAGCTGGACACAGGCCACTAGAAGTGGGACGTTATATGTGATAGGGTACATATTTGGTTTTCTCCAGTTGACTGTAAGTTGGAATCAGGGGCAAAAATTAGGAAAGCTGTCAGCTATTAATGAAGCCCTGGCTATTTGGGGCCAATCACTGTAAGTGTTATTGTTTGGTTTCCTGAACTAGTTGCTACTGATAGTAGTTTGACCTCCCAGACTGGTTACTCTAGATAGAACATTGGCTTCCTGGGCTAGCTGATGCATGCTGTGGGTCAGCGTTGTGTTTTATAGGTAGCCTGACCATTGTTCCTTTGTAAATTTGTTCTCTCATAGGGGAAGACTGTAAGCCGTTTCCTCCTTCATACTCTAGCTATAATTCATTGTGTCCCTGACTGCCTGGACCATACTCTGACCTGAGACCAGGCGTGGACCACCTACTTCATGAATTGTTGGCTAGGCAGAAAAGGAAGGCTGGGTTGGTTCCTGGCGGTTGAGGGCAACTGCCTGTGTTAAATAGGCCAAGTTTCCCCATTGGCACAGTGAAAGTAAGAAGGAAGGAAAGAGGTGCAGGGAGGGGAACTTGACTTTAGAGGGCAGAGGGGAGAATGTTGGAGGACTGAATCGAGGAGATAGTTTCTTTTATATATATAATTTTATTTATTTATTTTTGGCTGTGCCGAGTCTTCGTTGCTGCACAGGCTTTTCTCGAGTTGTGGCAAGTGGGGGCTGCTCTCTAGCTGTGGTGTGCTGGCTTCTCTTGTTGCAGATCACAGGCTCCAGGGGGCGTGGGCTTCAGTAGCCGCCACACACTCCCACAATCTTGAGCAGAGGCTCAATACTTGTGGTACATGGGCTTAGCTGCTCCGCGGTATGTGGGCCTTCCTGGATGACGGATTGAACCCGTGTCTCCTGCATTGACAGGCAGGTTCTCTACCACCGAGCCTCCAGGGAAGCCCCGAGGAGACAGTTTCTTTTATGCTCAGGACAGCTGAAAGCCTGAGGATGCAGAGGGTCCAAAATTCCAATTAGAAAACAACTGTAATAGTGATAGGCAAGAGAAGAGAAAAGCAAAAGGGAAGATTAACTGAACTAAGTGTTGGTTATCACTTTAACTGATCATGTTGTTGATGATGGTGACTATCAAGCTGTCTTTACAAAGGCAGTCCTGACAAAGGCAGATCTTATGGCGGCCTATATGATACGATCAGTGTGTACTGATAAGCTAGACTGGACACTGACAAATGGGAATCACCTGCAAAGTCTTTTAAAGCTGCAGATGCCCAGGTTCCACCCCTGCATAGGTCCAGCTTCTTTCTGTTTTCTGCCAAGCGCCAGGGTGAGTCTGATGCACAGTCTGGTTTGGGAGTCATTTGCTTAGGCCAAATTCTCTTCTTTAATAGTATCTTACTATAGCAGTTATTTTACTGTAGTCTTTCACTACTCCACTTAATTCTTTCCATTTTTAAACACATCCTACACATTAATCTTCAAATCACTTTTACTTCATTGTTATTAAAATAGTGTAATCACAAGATTATTTATTCTCTGGTTGATGTTGATGAGTTTATGGCTTTGTAATGAAAGTAGGAACCCAATTTAGAAAATGCAAAAAAATGCCATTTATCTTATACTACCTCAAAGACATAATAACATACATTCAGAGCCTCTGGTGACAACTGATTTCATTACATTACATGGAACTAGTGTTTAAATTGTTTGGAGCAGCTTACTTTGTAAAACCTCTCAACATTTATGGTACAATGAGAGAAACCCTTCTTACAGATACTATGTGATAGGTTATATTCAACTTTCTTCCTCTCAAAAAAGGAAAGAAAATTCCCATAGAAAGTATTATGAATCTGTTTAAAACAAATTAAATGTAAAATCACATTAAATGTGCATCTGAATATTTAGTAAAGATTTAAAGCAATAATGATACTAGTAGTTGCCACCATCTATTGAGTGCTTGTCTATGCATACTCAATGACTCAGTCATGTTGGACTCTTTGCGACCCCGTGGACTCTAGCCTGCCAGGGTCCTCTGTCCATGGGATTTTTCCAGGCAATAACAGTAGGAGTGGGTTGCCATTTCCTCTTCTAGAGAATCTTCCTGACTCAGGAATTCTTTTCCTCTGTGCCACCTGGGAAGCCCCTATTGAGTGCTTACTATTTGCCAGAGACTCTGTGCTAAGCACTTTACCTGATTATTTCATTATTTATCACAAAAGCTCTTAGGACACAGGTACTCATCCTATTTCCATTTTATAGATAGGAAAACTGACTCAGAGAATTTAAGTAATTTACCTTAAAATCAGGGATTTCCCAGGTGGCGCTAGTGGTAAAGAACCCTCCTGCCAGTGCGGAAGATGTAAGCGACGTGAGTTCAGTTCCTGGGTTCGGAAGATTCATGACTGAAATGACTCTGCATGTACCTCAAATCATAGTCTAATAAGTTGCAGACTAGGATTCTAACCAGATGGTCAGATTCCAGAGTTTATGTTGTTGTTTTTATTTAATTTTAAATAGACTTTGTTGCTTAGAACAATTTTGAGTTTACAGAAAAATTTAGAAGATAGTACAAAGAGTCCTCACATACTCTGTCCTTCCCATATACTCTGCACCCAGTTCCCCTGTTATTAGCATCTTGCATTAGTATGGTACATTTGTTCCACTGTGGATA
Organism: Cervus elaphus; assembly: GCF_910594005.1. Classification (NCBI taxonomy): domain Eukaryota; kingdom Metazoa; phylum Chordata; class Mammalia; order Artiodactyla; family Cervidae; genus Cervus; species Cervus elaphus. Next base: position 45,986,322 of record NC_057817.1, on the reverse strand, counting down.
CACTGTTATTAAATTGCATTCATACTTTATTCAGATTTCCTTCGTTTTTACCTAAAGTCTCTTCTGTTTTCCAGAATCCCACCCAGTATATCACATTTCATTTGGTTATCATGTATCCTTTGGGGGCTTTGGGCAGTGATAATTTTTCAGATTTTTCTAGTTTTTGATGACCTTGCAGTTTTGAGGAGTACTGGTCACTACTGATCAGGACAGGTCTACTGTTTTGAAGAATGTCCCTCAACTGAGATTTGTCTGATGTTGTTCTCATGGCTGGACTGAGATTGTGGATTTCGGGGGAGGGCAGACCACAAGAGGTAGAGTGCTGTTTTTATTACATCATATCAGGGGAGCACAGTGCTTACGTGACCAGTCACTGTGGACGTTAACCACGGCTGGAGTAGTGCCTGTGGTTTCTACACTGTGAAATCACCCTGCCCCACCCGCTCTCCATGTTACGCTCTTTGGAAGGAAGTCATTGTGTGGCCCAACTTAAGAAATAGGGAGTTAAGCTTCCCCTCCCTGAAAGTGGAGTAGAACCCATGTTCTTTGTCCACTATATCATGTCTCACATCTTACAGTGTTCTGTCTAGATCAGACTTTTAATTTGCCACCTCTGTCTCTGTTCCCCTTTATGGTAAAATTCCTCAAAAGGGTTCTTTATACCCCAGTTTCTCCATCCTCCCTTAAACCTGCTCCAGTCAGGTCTTCACCCCCCTACCCCACTGCTCCGTTGACGTTTCGCTTGGCCAAGGTCATTGTGGTTAAATCCAATGATCAGTTCTCAGTCTTCATCTTACTTGACACATTTGATCACTCCTTGCTCCTGAAGGCTTTACTTTACTTCTGGAACACTGCACTCTCTTCCTTCTCTTCTTACCTCGTATGCTCTGTCTGATCTCTTAGAGTACCACTGGGATCATTCCATGGGCCTCTTCTCTGCTGTTTATCTATCCTACCCACTGTCTTGTCAGTACCATCTATGCGCTGACAGCTCCCAGATCTCTCGCCTGGGTCTCTGTCTTGAACGTCAGCACCATCCACCTATTTGCCTACTTGACAGTTTTCTCCACCATAACAGTCCAGAAGTGTTCCACGCCTCCAAAGTTTTTCCCCATCTCAATTAGTGGCAACCCTATCCTTCATTTGTTCAGGCCAAAAGTTTAGTCTCCTGTGACTTATTGCTTTCTCTCACAAACCACATCCTGTCTCTCAGTAAATGCCACTGACTCTGCCTTCAGGATCTATCTAATAATCTGACCACTTATTATCTCTGCCACCACAACCATCCTGGGCCAAACCACCGTCAGATCTCACCTGGATAATTCAGCAGTTTCCTAATTGGGTTCCTAGTTAGTCCCCTGCCTCACCTTGAGTTTCTTTATTTCTTTTAAAAAGTCAATTAATTATTTACTTCTTTTTGGCTGCGCTACATTTTCTTTGCTGTGCACGGGCTTTCTCGAGTTGCAGCAAGTGGTAACTACTCTCTGCTGTGGCGCGCCGGCTTCTCATTGCGGTGGCTTTTTGTTGCGGAGCACAGGTCCTAGTTGCCTGGGCTTCAGTCATTGCAGCTTGCAAGCTCAGTAGTTGCAGCTCATGGACTGGAGAACATAGGCTTCAGTTGTTGTGACATGTGGGCTTAGCTGCTCCACGGTGTGTGGAGTCTTTCCAGATCAGGGCTGGAACCCAAGTCCCCTGCGTTGGCAGGTGGATTCTTATCCACTGTGCCACCAGGGAAGTCCCTTGAGTTTCTTTTCAACACGGCAGCCAGTAAGCCTGTTAAACATGTGAACTGTCGTGTGTGTGTGTGTGTGTGTGTGTGTGTGTGTGCGCGCGTGTGCTAAGTCACTTCAGGTATGACTGACTTTTTATGACCCTATTGACTGTAGCCCACCAGGCTCCTCTGTCCATGGAATTCTCCAGGAATACTGGAGTGGGTTGCCATGCCCTCCTCCAGGGGATCTTCCTGACCCAGGGATCGAACCCGCATATCCTATGGCTCCTGCATTGCAGGTGGATTCTTTACCGCTGAGCCAGTGGGGAAGCCCAAAGTGTCTTATACCATTATCCTATTAAGAACCCTCCAGTAGCTTCCCATCTCAAGTGCATGCATGCCAAGTTGCTTTAATGGTGTCCAACTTTGTGCGACCCTATGGACTGTAGCCTGCTAGGCTCCCCTGTCCATGGGATTTTCCAGGCGAGAATACTGGAGTGGGTTGCCATGCCCTCCTCCAGGGGATCTCCCCAACCCAGGGACTGAATCCACATCTCAAATGTCTCCTCCATTGGCAGGCAAGTTCTTTACCACTAGTGCCACTTGGGAAGTCCCATGTCACAGTAAACGCCAAAGCCCTACATTGCTTTTCTTACTTCCTTCTTCTTAATTCCTCAACTCTGAATTAATTGGCCTCCATGGACATTCAAGGAATTTTCTTCCTATAGGTAACCTTGAGTCTTCCTTCTTCACATCCTTCTTGGATTTTGATGAACTATTATGTACCCTGCCTCTGCTTTTAAAATTCATACATGCTCCCTTATGCTCCTTTCCTGCCTTACTTTTCTCTATATCACTTATCATTCCTTGTATACTTTATATATATGCATATACATACATATATTTCTTTGTTTATTGTCCATCTAGAAATAAACTTTATGAGGGCAGGGATTTTTTGTTTACTTTGTTTCCTGCTTACTACTCGAGCATCTAATATTGTACCTGGTATAGAGAAGACATTTCAGTAAATATCTGTTGATTGAATGAATTAATGAATGTCTGTTAAACATTCAAAACCTTGTTGGGCAGACACTTAAACAAAGCTTTATACTAGATACAATGTCATGGTCCCTGCTTGTAAGGATTTTCCAATTTAACATAGACAACAGACCAATATAGATCTATGAATTTTAACGAGAAGGAAGTACAGGAAAATCGTACTGATCATTATCTGAGTGTGGAAGGACACAGCTTCTGAGTTCCACGCAGAAACACTGCTGTTGAAGGTGAAATGTTCTTCAGTTATCTCATTAATGTTAGATCCTTCCCTGGGTCAGGGATTCAGAGATCAGGGCAGATGGAAGGATCCCTCATGCATAGGCTTTCCCATTTATGAAATGTGAGTCCTACTCAGGTAGGGAGTAAAAAGTACACATAAGCTTAAGTATGGACAAGTATTGTTTCTTGTAAAATGTATGAGTTAGTGGGTGTTAATGCTATGGTCTGGTAAGGGGAGTTGAGCTCACTTAACACTTTTGAGTTTTGTTTTGCTTTTTGTGGGAATTAAAAATGTTATTTCAATCTTAAAAGTTTTTTTTTTTTTTTTGCCTAATTTGTTTGTGTACTAGTGGGAAAAAAAGAAAAAAGGCTTCTTTTCCTTTTCCCATTTTGTTATCTCAAAACAAACTTTGCAAGAATGTAGATAATTTCCTAGGGGTTTTGGCATGTGGTTATATGCAAATACAGAGATTCCAAATACGGTATGTTGCGTTATTCTAAAAAACCCCTTCAGAGACATATTTGCATGTGGAGAGTGATTTCTGCAGCTGAATTCCCCAGTGGTTAGCACTCCTAGATAGTTCTGCCCTCTCAAAACAGATCCCCGATGACCTTTGAGCACTGAATAATTATTAAGCTATCAGTATCTTCAGATTAATTTCTTTCTGGACTTCTCAGGTACTTTTTTGGCTTATATTATGCCAAGATGACTTTCAACCTTCCAAAAAATGATTTAAAACAGTGTTTAACTACAGCATATTTCTCCAGATGTATCTTTTCATTTAGAATGCTTTTCACTTTCACAACACTGTGGTCACTAAGAAACTCACTCTTTGTTTAGGATTGTTTAAATAAATAAATTTCTATGTTCTGGAACAAGTAAGGAAAGACTAGAGAAGACTTTGCATATTGAAGAACATAACAGGAATCAAGAATTTGTATTCTTGGGTACATGTATATGCATGTCTGAGTCCCTTCGCTTTTTACCTGAAACTATTACAACATCATTAATCGGCTATGAAAAAGTGTAGTTGTTCAGTTGTGCCCGACTCTTTGAGACCCCATGGACGGTAGCCTGACAGGCTCCTCTGTCCATGGAATTCTCGAGCCAAGAATACCAGAGTGGGTTGCCATTCCCTTCTCCAGGTAATCTTCCCGACCCACAGATCGAACTTAGGTTGCCTGCATTGCAGGTAGATTCTTCACCACCTGAACCACCAGGGAGTCAGTCCCCTATACAAAATAAAAAGGTTTTAAAAAATAAATTAATTAAAAAAAAAGAATTTGCATTCCTGTCACATCAAATTAATGTTGTTTTGCAGAATTTGATTTAAATGAATTATGCATTTTATGGATGCTAATAATATTCTTTAATTATTTTCTATTCCCAGTGTTTCTATTCCCAATGTGTCATCACTGGAGAAAAGCTATTAAGGTTATGCCATGAATCACCAGTTATGGAAAGAGAATACATTTCATTTCCAGTCCTGGAAGCAACCCGTGCTTTCGGGATCCATTTTCACTGAGCTGGGTCAGTTTCAGCACTGTCAACTATTTACTGTTAGAAAAACACCTTTAGCGTTCCTTAGAGTTAATGCAAACTCAGAAACCTTTGCCCCAGGTCACTGTTAGGGAACTGTAAGAACCTCAGCACATTTGGCATCTGTTCATTCACCCTACGGCTAAATCTCAACTCGAGGGAATCTTGGCCTCTTGCACTTTTAAAAAGGAAATTCAGAAATTAACAGAAAGAAAAATGGGTAATAGAATCATGTGGGAAAGCTGACATGCCCTGGAACTTGAAAAGTTAACTCCAGATTTCTTAATAAACTGTTGCTTTCCTACTGTGAGAATTGTAAGCTATAAAATGTTTATACCTTTTTATGTGCAAATACAGTCTATGAGACTCCTGCTGCTATTGCCACCAGATGGGTCTTCTGAAAACTAAAGCTTTCATCTCTGCATCACCTCCTTAAGAATCTTAGATTTGTCCCATTTTTCAGGATAAAGTTTTAAGTTACACTGACACTCAGGGCCTCTTGTCTGTCACTCAGCAAATATGCACTGGGAGTGGACTATGTGCTAAGCACATTCCTACGAAGGTAACATGGACTTCATGGAGCTTACTCACCCTGTCTTTAACGTGAACCCTCTCCTGCAAGCGTACTGGTCTCCTCTTGGCCCCTCATGTCCTTTCCTTCATTTCTGGAGCAGTTCTCCATCTGAGAGGCCTCAATCCCCCAACTGTTGCAACGTGAGCTGATGTCCCATGACCTCCTGCTTCTTCCCTGGCTATGGGAACCCACACGGCATCTTCTCTCTTCACCCCTGAGAAGTTATGTGTGGATCTTATCTCACACAGTTGAAGTGGAAAGAGAACTGTTTTATTAAGGAAAACTAAAGCCCTGCTCTATGGTATATGAATGTTGTTAGTTTTTATGATACCTTAGAGCTGCCCTGGTGGCTTAGTCAGTAAGGAGACTGCCTATGCAGCAGACCGGGACTCGATCCCTGGGTCAGGAAGATCCCCTGGAAAAGAAAATAGCAACACACTCCAGTGTTCTTGCCTGGAGAATCCCATGGACAGAGGAGCCTGGTGGGCTACAGTCCATGGGGGTCACAAGAGTCAGACAATGACTTAGAGACTAAACCACACTTGGTGCATTATGCCTGATTCCTATGAATGTTAGCTGGTTGATTTACTAATAGACAAAGTAGAAATCTAAACTTTTCTTTTGCTGAAATTTGATATTTAGCATTCTCTTTTTGGAATGTTAATTTGGAGACTGGGAAGTGTTTTAAAGACTAAAAGTGTTTTAAAATCTGTGCTTATATAAGGCAGGCCAGGGACTTCCCTGGTGGACCAGAGGCTAAGTTTCCATGGTCCTAAAGCAGAGGACCCGGGTTCGATCCCTGGCCAGGGAACTATATCCCCTATGCCACAACTAAGAGTTCGCATCCCACATGCAACAAAGACTGAAGATCCTGCTACAGTTAAGATCATGTGCAGCCAAATGAATAAAAAACAATAATTTTTAAAAAATCAGCAGGCCAGTGAAGGGCAACCAAATGTGGTATCTGTTTTTGGGAGGGGCTGTTTGTCAAAGGACATTAACTGATGAGAAATTTGAGATTGCTCAATGAGCCTGTGACTTGTCTGGAGTTGAACTGTAGGTTGGTGACAGATCCGTCACTAAACCCACGTGTTCCTACATTATTCAGGGGGCCACAACGATGTCTGGACTGGTGACTTTTCTCATTAGAAGAGAGTATATATAATCCATGGGGCTCAGAGGTCATTCTTTGTCTTGTTTTCAAATTGGAACTTGAGTGATTTTTTTTCCTCTCCGGGGTAGTATACTCTATCCAATTATTCCATAAGAATTGGTATCTCTTTAGAAATACTCAAAGTTTTAATCTTGACTCAGGCTCTGGAAACCACTCCTCAAGGGAGCCCACGATTCCCCATCTTTAGTTAGGGACCTGTCTTCATGCCCCACTCACACTTGCTATGTGCAGTTACTACATTGCTAACAGTCAGTAGATACTCATCAGATGTTTGAATGACACTGATTTGTGGTATTACTTCTAGGACCTCTTAGAAAGAGTTGAAGTGTTCATGTGATAAGTGAGTTGTGAGATGTGACAGTTGGACTGTAAAGAAGGCTGAGCACCAAAGAATCAATGCTTTCTAATTGTGGTACTGGAGAAGACTGTTGAGTGAGAGTCCCTTGGACAGCGAGGAGATCAAACCAGTCAGTCCTATAGGAAATCAACCTGAATATTCATTGGAAAGACTGATGCTGAAGCTGAAGCTCCAATACTTTGGCCACCTGATGCGAAGAATTGACTCACTGGAAAAGACCCTGATGCTGGGAAGGATTGAGGGCAGGAGGAGAAGGGGGCTACAGACGATGAGATGGCTGGAGGGCATCCCTGACTCAAGGGACTTGAGTTTGAGCAAACTCCAGGAGACAGTGATACACAGAGAAGCCTGGTGTGCTGCAGTCCATGGGGTTACAAAGAATCGGACACGACTTAGTGACTGAACTGCAAATGTTCATAAAATTGTGTCTCAATCAAATAGACAGATGACATCATCTAAAAATACATTAAAATAGAGTTAGCGTGTCTTGCCAAATATTTTGCTTTGAAGGTAGCTTTCTATTTTTTTTAGTGATATTTTGTCTCAAACGTATATTGGCATTTGGATAGTCCTTGCTTCTTCATGAGACATCATCTGTTCCAAGAGATGTGAAAGGAAGATGTTCTTGCCAGAACCTAAAATGTGGAAGAAGGCCAAAGACTTTCTAACTAAATGAATGATGTTAGATATTTTGTAGTAACTCTTCCCCTCCCCTCCCCACTTAAGCCTCAGCATGCATGCCTTCAGATTGAATATTTAAACTTTATCTTCCCTTGTTTGCTTGTACTCACTTCCTTTCACTCATTTCGGGCATAAGATGTGACTGAAATAAAACATTCAAGATAAGAACTTCGTATGTATTAGTTGGGTTAGTCTAAATTACACTGCAGTTTAAAAAAAAAGCCCAGCACCTAAATCTCAGTGGTTAACCTAAGAGAAGCTTCCTGTTTGCTTGTGGGAAGAGCGCTGAGAGTCCAGGACAGCCAGTCTCCACTGTGGTGGTGCAGAATCTCAGGCACTCCTTTCTGGACATGTGCTTCTACCGTGGCTGCGGCAGGGATGGGAGCCTGGTGAATTGCCCCCTGGCCCTTCAGTGTTTCTGGCTGGAAGAGACACGCAGGCATAACCACCAACCTAGAGCAGGAGAATCTTATCCTCTGATGAGATTCAAGCTGGAAGTACTGGTGGGCACCAGGACTAGCTACCAAATCTGTTTTGTTCTGTTTTCTCAGAAAGAGGGATAGTAGTGGTATCATTTAGGGCTTCCCATGTGGCACTGGTGGTAACGAACCCGCCTGCCAATGCAGGAGGCATAAGAGACGCTGGTTCAATCTCTGGGTCGGGAGGATCCCCTGGAGGAGGGCGTGGCAACCCACTCCAGTGTTCTTGCCTGGAGAATCTCGTGGACAGAAGAGCCTGGTGGGCTACAGTCCACGAGGTCACAAGGAGTCAGACACAACTGAAGTGACTTTGCACCGCACAGTGGTATCATATTGTGATCTCTTTCTACTTTCAGGATTTACTTATAATCTCAGCAGAAACATAAAACTGAAGGAAGTTAATAGTCCTGCAAACTCATGTTGGGCTGAAAACATGGGGGGAGGGATGCCACAGTAAGCAGAAGGTATTTACCTTTCTGATGTCTTGATTTAAATACTGTAACTGGTGTAGTAGTTCCTTAAGAAATTTTAAAACCTGTGGAGTCTGAAGCAGACTGAACAAAAAGATAGTGACCTCAGGCTTATTGCTCTGCTCAGAGCTGAGAGCCTGTTCACCTTATAGTTCACCTTATAAAAGGACATCAGCCTTTGGAGAACATCTTTGGTGGCTAAGTGAGTCCCTCAGTGAGACTGCCTCTGTTACTACTGGAGGGCAGCTTCCAAATGTGTGTGTGTCAGAGGGCGAGGGGGCTGATTCCCACGGCCAGTTACGGTGAGGTGTTGGGGTTCCCCGTGACCACTTTTAGGTGGCAGTTGGATTTTGATCTGTAGACCTGTATCTGACTTCCTGGAGTTTTAAGACTTTCTGGAGGATAAAAGTATGAGGGGGGTGCTGCCATGACCATCACTGACCCTAAAACACATTGTTCATTTCAAGACTCAGGATGGTTGGACTAACCTGCCCAACCATGGTTGGGTCATGGTTGGGACCAACCATCAGATCATGGATGGTTGGGTCATGGTTGGGACCAACCATCAGATCATGGATGGTTGGTCCCGTCCCAGAGACGAGAAAGCTACCTTCCATCTGTCATTTGCTTGATTTCCCCACTCCTTTGCCTTAAGATACACTTTAAAATTTGGAATTTATGTGGAAAGGTTGTATAATTTTTTACCCGAAGAATCCTATTATCTCACAGTGCCATAAAAAGTCATACTAAATCAACTATACTCCAGTAAAACTTTTTTAAAAAGTCATATACTTCCGTTTAAGATATTTATAGGGGACCCTAAAAAAGTCATAGAGACTGTTTTAGAGTAATTAAAATCCTATTATCCAGCAGAACATATTTCCCTGACCCTACTCAGACCCTACCCAGATAATAACTTTTAATTGTTCAAACATGTTCAGCAAGACAATCTAGAATAAAAAATTTAAACAGCATTTCATAAAAGTTTCAACAAATGAAATCTAACTAGTAATATATTATCAGTGACCACACGGAAGAAAATGAGAAAGAAAAGAACTAACCTAAGTAACCTTGGAAAACAAGCTCTCCCCAGAATACTCAGGCTGAGGACAAAAACAAGTGTACACAAGTGCTGTAATTTGGTTAGCTAATCTGTTCCTCACCGGGATATGGGTTAGCCATTCTGAAAGTACTTTATGTACACAGTGGAAGGGAACAAACAAGAAATATATTGTAGATAATGAGAGCTGTTTCTCACTGTGTGAGAATGAAACTGTATAGGAGACAGGACTAGCATGTGCCGTGTGGTATTGACTTGGATCAAAGGAATCAGTAGAGAATCGTGGCTTTTCACATGTGTACCGATAGGGAAATACAGATGTATGGGTGAGAGCACATACATGTATGTGTTCCCAGCTCTGTCTGCTTGGAGGACCTAACAACAGGGAATACCTCTAGCATCTAGTTCTTGCTTTCTAAACACCATTATCCAAGAAAAGGAACCAGGACTCCTGGGAAAAGTAATTATATTGAAGACTTGGGGAGAGAAAATGCAGAATGAACCTGGAGCAACTTGTACAGCCAGAAAATAAGGAACTGTTCCCAAAATCACAGGGCTTGTCAGACGAATGCAGAAGCCAAACTGAATGGACAAAGCTGGAGCAATTTTAGCAGCAGAATAAATAATGATAGTATTGGATGTTAACTTGTAGAATATAATAAATATTCATGAGTCCACACTCATAAAGATAAATTAATTACCTAAATAAATGGGAAAGAAGAGACAACACTTTCTTATAGAATTACCAGTTAATGAACATAGATGGAAAAGCATGAAATAGAAAAAGACTATTAAGCAAATCCTGCAGTAATGATTATTATTAATGAGAACCACTGATAGTTGCAAATATTTGTAGGCAAAATCTGAGAAGCAAGATATTTCCATAGTCTCCAGTATCTCCCCCAACATAGTTATTAGTTTAAAATAATTAATAATAATTTTATAGTGGAGAAACCTGCAGACACCACCTTAGCCAGGGGATCAAGATTAATATCACCAGTAATGAGACATGGGCATCACAGAGAAGGATACAAGCATTTCACCGTCCTGAAAAACAAGGAAAGATTGAGGAACATCAGATTAGTGGAAATTAAGGAGAAATAACAAGTAATTGAAATGTGAGAAACTGGATAGGATCTTAGAACAGAAAAAAGACATCAATAGAAAAATGGGTGAAATTAGAATGAGGTTTGCAACTTAGGCTTCCCTTGTGGCTCAGCTGGTAAAGAGTCTGCTGCAGTGTGGGAGACCTGGGTTCGATCCCTGGGTTGGGAAGATCCCCTGGAGAAGGGAAAGGCTACCCACTCCAGTATTCTGGCCTGGAGAATTCCATGGACTGTATAGTCCATGGGGTCACAAAGAGTTGGACATGACTGAGTGACTTTTCACTTTCACTTGCAGCTTAATAACCACTGGGTCTGATCATTGTACTGTGGTTATGTAAAATCTTAACATTAGGGGAAGTTAGGTAAGGAGTACATGCTAAAATTAGTTCAAAACAAAAATGTAAATAAAATGTAATAAAACATACCAGGGACTCCAATGAAAGTAAACTATTCTTTGGTTCTTCCTATTGCAATTTCCACAGCGGAGCGGCTTTCAAGCAGCTGGCTGGATGTTCGTCACATTGAAAAATATGTAGACCAAGGTAAAAGTGGAACAAGAGAATTGCTTTGGTCCTGGGCTCAGAAAAACAAGACCATCGGTGACCTTTTACAGATCCTCCAGGAGATGGGGCATCATCGAGCTATCCATTTAATTACAAATTATGGTAAGTGTTGATTCTAATGATGTGGCTCTTGGTTCATTTTATATAAATTGTAACTTGTAAATATTGTATTTTATCCAAGACATTGACTGGTCATGTTGTATGTCAGTGAGTCCTTACCTATGGCTTTTACCCGAAGGGGAGTTTGCAGCTTCATATTTTTGTGACACTTTCTTTTCTTATTGCCTAATTTATACAACAAATTCCTTTCCACCACTTTATAGTTTTTTTAAATTTATTTACAAGCTATACTTCTTAAAATGTTCATTCTTACTTAGTTAAGAAAATCAGCTCTTTCCAAGACTCTGAAACTGAGTCATAAACATGATCAGAACCATGTTTGAATATGAATAAAATGAAAATAATGCTATAATTTATTTTACCCTATAATAACAAGTTAAAAATAATTGAATTTCCCCTGTGTATTTTAGGGCTTTCTTGGTGGCTCATCGGTAAAGAATTCTCCTGCCAATGTAGGAGACATGGGTTTGATCCCTGGGTCGGGAAGGTTCCCTGGAGGAGGAAATGACAACCCACTCTAGTGTTCTTGTCTGGAGAATCCCATGGGCAGAGGAGCCTGGCGGGCTACAGTCCATGGGGTCGCAAAGAGTTGGACATGACGTAGCGACTAAACAATAGCAACCACCTGTGTATTTTGGTGCAAATAATAACCTCCAGAATGACCCTGGGATTTCTCTGTTATCTTCACTGCTGAGTTTATGCCATGGCTTCTAACTCTACTTTACCTGGTTACATCTATTTCATCATGTCCTGCTTCTCTCTCTGTCTTCTCTTTCTGACGCTGTGTCATCCCTTACATTTAGAGTTACCTGGGAAGTAAAGTGTGTGAAGTTTTCCCTGTACAGTCTTTGTCAATAAAGTAATCTCCTAATGTCCCTTGTTCTGTTTATTCCACTTTGGATTCATTGACATCGACAAGAATGATCTTGCGTGATCTTGGGTCTTCGGTTATGGATGCGGCACTCTTAGGTGGGAAACTCCTTTAGATCAGCAGCCTTATTCTTTGAATCTTTCATCCAGGCATATTTTTAGTTCTATGTATTTGCACACATGCTGTTTGATAATATATTTAGTCCAGGCAAGCCACTATCTCATCACTTAAAGAAGCTTTACACACATGAGAAGAAATCCTGAGAGATTTGTACCAGAAAACTGTAGCTTCAGACTGACTTTTATTTTGTAGGGTTTTCATGTGAACTAGGTATTAAACAGTTCCCATAGGTTTCCAGCATGATATTATCCTGTTAGTGATATATGTGTAACTTGGCTAATACCTTGTGTCTGTTGCACACTATTTCTTCACTGAGTTTTATACAGCACAATGCTTCACTATGACACTGACTGATCTAGCAAAATGCCGTTGAGTCTCTGGGAGCTGTAAAGTGATGCTTTTTCATTATCTGAGCCTTAGCCACCCATACAACTTGTTCACAGTATAAACTCACACCAATATATTTTATACTTCAGAATATTTTACACTTCAGTTTTCTGGAATAGATTGCAGAGTGTCTTTTCACACTCTATGTTGTTTATTTATGCAGTGGAGAATTATATGGACAAAAATTCCACATCTTTGGTTTGACTCCAAGGCTGTGGCACATGCAAAATTTCTTTTTTTTCTGAGTATTTTTTTTTTATTCCTCCCTTCTTTTTGTTTATTTTTGGCTGTGCTGGATCTTCGTTGCTCTGTTCGGGCTTTCTCTAGTTGCAGTGAGCAGGGGCCACTCTCTGGTTTTGGTTCACGGGCTTCTCCTTTCAGCAGCTTCTTTTGTATAGCCCTTGGTGTGCAAGCTTCAGTAGTTGCAGCATGTGGACTCAGTGGTTGTGACTTGTGGGCTCTAGAGCGTGGGCTCGCTGGTTGTGCGCCAAGGGCCCAGTTTCTCCGAGGCATGAGGGATCCCCCCCCCAGACCAGGGATCAAACCTGCATTCCCTGCCTTGGCAGGTGGACTCCCATCCACTGTGCCACCAGGAAAATCCCTTTGTTTTTTAAAATGTGAGATTAGTTGATTGGTGGAAAGACAATATACTGCCCTAATACCAGAAGATAGATAAATTTGACATGAAAACGAGTGTTTTGTTCTGAATCCTTTGCTAGGGAAAATAGAATTATTTAGTTGGAATTTGGAGAAGGCAATGGCACCCCACTCCAATACTCTTGCCTGGCAAATCCCATGGATAGAGGAGCCTGGTAGGCTGTAGTCCATGGGGTTGTGAAGAGTCAGACACAACTGAGCGACTTCACTTTCACTTTTCACGTTCATGCATTGGAGAAGGAAATGACAACCCACTCCAGTGTTCTTGCCTGGAGAATCCCAGGGACGGGGGAGCCTGGTGGACTGCCGTCTATGGGGTTACACAGAGTCGGACACGACCGAAGTGACTTAGCAGCAGCAGCAGTAGTTGGAATTTATTCAGTAAATGCTTTTAATTATAATCTTATAAACATTAATTATGTAGCTTATTAAAAGCAGCCAGGTGATGACTCCTTGGAAACATTTATTTTTGGCCATATCAGGTCTTAGTCGAGGCATGCGGACTCTATAATTGCAACACATGGGCTTAGTTACTCCGTGGGCATATTGAGTCTCAGTTCTTGACCAGGGATTGAATCGGAGTCTCCTGCAGTGGAAGGTGGATTCTTAACCACTGGATCACCAGGGAAGCCCCACAATGGAAACATTTAAGTGTAATTTGCTACACTTGTGTTTCCTATGACACCAACTCACTGAGTCAGGAGTTGGAGCTCCTAACTGAAAGTACATAAAGAGTTAGTCTTTCTTTGTTGTTACCATGAACAGAGTTATCACTTATCCAAATAATCTGTTTTTGTCTACTTTTCCTTAAAATTGTTTCATTTTGGGGGGAAGTGATTTTCATCTTAGAGGATTTTTTGGCATTTCATATTCCCATCTCCAGAGATCACTTTCTAGATTTGGATTTTCTTTTGAGTAGTAAATCCCCTACATACCAAAGAGTTCCATTCCCAGAGTGCATTCATAAATCTAATTTGTAAGTCCAATAAAGTTGGCCTAGGTACCCAACTCATACTATCAGCTAAAAAGTATTTGTACTTAATAGGTTTATAATACTTTTCACACAAATAAAACATAAAAAGCAAACAAACACAAAAAATAAAGTATGTTTAATCTTATAGTACAGTACCTTGAATGGTACAGTAGTCTAGGACAGCAGCTGGCCTACAGGGCCTGGCGTTGAGTGAACAGGCGAGAAGGGTCGCTCGAGGTGGGAGAGGAGGTAGGAGACGGTAGAGCTGAAGGATTGTTAGCAATAGGAAATGGACGGCAAGCTGCAGTTACACCTGACATTGAGGGAACACGTTTGAACCTTTGAAAGTTCTCGACTTGAAGGCTCATGTGCAGAGGACTTAACTGTGTTACAGAGAAAGGCCTTGTATTTCTTCCCAGGCACTGTTCCTGCAATTCAGGTGGATGCCCCTAGGTGGTTTCTTCACATCCATGAAACATGCCCTCAGGTCTCAGGGCATAACCAAGTTGTTCAAGAAACTAGAATTTTTACTTGCTGTCATTATTTCTGGCATGCATATCCTGACATGGGCTTCCCTTGTGGCTCAGTGGTAAAGAATCCACTGCAGTGCAGGAGACACAAGAGATGTGTGTTCAATCCCTGGATTAGGAAGATTCCCTGGAGGAGGACATGACAAACCAAACCACGGAGAATCCCATGGACAGAGGAGCCCGGCAGGCTGCAGTCCATGGGGTCCCAAAGAGTCCGACAAGACTGAAGTGACTGAGCGTGTGTGCATATGTCCTTACGTATAACATTTTGCATGTAAATCTCAATGATCAGTGGTTGTCTTTTCATTTTCCTTTTGATGATTCTGTTTATTTTTTTATGGCTGTGCTGGGTCTTGGTTGCAATGTGGGCTTTTCTCGAGTTGAGCGGGGGCTTCTCTAGATGCTGTGCCCAGGCTTCTCACTGCGGTGGCTTCTCCCGTTGTGGAGCGTGGGCTCTAGGCGCGTGGGCTTCCGCGGCTGGAGCACGCAGGCCCAGTGTTGTGGTGCACAGGCTTATGGGATCTTCCTGGACCAGAGATCGAACCGGTATCCCCTGCATTGGCAGGCGGACTCTACCTCTGAGCCACCAGCAAAGCCCGGTCTTTTCGTTTTGACATGAAATCTGCAGCTTTCTGCTGGCTTCTTAGGAGAGCCATTTTGAATCTTTCATTTTATCAAGACAATGAAGTCTTGTCTATTTATATGCAACAACAGGACAATGGCTTTTAGTGCCCTTGCAGCCTGAAAGCTTCAAATTTTATTCTATACACCAATACCTTATTCAGAATGTTTGTTATTTATTTTTCTTGCCTAATTGTCCTGCCTGAAGCCTCTAGTATAACATTGAATAAAAGTGGCAAGACCAGACCTTCTTTCTTGTTCCTGATCTAAGGGAAAAACATTTTCTTTCACCATTATGTATGATGTTCACTGCAGGTTTTTCACAGATGCCCTTTATCTAATTAAGGAAATTTTTTCTCCCTAGATTTTTATCGTGATAGCTTATTGAATTTTATGTTTTGTTCATTTTACTAATGTGTATTACATTGATTGATTTTCAGATATTAAGCTAACCTTGGATTCCTGGGATGAATCCCACTTGGTCATGGTATCTCATCTTTCTTGTTTCTGGATTTAATTTGCTAATATTTTGGTGAGGATTTTTGCATCTATACTTATAAGGGTTATTGCTCTATTGATATAAAAATAATATTAGCCTCAAAGAGATTTGGGAGTTGTTTCCTCCTCTTCTATTTTGGTAAAATTAGTGAAGAACTGGTCTTAAGTCTTCTTTAAATGGTAGAGTTCACTTGTGAAGCCATTTGGACCTGGGCTTTTCCTTATGAGAGTGTTAAAATATTAATTAAATTTCTTCCCTTGTTACAGATCCATTCAGATTGCTTATTTCTTCTTGAGTTAGTTTTGGTAGTCTGTGTCTTTCTAGGAATCTGTTGATATCATTTATCTAGTTTTTGGACAAATAGTTGTTCACGGTATTCCCTTATAATTCATTTTATTTCAGTAAGGTCAGTAG
Organism: Cervus elaphus; assembly: GCF_910594005.1. Lineage (NCBI taxonomy): Eukaryota > Metazoa > Chordata > Mammalia > Artiodactyla > Cervidae > Cervus > Cervus elaphus. Next base: position 45,970,136 of record NC_057817.1, on the reverse strand, counting down.
TTATGTCTTTTGTTCTTCATTATGATAATTTGAGTCTTCTTTTTTTCTTTTTTGGTCAGTCTAACTAAAGGATTGTCAACTATGTTAATATTTTCAAAGAACCAACTTTGATTTCATTGATTTTTCTCTTTTGTTTTTCTATTCTGTTCTTCTGTTTCATTTATTTCCCTCCAGTCTTAATTCTTCCTTCTTTTTGCTTCCTTTGGTTTAGTTTTCTCTTCTTTTTTATTCCCTAATGCAAAAGTTTAGGCTATTTATTCGATATCTTTCCTCTTTTTAAAGGAGAGCATTAACAGCAAAAAAATTTCCGTTTAAGCACTGCTTTTGCTGCATGCCATAAATCTTGGTGTGTTGTGTTTTTGTTTTCATTTATCACAAAGTTTTTTCTAGTTTCTTTTGTGATTTCTTCTTTGATTCAGTCGTTATTTATGAATTTGGTGTTTAATGTTTATGTGTTTGTCAATTTCAAAAACTTCCTTTTGTTATTGATTTCTACTTTAATTCCAGGTGGTCAGAGTATATGCTTTGTATGATTTCATCCTTCCAAGTTTATTAAGGCTCATTTTACTGCCTAACACATGATCTGTTCTGGAGAATGTTCAGTGTACAATCGCAAAGTATGAGTATATTGTGTTTTGGATGGAATATAAAAGTCTGAATATAAAAGCCTATAAAAGTCTGTTTGGTTTAATTGGTTTGTAGTTTTGTTCAAGGTTTGTTATTGTGTTTTGTTGCTAGCCTTCTAAGCAAACTAATCTAAGAAACACTAGAATACAATCTAAGGAAAACTAGAAAATGAAATAAAACTTTTCTAAAGTCTGAATCAAAATGTCAGAAGTAACTGCAAAATGCTGCAGCTTTAATTTTTTGTAGGAAGCCACCACAGACTTCCTTAGTTCAGGCAGAACCATAACAGACAAAAGTAATAGTCCAGCTGGGGAGAGTGTGGGCGTTTGTGGTTGGTCTCTCTCTCACACACATGCACACACACACCCCTCTAATACCTTCTGGTGCAAGATAGGATAACAAGTAAACTAACCCAGAGGGATATAATCCCATAATTGTAAAAGTTTTAAATATATGTACAGAAAACTGATAACAGTGTTGCTTTCTTCTTATCAATTCTCACCTTCGTATTTTAATATTTTTGATGATGTTTAACAAAATCTGAGAAGCAAGATATATCCATAGTCTCCAGTATCTCCCCCAACATAGTTATTAGTTTAACATAATTAATAATAATTTTATAGTGGAGAAACCTGCAGACACCACCTTAGCCAGGGGCTCAAGATTAATATCACCAGTAATAAGACACAGGCATCACGAACCTCTTGATATTATGCACTGTCTGAAAAACAAGGAAATATTGAGGAACATTAGACTAGTGGAAATTAAGGAGAAATAACGAGTAATTGGGAGAAGGCAATGGCAACCCACTCCAGTACTCTTGCCTGGAAAATCCCATGGACGGAGGAGCCTGGTAGGCTGCAGTCCATGGGGTCGCTAAGAGTGGGACATGGCTGAGCGGCTTCACTTTCACTTTTCACTCTCATGCATTGGAGAAGGAAATGGCAGCCCACTCCAGTGTTCTTGCCTGGAGAATCCCAGGGACGGGGGGAGCCTGGTGGGCTGCCGTCTATGGGGTCGCAGAGTCGGACACGACTGAAGCGACTTAGCAGCAGCAGCAGCAATAGTTTAAGATAGGTACTGATGAAGAAAAAAAAAAAGATGGATACTGATGGACTTCCCTGTCAGCCCAGTGGTTGAGACTCCACACTTCTATTGCAAGGGTGCATGGGTTCAATCCCTGGTCAGGGAACTAAGATCCTGCATGCCACATGTTTTTTGTTTAAAAAAAAATACAAACAAAAAGATAGGTGCTCATATTTTAAGTGAACAAAGGTATGTTTTTATATTTGATCATTAGAAAGCTCTTTCATGTATGGAAATTTGTAACCATTCAATGGGAATGAAACTGAGCTTTAGAAATGAACCTTACGAGCAAGGTATTTATTTTCACAATGTAAGAAAGAAAAAAACAATGTTTGTTAAGAACATAACAGTTATAACTAACTTCTCTTATTCCTCTTTCAGGAGCAGCCTTGAATCCTATAGAGCAGAGTCATCGGGGAAAAGAATTTCCAAACATGTTACAAAAGGTAGAATGTGTGTGCATAGATAATGACCCTTGAACCCTGTTGCATCTATAATCGAGTGTAAGGAGTGAAGCTATCAGGCAGAAAAATGCTGTTATTTGCAGCTACTTTTTTAAAGCCAGGAAAGCTTTCGTTCTCATTCTTCTTCACTTATTTGGGAATTTAGGAGATTGTGTGTTAGTCACCCAGTCATATCTAACTCTTTGCAACCCCAGGGACTGTAGCCCGCCAGACTCCTCTGTCCATGGGATTCTCCAGGCCAGAATACTGGAGTGGGTTGCCATTTTTTGGTAACTGTTTGAAGAGTTGAGCGCTTTCTCCTCTTAGTGATCTGTCAGAGATGAGTCATAGAACATTTAAGAGTACTGTGAATTATGTATTTGTCTTAACTCAATTTTTAGTTTTCCTGTTCTAGTTGACGTTTTGCATGTTACTGTTAGTTTTTATTAAAGCAAATTAGAGATAATCTGTTTTATAGGAATAGAAGTCATTTAAAATTGACTATAACTGACTGTGACATTGATACTTGAGTTTTTAGTGTTGGTGTGGAAGCCTGTGTTGGTGTGGAAGCCTTAAATATATATGGCAGTGAATACTGTCGAATAGAATAAAATAACTTTGCTTTCTACTAGCTTTCTTCTAAATTAGATTCCATTTTCTTGCACTGTATAGTCCCAGGGGTAGCTTTGGATTTCTGTTGAGGTTCTGTTCTTTCTAGACTTATGAAATTGAATTATTTTAGTATGTATTTCTTCTCTTAGGAAACAGCCAATGTCACAGTGGATAATATTCTTATTCCTGAACGTAATGAAAAAGGTAAAAAAAAAAACCCAACTTTCCTTTAAATCATGCTTTCCTTTAAGTGAATTCATGAATTCCTTTAAGTGAAATTTAGACATATCCAATAAACATGGTAACCATTAATATGCAAATTCAGGATAAATTTTTCATAGATATCAAAATATTCTCAATTTTGACCAATCCATTGTTCTGATGGATGATATGTTGCTATTATATTACAAATTCATTGTCCAATAAAGAGCATAATTGTGGTTTCACTTATAATTTCATGACATTTGCTATTTTTATGTGTCATAGGAAGACATTTAAAAGTTATGTTGAGTTTTGTATAGTTTTAGAAATTTTCATAGCACTTGTAGAGAAATATTTAGAGGTTACTGTAAAGCAGTGCTGGTGGTCACTATGAAAAACAATTATTTGCCAGATCAACTTTCCTATTCTATCAGCCAAGAGAATAATTTCCTTCTATCTGGGAATCAGCCTGATAAACTTTAGTGGCTGTTTAAAGCTGCTATGCCTTAATCTTCGCCACCAGATCTGATGCTTCTTTGGTTCAAAAGAGAATTTAAAAAGTTAGATAAGGTTATGGTCTTTTGAAAGTGAAGATGTTAGTTGCTCAGTTGTGTCCGACTATTTGCCACCCCATGGATTATAGCCTGTCAGGCTCCTCTGTCGGTGGAATTCTCCAGGCAGGAATATGGGAGTGAGATAACATTCCCCTCTCCAGGGGCTCCTCCAGGGATCGAACCTGGGTCTCCTGCATTGCAGGCAGATCCATCTGAACCACCCATGCATGGTCTTTTAAGATTTTGCAAAAAGGTCCAAATGAAACACGAAATGTGTAAGTATAGCCAGAATTGGTCTCTGCAGGATTTATTTATGCTTTTCCCTTTTGAATTTGCATTTGGTTACCTCTGAAATATTTCCTCCTATTCTCTGCTTGAGATGATTTTCTCATAGAGCTGAAGCATCTTCCCAATTTACTCTGAGGAAGTAAGCTGGATTTGGCTCATGAAAAATATTTCTACCAGTCATGCTTAGCGAATATTATTTAGTCATATTAAGATTTCAACTTCAATATATATATATATATATATATATATTTTTTTTTTTTTTACTGGTTTGGGGTTCATCATGGGTCACCGGTAATCTGTTGATCTAATGACAAGGAAATAACCTTAGGAAAATTACCCCAACTAAGTTGTCTGGCTGATCTCTTTGGAAAGGTGATAGAATCGCAGTGTAATTGTTTGAGTATCTAAGAAGCGATTTGCTCTGTGGGATGGTGGGAGCCAGGCCCTAGTGAGAGTGCAGAGAGCTCATGGTAGGTGCTGGTGTTGGCTCCTGGGCTGTCTCTACTGACTTTTCTCTGAACTCTGATTTGTCTCTAAGAGGGAAGTCTTGGTTCTTTATAATGATGGCTGATTCTTAAAAAGCAAAAAGATAACTTATCTTCTCCCTACTTTCCTTCCTAAGGAATATTGCTAAAATCCTCCATCAGCTTTCACAACATCGTAGAAGGAACCAAAAATTTCCACAAAGACTTTTTAATCGGAGAAGGGGAAATTTTCGAGGTATACAGAGTGGAAATCCAAAACCGAACATATGCCATTAAATTATTTAAACAGGTATGGAAAGAATTACTATCACAGGATATCTATTCCATTTATTTGCTCATATTTCATATTAAAATGTGTCATTTTTCATCAGCATTGAAAGGAGGTGTACTTGAGAATAAAATTTCATAAATGGAAATAAGATATATGACCTCAGGTGACTGGAGAAATGACTGAGAAATGAATGCCTGTCTTGCAGGAATGTGGGAGTTAAATCCTTTCCCTCCCCAGGTGTATGGCCTGAGAAAGACTTTTCTGAGAAGCCTTGTAGGGCCATCGGGACTTTGCTTAAGATGGTCAGATTGTGTTGGTCTGCTCCAGTTTTTCCGGCCCTCTCCAGGCCGCTTCACAGTCTAAACCATAGGCTGGTATTTGGTGCTACTAAATTGTCTTCAGTTACAGTCCAGGAGAGCAGGAAAGAGGAGGCTTCAAGAGCAGCAAGGCAGCCGTCAGAGCAGGAGGTTGGAACACAGCTGAGAACAGCCAGGAAAGCAGAAAGGGTGTTGGGGGTCTGACTCGGCAGTCAGGAGGAGATAGGTTCACACATGCACACCAAAAGAGCTGGTCTTCATTGCTGGTGAGCAGCCAGCAAACTTTTCCTAAACTCCTTTAAGGGCTGGGTACTGGGCAGAGATGAATCAAGCATAGTTGTGTCCTCTAGGAGTTCCCAGTCTTGTGGGGAAAACAGGTGAAGAAAAGATTGAGTTGTAGCGTGATAAGTACCTTAGCAGAGATTCGTCCTAAAGGTCATGGGAGCACAGAGAAGATAGCCAGAGGAGAGGCCGGTGCTGCCAGCACCCGGAAGAGTGCCCAGCACAGAGTAGCTACTCAATAAACGTATCTGCAGTAAATCAAATGGACAAGTGGATGAAAGAAAGTGACCTCTCAGCTTGATTTTGAAGGACAAAGAGACTTTTTGCCAGGCAGGGAGGGAAGATGGAAGATATAGCAGGTGCCAAGACCTAGGGGGTCATGCATGGGAGAGCATGTCTTTTCACAAATATCAGACTGGTACAGCAGAATTTAGCGTAGCAGAGTTTACTGTGAATGTAGTGGCAGCAGATGATGCTGGAAAGATAGGTCAAGTCCACTGGTGGTTTCTAAATAGGAGAGTGAAAGGACTAGATTTGTGTCTTGAAATATCCCTTTGATTCCAGGTTGGATGATGAACTGGAAATTGGCAGGGAAATTGGAGGAAAGGTAGCAGGAATTAAACTAGAAGTGGAAAGACCTGGCAGAGGGTGCTTCAGACGTGTAAACTGAAGTGGACAGGGCTGAAGCCTGTATTCTCCAGTCTAATGTTAGAATCACCAGGAAGGTGTTGTTTTTTTTTTTTAAAGGAATGTAATTGCTTTACAATGTTATGTTAGTTTCCGCTATACAATGAAGTGAACCAGCTGTGTGTATATCAGCTGTGTGTATGCTAAGTCACTTCAGTCGTGTCTGACTCTTTGTGACCCCATGGACTGTAGCCCGCCAGGCTTCTCTGTCCATGGGATTCTCCAAGCAAGAATGCTGGAGTGGGTTGCCATGCCCTCCTCCAGGGAATCTTCCTGACCCAGGGATCAAACCTGCGACTCCTGCATTGCAGGCAGATTCTTTACCACTGAGCCACCGGGGAAGCCCCTCCACGTAGCCACAACAAAATAACTGTCTCTTAGTATCACCTTCTTTATCTGCCTCTCCCAGTGGACTGGATGGTTTTCTTTAGAGAGCTCTTATGTATGTTTGTATCTCAGTGCCTTATTACAGGGCCTGGCCTATAGTAGTTGTTCAATAAATGTTTGTTAGGTGAATTGAAAGAAGCACATATGCTGTCTTTATGCATTTAGTTGCAATTCACTATTAGTAAAAAGATAGAAGGTAGCAAAGTTACCCAAGCCTTAGAGGTTGATCAAAGTCCTATACACACATCAGGAAAAAATGAGATAATTTAATGAAGCTTTAGCCACAGAGCCTTTTATTTTTTTTTTTTAAACAAGAAATGGAGTTTTGTAACAATTGGGACCTTAACTTCAGTAACCTTTCTTAGAGGGCCTGAGGCTGGGAAATGTACGAGGTGTGTTAGATTCATCCACATCACCTGGGGTCTTACAGCACAGATTGTGATTCAGTGGGTTCATGTAGCGACCTGAGACTTAGCCTTTCCCACCAGCTCCCAGAGAAGCTGGCGTTCCTCCCGCACAGAACACAGTTTGAGCCGCAAGACTGGGAGGGGAGCATGAACACAAAAACTCACCCTTCACGTTTTCAGGCTGAGAAAACTCGGGCCCCAGGGAGTTTCAGTGACAATAAGTCACAAATAGTGAATGTTAGAGGTAGGCCTGAGACCCAGCCTGCTTGGTTCTCAGTACAGTGTTTTTTTTAATCTAAATTCCCATAATGTGGTCCTTGAAAATGATTTGTTAGCCGAGTTTATTGTTTCTGACTTCTTGGGTTAACTTAGAAAATAGCTTCCAGGATTCCTGTTGGCTTTCTCTCCCTTTGTTCCTAAGGACAGAGAACTCTAAAAACTCTGCCCTTTCTAGCAATTTACATGTGGTAACTGGAACACACTTTAACCCTTTCATGGGATAAGTTAGGCATTTGAGGTTCAGAGACATGCAACGCTGTAAGATGTAGGAAGCCATCAAAGACAGTGCCAGGTACAGAAGAAGTCCTCCAGATAATATTATTGAATTCATTGATTTGTCCATATGTCAGGCACTGGGCTAGCTTCTGAAGCTTTTTGAAGTAAAGAGTTAAATTTTTCATTTTTCTAGTGGACCTATTTTTTCAAAATTAATACAAAGGTAAACTTAAACCAACAGCCAAGTGACCCAAGTCATGAATGCCAAATTATTGAAATCACTTCTAAGTAGGATCACAACCTGGATTCTTTGAGACCAAGTGGGGAGTTTCTGTCATGAGATTTTTCTCTGACTACATAAAATATCTCTGAATTTATGTAAATGTGTACAAAATAAGGTGAAAGTGTTTAAATATAAAATGTAGCAATCTGATACATATCATGAAAAACTTCTAATTCAGAAGCAGCGGTTCTAAATCAGTTTTGGCGTTAATGGGTTTTTGAAAGACTGATACAAGCTAAGGATCTTCTCCCCAGAAAAACGTTCACATGTGTTTATACCAAAAAGTATCTAATTTCATAGACCCCAGGTTAAGAGCACCAGAAATAGATCCTTTCTTTCTTTATTTTTTTTTTTTCTTGTTTTTCTGTATTTAGGGGAAAAAGATGCAGTGTAAGAAGCAATGGAAGAGGTTTTTGTCTGAGCTTGAAGTTTTACTACTGTGAGTATATTGCTTGAAATTTCTCCTCTTGTGCCTGGCTTTCATCTCTGTTCATCTTTGATTCTACAGCACAGAGCTTGGCATGGTTGGCATTTAATAAATGCGGGTTGGAGGTTAGAACACTGGGTAAATTTTTGACATCTGCTTTAGTATATTCTTTGGAATACATTTTAAAATAGACTATTTACATAATTCACTTGAGCATATTTTAACAAGAAACTGTCACAAGGAAGTGGATTAAATCATGTGTGACTAACATGACTGAATGTAAAATGATTCTTAGAACATTAGAATTGTATATATTTTACCATTGCTCCTCTTTCTTAAGAGACATTCCAGTCAAGAAGCTGTTTCATCAATATAAACCTCTTCTGGAAGAGAGTTTAGACAAAGAAATCAAGTGCTTTTGATGTGCATGTTATTTTCTGGGAATTCATTCACGAGCCTGAAAGTCCTTGGAGACAAGCTAAAATGACTTCATTTTCATATATATTCATATCTGCAGCTGTGCTGCCTGCTTCTTCGAAGGCCCCTAACCCTATAGAGTTCAGTCATCACCCTTTACAGATAGAAAATGTTCTTTTCAGATGTTTTCTAAACCAATATGTGAATTCAGGGGAGGGAGGTATTATCCTAAATTCTTTTCCTTTTATACCCAAGACCAGAAATCAAAATGTTAGAGGCTAAGCATAAAAACTTAATATATCATTTAGTCAACAAAAAAAAACTAAAACCAAAATTGTAATAAGAAAGTTTTTATATTTAAGCTTTATTTCTTTGCTTATGAATAAATAATAAGTTCAGACACTCCAGAATTCCAAAAGGGCAGAGGAGTAAGCCAAGAAGAGAGTTTCTTCCATACTCTCATCCAGCCACCCAGCCACTTTCCCCAAAGGCAACAGTTTTATCAGTTTCCTGTATATCTTTCCAGAAATATTTTATTTGTAAGCATATATGTATTTTGTTTTCTTACTTTCTTCTTCTCACACAAGAGGCAGCGTGTACACATTGTTTATGTTGCTTATTTTAGTATTCCATTGTGTGCTGTGGCTTCCCTGATAGCTCAGTTGATAAAAAAAAAAAAAAATCCGCCTGCAATGCTGGAGACTCCAGTTCAATTCCTGGGTCGGGAAAATTCCCTGGAGAAGGGATAGGCTACCCACTCCAGTATTTTGGGGCTTCCCTGTGGCTCATCTGCTAAAGAATCTGCCTGCAATACGGGAGACCTGGGTTCGATCCCTGGGTTGGGAAGATCCCCTGGAGAAGGAAAAGGCTACCCACTCCAGTATTCTGTCCTGGAGAATTCCATGGACTATATAGTCCGTGGGGTTGCAAAAAGTCAGACATGACTGAGCGACTTTCATTTACACTTTTGTGTGCCTGTGCTATAGCGTAACTAACCATTTTCCCATCAACGGATTTTTAGATTTTTCCTAATCTTTTACTTAAAATAAGGCTACAGTGAGAAAACCTTGTATATTGTTATTTTGTACGTGTTGAAGTATATCTAAGAAAACTTCATATAAATAAATTTATAGGGTCATGTTCCATGCCACCAAATTGTCCTTTTGTAGAAACTATACTAGTTTACAGTTAACACCAGTCATATATAAGAGTGCTTGGTTCCCTATATTCTTGCCAATATAGCATTTATTCTTTCAGTTTTTTCTGATCTGCTAAGTGGACATGGTTTTTCAGTGTAGTTTAAATTTCTTTTTCTATGATGAATGAATCTTTTCACATATAAAGAGATTTATTTCCTTTTCTATGAAATATCTGTTAATATCCTTTGTCCATTTTTTATTAGACTGTTGGATTTTTTTTTTAATCTGTTTTTGCTGCTGCTGCTAAGTTGCATCAGTTGTGTCTGACTCTGTGCGACCCCATAGACAGCAGCCCACCAGGCTCCCCCATCCTTCGGATTCTCCAGGCAAGACTGGAGTGGGTTGCCATTTCCTTCTCCAGTGCATGAAAGTGAAAAGTGAAAGTGAAGTCGCTCAGTCGTGTCGGACTCTTTTTTTTTTTTTTTTTTTGGTGTGTGTGTCGGACTCTTAGCCACCCCATGGACTGCAGCCTACCAGGCTCCTCTGTCCATGGGATTTTCCAGGCAAGAGTACTGGAGTGGGTTGCCATTGCCTTCTCTGAATCTGTTTTTGATTGGAGGATAATTGCTTTATAATATTGTGTTGGTTTCTGCCATACATCAACATTATTCAGCCATACGTATACATATGTCCCTTTCCTCTTGAATTTCCCTCCCACCTCCCACCCCATCTGACCCTTCTAAGCTGTAACTAGAGGGAGGTTGAGCTCCCTGCGTCATGCAGCAAATTCCCGCTGGCTGTCTATTTTAATATGGTAATGCGTCTGTCTCAATGCTATTCTCTCAGCTTTCCCCATCCTTTCCTTCCCCCACAGTGTCCACAAGTCTGTTCTCTATGTCTGCATCTCTATTACTGCCCTACAAATAGGTTCATCAGTACCATTTTCCTAGATACCCTTCACTTTGATATATGTGTTAATATACGATATTTGTGTTTCTCTTTCTGACTTATTCACTCTGTATAACAGGCTGTTGGTTCATCCACCTCACTGCAACCAACCCGAGTTCATTCCATTTTATGGCTGAGTAATATTCCATTGTATATATGTACCACAACTTCTTTATCCATTCATCTAGATTGCTTCCATGTCCTGGCTATTGTAAAGAGTGCTGCAATGAATACATGTATCTTTTAGAATTGGGATTTGCTCAGGGTATATGCCCAGTAGTGGGATTGCTGGGTCATATGGTAGTTTTATTCCTAGTTTTTAGAGAAATCTCCATACTGTTCTCCATAGAAACTGTATCAATTTACATTCCCACTAACTAGACTGTTGGGTTTTTTCCTTAATATTTGTCAGAGCATTTCATATATTAGAGAAAATTAGCCTTATTTTTATGTTTTAAGATACACATAGTTATTTTTACCCCACTTTCATTTGTCGTTGCTTATTCTAGTTTTTTGCCATTTGGAGATGGTTCTCGTGTAGTTGAATTTAATCTATATTTTCTTTTATGGATTCTAGGTTTTATTTTATAGTCTAAAGACCTCCCCAACTGAGAGGTTTTAAAATAATTTTGCCATTTTTTTCAAGTACCTTTATATTTTCACTTATATACCTGATCCATTTGGATTTATTCTGCTGAGGCATTTCTGTATTAACTTGAGAGAGAACTAACAACATTATGGCATTAGATGTTTCTGGTATGCCATCACTGTCATTTATGTTGCTAATATTTCTTTAGTTTTAACCCTATGCCAAGTGCTTCATGTGTATTCATTCTTTAATCCGCACAACAGGCCTGAGGTGAGTCCTGTTATTATCCTCATTTTGTAGATGAGGAAACTGAGGTAGGTGCTACTTTTTTTTTGCAAGATCCAACTTATTTCCTAAATCATACTCACCCTTTCTCTTCTTAGACTTTTACTGGTAAATAAGTCAGAGGCGTTAGAACATACTGTCTGGAGTGGAATTAGGAGTGAAGTGCACAAACAACAGATAGTTTCAGTGAGTTAAATAATAAGCAGGTACAGAGGGCTGAGGGCTTCCCTGGTGGGAAAGGATCCTTCAGTGGTAAAGGATCCGCCTGCAATGCAGGAGACATGGATTCAGTCCCTGGGGTTGGGAAAATCCCCTGGAGAAGGAAGTGGCAACCTACTCCAGTATTCTTGCCTGGGAAATCCCGTGGACAGAGGAGCCTAGTGGGCTACAGTCCGTGGGGTCACAAAAGAGTCGACATGACCGAGCGTGCTCACACACACACCCAGAGTGCTGAGGGAGGAGGAAGTGCTAACTTGGGGGTGGGGTGGGTGGCAGAGTAGACATCTTGGAAAAAGTAAAATCTAAGCTGAGACCTGAGCATGAGTTTTTTTGTTATAATATTAAGGGAACTACTTAATGGATTGTGTATGTGTTTATGTACACACACACACATACACACATACATACACCCACACTCCCTTTCTTGAAGTAGGAACAGAGGGACTCAGAAGGGATATATATGTGCTTAGTCGCTCAGTCAGGTTCAACTGTTTGCGACCCCATGGACGGTAGCCTGTCAGGCTCCTCTGTCCATGGAATTCTTCAGGCAAGAATACTGGAATGGGTTGCCATGCCCTCCTTCAGGGGATCTTCCTGACCCAGGGATCGAACCCAGGTTTCCTGCATTGCAGGCGGTTTCTTTACTGTCTGAGCCACCAGGAAAGCCCAAGAATATATATGTATGTATTATATAGATGTGTGTGTATACACACGTTTCATAGGTAAGCTTTACAACTGAAGAAATGATTAATCGGACTTTATATATAGCACCATTTTTTTTTTTTAAATAGCTTTATTTGTTTTAATATCCCCAAGTGTGACTTGAGGAGCCTGGTGGACTACAGTTCATGGGTTCGCGAAAGAGACACAACTTAGCGACTAAACAACAGTAAGGCTTGCCTAAGACATAAAAGGTGTTCAACAAATAATTGTTGAACTGAGTTCACAGTGTGTGAGATTCACATGCTGTATATTTCATAGCTGTTATATGGGTTACATTGGTTTTCACTGTGATGATACATGCCCTCAAGAAATAGTTTAAAAAAGAACCTGAAAAATGTATACGATACAGACATAGAATTCTATGATTTAAACATCAGTGGTGTGTTTTTCAACATCAGATTTTACTAATCACATGGATCTTAGGTAACAAAACAAACTTCATGAAAGCGTTGGATGTCTCTTAACTGTGTGACTTGGTGCCTAGTACTTCAGTCCCTGACGCAGTGGCATTCAGTAAATGAATAAATGAAAACAGTCTTCCGTACTCTCCTATTTTGGTGATTTTAGTTGTGCATGTATACCGAAAGCAATGAAATGGATCATTTCAGTTGCATTATGTTTATTTATGTAAAAAATAAGTCATATTGGGTTTCATGTTGATAAAAATAAGTTAATATTGAATATTGTTTTCTATATTATAAAGCTCCCAACACCCCAAATGTTAAGAACTCTCATTTCTGAACATTTCTGTCATATTTGGATATCAGCTCGTATTTGTTAGAATGTGTGCATGTGTGTGTGGTAAGTCACTTCAGTCGTATCCAACTCTTTGCGACCCTACAGACTGTAGCCCACCAGGCTCCTCTGTCCATGGGGTTCTCCAGGCAAGAGCACTGGAGTGGGCTGCTGTGCCCGCCTTCAGGGGCTCGTCCTGAACCCATGTCTCTTATGTCTCCTGTACTGGCAAGTGGGTTCCTAGCCACCAGCACCACCTGGGAAGCCCATTTGCTTTAAGCCCGTTTGGAAGGAAAACGGTCATGTGCCCAGTGAAATTCCCTCTCCCTCGGCCAAATTTATATTCTGCTTTATGCCTGTTCCACAGCCCACCTCACCGCCCCCCAAACAGTGTTGTTCATTTCCTATTTGAATAACCAGTTTGACAGACCTAAAAAATCTTTTGTTTCAAGGTTCCGTCATCCGAACATACTGGAGTTGGCTGCGTATTTTACAGAGAGTGAGAAGTTTTGCCTGGTTTATCCATATATGAGAAATGGATCACTTTTTGACAGATTACAGTGTGTAGTAAGTCATATCCATCCCTCTGCCTGATATTCTGACCCTCTAAGCCCTGGGGGAGCTGCTGAAACCTTCTGAGAGAACCAGGAGGCCAACATGTGTTCATGTTGGGATGCCAACAGAGGGTTTCCCAAGGATGTAGAGGACTTCTCCATGAATTAATTTCTTACTCTTAGAAGGTTGCATAAATACCCGAGTTGTTGTGTGTTGTGCAAAATGGTGGTAAGAAGAGTTTCTGGGTCCTCACTCCTCATTGGTACCATGTCTCAAATGAGTTTAACTACCATTATTTCTCAGGTAATTTTTATTTGCATAACTTTATGCAAAGTACCATTCAATATGAAGGGTAGACATAAAAGTGGTACCTATATCACTTAAAAAGAAGGAGGTTGAATAAATGCCATGGTTTCTCTTATGATGTTTTTGAAAGATAAGTTAAAAAACATATTCCAAATATGTAAAATTGCAGTTATGATGAGAATAAAAACAGATTATTCTCAATTACCCACACTGTTGTACCACAAATAATCTAAAAATCTTACACAATGAAATTTTAAGCATAGTTATCTTATTAGCCATATTTCAATTTATATGACATTAAAATTATTGGGTATTTCCATTGCCTATAAAGGGACCTAGAACCAGCATGGGTAGTAGAGGAAAACCCATCTTGGATTAAAAATAGGTTATGGTTAACTAAAATATTGATTCACCCACTTTATCTTTAGAGTTTGTTCTGGCATGCACCTTGGTAATGAATACAAACATGGTTTTTACTCAGAAAATACAACGAAACCAACCACTGTTGTCTTTTCAGGGTAACACAGCCCCACTCTCTTGGCACATTCGAATCAGTGTATTAATAGGAACATCTAAAGCCATCCAGTACTTGCACAACACGGAACCGTGCTCCGTCATCTGTGGCAGTATATCCAGGTAAATTATCCCAGAGCTCTAGGTTACACCTGAAGGCTCCTTTCACCATCCCTGGTAAGTCAGACTTCACCCTATTTTCTATCTGTAGTTTCCCTGGTATGTATCTGTATGTGTTAAGAATCCTCATGAAAGTATTTAAAATCTTAGCTTTTTAATGAAAACATGTCTATCGAATTTTAAAAGCTACATTTGTATTGCCAATGGAAGAGTTTATATTATTTTTAGGAATTACTGATGAGCAGTGTAGGATAGACAGTTTTGTGTGTTTTATTAATTATTCTGCATAAAAAAACTGTGAAACAATCTGCTGTATTCATTGCACTTAAAAAACAAACTGACGTCTAAGAAAAGATTAAGTGGCTTATACAGGGATTCTTCACAAGATTAACAGTAGTGGTCGGCAATTTAAGTTCTTTGTCCTTGAGTCTCCAGCGTCTTGCGTTGCCACTGAGCCTGCTGCCTCCTAGCTGCACATATTCCCCGTGACAAGCCGAGCAGCCCTCCCAGTGTTCCTTCCTGATCCATGAGAAGATGAGAAACATCTTCCATCTTTTTCCCTCTTCAGCCGACATGAATCTTTCAGACAGAGAGTAGATACCCTCCAAACCTCCACCCACTGTGAATTTTTCCTGTGTGCCCTTCATGATGGACTTGTCCCAAAATAGATATACCTTTGCTGAGTAGCAGGGTAGACTGGATTTAAAAGGCTCTGCCTCTTCTGAGCCATCATCTAGTGTCTTTGAAAAAGCTTTTAGTGTGCTTTTCCAGTTGAGCAGAAGAGGAACTGATTGCTTACTTCTTTGTTTTTCTGGAGAAGTGAACTTCATATAAAAAGCCTCTGGATTTTACTTCATCCTGGGGGAGTGGCAGCAGTGGGGACATAGCCACTCGGTAGCTTCTCCTGTTGGGAAAGTGAAACTATTAGTCACTCAGTCATGTCCCACTCTTTGCAAACCCATGGACTGTAGCCCGGCAGGCTCCTCTGTCCATGGGATTTTCCAGGCAAGAATACTGGAGTGGGTAGCCTTCCCTTCCCCAGGGGATCTTCCTGGCCCAGGGACTGGACCTCGGTCTCCCACATTGCAGGCAGATTCTTTATCATCTGAGCCACAAGGGAAGCCCCACTTTCTCCTGCTGCAGTGTGGCAATTCATCAACTGACAGTGACCTTATAGAATCAGCATAAAATTGGTGCAGCCTCAGGGGGCCTGGGACACAGATGGATGGTGAAAGTCTCAGAGGTCAGTGGAATCAACCACTGAGGTTGGTTCCGGAGGGCTAAGGTGGCCTCCTGTAACCTAAAACAATCCCTCTTCTACCCAGCTCGTAGCCCGCTCAGCATTATAGGTGCTCAAATATATGTTCAAACTGAGTTGTTGTTCAATCACTAAGTCATGCTCAGCTCTTTGTGACCCCATGGACTGCAGCATGCCAGGCTTCTCTGTCCTTCTTACTGGGTAGATAAATAAATAAGTGGAATTTCTTCTTTTGTTTTAATTTCTTCCTTTGGTGCTTGATAGGAGAAGGGGATAGGGAAGTCCACTGATCGGAGCCCAAGGGAACGTTAGGGTGAAGGACACAGATTCAGGCTCTGTCTGAGTCACAGGGCTTCCCCAGGGACACTGGGCGGGGAGATGTGCATGCACTCTTCCGGCATCCTTCTCCCGCTCTTAGGTCTAAGCACAGACTGTGACCCAGACTGCTGCTTTCTCAGGATTGGCTAGTGTCTTCAGGCAATTCCGAGGAAACAGGTGCAGTGGCAGAGATGTGCCTGCAGGGGAATTTTTTGAGTGCTCTGAGGAATAACAAAAGTAAGAGAGGAAGACAGAGTCGAAGAGTTGGAAATGCTGAGCTGGGGTGTTATATTTATAGAAGAGGCCAGGAAGATCCCCTGGCAGAGGGCATGGCAGCCCACTTCAGTATTTTTGCCTGGGAAATCCCATGGATAGAGGAGCCTGGCGGGCTACAGTCCATGGGGTGGCAAAAGTCAGACACGACTGAGTGACTAAGCTACCACCACCAGAGGCCTTGGCTGATGCCGTGGGGACTGCTGAATCTGGGGTGGCCCTTCAAAGCTGTCCCCAGATGAGGCAAGGCACTGGATTTTTGCACCCCTGCACCCTACCAGCCATGAGTGGGGCTGTACGGGGGGGTGAGGCAACTCCCTTCTGCCACTGGTGGTTCCCAGGTTGGGGCTTAGCTGGGAGCCATCAGCAGCCACCCATCCCTCATGGGGAGTGTGTGCCTTCCTGGATCCTAAGGGAGGGTTGGGCCCATGGCCCTGTAGCCACTACAGTTCAGAAGACCTGGCTGGATGGCGTTCTGCAAAACATCTCTAAATGATTTGCTTTCACATGTACTTTCCTCCCACTTCTTCCTATCCTTTCCTCTTAGTTCAGTATCCACAATTGTTTAAATCAGACAGATCTGTTTTAAGAAGCCGACTTTTCACTTAAATGTGATTCTGAGCCAATTGCTTGCCTCTTTTAAGCCTCAGCTTGTTTCCTCAGCAGATGCTAATAAAAGAGCCTGGCTGACTCAGTCGGTAAACGTGAGACTCTTAATCTCAGGGTTGTGGGTTCGAGCCCCACATTGGGCGATCTCTTTTCTTGGGCTTCCCTGCTAGCTCAGTGGTAAAGAATCCTCCTTCAATGCAGGAGATGTAAGAGATCCAGGTTTGATCCCTGAGTTGGGAAGATCCCCTGGAGGTGGGCATGGCAACTCACTCCAGTATTCTTGCCAGGAGAATTCCATGGACAGAGGAGCCTGGTGGGCTACAGTCCAGAGGGTTGCAAAGAGCCAAACATGACTGAGCCCAGCAGCTTCTACCTCTTCAGGTTAAATGGCATAAAGTGTACCTGGCACTTAGCAAAGCGGATGCACTCGCTCAATGCTGGCTGGCTCCTGTTACCGTAGTCAGGAAGTGGGAGGAGGAGCAGAGGCCGAGATGTGACGGCCAGCGAGCTTTTTTACTTAGCACTCGTTTACTTATTGTCTTAGTCCATTTGGACTGCTCTGACAGAAATACTATAAACTGAGTGGCTTATAAGTGTTACATGTTTATTTCTCACAATTCCAGAGGCTGGGAAGTCCAAGACCATGGCACTGGCCAATTCTCTGTCCCAGGCAAGCTCCCTTTCTGGTTCAGAGGTGGCTGTCTTTTCTCTGGTGGAAAGTGTGAGGGGTCACTCTGGAGTCTCTTTTATGAGAGCACTAATCCCTTCCATGAGGGGAGTCCTTATGACCTTATCACCTTCCAAAGGCCCAACATCCTAACCCCATCACAATGGGGGTTAAGATTTCAATATATGAATTTAGGGGGATACAAGCTGGAATCAAGATTGCCGGGAGAAACATCAACAACCTGGGATATGCAGATGATACCACTCTAATGGCAGAAAGCAAAGAGGAACTAAAGAGCCTCTTGATGAGGGTGAAAGAGGAGGGTGAAAAAGCTGGCTTAAAACTCAACGTTAAAAAAACTAAGATCATGCCATCTGGTCTCATCACTTCACAGCAAATAGATGGGGAAACAATGGAAACAGTGAGAGATTTTATTTTCTTGGGGTCCAAAATCACTGCAGATGGTGGCTGCAGTCATGAAATTAAAAGATGCTTGCTTCTTGGAAGGAGAGCTATGACAAACTTAGACAGTGTAATGAAAAGCAAAGACATCACTTTGCCGACGAAAGTCCATATAGTCAAAGCTATGCTATTTCCAGTAGTCACGTATGAATGTGAGAGTTTGACCGTAAAGAAGGCTGAGCACTGAAGAATTGATGCTTTTGAACTGTGGTGTTGGAGAAGATTCTTGAGAGTCCCTTGGACTGCAAGGAGATCAAACTAGTCAATCCTAAAGGACACTGACCCTGAATATTCATTGGAAGGACTGATGCTGAAGCTAATGCTTCAATGCTTTGACCACCTGATGCAAAGAGCCGACTCATTAGAAAAGACCCTGATGCTGGGGAAGATTGAAGGCAGAAGAAGAGGGCAACAGAGGATGAAATGGTTGGATGGCATCACCGATTCAATGCACATGAACTTGGGCAAACTCCAGTTGCTGGTGAGGGACAGGAAGGCCTGTCATGCTGCAGTTCATGCGGTTGCAAAGAGTTGGACATGACTTGGCGACTGCACAACAACGAGCATTCAGCCCATAGCACTTACTTCTATCATCAATTTATTGTATTTGAAAAGTGGACCCACAAACTAACTCTATTTTAATAAAAGTCATTTCTGTATTAGGATGTGTTTATTGAACATTTTGAAAATCACCTTCCTTTTAGTTCACAAATATTTATGGAACATCTGCCATGTGCAAAGCATTGACTTATACCACAGTGGGGGCAAACATTGATAATCATAGTCTTGAACTGGAAGCTTCAACCTGGTGACCAGATAAGATAATAAGAACACAGAGAATATAATACATGATATGACACTAAATATGCCCAATGTGTGTTTGGTCTGAGAAGGCTAATGCTAATTAGATAGTTCTAAGCCAGCTCTTTGAGGAGATGGGTTATGACAGTGGGTTGGTTGAAAGAAGGGATGAGAATATTGCTGGCGGAAGGCAGTAATTCGTTCAGGGGAACAGAGTGAAGAATTGCAGGGTGTATAATGAAAGCAAGAAGGGTTGGTTGGAGAAAAGAGGAAGAGATTGGCGAATAAGGAGAGAAGAGTAGATAAAAATAAGGAAGTGATGGGATGAGGGTTGGATGATACTTTGAACACTTACTAGGTGGACAACGTGGGTTTGATAAGCTAGGCTCTTAAAATGGACTCTGAGGCTTCTTCTTTCTGGGGTCTAAATGGGAACAGAAAGTTTCTGGAGTTTCTTAGGTGGTATCACAGTTTAAAAGGAGGCTATTTCTTCCAGAACAGTATCTCAGATATTTGTCTAGATGTGCCAAGCTGTGTGTGTGTGTGTGTGTGTACATGCTCAGTCATTTCAGTCATGTCTGACTCTTTATGACCCCGTGGACAGTAAACCGCCCAGCTCTTCTGTCCATAGGATTTTTCCCTGCAAGAATACTGGAATGAGTTGCTATGCCCTCCTCCAGGGCCTCTTCCCCACCCAGAGATGGAACCCACGTCTCCTGCATTGCTGGCAGATACTTTGCCACTGAGCCACCAGGGAAGCTGTGCCAAGCTATAGTATCACTTAAATAACACTGTTAGACAGAGTGCCTACCAGGTAACATAGATATGAGTACCAAAAGAGATCTGTTCAGAGAAAGGGAGAACTTCATGGACGGAGCAGGATTTGAACTGGAAATGCAGTTAGCAGTGTATTTTATTTTATTTTTGGTAAAGGGGCTGCTGCTGATTGGGTTTTCCAAAGGGTTCGGGGACTCAAACATAACCATCTCTAGATTACACCCACCCAGGCATGTGTCAGGGTGTGGAGTGCGGAGGCCATGGGCACTGATGTGAGAACTGTGGTTTCACAAGGGCTCGTCAGCGGGTCCGTCTCTGTTCCAGGGCCAGTCAGCCCCCTCCACAGCCTCTGAACTCTTGGCCTTTCTGCTGAGCCTGCCAGGGAAGATGTTAACGAGTGCCAACTATAACAGTTGACGTTCCCTCTTTTCTTTGGTGATGTGCACACCTGTTCTTTAGAAACTGGAATGAGACCAACTCATTTCATTCAGGGCACTGAACATCTGTCAGATGGTAATGCATTCAGTTCCCAGCAGTCCTGGCCAAACGTGAATTGGCTGAGCTGGATGACCCTCCTGAATCTCTTAAATGAGTCCTTCACTTGGCTCGAACCTTGGGCCTCCCTGATTCTTTGTCCCTCTGTGTATAGCCATGTGCTTTCAGGAAGGTCTGAAATCCCTGCTCTTCTGACTTCATCGTATTCATTTTCTCATTCTTTGCCAGGAAAGGCAGCTTCTAGGAGAGATGTCATTTTATTGTACAGCCTGATAACTGGCTCAAAAAAGGACATCTCGAACTGTGTTAAACAGTGACCCTTTCTCTGGGTAAGTCTGGGCTCTGTTTTTGTTGAAGTGAGACATGGAAAATATTGTTACCTTTGTTTTCTTTTCTGTATTTGGGCCTCAGACCAATGAGTCACAAAAGAGTTACCATACATCATTTGACATTTTAAACATTGCTTTTAATCCTATGAAGTAACACAGTATACATAAAGTGACAGTAAGTAAAAAAAGACACATTGAAATAGTAAACAATATACAATTATAACTTTGTAAAATTACAAATTCAGGAATTAAAAGATTAAAAGTGAAACAGACCAAAATATAAATAAAACTTTCATTAGATGGAGAGACCGTGGCATTTCATTTAATGGCTTATTTTTTTTTAACTTCTACTTGATGTTAAATTCTTATTTAAGGATTACATCTTCTTTTATAATAAGAATAAAATTTATTAGGGAAAAAAATAACTTAGCATCAGACCTTTCTATCTCAAACCGGGGAATCAGACATTTCAAGGAGTCTTTAGTTAGTGGATAATATCCCAAAGTTTCATTTTAGTCACTCTGTCTGCAGAGAAGCTTGATAATCTCATACCTTGGTGGTTTTTATAAATCCATGGCTGATTCATATCAATGTATGACAAAACCCACTGGAAAAAAATAATAATAATAAAAAAAAAAGAAAAAAAAATAGTTTGAAAAACAAAGATTGTAAGGGAGATCATCCTTCAGCAGCCTGGTGCCCAAAGTGTGAGCAGCACCTTTTGTCTGAGCAAAATGAAATGCCATCACTGGGGATGACCTGGGAAGAGCACCAGAAATCTCTGTTCCCGCCCAGGTCCTGCCTCCCTCTCTTAGACCACGGTTTCCTCACTTGTGCGTCAGAGCCAGCCGAGATCATCTCAAGTTAGACCTCTTCTTGATTTCAAATTCTGTGCAACTACACCTGCTTGTTTTCGTACCATGCTCTAAGACTCACAAAGCTAGGGGTTATGGCAGGAGAAGGACGTGACCCCATGTTTTGGTAAATCTTGACCAAGCCTTACTTACCCAGGCCAACTTGGAGCGAGGATGAGCTCAGACAGGTTTCAGGAGGCACCTTCTGACACCTGCTCATCCTGGAGCAGGTCAGGCAAAGTCCTGACCCGCCCGTTCTCCAGAAGTGCCCCCAGTCTTTCCCCTGTCCTGCCCTCTTTCCCGCAGCCATCCCAGTGACCTCACTGCTGCTCCCGTCTCTTGTCACTGGTTGAGGGTGTGGCCTTCGGGTTCTCCCAGATCTGAGACCAAAGGCCAGCTCTACCACTTTCCAGCAGTGTGATCTTGGCTAAATCTCTCAGTTCCTTGGGGTACAGTCTCCTTATCTGGAACTGGAACCTCTGTTCTTATTCCCAGGTTGTGAGGATGAAATGAGCTCATTTCTGTGAAGCACAGCCCAGGAGTTGGCAGTAAGTATAGTTCCTCTCAGCTAACAGAGACTCAGGTATCTCATCTGACCCGTCCTTGGACCCCAGCACAGCGCCTTGTTAGAGCTCTATTTGGGTGCACCTCTGATTGTTAGAACTTCTCTGTATTGAGCTAAAATCTGTTTTCCAGTGACTCACCCATTTGCCATTGTTTTCGCACTAGAATTACCTACCTACAACTAAAGGGAAGAAGAGAGAAAATTTACTTCGTTTCTGCCTTGTAATCAACAGTTTCTTAATCTTTTATGAGTAGCTGAATAAAAAGATGTTTCTTTCGGTTAACTGCAAGTTGGAAGTGCGCTGAAGAGAGATGTAGGAGTGCTAGGCTTTAGCATAAGCTATTTTGCATAGAATGAGTGATTTCAACCAGCTGGGCCTCATTTGCCTCATCTAAAAAAAAGCAATTGTGCTTATAGAAGCGATGACAAATCAGTTTCGTCTCACATTCCATCTTGGATTGGTTGGTAATGAGTTCCCATGGGCAGAGTTGAAAGGGAATCTTGGGTGGGTACTTTCTGAAGTCAATTAGTGATGTCTGCCAAGAATATGGGAGGATGTCTTGGCAGCATTTGGGCCACGTATTTGCTGTATGCCGAGTGGTCCAAGGCTACGTGTGGTTTCAGATTCTCTTCATTTACAAACTGGTTATATCATCAGATGTTTATTTAGTATCTTCTATAGATTCAGCATTATGCTTATGCAAACAGAAGCTGGCCTCTCTGGGAGTGCCACGTGAAGGAGTACAGGCTGTACCGTAGGAACTTGGAGAAAAGAAGGCCGCTGGAATTCAGATTAGTGAAAACTTCCTGGAGGGAATGAATCAAGCTGCATAGAGGAATTGGATAACCGTAAGTGGGAGGGGAGTACTTTCCAGGTAAGGGGAACACAAGGAAAGCCCCCCCTTACAGCAGTAACCACAGTCTATTTGGGGCTTCCAAGGTGGTGCTAGGTCAAGGACCTGCCTGTCAGTGCAGGAGACCCTGGTTCAATTCCTGGTTCGGGAAGTTCCCCTGGAGAAGGGATAGCCTATCCACCCCCGTATTCTTGGGCTTCCCTGCTGGTGACTGAGTCTGTAAATGCAGCAATGCAGGAGACCTGGGTTCGATCCCTGGGTTGGGAATATCCCCTGGAGAAGGGCATGGCAACGCATTCAAGTACTCTTGCCTGGAGAATCCCCACGGACAGGAGCCTGGGGGACGACAGTCCATAGGGTCGCACAGAGTCAGACTCGACTGAAGCAACTTAGCAAGCAGACATGTGTCCTGACTGCATTGATAAGTGTTAGTGCATTCCTTGTGACTGATAGGCTGCAGAGACGCTTTAGGGAACTCAGTGAAAGCCAGAGGACGGAGTTTACACATCACTGGTGTTATCTTTGGTTTGACAGAGAAGAAAGCTGAGATTTACAGAGGTTAGTAACCTTCCTTGGTCACATGCCGATAGATGGAGGAGAGGAGATGGGGTTCCATGCTTGTGTGAGTGGAACAGCATGCTCATATTAGGTCATTAAGCCAAGACTCCTGGGAGCATGTTGGTTTCAACAGCAGAGACAGGGAAATGGGGCAGAAGAGGAGAATATAATTAGTTTGTGCAAATTTGGAAAGGTGGACGTTGGGCTTCTGGTGAGAACTGCTGCAGGCAGCAGTCTTTGTGGGGGCTGGGGAGGTAAGGCCTGGTGGTCTGCATTTGGAATGTTCGCCTTGTGCAAGCAGAGAGGAAATAGTCTTCGAAGGAAGACACTATCAGGGACACAGCCGCAGAACACACAAGGAGGAAGCCAAACCCACATTTCAAAGCTATTTTCAAGAAGTCTGCTGGTTTAGTTAGCCCAAAAATGTCTTAGTAATTCGAACTCTTCAAAAAGCATGTTATAAAAACAAAATTCATTTCCAGATGGTGGAATTTGAGGAGGAAAAGGATTTAAAGAAAAGAATCTTGAAGAGTTGAAGTCTTTATTCTTGGCAAAAGACCCTCACATTTTTATTGGGGGAAACAAAGATGTTTTTGAATTACAGGATCACATAAAAGCATCTGAAAGCAGTAAACCTTCTTGTTATTTCCATCGTATCCCTCAGCAAGCTTAATTGTTTTCACATTTATGAACGATTTTAAATTGAAATGCGTTTTATCCCTGGCATTTTTCATCCCAGACGTTCATTCTTGTTCATGTTGCCAAAGCAAGGAGATAATCTTGGGGAACATTTCTAATGTTTCCTACAAGATCATTTTGTCTTCTGCTATGGCCGTGGGTCTCCTGCCAAGTGAAACAAACTCTCTTACTAGGGAGGTGGTCTCAGAAAAAAAGGGAAGGAAGTGGCCATTTGCTTAAAAATGAATTTTGTAAAAAAAAGGAAATTGATCAGAGATATATGGGCGTAGTAAGTGCATGGAGAATTTCCTTTGTGAGGGACTATGAGTGGTTGGGAAGGGGATGGGGGACCACAGAGGGGCTCTCCCTGTGACCTTGTCACCCTTGCTGGAGGACCCAAGGTCCTGCCTTCACTCCCAAGACCTGATGTGTGTGGTGAGGCTGCTGGGCTCCAGCTCAGGGTTTAGCAGGGATAGAAAGCCTGCAGGGAAAGCAAATGTTTATTTGACTGGTGGTTTAATTAACTATCAGTCTCCTCCCTCTCCATTTTCCCCTACCCCCAAGAAAACTACTTTTGTTTTTCAAAAGCATTTTAGATATAGTAATTCTTTTCCTTAGATTTTTTTCTATTTTCCTGCTAGTGCCTGCCTTCTTCTAAAATATCCATATATGTTCATTTTTTTTTCTAAGGGATGCCGAAACATGTTACATAAATTAAAACGCCCCCTAGGAATTTTATTTACCACTACTGTCTCTA
Organism: Cervus elaphus; assembly: GCF_910594005.1. Classification (NCBI taxonomy): domain Eukaryota; kingdom Metazoa; phylum Chordata; class Mammalia; order Artiodactyla; family Cervidae; genus Cervus; species Cervus elaphus. The sequence goes on along the minus strand of NC_057817.1, from coordinate 45,945,480 downwards.
AGCTCCAGTGTATACTTATATACATGGACACATACATGCCTGTACACATACACACCAAACAATATGTATATGTTTATCCCCATGGTCTTAAAATATCTGAGAATATTAGTTTAGTCAGGTTCTTCCAACACTTCTCTAGAACTATTTTGAAATATAGCTGATGCCTTGAAACTGATTAACCCAAGGATGTTCAGATCTCCAGGCTTAATCCTGCAACCCCTGTACCTTTGTTACATCAAATTGGTGTCCTTAAACTTCTCGAGTTACCCAGCCAGGTCCAGTGGGGTTTTCAGGTAAAATGACCAGTATAGGATGGACAGTGGGCAGCTTATATCCTTCAGATCAAATTTCAAGGCTCTCCCTGTGCGTCAGGCACTCTGCTTAGGTTTCCTCACTTAACCCTCACAACAACCCTGTGAGGTCTGCATTATCAGATCTTTTTACCTACAAGGAAATCAAGGCTTAGAAAAGTTGTGCTAGTTTGATCAGAGAGATGAAATTTCACATTCAAAGGAGGTTTACCCTTTCTTGACTAAGCCTTTACTCAAGAGAGCCTAGGACTCATAAGGTACCAATAAGGCAAAAACAAGCCATAATACCAAGTGCTGCCTAGGTCAATGAGAAAGATCGAGAAGGCTGTTTACGCCAAAAGGGGACTCAGGTTTCAGTTCTGTGTCGTTTATGCTGGATATACTGCACGCTGATGTTGGCGGGGGAAGGATGTGTATGATTTTTCCCAGTGATCTGCAGGTTTCTACAGAAACTGTGTCTTGCTACATCTGGTGAGGGAAGGCAAGATATCTGGTGAGGGGTGTCTTACTGCTTCAAACAGCAGTGAAACAGACGGCAAGCTGTCCTGTTGCCTCAGGCAGTCATTTAGAACCCAGTGAGGTGCTCTTTATCTCTGAACCCAATTAAGTGAAGTCTGGACTTTTCCAGAGTATTGCAAAGTCCTCAGGGACTGGGCTACTGAGCACCAATAACTCTTCCTAAAATTAAAAATATACATCCTTAAAAACCAATCATGCACTTACATGTCAAACATAAAATTTACACTTAGATTCAGATCCTGCATTATAATCTGGGTGTATCATCTTGCTTTATATTTAAGGCTCAAGAACTTCAACTTTAAATTAGGAGACAAATGTAAGCAAAGAAAGCAAGTCTTGTAACTTTGGAAGGGCTTAAGTACCCAGAAAGAATTGTCCTAGAGACCCCTAGCCATAGAGAGATGAACTAACATTCCCAGATTCAGAATACAAACTCACTACTTTGTGTGAGACTTTTCCCATCACCTTACTGTGAACCATGACTAGTCCTTCTGCCAGAAGTATTATCTAGAGAGCTGATGGTCTCTCTGCTACCGAAAGTAGCTTGTGGGAAAGACTAGGAGAAATAGGTTGTAGAAACACTAAATCGAAGGTGTGGGCCATTGGGTGTTTCTTACCTGTTCCCTGGTAGCTCAGATGATAAAGAAGCCGCCGGCAATGCAGGAGATCTGGGTTCGATCCCTGGGTTGGGAAGATCCCCTGGAGGAGGGCATGACAACCCGCTTCAGTATTCTTGCCTGGGGAATCCCCATGGACAGAGGAGCCTGGCAGGCTACAGTCCATGGGGTCACAAAGAGTTGGACATGACTGAGTGATTAAGCATGGCCTGCACAGCACCTGTTTGTTGCATTATATTGTTACAAGATTTTAGTTACTTTATGTTGTCTTTATTTAGTTAGTCTGTTTTTACTGGCATAGAATGAATGTATTCAGTTGACCTGCAAGGTAGCTGAAGGCACTTTATGTCTGAATATTCTATTTGAGGTTGAAGCAGGAGAAAGAGTTTGAGTAGAATTGATTGTTGAAGGGCCTTTTGGAATTCCCACTTTCCTGAAACAGAACATCCTTCTTCCTCAGCTGCCATTAACCTTTATTTAGAACAGAGTAAATCACTGAACTTAAAATTTATGTTATACACTAAAGTCTGCTGGTAAACAACTTGTCTTTTCACCAAATACCATTATTCAAAGTGCGAATGCAGTGCCCTGGAACAATTTCGCATTCTTATTGATGGCCTTTCACTGACCCAGAGTCATCTGTGGGTTTTATCGGGTAACGTGCTGTGGTTACTCAGCTCCCCTCTGCCTAACTCTTACGGAAGTATAAGTCACCAGTCGCTGCAAACTTCCCCAGTTTTTCTGAGGATCAAATAAATGGGTTAGATTATGAGTGTTGTTGCTGCTTTTTTTCCCCTTTTGTTCTTGGGAAAGACCTGTTCTTTAGGGATTTTAAGTGTTTCACAAATTCAGCTTTTTGCATTCTCTTTTAAGTTATGGTTTAAGTTAAGTTTAGGTTCTTTAAAGCTGGGTTGGAAGAAGGGAGGATGAGACGCTTGACATTGAAAATCTGGCACACAGATCTTTGCATTCCTCCTCTTGTTGCTGAAATAAAGTGGGGAGCAGTGGTAGGGCAAGGGGTTCAGAAGAGAGCCAGACTCTCAGCGTGGCAGAAGCTGGAGGAGTAGACGCTTGGGTCCTGATAATGAGAGTTAATGAACCTGTCTGCCCACCTCACCTCCTGGCACATGTGGCAGACTCCTGCATTAGGTACCCAGTGATCAGGGCATCTCCAGAAGCCCCAGCTTTGATCTGAATAAGTGAAGTGTACATCTGGTCAAGAAGTCATTAAGAACTACGTGTCTGTTCTAAGCTAGAGCAAAGGTAGGATCTGGCTGTAATGTATTGGCTTAGTGGTTCTAAGCCAAGCATTCCACAGCACAGCCCTGTGCATGTCAGATACTTAATTACTATCTGATCAAAACTCATTTAATGTCCTTATTACATGTAAGTAGAACACAAGGAAAGCTGCTTTGGTTAACTTTAGTTTCTCCTATTGACGAAGCATCAGCTTCACCCACCAACTCCATATATAGACCTGTGAATCTGAAATGCCTGCCGTTCCAAGGTCAGGTTTTTGTTTTAGGTTTTATATAATGCTTGGATTTATACTTTGAGAAAAAAAGAGAAAATCTCCTCTAAAAAATTCATGGAAAATAATGTATGACTTTATTTGGAATTGACCAAATATGAAAGCGAGCTTGTCCTGTTGTTTTCTGCCGGAATACCTTTATGATGTCTTTGTCTTGTTTGCCCATGATCGCAATTTCAGTGCAAACATACTTCTGGACGATCAGTTTCAACCCAAACTAACTGATTTTGCCATGGCCCACTTCCGACCTCACCTAGAACCTCAAAGCTCTGCCATAAGCATGACCAGCAGCAGCAGTAAGCATGTGTGGTACATGCCGGAAGAGTGTATCAGACAAGGCAAACTTTCCATCAAAACAGACGTCTACAGCTTTGGAATTGTAAGTACCAACTACCAGTTAATGAAGGAGAAGAGTTTACCACCAAGAATGCTCTAAATTCTAAGAACTGTTTTAAAGACTTTAACTTTTAGACCTATTGATTTCCTGTCACTCATTGTATTATATCAATACATTGATTTTATGTCGTCAAACAGTCAAACATAAAGTGATTAATTAGAATGAACTATATTCAGTATTGAGGTTAACTGAAAAAAGACACATGTACCCAGAGCACTATTTACAACAGCTAGGACATGGAAGCAACTGAGATGTTCATTGACAAATGAATGGATAAAGAAGTTGTATTGCTTATGGAATGTTACTGTAATGGAACATTACTCAGCAATAAAAAAGAATATAGTTGAGTCAGTTCTAATGAGGTGGATGAACCTAGAGCCTATTATACAGAGTGAAGTAAGTCAGAAAGAGAAAAACAAATATATATTAATGCATATATGTGAAATCTGATGAACCTATTTTTAGGGCAGCGAAGGAGACACAGACATAGAGAACAGACTTTTGGACTCAGTGGGGGAAGGAAGGATGGGATGATTTAAGAGAATAACATTGAAACATACACATTACCATTTGTAAAATAGGTGTACATGTGTGTGTGTGTTAGTCACTCAGTCGTGTCTGACTCTTTGTGACCCCATGGACTGTAGCCCGCCAGGCTCCTCTGTCCATAGAATTCTCCAGGCAAGAATACTGGAGTGGGTTGCCATTCCCTTCTCCAGGATGCAAAATAGCCAGTGGGAATTTGGTGTATGATTCAGGGAACACAAATCCAATGCTCTGTGACCACCTAGAGGGGTGGGATGGGGTGGGAGGTGGGAGGGGGGGTTCAAGAGGGAGAGGACTTACGTGTATCTATGGCTGATTCATATTGATATATGGCAGAAACCAACACAGTATTGTAAAGTAATTATCCCTCAATTAAAAATTTTTAGAAAGAGCCACAACTAATTTCGAGTATGGCTCAGATGGTAAAGCATCTGCCTACAATGAGGGAGACCCAGGTTCTATCCCTGGGTTGGGAAGATCTCCTGGAGAAGGAGATGGCAACCGACTCCAGTATTCTTGCCTGGAAAATCCCATGGACGGAGGAGCCTGTAGGCTACAGTCCATGGGGTTGCAAAGAGTCGGACACGACTGAGCGACTTTGCTTTCACTTTTTAAAATATTTATAATATTTAATAATATTTATAATAATATAATAATTATTGTGTATATTATTAATATTATGTATCTGACCTTCTATATATTCCCTGTAGGTAATAATGGAAGTTCTGACAGGTTGTAAAGTGGTGTTAGATGAGCCAAAGCATATCCAGCTGGTAAGAGTTGCCTCCACCTTTGCCCCTGTCTCTTGGTCACTCTTTGATCGGTTCTGAGTTCTAAATGATGAGCTTGTCCTCTTTTCTTCCTAGCGGGATCTTCTTGTAGAGTTGATGGAGAGAAGAGGCCTCGACTCATGTATCTCCTTTCTCGATAAGAAAGTGCCTCCCTGCCCACAGAACATTTCCGCCAAGCTGTTTTCCTTGGCGGGCCGGTGTGCTGCAACACGGGCAAAATTAAGACCATCGATGGATGAAGTGCGTACACACGTGATTTTGTTAAAAGCAGTCTGTGGAACCCTGGAAAATCTAAACTGTATAAACTGTGTATCTAAGTGAATATCAGTGTGACAAATGCAGCCCCCGAGAGAGTCTTCTCACCTAATAGATAGCTTTTCTAAATCAGAAAGTTTGGTACTCTGAAAAAGGGCATCATTGGATAGTACCAGGGCAACCACAAAAAAAAAAAAAAACTGATGAAAAGACATAAATGAGTAATTTGGAGAGAAGACTTTATTCACCATTCATTAAGAGATCTGGTCCAATAAAATGGGAATTCCCTGGTGGTTCAATGGTTAGGACTTAGGCACATTCACTGCCAGGGTCTAGGTTCAATCCCTGGTTGGGGAACTAAGATCCTACATGCCACATGGTGTGGCCAAAATTTTTTTTAAATGCAGCATGTATTTCTCTTGTTGAATTTTAAACTTATTTGTCTGCCCATCAATTTAATCATCTAGATATTTGTTTATAATAAACAAATATTTATTTAGTACCTGCTTTCATGTGCCAGACTTTGGACTAGGTGCTGGTGTTGCAACAGGGATCAGGATACTGAATTGCTGCTCTCAGATCACAGTTCAAATGGACAGTCAGACTGATAAACATGAAATTTCGCTGCAAGAAGATAAGCATCATAATAGATGAGAACACAGGCCAGAATGGGAGCATAGAGTCAGAATATGTGCCAGCAAGGAAGTTTCTTGTTGGAGGTGATAACCGAGTTATAATCTGAAGAATAGGTTGGATTTAGGTGGCCTTAGGATGGAGGGATATTCCAGGGAGAGAGACTCTATGCCTGCAAAGGCTCAGAGGTGCAGAGGATTCCATGGCACCAAGACTGCAGATAATGCTGCCTCCAGGGAAATGCTGCACTGTTTTAAAATAATAGGAGGTTCCAGGTGATCGAGGGACGTGAATTCCATTCTAGGAATTTGGATTCCATCCTGAATCTGTTGTCGAGCCACGGAAAAGTTTTAAACAAGGAGTTGACATAATCAGGATATAAAGACCATTGGCCTGGGAATCAGGAGAGCTGTGTTCTAGACCTGACACCACCAGTAAGAGCTGTGTAATAGCAGTTTTGAGCTCTGACTACGTAGTGGAGAGAACATGAAATTGGGAGCCAGGAGACGTGGGGTTAAGCCACAGGTTTGCGCCTTACTGGCTTGTGATAGTGATTCCCTTTTCTGAAAGGGACTCAGCCTTATCATCTATAAAGTGAGGATAATAATGTTTGTGCAGATTAAATGAGATGATGTGTATGAAAACACTTTGTAAATTATAAAGCTCTTTATGTGTATTTTTTAAATTACATGTATGTGTGAAGTTATGTTATTTTATATCAGGTTAATGGTTCTCAATTTAGCTGCACATCCAAATCAACTGGGAAGTTTTTAAAATACAGATTCCTGAGCTCCCATCTCCATATTTTTTGAATGAGCATCTTTAGGTCGGTCTAAGGGATCTTTAAGAGAGATTTTTAAGGTATTTTAAGAGAGCTTCCCTAGGTAGTTCTAGTATTTGAGAACTATGGATTGGGTTCACTGTTCCCTGACCCCTTCCAATCTTTTACATATTAAGGTTGAAGTGAAAAATAATCAGAGATTTGTCCAAGGTCACAAAGTAGTTAGTGGCAAATCTTGGCCTAAAGTCAGTTCTTTTGTTTTTTAAAAAAATTTCTATTTACTTAACTCGTTTATCATTTTTGGCTGCGCTGGGTCTTCATTTCTGCCCTTGGGCTTTCTCTAGTTTCAGCGAGCAGGGACTCCTCTCTAGTCGCGATGCTTAGGTTTCTCATTGTGGTGGCCTCTCTTGTTACAGAGCATGGGCTCTAGAGTGTGCAGGCTTCAATAGTCGTGGTACATAGGCTTAGTTGCCCCGCAGCATGTTATATCTTCCTGGACCAGGGATCAAACCCGTTTCCACCTCATTGGCTGGCAGACTCCTAACCACTGGACCAGCAAGACACTCCAGATCTCTTGATGTTGAATTCAGTTCAGTGGCTTTTCTACTTTGCTTCAAGTCATTTAATGTAGTTATTAACGTGAAGAATTTTAGCTAATCTTTAATTCCTTCTCATTTCAAATTCTATAAAGACAAAGTGTTAGTTGCTAAGTTGTATCCGACTCTTTGCAACCCCATGGACTGTAGCCTCAGTCCATGGGATTCTCTAGGCAAGAATACTGAAGTGGGTTGCCATGCCCTCCTCCAGGGGATCTTCCCAACTTAGGGATGAAATCCAGGCTTCCCACATTAGTTAAACTTATTTCATGAAAAAAGAGAATATTCCTTAATAGGTAGACAGGAAAAAAGGTAAGGAGAGGTTATTCAGACTTCATTCAGTGTGTGTTTGTTTCTTGGTTATTCAGGTCCTAAATATTCTTGAAAGTACTCAAGCCAGCTTGTATTTTGTGGAAGATCCTCCCACATCCCTCAAGTCCTTCAGGAGTCCTTCTCCTCTGTTCTTTGATAATGTTCCGAGCATTCCAGTGGAAGATGACGAAAACCAGAATAATCCATCGCCACCTCATGGTCAAAGTTTGAGAAAAGATAGAATGACTCAGAAGACTCCCTTTGAATGCAGCCAGTCTGAGGTCACATTCCTGGGCTTTGACAAAAAGACGGGGAGTAGGGGGGATGAGGACTCTCCCAATGGGTCTGGGCCTCCTTGTGAGGAAAGCTGGTCTCCAAAGTGTGCAACTCCATCCCCGGACTTGAGGGCCCCCGGTGTGCATATGGACCCTTCTGCAGAAGCTCCAGGCCATTCCTATAGGAGCAGGCCAGTGGAGACTAGCTGTTCCTCTGTTTCCTGGAATGAATGCGAACAGTACAAAAAGGCATCAGTTTCTGCTGAGGATAAAGAAGAAAGCAAGAATTGCTGAGGCATTGAGTAAGGTCTCATCTGGGGAAGCCACTGTCTTCATCAGTAGGGCTGCAGGATAAGGGATGATACATGTGGCTGATGCCCATCAACAGTGTGACCAATCCCATTCCATTCCTTCCCTTCCAACTTGTAGAACAGAGTGGCTTAAAAGTTTGTTTTAGTAGGATCATTGCCTCATGAGCCAACCTGGGCTAAATTAAAACCATTCAGAATTACTTAAGATCGTGGACTCCGACTTCAGACAAACAGAGCAGTCAAAACCTACTAGAAAGGAACTGGATTATGGTGTCTTCTCTGTCAACATCCATGTGAGTTCTCAGAGCCTCCAATCTGCCTCCAAGTATGTTCAGTTCAGTTGGATTCCATTGTTTTGGTTTAGCCTGCTTGCAGAGGTTGCAGGAAATGTCTAATTGCAAATGTTAATAGAAATCTTTTTAAAGAATTGCCTTTTTGCTTATTTCGATTGACTCTTAGCATGTTTCTTTCATCCCTGTCAAGTCTGCGTATGTGAAGATGAACCAGTTTCGCCCTTGTTCATTACATGCCCAAGATCTGTATTTCTGTATTTAAACTCTTAGTTTATTTCATATAATATAGTTGCTGACTAGTATTATAATTTTTTACATACTTAGAGACTATTACATCCTGAGTAGACTATGAAATTGTAATCAAGTAATTCTTGTTCCTAAGAAACTGGCTGGTCATAAAGGCCTCAGTCAGCTTTTTGTTTGATTCCAACTCTATACCTTTACTCCTAGTGTTTACTAAATCTCTCCCTTTTGAACGTCTAGCCAGTCTTTCAGGGCCCACCATAATCGCCTCCTCCAGGAAGCTTTCCTAATCTTTCCAGCCAATATTGCTTACTTAATCAGCATTTCCATAGCAATTTCTTTTTTTTTTTTCCATTTTTAAAGATTTTTTTATTGAAGTATTGTTGATTTACAATGTTAGCTTATGGTGTACAGCAAAGTGATTCAGTTATATGTATGTATACACATATTCTTTTTCATATTCTTTCCCATTATGGTTTCCTACAAGATATTGACTATGGTTCCCTATTCCATATAGTAGGTGCATGTCTACTAAGTTGCTTCAGTTGTGTCTGGCTGTTTGTGACCGTATGGACCATACCCTGCCAGGCTCCTCTGTCCATGGGATTCTCCAGGCAAGAATACTCGAGTGGGTTGCCATGCCCTCCTCCAGGGCTATATAGTAGGACCTTGTTGTTTATGTTTTATATATCATGGTTTATATCTACTAATCCCAAACTCCTAAACCTCCTTTCCTCTTTAATAATGATAAGTTTGTTTTCTGTGTCCTGAGTCTGTTTATATCTTGTAAGTAAGTTTATTTGTATCATCTGTAACAATTTCTTTGCCTTTCTGTTTTATACCTGTCACTTTCTGAATCATATCAAAGTTACCTATGTTATCTTCTCTCTCTTACTAGATAATAAACTCCCTGTATTAGTTTCCTATTGTTATCACAACAGTAGGTTACTGGGTTAAAACAACATAAATTAATTATTGTACAGCTCTGGAAGTCAGAAGTCCTTGGCATTCCTTCTGGAAGATCTAGGGGAGAGTTCATTCCTTTGCCTCTTCTAGCTTCAAAATGCGATTTGCATTCTTTGGTTCATGCCTTCTTCCTCTATCCTCAAAGCCAGTACTGTCACATCTTTAAATCTAGATCTCTCTTTCTGTCTCTCTGAGCTCTTCTTCACCACCTCTTTCTCTTACTTTGGCCCTCCAAAAGGTCCTTGTGATTGCATTGGGCACACTCAGCTAATCCAGGAAAATCTCTGTCTCTTAAGATCCTTTGTTTAATCACACCTGCAGGGTCCCATTTCTCCTATAAAGTCGTGTATTCAGGATTAGGACACGGACATCTTTGGGACCATTACTGTGTTTATCACACTCCCTGACTGTGTAGGGTCCATCTCTTCTGGGCCTAGCATGTTATCCTATACAGAGCAGGTGTTTCCTTATAAGTTAAATTGAGTGACATTATCTCTCTGAACCCACATAATCAAAAATTCAGCTATAGTAAACATTCCTGAGTAAATTAACCAAGTAGGGATAATGACCGTCTTTACGATGATGGACAGAGACACTCATGAAAACCATTTCCAGAGGATTTACAGAATCTCCCTCTCCAGGATGTTTACTATATAAGGGCAGAGCTCTACTTGTCTCTGTATCAAAGGAATAGGCCTATTTTTTTGTTTTTTGGTGTTTTTTTTTTCCGGTGAATCAGTACAGTTGGGTTAATGATCGTCAGATTGGAGTCCAGATTCAAGAGCACTTATTCAAAGAAGGAAGTCATCAGAAATCAGGGTCAGGTTAACAGACCAAGGTCCAAAACATGGAGCTATGGTTCTGGGAAAAAGGATCTTAGGGCAGGAAGTGAGGTTCAAAACACAATAAGCTGTGTTTTGACACAGCCTCATTGACAAGTCAATTAAAAGCCCCAGGCAAGCAGCTGGGAGAGGCCATCTCTGAGGGCTGGTCTGACACATCCTGACTTCCCCATCTGAGCATAAAGTATGTGTTCACGGTGCTCCCAAACTGCCCCTATGCTGAGACTGTCGGGGGGAGGGCTTGCACTAGACTTCACTGATCTTACTTCTTGTGATGACCTGGCCTAGTTTGAAAACTCTTTTGATTATACCCAACTCCTGATTCCTTGTTAATCACAGGAAGCAGTGAAAGTCTTCGACATTTGGCTTTATAAATAGCTAGCCATTCTGAGGTCGATTTAGCTTGTCTCATGTACGCTGAATGTATTTTGGCTGAATCGGGCAAATAAGCTTGGAATCGCATGAAGTTGCCACTAATAATTCAAATGAGGTCATCAAGATAATAAAGAACTGACTCTTTGTTAAACTGCTCTTCACTTTGAATCTGAATCCCCCAGTACCTTCAAAGAGAAATCATTAGGAAGTTCTGATTGACACCAGGCCCACACCATTATTCAGCACATGTGTAATCTGTTGGTATGATGTTGATTGGAACTTGCTTAATTGACTTAAAGCAGCGTTTGTCAAACTTTAGTGTGCAACAAAATGACATGGACGGCTTATTAAAAAACACAGATTGCTAGCTCCCAATCTATTGCATGAAAGTTTGCTTAGCATTGAGTAGAAGGTCTAGAAATACTATTCATCAATGATTTTTTTACTAGATCACCTTGCTTGGGTGTGACTATTTTGGACATCTTAAAAACCAAGTCAGATTAACTGACAAAAACCTAATTAACAATATGGTAAGCAGATACTACTGTGGTTAGAAATAATTTTCTATTGAGTGACCCAGTCCTCCTTACTAGATTTGCCTTCTAATGGGTTTGTTAATAAGTGTTAACTGATAGGAATTAAATCTCCCATCCTGCTATAGGCAATAAGAGGATACTTTAGTGGCCTCAGGATGTAAAGACTAAGACACATGAAGAAATCAAGAATGAGTCCCCAAGTGTTTCCTATGATCAGTAAAGATAGATTAGTAAAGAATCTCACTCACCTTCATCTTTGTAATGTACCATGGGCTACCCTTCAGGTCGATCGTATTTACTTGAGAGATTTTTGTCCCATTTTATAGTCCCCAAAACATGAAGGCGTTTTGTTGTTTTTGAAGTTAGCTATGGGATTTCTGCCATAGTCAATTTTATTGGCTTCTGGAGAATTGTTGTAATGATCTGTGACCCACTGTGTCATTGCAGAGTTTCGTGGGTTGGTAGAACAGCTTGTATAAAACAGCTTGTATGACCTGAGATAGAGTGAGTCTAGGAAGTGAAAGTTACATGAGAAGCATTTATGAAGCATCTGCCAGAATCAAGGTACTGTGTTAGCTACTAGAGTAGCAGGTAAGGAGCAAACATTTTATTAAGGATGAAAAGGCATCTGCCCAAGTTAACTGTTCTATTACAACATCTGTTATTTGAACCACAGACTTTTGGAACCAAAAGTAAGGGCTGAAAGAGTAAGGAGGAGGCAGAGATTACTAGTATTGATGCCATCTTCAGCAGGCTTCCAGTGAGAAATCTGAAGCGTCTACACATGCCTCACCACACCCTCACCCCACACTGGAATTGCTTGTTGACTTCTCTCTCCTCCAGAAAACTGAAACTTCCCTGGGGGTAGAGGCCATATCCTGCTCTTTATGGTATCGTTAATGGCTAGCACGGTACCTGACACATAATATGACCCACCAAATGAATGACTGAATCGAATAATCCTTCAAACCTCTGCAGGATCATTGGTATCTAGTATCTCAACACTGTAATCTAGTTTGCACCCAAAGTCTGTCTTTCCAATATCTAGACTGTCATCAATCATTGGTTTAAATAGTTCCACTTCATCATTCTTGGTTGAAAGTCTAGTTTCAAATACTAATATCTGAGGCATTGTTGAAAAGAGGACTTAAAAATTGTGTACACTGCTTATAAATTTGCCTCCTGGTGAAAAACATTCCCAAATCATGTCTAGGCAATAATAAACCAACATTTTGAATTTTGACAGAGAAGCTGATGTTTCTTATATTTTGCTTCCATCATTATGTCCCAACTTATTTAGGTATATTAATGGCCCATTGGATTGCAAGTATTTCTTGGGAAGCACTTTTATTCTGAAGATGCCTCCCAAACCTTCAAAATTGCTCACCAAACTTTCACTTAAGAACCTTCTTACTGATGTCATCTGCCTTACTGCAATTTTTTATGGTCATCTCTATAAATATAATAACATGAACATCTCCAATGTTTTTCAGTGACTCCTTAATTTTGAAAGTTTCTTACAGACTGAGGTTAATTGGGATGGAGTGTAAGAAGGTAGTAGGAGTGTACTTGAAGGAGGGTCAGACCCAGTTAATATTTGGGTGTGTGAGCTGCAGTCACACATCATCTAAACTATTGAGCTGTGTTCTGTTACTATAAGATCAAGGAAAATGAGGTTCAAAGAAGTTGACTCTCATCCTAAGTAACACTACTGATGGACTGGGGATACAAAGTGAAAATTATTTAAGCCCAGGACATACCTGCTCTGAAAAGGAATTACTTATATTAGAGAAATGCAAGTCAAAACTACGATGATATACCACCTCATGTGAGTCAGAATGACTTTCATCAAAAAATCCAGAGACAACAAGTGCTGGAGAGGGTGTGGAGGAAAGGGAACCCTCCTACACTGTTCGTGGGAGTGGAAATTGGTGCAGCCTTTCTAGAAGACAGTATGTATCAAAACTTTAGATGGTTCTGTTTACCCATTGCTTTCACCCAGAAATTTGTTTAGGAATTCATCCTAATGAATAAAAACTTCACAGGTGTGTAAACATGAGGGCAAATGGGTACTTTGTAATGTTTATGATATTAAAATACTGGAAACAGCATACATATACAATAGAAGACAGATTAAATAAATTATAGCACAAGTCTATAATTGAGTTATACGCATCTGCCTGATTTAAAATTGTTTAGATCTATGTTTACTGCTATGGAAAAGTTGTCCTTGAAATGTTGGTGAATGAAAAAGCAGACCACAGAATAGCATGTTTAATATGAGCCCATTTATAATACTAGATATTTTTAAATAATATATGTTTCATAGAGAAATCTTTGCTAAAAAGTTAGTAATGGTTTCTTTCTGGGCTGTGGTATTTGGGTGATCATTACTTTTGTTAGACTTTTATGTATTTGAAATTTTTATAATGAGCATGTATCACTTTTATTATCAGAAAACAATAAAGCTATTTTTATTTTGGAGAAAATATTCTCTACATTTCTACCTTTGTCTGACTCTTTGCTCAGCTGTGTCCTTGATAACAACTGGCAACTGGTAATCTTGCTTTTATTTCAATGCCCTTTATTTTTTTGTCTTCCAACCCCCATGATATGGACAACTTCCATACAGATTTGTCTGGTATCCTCAGAGTAACAAGTTTTTAGAGGCAAAAGACAGCCCAAGAAGCGAAATTCAGATGAGCAGAAATACAGAAGAATGGAGAAGAGATCACAGTACACAACTAAGAATATCTGTAATCAAATATTAGTTGATTTTGGTAAAATCTTTAAAAGTTACTTTTAACATCTATGCTTACTTCAAGAAACAGCCTACAGTTAAAGATCTTTGGGGAGGTAAATTTTTCACCCTGAAGTATCCATATCCTAGTCCGGTGCCCCACTATCCATTTTTAGCCTACATAAAAATGTTAACCTGCTGAACATAGGAGACTCTAATCGTAGTTACCAACTGAAAATAAAACTTGCAGTCGTGCAGAGAAAGAATGACCGGACACCGAGCTCTGCTGCAGCAGGTGGACATGGAGGTTATGAAACACGTCTAATGGGATCCACAGTAATGTGTTCATCATAAAGGGAAAAAGCAAAATATATATCCTCCAGGGTAAAATACCAATTCTAATGATTTCTGTTTGGGACAGTTGTGGACATAAGGAAGTTACAGAGTATATGAATATGATAAAAAAAAAACACTTCCTTAGTAAATCCAGCTATAAGATAAATGAGTGTTGACTTCTTAAGAGCATAACACAGCCACAAATTTTGGTCTTTTATACCAAATTAATGTGCTGGTGCTATTCTTGTGTTTCCTAGAAGAGAAATGCCAGGTAACACCAATGGCGCCATCATTACAAAAATTTCAACAAAGAAAAGGAAACCAATACCTAAATACAGTGTAAAATGGAATCATTCTGAACAGCACTCTAGAGTGAGGTATAAATTTCTAGCGGTCTTCTTAGTCCCATTATTTACTGATGATAATTTCATGTCCTTCTGAAAGTGCACAGGTGAATTATAATGTACTTGCAGGACCATTAAACACTGGATCTTGTGGGGTTTTTGAATGTTTATATCATATGACTTTTAAAAGGGCTGCAATGACTTCAGCCAAGGGCACATATTAATCAATGACCTTTTATTGTTTGTATTTTATATACCTGGAGAAAAATGCGTGCTTATTCTCCAGTATGCTTACAAACCCAGATACACATGTTTATGTTAACTCACTGCCTGCAGCTCTAAGGCTCTTGCTTGCTATGGTAGGCAGAGCAATCTCTGACATTTTCATTATGCATTTGTCTGGCAGTTTGAAGAAGGAGAAATAATTCATGTGATTATCAGTATCCTGTTAAAATGTATTTTCTTAATAAAAAATCATCACCATATTTTAGGAAGCATGGTCTGACATGTGTTCATCTTTCTTCCCATTTCATATCCTGGCATTTTTTGCTCTTGATTTCTATAGTCATGTGAATGAACGAGGTAGCATCACTGCCTCACAGTTAAAAGAACTCCTCCATTAGACGGAAGCCACACTTAAACTTCTCTTCAGCCACTACTCCCAGGGCCACACGCTGGACCCTATAACCCCCAAAGCTGCCAGGCCCCAGAGAATCACAGTGTGTTGTCCTTGATTTCATAGACTTAATCTGATCTCTCTATGTTGTCCTGCCTGTCTATGACCATTCTCTTCCTCTTCCAATCTACTCCATGTTTTTTCTTTGCACAGGCTGGGCCATGGGTTCATCTGTATCAGTGATTGTGCTTATGGAGAAATAGAATCTCTACTTTTTACCCACCACACTGAGCATATTACATTTAACTTAAATGATTATACATTTTCCCTTTTTTTCTGTTTCATCTGTAAGAGTGAGAATGGCTTCCCATAGTATTACTGTCCTACTATCTATTTCAAACAGATGGAATTTAATATTGGGAATTGGTGATCAAAGGGTTGGAAAGCCTAGAAATGCAGAAAGAGGAAAATGTGAAGTTATCCAGAGAGTAATACTACAGGAAGCCATTCTCACTCTTACAAATGAAAGGGGGAAAAAAAGGAAAATGTATAATTAAGAGCACATGACCACTGACCTCTGAGGCTGCTGAGAACTTGCTACTGATGCTTCTGAAATAGTGTTGCCAAGGAGAAAAGCAGTAACTTGGACATGACCCTTGGCTACTGCCACTGCCAGGGACCCAGTAAGAGACAGGGAAAGAAAAAGTTTCTCCATTTCTTCCACATCCCATAATGAGAAGTTAGCTGCCAAGGGCATCTAGGATGTACAGTTTTGTCTGAATTATAGTGGAAAGCACAGAAGGACAAGCATGGAGCTAAAAGCCAATGGACAAATCCTGTTCTTCAGTCATTCAGCATTTATCCTCCCCTTCGTACCCTATATTTAACTTTGCAGTGACAATGACAGTATCATACAAATAACACTTAAATAATTCAAGATGCTGTCGTTCTCCCCAAAGAGGAGGCCCAAGATCTCATCAGTCATCATTTCTGTCTCTAGGTGATCTTAATTTTTCTTCCACCTGGATTTTCTAACTCCACAGGCAATCATCCCCAACATTTCTTATACAGGAGAAAAGAGAGGGAAAATAAAAATTGGTTAATAATACACAAATAAATACAAAACCAAGGACATATGCTTGGATGCTATGGTTTTTGTTTCTATTATTTGTCACAAGTCTGCAATTTGCGTGTATAATATGCTCTTTTTAGAAGTCTCCTTCCATGGTCCCTCTGCCCTCAGCCAGCACCCTGGTGATCTGGGTTTCCTTCCTGGAGGGTGTGCACCAAGCCTTCATTCCTGAAGGGTGTCCGTCTTCAGTGGCCCTGCCTTTATTACTGTGTGACAACTGTGCATTTACTTTTACTCCTGGGCATGGAGTTGTTAGCACACACAGTTCCCTGGATTCCCAATTCAGACCTCCCTGCCCTCGTTGCACTCACCGATATGAGTTCCCCTTGATAACTGCAATCAATACCCAGAAACAGTATAATAATCTACTTCTTTCTTCTTGGTTCAGTGGCAGAAAGAGCCCCCAAAGCCAGTCCCTCAAATTCCAATTTGTGGTTGTCTCCACATGGGATCATTTCTCACTTGAGATCTAGGACCTTTAAATTAGCAGAGCTCAGAGTCTTGGAAGAATGGATGGAAAGCCAAAAACCTATACGAGTGGGTTATTTTTATTTTTTACAGCATACTGGTCATTAAAAAATGGGGAAAAAATTTAATTGTCAATAACTCTTAAAATGTATCCTCAAGTTAAATGTAAGACATTCAATGTGGTGGGTAAAAAAAACATTAGTTTATTCTGTCATTTATTTTGGGTGTGTACTGTTCATTTTGTCTAAGGTCGTGCTGTTGTGATTGTTTAGTCAATAAGTCGTGTCTGGCTCTCTTGCAACCCCATGTGAAAAACACCTCACAGCTTGGTAGATCCACAAGCTCAGTAAGAGCCAGGACAAAATGAATTTGACACACACACACGTGTACCCCACAAACAAGTACATACACGTGCATGTGTGCATGCATTTACCCACACTTAACACAACTTTCAGTGGTAAGGAATCCACTTGCCAGGCTCCTCTGTCCATGGGATTTCCCAGGCAAGACTACTGGAGCGGGTTGCCATTTGCTTCTCCAGGGGATCCTCCCCAGCCAGGGATTAAACCTGCCTCTCCTGTATTGGCAGGCAGATTCTTTACCCCTGAAAGCTGTGTTCAGTGTAGGTAAATGCGTGCACATACACACATGTATATGTGCTTGTCTGGCATATGTGTGTGAGTCTCAAAGTCATCATTTTACACTAGCTCTTACTGAGCTTGTGGATCTGTGAAGGCCTTGAGGTGTTTTTCACATAGACGGCTGACAGCACACCTCTCCTTCATCCTTTCCTTGTGTAACTGATTTTTATGAAATAAACCCCAGGGTGTATTACATTTGTATTTTTATAACACTCTCCAACCATTTTTAAATGACTTCATAGCCTCGTGCTTCAGCGCCATCTTGTTTGTTCTGATTTGTTGATTTCACATTTGAGGAAGCTCCTGACTAACGTTCCATCTCTTCTCACTCTCAGTTCTTCTCACGCCCCCTTTCAGCATCAACTCCAGCCCCTCTAAACCTTTTTGCACTCAAGGCTCATCCCCTGCAGGACCTTTACCCTCATAGTTCCCCCGCCTGGAACTCTCTCCCCAGAATTTCTCTCTCTGTAATTACTTTCTATTACCTTCTACACTGTGTCTGTTTTCTTCAATTCATTTGTCAGTGCATGACACTATATTATGTATTTATTTATCATCAGGCTTCTCTAGAGTATAAAATCCAGGAAGTCAGGGACTTAGACAATTTCCTAAAACATTGCAGATACTCCATAAACATTTTTTAAATACAAGAATTAGTCTTTAAAGAAATTTTTAATTGAAGTATGGTTGATTTACAATATTGTGTTAGTTTCAGGCATACAGCAAAGTGACTCCGTTGTGTATATATACAGATTCTCTTCCATTATAGTTTATTTCAAGATATTGACTCTGGTTTCTTGTGCTACACGGCAGGACCTTATTGTTTATGCTATATATAGTAATCTATATTTGCTAATCCCAAACCCCTAATTTGTTCCTCCCCCCATTCATAGCCATCAGTTTGTTTTCTATGTCTGTGAGTGTGTTTTTATTTTGTAAATAAATTCATTTGTATTATTTCTTAGATTCCACATAATAGTTGTCTTATAATTTTTAGTTTGATTATCCAGGCTTTAAGTTCCTTTCAGACCTGTATCATTGGCCAGTTTGATGAGATTGCTTTCTCTTTTCAAAAATTGTTGATAAAAAGTGCTCTACAGGGTAAGGTCAATTTCAGAACCATGTGGCACTTCACCAAGATCTTTCTTTGAGGTTAATGGCTTAAAACTCAACATCCAAAAAGATCATGGCATCTGGTCCAACTTACAGAGTTGGACCATAAAGAAGGCTGAGTGCCAAAGAATTGGTGCTTTTGAATGGTGGTGTTGGAGAAGACTGTTTAGAGTCACTTGGACTACAAGGAGATCAAACCAGTCAATCCTAAAGGAAATCTACCCTAAATATTCATTGGAGGGACTGATGGTGAAGCTGAAGCTCCAATTCTTTGGCCACCTGATGTGAAGAGCTGACTCATTAGAAAAGACCCTAATGCTGGGAAAGATTGAAGGCAGGAGGAGAAGGGAATGACAGGATGAGATGGTTGGATGGCATCACTGACTTGATGGACATGAGTTTGAGCAAGCTCTGGGAGATGGTGAAGGACAGGGAAGCCTAGGGTGCTGCAGTCCATGGGGTTGCAGAGAGTCAGACATGACTGAACAACAACAAATGTCTTTCCAGTATTCTTTCTTTTGGCCACACCACGTGGCAAGCAGAACTTCTCTGACCAGGGCTCAAACCCATGCTCCCTGTAATGGAAGCATGGGGTCTTAAACACTGGACCACCAGGGAAGTCCATCTGTTCAATAATTTTTAAAAATTAGGAATAGAGTCAACTGACTCTAATTTCGTGTCATATTTAAAAATATACTTCTCCATCTTAAATGCAAGATATGATCCAAAGTTCTTTAAATAGAGCAAGAGGAACTTACAAACTTGTCCCAAACTGTTTTTCCATCATTTACATCTCATCACTACCTGCTTCCTGTCTCCTTTCTTTAGACTTTGTATCTTTTGTTCTAGTCCCACTGAATTTGTTATGATCCCTGAAGCATACCACATCCCTTCTCATCTCCATGTCTGAGCACATGCATTCCAGCTATCTGGAATACCCTCCTCTCCCCACCCCACCTCCAGCTTGGCGCATCTTTATATACCATTCATAACCTAGCTAAATCACTTTCCCATGAATTGTTCTCAAACTCTCCTGAGTGATTAATTACCTACTCCTCTGCTGTCCTTCAGTAATTTAGATTTTTTCCACTTTCATCTTTTGCTTGCTGTTTGTAATCATAGCCAAGTTATTTACGTCTCTTTTCAGTGTTAAGATGGTGACCTCCTCCAGGTATGAAGTTAGATGCTCATTGCTGTTTACTGAATAAATTAAAAACACAATGAAATATTTAGTTCAGTATTTGTTGCAGTTTAAAGAAAGCAGGTCACCCTCAGTAGGACTGACTTCACCAAGGTTGGCATGGACCATGGTGAGTTTTTTGGGATTTATCTTAGCCTTGACATCTCAGAAACCTGAATTCATCAATCTCCTTGGAATGGACTTACTCTCAGTGGCAGAACTGCATTGATCAGGTTCATGGAGGTTTGTAAAAATCAGCATAATCCTTCTCTACTTTCTAATGAAAAAATATAATGGTACAGAGAACTGAAATTCTCAAGGCAACCTATTAGTGCTTTGTCCCCCTGCAGGCGAGTTATATTTGCAGCAATATGATATGGCCCAGGGGAATTTGTTGATCTTAAGTGTTTCTCAATGAAGCAAGCTTGAGACTATCTCATGCACTAGAGAAACAGTCTCACCAATGAAACTTCATGCTTAACCAAGACTGCCACCCCCTGGGCAGGGGCCTGGGTCATCCCCTTCAACTTGTCTGCTAACTCTTATTTCCTGTGCAGCTGTAGTCAACCAACATTTCTTGGCCCAGGCAGGTCTTAAAAGAAATTTCATTAAATGTCTGATGACAAAGTTCTGTTTGTATTTGAGTTCCCATTCTTCCCATTTATATAATCATGGATGCTCTCTTGGTTTGTTCCTATTCATATTTATTGTATACAGAATTAGCTAATTTAATTCTAAGGACAACTATATTTTCACCTCAATGGCAACTCTGTTTAATGACAGCAAGACCTAAAAAGGCTGAGTGACTAATCAAGGTCTTAGAACTTGTCAGTGGACGAGGCAGACATTCATCCCTGGTCTTGTGGCTCTAATCTTTATGCTTTCTATTATTCTTTTCATGTGGAAATTCCAAGTAATTATGCAAGCAGGCCTAGTTCTTAGCCTTTTTTTTTTTTTTAACCTGATTAAACATATAGTTTTTTGAAAGGCTTAAAAACTCTAACACATGATTGACACTTGTGTGATTTCTCTGGAAATCATATCCCATGGAGGTGCAAGAATTATAGCTAGAAGGGTATTCATTGCCACGTGGTCTACAATAGTAAGTAGCTGAAAAGAACCTAAATGTTCAACGACAGGAAATTTGTGAAATAAATTATAAAAGACCCTGATGCTGGAAAAGATTGAAGGCAGGTGGAGAAGGGGACGACAGAGGATTAGATGGTTAGATGGCATCACCGACATAATGGACGTGAGTTTGAGCAAGCTCCGGGAGATGGTGAAGGACATGAAAAGCCTGGAGTTCTGCAGTCCATGGGGTCGCAAAGAGTCAGACACGACTGAGCAACTGAACAATAGTTACGTACATTTTTATATAGAATGGTCGTCTTACGTTGTTAAGTGGGAAAAGGCAGATTGCTCAACACTATGTAAAACAGGATCCTACTTTTTTTTTAATAAATGTTTTGACTGTGCCCGGCAGCAAGTGGGCTCTTAGCTCTCCAACCAGGGATTGAACCCACACCCCCTGTATTGGAAACATGGAGTCCTAACCACTGGACTGTCGGGGAAGTCTCAGGATTCATCATATTTTTTGCAAAAAGAAACTATATGGATACATAATTGTAGAAAAAGGACTAGAAGAAAACTAACAAAAGTACTAAAAGAAAGCGGGTAGGATTATAATGATGGTTCTCTGTTTTTTTATTTTTTCTACAATGCATATGTATTACTTTAATTTTTCAAATGATTGCCATTATTAAGTAGTTGAAAATTAATTTTTATAATCTTATTTGATGGGATTTGAACAGAAAATAAAACCATATGCAACAATATATCAATATTTTTATCATGTAGCTTTCTGTGTAAAAAAGCTGCTTTTATCTTTCTACTTCACATGTTATTAATTTCCTGTAGTGATATTCCACTGAAGGAGCTCTTTAAACTTATTAATTGCCCGTATTTCTATCTGTATAAATGCAGACAAGTCTTTTGTTGTTGTTATTCTCTAGGAGAAACTATTAAAAGATAGTGAGGATAATGACCCCCAAGCGAATAGTCAAGGGACTCAGCTGAATTTGTTACAATACTACAGTGATGTGATAACAATGTTGTTTCTATGAAAGCTGCAGAATGTACTTCTTCCTAGACCATCCCCTGCAAATATTGCTTGATTGGAAGGGAAGCCACAGGAGAACACAGGATAGACCAGCATGAAATATCCTCCCACTGATCCATCAGTCATGCTCTGTTTGTAGGTGAAGTGCAGCAGCAGTTGGATCAAGGAATGTTAATATTTCATCATAATTCAATTAAAATTTAATTCAATTTCTGAATTCAGAGGATTTGAAACCAGCGTAATTAACAGTAATAAAATGTAAAGTCCTCTGATTCCATTCTCTCTCATCCTCCTATACTCATCTTCCCCCCAGGGTTTGTTTGCTCACTGCCCACCTCCCTCCCAGACAGCCCCACTCTTTCTGATGGAATGTTCATTTGCTTGCAAAGAAACGTCTTTTTATTCTCAGCCTGCTCAAGATATTGTCACCCTTCCCATTATCTTCACAAAACCTGGCTCTCACAAGGAATACTTCTAGGCTTTTACAGTTTGGTCCAGGGAAGTGTGGTTGTTCTTCCATGAACCTGACACCTCCAGGGCTGGGAGGAGGAGGTCCCATCCTTTCAGCTGCTCACTGCAGCTCCCAGCCCAAGGAGTCTTCTTCAAAGCTTTGTGTGCAATGTAGTCAGACCGGGCCCCTATGCACAGAAGTGTCCCAGGCTTGGGGGTTAATGCTCTGCAACATTCATCTTGAAATTCTTAACAATTGTTACAAGTGAGTTATACTTCCCTCCAATTTATACTTTGAAATCCTAATCCTTAGCAGCTCAACAATGTGCCTGTGTTTGAAAATAAGACCCTTTAATGAGGTCATTGGGGTAGGCCCTAATCCAGTATGATTGGCAAGAAAAGGAGATTCCTAATCTTACAAAATTCATTGAAAGAAGAAGAGATAAGGTCACAGACACAAAGACTTCATAAAGACACAGGGAGAGAATGGCCATCTCCAAGCCAAGAAGAGGGGCCCCAAGATAAACTAGACCTGCCAGTATCTTGATTTCAAGCATCTAGCCCCCAGAAATGTGATAATATGTCAGTTGTTCAAGCCATTCAGTCTGTAATTCTCTGTTATAGCAACATTAGCAAATTAACATAACAGTTTCACCTTTTAATTGGTATTTTGTAAGTGAGGTCTGATGGAACAAGGGAGCCTACATCACGGGCTCGGAACCTTGGCTCTCGTGGGGTTTCACCTCCCACTGCCTCCACACCTTCCCTGGTTAGCGTCTTGCCTCCCAGTCTCCCCTCCCTGACTCCCAGCACCCTGGATCCCACCTTGCCTTTTCTGTCCTCTCCGCAGGACAGTGACTGGGTCATGTCAGCAGAACAAACCCACCGTGCCCCACTGCCGCCCTCTGCCCATGGCGAGGGACAGGATGCAGGCGCAGGCAGGGTGGGGTTGGGGGAACATTGCCCTGTGCCATCTTCAAGGAGGGTGTGGAAACACACCTCCTCTCTAGACTGGCGGGGCCACTGTGTGCTTGAATCTCTTGCCCACCCAAACCCAGGCACCAAGGATGGGGTTGTCCTGCTCTGGGGTGGGGTGGTGGGCTGAGGGAAAGTGAAAAAGAAAAGTGAAAGCGTTAGTCCCTTAATCGTGTCCGACTCTTTGTAACTCCATGGACTGTAGCCCACCAGGGTCAGGAAGATCCCCTGCAGAAGGAAATGGCTACCCCCTCCACTGTCTTGCCTGGAGAATCCCATGGACTGAGGGCTGAGGGAAGGCGAGACTGATTTTTTTGCCTCCAGCTGGAATGCAGCATCTCAAGTGGAATTCCAAAGCTAGTGGATCGTGCCCTGAGTCACGGGGCAGAGCAGCCACTGGGCATCTGTGAGGGTCTGCACTCACTCTGCAGATGTTCCCTGTGGCCAAGGGAGCAAGGCGTGAAATAGTAAATAAAATCAACGTGACAGGTCAAGAGAGAGCGACTACAGAAAGAAGGAGAGAGTTTTTAATATTTCAGTACTCTTAACATCACTGTATTTGAACAAAAGCTCCTACATTTTCATTTTGTACTGGCCCCTACAAATTACATAGCCCTGCTGAGCTGCATACAAAATGATCAGCATTTTTAGGGCTGGTACATTCTGGCTATTTCACCCTCTCTCCTCAATACTCTGGCTTCTATTCACACAATTCGCTTCCTTGGCTAGCTTCCTTATCCCCACTCCTAGCCATCACGGTGTGGTAATCCATTACTAATGTGTGGACCCATCTACACGCTTAAGTCCAGTCTAGGAGAGGGATTCGCTCCTGCAGTCCATCCTTCTTTGCATTATCCAACTGCTCCCCGTCTCAGTCTCGGGGTCCTGATTTAATCCGTAAACTCTGGGGCAGATCAATCCGCTGCATGACGTTGAACAAGTTAGCTGCTGTATCTGAGCCCCAGTGGCCTCACCTGTAAAATAAGGAGAGTGCTATTAACTTCACAGTTTTGCTGTAAGGTTAAATTCAAATAACATACAAGATGCATGGTGCCTGGGACATGAGTGTTCGCATGGAATGGCTAGCATCTTCCTCTGGGATCGCACCTTCCTATCCTTCTGGCTCTCACCCATCAAACTGGCCTCCAACACTAAGAATTCCTGACTCTCAATTTCTCCCTTTTCTGTCAAGTTTCTTATGATACCTGCGCTCATCCCAAGGTTTCACTTCCCTTAAAAAAAATCTTGGCAGCGTTTTCATTCTTTTCTGCCATACTTGATCTGCAAAGTGTCTGATCTGTGCCACACCGCCCAGCTCCCCAGCGGTTCCCGGGGACGGGCTTTGTCTGCACCTGTGACCAGGTGAGTGGGGCAAGGTCCAGGGCAGCAGCGCGCAGGCGCGGGCTTGCGCACACGCCGCCGGCGCCTCCGCTCCCCGGTCCTTCCCTGGGGCTCCGCGGGGATTCGGAGGCTCAGGTCGACCTAACAGCGCTGGTTAGAAGGCGTTTCTCCAAGCTCCCTTTCCTTTCTGTCCTCTGAGCCACTATCCTCAGTGCCTCCTTCAGTCGGAAAAAGCCGACAGTGGGCTCGCCTCTGCCCCTGTCTTCTCCTGACGTTCAGCCCGCCTACCCTCTGCTCTTCCTCCAGGGGTCTTCTTGGCCTTTTCTTTCTAGACCTAGATGCTCTAGACCTCCTGTTTCGCCTGCATTTGGTCAGCTAGTCTTTGGACTTTCCCATCAGGCTCTTATTTTCCGTGGCTGCTTCTCCTCAACATAGAAACACGATTATGTAGATTTCCCCCTTGTTTAGGAGGGGAACCCCTTCTTTATCATGTCTTATCTAACTTCCTATTTTTCTCAGCCAGGCTCTTTAATAAAGCAGATAGCCCTGGCTCACTCCCTTCCGTTACCTCCTGTTTGTTCCTCAGCTCCTTGAAGAAAGGGTTTGCCCTCCATTCCGTGAAAACTTCTCTCTCTGAGACAGTTACCTTCTAAGGGCAATCAACAGTTAGTCTTCACCACACCTGATTCCTCTGCAGTGTCTGGCATTGCCAAATTCTACTTCCTTCTGGAAGGGCTCACTCTCTCTCTGTCTCTCTCCCCTTCTCTCCTGGTTATATTTCTACCATTTTGACTCATCCCTCTCTTCTTTCCTTCTTCTCTTTCCCCCTTTTCCATACTTCAGAAGGAAAAATAAAAAGACACCCTCCTTTCCCTCAGGTTTCCCATTCTCTGGGCTGCCACCTCCACCCTTCTTTTCTCCTGCTACAGCCTCCCTTGATGAATTCACTTGCTTTCCTGGCTGTAGCCACTCTCCCTTTTCTGATGAGCCCACAGTGCCCGGCTCCAGGCCCACTGCAGCGGAGCAGCACCGCAGATTCAACATTGCTCAGCCACTCCTCGGACCAGCTGGATGGACCAGGAGCAAATCGGTTAACCTCTGTAAGTCTCAGCTTCCTCATGTGTATGATAAGATGAGTAATATATTTCTTTAAGGGCTTATTGTGAGGATTCAAATAATGCAGAAACAGCACAGTTCCTGGCACATATAAATGATTCAATAAATGCCAGTGATGCTGCTGTTGCTAATGGTGATGCTATTTAAGGGTCACTGTTATTCAAGCCTTACTGGGTGTGTGTAAGATTCACCTACACCTGCTCTCTCCCACTGAAGAGACCGTGGACACTTTTTTTGCCCAGCTGCCCCTCTTTTTGTCCATAATCACAACATCTGGAGCTGCTGCCTCCTCTCTGCTTCTTCTGATGTCTAGCCCACAAAGACAGGGGTGCTGTATCTTGGCTTCCTGACTTGAATAATCTTCTATCTGACTTGGTCTTTCTGTGGGCTGCAAAATTTAAAAAGCCTGTTTTTAAAACCGCATAGTCTCCCATACTATGTGAGGCCTAGTTAATACTGACATTTTCGATGTTTTCTGGTACGGTATTTGTTACAGGTCTGTTTATACACATCAAGCACAGTGTGGGGGACCCTATCCAACAGGATAAAAAGGCGTGATCCCGGCCTACTTTTCTCCTTTATCCACTCTGCTATAAGAGCTCATGCTTCACCAAATGGAACCACTGACAGTTTCCAGAAGCTACCATACTGCCCCAGCTTCTCCATTCGAGTAGCCTGTCTCCATTTCTACACTCGTCTGTACAGCCGCTCCTGACTCTCTCCCCAGCCCCTTGCCAAATGAGTTGTTTCCACTTTGTCTGCTTGGATGCAGCTCTGGTTGGTTCTATAAATGTCTGCCTCCCTCAGCGACCCTGAGCTTCACTTTCAATCATGTTTTTCCCCAGAGCCTAGCTTGATGCCTGGCACACGGCAGCAGAGCATCTATGCTGTGTTAATGCTGAGTCGCTCAGTCGTGTCTGACTCTTTGTGACCCCGTGGACTGTAGCTTGCCAGGCTCTTCTGTCCATGGGGGTTCTCCAGGCAAGAATACTGGAGGGAATTGTCCTGCCCTCCTCCGGAGGATCTTCCCAACCCAGGGATTGAACCCAGGTCTCCCCCATTGCAGATGGATTCTTTACCATCTGAGTATACAGAGATGGAAGAGATCCATGAAAAACACTGGAGAAATGCTTCCTCAAAATCCCACTAGGGGTCACTTTCTGTACGTTTTAGGAAGAAACAGGACAGGCACTTAGTAAATCAATTCTCTATGAAAAATTCAGCTTTGTGTTTAAATTTTAAAAGTCATTTGTTGTTTATTTAATGGAAACTGAAATTCTGCCATGTTGTACAAGCCTTGAAGCACTGTACAAAGGCCATTTCTTTCTGGTTGTATGGATAATGTCAATATTCATGTTTGTATAAAAAACAAAATTGAACATGGCATTTAATTTTGCATATTAAAAATTCAGATCACTGAATTTATATGAGAGTTTCTTCCATATTTTTAGGTTAATATCCTTGGATAAGGTTAATAGTTAGATAGTTCATTTCAAATATGTTTTTTAATAGATTATCTCAAAAGCCTGTTCTTCTAAACCTTTGTTTCTTTACCAGACTTATTCTCATCTGATCTTAGTTGCAAAATTAATGGCATGTTCCTACTTATTATCCTTATCTGTTTCATACCACAGAGATTTTAATAAGGGAAGCAAAAAAGGGAGAAACTGATTTTACTAGCAGTTAAGAGCCACTTTTAAATACAGTGCAAATACACTTATCATAGATATAATGCTTTAATATTTTAGTTACTCTCAAATGTATTAATATTATACTTGACTGGCCTCCAAAAGAGCCCTGGTATCAAGATTTTGTTCTTAAAGGAAAATACTGTTCTTAGCAACTCTGCAAGTGCAATATCACAGCTCTTGGTCAAACATTCAATTTATATTGACTGTCCACCTTCTAGTACACAGAAGCATCAGCAAATGGTTACCATGAGGTGGTTGCATTGACCACAGCACTGATGGATCACAGGGGAGGAATTAGCGGAAGGATGGTTGCTTGGTATAATAGGAAGGACTGCAAGGAGTATTTCTGGTTAGCTTGGGGAAATGTCATGAAATGTCTCCTAACAGAAGTTTCCTTCTCTAATGACTACATGTGGATGTGGGTTATTTCTCCATACTGTGTCAGGGAAACTGTCCTCTCAATGCATTAGGTAAACATAGCATGTGTGCAAGTACATTTCATAGGGTGTGCTTATTCATTTCGGGAATGGTCATAGCACTTTGTTTATATATATATACACACACAATTTTTTCATTTATTTCTTTTTGACTGTGTGCTGGGTCTTCGTTGCTACGCAGGCTTTTCTCTAGTTGCGGCAAGCAGGGGCTACTCTTGGTTGCGGTGCACAGACTTCTCTTTGTGGTGGCTTCTCTTATTGTGGAGCACAGCCTCTAGGTGCCCGGGCTTCGGGAGTTGCAGCACGTGGGCTCAGCAGTTGCATTTTCTGGGCTCTAGAGCACAGGTTCAGTAGTTGTGGTGCGCGGGCTCAGCTGCTCCACTAGCACGTGGCATCTTCCCAGGCCCCATGTCTCCTGCATTGGCAGGCAGATTCCATACTGCTGAACCACCAGGGAAGCCCCGTCATGAGCTGATTTTGGAGAATTCTTGCAGTACCCTGACCTGCATGAATGCTTCTGGTCAGCTCTGCTCCAGTTCCCCAGCGCATGTGTTTTCTGAAATAATCGGAAGACATTGCTGGGTTCTCTGCCTGGAACACCCTACCTGCCCACAATGGAATGAACTCAGTCTTCCTCTGGACATTAACAGAAGGGTTGACCCCTTGGATTAGATCCGACTTCTGTTTTCAGACGTTCTCTGTTAGCTTTAAATGCTTCTCTTTTGCAGCCCTTATCACTGTTGAAGTTTTGCATTACTTTCCTGGTGTTCGAAGGTAAACTGAGGCATATTAAACATTTTAAGAGTTTCCTCAAGGAGAAATTGGTTAGAATCAGGCAGCGACAAACTGGAAGTGGCTCGGAGAGCTCCACCTACAGGAGGTGGGGATTTTTAAAGAGAAAGGGTGGAAGCAAGGTATGGAAGTTATTGATTGGCTGTAGCGTAAGGCCTCCCCTGGAGAAGGCAATGGCACCCCACTCCAGTATTCCTGCCTGGAAAATCCCATGGACTGGGGAGCCTGGTAGGCTACAGTCTGGGGTCACGAAGAGTCGGACACGACTGAGCGACTTCACTATCACTTTAAGGCCTAGTTGGCTGCTTGTGTTGGTTTATCATTATGTTTCAGGTTTGTAACACTGACGCATTTCTAGCTTACATTTTTGTTTTTGTAGCCTGCCATGGCACTAGAGTCCCCTCAGTCTAATGGTTTCCTTGTTTAACTAACACTGGTGATTATTTGATTCATCACTGACTTTCAGATTCAGCCGGAGCTCCAGGTATAACTTTACTCACATTATCCAGCTATGTCTGGTGCAAAATAACCATTCAATACATATTTGTTGAATAAACAAATGCACTTCATTTTAATTTGGCTACACAACCCCAGATTTCTATTTCTAAGAGCTTACGAGCCTAGCACTGTTGTCTGCAGCTTCCTTTATTAAGGACTGGAAGGATAGAGAGCAGATTTACATAGCAAAATAAAAAATTTTAGGCTCAGAAAACCAGACATTTCCTTCACACTGTTGGCCTTACTGGTGCACCTCCGGGGCCTTGCCCGCTGCCATATTGCTACTGTGCTCTCATGTACGATGACTCTCTCATCTCTCTTTCCCATTCTTTAGGAACCCAACCCTTTGTTCCCAGCCCCTTTCCAAACCACTTACCCCCAAAAGGCCTCCAAGGACGATGCCCTTTTTCATTTGATCTACAGCAGTTTTATCTACTTATGTTGAATATTTCTCATTCTTGCTAAGCTTTGCTCAGCCAAGAATTTCCCCAAAGCTGTTCACGCTCCCAGATGAAGTCCGCTGCACTTTTCAAACAGTAAAAATTTTCCTTCCTACTGTCTACATTCTATTTTGATGAGAAAACAGAAGCCTCCAAGTCCTCAGTGAATTCAAAGTTGCATAGCTTGTCAGTGATAGATTTTAAATCAGATTTTTTTTTTTTTCTTTTTTGAGACTTCTGACTTTGAACCCAGTATACTTTCTGTACAGATCACTCTCATTTTCTAGCCTGGGAGTTCCTTGGGGTTGTGGAATTGTTACCTAGCTTAGCACAGTGCCTGGAATAAAGTAAGATTATGCTCCATGACTGTTTGCTGAATGAACAAGCTGACCCACTGTCCCTCAGCCTTCTTTTAGACCTAAGCCACTTGGCTTATCCCTCTGGCTCCAGTGACCAACTGGGACCATTAGAGGTACAGAAAGCACCCCAGAGGGGATGGTTGAAGTGTTGCAACCAAGTCAAAGTCAGAAACCCCAGAAACAGAAGTGTTAAGGAGTACAAAGTGCAGGGTTGTTACATTTAGCGAATAAAAATACAGGACCTCTGAGAATACTTATATTCTAAAAGTATTCATTGTTCATGTGAAATTCAGTTTATCAGGGTGTTCTGTATTTCATTTGGCAACTCTGTTAAGTGCCATTGCACGTGAACTAAACTGATGCTCAAGAAGTGGCCTTGGTCCTTAGTAGGTATCTTTTGGGAAGAATTGGATGGGAAAAGTGTTGGTGAGTTTACTGAGGTCAAATGGACATGCTCATCACACGGGGATTGGCTAATTCAAGGTCAGCGAATATTAAAAAAAGACTTTGTACCTGGAGTGATCAGGGTGACAGGCCTTTCCTCTGTCCCTGCCTGCTCTGTGATGGAAACAGATGGTAACAGTTGAAAGAGGATGTGCAACATCTTCGTTTGTGAGCATAGACTGAGTAATAATTGTTAAACCCCACACTCTGTGACTGTTGTAGCTTGTATCAATTCACCTTCCCTTTTTGACTTTGTGGTCTCTTATCTTGCATAACTACCCAATTCTCTTATATTTCAGAATCTGCCATTTTCCACATATTTTTTCCTATGACATTTCCTCTCCCCTAAGACTCATTTTCTTTTTTTTGGCCTCTCCTGAAATTTGACTTCTTAACTGTATCTTTCTCTAATTAAAGTGGAGACATCCATTCTTAATCCAATTGTTAAACATGAAAACATTGAATAATTCAAGACATTCATTTCAATACACATTTATTAAGAGCTTACTGTATAGGAAAAGTTTCATCATTAAGAACCTCATAATCTAGTTAATGAAATATAACATTAGAAACTAGAGGGGAAACCCTCACTCTGAGAAGTGATTGATCCAGCTTGCCAGAGAACAACTGGCCCCTTTGAAAATCACTGTTCCCATGTTCCTATGAATTTACTTTTGGAAGTAACCTCAGAGTAAGAGAATTCATGAGTATGTTACAAGTGATCTATGAAATTGGACAAGTTATCAGTAGGGTCTTCTCTAAGTTCCTTCATTTCTCAGAGAGCAGTTGTTTGCTTCGTCTTTTGATGTAGGAAGAACTGACAAAATCTAGCCTTAGTTGTTATTCTGGATATAGAAGTGATAGAAGTACATCCCCCGCCCCCCACCCCTGCCCCGACACACACACACACACACACACACACACACACACACACACACACACTGCTACATGGTTTCAGGAAGAATGGGCAATAGTGATAACCGGCTGGAGAAGGCGGCTTTTAAGAATCCTAGGATGTCCGTACTTCAAAGGGATCAATCATGTGATCCAACCTTCTTACTTACAAATGTGATACCCAAGGCCCAGAGTTTAAAGACTTGTATAAGATGATACACTAAGCTTGTGTCAGGGTTGGGATGTGAGTCCAAGTCTCCTGGATATGTCTAAGATTAGGTTCTGAAGGACTAGATATGATGCTCTGAGATGTTTCACTAGTAACTACATTTTTCCTAGGAGACTCCTGTAGGTCTTGTCTTCTGTGACCATTTCCCCCCTAGACTGTCTCCTCCCTCTCCTGATGCTCCTCCTCTGCCCTCCTCTAAAAAGGAATGTTCCTGAGAGTTCACTCCCTCACCTTCTCTCCGTTAACAGTCTATCAACTGCCAGTGTTGTGGTTACCTTAAAAACTGCCTCTTTGAGTCACAAATATTTACCTTTAGTTCTGATCGTTTTCCTGGAATCTGTATTTTCAGCCGTTATCTGAATATCTCTTCCCAGATGGTCTACAGATAATTAGTCCAAAACTGAAACCTCATCTCTTCCATCATTCCCCCACAAACTGGGTTCTCTCTTCCCGTGTTCCATGTCTTAGGTAGTGACATCATCATACTTACCAGTCTCCTGGTCCCTCTCCCCCTCACTAATTGGTCACCAAGCCCTCTCACATCTGCCCCCTTAACATTTCTTCACTCATCACATCCTCTCAGCCACATGACCCCAGCCTTAGTCTAGACCAGGAGACATAGGTTAAAACGTCTACAGGAGAGAAGCATGTGAGATAGGACATGTACCAGTAACAGGACAGTGAGGACTGGGATCAGCTGGAGACAACAGGCCTCATCTAAAGAGGACCACAGAATACTTAGTATAAGCAGATTTTTACCCCAAGGGAATACAGTGCTGGTGTTGACATATATTCTCAATTCAGGAGAGGTCAACACTTGTAAATGGAATATTCTGATTTTTTCACTGGAGCAAATAACAATTAAAAAAAAACACAAATATTGGATGGAAAACAAGCCCACCCTGTCCCCACCCTCATCCTTTATTCTTCCTGTAGCTCTGCATGTAGCATGGTGCCTGACACACAGCAAGTGATCAGCTGTTACTTAAGTGAGTGAAAATGGACAGTGTGGTCATAGTAAGCAAGGTATTACTGAGTTGTTTGCAGTTTAAGTTTTTTTTTTTTTATTGTAATTACTGAATTATTATGTGCCCATTTTATTGAATGAAACAATGTGGAAATATCTCAAGGAAAGGTCAGTTTTTTTTCCTGCTGTGTTCCTATGTCCTTTAGGTAACTGATGTTAACAGCTTCATATGTGTATTCAGCTACACTTTTCCCATGGTCTTAAAGCAGTTACTTGGATTTTTGTTTCTGTTTTTCAGAAATGTAGTAATACTTTACACGTTACTCTGCAACATGCTGCTTCAGCTTAATTATGCAGCATTGCCATCCTTCAGCTTAGTAACAATATATCTAACTTCATTCTTTTTAATAGCTGCATAATGTTCTTTAATATGATTTACCATAATTAATTCAACCATTTTTCTATTGATGAGCAATTAGATTGCTCCAGCTGCTTTTTAGCCTATGAGAAATGGCGCAATAACTATCCTTATAAATGGATACTTACACAGTGGTGCTTCTGCGCTTTCTATTTCAGTGGGAGAGATTCCCCCAGTGGAATGGCTATACTAAAGGATGCAGCTATGGATTTTAATAGACACTCTGCAGTTACTTTTAATTCACATTCCCATGAAAGGTCTCTGGCAGGGTGGACAGGGAAAGTCCCATTGAGAAGATGTTACATGAGCAAAAACTTAAAGATGGTAAGGGAATTTGTCACACAGATCCCTGGGAAAGACAACTCCAGACAGAGAGAAGAGACAGTTCAAGGACTCTAAGGCTAAAACTCATCTGATGTGTTCAAGGAACAAGAAAGAGGTCAATGCAGCTGAAGCAAAATGATCAGAGGGGAGCCTAAGAGAAGAGAATGTCAGCAAGACTGATGGGCAGGGCATGGAGGAACTTACAGGCTTTCACTCTCATCAGGAGGGTGACGTGGAGCCATTGCAGGTTTTTAAGCAAAGGAGTGATACACCAAGACCTTTTATAAAAGGATCACTGTGGCTGCTGAGTTGAGAAAAGCCTACAGGGAACAAAACCAGAAGCAGGAGACCAGTTAGAGGTGTTTGCAATAAGCTTGGACAGAAAAGGAGGGCAGAGATGGGTGCAGGATGAAAGCAGTGGCGAGGTGCTGGATTCTAGGTGTATGTTGTAAGTGGAGCCAACGGGATTTCCTGATGGGTGGGGTGTGGGATGCTTGGAGACAGAGAGGAATTGGAGATGAATCCGAAGAGTTTGGCTGGAGCAACCAAAGGATGCAGCTGCCAACAACCAAGATGGGAAAGTCTGAAGGTGGAACAGATTCGAGCAGGGAGAAAGGTCAGGAATTCACATTTGGCCATGTTAAGTGACAGATGTCCATTAGAGACCTAAGTGGAGGTGCTGAGATTTAATCACAGCATAGAGATGATATTTAAAGACTTGGATGGAGTCTAACAGAGAGAAGACCAAAAGACCAAGTGGTCAGGGAGAATAGGGGAGACCAGCAAGGGAGACAACTCAGAAGCAGCAGCCACAACAGAGGGAGACACTCAAGAGGTTGTGATGTCCCCAGAACCAAAGGACAAAAATTTATCAAGGCGGGAGAGATCAAGTGCATCTAATAGGTCAGATGAAAAGGCAACTGAGACCTGAGCGGAAAAGACCCTGATGCTGGGAAAGATTGAAGCCAGGAGGAGAAGGGGGTGACAGAGGATGAGATGGTTGGATGGCATCACCGACTCAATGGACATGAGTTTGAGTAAACTCTGGGAGATAGTGATGGACAAGGAAGGCTGGTGTGCTGCAGTCCATGGGGTCACAAAGAGTCAGACATGACTTAGCAACTAAACAACAAGAAGACTGAGAAACAGCACCACCACCACACCCCACCCCCGCCTCCCTGTAAAGATATTCATATCCTAATCCCAGAACCCTGAATATGTTACCTTACATAGCACAGAAGACTTTGTTGATGTGATTTTGTTAAGGACCTTGAAATGGAAAGATAAATTGTCCGTATGGGCTTAATGTAATCACAGTGTCCTTATAAAAGGAGGCAAAGGGTCAGAGGTAGAGGCAGAGAAGCATAAGTGATGATGGAGGCAAAGGTTGGGGTGAAGTGTAAGAAATGAGCTGTCCCCCCGAGTCTCCCAGAGGAAGTCAGTCCTGATCACCCATCTTGGACTTCAGTTGCTCAGTTGTATCCGACTGTGACTCCATGGACTGCAGCAAGCCAGCCTTCCCTGTCCATCACCGACTTCGGAAGCTTGCTCAAACTCGTGTCCATTGAGACAGTGATGCCATCCAACCATCTTATCCTCTGTTGTCCCCTTCTCCTCTTGCCCTCAATCTTTCCCAGCATCAGGGTCTTTTCCAATGAGTCACTTCTTTGCATCGGGTGGTCAGAGCATTGGAGCTTCAGCTGAAATGAGTGAGACTAAACTGTGCTGTTTTTAAGCCTCTAGTTTTGTGCCTACCCCCACCATTTCACAGTTGTATGATTTAGCAAAGAAATAACAGGTGGAGATTTTTGAAGACCATTGTGTGAGATGTAAGAAAGTCGTTTTTCTCAAAATGTGAAGTCATGGTCAAACATTATGGGGAAGGTGTCAGCCAACAAAACTTTCTCCAAAACAAAGCCATCCAGGAAAGCGGTAAGGAGCATTTGTTTCTCCCACATGTACTATTAATCTTAGACCCCTGAGTATAGAGTTCTTACAGCTTAATCCAGTAGCTATGTGAAAAATAAGTAACCTCCATGCAATTTGAGTTATTTATCACTTATTGATGACATCAGGCTGTAGGTATCTATTATAAAGTTTTAAATCTACTCTGAGATCTCAGAGAAGTATGTGTACATTTTACAAATCTCAAACAAACAAAAGAGAGGCAGCAAATCAAGGAGTTTTATCCGGCTGTGTGAGGCAAGCAGAAGTAAGGCAACTTAGATTAGGAGTAGGCCTTCCTACTATCAGGTAGCTTTCGCTTAACAATGACCACTGTTTGCCAATTAGGACCAATTAGCTTTCACCGATGTTTGCCAATTAGGAAATTAGGAACGGGGCGGAAACCCCCGGGAAAAGCGGAAGTATTGACCAATGAAACTGCTTTGCAAACGTGTAACCAATCCGCTTCTCACCCTATAAATTTGTGTAACAGCTTGGGCTCGGGGCTTTCTGACTCGCACCATTGCGTTGGTTGCGGGCGGAGAGTCCTGGCTCGAGTCAGTAATAAACTTCCCTTCCTGCGAGTTGCATTGTCTTGGAAGCCTTCTCTCTTCCCGCTCGGGGATTTGGACATCGGGCATAACAGCTGCAGTGTGAGTCTGCATACGACCTCAGAGCATCCTGGGCACATACACAGAAGCTGAGAACCCAGAGCTGTGTCTGAACACATAGCAACAAACAGCCTGAGCGCTAGAGTTCCTGGGTTCAAATCCTGGCTTGGCCACTTTTGACTTAAGTCATTTACCTCTCAGTAGCACTTTCCTCATAATTAATATGGGCATTTCATTTATTATTATTATTATTGAAATATTTGGGATTTTTAATGCAAGATTTTAAATCTTAATCCAACTACAAAATGAAGTGGACATTTTCATGTTACCACTTCCTGGGGCTGTTGTGAAGAGTAAGTGAGTTAATTCACAAAAAGCGCTTTGTGGTTGACACATCGTAAACACTCAGGATTAGCCATTATTATTGTTTATCATTAAAGAAAGATAAAAATACATAGGTGTTCTGTTTTTTAAGTTTGAAAGAATTTTCTTTGCATTCTCCACTTTCTCTGTTTTTTTTTTTTTTTCATCAAAAATGGACTTTTGGAGATTTTATATCCTTTATGAAATCTGCCATTGAGAAAATGAGGTGGTCTTACAATACTATGACTTGTTCTGTTTTCTAAAATTATGTAATTATTTTTGGCTGTGCTGAGTCTTTGTTGCCATGTGTAGGCTTTCTCTGGTTTCAGTGAGTGGGGATTACTCTTCCTAGCAGTCCTTGCGCTTCTCACTGTTGGCTTCTCTTGTTGCGGAGCACAGGCTCCATAGCACCCAGGCTTCAGTAGCCGTGGTGCCCAGGCTTAGTTGCCCCGGGGTATGGGGGATCTTAGTTCCTCAACTGGGAATCAAACCAGTGTCCCCTGTATTGGCAGGTGATTCGTTAATAACTGGACCACTAGGGAAGTCCCCATGACTTGTTCTTAAAGGAGAATTTGAAAATTCTTTTCTTTCCTGCTCTGCGTCTGCTTCCTTTATCCTGAGTTTGGTCTGTCTAGTCCAAGTTATGGTTTTTCCAGTTGTCATGTATGGATGTGAGAGTTGGACTATAAAGAAAGCTGAGCACCGAAGAATTGGTGCTTTTGAGCTGTGGTGTTGGAGGAGATTCTTGAGAGTCCCTAGGACTGCAAGGAGATCCAACCAGTCCATCCTAAAGGAGATCAGTCCTGAATATTCATTGGAAGCACTGATGCTAAAGCTCAAACTCCAATACTTTGGTCACCTGATGCGAAGAGCTGACTCATTGGGAAAGACCCTGATGCTGGGAGAGGTTGAAGACAGGAGGAGAAGGGGACGACAGAGGATGAGATAGTTGGATGGTATCACCAACTCAATGGACATGAGTTTGAGCAAGCTCCAGGAGTTGGTGATGGACAGGGAAGCCTGACATGCTGCAGTCCACGGGGTCGCAAAGAATTGGACATGACTGAGCAACTGAACTGAATTCCCTCTCTGCATCTTACTCCTTGTCTGTCTCTCAGACATTCCTTCCTTTTTTTGTGCCTTATTATTGCAACCTAGTTCTTTGTATCTTACTTTTCTCTCATACTTTATAAGCTTATGGGTTTTTTGTCCTTGGGCAGAGGTACATGTTGTATGTGAATTCACCTCACAAATGGAGGAAATTTTTCATCCATTTAAAATAGACCCAGGAAAACACACCTGCTAATCTTAAGGCAGCTTGATTTCTTAAACAAGGTGGCACCTATGGAATATTCAAATACATTTCTATCCTGTGAAGTCAGTCTTCTATTGCTGATTATGAAATGCATGGGCATAGTGCTTTTTACTTGTTCCCTGATTTGCTTTCATTTTGTTCCGTAATTCATCCCATAGCCAATATAACACTGTCTTATCGATGTCAATTTAATATTTCTGCCTCTATTTCTGTCAATCCATGTCTGAAACAACAAGCCTCCACTCTAATATTTATTTATCTGTTTGGCTGTGCTGGGTCTTAGATGTAGCATATGGGACCTTTAGTTATACCATGTGGGATCTAGTTCCCAGACTAGGAATTGAACCCAGGCCTTCTGCATTGGGAGCATGTAGCCTTAGCCACCGGGGAGGTACCACTCGAGACATTCTCTATCCCCTTACTCTTATTTTGCTGCTAGTTCTCATCATCTCTTGATATTTATATTCACTTACTCTTGGACTCAGAGAAGGCAATGGCACCCGCCTCCAGCACTCTTGCCTGAAAAATCCCATGGACGGAGGAGTCTGGTGGGCTGCAGTCCATGGGGTCGCTAAGAGTCGGACATGACTGAGTGACTTCACTTTCACTTTTCACTTTCATGCACTAGAGATGGAAATGGCAACCTACTCCACTATTCTTGCTTGGAGAATCCCGGGGACGGGGGAGCCTGGTGGGCTACCATCTACGGGGTTGCACAGAGTCGGACACGACTGAAGTGACTTAGCAGCAGCAGCAGCAACTCTTGGACTATCTCCTTTTACTAGAATATACAGAGGTTGGTCTGTTTTGTTCACTGTTCTTCTCTAGTACCCGGAACGGTGCATGCATGCATGCTCAGTTGCATCTGACTCTTTGTGACCCCATGGACTGTAGCCCACCTGGCTCCTCTATCCATGAAATTCTCTAGGCAAGAATACTAGAGTGGGTTGCCATGCTCTCCTCCAGGGGATCTTCCTGACCCAGGGATAAAACCTGTGTCTCCTGCATTGGCACGTGGATTCTTTACACTGAGTCTCCTGGAGAGCCCATCCAGAAC
Organism: Cervus elaphus; assembly: GCF_910594005.1. Lineage (NCBI taxonomy): Eukaryota > Metazoa > Chordata > Mammalia > Artiodactyla > Cervidae > Cervus > Cervus elaphus. The sequence goes on along the minus strand of NC_057817.1, from coordinate 45,906,996 downwards.
GATAACTGTCCTGATCTGTATTTACTGAATAAAGGAGTTGTAATCTTTTTACAAATACTTCCCAAAATTTGCCGTTTTTATTTCACTTATTGTACAAGACTAGATCCATACTTTTCATAAAAAGGCTCACAAATGAAGACCAATATAGCTGGCCTGGGCTGGACTCCCAGCAGCACCTCCCTGTGTTAACAGAGCTGAACGCTTTGGCTTTGGTGCTTGCCTGACTGTGTGTGTGTTCGGAAAGGAGCGTCTAAGGAGGCAAAACTTTTTATCAACATTTTCTCCTACAACTTAGAATCTCACATAGTGAAACAGAGATAGAAGGGCATGGATTTAGCCCTACAAATATTTTAGCTTCAGCAAAAACTTACGTAATGATATAAACAAAATTGAATTGCAATTGAGGTGACTGGGGCCATTTCTTTGTAGTTTAGAGACAAGGGTTTAATGTCAAAGTCAGTTAACTTCATCAGCATTTCTGCTGAAATGCCCATATGGCAAAGAAGAGGGTTTAGATGCCTTATGGGATCTTGAGGTATTGCACAATCTGTCCCCAAAAAGATGACGTTACTCCTAAGTTTTATCTTTTACCTCAAAAATTGATGCCAAATTTTCATTCTATATAGTGCATCATTATTTTTTTAAAAATATCATAACAGTGTATCAGATAATATATTGTGAGACAACTGGACATGTCAAAAAGAATTTTTTCCCCCAAAGCCCTTTCTCTTGAGTCTTTTTGTCCATTTCTGGCATATCGCCACTTACCTACCAGGAGTCTGGATTTCTGATGAGAGAACTATGGAACTAGATGTCAGCTCATTGTGAGTAAGTCTTTTTGTTTCTTGTTTATTAAAGTGTGGCTGATTTACAATGTTGTGGTTGTTTCAAGTGTACAGAAAAGTGATTCACACACACACTCACACACACACACTCACACACACACACGGGCTTCCTTGATTGCTTAGCGGATGAAGAATCAACGTTCAAAGCAGGAGACACAGGTTCACCCTCTAGGTTGGGAAGATCCCCTGGAGGAGGAAAATGGACACCCACTCCAGTATTCTTACCTGAAAAATCCTATAGACAGAGGAGCCTCGTGGGCTGCAGCCCATAGGGTTGCAAAGAATTGGACATGACTGAGTGACTAAGCATGCATGTATGTGCACGTGCGTGCATGTGCGTGTGCACGCACACACACACACACACACACATACTTTTTCATATTCTTCTCCATTATGGGTTATTATAAAATATTGAGTATGATTTCCCTTTTTGCTTCTTTAAGTCCATTTTGGGACTGCACAATACTATCACATTGCTTCAGCTTTCAAAACTCCTTTGAATCCGTTTCCCAAAACAGTGTTCCAGCTCTGTGTCCCATTAACTGCAAATCTGCATACCTGAATTAAATAATAGAAGCTTTTGGCAAGGGCCATTATTGTTTCCTTATGTCTCTTGCTGTACTCACCAAACACATCATCTAGTATGTGATGGGTATCATGTCAGGAAGGATAGGCTATGTCCTGCTGACTTAAGAAAGAGCTCCACTGTTTTAATGGATGAACACAGTGAAGATTTCTTCTCATTTATTCAGGCCCTACAGCAGGTCTGTGGAACTGTCCAGAGCAGCTGTCCATTAGATAAAGGCTCTTTGTTGCACGTCACACCCTCACGATCACCAAAGCTAGGAGAGTTGAGACCTAAAGTTAAATGCTTCCACCCTAAAGTGCTGCATTGCTATCATTTTATTGGTCCAAGTTAGATGGTTTCAATCAACTCCAAACAGGTGAAGTACAGCCCTGCTGAGTGCCTGGAAAGAGAGGCAAATGAGGTATCAGTGGGCAGTAGTACTTCCTGCCACACCGATACGTTTCTCGTTTTGTTTTGTTTTGGCTGCACCGAGAAACTTGCAGGATCTTGGTTTCCCAAGCAGGGATTGAACCCACTGGCAGTGAAAATACAGAGTCCTAACCACTGGACCATGCATATGGTATGCATGGAGTTCCTTGCATATCTCTTGACTGAATGAAATCTAGCACATTTTTAATTAGGATTTCGGCTCTGTATATAACTGTCAATCTCTTTGGTAATCCTATTATTTAATTCATTTCTTAATTCTGCTCTTCCCCTTTGGGCCCCAGTTTAATAAACAAAACAGACAAAATGCTAATTTAAACATTCACCTGGATAAATTAATTTGAAGTGCTTTCCCGTAACTGCGAAACTATCATTATCATGACTGCATCTTAACTGCATGCTTTACCTCATCACGTTAATTAAACAGGTCACTAAACCTTATTCCCTCCCTACTCTCCTAGTAAAATGTTTAGGTTTTATTAATGATAACTTCACAGTATGTTAGCTGCCTTAATACCATCCAGGCACACTAAAACAAATGAATTTCCAATGTAACCAGAAAACACATTCTGGATAACTTAAAGGAAAAAAACTTGCACATGAGAAGCAATATGAATCAGATGCTGAAATTCTTTGCTTCATGATGCAGGTTAATTGATTTATTTAACAAGCATTGCCTGGATTTCAAGGGGATATTGAAATGAGAGCTTGGTTTATATGAGACGAGTAGCCGTGTTTTCAGAAGAAAATGGTTAAACTTCTCACTGTGGCCTCCCAAAGTGCTGCAAGTCCTAGCTCCAGCCCAGCTCCCTTTGGCCTCATCTCCTGCCCTCTCCCCCTGCTTTTGACTTCAGCTACCAGCCCCTGTTAATCCTGGATCCATCTAGTTCTTTCCTGCCTTTCTTCCACTGATTTTTTTTGAAAATCCAGGTCAGTTGTCTTGTAAAATGTCCCAAATGCCAGATTGAGTGTGTGCATGTTATGGCCTGTTGTTGTGCAGCCCCAGAGCTAAGAATAGTTTTTACATTTTAAAAGGGTTTTTAAAGAAGAAAATAAGAAAAAAGGAAGCTGGGAGGCGAGAGGGAAGGAGGAGAAAAGAGGAACTATGTGATGGAGACACTATGTGCCCTTGAAAAGCTGATGTCTGACAGACTGAAAACAACAATCACAGAAAATTAACCAGTCTGATCACATGGACCACAGGCTTGTCTAACTCAGTGAAGCTATGAGCCATGCCATGTAGGGCCACCCAAGACAGACAGGTCATGGTGGAGAGTTCTGACAAGTCGTGATCCACTGGAGAAGGGAACAGCAAACCACTTCAGTAGGCTTGCCTGGAGAACCCCATGAACAGTATAAAAAGGCAAAAAGATAGGACACTGAAAGATGAACTCTCCAGGTCGGTGGGTGCCCAATATGCTACTGGAGAACAGTGGAGAAATAACTCCAGAAAGAATGAAGAGACAGAGCCAAAGCAAAAACAACACCCAGTTGTGGATGTGACTGGTGATGGATAAAGTCTGATGCAATGGTTGTAAAGAACCATATTGCATAGGAACCTGGAATGTTAGGTCCATGAATGAAAGCAAATTGGAAGTGGTCAAACAGGAGATGGCAAGAGTGAACGCTGACATTTTAGGAATCAGTGAACTAAAATGGACAGGAATGGGTGAATTTAACTCAGATGACCATTATATGTACTAATGTGGGCAAGAATCCCTTAGAAGAAATGGAATAGCTCTCGTAGTCAACCAAACAGTCCGAAATGTAGTACTGGGATGCAATCTCAAAAACGACAGAATGATCTCTGTTCGTTTCCAAGGCAAGCCATTCAGTATCACAGTAAACCAAGTCTATGCCCCAACCAGGAATAGTTCTATGAAGATCTCCTAGAACTAACACCCAAAAAAGATGTCCTTTGCATTATAGGAGACTGGAATGCAAAAGTAGCAAGTCAAGACATACCTGGAGTAACAGGCAAATTTGACCTTGGAGTACAAAATGAAGCAGGTCAAAGGCTAACAGAGTTTTGCCAAGATAACGCTCTGGTCATAGAAAACACCATCTTCAAACAACACAAGAGAAGATTCTACACATGGACATCACCAAATAGTCAATACTGAAATCAGATTGATTATATTCTTTGCAGCCAAAGATGGAGAAGCCCTATACAGTCAGCAAAAACAAGACTGGGAGCTGACTGGCTCAGATCATGAATTCCTTATTGTCAAATACATATTTAAATTGAAGAAAGGAGGGAAAACCACTAGACCATTCAGGTATGACCTAAATCTTACAATTATACAGTGGAAGTAAGAACTAGATTCAAGGGATTAGTTCTGATAGACAGAGTGCCCAATGAACTATGGACAGAGTTTCATGACATTGTATAGGAGTCAGTGATCAAGACCATCCCCAAGAAAAAGAAATGCCAAAAGGTAAAATGGTTGTCTGAGGGGGCCTTACAAACAGCTAAGAAAACAAGAGAAGCTAAAGGCAAAGGAGAAAATGAAAGATATACCCATTTGAATGCAGAGTTCCAAAGAATTGCAAGGAGAGATAAGAAAGCCTTCCTCAGTGATCAATGAAAAGAAATAGAGGAAAACAATAGAATGGGAAAGACTAGAGATCTCTTCAAGAAAATTAGAGATACCAAGGGAACACTTCATGCAAAGATGGGCATAATAAAGGACAGAAGCAGAAGATATTAAGAAGAGGTGGCAAGAATACACAAAAGAGCTATACAAAAGATCTTCATGACCCAGATAATCACAATGGTGTGATCACTCACCTAGAGATAGACATCCTGAAATGTGAAGTCAAGTGAGCCTTAGGAAGCATCACTACGAACAAAACTAGTGGAGGCAATGGAATTCCAGTTGAGCTGTTTCAAATCCTAAAACATGATGCTGTGAAAGTGCTGCACTCAATAGGCCAGCAAATTTGGAAAACTCAGCAGTGGCCACAGGACTGGAAAAGGTCAGTTTTCATTCCAGTCTCAAAGAAAGGCAATGCCAAAGAATGCTCAAACTAGTGCACAATTAGCAAAGTAGTGCTCAAAATTCTCCAAGCCAGACTTCAACAGTACGTGAAACATGAACTTCAAGCTGGATTTAGAAAAGGCAGAGGAACGAGAGATTGAATTGCCAACATCTGTTGGATCATCCAAAATGCAAGAGAGTTCCAGAAAAACATCTGCTTTATTGACTATGCCAAAGCCTTTGACTGTATGGGTCACAACAAACGGTGGAAAATTCTTAAAGAGATGGGAATACCAGACCACCTGACCTGCCTCCTGAGAAATCTCTATGCAGGTCAAGAAGCAACAGTTAGAACTGGACATGGAACAACAGACTGGTTCCAAGTTGGGAAAGGAGTATGTCAAGGCTATATATTGTCACCCTGCTTATTTAACTTATATGCTGAGTACATCATGAGAAATGCTGGACTGGATGAAGCACAAGCTGGAATCAAGGTTGCCAGGAGAAATATCAATAACCTCAGATATGCAGATGACACCACATTTATGGCAGATAGTGAAGAAGAACTAAAGAGCCTCTTGATGAAAGTGAAAGAGGAGAGTGAAAACATTCATTCAAACTCAACATTCAAAAAACTAACATCATGGCATCTGGTGCCATCACTTCATGGCAAATAGGTGGGGAAACAATGGAAACAGTGACAGAGTTTATTTTGGGGGGCTCCAAAATCACTGCAGATGGTGACTGCAGGCATGAAATTGAAAGATGCTTGCTCCTTGGGAAAAAAGTTATGACCAACCTAGACAGCATATTAAAAAGCAGAGACATTACTTTGTCAACAAAGGTCCATCTAGTCAAAGCTATGCTTTTTCCCAGTGGTCATGGATGGATGTGAGAGTTGGACTGTAAAGAAAGCTGAGCACCAAAGAATTGATGCTTTTGAACTGTGTTGTTGGAGAAGACCCTTGAGAGTCCCTTGGACTGCAAGGACACCCACCCAGTCCATCCTAAAGGCAATCAGTCCTGAATATTCATTGGAAGGACTGATGCTGAAGCTGAAACTCCAATACTTTGGCCAGCTGATGGGAAGAACTGACTCATTGGAAAAGACCCTGATGCTGGGAAAGATTGAAGGCGGGAGGAGAAGGGGATGACAGAGGATGAGATGGTTGGATGGCATCACCGACTCAATGGACATGAGTTTGAATAAACCCCAAGAGTTGGTGATGGACAGGGAAGCCTGGTGTGCTGCAGTCCATGGGGTCGCAAAGAGTCGGACACAACTGAGTGACTGAACTGAACTGAACTGCGGTATTTACTTTCTCGCCTTTGTTCTAGATCTTTTTGTTTCCACCTGGTATTATTCAGTTTGTACCTCAGTTCCTTGGATTTGGGGCAAATGGAAAATTAGGTCTAGAACTGTGCTGTCTAGTATGACAGTTGCCACCCACATGTGTCTATTGAGCACTTGAAATGTGGCTCCATTAAACTGAGATGTGCTGTAAGGGTAAAATACATATCACATTTCAAGGATTTGTGATAAAGAATGTGAAATATTTCATTAATGATTTTTATGTTGATTTCCACATTGAAATAATAATATTCTGGGTATATTGGATTAGATACAGTGCATCATTAAAATTAATATCACCTATTTCTTTTTTCAATGTGGCTACCAAAAACTTTTACATTGCATATGTGCTTTGCATTATATTTCCATTGGACAATGCTGGTCTAGAAACTTGATTAAAGTAAGGTTAAGTATTTTTGAGAAGAATACTTTATAGCTAATCTTAAGTACATCATATTGCATCACAGCATGAGACACACACAGTTGTCCCATTATTGTTGACACTAAATTTGATAACTTGATGAAGGGGTGACTGACAAGTAGCTCCACTGTAAATGTCCATTTTCCCCTCCACAATTTGTAATTTCTTACAGCCATTGGGTGACCAGTTTCCTAGTGGATTTGCACATAGTCATTTTAGTATGCTTGGGTGGTCTTTGCTTGAGTTAGTTATTACAGTAAAGATTGCAACATCATGTTTTGTATTTTTGGAATTTCTTCTTACATTTATTTTTTATTACTTTTTCAAAACAAACAACTTTTTTACCAAAGTATGGTTGTCTTAGTTTTCAGTGTACAGCAGAGTGATCCATATATATATTTTTTTTCAAAGTCTTCTCCACCGTAGGTTATTACAAGATATTGAATATTCTTCCCTGTGCCATACAGTAGATCCTTCTTGTTTATTTTATCTATTTTATATATAATAGTGTGTGTCTGTTAATTCCAAACTCCTAGTTTGTCCCTCCCTCTCCCCTTTCCCCTTTGGAAACCATAAGATTGTTTTCTATGTCTGTAAGTATATTTCTATTTTGTAAAAAGTTCCTTTGTATCATTTTTAAAAGGTTCTATATATAAGTGATAGCATACGGTATTTGTTTTTCTCTATTTGACTTACTTCACTTAGAATGATAATGTCTAGGTTCATCATGTTGCTGCAAATGTCATCATTTCATTCGTTTTCATGGTGGAGTCGTATTGCATCCGTATGGAGAAGATGTCCATATATATGGATATATATCTGTATATATATATACACACCGCGTCTTCTCTGTCCATTCATCTGTTGATGGACATGTAGGTTGCTCCCATGTCTTGGCTACTATAGATTGTGCTCCTCTGAACTTTGGGGTGCATGTATCTTTTCGAATTATAGTTCTGTCTGGTTTTATACCCAGAAGTGGGGCTGCTGGATCATATGGTAACTGTAGTTTTAGTTCTTTAAAGACTCTCCATACTGTTCCTTATTTAATGTCAGTTAAATTTCTTAACTGACATTCTTTCCTTTATCCCCTTAAAGGAATTATTTTTTAGTGAGCATCACAATGGACGCAGCAGTTTTCATTCACTCGGTGTGTTGCAGTCAAGAGCAGGCATGGTCCTTTTTGCTGTTCAGATCTCTCAAAGCTGGCTCGTGGAATGCCCTTCAAGCTGGCTCCTGAATCCTTTCATCACAACCACATCAGGTTTTGAGTGCTTCCTTGCCTTCCGGGACAGGAAACACTAGGGCCACCTTGTACTTCCCTGTCCCAGGGGTGGAATCAGTCACTTCTCAATAAGCCTCCACTTTTCATAAGAAATGGTATTCCAAAATCAAGAGGAAGGTGGTAGACGTGATCAGAGTCACCGGGGTGACATTACTTTCAGACCCTTTCAGAAGACAGAGCTAGGAAGTACATGTGAAGAATCGCAAGGTCATATTGATAATTCCAGCTCAGGTATAATGCTGTAGTTTTCTTAACTTTTTTTATTCTATGTTTCTACTTCTTTTCACGTACATGAAAAACCTTCATTTGATAACACATGGAGACATTTACTTGTTTGCTTTATCGTACAATGCATATTGTATCAGTTAATAGCAATATTAAAACTAACATTAACTACAGTGTGTGGTAAAGTTTAATGTTACTTTGCAGGTCTTTTGCCCTCAGAATATAACCTACTAAGGGGATATAGTCATGATAACTTAAAGTATTTATTCCAAGTATTCAAAAATACATATTCTTGAAATAACTTTTTCCCTGAGAGGTTATGTTATACAATTGATAGTTTCCTTTGTTTCTGTTTGTGTTCAGTTTTAGGTTTTGATTTTGTCTATTTTTGAATATGTGAAACATTTACATGGGTCAGAAGTCAAAACCGTTATAAAAAGTTAGAGATCTTGTTCCCATATTTTTCTCCTTGACTCTGTTTCCACTCTATCTATGGGTAACTATTTTCATTAAATTCTGGTGTATGTTTCCTGTGTTTGTTTGCTTGTTTTTGCAAACACAAGCCTATGCAAATGCAGAAAACTATTTGCCTTGTTTTATGTCTTGTTTTTTCTTACTGAACATAATATCCTGGGAAATCTCCCTATTAGTTCAAAAAGGTATTCCTCATTCTTTCTTTTGTGATATTACTAAAGAATACTCCATTGTGTGGATGTACCATAGTTTATTCAATAGATCTCTTACTGATGCACATTTCCTGCCATTTCCTGTCCTTTGCTGCTACGGAAGTTATACAGTGAATAACCTTACACCTGTATTATCTTATATTTGGGGAAATGTAGCTTCATGGTATATGGGGTCATATTTGTAGGGGTCATTATTGTAGAAACACCCCAAGTGATTCTGATACACAGACAGGTTTAAGTATTGTTACTTACTGTATACTGTTAAAATGCCATCCAAGAGTCGAGAATTGTTAACATTTTTTTCCATTTATTTTTATTAGTTGGAGGCTAATTACTTTACAATATTGTAGTGGTTTTTGTTATACATTGACATGAATCAGCCATGGATTTACATGTATTCCCCATCCCGATCCCCCCTCCCACCTCCCTCTCTACCCTATCCCTCTGGGTCTTCCCAGTGCACCAGGCCCGAGCACTTGTCTCATGCATCCAACCTGGGCTGGTGATCTGTTTTACCCTAGATAATATACATGTTTCGATGCTGTTCTCTCGAAACATCCCACCCTCGTCTTCTCCCACAGAGTCCAAAAGTCTGTTCTGTACATCTGTGTCTCTTTTTCTATTTTGCATATAGGGTTATCATTACCATCTTTCTAAGTTCCATATATATGCGTTAGTATACTGTATTGGTCTTTATCTTTCTGGCTTACTTCACTCTGTATAATGGGCTCCAGTTTCATCCATCTCATTAGAACTGATTCAAATGAATTCTTTTTAACGGCTGAGTAATATTCCATGGTGTATGTGTACCACAGCTTCCTTATCCATTCGTCTGCTGATGGGCATCTAGGTTGCTTCAAAAATATGGAACGCTTCACGAATTTGCGTGTCATTCTTGCGCAGGGGCCATGCTAATCTTTTCTGTATTGTTCCAATTTTAGTATATGTGCTGCCGAAGTGAGCACTAGAATTGTTAACATTTAAAAAATGAGGAATCAACAGGTAAAGAAGTCTTGACTTAAAAAAATGCACAACATAAGATTTGCAAGTTTAGTTTTATTTGGGGCAAAATGAGGACTGCAGCCCAGGAGACAGCACCTCAAATAGCTCTGAGAAACTGCTCCAAAGAGGCAGGGGAGAAGGTCAGTACATGTGTGATTATGGTGAAGGCGGAGTACATGCAAACGAGCACATATTTTTCCAGAAGGTTTCTGTTAGTCTTGTGAAGCTTTCTGCTAGTCACGATGAATAGTCGTTGCCATGAAGGATTTTAGTACTTTCCTAGATATGAGGAGATACAAGAATTGGGCTCATAAAATCGGCTCCTGAAAATATCTAACCAGCTGAAGACCTGGCCGCCAGTTTTCCCCTGAGCACAGAGTGCCTCATTTCTGCTCTACAATCGGAACTCCTTTCAGGCTGAGGCTGGTGTATGCTCAGTCATGTCCAACTCTTTGTGAGTCCATGGACTATAGCCCACCAGGCTCCTTGTCCATAGAATTCTCCAGGCAAGAATACTGGAATGGGTTGACATTTCCTCCTCCAGGCGATCTTCCCAACCCAGGGATCGAACCCACGTCTCCTGCAGTGGCAAGAGGATTCTTTACTGCCTGAGTCATCAGGAAAGCCCACCTAAGACCTGTTTTGCCAGTTTTTCCCTGAGCACAGAGTGCCTCATTTTTGCTCTAACTCCTTTCACGGGGAGTTGAAAATCAGCAGCTGCAGACTGTAGCTTGTAGAGGTAGATGGCAAGTGCCAATTTGTAGTTAACAGAAGTAAAGTTCTCATCATCCTGAATCCTAACCTACACTGCCTGCTGCTGCTGCTGCTAAGTCTCTTCAGTCGTGTCTGACTCTGTGCGACCCCATAGACGGCAGCCCACCAGGCTCTCCCGTCCCCGGGATTCTCCAGGCAAGAATACTGGAGTGGGTTGCTATTTCCTTCTCCAATGCGTGAAAGTGAAGTCGCTCAGTCGTGTCCGATTCTTAGCAACCCCATGGACTGCAGCCTACTGGGCTCCTCTGTCCATGGGATTTTCTAGGCAAGAGTACTGGAGTGGGGTGCCATTGCCTTGTCCCCACGCTGCCTAGTAGAATGCAATTGAGTTATAGAAACAGAAGCTTAGTATCTGGAGTCTTGTGCTCAAATCATCATGTTGGTAAAAAGGTTATCTTATGAATACACACATATGTGACCCACATTTGGGCAGTGGATACCTTTCAGTTTGGATACCTGAGTCAGGGGAGCCAAGGGGCATCCAATCCTGGCATCTAATAGGCAGTTGTTTGCACAGGTTTGAAGATTAGACTAGGGGTCATTAGCATGTAGGTGACAGAGTAGGTGAAAGATGACTGAGGGAAGGATTACAGAGTGAGAAGGTGCTTAGGATGGAACCCTGGGGAACACCATTACTTCCAAGGAAGCTATAAATGGCCAGAGAGATGGTAGGAAAACCTGAGAAGATGAGTTACAAAAGCCTAGGAAGCGGAGTGTTACAAGAAGAAAATAGTTGAAAAGTTATCTATGTTAAATACTGTTGAGAGGTGAGGCAAGACAGAGGCAGAACTGTATCCACTGGATTTAGTAACAAAGAGATGAGTGGTAAAACATTTGTCAGGACAGATTCCATGTTGTGGTGTAGCTATCCTGAGTGTTAAGGAAGGCATTCAACCTCATACAGACATCCCTGGAAACAATGATGCAACAGAGTGTTTCTAAAAGCAACAAAAGTTGACATTTGTACCCAAAGGAAAAGAAAATCAATTCTATCATTTTCTCCCATAAGACATTTTTAAAGAACAAAATAACTTTTTTGAAGTATAAAGTATATTTGATTTACAAAGCTGTGTTAGTTTCATGTGTATGGTCCTATAAATTAAAAAGTTTGGGGGGGGGGCTGTTATTTATCTATATTAGAATCTATACAATAAGATGCTTTTGGATTTAGCAAATAATGTGTGCTTATTTTAGGTTTATTATTGAGTAATTTCATAATAGTATCAAAATAGTAATGTAGTCATGTATTTTATGCTGTTCCTCAGAAAGTACCATGACTTTTAAACATATGGAAACCATGGCTCCAGAATAACTTTTAAATCACTTCTTTCTCTTCTACTTGCCTTCCCCCATTCTTGTTTATACTCTGGGCTATAACTAGACTTCTTTTGCCCCACTGTGGGGCTTCCCCGGTGGCTCAGCGGTAAAGAATCCGCCTGCAACGCAGGTTCCATTCCTGGGTCAGGAAGATCCCCTGGAAGCGGGCACGGCAGTCCACTCCAGTATTCTTGCCTGGAGTAGTCCATAGGGTGGCACAGAGTCGACACCACTGAAGCGACTTAGCACGCACTAGCAGATGGCAGCTCAGCCTAAACTCTGGGAGGCCAGGGTATACTCACAGAGGACATGAGGAGCATTGTGAAAGTTATTGAATCCACTGCTTTCCAAATCTGGCTGACCATCAAAACGAACAACTTGAGACGCGCGTTAAAAAGAATCCTGGGTCCCAGCCCTAGATCCCGATACAATGGGTATGGAATGAGGCCTAGAGATCTGTACCTTGTATAAAGTGCCTTTGATCTTACAAATTCAACTTCTGAATCAAAAACAAGAGGCCCAAAGCAGTCACGCCCAGGCGGGTCTCCTGGCTGGAGATTCGCGGCTCTGAGCTTTGGGTGTTGGCGGAAGGGCATTGGGATTTTAGTTTTGGAATCGTTGGGAGGGCTTGCTTTTCCTAGCTCTTTAGGTTCAGTAGATTGACCTTCCCTCGAGTTTCTCTCTAGACAGGAGACGCGGTGGGTTAGCGGCTCTGCAGGGCTATTTATGCTGCGGCCCAGCCAGCTAGCTTCCGGCCAGCCCCTGGCGGAGCCTGGAGTTTGACTGTGCAGCGGAGGCGCGCCCCGCCCCTCACCCCGCCCCGCCCCTCGCCCCGCCCCTCGCCCCGCCCTCGCCCCGCCCTTGCCCCGCCCCCTCAAATCTCGGCGTTCCATCCTATCCCGGCCTTCCGCTGGGAACTTGAGGCGGAGCTTTGCGCAAGCTACCTTCCGGGGGAGGAGGTACGTCTATGAAAGCGGATGGCCTTTATCTTTTAAAACAAGTATCAGGCGTACAGCATTATAGCTCAATGTCTGTAGACACTAAAGCATGACCATCACCACAAGTTTAGTTGCCATCCATCTGCATACGGTTAACTCAAGTCACACATTTCGCCCACCCCCTGGAAGCCGAAGGTCCTACAGTCGCGGAGCTGATTGGCTGATCTTGGGCGTCTACGCAGCCCGGGGTTTTCCGGAATTGGGGTTGAGCTCGGGAGAATGGACTATGGCCTCGTTGAGTCAGCCCTTGTTGGAGCTGCAGGGACCTCTGCTCCCACCCAAGGACCTGGTGGAGGACGAAGACGAGTATTTAAGGGAGGATGCGGAGGGCGACGAGGACACGGTGTTTCTCGACGCAGAGGAGCTTTGCAGTGGGGGCGTAAATGCTGGTAGCCTCCCTGGGCGGCTCCGTGGTGAGGAAATAACTCGCCTCTCGGGGGTGGGATCGGCGGATTAATGAACTGTTTCTATTATGGCCTCCTCCAAAGTACGGCGCTCCCTCGCTGCTAACAGACTTCCTTTGGAATCGCCTAAGTGCTTCGTCCTGTTGAGAATAAAATAACAATAATAGAGACTTGAGCGTACTGTATGTTAAGCTTGGGCTTCACGTGTATCTCATTGATGTTCACAACTTTTTGAGGTAGTTTTATAAACAAGGAAACAGTGGGTGTCCAGCTAGTATTAACACCCAGAATCAAGGCTTTTAACTATTTCCCTGTCTTTCCTGGAGTTGAATATGTGATTGTTGTTCAGCTACTTAAACACACAAACACACATACACATGATAAACCACAAGGCACTGTTGACTCATTAACCTGTTAATCTTGTGATCTGTATTTATCTTGTCTAGTTTCCTGTCCTAAGAATTCCACCTATTGTGTGTTCCTGGTGACTGATGTTTAAGAATGTTTTAATGTTCAGACCAGTTGCTGTCCAGTAGAATTTTCTGTGATGATGGCATTGCTGTATATTTGCACTGTCTTATACAATAGCTGCTAGCCACGTGTGGTTATTGAAAACTTAAAATGCAGCTAGTGCAGAGGAGCTGAATTCTAAAGTTTTAATTTTAATTAAATTTAAATAGTCACAGGTGAGTAGGCAGCACAAGTTTAGACAGAAAATTTTTAAGTATTTGTGGAGGGTTTGGTTATTCATCCTGCAAGTATTAGGGACTGGCTACCGTGTTCCAAGCAAGATATGTTTGTTGCTGGGATACCCTGGAGAGATTAGATGATGAGGTTGCTGTCTTAATGGAGCTTCCGCTCTAAGTGCATTAAACAGACATTCTACAAATAATCACAGCTGTGTGTGTCGTCTGTGCTAAGTCGCTTCAGTCATGTCTGACTCTTTGCGACCCTATGGATTATAGCCCACCAGGCTCCTCTGTCCATGGGATTCTCCAGGCAGGAATACTGGAGTAGGTTGCCACCCCATCCTCCAGGAGGTCTTCCCCATGATCCAGGGATCGAACCATTGTCTCTTGTGTCTCTTGCATTGGCAGGCAGGTTCTTTACCACTAGCGCCACCTGGGAAGTAACTATAATATCAGTGCTTAATAGAAATAATATGAAGTGCCATGAGAGGTTATATTGATGAGAGTCAGGGAAGGTTTTCTGAGGAAGTGACAGTTAATCTGAGTTCTGTAGTAAATGGGGTGAACAGTAAGGAAGAAAATACTTAAGGCAGGTGCATCAGCTTTTGCAAAGACTGTGTGGTAGGAGGGACCCTGACTTTTTTTTAAATTGAAGGATAATTGCTGTACAGAATTTTGTGGTTTTCTGTCATACATCAACAAGAATCAGCCATAGGTACACCCATATCCCCTCCCTCCCAAACCTCCCTCTCATCTCCGTCGGGATCCCACCCTTCTAGATTGTCACAGAGTCCCTGTTTGAGCCACACAGCAAATTCCCACTGGCTATCTATTTTACATATGGTATCGTAAGTTTCCATGTTACTCTTTCCATACATCTCACCCTCTTCTCCTCCCCTCCCCCCATGTCCATAGGTCTGTTCTCTATGACTGGTTCTCCATTGCTGCCCTGAAAATATATTCATGAGTACCATCTTTTTAGATTCCACATATATGCACCAGTATATGATATTTCTTTTTCTCTTTCTGACTTAACTTCACTCTGTAAACTAGGCTCTAACTTCGTCCATCTCATTAGAACTGACTCAAATATGTTCCTTTTTATGGCTGAGTAGTATTCCATTGGGTATATGTACCACAGCTTCGTTATCCACTCATCTGTCCATGGACATCTAGGTTGCTTCCATGTCTTAGCTATTGTAAATAGTGCTGCAGTGAACATTGGGGTACACGTGTCTTTTTGACCCTGACATTTTTTTTAGATACTCCTTGGAGGTCAGTATTGGCTGAGATCAGAGTAGCAGAGAGGGAACCACTTTTAGGAGAGGAACAACAGACTTGCCAGGTACCAGGCCTCCCTCCTGGAATACAAAAACAAATAAAACATTACCTTATTCTAGAAAGCTTACAATGTAGTAGCTGCTTCTGCTAAGTCGCTTCAGTTGTGTCCGGCTCTGTGCGACCCCACCGATGGCAGCCCACCAGCCTCCTCCATCCCTGGGATTCTCCAGGCAAGAATACTGGAGTGGGTTGCCATGTCCTTCTCCGACAATGTAGTAGAGGGAGACAGATAAACAGGTAAGTGGAATCTAGACACTGCGATAGACATCTGTACAGGGTACTGTCCCAGGATTAAAGAGAGTAGTGGAGTTGACAAAACATTGGGAAAGATTTTAACTTATCCTAAATTAACATTCTTTCTTTCTTTTTTTTTTTTTTTAAGTTTCTGTGTTTGATGAGAACACTCAGCAGAAATGTGACGTGTTCGGACGTTTTCCGTTAACTGATGCTTGGTGGCGAGTGAAGGTACAGGTTAAGCCTGTGGCATCAGGGAGCTATCAGGCTCAAGGATTTCCGTCTTACTTTTTACAGTCAGATATGTCACCACCAAATCAAATCCACATCTGTTCCCTCTTTCTTAAAGAGTGTAATGTCTCCAGTGAGCAAAGAGTTAAGTTTTTTACATGGTTAAATAATAAATCAAGGTATAAAGACCTCAATTTTGAAAATCTTATGGAAAACTTAAGAACTTGGCGAGAGGAAATTGAAGGGAATAGTAAAAAACAGTCTACGCAGAAAACACAAGAGCCACCACCAGATCATGAGATGCCGCTTCCTCTGGAATTCACATGTAAGTGATTTTTAGTGGAGTTTTAGTGTAATTGAGATTCTGGATGACTAGTGTGTTTAAAATATCACCAGTACAGTACAGTACAGTATAGTATTCTTTTTTAAAATCGGTTTGATGAAAATGTGTTTGTATTGCTTTTGGAGTATGCCATTAACATTGCGGGTTTCTCATCTATAATGTGAAGATATGGGGTGAGATGGGAGAAGGAAATGGCAACCCACTCCAGTATTCTTGCCTGGAGAATTCATGGACAGAGGAGCCTGGTGGGCTACAGTCCATGGGGTCACAAAAAGTTGGACACAACTGAGTGACTAACGCGGGGTGAGACGGTCTTTAAATATCTTTCAATTCCTTTCCTGCTCTAAAAGTGTGCTTCTAGGTCTCTCCCTAACTTTTGTGTCCGTAGGATTACCTTGAGTTGTTAAGAAAAAGTTCAGTTGTCGATTATTCTGTTTAAGAAGGCAGAGAAGAAAGGCAGGAAAAGAACAATCCATTGTGGAAAGATTTCAGTTCAAAATGATTTAAAATAACTTTTAAATATGGTTTGTTATCTGGACATTCACATATATGGAATGTCTTATTTCTTAATTCCATCAAATGAATTTGGCAGTAAGTACATCATTGAATGACTTCCATGTTGAAAGAATCATGACTATAAAAAGATTATAAAGTTTAATATGTAAGTGGTTTTTACTGCTTTGCTTTGAATTTATCTACATATTATTTAGTCGGACATTTTATTCTGTTGCAAGTAGGAGGAAGCAAAAGGCTAAGAGGTAGTTATCTAAGCATTTGAAGAACATAAATTTTGGTGTTAAACACAACAAAAGCCATCTTGGTACAAAAATAATTGTTATAATACAATCAGTTTTCTCCTGCTTAAAGTAAATGTGTTATTCTCTCTTTGGAATTTCTTTAACTAGTTGTGCTAAATGAGAAAGTCCATCAAATCAGTTGTTTTATGAGCTCATTTGTTAACCTGGATTTGTTCTTTTCTGATATCCTATAGTTCCATTTAAAACGGTGATGAGAGCTTTGCAGTTCCCAAAAATAATGGAATTCCTTCCAGTTCTTCTGCCTCGACACTTCAAACAGCTCATAACCTCAAATTCTATAGAGGTGTTGGAAGAGATAGAAGAGATTTTAGGTACACAGCCTTGGAAACTTGGATTTCGTAAAGTAAGTAAGACATTTGCTTAGCTTTTTGTAATCTTATACAAGGCAGGATATCTCAAACTTGGCAATTTTGCATCTTTTTCTAAGGAAAGAAATTTGTACAACCTCAATGTTGATTTATTCTCCTTTCAGTGTTACAACTAAATATAAACTTCTTATACCTGTCCTCTTATACAATAAATTTACAAAGGAAAACAAAATAACAAAGTAAATGATATTCATATCATCAGTACTTTAGTTACATAATTTAATTTCATGACTTTTTTTGTAACTAAATTGCCATTGCACCTTGAATATAGATCTCACGAAGATGCAAGTTCTTAAGAGTTTGGCAAGCAGTTCTGCTACGTAGCACAATTTCTCACTTATTTGAACTTTCAAAAGCCTTCATTACTCATACGGTACATCGTGATGTCATTTGCTTTTTTTCTTTGGGATAATAATGTCATTTACAATTTCTTTGGCACTTCTGTTTTTGTTATTAGATGCCAGGAGTAGTAAAGTGATACTGTGAGGCTCCAGAGGTGCTGAAAACCAAATGTGGCACTTAAATCAGTACTTGGTTATGAGTGGTTTTCCAAATGAAAATACAGTTTAAAGATTGTGATATAATTTGTGGGTTCCCCAAGAATGTTTGCAGATTCCATCCGTCTTGAGAAATACTGGAATAATGAATTTTTTCCCTCTGTAAAATGATTATGATTTCAATATGCTCAGGAGATAAAAAGATTCTGGAGCACTATTATCTATATTTATTCAGTAGGGCAGAGAGGCAGAGCAGTGAACCTTCTGGGACTCAAGTGGGAAAAGGAGGCTTGGAGTCCCTTGTTCAGCATGCAAACCACCCCCCAGAGTAAAGATTTTTATTGAGGTTTTATGTTCGTTTGCTAGGACTGCTGTAACAAATAGCATAGACTGGTTGGTGTAAACAACAGAACTTTTATTTTCTCAGTTTTGGAGTCTGTAAATCCAAATCCAATCAAGATGTTAGCAGGATTGGTTTCTTCTGAGGCCTCTCTGCTTAGCTTATGGGTAGCTATCTTCCTGTGTCTTCACACCGTCTTCCCTCTGTGCTTGTCTGGGTCTAAAGTCTTCTTATAAAGACACAGTCATCTTGGATTAGGGCCTATCCCACGTCTCATGTTAACTTAAATCTTTTTAAAGACCCTGTCTCCAAATAGGGTCACATTCAGGGTTCAGGGTGTTAGAATTTCAACATATGAATTTTGTGGGGTACACATTTCAACTTGTAAGTTGTATGGAGGGCTCCAGGGATGATGTCTCCATGAAAAAAAAATGGAGCTAGTAGATGACCTTCTGAGTGGGTCATGATGAAGGAAGTTCTGTACCTTTTCAGTAGAATTTGGGCAGGATTGTTGATAGGTACATGGAGAACTAAACAAGTCAAGAAAACGAGGCAGTCATTAACTCCACAGTACACACAAGAGTTCAATACAAAATTTATGTAATCACAGCATATTATGTCACTCAATCGTGGATCCCTTTATACTGATTTAACCAAAATCAGTTTTCAAAATGGTACTGTAACTTTTTCAAGGATGGGAGGAAAAGTGTGTGTTTAGGTGATAGTATAAAAGAGAGTAAGTTCCATGAAGAAAGACTTTCCAAAGTAAGGAGTTAACAATAATTGCCTAATTTTTTTTTTTTTAAATTAAAGAATAGTATAAACAATACTTAGAAATGTGGAGATAAATTCTGGAAGAAATAGCTAAAAGTGTTGGAGGTGTTGCCTTTAGAAGTCATGGAAATAAGGGAAAAACAATGTGAAAAAAAATAGAAATATGCATATGTATAATTGAATAACTATATAACTGAATAATACATACATATGTATGTAGAACTGAATAATACACTGGAAATTAACACAACATTGTATATCAACTATACTTTAATTAAAAAATTATTTGAGGAAAAAAAAAAAAAAGAAGTCATGGAAAGGGTAAGTCAGGGATTCATATATTTTGTGATAAGCCTCTTAGTGTTACTTGACTTTTAAAACTGTATATGTATTGCTTTAAGAAAATATAATTTTAATTAGAGCAGTATATAGATCTCTGATCACAGTAAAATTAATTAAAAAATAGTGATGTGTTAGGTACATAGTTTTTTTCCTCCAAATTTCATTGAAACATATGTCTTCTGGAACTTAAAAATTATTAATAAATGCCATAGTTGTCACTGTAATTCTCATAATAGGTATCAGTCTTTATCATTCTTATAAAACAACATGAATTTTATTTTCTTAAAGATAACCTACAGAGAACTGAAGCTCTTGCGATGTGAAGCTAGTTGGACGTCATTTCGGCAATGCAAGTCTCTTTTCCAGTTGATGACGGATTTGGAGAAGAATGCATTAGTAATATATTCTCATCTGAAGCAGATATGTAGAGAGCAGGGGCACACGTGTGTTGAAGAAGCTGACTTAACTTTTCAGCTGTCGGACCTCATGTCTTTTCACGATGCTTGGCAGTCTCTGAAGTTCTTGAAGGATATTGGCGTGGTGACGTATGAGAAGGGCTGTGTCTTTCTTTCTGACCTTTACCAGGCTGAGCGAGGCATTGCCTCTTCAATCTGTGACTTGATGACCAGGCCCCCATGGCAGCTGCAGGTCGATGTCAAAAAGGTGCTTGCATCTATTTGTACCCCAAGACCTGAGAATTCAGGAAGTGGTGATACACTGAATAAAAGTAATCCTGATGAAACAAGATCAGAAGATCTGGTGGATACTTTGGACACGCAGGACAGCGCTGACCATATCTGGGATGAGGGTGAAAATGAAGTGAATGCAGAAATGAGTGAGGGTCAACTGGATCAGGACCAGGTAACTGCTCTGGACATGATTTGCTCCAATGCCGTGACGGTCATAAGTGGGAAAGGTGGTTGTGGGAAGACCACAATTGTTAGCCAGCTTTTTAAGCATATAGAGTTGTTGGAAGAAAGAGAAGTGAAAAAAGCTTGTGAAGATTTTGAACAAGACTGGAATGTACCACAAGAATGGATCACCTTCACCGAGCAAAGTCAGCAGCAACTGGACAAGGCTATGGAAGTTTTACTTATGGCGCCTACAGGGAAAGCAGCTGGCTTACTGAGACAGAAAACTGGTTTTAACGCTTATACACTGTGTCAGGTAAAACCTTTTATGTTTTTTCTCTACATAAAACATTGAAAGACGGACTTAATGATTGTATTTTTCATTTCTTCCTGACAACAATTAGTGGGCATATATTGAATGTTTTCTAGACCCTTGCCTTGTGGTATTTTAATCATTAGATCAGAGATTCCCCAACCTCCAGGCCATGGACTGGTACCTCCTATCTGATCAGCCGCAGCATTCGATTAGAAATAAAGTGTGCGGTAAATGTAAGGCCGTTGAGTCTTGAATCATCTTGAAACCATCACACCCTCCTCCTGCCCCCATCTGTCTGTGAAAAAATTGTCATCTGTCCATGAAAAAATTGTCTTCCATGAAAACAGTCCCTGGCGCCAAAAAGGGTGGAGACCGCTGATTTAACTCAGTGTGACTCAAAACAACCAATCTATACACCGTTACTGTTTACAGTGAAATAGGTGCTCATGCCATCACTGCGCTGCTTCCTTCTTTAAGAAAGTCTTACTATGAAAAAAAAAGTCAACTAAAGTGTGTGCTTAATGCTGTAGTTAGTTTTGATTCTGGCATATGGCCCTGTTTCTCATTGGGACTGGTTACAAACATGTCAGAGTCCGCATTTTGTGGAATAAAAGCTCCATGAAAGTGAAAACTTGGGTCATCTGGTTTAGCGCTTTATCTCTGCTCTCAACAGTGCCTGGCAAATAGTGGTTGCATAATAAGCATTCCAAATGAATTAAGATGCTTGAAAAAAAATAGCTGTGGCTGTAGTTGAGAGTTATGAAGTTTCAAAGTTATAAAGAGTTGGAGAGTTTCCTTTAGCCCTGACCTGCCATTTTATAGATCAAGGAACTTAGTCCTTGGAAGATTTCTGAAGGAAAAAATAATTGCAGTCTAATGGACGATG
Organism: Cervus elaphus; assembly: GCF_910594005.1. Taxonomy (NCBI): domain Eukaryota; kingdom Metazoa; phylum Chordata; class Mammalia; order Artiodactyla; family Cervidae; genus Cervus; species Cervus elaphus. The sequence goes on along the minus strand of NC_057817.1, from coordinate 45,885,662 downwards.
AAGCTCAGGTAAGAAGAATGTTTTATTTAAGGGAAAGGCCTTCCCAGAGGCATTGAGGTGAATCATCAAGTAGGTGTATAGATTTTGAGGGGACTTTGTTGAATGAAATGAAGTGTGTATTGTAAAATAATGGAAATTGCACTTGGTTTTAGACTGGGAACTTGAGCTTTAAAGTTTGTGTTTTCCCATTTCATAAAGTCCTTGACAAAGGAGTGAAGTGGGAAAATGATGTTATCTGCATTTTACAGAAGAGCCAGTAGAAATTTGAGGGTGTTAAACAGGTGGTCCCAAACTTAACCAAGGGCAGAGCTCGCCCTGGGATTCACATCTGTAACCTCCCAGCTTGCTACTCTTTCCACTGTGCCATGATTCCCTTATTTACTACAGACTTTGTACACCTAACAAACAAGCCTGGACTTGATTACTGGGGAGTCATTTAGGTTCCCACGCAAAAGAGTGAAATGAAGAAAGCAGTTCTGAGGAAGGCTACCTAGAATCATGGGATTCCCTGCTGGCTCAGATAGTAAAGAATCCACCTGCAATGCAGGAGACCCGGTTTTGATCCCTGGGTCAAGAAGATCCCTTCGTAGACCCACACACCATCTCAGAAATTACTTCTGCGTTACGTTTATCACATGAGTGAGCATAGTGCTAGAGAAGTTCAATGTAGCTCATTGGTGGGAGAATCTTCTGATACAGTTTATGGTTTTCTCCATTTCGCCTTCACGTCTGGTTAGTCTGAAGGACTGAATTGGAAGTGGAGAGGCCAGAGAAGGATCATTACTGAATTTCATCTTATGTTCCAACTCTGATCAATTAGTAGTATCTTAATATTGGATTGGACTGCTGGGAGGACATTTCCGAAGCTATGTTTAGGCTCAGGAGAGCCCTGAGGTGGTGGTTATATCATTTATTTATCATTCTTGGGCTAGGGATACCAGCAGATAATGCAAAAAATTTTTTAGTGACAATGAGCATACACACACACACACACACACACACACATTGCACATATATATATAAACAACATAGAAACATTTTTTGAATGATAGACACCAAAATATTTAATATTCTCTGTAAATTTTTTTAATAGTAAATATTACCTCTGTAATAGGGTTTTTTTTTTAGTTGTCTTGTTGGTTTTAGTGGTGATAGTTTTTCAGTGTTGGGAAAGTACTTGAAGAAAAAATAATATTTTTATAGTTAGTTCAGGCAGGCAGCCTTTTATTTCCAGAATGGAGTGTTCTAGTTGGGAGGAGAGTGAGGCTTAAGTGGGCTATTTCAGAAGGCCAAGAGAGGGTTTAATTGTGGTTGGAAAGAACAGGGAGCTCACTCTGGCCAAGAGTGGTAAGAAAACAGTTGGGATTCTGGTGGTGGAAGAGTGCTGTTTGTTGAATTAAACACACTAAGTACTCACTAGGAAGCAATTTTTTAAACTATTTCCTCTATCTTTCCATTCTGTAACTTTTGTGTTCTTTATTTCTTTCATCTTTCCCCCCATGTTATTGTACCTATATCCTCCCCATCCCTTTCCCTTTTAAGAGTTTTATTTTAAAAGAACATGTTGTTAAAAATTTTTGATTTTTTTTTTTTTTGGTGAATTTTTTAACCTGAATTTAGAAATGTCATACTTTGCTTGTAGGTCAATTATAGTTTCTATTTATGGAAGAAAAAAATAAAGACCAAGGACAGGCCATGGAAATTTTCTTCCGTTAGAGTTCTGGTTGTGGATGAAGGGAGTTTGGTATCTGTATCAATCTTCAAGTCGGTTTTAAATTTATTGTGTGAGCACTCCAAACTTTCTAAACTTATTATCCTTGGTAAGTTAAAATACTGTTGGAATCCTAATTGTTTGGTTCAAATCATTGTGGTTAGCAGGTTGTTTTGGGGTTTTCCAGGTGTTTCATTGGTAAAGAATCCACCTGCCAATACAGGAGACTCACCAGAGACATGGGTTCAATCGCTAGGTCGGGAAGATCCCCCGGAGAAGGAAATGGCAACCCACTCCAGTATTCTTGCCTGGAAAATCCCATAGACAGAGGAGTCTGGCAGGCTACAGTCCATAGGATTGCAGAGTCAGACACGACTGAGCATGCACACACATACACAGTATTGTTTATACCATTTCAGTGTTTTAATATCCAGATCCTACAGGCGAGAAGGCGTTTCTCAGAGCCCACACTAAAGGCTGTCTGAGTTCGGTTTGACCACCTCTATCAGCTCAGTGGCTTTTTGTTTTGGTTAATTATTAGCAAGCTAGGTTGTGAATGAAATAAGAGTTGTGAGGGGTTACGGTAATTACCTAAATGATGACTATTAAAATAGTAAAATTGTCACAGACTCAGAGTAAATCAGGGTGTAGATCATTTGGAAATAATAAAAAGTCTGAATGATAGACCCCTTAAAAGTAATTTTTATGATTTTAAGCTAATAGTGCAAAAGAGACCTCACTAGCGTAAGTCCTTTCCAATTTTGGTGAGATTTAGTTAGATTCTATTGGATAGTACCGGCATATAGACTATATATGATTTAGTGGAGGAGAAAATAAAATTGCAATGAGAGAATCAATATATTAGGTATTTGAGGATATTGTATAAGCAGTTGATTCTATTAATAGTTAAAGCATTCTCTCAGTTTCCGAGAAAATAGTTTCTCTTTTCTCTAGGGTTTGCTTGTTTGTTTAAAGTAAAAAGATGTGTAATAGAGCAGAACATTATCATTACCTTACTGAAATTTATCTATTATCAAATGCAGTGGATTTATTTCACACTTTTATGTTAATTTTATTTATTTGAGGCCATAGATTTTTCCATGTTTAGTAAGACATTGGGCAAGATTGAATAAATGACTAAATTATAGATACCTAAGATCTGTTTTTTTCTTTACATGGTGGTGAAAATATATGCCCCAACACATATCTGTAAACATACCAAAGAAGTTCAATTCACATTTTACTTTACAGTGTTATCACTGTTTTTATACTTTATATTCTTTAATTGGAATGGCTTATGTTGTTGAATATTTTTGAAGACTTAATGTTCTTAAGTAATTTTAAGCAAAGTTTTTTTTTCTTTTCTTCTCAGAGTAAGTCTTTATAATTATAGCATTTATCAGTAGCGAGAAATGAAAGTAATTTCTAAATTTCAAAATCCTAGTTACTTAAAACCTACTGTATCTACTTTTTCCCCTTTTCAGGTGATGTTAGACAGTTACCTAGCATTGAACCTGGTAACTTGCTGAAAGATCTTTTTGAAACTCTTAAATCAAGAAATTGTGCTATTGAACTAAAGACAAACCATAGAGCAGAATCTGAACTAATTGTGGACAATGCTACAAGGTATATTATGACTAAAATTCTGCGTTTTCTTTCTGTTGTATTGAAAATAAAGGAAAAATACAAGCTTTTGAATTAAGGTGATTCAGTGCAGTGTGTTTACTATACTCTTTTAGCAAAACTTTTCTATCCTTCAGTATATGTATATCTTTTGTACCACAGTTAGAAAAGCAAAATTAATATTTTTCATTATTGGCCCAACATAAATTGTTGAAATTTAAGAATAAATATGTTTTCTTAATTTTAAAGGTATATTTGTGAAATAAAATTGCATCAAGCTTAGACACCAGAATAAACCCAAGGGGAACAGAGAATTGGAAATGAGTTCATTAGAGTTCAAGGGCAAACTGGGGAATACATTTCCTGTAATTTTTATAAGGGGAGAACCCAAAGCATAAAAAGATGTTTTACTCCTCGATGAATCCTGGTGATACCTGTGGCATATTACTTTAAGAGTAGGAAAGAATCCTTCTGTTCCCGTAATCTTTGTGTAAGCCTTTAGCGTAATCCTCTGTAATAGATGTGATGGGACTACAGAATATTAAGAAACTGTTTATTCTGTGGGCCACAATTTATCTTTGTTTCCGACTCTTACAAGGTGCTATTTTTTTCTTTGTTGGTTGTTTTTTTTTTTCAGGTTTCATTTCCTTTTATTGGCTGTAGTGCATCCTTTATTTCTGTATCTGCATGGAATTATTTTTGGTTCTACTTTATCACTAGCCATTGCTTAGGGAATTCTTGGGATCATGGGGCAATCAACTGAGTGGCAGAGGATTATAGTTGATTGGTGTAAAAATACAGCCTGGGTCCTGAACTATTGCTATGATCATGAATTTAGCATGAAACTTCATTGTCTTAGGTCTTCTTTGCACATTTTTTGTACCTCTGTCCTGCCATTGGACCTGGATGTATCCATGTGGGGCTTAGGATCTGGAACTAGATTTTTTACTGTACTTGAGGACCAAAAATGACTTACTAATTAATGTAGAATTGAATTGGAAGGTAGATTTTGCTCAAAGAAGTACTTTTTTTTAAAGAGTACTTTCTTTATGATGATTTGTTTTCTGTCAGAAGAGTTTCTATTTCTTTAATGATAGATGAAAAACTTGATAGCTTATATGGAGGTCTTTGCAGTAGCTATCTGGTTCAGATATTCAGCAGGACAGGATATTACATTAGACTACAAGATGCTGTTTTTGTTGTCTAAACATTTTCTTGCTTGGATGTCAGCAAAAACTATCTCCCTGTCCCTGTCTACCCTGGAGAGAATAGAGAGGTAGGGAAAGAATGGATAGGAACAGTGTAGATGATGTAGTTTCATATTGAGACATTATGAAAAATAATGTAGTTGATATGTAATATTCTTTACCTATAGCTCTTCTGCCCCTACATAAAGGCAGCCTCGGTTTTGGAATATTGGTAGATGATTGGTCATTTTAAAGTCTAGAAATCTTGGAAGATGTCTTAGAACTCAATTTTCTCTGAAACTTAGGAATTCCTTTTAGTAACTTTTTCAGTATCTTTTGGGCTTTGCTCCTTTCATCATTGCTTCTTGGTCATCATCACCAAGTGGTTAATGATAGATGAGTCCTCGTGATACCATAAACAGAGACAGAAGTGTTACATGTCCTGGGTCAGAAGCAGAACAGGAAGTCCATGGTGATTCTCAGCACCCCAAATTAAATCTGGGACAGTTCAGCAGGGCTGGTCATCTCCTCTCTGCTTTCTTCTCTTTCCACCATTTTGGGAAGGGTTGAAGATGATGCACAATAGGGAACTGTACCTTTGATAGCTAGGCTGCTGTTGGTCTTTACAGGGAGTCAGTTTTCTAACAAATAGCCAAGGAGGGACTCTAGTATGACAATGCCACTGGCCCTTACTATGTTTTCTGTTATGGCTTGCTAATCTTGGGGTGTACAAGAATAAAAAATGAGTGAGGAGGGAACAGAAGCAAAGAGAAGATGTGGATACTTGGTTCAGTTGAGAAGATGAGCCCATAGATATGATATATAACAGAAGAAAGGGGAAAAGAAAGAGTGTGATGTACATGTATGTAAAAGCCCCCAAAGAGTCTAAATTAATTTAAGTAGAAATGTGGAGCCCAGTGGGTCCAAATTTCCGTCCTAGCTCTTCTTTCTACCTCTGTGATCTTGGACATCCCCACTGTAGTCAGCTAAGCATCATGTTGCTTTATCTATGAAATGAGGATAATACCTACCTTGTGTGGTTCTTTTGTGGTTTGGAGAAAAGTAGATCAAGTTCTCAGAATGTTGCTTGGTAAATTTTTTCTAATACTTTATTTTTTTTTTCTAATACTTTAAATATGCTAGGAGTAGGGGACTGATGGATAAATGTAGCATTGTGGTCTTGCTAAGTCTGTTTTGAAACTCATTTGCTATTTATAATGCATGTATAGGTGGCCTTTTCACCCTGTTTATGACCTATTCACAGGTATTATTGTAATGACATTATCTCTGCTCGTATGTGAAAACACATTTTTGGATACTAATGTTCTTGGTGTATTATCTTATCTTTATTTAAGAATCTCAAGATGCCAGTTTCCAACATTTGATGCAGAGGTGAATATCTCTGATAATCTGACATTCCCTGTCTCAATACAAGATAAATCATTTATTTTTGTCAGACTCCCAGAAGAAGATGCCAGTTCTCAGTCCTCAAAAAGCAATCATCAGTTTTGTAAGTGTTAACTTTTATGTTATACAGGGTTAAATATTTCGGTTTTATAATTGAGTTATTAAATACTTATAATTTTATTTGACAGTAATATAAATATTGCTAGTAAAACATTAGGCACTGAAAATAGATTTATTTAATGTAATAATTTAATAAATTTATTAATCATCAGAAGCAGATTACTTTTGAATTTTGTAAAGAAGTAAGCTCATGCATAAAGGACTTAGTAAATATTTGTTGAGTAAATAAGTGATGTAGATGATTAGTTTGCTGTGCGGTGCTCAGTCACGTCTGACTCTTTGTGACCCCATGGCCTGTTGCCTGCCAGGCTTCCTCTGCCCATGGGATTCTCTAGGCAAGAATACTGGAGTGGGTTGCCGTTTCCTCCTCCAGGGGATCTTCCTGACCCAGGGCTGAAGATGATTGGTTTACAGTAAAGCAAAAGCTCCAGTAATCCCAAGTTTATTCTTAATGAATGAAGCTTTTTTTTTTTTTTACAGCAGTTGGAAACATTTGTTGTTTTTAGGACATTTGTGAAACAAAAGTAATGGCTGTCAAACTGTTGCTAAGCTGAGTTCCTAACAGTTCTGTTTCTAATAAAATGGACAAACATTACTTCTAATTAGGAGTATTAGGATAACAGGGTGATAAGATTGAGAAAATGCGTGGGACAAGGGACTCTTCTCCCTGTGTGTATGACTCGTGTCTGATCACTCCACCACTGATAAAATGGGGGTAATAGTGACAGTGTGGAACAGTTGTGAAGGTTGAGGACATTTGTCAGTTTTGAGGAGCTATGTAAATGTTATTTTTTTTGTAAATCAGTTCAGTCACTTAGTTGTGTCTGACCCTTTGCGACCCCATGGACTGCACCGCGCCAGGCCTCCCTGTCCATCACCAACTCCCGGAGTTTACTCAAACTCATGTCTATTGAGTCGGTGATGCCATCCAACCATCTCATCCTCTGTCATCCCCTTCTCCCCCTGCCTTCAATCTTTCCCAGCATCAGGGTCTTTTCCAGGGAGTTAGTTCTTTGCATCAGGTGGCCAAAGTATTGAAATTTCAGCTTCAACATCAGTCCTTCCAATGAACATTCAGGACTCATTTCCTTTAGGATGGACTGGTTGCATCTCCTTGCAGTCCAAGAGACTCTCAAGAGTCTTCTCCAACACCACAGTTCAAAAGCATCAATTCTTTGGCACTCAGCTTTCATTATAGTCCAACTCTCATATCTATACATGACCACTGGAAAAACCATAGCCTTGACTAGATGGACCTTTGTTGGCAAAGTAATGTCTCTGCTTTTTAATATGCTATCTAGGTTGGTCATAACTTTTCTTCCAAGGAGCAAGCATCTTTTAATTTCATGGCTGCAGTCACCATCTGCAGTGATTTTGGAGCCCTGCAAAATCAAGTCTGGTTGGATCTCCTTGCAATCCAAGGGACTCTCAAGAGTTTTCTCCAACACCACAGTTCAAAAGCATCAGTTCTTTGGTGCTCAGCTTTCTTTATAGTCCAACTCTCACATCCATATATGACTACTGGAAAAACCGTAGCTTTGACTAGATGGACCTTTGTTGGCAAAGTGATGTTATTTTTTTGTAAATAATAGATATTAAATTATTACTCCAAATGAATTTATTTAAATAGATTATACCTTTGGATATTTATATTATAAACTTGCTTAGCAAGCTTTTAAAAATAGTGTAGTAGTTTACTCAAAATTGAATTGGGTTATTATTGAGGATTTATTGTAGTTGCCACAGTTCTTCAAATTATGTGCTTCTTAGCAGCTTTCACTCAGCATGTGACATTAATTGACATCCAACTTCATCTGTAAGCCTTTCCTCCCTGTGTGTCCCCATCTCAGTTCCCTTGGGTTAGTGTTCATTCACACGTTATGATATTCTTTTTTTAACTGAGATCATGTAATAATGGGATTCTATAAATGCTTTTGGTGGTGGTTTTTTTTTTTTTTAAATTATAGAAACCATGTACATTCCTTAGCAGAAGTCAAATGATACAGAAGCATTTGAAATAAAAATTAATATTTCCTTTAGTTATTCCCACTCGTCTTCTCCTGAGTCAACTCCCATAAAAGTTACATCCATAGAAAGATCTTGGTGCTTATCTTTATAAAACTTAATTATATCCATGTGTACGTGCTAAGTCACTTCAGTCGTGTCGGACTCTGTGCAAACCTGTGGACTGTAGCCTGCCAGGCTGCCCTGCCCGTGGGGTTCTCCTGGCAAGAATAGTGGAGTGGGTTGCCGTGCATACACAGACATGTATTAGTTTTACATAAATTAGATTATAAGCCATGCATTGTTTTTTGGCTTGTTTTTTATTCCACATGTTGTGAATAATTTATAGATAATGTTTATCGTCACCATAGCTTAGTTCATAGTAGATATTAGTACAATTGAAGAAAATGAGACAGCTATGGTTAAGAAACTTTCTTTCTCTGCTATTCCATTTAGATCTACCTGAAATAAGTTTTATTTCTGGCACCCATTCTTTTCATTAATGAGAATGTACTTAAAAAATAAAGTTGTTTCAGAATGGTAGCAGAGCTTAGCTGATGCTGTTTCTCTATCTTAATTATAAACTTAAGCTGGAAAACGAGTCTCTTCTTTAAGAGAATTGAATAAATACTCCTTAGGCATATAGTATTTTTTCATGAATAATTAAATATTATTACCTAATACTTAAGAAATAAGTATTTCTTAATAAATTACCCAGTTATTCCCATTATTGCAGGATACAAAGCCCTGAGACAGGCTGGAATTCCAGTGATGCTAAAATGTGAGAAGAAATGCCTATCTCTGAATTAAGGAAATACAGTGTGTATATTGATCGGGGAGATGTAGGGAGAGCGAACAGAGCAGGGAGCAGAATAGCATGATCCTGTACGTGTGAAAGAAAACAGGGTTCTGGGAGACCTTTGCAAGCAGGGCTTGGCTGGAGGTAAGCTGAGTGTTGGCCATGTTTTACTGATAACCCTTCCTTCATCTGAAAAATGAAGGGCTCCATGAGCAACTAATTCTGTCTTCCTAGAGGAAGGCTTACAAGTACTGGGCTTTTTCATTCCCTTTTGATTTATCTATGAGGGAAAGACCTAAAAGCCTAAAAGTTTTTTCCCCAATTTTTATATCTTCTCTCTTTCCTGAGAAATGTTCCCTGATTTATAACATTGCTAAGAGAGATGAGAGGAAGCCAGCTTCTCAGGCAGTGAGGAAGGACAAGTTGTAAGTGGACATTATCACCATCAGTGATTTGAGGGCTAAAAGAGGGAAGCTGGCCACCCTACCCTGTTGGAAGACTTCTTTTACTTCCAAGGGCCTCAGTTTCCCTTTCGTAGCAAGGGTGTAATCAGTGGTGAGAGTTAAACTATTTAATAGCTGTTTAGAGTCTGGTCACTATTGGAATAGATGTTCTTCCTGTGTCAGGGTTAACCTATTACTTGTTGAATCATGGGGAGATCTGGGGATTCTGGAGGAGGGAAAGACATGGTTGGGATGCGAGGGAGGACTTTGTGGTGTTTGGGGAGTAGCTGTTTTCTAGTCATTATAGAAATATCTCCCTATTTTATACTGGTCGGTATCAGCTAAATGTCAGCTCTGGATATAATAATACGTGCATTATATGCATATTGTGATGATTAAATTAAAGATGAAATCACAATTGCAAAGCATATAGATTCTCAAACTATAACTAATGACCACTAGTGCCACCAGAGCTTAAAACAGAAGTCGCACATCAGTGATTCTGTTACATGTTTTGGCCTCTTGCTCATACTTTAAATTCAGCATTTACAAACCATCGATAAATATGCAGTGATGATACTACAGATTAGGAGCAGTCTGGGCTAGTGGTTGAGAGAGAATGTCTGGAACCCTTGCCTTCATTCTGTTTTCTTTTGTTCTGGCTGATGAAGCAAATAAGGTTGATGCTCCCATGGTGAACCTGTATCCCATTTGATGAGACCCCTTAGCAGGAATTCTGAACTAGTTTCCCCTCAGTCAGTCTCTCCCATCAGGAAGCTTCCATAAACCTGTTATCCTTATCCATCAGAGGGAAGACAGAATGAAAATCACAATCATAGAAAACTAATCAAACTGATCACATGGATCATAGTCCTGTCTAACTCACTGAAACTGTCAGCCATGCCATGTAGGGCAGCCCAAGACGGACAGGTCACGGTGGAGAGTTCTGACAAAAAGTGGGCCACTGGAGAAGGGAATGGCAAACCACTTCAGCATTCTTGCCTGGAGAACCCCATGAACAGTATGAAAAGGCAAAAAGATAGGAAACTGAAAGATGAACTCCCTAGGTCGGTAGGTGCCCAATATGCTACTAGAGATCAGTGGAGAACTAACTCCAGAAAGAATGAAGAGACGGAGCCAAAGCAAAAACAACACCCAGTTGTGGATGTGACTGGTGATGGAAGCAAGGTCCGATGCTGTAAAGAGCAATATTGCATAGGAATCTGGAATGTTAAGTCCATGAATGAAAGCAAATTGGAAGTGGTCAAACAGGAGATGGAAAGAGTGAACTAAAATGGACAGGAATGGGTGAATTTAACTCAGATGACCATTATATCTACTACTGTGTGCAAGAATCCCTTAGAAGAAATGGAGTAGCCCTCATAGTCAACAAAAGAATCTGAAATGTAGTACTTGGATGCAATCTCAAAAATGACAGAATGATCTTTGTTTGTTTCCAAGGCAAGCCATTCAATATCACAGTAATCCAAGTCTGTGCCCCAACCAGGAATGATTCTATGAAGACCTCCTAGAACTAACACTCAAAAAAGATGTCCTTTTCATTATAGGAGACTGGAATGCAAAAGTAGGAAGTCAAGAGATACCTGGAGTAACAGGCAAATTTGACCTTGGAGTACAAAATGAAGCAGGTCAAAGGCTGTTAGAGTTTTGCCAAGATAACGCTCTGGTCATAGAAAACACCATCTTCAAACAACACAAGAGAAGACTCTACACATGGACATCAGCAGATGGTCAATACTGAAATCAGATTCATTATATTTTTTGCAGCCAAAGATGGAGAAGCTCTATACAGTCAGCAAAAACAAGACTGGGAGCTGACTGGCTCAGATCATGAATTCCTTATTGCCAAATTCAGACTTAATTTGAAGAAAGGAGGGAAAAACCACTAGACCATTCAGGTATGACCTAAATCAAATCCCTTACAATTATACAGTGAAAGTGAGAACTAGAATCAAGGGATTAGATCTGATAGACAGAGTGCCTGAAGAACTACGGACAGAGGTTTGTGACATTGTATAGGAGGCAGTGATCAAGACCATCCCCAAGAAAAAAAAATGCCAAAAGGTAAAATGGTTGAGGGGGCCTTACAGATAGCTGAGCAAAGAAGAGAGGCAAAAAGCAAAGGAGAAAAAGGTATACCCATTTGAATGCAGAGTTCCAAAGAATTGCAAGGAGAGATAAGAAAGCCTTCCTCAGTGATCAGTGCAAAGAAATAGAGGAAAACAATAGAATGGGACAGACTGGAGATCTCTTCAAGAAAATTAAAGATACCAAGGGAACATTTCATGCAAAGATGGGCATAATAAAGGACAGAAATCGTATGGACCTAACAGAAGCAGAAGATATTAAGAAGAGGTGGCAAGAATACACAGAAGAACTATAAAAAAAGATCTTCATGACCCAGATAACCACGATGGTGTGATCACTCACCTAGAGACAGACATCTTGGAATGTGAAGTCAAGTGGGCCTTAGGAAGCATCACTACGAACAAAGCTAGTGGAGGCAATGGAATTCCAGTTGAGCTGTTTCAAATCCTAAAACATGATGCTGTGAAAGTGCTGCACTCAATAGACCAGCAAATTTGGAAAACTCAACAGTGGCCACAAGACTGAAAAAGGTCAGTTTTCATTCCAATCCCAAAGAAGGGCAGTGCCAAAAACTGTTCAAACTACTGCACTATTTCACTCATCTCACACACTAGCAAAGTAATGCTCAAAATTCTCCAAGCCAGGCTTCAATGGTACGTCAACCAGGAACTTCCAGATGTTCAAGCTGGATGTAGTAAAGGCAGAGGAACCAGAGATCAAATTGCCAACATCCGTTGGATCATCGAGAAAGCAGGAGAGTTCCAGAAAAACATCTACTTTGGCTTTATTGACTATGCCAAAGTCTTTGACTGTGTGGATCACAATAAACTGTGGAAAATTCTTAAAGAGGTGGGAATACCAAACCACCTGACCTGCCTCCTGAGAAATCTGTATGCAGGTCAAGAAGTAACAGTTAGTTAGAACTGGACATAGAACAAGACTGGTTCCAAACAGGAAAAGGAGTACGTCAAGGCTGTATATTGTCACCCTGCTTATTTAACTTATATGCTGAGTACATCATTCGAAATGCTGGGCTAGAGGAAGCACAAGCTGGAATCAAGATTGCCCGGAGAAATATCAATAACCTCAGATATGCAGATGACACCACCCTTATGGCAGAAAGTGAAGAAGAACTAAAGAGCCTCTTGATGAAAGTGAAAGAGGAGAGTGAAAAAGTTGTATTAAAACTCAACATTCAGAAAACTAAGATCATGGCATCCGGCCCCATCACTTCATGGCAAATAGATGGGGAAACAATGGAAACAGTGACAGATTTTATTTTCTTGGCCTCCAAAATCACTGCAGATGGTGATTGCAGTCATGAAATTCAAAGACGTTTGCTCCTTGGAAGAGAAGTTATGACCAACCTAGACAGCATATTAAAAAGCAGAGACGTTACTTTGCCAACAAAGGTCCATCTAGTCAAAGCTATGGTTTTTCCAATGTCATGTATGGGTGTGAGAGTTGGACTATAAAGAAAGCTGAGTGCTGAAGAATTGATGCTTTTGAACTGTGGTGTTGGAGAAGACTCTTGAGAGTCCCTTGGACTGCAAGGAGATGCAACCAGTCCATCCTAAAGGAAATGAGTCCTGAATGTTCATTGGAAGCACTGATGCTGAAGCTGAAACTCCAATACTTTGGCCAGCTGGTGGGAAAAACTGGCTCACTGGAAAAGACCCTGATGCTGGGAAAGATTGAAGGTGGGAGGAGAAGGGGACAACAGAGGATAAGATGGTTGGATTGCATTACTGACTCAATGGACATGAATTTGAGTAAGCTCTGGGAGTTGGTGATGGACAGGGAAGCCTGGTGTGCTGCAGTCCATGGGGTCACAGAGTCAGACACGACTCAGGGACTGAACTGACTGATTGAAACAGTGTTATAATTCAGTGCTTTTCTGTGTTAATATTTTTCTCTTGAACTACCAGATTTATATTCTGCAGTTAGTACTTTACTCAAAGAAAAGGACCTAGAAGACGTGAAGACATCACAATTTATTGCATTTAGAAGGTAAAGCATTTACAATATTGTATTGTTTTTAAAACTGCATCTTTTAAATTTCATACCTTATTAATCCAGATGCTATTGAAATGGGAGACTCTAGTAGTTCATCACTATGAATTCTCTCTTATTTTGAGGTATTTCTTTGGTAGACTCAGCAGAAGGCAGTTTTTAAAGAGGGCTGTTCATTCATACGTTCATTTATTTGTTGGTCACAGTGCACAATTTGTGGGATCTTAGTTCCCTGACTAGGGATAGAACCCAGGCCCATGGCAGTGAGCGTACTGAGTCCTAACCCCTGGACCACCAGGGAATTCTCTAAAGAGGGCTCTTTCTACCAAATATTATATTTGGAAATCTGAACGGAAGAAATGCTTGTATTTAAATCACAATTACTAAATACCTTTTCCTGAGGAAAGCTCTGGAAACTTTTGATAGAATCCCATATGTCATAATTGTTGGTAAAAGAAATCTACGCAAAAGAGATTCCGTTAAAGTGACCCTTGCGTTTTCCTGTGTTGCAGGCAGGACTGTGACGTGATCAACGCGTGCTGTTGCCAGCACTACACAGGACATCTAATCAGGTGAGGACAGTGCTTCCTGGATTCTCCGTCCTTTTGTTTGCTTATCATTGCAGTTTATCATTGACGGTTATCATTGTAGTTGCATATTTAAAAGTCTTTTTTCTCCATTGTGAAGTCAGATGATCTCTTCAATTAAGTATGAGATAGGTCCTTAGGAATTTTTGGCCATCAGCGTAATGAGAAAAATAAGGAGTAAAATTGTCCTTGCGGTTTCCTACCTCTAGCCTCTACACACTGAGCTTTGAGAATTTAGGGCGGTTTTTCAAATTAGATAAGAGTGGAATGTGTTCAAGAACCTTAGCAACAGGATGCCTGCAGAGAGACCCTTAGGTGAACATCTATCGGGGAAATGAGCGGATAGAAAAGCTGTGCTGTTCACACGTAGGACAGGCTAAATAACTTCTCTTGCATTTATCAATAGGGCTTCCCTTGTGGCTTAGTGGGTAAAGAATCCCCCTGCAATGCAGGAGGCCCCAGTTTGATTCCTGGGTCGGGAAGATCCCCTGGAGAAGGGAAAGGCTACCCACTCCAGTATTCTGGCCTTGAGAATTCCATGGATTGTATTAGTCCACGGGGTCACAAAGAGTTGGACATGACTGAGCGACTTTCACTTAATAATACCATTTATTAAGTGCAGAGAACCCAGAAATGTGTAAGTTACTAGAGGATCTACTTGTCTATTGAGTAAAGAGACAAAAAACATGATAGGTACCCCAACAAAGGGTTAAAAAAAAATTAAAAAGCACGTGATTGGGGCCATCGAGTCTGGGTCTCAGTCCTGAGCAGGTAATTTCACCTTCCCGTGTAAGCATACTTACATACTTACTCAGAATCTCCCTCATAACGTTGTAGTAAGGATGAAATGAAATAACATAAAGCATTTACCAATTTGCTGCTATTACTCTGATACAGTGTCATAATTATTATAATAGAAATATGTATAAATGTGTGAGACTTGAATTAGAGTAGTGATAACAGAGATAGGAGAGGAGAGGATGAATTTAAAAGGTAGAGTCAATAAGACTTTTGGTAACTTTTGGAATGTGAAGGGAAAGACAGATATCAGCCTTTATGCCAAAACTTCTAGCTTGAAAGAAGTCAGCTGGGAAATGTCATTGAGTTTGAGGTCCTGCAGTGAGTGTAGGTAATCAGATCACAACTCTGGGAGCCTGCTGATTTCTTGGTGACCTTTGGAGAACAAAGGTGATGTGAAGAGTCTGTGGAAATTATTTTGAGAATTGGATCAGATCTGAGTGGGAATCAGTGCATAAAGAATATGAAATTGAGGTTTTCCAAACTCTCATACTGTATTCTTATTTTCTATCCCAGAAACCACCAGAATAGACTTGAATTTGGAGTTGGTGATAAAATTTGTTGTACCAGGAATGCGTATCTCTCAGAGTTACTCCCTGAAAATACTTTGAACAGTCAACAAAGTAATGAATTAAACGCCAGTGGCGAAGACTTTAATGGTGGTACTCCTGGTTTTGCTAAAAATAAGCATGACTTTGAAAGTGGTACTCGACTCTGCAATGGAGAAATATTTTTTATAACAGCGGTAGGTGATAACAGAAAAATAGTACCTTTTTACCTATGAAGGATAGATTTGGTTTTCTTTTTATTTCCTGAGGATTGATTCAGAATATAATCATATGAGAGTTCACATTTTTCTTCCATAATTTTTTGTTAAGAATTTTTGGCTTTGTATCCACGAGGAATCTTGGTTTGTAGTTTTTCAGTGATATCTTTTCTGAGTTTATGAAGCCAACTAATGCTGGCCTCATAAAATTAGTTGGGAAATGTTCCTTTCTCTTAGATTTTCTGGGAGACTTTGTGAAGAAACAAATTTTTAGTAAGTTTGAAGTGCTCAAGTAACAAAACCAAGGGACAAGTGATACACTTATTATGTTTTACAAAGCAGCATTTCCTTGGTTGCTGCTTAAATATAGAAGCTATACAAGTGGTCTCCTTGAATTTGCCCTCATTGTATAAACACCTTTGTAAACTTAAAAGTTTATTCTTTAAAATTTGTAAAGAAAAGTGAACTCTTTGCCAAGAATATATGCAACTTATACAATCATTGCAAGAAGTAAAATGTATAGTCTTCAGAGTAAGAACAGCAACACAAACTGTTCTCCGAAGGGTCAAATTAAGGTTAAATTTCAATGATCAAAAACTTCCACTTATGTTTATTAAAGTATTTGGGTGTGTCTGTATTCAGTTGGTGCTCAAGCATAGATTTTAAGCTTTTTGAAATTCTTAACAATGATTCATGCTATTTTATTTATAAGGTGCTTGCATTTTATGTTCAATCCCAAATAGACCTTTGCAGAATACGTATTTGAAAACATAAAGAGCAGTTATTTGTTTTGGTGACAGGATAAAACTGATGTAACTTTTGGAAAGAGAAGATTTTTGACCATTAATAATATGGCTGGCCTGGAAGTAACTGTGGATTTTGGGAAACTAATGCAGTATTGCCACATAAAACATGCATGGGCAAGAACGATTCATACTTTTCAGGTAAGAGTGGACTTTTATAAAATGATTTAAATAGCTTTCCAAGATGGAGTACCTTGCATTATTTTCTTGCTAATTTTCGTTGCTTTTATTATTTTTTTAAATTAGTAAACAAAATACACAATAGCACAGAACCTACTGTACGGACACTAACGTTTTGCTCGTTCTGCTTCAGAGCTCTCTATACTTTCCAGATCTAAGACGCTGTAGTTAAAGCCTCATTTTGCAGGTCGTCTTCCTCTGTCTCCCAGGGGGAGGCATCAGGACTGGGAGGACTGAATTTCCCCCTTGCTCTACTTAGCTTGTCTTTATTTAAAATTTTGATACTTGGTTCATTGTGGATCTTTTTTGCTCTAAATTTTAACTTAAATTATTTTCTTAAGTCAAAGTATAGTTGATATACAATGTTTCAGGTGCACACCAAAGTGATTTAGTTATACATATAAATATATATGCATATATGTTTCCAAATTCTCTTCCATTATCGATTATTATAAGATATTGAATATATCTAATTCCATGTGCAATATAGTAGGTCTTTGTTGTTTAATTTATACACAGTAGTGTGTGTCTGTTCATTCCAAATACCTAATTTATCGCATCTCTCCCTCCCCTCCCCATTCCCTTTTGGTAACTGTATGTCTGTGAGACTGTTTCTGTTTTGCAAGTAAGTTTGTTTGTATCATTTATTAGATCCTACATATGTGATATCATACGATATTTATCTTTCTCTGTCTGACTTCGCTTAGTGATAATCTGTAGGTCCATCCATATTGCTGCAGATGACATTCTTTCTTTTTTTCGGCCATGTTGTGACTTGTGGGATCTTAGCCCCCTAACCAGAGATTAAACACAGGCCTGGCAATGAAAGCACTGAGTCCTAAATACTGGACCACCAGGGAATTCCCTATTTTTAGTTTTTTAAGAAAATCCCATACTGTTCTCCATAGTGGCTGCACTGATTTGCATTCCTGCCAACAGTGTAGGAGGTTTCCCTTTACTCTATACTCTCTCCAGCATTTATTATTTGTAGACTTTTTTGATGATGGTTATTTTGACTGGTGTGAGGTGATACCTCATTGTGATTTCAATTTGCATTTTTGTAATAATTAGTGATGTTGAGCATCTTTTCATGTGCTTGTTGGCCATCTGTATATCTTTGTAGAAATATCTATTTAGGTTTTCTGCCCATTTAAAAATTTTTTTTGAAATGTATGAGCTGTTTGTATATTTTGGAAAGTAATCCCTTGCTGGTTGCGTTGTTTACAAATATTTTCTCTCAGTTCATAGGTTGTCTTTTCATTTTGTTTATGATTTCTTTTGTTGTACAAAAGTTTTTAAGTTTAATGAGGTCCCATTTGCTTATTTTTGCTTTTGTTTCCATTCCTTTGGAGATGGATCCCTCAAAATATTGCTGTGACTTATGTCAAAGAGTGTTCTGCTTATGGTTTCCTCCAGGAGTTTTAAAATGGTTGGCCTTACATTTAACTCTTTAATCCATTTTGAGTTTATTTTTGTGTATAGTATTAGAGAATGTTCTAATTTCATTCTTTTACACTTATCTGTCTAGTTTCCCCATCACTACTTACTGAAGAGACTGTCTTTTCTCCATTGTATATTCTTGCCCCTGTTCTTATAGATTAATTGAGCACAAGTTTGTGGTTTATTTTTGGGCTTTTTATCCTATTGCGTTGATCTTTGTGTCTTTTTTTGGTGCCAGTACCATACTGTTTTGATGACTGTAGCTTTGTAGTATAGTCTGAAGCCAGCAAGTGTGATTCCTTCAGCTCCATTCTTCTTTCTCAGGCTTGTTCTGGGTATTTCAGGTCTTTTGTGTTTCTATACAAATTTAAAAAATTTTTGTTCCAATTCTGTGAAAAATGTCATTGGTAATTTGATAGAAATTGCCTTGAATCGGTAGGTTGCCTTGGGTAGTATGATCATTTTAACAATATTGATTCTTTCAATCCAAGAAAATATATCTTTCCATCTGTTTCTGTTGTCTTCAATTACTCTCATCTATGTGTTATAATTTTTGGAGTACAAGTATTCTGCCTCCTTTTTATTCCTAGGTATTTTATTCTTTTTGGAGTGATGATAATAAATGAAATTGTTTCCTTAATTTCTCTTTCTAATAGTTTGTTGTTAGTATATAGAAATGTAACAGATTTCTGTATATTAATTTTGTATCCTGCAACTTACTGAATTCATTGATGAATTCTAATAGCTTTCTGGTGGCATTTTTAGGATTTTCTATATATACTATCACATTGTTGGCAAACAGTAACAGTTTTACTTTTTCCTTTCCAATTTGGATTCTGTTTATTAATGTTTGTATTTCTTCTCTGATTACTGTGGCTAAGACTTCCAAAACTGTGTTTAATTAAAGTGGTGAGAGTGGGCATCCTTGTCTTGTTCCTGATCTCAGAGGAAATGCTTTCAGCTTGTCACTGTTGAGTATGATTTGTTGAGCTGTGGGTTTGTCATATATGGCCTTTATTGTGTTGAGTTATGTTCCCTCTATGCCAACTTTCTGGAGAGTTTAGTTCTTTAAAATTATTTTTTATGATTGCTAAGTTTCTTGGCATCATCTTAAATTTTGTGCCCAAAGCAAGTGCCTTATTTGCCCTCCCCTCATACATTCTCACCCTCCTCTGAAGTGATTTCTGACCTGAATTTGTCCATTCATACAGAAACAGGGTAAGCAAGTTTTACATAAATGGTATTGTATATACCATTTATTATTGATTATATATGTATGTGTATATATACGTATAACATGCAACTTCATTTTTGTTTAATCAATTTTTTTTTTTTTTTTTTAAATTTTTTTATTAGTTGGAGGCTAATTACTTCACAACATTTCAGTGGGTTTTGTCATACATTGATATGAATCAGCCATAGATTTACACTTATTCCCCATCCCGATCCCCCCTCCCATCTCCCTCTCCACCCGATTCCTCTGGGTCTTCCCAGTGCACCAGGCCCGAGCACTTGTCTCATGCATCCCACCTGGGCTGGTGATCTGTTTCACCATAGATAGTATACATGCTGTTCTTTTGAAACATCCCACCCTCACCTTCTCCCACAGAGTTCAAAAGTCTGTTCTGTATTTCTGTGTCTCTTTTTCTGTTTTGCATATAGGGTTATCGTTACCATCTTTCTAAATTCCATATATATGTGTTAGTATGCTGTAATGTTCTTTATCTTTCTGGCTTACTTCACTCTGTTAATCAATTTTATTAGGATATAATTTGCATATACATTTTAACTACAAAGTGGGGTGCATTTTGACAAATGTATCCCCTTCCTCTACCCTTGTGAGGTAATGACCTTTTTAAAAAATTTATTTTTAATTGGAGGATAATTGCTTTACAGTACTGTTTGTTTCTGCCGTAGAACAACATGGATCAGCCACAAGTGTACTTATATCCCCTCCCTCTTCAAACTTCTCTCCCACATTTACACCATCCTACCCCTCTGAGTTGTCACAGAGTACTGGGTTGAGCTTCCTGTTTATACAACGGTTTCCCATTAGCTGTCTGTTTTACGTTTAGTAATATATGTGTCTCAGTGCTACTCTCTCGGTATGTCCCACTCTCCCCTTCCCCTATATGTCCACAGGTCTGTTCTCTATGTGTTTATCTCTATACCTGCCCTGCAGATAGATTCATCTATAAGTACTGTTTTTCTAGGTTCCATATAGTGTTAGTATACTATATTTTTATCTTTTGACTTACTTCACTCTGTGTAACAGGCTCTAGGATCATCTGCCTCACTACAACTGACTCAAACTTGTTCTTTCTTATGGCTAGTGTTACAAATAATTACCTTTTATTTGGGAATAATTTTAGATTTATAAAAGAATTGGGAAGTTAGTACTGAGAGTTCCCATATACCCTACACTCAGCTTTCCCTGATATTAGCATCTTATATAACTGGTATATTTATCAAAACTAAGAAATTACTGTTGGCACAATACTATTAACTGAATAGTTAATACTTCATTTGTATTTCACCAGTTTTTTCATTAATGTCCTTTTTCTGTTCCAGAATCTCATTCTGGACTCCACATTTGCATTTGGTGCAACTTGCTTTTCAGCTTTATTTTACTATTTTTGAGTTCTCAGAAGTTATTTGTGGCCCTGTTATTTATCTCATTGTTTTGAACTCCCCTCTTTGCTGTTATGTTGTATTATGGCAAAGCTGTATCAACCTTCATTCTTGTGTAGAGAATTGTATAGGTTAAACTGTATCCTCTAATAGTAGGTACACATTATTTAGCATAGTTTTTTTTTTTTTAGTGGATTGTGTTTTATTTATTAACTTATCCCATCTGTTTCAAAAATAATTTAAATGGCTCACAACAGTGCCCACAGTTGGGCATGAGTTTTTAAAAGATAAAGAAATGCCTGTCGAGCGGAAAATAAAGGTGAAGCTGGCAGAAGGATTCCTGCCAGGAGTGGATTGGGATGACTGTGTGCACTGTCCTATTTGCTTGTTAATATAGACTGCAGATTTGCTTTAAGTTTCCTTGAGGACAGAGTTCCCAAAGCAAAGAAACAAGCTGTCAGTTGACCGTGTCTATTGGATTAAAGAAAACGAGCACAGTTGTTGAGAAGGGCAAATATTCCTAGCTGTGAGATCCTGGAGAAATTTCTCCCAGGGATCTTGAGAATGGGGACTCTAGAATTCTGGAAACTCATATTCCTCAGTTTTGGGAAATTTTCTTAGATAATTTCATTATCTCATCCTCAGCTTTCTCTGGTTTTTAGAAGTTCTTTTAGAACTTCTGTTATATAGTTATTAGACTTCCGGAACTGGTTATCTGAATTTATTAGTGCTCCTATTTTTAGTTTCATTAGCATTTTGCTGTATTTTCTGAGAGATTTCTTCAAATTTACAATCCAGTTTTTCTGTTGCATTTCTAGACAAATAAATAGTGAAGGGTTTTTACTATTACTGGGTGGAGGTTGGAGTAGATACCTTGGAATTTTTTTCCCATTGAATATGGCTCTTATTTCATGGTTGAAATAATAACGTCTCTTACCTCTGAGAAAGTCTGTGATTGTTGTCTTGTGTCAGCATACTTTGTTCTTCAAGTTCAGTTCAACAAATATGTAGTGTGTCAGACTCTTTTCTGTGTGGGGAAGAAGATAGAAACAGATGCAACTGTAAAAAAAAAAAAAACAAGTAAACTATGCATTACATGAGAAGGTGGTAAATGCTGTGGAAAAAAGGTGAGGATGAGCTGTTGGTGTGTTTCTGAATAGGTGGTCAGGGTGGGCCTCACTAAGAAGATGGCATTTGAGCAAAGACTTGAAGGAAATACCGGAGTTGAGCCTTGTGACTATCTGGGAGAAGAACATTCTAAGTGGACAGACTAGCAAAGGCCAGAGTGCTAAGATGGGAGGCTGGCAGGTTTGAGAGACAGGAACATCAAGGAGGGCAGTGAGGTCAGAGGCGTGTGGGCCAGGTCACCTCCTGGGCCTTCTAGGGCTGTGTTAATCCAATGTGGTAGCCAAGTCTAGTCCACCACCGGTTTTGGTAGATAGATTTTTATTTGAACAAAGTCCCACATTCATTTACATGTTGCTTATGGCTGCTCTTGCACTGCAAAGGAAGAGCTGAGTGGTTGCCATAGAGACCATCTGGTTTGCAAAGCCTAAGATACTGATACTTTGACCCTTCACAGAAAAAGTTTTTGACCCCTACCTGCCCTAAGGTCTATATAGACTTTCAGATTCTAGGTCCATAAAATCTTGAAGGGTATTAATGATTTGTGTCTCTTTGTACAAGTTGTTGAGTTTCAGAACAAATTTAGAAAAATAAATAAAACGTGCCTCCTTTAAGAAGTTTGGCAGTGGTTAATGATTTGAGGAAGATTTAAAGACACGGAGGTCAATGAGGTGAAGATAGGTGCCCATGTCCCGCTTTCGGAGCACACCTTTGGCTGCAATTTAATTTTTATCCTCGTTCATTCAGTGAGACACCAGATGAACAGTGAGCGAGACAGACGTGATCCTGCCTTCACAGAACTTACAGTCCAGTGAGAAGTACAGTTAAGGCAGTTGGTGACAGTCCAGTCTGGTAAAAATCCTGTGATGGTGGAAGTACGTGATTCCAGAAAGTGTGTGATGGTGCAGCTGATCTGGGGGTCAGATGGAAGCCAGGGGACGGGGGCACAGGCAGGACCACAAGGAAGTTTTTGTGCTGGATGGAGCCTAACATGTGGGAAGGGAAGAAGGGAACAGGGTCAAGGCTGGCTCTTCAAGGGCTGTAGGAGCTATATTAAGGAGTTAGGACTTTTTTGAGAGCCCAGGGAGCCATTAATGGGTTTTAGGCAAAATCTGCTGTGGCTGGGTTTGCATTTGACAGATGTGGCTGCTGGGAGGACACTGGGAGGACAGTGTATTGCAGTGAATGTGGGTACAGGGAGACTGATTACAAGGCTATTAAACTTTTCTCAGTGAGACTTACAGGGTGCTTAAGAACTCAGCTAAGTTTAGGTAGACGTTTACCTGTTTAGGAAAACACAATATAAAGTCCAAGGGCAGGGTGTTGGTGCTTTATATCTGGCAAATGTATTTAGCTTTTGTAGAAATAAGTATCATTTAATTTCATTTCTGAGATTCAGCAGCATTAGAAGGAAATGTTTATCGAACTTTTATGATCTGAAGTGTTGATTCAAACTCTCTGTGTCCAGGAAGGTGGAAGTGTTTGGTGTGTACAGGGTTTGTTTTTAAGTGCAAATCTGTGTTTTCTACATGCTTCATCCTGTTCTTTGTCCACAATTCCTCTTTCAGCAGAGGAATGTGGGAGCATTGGGAGAGAGAATGGTTCCAACCCTTTCTTGGTCTACATTGGCACTGAAAACATAGGGATTAAGGATAGTCACAGTTTGATATTGTTTTCTTGAAACTGTTTTCCCACAGTTACTTGGTGACATTGGGCATTTTTTTTGGCCTATGCAGTTCTTGGTTTGCTAAACCCCGAAATCAAAGGTTTGTCATTCTGTTCTGTTTATCTTGATAAACTTATCAATAATAAATGGTTTAACATCAGAAAAATACGGAAAGTGGAAGAAAAAAAATCATCCATAGGTTTAACAGACTGGTTAAATTTTTGGTAGAATTTTCTTCCTGTTTTGCGATTTATCTTGTTTTTGTTACATATTTGTTTTCACCTTGTATTTTTTAGATCAGAATAATTTTATTTTGTGTTACGTGGTTGTGATCATTTTTATACATACGTCTCCAGTTTTTAAAAATTTTGTTATATTGTAAAGCATCTTTGATATTTGCAACATATATAGATACTTGATGTAGAAAAACAAGTATGTTCACCTATATTTATTTATCTGTTGTCCTGTTCCTGGATATTTCCGGTGTGTGCTTTTGCTATATAAGTAACATACATAAAGCCCATACAACCATTTCAAACCCTTTTATTAGGGAAGCTTTAGCACTGCATGCAGCTTGAAGTTTATTGCTGGGTTTCTGTAAACCAGTTGTGGGTCTCTGACACCTAAACTTGGCAGCGTAGTTAGAAAATGGCAATTCTGGGATAATGAATAAAATGGAACACCTCAGGGAGATTCACGTGAATACTCTGGCCGGGCTGAATGTGCTTGAGAGCACTTGGAGGGCGTGTCTCCTTTGTAGACTGTGCGGGAAGGTAACCGTGGTGCAGCAGTAAGACTGCCCGTGCGTTCTTTCCTCCCAGGGGTCGGAGGAGGAGACGGTCGTCTACGTGGTGGGGAAGGCGGGCCGCCAGCACTGGCAACACGTGTACACCGCCGTGACCCGGGGCCGCCGCCGAGTGTACGTCATCGCAGAAGAGTCTCAGCTTCGGAGTGCCATCACGAGAAAGAGCGTTCCTAGGAAAACTCGTTTAAAACATTTTCTGCAAAACAAACTTTCCGGGAGCTCTACATCCCCAGCAGAGTTTGCATCCTCGTCAAAGAGCCCTGAGGACAGCAGGAGACCCAGCACGCAGCCATCAGCATCTCCGCTGTCCGCAGTCACGGCTGACACGGTGACAGATGAAAGCCCCGGAAGCCAGGACTCTGTGGCTGATGACACGCTGCTTGCCTTTGCTGAAGGATGGGAATTATCTTCATATGATGAAGTGGATGCAGCTGAGAGTCCGTCACAACTGAGAGGGTCCAAAAGAACATGTTGCTTGAATGATGCTGAAAGTCCAAGCAAAATTCTTATGGTAGGACTGATATTCAGGTTTTATTTAAATATTGCTGGCCTCAGCGTGCTTATAAATGACTGTGTATTTTTTATTACTTACTGCTACATAGTGCTGCAGGACTTAAAAAACAACTGTTCCCCTCCCCTCTGTCAGATTTCCATTCTACTTCTATATCCAGTTGAATCTTAGCTTGATCTTGGTTGGAGGTTTCTCCCTCTTCTTGAGGCTGGCACTCTGGATAGTGTTGATGGATTGATGAGTGAGGATGGCATGCCAGGAGGGTCTTCTTAATCTTCCATCACCTTCTTTGCTCATCTCCCTCATCACCTTCCCCTCTCTTCCATAGGTGTGGTCTCACTTTTTTCCTCACAGCTCCATTGAAGTGGCTGGTCCCAGTCATCTTCTTGCCAACTTCAGAGGTCTTTTCTTAGGTCTCATTCTGGACTTTCCCCTGACAGTCAGTATTTTTCTTTTTTTTTTGACAGTCAGTATTTTTAACTGCAATTGCTATTTCCATGTTTCCTTCTCTTGGTTTCAGTGTTCCCTGGTTTGATACTTCCCCTCTGTCTCTGGCTCATCTTCCCTTCATTTCTTCACTCCTTTTCTTCTCCTTCTCGGACCAGAGACATCTTTCCAAGGTTCAGGTCTCTTTTCCCTTGAGAACTGATCTTGTTCTCAGTTTTAGCTGTAATCTGTGCATTAGTGATTTGTTCAGCAAATAGTTTTCAGCTGTCAACTACATTCCAGGCACTGGGAATTCATGCCTAGGTGGCCCGTGGTGGAGATGGACAGACTGTGGAAGAAACTTGGTGTTTCAGGAAATGTTTCACCAAGTTAACTGTTTCACTGAACGCTGTTAATGCTGAAGAGGAGGTGATGAACCACCTCCTTCTGCTGCTGCTAAGTTGCTTCAGTCGTGTCCGATTCTGTGCGACCCCGTAGACGGCAGCCC